>NC_053446.1:1538289-2787674 GCF_007990345.1 Gossypium hirsutum
CCAAGTTTCAAGTGCGACAGAGTTTTATTCTAGAGCTTGCTTTGTGTCCCTTCATTGTTAAGGAAATTAATGAACATTACGGGATGAGCGAGCAGTGGGGTCGCTGCCCGAATCCAACAGAAGGGCGACCAGTAAATGTGTCCATTGGAAAAGCTTACGAGATTTGGTGCTTGTACATCCTGACGTAAAGAAAAGGGTCGATGTCTTCGCTTTATGGTATCTACGGGCTAGTGGTCTTCCCCAAGGCTTTAGGGCACATCGACGAGGCTGTATCTGATTTGTTTGATCGGCTTAGTAAAGGGGTTACACCGGTTCCGGCAATACTGGCCGGAAACTTTCAGATCCCTGAGTGCATGTCGGAAACAGGTGAGGGAAGGTTTATTGGATGCGCACAACTTTTATTGGCATGGGTTTCATAGTCATTTCTAGAAAATGGAAAAGGTCTCTTATCGAGTGTTCTCTAACGTTACTCCCCTCTAGAGGAATTGGTGGCCACACCAAGACGGATGATCTTTCAGAAGAAAGATGGAGGGAGATACTCCAGAATCTCCAGGATGAAATATTGAATGAAGGGCTCCTGGTTAATTCCTGATGAGATATTGTACCGGTGTGGAGATTTCGACTGGGTTCCTCTGCTCGGGATGTGGGGAGCTGTCGGATATGCTCCCCTACTGTATCAGACAGTATAGATCACGATAATTCGTACCAGCAACGCTGGGGTTGGCCTATTCTGATTTTTCTTATAGGGAGGACAATACAAGAAAAAGGTTCGAGAGGTGTCTAATGCCTGGAACCAAACTCGCCGAATGAGAATTTTAGCCGTGGGTCCGACGATGACCCCCGAGTATAGCCATGGCGTGATCAAAGGGTCAACGATAATATCCCGGCGTCTAATCCAGAAACTGCTCGATCTTAGAGGAACACTACAGGTACTGCCTCTGAGATAGAGATATCAACAAGAATTTGAAAAGAGGAGTTTGGAGATAGAAAGAAAGTAGAGAAGTTAGAGGAAGAGAAAATGCAGTTAGGACTAATTGGACATTCAAAGATTAGAGCCGACAAATAAGGAAAGGAAGAACAAGGCAGAAGAAGATTTAGACAGCCTGAAGACTGATTACAAGAAGTTGCACAGGTCGATAAGAACTGTTGGCTTGGGTAAAACGTCAGAACAATGGCGGCAGGAAATTCAGGAGGAAAGAAACGAAAGCTAATCAGTGGGAAAAGAAATTTCAGGATGCTCAAACTCGAGAGTACTTTGGGAGAAAGTCTGCTAGTCTGCCAAAATGAGAAGACGAAGTTGAATGCCCGAATAACTGAACTGGAAAGGCTACTTCACCATACCGTAGTCGTAATTCTGTGATTGAATAAAGGCAAGCTGAAAAAAATTGAAGATTAAAGGGACAAGTAAGAGAGCTCGAGGACGCATTGCAAAGCAGCGAATTCCGAATAGACTTCTGGAAAGAAGTAGTGAGCAGTGGCAAGGGCGATTCCAGCGGTCTCAAGATCAGATAGAGACAGAGATATGTTATGGGTGAGGCAGTGGTTCAAGACGCGAGTAGCTGATCACCTGCAAACCTTAGCGTCAAGCTGATCTATTAAGTTTAAAGTTTGAGGTGGAATCGGACCGGGCCGAGAATTAGCTTGGCTCCTTAAAAAGGTTAAGGCTTGGGCATAAGGGCAAAGCCGTATATGTAATCTATTTTATGTAAAGAAATTCTTCTCTAGTAAAGCCCTAATGAAGTGAATTAGAATCAGTGCCTCTTTTTGCATTCATGCATTTACATATCATCATATGCATTAAGTTTAAAAAGGAGCCTAATTAATTTAAAATTATGACAGAACTACCCTGGAAACTAACAAAAATTCGCCAATCGTTTATCACTACGGTACCCGTCGCAAAACAAAAGCCATGGATCAAAGACTCGAAAGACCGAACAGCTCCAAAGGAGATACAGAACAAATACAAGAGCGGTTAGAGAAGATTCAACAAGATAGAAGAACGAAATGATAGAGTCTCAAAAAAGCATTATAGCTGAATAACGCAATTGTTCAAAGGGGGAAGCGATAAAGGAAAAGACCCCGTGGTTAATACAGAAGAAGAAAATAATGATAGCCCCTCTATCCCCCAGGTTTCACTCCTCCTCATGCGCAAACCCAAGCTGAGGTGCAACCACGCAGATCATCTATTACTATCAGGCCTCAGCAATTTCAAATTGGTGCCTCAATACCAGTAAATTTCCAAACTGGAATAGGTTCTCATCTCGGAGAAGCCCCTACTAATCCCATAGTACCCGATTTTGACGAAATGATGGGAAAAGAGAAAACAAAGGAAGAACTACCGAGTCGATTGGAGGAAAGATGTAAATGGCTCGAAGAGAAATTCAAAGCCATGGAAAGTAGGAGAATTATCATGGGATGGATGCTAAAGATCTAAGCTTGTACCAAATTTGGTCCTTCCTCCAAATTAAGATACCGGAGTTTGAAAAATATGACGGGACAAGTTGTCCCCAGGCTCATATCACATGTTTTGCCGAAGAATGACCGGGTACATCAACAATGAGCAACTGTTGGTTTACTGTTTTCAGGACAGTTTGATCGGTCAGCAGCTAGATGGTACAATCAATTGAGTCGAACCGAAATCCACTCCTGGAAAGATTTGGCGCAGGCCTTTATAAAGCAGTATAGACATGTGATGGATATAGCACCCGATCGAATTGTATTGCAAAACATGGAAAAGAAAACTAATGAGAACTTTCGCCAGTATGCTCGGAGATGGAGGGAGGTAGCAGCACAAGTTCAACCACCACTTTTAGAGAAGGAGATAACCATGCTTTTATCAATACCTTGAAAGCTCCATTTCTCAATCACATGTTGGGCAGTGCCACTAAAAGCTTTCCAGACATAGTGATGTCTGGAGAAATGATAGAGAACGCCATAAGATGTGGCAAGATAGAAGCAGGAGAAAGTACTAAAAGGTCGGCTCCAAGGAAAAAGGAACATGAGATAAATAATACAAGCACGTTTAATAAGGACCATTCTAAATCAATCACGGTGGGGCAAGCCAGAGCAGTAACCGCTAATCTACAAATTTTTCGACACAGGAATCCAATCCAAGGCCAAAGGTAGAGAAACTTCAATTCACACCCATCCCAGTGACGTATAGGGAATTGTACCAGAACTTATTCGATGCACGTGTGATATCTCCATTTACCTCAAACCTATGCAACCTCCATACCCTATGTGGTATGACGCAAGCGTTCAATGCGAGTATCACGCGGGGACCAAGGGCACTCAATTGAAAACTGCACTGCATTCAATAAGTTAGTTGAAAGACTTATCAATTGGGGATCGTAAAGATAGGCGACTCATCAGGACCGAATGTAGCAGAGAATCCGTTGCCCAACCATGATAATAAAGGGTGAATGCGATAATGAATATGGAGGAAGGAGAGTCAAAGCCAACATAGCAGAGATAAAGACCCCCTTGAATGGGTTTGGAAACAAATGATGAAAAGAGGTCTCATCAAGCAAGTTTCAATAGAAAGGCCTGAAGGAACAAGGAAATTTGCGAGTTCCATGCAGAAGAAAGCCATGACATCCAAGATGCACCGAGTTCAGAACCATGATGCAAAACTTAATGGATAGCAAAGAGTGGAGTTTTATGAAGAGATTAAGGGATTAGAAGGAGGAGAGGTTATGCTGCAGAAGAAGGATCCACGGGGAAAGCCCAAAGGCTAATTACCCGTGGTGATTATTGCAAAACCAATGAGCAGAGAATCTGGAATACAAATAGCACCAAAGGTCGTAATCCAAAAACCTGTATCCTTTCCCTACAAGGATAGCAAAAAGGTTCCTTGGAATTACAACTGCAATGTAACAATCCAGGAGAGGAGAGCTTGATAAATGCTTCAGGAGAGGATGAAGGGTTCTATACACGAAGTGGAAAACGCTATGATCCGGCAAACGCAAGAGTGGAGTCTGGAAAAGGAAAAGCTTAGCGGTTGAATTGGGAAAAGTAAAGACAGACAAAATCGAGCCGCGCATCAATCAGCCGGTAACTGAAAATGAGGCTATGAATTTCTAAAATTTTAAAACATAGCGAGTACAGCGTGGTAGAGCAATTACATAAGCAATCGGCTCGTATCTCGATGCTTGAATTGCTTCTAAGTTCAGAGATACATCGTAATGCGCTGATTAAGGTGCTAAATGAAACTTACGTCGCTGATGATATCTCAGTGAATAAGTTGGACCGTTTGGTTAATAATATCAGTGCCGACAATTTCATCTTCTTTAATGATGATGAAATACCGCCCGGGGGAAGAGGAACCACCAAAGCCTTACATGTTTCTACTTACTGCGGGAAACATATGTTGTCAAGAGTGCTAATTGATAATGGATCAGCCTTGAATGTTTTACCCCTATCCACCTTAAATAGGTTACCGGTGGACAGCTCTCACATGAAATCATGCCAGAACATAGTGAGAGCATTGATGGTACCGAAAGAAAGGTGATGGGAAGAATAGAAATACCTCTCTTGATTGGCCCAAATACGTACGAAGTGATTTCTTAGTGATGGATATCAAGCCTTCGTATAATTGCTTACTGGGGAGACCATGGATTCATTCAGTAGGGGCGGTGCCTTCATCATTGCACCAGAAGTTGAAATTAGTGACAGAAGGCCGGTTAATTACGATTGACGCTGAGGAAGACATCATTGCATCGGTAACCAGCGACGCACCATATTGGGAGTAGATGACGATGCGGTCAAATGTTCTTTTCGATCCTTAGAGTTCGTAAATGCAACTTTTGTCACTGAAGGAAAGAAAATCCCAATGCCCAGCATATCTAGAGCCACAAGGATGGGACTACAAATGAAGTTGGGAAAGGAGCTGTGCCTGGAAGAGGACTGGGAAGATGCCTTCAAGGAAAGATTGAGGCACCAGTGGTGAAAGACAAACAGGACCGTTTTGGTTTAGGATTTAAACCAAATGCCAAGCAGAGAAAGAAAGAGTTAGAGAAAAGACAAGACAGGAGGAAAGCGCGTTGAACGGAAAAGAAGTTGATTGGGAACCTATGGCTTTCCCCCACATATCCAGGACATTCATATCAGGAGGAACCATGTATTCTGGACTGAGGACTCCAAGAAAGAAGACCGCAGAGGAAATGTTAGGAAACTTAAGCATCAATGCCATATTTGAAGAAGAATCTGAAGAGGGAAGTACATCAGGCATCTATCCCGTTGAACCTGGGAGTGTTTTAAACAATTGGACTGCAGAAGAAATGCCTGAAGTTTTTAGAGCTTTTCCAGAGTAATATTCAAAACATATTAATTGTTCTAAGCCTAGAGAAAATAAAAACTTTGTGAACTAAAATAGGCTTATATGTGGACATTGTGATTTCAATGAAATATATCTTCGCATTTGAGTATATATATTCTTTAAAACTCTTTCCATTCTTTCATACGAATAGTCATCCCGAATGCTTTATTCTGAATCATTCTTTATTCATGTCATACTAAATAAGAATCCTTAAATTCATACTTCCCTGTACATTCTTTGATACCTATAACAGGTCCCAAGATATCAATGATATGAGTGACTCTACTATGGACTTAGAAAATCCTTTTGAACGAGATATGTGTTTAGAGGAATCTCAAGATTTTGAAGATAACACGGATTACAACCTACCTCCGGACTTGTTGAGGATGGTAGAGCAGGAAGAGAAACAGGTTCTTCCTCACGAGGAGACGATAGAGACAGTGATCCTGGAGGAGGGAAAGATGGTAAAGATTGGCACGTGCATAGCTGATGAAGTGAAAGAACCTCGTTAAATTGCTTCGAGAGTTCAAAGATGTCTTCGCATGGTCATACCAAGATATGCCGGGGTTAAGTACTGACATGTAGTTCACCGACTTCCTATAAAGGAAGATTACAAACCAGTTCGGCAAAAGCTCCGAAGGATGAGGCCTGATGTTGTGTTAAAAATAAAAGAGGAGGTACAAAAACAATTCGACGCTGGATTCCTGCAGGTGGTCAAATACTCCGAGTGGGTAGCCAATATCGTTCCTGTCCCTAAAAAAGATGGGAAGGTCCGAATGTGTGTAGATTATAGAAATTTAAATAAGGCCAGCCCCAAAGATAACTTTCCCTTGCCGCACATTGATGCTTGGTGGACAACACAGCAGGACATTCGCTGTTTTCTTTCGTGGATGGTTTCTCTGGATATAACCAAATTAAGATGCATCCTGAGGATATGAAGAAAACTACATTCATAACCCTATGGGAACCTTTTGTTATAAGGTGATGCCATTTGGGTTGAAAAACGCAGGGGCAACGTATCAGAGGGCCATGGTAAATTGTTCCATGATATGATGCATAATGAGTTAGAGGTCTATGTTGATGACATGATTGCAAATCTAAAACAGAAGAGGACACGTGCAGGTCCTTAAGAAATTATTTATGAGGTTGAGAAAATTTCAGCTAAAGCTAAATCCAGCAAAATGCACATTTGGGGTCAGATCAGGAAAATTGCTTGGGTTCGTGGTCAGTGAGAAAGGAATTGAGATTGATCCTGACAAAGTAAGAGCAATACAAGAATTACCCCCGCCGCTACTCAAAAGGAGGTTCGAGGTTTTCTAGGAAGGCTGAACTATATTGCTCGGTTCATCTCACAGCTAACTGAGAAATGCGACCCCATTTCTCGCCTCCTCAAGAAACATAATCCTGGTGTATGGGATGAGGAATGTCAAAAAACTTTTGAAAAAGTCAAACATTATTTATCCAACGCCCTAGTGCTGATGCCACCCTGCCCAGACAAACCACTCATACTGTATTTGGCAGTATTTGGAAATTCCATGGGATGCGTGCTTGGTCAACATGATGAATCAGGACGAAAGGAAATAGCAATCTACTATCTCAGTAAGAAGTTCACTGAATGCAAACAAGATATTCGCCAATCGAGAAATTATGTTGTGCCCTAATCTGGACCACTCGGAGACTGAGACAGTACATGTTGTACCATACGACCTGGTTAATCTCCAAATTGGACCATTTGAAATACTTAATGGAGTCAACCGCTCTGAATGGAAGAATGGCCCGATGGCAAATTCTTCTATCTGAATTTGACATAGTCTATGTAAACCAGAAAGCGGTCAAAGGAAGTGCAATAGCGGAATTCCTAGCAAGTAGGGCTCTGGATGATTATGAGCCATTGAACTTCGATTTCCCAAATGAAGATTTGATGTATATCGCAACTGTAGAGAAAGATTTCCAAGAAGGTGGTTCTTGGAAGTTGAGTTTTGACAGAGCTTCAAATGCTATAGGCAACGGAATTGGGGCAGTACTCGTGTCTCCCAGTGGAGACTATTATCCTTTCACTAGCAAATTGGACTTCGACTGCACAAATAATATGGCTGAGTATGAAGCTTGCATTATGGGCATCCGGGCAGCCATAGAGCGGAAAATTAAGGTGCTAGAAGTATACGGGGACTCTGCATTAGTAATTTATCAGCTCAAAGGGGAATGGGAAACAAGAGACCCGAAGTTGGTCCGCTATCAAAAATTAGCTATGGAATTGATTGAGGAATTTGATAGTGTCACCTTTAGTTACCTCCCGCGAGATGAAAACCAGATGGCAGATGCTTTGGCCACTTTAGCCTCCATGTTTAAAGTGAACAAATTAGAAGATATGAAGCCTATCCAGATCAGCATCTACAAGACTCCAGCTCATTATTGCAACATTGACAGTGAAGAGGGAAAAGATGATCACCCTTGGTACCATGACATATTGCAATATGTGAAGAGTCGTGAATACCCTGACCATGCGACAGAAAATGATAAGAAGACATTAAGGAGATTAGCCATTGACTATGTCCTAGATGGGGAAATTTTGTATAAAAAGGGAAAAGATCAAGTATTGTTGAGGTGTGTGGATGCTGTCGAGGCAAAAGAAATTTTGGAAGAAGTGCATGAAGGTATCTGTGGAATGCATGCCAACGGCTTCACGATGGCCAGACAAATTATGAGATTTGGGTACTATTGGTCCACCATAGAAGGGGATTGCATTAATTATGCCAAAAGGTGCCATAAGTGTCAAATCTACAGTAACAAAATGCACGCACCACCTCCACCCCTTCATGTTATGGTTTCTCCATGGCCTTTCTCCATGTGGGGAATGGACGTTATCGGGCCAATATCTCCAAAAGCTTCTAATGGGCATCGTTTTATCTTTGTGGTTATTGATTACTTCACTAAATGGGTGGAGGCTGCTTCATATGCAAATATCACGAAGTCGGTAGTTAGCAAGTTTCTGAAAAAGGAGATCATATGTCGATACGGGATGCCTGAAAGGATCATATCCGATAATGCGATGAACTTAAACAACAACTTAATAGCGAAAGTTTGTAGTCAGTTCAAGATCAGACACCACAATTCGTCACCGTATCGTCCAAAAATGAATGGTGCCGTGGAAGCAGCTAACAAAAACATCAAGAAAATTGTAGGAAAAATGACTGAAACCTACAAAGACTGGCACGAGAAATTATCTTTGCTCTCCTGGCATATCGCACTTCCGTTAGAACCTCTACTGGGGCAACACCGTTTTCTTTAGTCTATGGGATGGAAGCAGTTTTACCCATAGAAGTTGAAATTCCTTCCCTCCGAGTATTAGCTGAACTAAAGTTGGATGAGGCTGAATGGATTCAATCTCGATATGACCAGCTAAACTTGATAGAAGAAAAGAGGTTAAAAGTTATTCGTCATGGTCAGATGTATCAGAAACGAATGACGCGAGCCTATAACAAAAAAGTTCGTCCTAGAGAATTTTACGAGGGGGACTTGGTTTTGAAAAAGATTCTTCCTCTACAAAAGGATTTAGAGGAAAATGGATGCCAAATTGGGAAGGTCCTTATGTGGTAAAAAGGCCTTTTAGAAGGAGCTTTGATCTTGAGCGAGATGGATGGTAAAAGCTTGCCAAATCCTGTGAACTCGGATTCAGTCAAGAAATACTTCACCTGAAGGAGGAGGACCAAAGTGAAAACCCGTAAAGGGAATTCAAAAAAAAAAAGGGGAGAGGCCAAGGTGAAAACCCGTAAAGGGCACCTTGAGACCAAAGGGGATTTGAGTTGAAAACCTGAAAAGGCGGCTCAAATTTTGAAGAAGCGTGAGGTGAACGAAACAGCTCAAACTTTGATCAGGATCTGAGGCATGTGGTGGTCTTACTATACCTGAATCACAAGAAGGAATAGGTGACATCTTGGGGTATCGACAGAATACTGTAGATTCCCTAAACACATATTAAATGGTCTTTAGAAAACTTATGCAGAGAAGCTCGTGCTGCGATATCTGGGGCGCCTGTCGTCATCTTATATTTTGAATCTTGGCAAAATTTGTTGTCTTGATTAATGTATTCATTTCAAGCTTTGCTCCCCAGTAAAATTTCATTTTGTCTATTGTTTTATTTCATTTTTATCTTGGCAAAATTTGCTATCTTGATTAACTCATTCATTTCGAGATTTGTTCTTAATAACATTTGTTTGATCGTTGTGGTAATCTTTTCGGAAAAACATTTAGAATAACTATTAATGAACTGAATGTTCAAGCAAATGGAGTTTTGCATATTACTCTAGAAATTTCTAAATAATGAAGGAACCTGAAACAGGACTGTTGTTTAGAGCACACTAAATTCAAAGTGTCTAAAAGGGAAAAGTCCAAGTCAGGACTATCTTTTCAAATTTTGTTCTCCAAACATTGAACAAAATGACAAGATGTCGTGTTGGTGGCAAAGCTTCAATGAACAAACAAGTGATGTTCACCAAGCAATAAGAAAATGTCTTCTGGGAGAAGAAAACTCTTCATTGTGTATGAGCATTTGGTATGACACCTTGGGAATGGGGTAAAGGACCAAAGAGCTTCACATTCTGTATCATTGAATTGTGATAGCAGAGGATCGAGAAAAGGCCAGATCTTCCTACCTTTGGGTTACAGCGGGAGAAAGATGGTTCAAATTTTGCATCCAGTGGATTGAACCTGGAGGTTTACAGTGGGGGGCAATCTGGTTAAGTTTTTCTTTGGATTTGCCAGTCGAGCAAGAAGGCGTTGTAGCACGTCAGCGATAAACCTTAATAAGCTTTTGCCTGATGATAACCTAAGCATCAAGAAATCACTTTCATGACATTTCGACATTCATTCAAATGTCATTCATACACGTCTAGTTAGGACCATTTGATTCATTCTGGTCATCCTAATTACTAGACATAAATAGGTCCATCAAATGGATTATACAGGCCATGTTCCCCAGAGAACAGATCAATGAAGATAGCAGATCTTGCCTTCCTGTATTGACAGCGAAGCAGATCGAATAAACCATAGTTTGCAATTTAAAAGATCAAAGCCACAACGGTGAATCTTACTTCCAGGCGATGCAGTGGAACAGATTGAAGCTACAACAGCGAATCTCACTTCCCCGACATTGCAATTTAAAAGATCAAAGCCACAACGGCGAATCTTACTTCCAGGCGATGCAGTGGAACAGATTGAAGCTACAACAGCGAATCTCACTTCCCCGACATTGCAATTTAAAAGATCGAAGCCACAACGGCGAATCTTACTTCCAGGCAATGCAGTGGAACAGATTGAAGCTACAACAGCGAATCTCACTTCCCCGACATTGCAATTTAAAAGATCGAAGCCACAACGGCGAATCTTACTTCCAGGCGATGCAGTGGAACAGATTGAAGCTACAACAGCGAATCTCACTTCCCCGACATTGCAATTTAAAAGATCGAAGCCACAACGGCGAATCTTACTTCCAGGCGATGCAGCGGAGCAGATTGAAGCTACAACAGCGAATCTCACTTCCCCGACATTGCAATTTAAAAGATCGAAGCCACAACAGTGAATCTTACTTCTGGCAATGCAGTGGAACAGATTAAAGCTACAACGGCGAATCTCACTTCCCCGACATTGCAATTTAAAAGATCGAAGCCACAACGGCGAATCTTATTTCCTCGGCAAGACTGGGCAAAAATTGGTCTTTCTTAGTCTTTGCTCTGTTATCGTTACACGACAACGAGCAAAGAGGGGCAGCTGTACAGCCCAATTATTGCCCGGGCCCAATTAACAGAGCCCAAACACCAACCCACAAGCCCAATTACAACCCAAACCCGAGGCCCAAATTCGGAGCCCAATTCCCCCCAAAAATCCAACTAGGGTTTCAGAAAAATGAAACCCTAGCCAAACCTAGCGCCGCACCCATCCCTCTGCCGTTCGCCTTGTCCCATCGCCACCCACCGTGCCTAGCTTCATCAACACCTGCAAAATGGCAGAAAAAGCCGGAGCACGCAACAGATAGTGCAAAGCAATAGAATACAACCAAAAAATACAATGTAAATTGGCTATAAAAGCCAAACAACATCTCTGTACATTTTTTAGGGACAGCATTTTGAATTCAAGAAAAAGAAAAAGCAAATAAAAAAAGGTTGACTCCAGTTATTTCTACTCTGTTCTCGTGTTCTTATTCATTTTATTTCTTTTATTTTTGTTTATTTTTCTGCAATCGTTTAATAAATAAAGCGGGACTAAAAGGGAAAGGGGAAGATACCTTACTGCTTCGGTGGGCTGGTGTCGGAACTCCGCCTTTGCCGTCGTCGGAGTCGAGCAAAAAGGGGCATTTCATCCCTTTTCCTTTTGGTCTCGCGGTTGAGAAGGCTTAGCCTTCGGGGACGCCGCAAAAGGGGGAGGCCTAGGGGCCGTTCTCGCGCAGCTCCGGCCACTGGCCATGGAGGCGGAGATGGTGGCCTGAGCTTTAAGGCCGAGAGGGGCGCAGAGAGGAGAGCATTCGAGCTCTCTGTTCTCTTTTCCTGTTTCTTTTTTTTATTTTTATTTTATTTTTTTTCTCTTTTCATTAGAAAATGAAATGGAGGCTACCAGATTAGGGTTCTTTTTGGCCCTTACATGATGTGTGAAACGACGCCGTTTGGAGTCTGATCAGTGGCTCCAAAACGGCGTCGTATCGAGCTCTGACCCGCGCGGTGACCCGACACAGGGGAAGGATCCGCGTGTTTTCTTTAAATGGGATATTTGTGCGCGTAGTCCCTCCGACTTTGTAGCGCGTTGCAATTTGGTCCTGTTTCGCTATTTCCTATTTTTCAATTTCGCCCCAGAATTCTGTTTTTGTTCTATTTTGACCCTCTGCTGCACTGCGTTTTGGGGCTTCGGGGTATTTATGACTTTGGTCCCCCCCCTTTTTCGCGCATATTACATTTTAATCCTTTATTCCGTTTTATTTTTTATTTCAGCCCTGAGATTTCGTTTCCGTTTTGAATTAGTCCTATTATTATTATTATTATTATTATTATTATTATTACTACTACTACTATTATTATTACCTATTTATTTATATTAATTTTATTTAAACTTCTGGTACATATATATATTTATATATTTTACAACTTATGTACCTATCTATATATCTATATACATATTTTCATTTTCATAAATACATACATATTTATATATAATCTTTATAGTCTAAAATACACCTTTTTTTTATATTTTTTTAAATCCGCATATACATACACATTTTCAATATATTTTTAGTATGTATATAAATTAACGTATTTATTTGTATACATATGTATATTTTCATTAGTTTTAAACTTTAGTTTGTACATATATACTTTTTCTTTTATTTTACAATATATATATACACTTACTTTTTATATGTATTTCTTTATCTTCGTATTCCATAGTTTTATACACCTATATATGTACATATTTTTTATACATACGCGTATTTATTTATTTTATATAAAATATACTTTATATATTTTGTTAATTCATGTATACACATATTTTAGTTCATGTCTATATATATCTTTTTATACTTAATTGTATTTGCTATTTATTTATTTCATTTTGTTATTATTTTGAATGAATGATTTAACTTTATTCGTTTTTTTATTTTGTTATTTTGTATGTTGTAAGTTTGATCGTTCATATTGATTGCTATAGCTTGCATCGTTTTTATATTTTCATGTTCATTATGATTTTGCCATGCATAAATAATGTAATTTGCTTTCACTATAATTTTGTGCTTTATTTTTACTCGATATAACAAAATTTATTTTTTTTAAAAATGGCATTTCGTGTTTGGATTCGAGAAAATCGTGCCCTAACTTACTGGGTTTCGATTTTCTCGATAAATCTAAATGTACGAATCTTTCTAAACTCAAATTTTAGATGACCTCGGGATTAAAAAAAATCACGTCCTAACTTACTGGTTGTGATCTCATTTTTAAATCCGAGATGGCTAAAATATCTTTTAAATAAGCATTTTTTATTCGCGTATCGAGAATTTGAGATATTGTATTCTAACTTACTGGATATGATTCTCTTTCTCGATTAACGTGAAATATATTTCTTTTTCCAAAAATTTTCATTTTAATACAAGGATCGTATTTTTAATTCTTTCAAGTTCTCAATTTTCGACATCAAGACATTAGATAATCAACTAGGTACCAATTTCTGGGCGTTACGAGGGTGCTAATCCTTCCTCGTACGTAACCGACTCCCGAAACCATTTTCTAAATTTCGTAGACCAAAACCGTTATTTTAATAAAATCAAATTATTTATTAAAAACAACCTTTTTCCAAGGTGACCCAATCACAGCTCAAAAAGGATTGGTGGCGACTCCCTTTTTCATTTTCAAAACCCAAGTCGACCCCGTTTTTCAATCAAAAAAATGGTGTCAACATACAACTTTACAGATCATACAAAATCAATAAAAAAATTAATTAAACAAATTTGAATTATTGCTAAAAGTTTAAAATTTAAATTCATAAGGGAAGAAATTGAACCAATAAACCCATCAACGTTATCCATGCGGTGTCTTTAACATGTAATTAACGTTGGTGCTTCCTTAACCTGTTGGTGATAATGATATTTCCTTTCCCTTTTCAAAAATTTATCCAAACAAGTATTTCTCGTTGTCTATTATCAAATTTATTAAGTGTTGTTGTTTCTAAAATTTGATGCAGGAATCGTATATATGTAAGGTCATGTCAATTTGTTATTTTCATATACTTACTAAAAATTTAGTTAATAGATTAAGGACTGTCATTTGCGTTGAGACTGAAATTTTAAAATTCAAAAAAAATATAGATTTAGAATGATTAAATTGAAGAATATAGGCTAAATCTACAACTGTACGCATAGTATAAGACTAGTAATTAAATTTAAACAAACAAATTACACTATTGTTTTATGGGTGAGGACTAAAATTTCGAAATTCAAAAAGTGTATAAACTAAAATTGATCAAATAAAAATATAAGAATTAAATTTACAGCTTTCATGAAATAGAAGAACTAAGAGACAAGGTTTAACCTTGTTCTTTTAACATTAATATCATTATAGATTTTTATCATATCTACTCTTTTTTTGATACAATGTCTAAAACTACTCATTGTCCGTCCCCAACCCCAAACCTTTAAATAGGAGAATAATACGTTTCAGCAAACTCGACCCCATGTTCTCCTGCACTGGCAACAATATCGATACTAATAACCTATTTTTAAAAGAAATAGTATTTATGGACTTGGGGTATTTTCTTCCCCGACGAATCCACCAAAATCCTGTAAGCGTTTTGAGTGTGCGCTTTTAATGAATTTGTGCTTATCTTTGAATTGATAATTAAGTTTGTACCTTAGAGCAGAATTCTCCCTTTTTAACTTTTTTTTTAAAGTAGGGATGACGACATAGATTTTATATTAACTTAGTTTAGTTTTAAAAATTAATATTTACGTACAAATAATCTATGCCATTAAATCCTATATGCTTTAGAGCGTGTCCTTTTGACATGCCATTTAGATTTCCATATCCACCAAAATCCTATATGCTTTTGAGCCTGTGCTTATCTTGAAATGCATCATTATATGTGTTAAACAGTGGGGATGACGGTTGGACCCATTGATGTTGTATTATTTTAAATTAGGTTACGTCTTACAATAACAGCCTACAGTGTGGGTCACATGGTACAGTTATAGATATTCCCCACCAAAACATCATGAAAACGTGGAACAAGAAAGAAAAGAATCTAGGAAAAAAATTTAAAATATAATGCATATATTTTTATTTTTAGCATTTTAGTTGCTCTACTTTTTAGATTTTAAAATTTAAATTTAATTTTTGTCATTATTAATTTTATTAAATTTGTTGCTTTGATATTTTGAAATAATAATAGTAACTTATTTTATAGCCATAATTTTAAAAAATAACATTACAATTAACTTGAATTTATCAAATAATAATAATGTTAGCAATTGAACATGAATTTTAAAATCTAAAAATTAAAGAGACTACATTTCATGAAACAAAATATAAAGTCTAAATTCCAAATTTTCAAAAAGTTGAAGAACTTATGACATATTTTAACTAAGAATTATAGAAAAAGGTAAAAGAAAATCTGAATATGAACCATAAAATAGACATAAAAATATATTTAAAGAAACCTATAATATGTATTTATTGTTTTTCTTTATTAAAAATTTTTTGGTTTATCTTAGCAAATTGAATTATAATTTTTTTTAAAAATAAAGGTATAATTTTGTTTATTTTATTACGGTATAATGTCAAATTTAATCCTTAATATATTAATTTGACTCTCATTATTTTAATTAAATTTGATTTAATAAAAATATATATAATGTCAAAGGATTCCGCCTACCTTCGTCAGCACTGTCCTCGGCCGAAATTTACACGTGTTCAAAATTCAAGTCCATTGCATTTCTCCTATTTTAACAAATAATCCTATATAGACCCTTTTAGCATTCTTTCTTTGGTATATAAAATTCAACAAAACACTTTGATCCAAATCCAAGAACAAGTTTCCCAAATGGCTTCATTTTCTAAAGTTTTCTGTACATCACCCAATTCCCCCATTGCCATTAACAAAACTTCACGAATCCTCCTTCATCACGTTTGCTTCACTAAATACTTTACTAAAAATATAATTATAATTTATAAATTTATCTCAAATAAATAAAAACATTCATGTATTTAATTTTATAATAAAAATTAGTCGTAACAAATATTAGGATTAGATATTTAATAATAAAATTTAATTGATTATTTTTAAATTATTATTTTAATTGAAAGTAGAATTGTTTTAAATTTATATTGCATATAATTTCTAAACATAATAATGCATATATAAAATTATGGATATATAAAACTTGTTTTGGAATAAATTTACAAAAAAACACACACACACTTGAATTCATGTTTGGTTTTAGCTAAAAGCTATAACCCATAGGCAGACTAACCTACAATTTCTACACAGAGTAAATGGAACAAATTTACCCGTATTCAACAACAAAAATAACAAGTATTTCATACAAATATAAGTGCTAAGTCAATTTTATTATGTTTATTACTAGACTAATATCCTAAAACAATATAAATAGGGTTAATTTTATCTGAATATTTTTTTAACTTTCCAATTTACATGAGAGTAATTTTCCCACATTTTATCATCGGAACCACATTGTTATGTTCATAAGAAAGTAAATAAAATTTGATATCCCAAATGTTGAAATCACTTTCCAATTAATTAAATTGTTAGGAAAATAACTATTTTCCGACATACTAAATAGCTACCATAATGTAAACATTGCTATTTATTTCCCTTTTCTGATAGAACCTTGTATAATATATATATCTATGTATGAATATGATAAATCATTGTTTGGGTCAAGACTGAAATTTTAAATTTCAAAAAACATAAAGACTAAAGTTGACCAACTCTAAAAATATAAAAAATAAAATTTATTAAATAAAAATATAAAAACTAAATCCATAACTTTCACAAAATACAGAAATTAACCTAGTTTTAAAAATTAATACTTACATACTTATAATTATTTCCACAAATAATCTATGCCATTAAATTTCTATATCCACCAAAAATCCTATATGCGTTTGAGCGTGTGCTTGTAATAAATTTGACATGCATGATTTTATTTCCCAAATAGTCTCTGCCATTTGGGTTTCCATATCCGCCAAAAGCCTATATGCTTTTGAGCCTGTGCTTATCTTGAAGTGCATCATTATATGTGTTAAACAGTGGTGATGACGTTATATTATTTAAATTAGGTTACATCTTAGGCTTTATGGTGAAATGTGAGGAGTGGATTTGTTTTCCCATTGGGCTCACAATAATAGCCTAAGGTGTGGGCCACATGATACAGTTATAATATTCCCCACCAAATAAAAGTAGAAAGAAAATAATGTAGAAAAAAAATTAAAATTTAATCCTTATATTTTTATTTTTAGCAATTTAGTTTGTTTATTTTTTATATTTCAAAATTTAAATTTAATTGTTGTTATTATTAATTTTATTAAATTTGTTGCTGTGATATTTTAAAATAAAAGTAACATTGTAATTAACTTGAATTTATCAAATACTAATGTTAGTAATTCAACATGAATTTTAAAATCTAAAAATTAAAGAGACTAAACTTCATGAAACAAAATATAAAGTCTAAATTCCGAATTTTGATATATTTTAACTAAGAATTTTAAGAAAGAATTATAGAAAAAGGTAAAAGAAAGTTGGACATAAATATATATATATAAAAAAAACCTATAATATGGATTTATTGTTTTTCTTTATTGAAAAATTTTTGGTTTATCTTAGCAAATTGAATTATAATTTTTAAAAAAAAATAAAGGTATGACTTTGTTTATTATATTAAGGTATAATGTTAAATTTAACTCTTAATATTTATATATTTGTATTAATCTGACTCTTATTATTTTAATTATAAGTTTTATAAACTAATAATAACTCAGAAGTCTAAGGTTTCCGCCTACCTTCGTCAGCACCGTCCTCGGCCGAAATTTACACGTGTTCAAAATTCAAGTCCCTTGCATTTCTCCTATTTTAACAAATAATCCTATAAATATAGACCCTTTTAGCATTCTTTCTTTGGTATATAAAATTCAACAAAACACTTTGATCCAAATCCAAGAACTAGTTTCCCAAATGGCTTCATTTTCTAAAGTTTTCTGTACATCCCCCAGTTCCCCCATTGCCATTAAAAAAACTTCACGAATCAACAGCAATCCTCCTTCATCATTGTCCATGATCCCTAGATGTAATGCTTACAAAGAACCCAGTTTCGTTTCTACACCTGTACAACACGTTGATTACAGATATGGGAATCCCAATATCACAGTGAGTTTGTGTTTTCTTTTTAATGGTCTTTCTTTTTTCAATACGGTCCTTGTATTTCAACTGTTTAAATTCTTTACAGGATGAGTTTCTGGATGAATATGCAAGCAAATTGGAGGGGTTCAAGCGAGTATTTAAACTAGTTAGTGAAGACCCTTTACAGGGTTTGACTATGATTGATGCTATCCAACGGCTAGGAATCGATCACCATTTCCAACATGAGATTGAGCAGGTTCTGCAAAGACAGTTTATGTTATCTGCAAATGGTAATGGATTTCATAACTATGACCTTCATGAGGTTGCCCTTCGTTTTCGGTTGCTCAGACAAGAAGGCTACTTTGTCCCTGCAGGTGTGAAAATTTCCATCCTTAGATTAAAGTTTTTGTCCTTTTTGGTTAATAATTCAAACGTTATAATTGAATCCAAAAAATATTTATATTCCATCAATCAGATGTTTTTCGTCAGCTTGGACATTAATTATTCGATTGAATTTAACGAATACGTGGTGTGTATCTATCACATCAACAGTTTATATTTAACGTGTTATCTTCTTTTATTTTCTTTTAACATGTTAGAATATCCAAACTGTCTATAGGGGATGCTTAGTTCACATGGGATTCGAGCTAACATTTAATATTCAAATTAATAGTTAATTTAATGGAGGGTTCAATTAAAACAATTTAAAGTTTAGAAACCAATTTAGAATCAAAGTCATAGTATGAGGACCTCTTGTGAAATTAATCTATTGTTTTGTTCATGCAGGAGTGTTCGACAGGTTCAGAGACAGGGAAGGCAGTTTCAGACATGAACATTGCAGGGACATCAAAGGACTAATCGAACTATATGAAGCATCACAACTAGGCATGGATGGAGAAGATATTCTTGATGAAGCAAGAGAATTTAGTTCCCAGTCCCTGAGAAAATGGCGAATGGCCAAAGTGGACCTTTTCTCTGAGAGGGCTATAAGGAACACATTGGACCAACCTTTTCATAAAACCCTATCAAGATTCACAGCAAGAAACTTGTTAGGCACTGATTTCCAAGGCACCAATGGATGGATAAATATCCTCCAAGAACTAGCCAAAATGGATTTCAATCTAGTTCAGTCCTTACACCAGAAAGAAATTGCCCACATTTCCAAGTAAGGTTTATACTTTTTAGGTCAAATTGCAGTTTTAGTCCCTCTACTAGCTCAACTTTAGGATTTACTCCGCTTCTTCCCTCTACTTTATGATATCATTAGTTAGAAACACCCCTTCAGTCATGTTATCACGATGAGTACAAAAAGGGTGTCACCATTTAGACTAATTAATGACATGATAAAAATAGAGGATCAAATTATGTTATATTATAAGAACTAAGTTCCAAATTTTAGCATAACAGAAAAACCAAAACCGTAACTTGACATAATCTAAAAGCTAGTTTTACATTATCCAAAAATAAACCCAACTCTAATTTTCTTTTATGTTGTTTAGTTGGTGGAAGCAGCTAGGTTTAGCCAAGGAATTGGAGTTTGCTAGGGATCAACCAATGAAATGGTACATTTGGTCCATGGCATGCCTCACTGATCCAACCTTATCAGAGCAAAGGATTGATCTCACAAAGCCCATTTCCTTAATCTACATAATAGATGATATTTTTGATGTTTATGGGACACTTGATGAACTCACTCTTTTTGTGCAAGTTGTGGAGAGGTAAATGATGCACCATACATTTAACATATCAACATTATTAACATCTTAATTTAAAATTGGAATATGTATATATATATATCTCTAATTTTCACAACCTTTTGGAATTTTCCTTTTCATCTTATTTCCTTTTCCTTTCTTGGTAATCCTTTGAATTTTTTTGTTTGATGTATATCAATCATCTTTTTTTATGAAAATTATTGTCTTTTGGTCTCCTTTCTTTTCTTCCTTTTTCTATTTTTCATATATTCCTCTTATCAAATTAGATATTTTCAAATTTCTTCATTTATCTTAACTATTAAAACTGGGTCTCATCTCACATTATTTAATACCTTTAAAACTTTAAGAATTTTGAAATTTCATATTTGAATTTCACTATATGTGAATACTATGTTTATTATTTCGTTATATATTATAATAATTATTGTATTTACGCTATGATTTATCTATAACATAAAATTATATTATTTATGATATACACTTTAAAGTGTAATAAAAAATATATATGCATGATTTCAAGTTGATGAAATTATTGATTTAATTAATTGCATGTAGGTGGGATTATGCTGCAAGTGATAAGCTACCTTATTACATGAAAATATGCTTCAAAGCTCTTGATGATATCACTAATGAAATTAGCCAAAAGGTGTACAAGGAACATGGTCGGAACCCTATCAACTCCTTAAGGAAAGCTGTGTGTATATGCCAATAGAACTCTTTTTTTCTTTTTTTTCATGTCTTTTACGGTCCATCGTAATCACAGCTAATATTATATATATTGGACAGTGGAGCACCTTGTTTAGAGCATTTTTGGTAGAAGCACGATGGTTCGGTTCAGGGAATTTGCCAAAAGCTAATGAGTATTTGGAGAATGGGATCATTAGCTCAGGTGTACATATAGTTTTGGTTCACATCTTCTTCCTCCTTGGCATTGGCTCGACTGATCAAAATGTGGAACTTATTGACAACAATCCATCCATAATCTCATCCACTGCTACAATCCTTCGTCTATGGGATGATTTGGGAAGTGCCAAGGTACATACATCAATTGTTAAACTTATAAAAAATTATGATTAATACAATACTAATACTTATCTTATATATTAATTGTAGGATGAGAATCAAGATGGACATGATGGGTCCTATATTGATTGCTACATGAAAGAGAATCAAGGCATTGAAGTTGAAAATGCTAGAAAACATGTTATCAACATGATTGCCAATGAATGGAAATTGCTTAACCAACAATGCATTTTCCAAAAATCATTTTCCATGACTTTCTGCAAGGCTTCTCTAAATATTGCAAGGATGGTCCCTTTGATGTATAGCTACGACGAAAATCAATGCCTTCCAAGCTTGGATGAGTACATGAAATCACTTCTCTATCAAAGTATACCCATGAAAACTCTTTTACCGACAAAATTGTAAACAAACAAAAAAAAAATCATTTGTTTCAAAATTATGATTTTTTTTATAATTAAACTATCTTTTATATTTATTTTATGGTACATGAAAATCTTTTTGAAGATCGTGATTGTTCCTCCTAATAATGTTACTTTTAGGATTTGAAATTTTGTATTTTAATAAATTGTTAACTATTCTTTAAGTTTTACGCACAATTCATTTCATAGTTGAAATGAAAACAGAAACCTAAATTGATTTCATCATAAAATACAATCAAACCTTTGCAAAAAGGCTAAAATATGCCTACTTTTCGAAAATTAGGAATTTAGTCATTGTAGTTGTATTTTTAAGAATTTTGTCTCTCTACTTTTCAGATTTTAAAAATTAAGCCCAACTGTTAACACTGTTAATTTTTTTTGGGTTAAATTTGTTGCTATGACATTTTAAAGTAAAAAAGCTACTCACTTAGTAGCCATGTAATTAAAAAGAGATGTTGTAATTAAATTGAATTTAACAAAACAATTGGACATGAATTTTAAAATTTAAAAAAGTAGATAAATTAAATTCTTAAAAATACAAACATAGGGACTAAATTCTTAATTATTCAAAAAATAAGAACAGTAGGCATGTTTTGACCTTACAAAATCCCACATTGAATTGCAACACAGTAGGTAGGTAACGGAGTATTAACATCATGAAAGCAACAAATGGTTTTTACAAGCAAAGAAAATAATAATTTTGCAAGTCAAGGAACCGGGACCACTTTTTGACGAATTGACAGCAAATGCTAATTTATTCATGTGATTTATGTTGTTCCAGATATTCAAATTTCCTAGTCTACATATTTTTAATTTCTCTAACTAACGATTTGTAGAAAGGAGTTTTATAAATTTAAGGAGTATTCTCTTTAATCCAATCCATATATTTGGATTTAGTCTCTCTTCTTGCATCTAATTTTAGGAATTTAGTTTTTCTAAATACTTGAGTTTATTCAGAGTTTCATTTAATATTTAAATTCAATATTATTTTTTTACATCTTGAATTTAAATTAGATTATCCAAATTTAACTCACACCTTGATTTAATATTAAATTAATTTTTATAAGGATAATTATTTGATACATTGACGGTGAAATGTTTTAACTCCATAAGTAGATTTTAGCTTTTACCATGTGTTCTTAAGTTGTATTTAAGATATTTAAAAATAAATAAGGCATATGATAAAATCACCACCTCTGTACTAAATAATTACCCTTTTATATATAATTAAAAAAATATAATATATTAATAATATATTGTTACAACATAAAATTAGAAAATTTGAAATTAATTATTATTTAATTAAATAAATTATAAATTCCCGCATAACACTAGTAATATTCTCAAAATGTAACAAATAATGAAAAGATTAGCGGTCAAAATTGCCAAGGATAAAACTACACTATAAAGCTTGCTAAAGAGCAGCACTTTGTCAAGGTTAGGCTCTATGAACGTATGTATTCATGACAAGTGAAGCATCTTTGATCTGCCTCGTTATGAACGAGTGTTGAACACTTTTTTGTTCACCTAATTTGGTTCTATTCCATCACCACACCTTTTAAGAGGTCGATCATGTGGGAACATGAACTGTATAAGTGTCAAAACCCTAGGATTAAGGGAGGACTACCTAAAAGGTCTTACGAGTCTTGACACATTTACAATTCTAGCCTTTGAGGATTGCTAGTTTGAGATTGCCTACAACCCGTATGAGAACGCTCATGGAAATTGGTATCGTCAAAAATTTGATTGTCATTTTTTCTAGTTTTCCTTTCCTCCAAAGAGCAAAATCAGGCAAGGGCCTTGTCTCGAAAAAAATGGTTGATTTTTCATTTAATCTTTTCATTTTTTTTATGAAATTACTTTTACTCTTCAATAATTTATGATTCATCTTTGATTCCTCTAAAGTAATTTTTTGACTTTATCTCTGAACAAAACCAAGGCACTAGCAAACCTCATCACGGAAGATGGGTATCGTATGTTGACGGATCAATTAGCAAAATAAGTGCAAAAATTTCCTTACCAGATCCTCTAGGATATAAATGATAATATGACAATATTTTGTATAACTTAATTGTTATAACAGATAGTATTGTACAAAGAAAGTCAAATTAATCAAACCATATCAATGCACGCCACTGACATTTCTTTAAACATGATTGAAACTTGCCCCAACTGAGTTTTCTAGTGAAAAAAATTCAAGAGTTTGCAGCCAAGTTTACAAGTTCTTGATCTTTCTTTCAACAAGATTTCTAGTGGGAACATGGTTTTACTGTCTTGGCTTTGAAAGGAAGCAAGATTAATGGTGAAATAAACGTCTCAAATAATAAGAATTTGCAATTTTGGATCATTCATCAAACAATTTTTAAACGGGGTTGGAGACTGCTCAGTTTTGAATTAACATCTTGTTAGCGTTTGTGTAATTCGAATCTTGTCACTTGTTGAAGAAATAAATATAGCGGTAAAATAAAGGGATCTGTGGGGGCAAGAGGTCGAGGACCATATAGAACTATACTTCTACTATTTGATTTTGATTAGAACATGATTTTTCAATTCTTAAATAGATGTAATTAAAACTCCTCTTGTATTATTTGTTTTTCAACATTAATGAATTTTCTCTTTCTCTACCCATATTATTTCCAAAAGGATTTTTCACACAAAATCTATTTTCTTTTTATTACTTGCAATCATTCTACTGCCATTATCAATTT
Organism: Gossypium hirsutum; assembly: GCF_007990345.1. Classification (NCBI taxonomy): domain Eukaryota; kingdom Viridiplantae; phylum Streptophyta; class Magnoliopsida; order Malvales; family Malvaceae; genus Gossypium; species Gossypium hirsutum. Next base: position 1,562,360 of record NC_053446.1, read on the forward strand.
TAATTATAGCACATCTTTAATAAATTGTTACTAAATCAATTCTTTCCAACGGTCAGTAAGTGGTTTGATGAAAGTTTAGAGCTTGAGCTCATTTAAATTCTTAATTATTGCCACCTTTCAACGATATTTTTACCTTAGTTTTCCCTTTTAAGGAAAAGCAAAGCACTTTTTCCTATATAAAAATATTCTAAAATTTTTTTAATTATGAAAATAACCTATTTTTCTGATTAAACATAAAAATGACTTGAAATCTGTAATAAAAATTGGTGGAGCTAAAGAGTTTGGCGTCATTAGCATGCCATGTCAGCAAATGAGATAAAAAATTCCTTTTTTTGGTGGAGCCATTCTGTATAAAAATAAAAAAATAATACTATTTCTAAAAATTTGAGGGGCTTTAAAAAAATCCTTTTTTGGTGGAGCCAAATATTTTAACACCACCAGTTTTCAATGCGAGCCCGTGACTTTTTTTTTAATTTAAAAAAATATTTTCTTATCAGTGGAGCCATTTAGAATGGCTCCACCACTTTATTACCAAGCTTTTTTAAATGTGTTTTTTTTAATTTAAAATTTTAAAAAAATATATTTTATATGGTGGAGCCATATAGAATGGCGCCAACAGAGTACTGTATGTTTTTTTAAATGTGTTTTTTTTAAATCTAAAAATTTCAAAAATGATATTTTGTTTTGGTGAGCTATTCTCGATGCTATTATCTTGTAGTGCAACAGGAGCGACTTTCTTGGTGTTATTATCTTGTAGCTTGGGTGCTGCAGATATTGATGATCTCACCCGTGCGGTTCAATTTGGAATTTTTTGAAACCTCAAACATCCCGTTGACCCAGGGAATCCCAAATAATCTACCCGTTGGCTGCTTAACCAATTTGAACCAGTTATCGTCCTATTGTTGGAAAAATTGCATTTTATGGGAGATTTGAGGCATACTCTCAATAGGTAAAGGTGGAGAGTTGAATCAAAAAATTATGGTTTCATATTCTACTCCATGAGACCTTTATAACGGTATATCATATGCTTAAAATGGTTGAGTGATGAATGAGAAATTGATGCTCAAAGTAAGCTACTTGGAAATATTTGTTGAGGAAAAGTAAAGGCTTATATCTCGCATTGGTTAAATACCAAGTGTGAGATGTGTTTATATATGGGAACCCTCTTAAAAAGTGATTGAATGACAAACCTTGGAATCTTGCCTCGCACGTAGGGGGTGCAAGTTCAAACTTGACGGGGTGGGGTGCACTCGCACGACGTGGGCGACGCGAAATGTCTGGCTGAAAGCGGACTTGCAAAATTTTTTTCCTCAGCAGACAAAATCTGTTTATATAATGACATTTATCTTATTTATTTGATTCCAATCAATTTGATTTAATTTCAAAAATTCCAACATTCCCAATTCCTATAAAAGGTTATAAATTTTGTAGAATTTGACACACTCTCAAACTCTCTCATACCGAATTTCTGTTGCTCTCAAAATTCCTCTTTTCCTCTCCGTATTTTTCAAACGTTCCAGTGATAGAAAAATGTATCGTTTGTTCGTTGATAACTGCAGTGCAGAGGTGCTACTGCTTTGATCATTGTATTGTTGTATCCTGGGAGATATTCGACTAATGTTTCTCCAAGTACCGTAGGAGCAACCAAATTTATCTTAAAGAGACTGTGTTAAACAGGTCTCAACGTTTTGTAAATCTTTATTCTTATATTCGATTTCAACTTTTGTTACGGTTTTTATTGATTTACGTATTTGATAAATTAAATATAAAGTATTCTATTTATATTTTACATTATATATAAATATGTGTTTATTTATATTTAAATATTTTGTTCACTAACGTGTTTTCTCCAACACCTACCACAGCCAACGAAAAGACTTATACAACCAATTTGAACCCGTTATTGAATAAATTACTTGCAATCGAAAATAACCATTAAATTTACCGGTGTTAGAGCTCAATCGGATTATCGTTAAACAAAACATACCTTCAAATTAAAAAATTTACTAAATAAATAAAAACACAAATATATAAAAAAAATACTCCTCATCTCTCTCTCATTTATCCTCTAACAAAATATAAGCAAAAAAAATAAAATTACTTCGACTCAAATTGATCTGCCATTGAGGGTTATATATATCAATTTGGTCACGCCAAAGATAATGACTCCACCAAATAAGATATTATTTTTTATATTTAATTTAAATAAAATATTTTTTATAGTTTTAAAATTTAAATAAACGAAAAAACCACCAATAAGAAAACATTTTATTTATGGTTTTAAAAAAAGAAAAAAAAGAAAAAAAAGTACACTGGCACGAATTAGAAACCAGTAGCGCCAAATTATTTGGCTCCACAAAAAAAAGATTTATTTTTTAAAGCCCGTAAATTTTTCAGAAATAGCAGTATTTCTCTAGTATTTATATAGGTGATATCATTCTACATGGCTCTACCAAAAAAATAATTTTTTTTATCCCGTTTGCTGACGTAACATGTTTCATGAATTAAGAACGTCACGAATTTGTGAATCAAAATCCAAACAGCTTTCTTCTCTAATATCTGACATTGTCCATCAAATCAACTTGGATTTAAGATATGTACTTTTACTTCTTGTTGGGTATTAAACCATCGTACTAATTATTGAATCATTACTTAAAGTTCACTAGCCGAACTTTAAAAAAAGGTTAAATTTTGCTATTAATCTATGTACTTTGCAACAATTGTGGACTTAGTCCCTATACTTTATTTGATCAATTTTAGTCCCTAGAATTTTTCGAATTGGTAAATTTTAGTTCTTGTACTTTTCAGATTTTGAAATTTTAGTCCTAGCCCAAACAATAGCAATTAAACTTGTTTGATTAAATTCAATTATTAGATTTAATCCATTTTCTCTAAGTGCATCATTCTAAGTCCCTATACTTTTCAAATTTTGAAATTATAATCTTAACACAAATGACAGTTGATAATCCATTAATTGAGTTTTTAGTGAGTAATATGTGGAAACAATAAGCTGACATGACATTACACATATGATAATATGTTTGGCACATTAGATTTTGGAAATAGAAGAACTTTACTTAATGAATTTAACCATTATTGTTTTTGTGAGGATTGAAATTCTAAAATTTTGAAAGTATAGGGACTAAAAATGATCAAATAAAAGTACATGGGTTAAATCCAAAATTTTTACTAAATATAGGGCTAATAGTAGAGTTTAACCAAAAAAAACTTAACAGCCAATTACTTAAATATAAACTTTCGAATAATTCAGTGACCATTTTATAAGCTTTTAAAGTTAAATAATCAAAACGTAAAGTTACTAATAATTCAACACGGCGAGTGTAGTGTACCATTAACTTTTAACATACAAAGTGAATAAAAAAATGTTATTATAAAATTCCAATACATGTATTATATTAGTAAAGTAATGACTCCACCGCCCAAATAGTTATTTATAACTTCTAGTAAACATTTTAATTCAAGCCACCATAATCTCAATTGTAAAACATATTTTCATGCCAAAACTTTTTAATAATATTTGTGAAAAATAAATAAGAGCTTCAACATTCGAATGTTGAACAACATAATTATTATATATTTGTGTTACAAATTCATAAAGTTATTTGTTAAACCTATCCAATATTAAGCTCTTACTAGATTGAAGGTTGTCTAATATGAGGCCCAAACCACATATAAAAGAACAAACATAGGGCTAATACCATCAAATGTCCCAAATTACAATCATATCATAAATTTCAAAACATTCTGATTGAATTCTCAAAATGTTAATATTGTATTAATTAAGTCCTTTCGTTAACTTAATTGTCAACTTAAATATTAAAATATTAGTTCGGATATTTTCTAGAGTATATTTGAAACACAATAATCAAATTGTAATGTACTTCCCATGTAGATAAATTTACCATTGGACTGGTTTAAAGCTCCCAAGCACATTTTTCAAGTTGCTGAGTTGGTATGCATTTTTCTTTATAAAGCCTGTATCTCAATTTCAAATTTATGTATTAAGGTAATTTAATTTCTATTAATTTTGAAATCGAGTAATTAAAGACAATTACTCACTATGTTAATGTCTTCTATTAATATTACATAATTTTGATCCGTTGATATATACATCTTTTATTAATTTGGTATTGATTCTAAAAAATTCAACAAATTCAACCTTAATATTTACATGTTTACATAAATGTTGCGAGCTAACTTTATTAAATCAGGACCAAATTGATAGAAAGTGTACATTTTGAGGACTAAATTTATTATTATACCAACAAATTTCTATACAATTCATGAAATTCATTAAGGTGTGATTAATTGTTCTTAGTTGCTCTCTTTTGAAATTAATCGGGATTAAATTGTTCCAATTTCTTTTTAGAGGAACCACATTGAGAGAAACTGAAGAAATCTTTTGACCTTTTCTTTCAATTGACTTCGAATGAAGCAATTTTAAATGACCATAAGCATGGGGTACAACAGCAATACATACAACACCAGGCAACCATACACAGCAAACTCAAAAGAAAATTATTTTATCCTCTCCAATTCTTTTTGAAGAATCAATTAGAATGTTATGAAATTCGAGAGCAATTTAGAATCTGACCCAACAAGAAGATAACATGAACCAAAAAGAAGGTAAACAAAGAGGTGATAAGTAAATTATCTCTTATAGTGTCATTCAAGGTCAAGGGAACCTCAACTTCAAAGCCGATCGCGACAAGCCCGATTCCACGAATTGTATAGCTTCTTCGATCCTCGATTCTGAAACCAATTTATCCATCCATGTAACCCCAGAAATCAACCGTCGATCCATAGCTTCCTTACAAATCTCACTTGCCATTTCAAACTCATTCTTCTTCCTAAGGAATGAAAGAACTTTACAATAAGTAGCCCTATCAGGTTTATAACTTTTCTTCAGTTCACCATACCAATGCTTCACTTGCTCTAAATTCCCTTCATCACAATACCCTGTAATCAAAGCATTGTAACTATGAATATCGGGTTCGATCCCTTCGTTCTTCATTTCTTCAAAGAACTCTACAGCTTCCAATACCTTATTGCCATGAACCAATCCTCTTAACTTCGAGTTATAAGTCCTAATATCAGGAACAACATTCTTCTTTTCCATCAATCCCCAAATTTCATCTCCATCAACAATTCGACCCCTTGAAAAAAACCCATCAAGCAGTGTGTTAAACGTTATAATATCAGGCTCTAATCCTTTCTTCTCCAATGTATCAACCATTGATAATGCTGAATCCATGGAACCCATCTCGCAATAGGCTTTAATAACTGTGTTATAAGAAATCAAATCCGGTTCGATTCCTAACTTTTCAGGTAACTGTTCTAGCAACTCCCCGGCGTTAATGAACTTCTTTGAATGAAGATAAGCTGCCAAAAGGGCATTAAATGAGTTTACCGTACGTTGACATTTCAATTCAGGCATTTCGTCGAACAGTTTATGGGCTTGTTCGTACATGCCAGATTTCCCATAAAGCGTCATGAGGCGGATTACGAAGCCTTCCTGGGAGATCTCTTCGTACTTCTTTTGGTGTTGGAGGATGTCATCAATCAACGAGAACTGTTTTGCCGACGCGAGGCGGAGAACAGTGTTGAAGTAAGCAGTTCTATTATAGTTGCGGAATTTGCTGGATTTAGAAGATTTCTTGAATCTGTGGACGAGATTTTGGAACTTGGGTACCTCGTCTATGGATTTGGAGGAGGTTATAGCGGCGGCGGTGGGGACGGCGGGATTGGTAGCTGAAGAGCGGGAAGTGTTAAAGAGGCCGGCCAGACGGCGGATGGAAGTGACTTCTGTTGCTTTGCTCATTTCTTTTTCCGTAGGTTAAGAATTTTGGTTAACGAGTTGATTATCAAACTTTAAGGTTAGATAACGCATTAGGGCCGTTGAGTTAGGTTTACATTTATATTTTTTTAATTTGAGCCAATTTGTTTAACTATTTATAAAAAATAAAAAATATAAATACAAAAACATAATAAAATAGTCCTTTTGATGAGTGGTTCGAGCTCGATTTTTTTTTTTAAATCGAGTTTCAATTGGTTCAAAAATTTGTTCTTAATCTCAATTTCTTATTATTACAAGACAACTATACTTATGTATGACACATTAAGCTTAGGGGTGACAAAACTTGAATCACTCAATGGTTCTAGATCGATCTTGTAATATATGGTTTGAGTTTTTGTTTTTATTTAATAAAAGCAAAGGGGTGAGGCAATGTAGGATGGAGTTTTTTTAGACTATAGATATGAAACAGTTATAGTAATTCATTGCTTTGCTTTTTTCTATCCACGATATAAAATTACTATTTTACTTTTATGTGTGTATATATCATAAAAGGATAAAAATATAAAAATATGTTAAGACCCTAAATTATTAAATTAAGATTTAGCATCAACTCAATTAGTTTTTTAGCAAAATTAAGAGAAATTAATTGTTTTGAAATTTACTTCTAATGTAAATCCATATTGTTTTTGACCTGGGGTAAAATAGAGATGTAAGTATGTAATATCGATAAAAGTTTACGCGTCATAAAATAAAATATACCAATTATAAAACGATGATAAATTTAGCAATATCTGTCCGGACTTGAGTTTAGCATGGCATGGCATGGCATTGCTCATCTTTGTCCTTTAGGGTTTTGAGCTTAGACCATAACAGTTTATACTTTCAAATTGGAAAGTGGAAGGGATTTCATATCTCTGCCCAACCAAAAGACTCACACATTTTGTACTTTTACAGTCAAACAATACTAACTGCTAACTGCCTATAGACATGAAAGTAACACTCACCAACCTTCTATTTTTACAGTTATTGAGCTTTTTAGTTTGATGGGTAAATTTGTCTAATAAAATTAATTAATTATCATGAATGTAATAAGAGGCACAATGAACAAAAGAAATTGTAATCATAGGGTTTTTTTGTTTTTTTAAATATTAATACAATACATTTGGATTTGCACATTTGTCCCATATAGACGGGCATGGCTCATAAATAAAATTTGAGTTGAAACGTATTTAAAAGATGTGGATTATAAATTAATATAATGATAACCCTCAAAATGTTATTTACATCTTTCACCTCCTAAAACAATTTTCTACTTTACGGAGATAAATAAATGATTAGAAGGCTCAAATTTTTTTTCATTGGTGCCTGCCTCCAACAAGAAACATAACTGCCAAGATTCTCTCTCTCAAACGTTGTCCTTGTGACCCTTGTGCTAACCATGCTTATCTATAAATATAATACTTCCAAGTTATATACCTTTCCTGGTGCTACTCTCCATTGTTTTCAACCTTCCAAAATATCCAAAAACACTCCATGGACATGGAATTCCTAACCGAGCTAAACGAACTAGCCATAACCGATCACCAAAGACTTACCGGCGGAAGAATGGGCCGAAGAAAACTCGAAGACGACGACGACAACAACAACAGCAAGGAATTCAAATCCAAAAACCTTCAAGCCGAGAGACGTAGGAGACAGAAACTTAGTGACAGGCTCCTTACACTGCGCTCACTTGTCCCAATCATTACAAATGCAATTACCCAACACACATTCTTATATGTACATTATTATCTTAATATCAATCACATTGTTTATAATTTCGTTTCTTTCCCTTCTTTTTTAGATGAACAAAGCAACGATAATCGATGATGCAATCACTTACATTCAAGAATTACAAAAGACATCACAAGTTCTCAGTGAACAACTGCTCGAAATGGAAGGGTCGTCTGAAGAAAGTGTAATGCCGATGAAACTCGAAATCGATGTTGCACAACATGATATGAAGAAATGTGGGATAAAGGTTTGTTTTTTTATATGAATCCACATGGTCACATCTTCATTTTGCAAATGATTCTTTTATTATTATTACAGGAAGAAGTTAAGGTGAGCAACATTGATGGGAACAAGTTTTTGATAAAGATTATAGTTGAGAAGAAAAGGGGTTGCTTTACTCAATTGATAGAAGCCATGAATTATCTTGGGTTTGAGCTTAGTGAAACCAATGTCACCACTTTCAGTGGTGCAATGCTTTTTTCATCCTGTGTACATGTAAGTTAAAAGCCTTACCAACATAATTGCAGTTTTTTTCTTGGGTAAAAACACATCTTTAGTCCTCTTCATTTTAATATTAAGCAAATTGGCTCCTCTAAAAAAGTCGGAGTAATTTAATTCTTTTCAATTTTGAAAGGATCACAAATTTGATGTTTTTGGTCAATTATACGTCATTTTAATTGGTATAATAGCAAATGAAGTTTTCAATATTTACATATTCTACCAATTTAATCTTGATCCTAAAAAATTATCTAAAAAATTATAAATTTTTAAATATTTAAAAATTCAAAAAAAACACCTTTAGCTTCAATATATATATATATAGACAAGATGTGTAAATTTTGAAGACTGAATTTGTTATTGTACCAATTGATGGAAAATATTAAAGCTGTGAGTAAATGGTCTAAGATTCTGATTTTCAAAATTGACCAGAATTAAATTATTTCGAATTTTTTAAAAGAACCAATTTACTCAATATAAAAATTGAGAGACTTGAAAAATCATTTTTCCATTTTTTCTTCTCATTAGTAAAATATGTTACCATTGTTATTAATTTTCAGGGAAAATATGGGGATACTCTCATGGTTGAACACATTGAGGAATTGTTGTCAGAGATGATGAGGAGCATGAAAACAAGTTCTCAATCTGCCATTGAATTAGGGAACACAAATTGAAGAATATAATAGTTTTATATAGCTTTATATATCCAATAAATATACTGAATCATAGCAGCACTAATATGATTTGAAGAATCTTCATTGACTTATAGTTTTATGGTTTGAATTTTTTTTAAAGGATTTAATGAACATTTTATCAATAAATTATAAGCAAATCTTATGAGTTGGAAGATATTATAATTTTATGATTCGATTTTATTATATATATTTAAATTTGAGATCTCAAAAATTTCATTCGTAACGGATTTAGTGAACATTTTATCAATAAACTAGAAACTAATAAATTAATACGATAATTAAGAGAGAAAGATACTCTCATTGCTTCTCTAGTAATCTGCAAGAGTGGTTATCTTCCGATTTATAAAATAGTAGAAAGTACATTTTTGGGGAGATCAATTGGACGACTTTCTATGGGCTAGCTATTTGGAAAATATGGAAGAATAGTTATCTAGGAGCTCTCAAGAAATTATCAAAAATGCTTTTTTGCTGGGCTAAGCAATGCACATCCGATGGTAAAGGCAAATCCGTCGCGAGGCAAGTCAGGAGAGATGAGTTTTGAACGGGGTGGTAATTGGGCAATTAAGACTACAGACCGACGGAGCGGTGAAGACGTTGTTGCAGGGGTGTCCTCAAAGATGAGAGAGGGGAATGGCTTCTTGGTTTCAAGAGATGCTTGGGTAAATGTCCTATTTTTGATGTTGAACTCCGTGGTATCTGTTGCATGGAAAACAATGTGAAAGAGTCTTGTTTGGCTTTAGTTAGACGTATCGTCAACTATTGGACAGAGTGAAGAATTGAAGATTAACAGAACATATTTCTAGAGAAAGAAACAAAGAAACTGGCGAAAATGAATTTGGACATAAAAGAATGATTACAGTTGTTTGCAAAAAGTCCACTCCTTTTGTTGGCTTAATTTAATCGGTTGTAACTATACTTTAATTCATAAATAAATAAAAAAACACTAAACTAGGAAGCTGTAACTTTCTTTCCAAAAACCTTTTTCATAGAGATTTTGTTATCCTTATTTGATTTATACAATCCTATTTACAAAAATACCCATCTAGAAAAATCCTATTCCATGAAACAAAATCTCCTTTGAATAATAAAATCAATTAAAATTATCTTCACTTCTGAAATTCAAATCCCTTCTTCCAATCACCCTTCCCTTCCATTCTTCTGCATTGAACAACCACAAATAAAAAAATATTATTACTAGCGAAACAATACTGACGAAGCATAAAATTATACGTTACCTTGAGTCATGCAAGGAGGAGGGACTTCAAAGAGAGAAATAGAGAGTTGTTTATGAGCAACACCGATATCAAACAACATAACACCAGGTGAAGGATCATTAGCAATAATACATTTTACAGGCAACCATAAAAATAGCTCTTCTTGGGACAATCCTTCAAGCCCCACTAACCCACCATAACTAAGGTTAGCTCTCACCACACGGTCAAAATGCACCCTCCCATCAAATTCAGCCATGCATGACTTTTCCAACTCGACTTCCAATCGACCATCAAGGTTAAGCTTATAAGATTTAACATTGTCCGGGAAAATACCGGCAGGCAACCCTCGGCTCCGTAGCAAATCCTGTATGGAAGAAGTGGCCATCAAAGGGAAGAGAAGAAAGAGAGTAATGGGGGTTAAGATGTGCAGAGACATTGTTGGAGATTAGTAAATGATTCTACTAAAATGTAGGGAGTGAAATTGTATAATGGAGGTGGTGGAGAACTGAGTAATTATATTGGGTTGGAGTTAACTAATTTAGCTATATATTTGGAGGATGATTATAAAGATTGGTATACTAGTTTTGCCTATAATTATGGTATTCAAAAGATCTATCCAAAAGTACTATGTCAATTTACTAATACTAGTTTTGAGTGAATCACTGATGACGATGCATGTAAGCTTGACTCCCTTAAAATATGGTGAAAATTACAGTAAAAATTAAATTATCCAATCAAGATAGGATTATTTGGTTGACACGTCAGTAAACGAAATGATTTGTAAGGAAAGAAATCATGCTTAATTAAAGGAACATAGAGGTAACTTAATTGAGTTTCAATGTTGTTAGATAAAGATGAAAATAGTTAAATTTTATATAATGCTCATATATTTATTTAAAATTATATATATTGGTGAATTACAATAGAAATGCAAAGTTATAACAATACGATTAGAATTCAGGCCATACTTGAGATGGTAAACTCTCTGATTTCAAAATTATAAATATATTAAAATCATTTCCAAGTACACTGGTACTTAAGTGAAAAAATTCGATAAACCAAGTTTGGACGTTATGATGCATATTTTTTAATCAATTTTTTTAATATAGTGTACATATTAATTCTAATTATAGTTTTTCTTACTCCAAAGAGATAATTGTCCTATAATGATTATTTTTAGTTATTAAAATTTATTTGGAACGATGATTAAAGTCCTTGTCTATGTTTAAATAATATAGATCAAATTATTTTTAGTGACTTCACCATCTTTTATTAAAATGTACATCTCCACAACTATTATAAGATAGAAGTATTCATAAATCGAATTAAGTCTAGACCCAATTCCAAAAATAATTTTCAGGCTTAAACCGAATTTTGATCTCATCTAAAATCTAAACTTAAACCCGATACTGCTCAATCTAATTCAATGAAATAAGTAAGACTACCCGATATATGAAGACCTTTGGAATTGCTAGCAACCACAACGAGAAAAGGGATGAATTGTGGAGTATCAAATCCTTGGTCTGGCATCTAATTTATAGCCCATTAAAGTATCGGGTCATTGTTGCTATTTTTTTCTTTTTCTTTTTAATCAATGTCGTATTCATCCAAGCCAATCACACCCTAAGAACAAGTCGTCCATTGTCTCATCCTCTATCATTTTAAGCAATTTTATTTTTCACCTTAAATTGCTTTAGACACGAGCAAATCCTTGAGGCCCAAATCATCAACCTCAGATGTCAAAATGCTATCCCAACTCACATAGACTACACGAATACCTCTCATATTAATTGAATTCATATGTTGTAATAATAACAATGTCAATTTAATTAACGTACAATTAATTTAATTATAATTAGAACTTTGAACAATAAGCTCATTTGTTGAAGTAAATTCATTTATGTTCGATATCATAATTTAATCCACAAATTCGTCTATGTAGTACTGCAATATATTTCTATGAATTTGAACTTGAATTTTTTTGAACTCATATCATTTAACTTTTTAATAACAAATTTAACCACTATAACTATTGATCATAGAAATTAATGACCATCACATTTTTTAATGGATAAATCTCAAAACTATGTGCAATTTAATATATGAACTTAGATTTGGTGCAATCATATACATGAAACTTTGCTTGTAATTCAAATGGATATATAAAACTTTAATTTTGATTCAATTATACACGCTTAAAAAAAATAAATACATCAATTTTTTATTATGGATACAATATGTAAGCATAAATCAGTTAAGTAATGATAATTGTGTTAATAATTTATAAAATGGGAATGAAATGAAAATTTTATATATTCATATATGATTTGGAATTAAGTTTTTGTTTTTGAATGTAAAGGGTCTAATTGTGTTCCAAAGCCCGTTCTTAGTGGACTACAAAACTTTGTCAGTGTGTGGACCGATTAAATTGACTTTTAAGTTTTAAGTTGAGCATATCAATTTGTAGCACTTTGCTGCTACTTAATAGTCAATTAGAGTCAATCAGTCTCTCATCAGCTGCCTAAGTTTTCACATCCAAGAGTGAGCAACCCAATGTATATAATTAATATAAAGAATGAGGATTAAATTTGCAATTTGCATTGACAAATTATATTAGTAGTATTATTTTATAACAAGATTAGGTTTATTTACATGATAACAAATACACTGTTGAAGCAAATCAAAGAAAAGGCCTAATTAGATACGTCAATGATAACAATGTATACGGTCTTCAATGTTAATCATTTCACCATATCTTATACATTATATTATATTAGCATTTCATTTTATTGGGAAGAATAATCACCATAAATACTATTGTTAACATTTAACAGAGTTGCTTTTTTCCTTTCAACACATCCTATCTAAATTATCCATCAAGTAAGTATAGACGTGTTTAAAATTTGATCAACGCATTTTAAACATACACCACATCAAATTATTGATAATTTGAGGATCCACTTAGAATATTTTAAAATCTGAGCATAATTTGGAGACGTCTAGTGAAATTAACCCCAAAAAAATCATTGTGTCATGAAAGATAGTGATTGTTTATCTTAAATTTGGCTTAGGCTAACTGAAGTGAGTTATTTTATGGTTTAATCTATGGACTTAATACAATATTATTTGACTTTTGCTGATACATCCAAAGAAACATCGGGGTCTCTAATCTTTTGTAATCTTGCAATAAAGTCCAATAGATGAGATATACCAAATTTTACAGGGAGCAGTTTAACCTTCTCCTTTGTGGGTCATTTTGGAATGTTGTTTTTGGAGGAAAGCTATATATTGACCAATGAAAAGATAAGCAGTTATGTCAGGTATTGGTTAACTTAAAATTAAACTGCTGTCTAATCTTGTTTCCCTTTTCTTAGTTGTCACTAATGTCACATAATCAAAGATTGAGCAACGTCTATTAATACTAGAGTAGAATTTTGACTAGCTATACAAACTACAATGTTTAGTAGGGGTAAGAAAATCAAAATGTGACCAAGTAAATTCATATGAGATGCAATTCTTTTATCTACCAATAATTATGATCATTGAAGAAAAGCATGAGAAGAAGAAAAAAATAAAAAAAATAGGTCCAACCCATTCCCCTACTCCATTTTACAACCACAAATCAATATTAAACAACATTAATGGGTACCTCCTAATTGATAATATAATTAATTGCTTTCGTAAAATAATAACGTGAATTGAAATAAAATAATTTTAAATACACAATTGACGTGTAAATTTATTTGAATATGATTGAATGAATTTTTACATGATTCTAATTATTTAATTAAATAATAATAAATTTTGCTCATAACTTTAACATCCCTGATTAACAATACTATCAATTTGAAATTACTAATAACATTATAAAAATCGAGAGATAAAATTATGTAAAATTAATATATAGAGGGATTATTTTCAATAAGAGTCCATTGCTTTTGAAAGTCCTTGTATGAATTAGATTGAAATTGACTCACCTGCCAATTGTTTCTCTAAAGTGCAATGATTATGTCAAGTTGTGGGGACTTATCATACCAAGTTTCGTAAATTTAGAGAATGTCAAAATTTAAGCCCTTCCCCCCACCCCACCCAAAAGGAAAAGGGTGTCTAAACCATATATATATATATATATAATGGTGGGGTCTATATATAATGGGAAAACTGAAAATATATGGTTTATCATATGAGAAAAATGCCTTTTGATTCAAAAGAATTGGTAAATTTAAAGATGTTATTTCAAATTAAATTCAACCAATTATACCAAAATTGAGAAAAGAAACTTAAAATATCAATGGAAAAAAAAACCCAATCCACACACCTTGCAAAAAAAAAATCTAATGAATATCACTTACAATCTCAAGGACTATGATCAAGGACATGGTGTGAGCATATAAGGTGACAAGAAATGACCCTTCATTTCACCTAATGTCCTTAAAATCTATCTTAAAGAAGATCAAAGAGGGGTATAATTTGGGGACCCCAAATGAGTATTAGAATGGTTTTAAAATTATTCAAACAAGTGCACAAAAAACAATGATTAATAAACTCAAGTGGCTTTAGAATTTAGGAGGAATTTTTTCCTTTTAGTACAAAATGCATTTTCAATAAAATGGGTAAATTGCATTAGTAGTCACTCAGTTATTAGTAATTTTTTAGTCACCTAATTATAAAAATTTACAAAATAATTATCTAACTATTTAATTTTATCTTTTTTGGTCACCAGTTCGCTAACGGTGACAGCTTTTCTTTATGACCCTTTCACCTAAAGCTAAAAAATAACAAATTTATCAACTAAATTTGATTGAAATAATATAAAAAATGTAAACACCCAAAAATTCAAGATAATAATTTTTTATCTTTTCTCATTCTTTTAAAATTAACTCTTAATGTTACAAATAAAAACAATACACAATATATAAATATTGAAAGTTAAATATTTAAAAATTTTCTCAAAATTTAATCTAAAGATTTGTATTTGATGATAGGGAAGTCAATATTTTGGACAGAGACGGGCATGGAAGGAACGTGCACCTAATTTTAAAGGGAAGGATTATATAGTCTTACATAAAGCTAAAAAAGAAATATATGGAGAGAGAAGTAGGTGAGAATTAGTGAATCACAAGTATTTGAACAAAGAACCCTAGACATTAAATAATGACCCCTAAATGATAGAGTTTTGAGATAGGACGGCAAGACAAGAAAATTGGGACCTTATTTCCTTATTTTTATCTTTTAATAATTTTCTCATTGAACATGCAATTGCCACACTTGATATATTTAAATATTTAATCTTACCATTTGGTTCAACTATTTCTGAACTTATACCAATGATCTATTCCATAGGAGTTTCCTGAAACTTGGGGCTGATTTGCACCGAATGGGAATTGAATAGAAAAAAATAAAATTTTAAGTAGTGCAACATCCACTACATAAAATAATAGAAAAGGGTTAATTGCATTAAAAACTTTAAATCGGTCCCTAAAATTTTATATGTCTCAGTTTAATCTTTAAATTAAATTATTATTACAATTAGGTCATTTTGTCAACCTATTTATCATCTTTGGCGTTAAATGGTTGTTTGGATCTAATATGTAAAATATTTATTAATTCATACGTGTTTAAAAACAGATTCATGACATATCCAAACTGACATTTAATGTCAAAATTAACAAAAGAACGTAATAAAAACGACATTTTAGTTTAAAAATTCAATTAAATCGTTTCAAAGTTTGGGACCAATTTAACATTTAATACATAATTTAGGATGTCAAATATAATTAACCCAAAAAAGATTTCAGCACCAATTTTATTTCCCTAAAGTCCCATTTTGTTTTAACATCACATTTGGTTTCAACATGAAACTCATTTTCACAAATAGAAACTTTCTTATTGATAATGCATATACAATCTGTTCATTCACAATATAGATGTACTAAATACTATAATACTATTAGTTAAAACACGAGCAGGCATGCTTTTAATAATTTGTTAAGTGACTAACCCCACAATCATCTTTATATATTATTGTAAATTACCCCAAGGATTAATCGACATTAACAATGCATTATCGTTCAATAAGGAAACGAAGGGTGGCCATTGTTGCTATGGTGCTTGTTTCACCGACTTCGGGGTTAGACCAAACACCCAAAAAACGACACCGCCACACGTTGAAATCTAAAAACATATGGACCCTTTTTATAAGTTTTGTTGGTCAACCCCATGGCCTCATCTCTCTATTATTCGTTGTTGTTGTTCACATTTTGTTTATATATAGTGTTTTTGCCTTCACCTCTCCTTTTAATTGCTTTTATTTGTGGGCTCTTTGGCACGTGTTTTGTGCCCTCTTCTGGTTGCCCAACGTGATCATCCCTTAGGGTTACTTTACCAAGGCCACAATTCTTTCTCGAATATATGTGTGTCTAGGTATTGATTCGTCCTGCTTCCTTGTCATCTTTTACACCTCATGATTCTCTCATTATTACGTCACTATATATAGTATATTTCTGCGTATACATACATGTATTCGATTAATAAATATCAAATCATTGTTATCGTATCAATTTTAAAAACATGAATTTAAACGTGTTTAAGTACATTATGTTGTTCATTTTGAGAATAGAGATATAGCCTCCATGAATATCTTATTGATTAATATATATTTTTAAAGTTAAAATATGTTATTAATTCTTGTACTTTTCATAAATTTAGAATTTAGTCTCTTTCTAGTAATTTAATTCCTCCACTTTTCAAATTTCAAAATTCAGGTTCAACTATTAATTGAATTTAACGAAGATTGGTGTTAACAATTAGACTTGAATTTTAAAATCTGAAAAGTGAAGAGACCAATTTCTTGAAAATAAATATAGATTGAATTCTAAATTTGAAAAACAGTAAAGAGTTTGATGACATATTTTAACCTAATTTTAATTAAAAGTTATCAACATATATATTGATACTATCGAATTATTAATTAAACTATCAAACTAACAAATCAAAATAGGTATATCAAACCTCTTCATTACGAAACTTGAATTTATAATGTCTTTCTTATTATTAAACTAATTCCTAGTTAAGAGTAATTTGTAAATATAATTAATGGTCTTAAAAAGGGAAAAAAGTTGACCATTTATGAACTATTATCATCCAAGATTATATATAATTTTGTGTGTATATATATATATATTAAGTCAACAAATAAGCTGCAACAACTCAATCGGTACGTTTTGAATATGGTTAACTGGTAAGAGAAGTCATAAAACACGACAAGAGCAATAGGGTCCCATATGGGCGAATGGGTCTGGTCACTTTGTGAGAACTAGAGAGAATGTTCCCACAAGGAGAAGAAGACAAGTGAGATAAATCCAAGGGATTGATGGGTATAAACAGCTACTATATGGTATATATCCAATTTTGTATCAAATGGAAAGTGACCTGCATGCTGTGTCTTAACCACATATGGCTATAGATTTGGAAGGTTATTTGATTTTGAGTAAACTATACCGGTAGTCACCTGATTATTAGTAAGTTTCTTTTTAAATCACCTAATTATAAAAAGTTATAAAATAATCACTTAATTATTCGAGTGTTTTTTTGGTCACCAGATGTTAAACAACTAATGGGAAGATAACATGACATCTTTTAAAACTGGCATGATAACAAATTTAGTCACAATGTTTACATATTGTATTAATTTAGTCTTATTTTTAAAAAATTTAACCCTCAATGTTTACAATTACCTAATCTTATCCTGTTTTTTACACGAAAATAAGACTAAATTGACATAGTTTATGAATGTTGAAGATTAAAGTTGTTATTATATATGCCAATTGTAAAAGTTGTCATGTCATCTTTCTATTAGCCTTTAAATGACTAGTGGTCAAAAAAGAGAAAAAAAATTGAATAATTGGATGATCAATTTGTAACTTTTTATAGTTGAGTGACAAAAAATTCTAATAATTAGATAACTACCAATATATATATAAATTGAAAATGATAGCTCCATTGATGTTATTCATTGGTTTTGATTCAATCAATTTCAGACTCATAAATGGCATAGAATGGTTTACATCAATAATAGATAAATATATATATACAATAACATGGAAACTAAAAGTTTAGCAAAGGAGGTGATTCAGAGAATTAACAACGTTAGGGTTAAAATCAAAATCAAGATAAATTAACAATATTCAAAACTAAACTAAATAAATCTAATTTATATAAGATGAGACTCTATATGAAAATGTAGTTAACTATGCTCAATCATTAAAAATGGAGGAATGAAACGAAGGACAAAGACATTTAGGGCTTAAATTTGAAGAAGGGGGGCAAAGATATTGGCCGTAGCAACCTCTCAGCTTCGTACTTTGACTCAGGTACGCGCCAAACACGGGTCCCGCCTGTCTCCTCGCACGCGCTCGTGCCGCGTGGGTCCTACGTTGACTCTTTTCTTTTTGTTTTTATTTTTTTACTTTTTATTCTGCTCCTGTCTTTCCTCATTTTCTCTTATATAAGCATGATCTCATTTTCCTTTTTTTCTTTTTAGTCATTTTAATCCTGTTTTAATGTTTTCTTTATTGTGAAGGCTAAGCATATAACCAAAAAAAGACTCAAGTTAGTTGATGAATAACTCGTGTGTTAACCTCATAATTAAGGCGTTCATTGCTTTATGTGTATCTGAGTTTGAATTGTGCTAATCGCGTTACTGTTAAGGCTTTATCCCTCTAATAATTCAATAATAAAAAGTTAATTGATGGAAATACTTTCTTTTTAATACTTTTTTAATTACTCTTTCTCTTTTCTCTCTCAAAGTTATAATTACATTTCCCATTCCCATTCGTATTACAGTTTCAATATATACATTCCGATTAGAATAATTTATTATAATTTATGAATATATTCGTGGATTGAAAACTCATATATGATAATATTTTAATCTAAAATCGTAAAATTTCTAAAACTTCAATCTTATTTATTGACACGATGATAAGGATTGGAGACTTGTGGTAGCCAATAGGGATTTTGATGTAAAAAGACACTATCTATATATTTGTAATTAGGTGCCCGTTCTTGAAACTCTAAAAGTTGAATCATGACAAACAATTTGCATGTGTACGAGGATGTGAAGGATGGACGTATGAATTTAATGATAATATTTTACCAGAAATTTATCTAATCAAATAAAATGGGGGATAAAAGATGTGGTTAAACCAAAACTTTGATTTAGAATTAACGCCCCTTTTACTTAATTTCAAGACACATTACATTAATCCATTGACATTTACATGATAAATAAAATAGTGTAGAACATAGTAGATAGTATAGTGGATTAAAGCTAATTATCATACGAGACTGATCCGATTTTAGCCTCCCATAATGTCTTGATTGGCTTAATTTTTAGTAACCCTTTGACTTGCCTAAAATTAAAAATGGACTTATACTCAACTATAAGTCAATATTAGGCCGCAGTCCATAGAATATACTTGATGATGAAATTTATATTAAGCCGATGGCTTGATTGGATTATTTTTTACATTTTCTTTTTGTTTTGACTGTCCAAAGTTAACAAGTAATATGTAGCATTGGATCATAATATAAGTCAATATTAGGCCGCATTCCATATTAGTATTTCTTTCATTTTATGGTCTTAATCTATAATTGAATTTCTCTTAGTTAATTTTTTTAATATTAGCTCAAAATTAAGTTAAAACTAAAATGAATTTAAATAAAAAAAAGATAAAATTCATTTAGCTTAAAAATATTTGAGTGTTAATTTAGTATACCCAAATTTATAAGACGATAATGTAATTTATTAATAGGGTTTAAAAAGTAATTTAAGTTCTTAATTACTTTATCAATAATTATTAATTGTTTTAAAAATAATTATTATTTAAATGTTTTTATATCATTTTTATTTCTCTACTCGTATAGTGGATGTGTGTATATATATATATACATAATCTCACGTGTACGTATCAGAATTGACCAAAACCATTAGTTGAAAGATTGAGTCACAAATTATGACTTGATGAAGTATCAAAGTCAAGCAAATTAGAAGGGTTGAAACTTCAAAATTAAATCAAATAAGGAAAAAAATAAAGGTCTCTTTCCTTGCATTTTTTATTTTTGGATTAATTACGTTTCATGGATCAGACCTAATTTAATTCTTTAAAAGTCAACTATTTTCTTCGATTTTTTTTAGGGTCTAATTAACTTTGTCATAATAAAAATTAAAATTAATAAGTTCATGGTCAATATGCTTACAAGTACCTTTTTGTTTTTGTTTTTATCCTAAGATCTCCCATCTTCAATAGGAATATTAGGTGAGTCGAAACGAGTTGGATATTTAAATACGGGCAAAATTCTTTTAACGTTGTTTTTTTTCTATAAGATTACTTTAAGGACTTTAAACTAATGTTAGATTATCTAGTTAGAACGAGGAGGGATGGGTAGTTTTTTTTTTTTTGGAATAATTTTTTTTTCTGACATAATGTCTAGAACTACTCATAGCCCCTCTCAACCCATAAATAAGAGGATAATGCGCTTCAACACACTCAAATCCACATCCTCCTGTATTGACAACAATATCCATGCCAATCGAGTTAAAACTCAATCAAAGATACATGTAACCATTGATTTCATTAATGTTTGTTGTTTGGTTTTGGACTCATTTGTTGACAAAGTTTTTGATATCTTTTTAATTTGTTGGTAGTCATTTTACTAATGTAGTCGTTTCGGTTTACTCAAAAGAAGAAAAAATTATTGACTTTTAAGGCGTTGACTTGTAATTAATAAATTGCAATTTGGTTTGGTAATCCGCCTTTGTTCACCTATTCCATTTTTGCTTCTTTCGTTTTGTCGCTTTCATAAAACAATAATATTTCCCATTCTCGAATTTTAATTTTTTATTTTTAAATAATAAATTATAAAATCAACGAACCAAATTAATTTTATATAATTTCCACAAAAAAATAAATTTATATAATATTACAATTTTTAATTACATATTTTCTTTTTCCAATTCCACGAGGCTTAGGTCCACTCACCACCACCACCACAACAAAAATATAATGTGGTCCATAAATTTCAGGTTTATCAAAAAGCTTCTTTTATTATTATTTATCCACTATTATATCAACCGTCCGATTATATTTGAGACAAAAACAACACTACCGTGGCCCTCAGATCACCTTTATCTTCATCAATCATCATGTACCCACACATATTTTATACAAAAATAGTCACAATGGGTTAAAATCTTAATTTAAAGATAGAATTTGATACATACAAACTGCATTAAGCAATTATACTATAACAATCAAATTAATACATTAAACCTCGTATTGAAGGAGATGACTCTAATACTTGATTAACTGGTCCACAACTTCGTTCTAGGTTCTTTAAGCATTCAAAAATCTAAAACCTCCACTTTTATCAACATGTTATTGGAAAATATAAATATTTTTTAAAAAATAAAAAAGGTGTATTTTAATGAATAAGTACAAATAGGGGAAGAAAGTTAAAATTTCCTTCTTACATTTTTATAATTAATAATAATTGAAAGAATTCGATTCAAAATTCTCCCTTTATTTGTCCAATCATCCCTTGAAATGTCAACCAACTTTTGGTATAATCTCCATTACACTAACCCCTACTCCTCTTCAAACCAATATATATAAATCGCACATCTCCACCACACCTACATAAATTCCATTCTATATATATATCTACATACACACGAACGTTCAACTCTCAAGGGAAAAAAAAGGACTAAATTGAACCATGGCAGAAGAATTTCAAGCAGCTATTTGTGGAGGAGGAGGAGGAACATGGTGGAATATTCCGACGAAAACCATGTTTTCAGGCTGTAATTCTCCGTTGTATTCGACGACAATTGCTGATATGGGTAGCTTCGGGTGGGGCAATGATATGGTAGCCACCGATGATATCATCATCAAGCCAAGGTCTTGTTACAATTCAGACAATAGTGGTACCAACAACAACAGCAGTATTTTGATCGATTCCACTTTGGGTTTTGGTCTTTCATCATCGGATAATTGGAACCAATCCTTGCTGTAAGTAAAAAAACAAGAATCATTTAAAAGACCCTTTTTTTTGTTTGTTTTTATTTTTATTTTTTATAATCTCCTTGTTTACAGCCGGAGTAATAATCAAGAGTTTCCAATGGATTCAACATATGAATGCCCTTCAACACTGTTATTCGACACTGACCCACAACAACAATCCGTTTTTAACAACAACAATCAGTCAATTAACTATATGTCTTGTTCTTCTTTATCATCATCACCTTCTTGGCCAAAACTAGCTCCACCATTGACGACAAAGCAGCAGCAACAACCACCTGTAGGTACTGGTACCTTACAATTCTCCAACAATACATCCTTTTGGAACGCATCTGCAACTGGCAACATATTACCTTCGTTGTATGAAGAGAAACCTAATTGTCCCACCTTGACTACAAAGGTAAATAATTAACAAAGTTTGAGATTTGGTCATGATAAAAAAAAAAATACACTTCTGATTTTTTGTTTTTTGCAAATGGTTTTTATTTTCATAGACTAATATCGAAGAAGTTCGGAAAAATTCGAATTCGAAGAAAGCAAGTAATGAAACTCCACTCAAGAGGCCAAGACTTGAAACCCCATCTCCATTACCAACTTTTAAGGTATGGACAGTAAAAGCAACATTGAGGCCGTATGAATTTCACCAATTTTTTTCTTTTTTTACTTTTCTTCCAAGTAAAGTGATAATTTACAGTCATTTTTTATGATCAGGTTCGAAAGGAAAAGCTAGGGGACCGAATCACTGCCCTCCAGCAATTGGTTTCACCTTTTGGAAAGGTAAATTTTTACCATATTCGAACTCGATGTGTTACTTAAAAGGATATATATCAAGCTTTACTTTTATATATATAACTTCGGGTTAATTTGTATTTAACCCTTTTTTTTCAGACTGATACTGCCTCAGTTCTACATGAAGCCATTGAATACATCAAGTTCCTCCATGATCAAGTCAATGTATGTTCCTCATTCTACATAAAAGTAGCCCTCCATATATATATTGTGGTAAAAGTAATGTGAAGCTTCTGTAATAGGCGTAAGATTACATTTTGCTTCTTTTACTAAAAAAAGAATAAATTAGTCTTTATATGCGGTAGAAATGAATGAAATCTTTAACATAAATGATCAGATTGCTCTTTGATCTAATGTAAAAGGACTAATTTACTTAATTTTTTAGTAGATATAGTAAAATGTATTCCAACTCTTAGTATAAGGGCTTCCATGATGCTTTTACCTATATATTGTTTAATATTATTGGATAAAGGCAAGCATATTCTCTGGAGAATTCTCAAATTTGTACTGAAAAAGAAAATAATGTTTATTGCTTTTTTACGTGATTTCAGGTTTTAAGTACTCCATACATGAAACAAGCAGCAGCTTCCATACAACAGGTAATAAAAAAAACCAAGATTTTCTAAGGCTGCTAATAAGTAATAACAACCAATTATTACTATTACAATTAATAATGAATATAATTGTCTTATTCGAACCACTTTGCAGAGTACTGATAAGTTGAAAGATCACCAAGAAGGTCCAAAACAAGACCTAAGAAGTCGTGGGCTATGTTTAGTGCCTGTTTCCAGCACATTCCCAGTTGCCAATGAAACACCAGCTGATTTTTGGACGCCAACGTTTGGTGGAACTTTCAGGTAGATTTAACAACAAAGAAAAAAGACAGCAAGGAATGATATAATGTAGGGCTAGCAGATGATTAGGAACCCCATTCCTTTGAAGGATTATTTAAAAAAAAAAGATGATAATGATAGGTTTTTTTTTTTTTTAAATTTCAATAATCCAAGTTTGACTTGTTAAATATAGTTTTGGAAGTGGGATTAGCAATAGGAACAAGTGCTAAATTCAGCGGAAAAATCAATATGAATTTAGCTGAAGTTAGCAGAAATGGGGGTTAAAGAGACTCTTTTTGTTCCTGTTGACTACATGTATATCATCATCATCATCATCAAACAATAACTAAGATTATTATTGTTGTTTTTCTTGTATTTGAATTTTCTTTCTTTGAGTGGGTGTAGCTCGGTTGATTGTGGTATTTTTGTTTTAAATTGCGCTATTAAATTATTAGTAAAATTATGTTTTGATTATTCGATTTTTAAAAATTAAAAGAATAATTATTGAAATATTAAAAAAATTTTATTTAAGTCATTAATTTGTTCTTTTTTTTGTAATAAAAAAGTTTAGTTAGCGAGTTTCAAGCTATGATTTGACGATCAATACAGTGGATAAGTACCCATCAATGAGTAAAAGAACATACCTTAGATCTAAGTCGATTTGAAAATTAGTGCCGGAGAATAGAGAAAAAGGTTGTTTGAATTTTGGTTCGTAGGTTCGTGACGTTCAAAGTTATTTCATAAAAAAATTTAAATTGTAGAACAGAATCAAAATGAGAACTTTCGATTGATATAGGTGGTGTGAACAAATGAGGCCATACAATAGCGGTTTTAACAATATAGCGAGTTAAAGGAAAACTTTCGAATAATTCAGTGATCATTTAGTAACTTTTTAAAATTAAGTAACCAAAAACATAAATTTACTAGTAATTTAAGGTCTTTAGTGACGTAATTTTTTTCTGTTTTTTATTTTTGTCTTTATATAATATTTTGAATGAAGCAGTGGGAAGTCAGAGAGCGGCCCACTTCTCCTGCTTTTAGGTTTCATCATTTAAATTGCGATTTTAGTCCTTCTATTATATCGAAATTAGAAATTTAAGGAACTTATTTTAAATTGATAGAATTTGACCTTCTACTATCATGATGTTATTAGTAGGTCTGAAAAATTGTTTGGGCAAAAATCTAAGTATGTTTAAGATATGGACGACCCTCATATATTAATATTTAAAGTTGGAGTATAGCTAATCCATTTTCAAGTTTATTAAATCATTTTTGTTTATATATATTATGTATAAAAATTAATAAAAATACATCTGACTAATAAAAACTAAACACAAATCATATATTTTTTAAAAAAATTAAAAATATCAACAATTTTAAATGGAATCTTATTATAAGTTGGCTTGAATAAAATTTGAGACTCATATTTCAAGTCAGGTCAAGTTTGATTAAGTACGTATAGTATTGATATCATATATGGGCCTGACCTAAATTTAACTCTATCGAGACTATAATTACTTCTAACTTTGCACATGCATACGACTGCCTTGAGCCTTTAAAATTTTATTATCTTATTATAAATGTTGGGATTCAAATTACAAACGTATTAAATGTTATCTTTTAAAAATGATTTATACGAAATAATTAAATTAAATTTGCGTTTAGTTTGATGGATGCTAAAATTTGTTTAACACATAAAATTTGATCAGCATACTTTTGATCTGTTGATTTTTGCGAATTAATTTATTGCATAAATATTATTGAATTGTTAGTTTTTATTATTTCCTCGCTTATAAATTATTCAACTCTTTATTTTTTTATTTAACAATAAAATTTAATAATGTTATTTATTTGGGCTATCTTTCAATTTTCGTAAAATACGAGAATTAAACTCTAACGAAAATATAGAGATATGCGATTTTAGTATCTAAAATGTTGTTTATATATTAAAAACAATTTGTATTATTTGATTAAATAGTATTTGAAATTTATACTTAATATATTATAATATTAACTAATTTTTTAAATATCATTTAATTTATTTTTTATTTACTTTTTCAAGTCATGTTTAGTGAGGTCTAAAAATCTACATTTTTAACTTTTTTGCGTCAATTTTCAACAACATAACAAAACACTTAAAATTATTAAACCAAATATTTTTCATGATATTCTTTTTAAACTATTTTATTTGAGAAGATGATATTAAAGCCAGAAGTTTACATGAGAGAATCCATTAAGATGCCATTTAAAGTCATTATTTCCTCAAATGGATGCTTTCAACCTTTTCCTAAATTAATTCAAGTTTGTTAAGTAATGTGAAAGAGAGAAAAACAATGATTGAGAACCTATTAAAGGTCTTAATTTATCAAGTGCCCCAAGGAAGCTTAATATTGAAGAATCCCCTGTGAGAAGGGGCTACTCATGAATTTTTTTCTCTTTAAAATAAAGTACTTTCAATTCTTATATTCTTGATTGCTACATTGTCTTTACACATGCTTTCTTTTCTATACTTTTGAATTGATTTGTTTGATGGGTATTGATTATATATGTCCCTAATTTGAAGCATCTTATTAGCATTAGACCAATTAATTTTTTTTTGGTAATTATAGGAGGGAAAATTCCTAAATAAATTAACTAATAATTAATTTTGAATATACACTTTTTTATGATCTCTGAAACTCTCTGTTAAATCTATACTATAAACTCCAAAAGGATCAATAAAACTAGCAATTCATGCTCCGCTGTAGTTGTTAGAGTTGTGCGACCCGAATCTCATCACTTGTTAAAGAAATAAAATACAGTGGCAAAATAAGGGGATCTGTAAGGGCAAAAGATCGAGGGCCAAGGACTATGCCACACAAGTAGAATCCGTATAGAACTACACTTCTTCTATTTAACATTAAACTAGAATAAGGTTTTTCAACCTTTAAATAGATGTAGTTGAAACTCCTCTTATATCATTCATTTTTCCTCTACCCGTGGTTTTTTTCCGAAAGAGTTTCCACATAAAATCTGTGTGTTCTTTTTTTTTGGGAGATCATTCTATTGTCATTATCGACGTCTATTATAACAATAGTTTCGAAGACCCCTATCGTATTAATTTTTATTTGCAATAAAAAACTCTATTTGATTGATATTAATTCAAATATGATTAAATTTTGAATTAAACATGAAAAATAAACAATTCGTACTTATCTAATTCAAATCAAATTAACACTTGAAATAATTTAACTCAACAAATTTAAATCACAGATCAAAATAACTTAAATTCAAAACAACAAAAACTTAAAACATGATTCATGTCAACCTAGCTAAAACTGATTTGATACACTCAAACAAACAAGTCTAATCATTATCCTATAAATAAATAAATGTATATTTGTTATATTTTTCCTATAAGGTTCCTTGAAATACAAAGACGGCAACATAAAGATTAAAGGGGAAAGCATCCAAGCATTTTTGTTGATATCGAGAAAGTGTATGTCTTATCAGTTTATGATGATCTATATATCATTCTTTGAACAATTAATTAATTAATTGCTGTCTTCTGCCACAAGTTCCCCCCCTCGGCCCTCCCCTTTTTAGATTGGAAAAGGGTCATTTCTTTTCGATCCTTGGAATATAATCTTGTTCACCATTTACGAATCAAACCATATGGCTAATAATAGCCTTCTAAGGAAGTATGGCTACACCATTATTATATATTCTTCAAATCCTTATTATATAGGGACTTCCCAAATATTTTTACTAATTTTTAAGTGTTGAATTGATGGAAAAAAAAGGCGTTGTCGCCCAACTTCTTTCATCTCTTGTTTTGTCAGCCAGGTTCTTTGACCTCTCGGAAATGGTCCCGTTTCAAAGGAGTTGTTTTGTTCAAGAATATTTTCGACCACAAATGGCATTGTTTATATTCAAATATATCAATAATGAAAGTTTTATTCAATCTATCATAAAAAGTAGTCAAGATCTTTAAATTCTGTGTTCATACATTATACTTAATATAATATATATGTGAGAAAAGATTCCTTGGTTGAATTCTCTAAATATATTATCTCAATGTATTAACATGATCTTCTTCCTAACATAATCTATCATCATCGTTTTTCTACAATTTTTTCCCAAAAAAAAAACATTGGTTACATGAAAGAAATGTAAATTAGATACCTCTGCTCACAAAAAATTAGATTTATTGAATTCCTGATCATCAGGTGTTAATCGTCTCAAATGTGATTTGGGTTCGAATTGTACTAGTCACGCTACTATTATGATTTTACCTTCTTCTTATAATTCTCCAAAAAACAAGTGGATCTATTAAATTTTTTTAACATTTATCAAAATTTTTAACACTGTAAATAAAAATGTTGGCATGTGTTTTTTTTTGTGTTTCAATATTTTAAGGTTATTTTTTTTTAATTTTGGCATATGAATTTGACAATTAAATCCATTTTGGTCTCTAAACTTGAAAATTGTAAAAAATTGATGACGTTGCCAAATCTTAACAGAATCCAAGTCCAAAGATCAAAATAGATTTAGTTGTCAAGTTTAAATAACAAAATGAATACAAAAAATACTGATACTAAAATCAACTTGCCAAATTTAATGGTAAAAAACATCTTTAACTTTCTTTTTATCAAAGAAATATTTATAACAATCGAGATAAATCTCAATACCATACATGAATTATGGTTTAATGTGCAATTGTATACATGAACTTTGATTTAATTTTGTGCAATTATATACATGAAGTTTTAATTTGATCCAATTATTGTAAACTATTAACACAATTATTGATATAACATTATTTTATGTTTATATATTGCATACATAAATAATTATATTCATTCAATATAAAAATAAATTGATATATTTATTTCTTTAAATGTGTATGATTAAATTAAAATTAAAGTTTCAAGTATATATTTGAACCAGAATTAGAGTTTCACGTGTATAATTGCATCAAATTAAAATTCGTAAATACAATGATATATTAAATCAAAATTTATGTACAATTTTAAAAGTTATCCCAAATAAATCCAAATCTTATGAACTTTGGTTTTTCTGGATTTTACTATGTTTAGGCCTAAATCTAAACATATGATGGACCAGCCAGTCCACCATTTTATCTCATTATCCAGAAGCTTTGGACAAAGTATGCAATCCAATCAGCTAGAAATCTCAAATACTAACCAAAATTATATATACGATTATCCGGTTGATGGGACGGGTTTGGTTAGCTTTAGATCAGATTAATTTAGTGCTACATTTTCGAAAATTTTAAATTTGGATTTCAAGTCCGGTGATTATAAGTTTAGACTATTTCAGATAATTTGATAGGGTCTGGATGAAATATGATTATTAATTTTTTGTTTTTTTATGATTAACTACAATATTATATATTGATAATAAAAACAATTAAATTCACGTAAAAAGTTACCAAAACTATCTTATATTACGGAATTGGTACTTTCACATTTAGTTTAATCGAGATAACAAATCCATTTGATTTAGACTTGGAAGAAAAACAATGTAAGTTTTGTGACAACAAATACAATCCCAACCAAAGCATACAAAGATTATTCTATGGAGAGAGTCTTGAACAAAGTAAAAATGAAAAGGCAAGAAAAACAAACACATATTTATAAAGCTGAATATCTATATATATATATAGATATATATCTGGTATTTAGATAAGCCAAATCTCTCAAGCTGTTGTTCCCTTGAGCTTCTTTGCAATGCCAGCAAAATACTTGCCTTGGTGGAAAGCTTGCCCTAACTCTAGCTCAGAGGGCTGTCTTGAACCATCCCCAGCAAATGTTCCAGCACCATAAGGGCTTCCACCTTTCACTTTCTCCATCTCAAACATACCAGCACCAAAAGTGTACCCAATGGGCACAAATAGCATTCCATGGTGAACCAGTTGAGTGATTGCAGTTAAGCTGAGAAAGCGTTTTCAAATTAGAAATGGTTTGAAAGTTCTATTTGGGTTAATTTCACCATACGTCCTCCAGCTACACCTTGAATTTCTAAATCGGTCCCAAGTTTCAAAACGTTATAATTGAATTTTTTTTATTTTAGTATCATAAATGCCAACTTGATGTAAACATGTGTGCATCTAATGCATGGATAACTTGAATCTGATGTGTTAAAAATAGAAAACAGATATAATAAATTTAGCCCTTAATTTTTACCCATTTTGTCACTTTAACCCTATTTTTCAAAATTTAGTCAATTTTTTTATTATATAAAAGCTTATTGAACTGTTAAAAATTTAACGGTATTAACGTGACAGCCTGTATAACAATCTACATGTACTTCATTACTAACATGAATAATTAATTTTAGAGATTTTATGAACTTATAAAATTTGTTGATCAATTTAGGTTTTTTTTTTTTTAAAAATTTATGAAGTACATGTGAACTGCCATGCACTATTATGCCAATGCCATTAAAATCTTAATCATCTAGTCAACTTTTTCATCTAACAAATTGACTAAAATTTGAAGGTTAAGGGGCAAAGTGATTATTCAAAAATAATAATTAGGGCTAAAGTGACAAAAATAAATAAATATCAGGTGCTAAATTTATCATTATGCCAAAAAAGGAATATTGCTTTAAATATTCTCCACGTTGGGCCTAAATTCATGTTGGCTACACATTTTAGAGTTTAGAAACCAATTTAGAATTTGAACGATAGTTTAGAGAGGTTTGGTGCAATTAATCCGTTCAGTTTGATATTTTTGTAATAGTCTAAGGTGCAAAATACTCACGGAGTAGTTTCTTGTCCACCACCTTGGGAGCCAGTGCTGTAGAAAATGCCAGCAGGTTTACCAGCAAGGGCTTGTGTTCTCCATAGACCACCAGTTGCATCCATGAATGCTTTAAACTGTGCAGCCATCATCCCAAATCTAGTTGGAAACCCAAATAGCACACCATCTGCCTCCGTCAGCTCATCTGGTGTTATGATAGGGGCATCTGTCTTTGGTGGTGCTCCCATTTTCCCAAGAACTTCTTCTGGTAGTGTTTCTGCTACCTGTCAAAGGTCCCAATTTGCCAATATAGGTTAAACAAATATAAAATATAGTCCAAGTGGTAAAATTACCTGTCATTACATTTTGTCCATCAGTTAAAAAAAATTAAATTAGTAATTTTATGTTAAATCGAAGAGTAAACGATCTTATTATCGAAAAATTCAATCTATTTTTACTATTAAAGTTTGGTCCCTATACATCAGGATGAGGGACACGTGGCACGCCACGTGTAAATATTTGATTATTCCGTCAACTATACTAGTTTTTAACATTAAAATAAATAAAATATTTAACAAAAAGGATTAGTTTATTTTTTGATCTAATATATAGAGACTAGTTTATCTATTTGTTGAGTAAAAAAGAACAAAATACAATCTAATTTTTAGTAGAAGGGTCTCTGTTCCAAATAAATATAAAACTAAATAAATTATAAAAATTGACAATCTAAACCTATCCAATCCAATAACACCACATATTAGGAAGATAACATTGAGAGGATAATCAAACCTGCCAAAGTTTGACTTCCACTCCCTCGACAGATTCAGCTCCTTTCTTCATCTCTTGGGCCAGTTTCTCAACATGTCCATACATGGAATAGTATCTGCATCACCAATAGCCATTTAGTTTCCGGAAAAACAAACATTTTTGGTTGACAATGCAACAGTTTTCCAATACCATAACAAGGAAATATCATCAATAAGAAAAACCCTATTATAATAAAGAAAGGGATTAATATATCACTTAGTACCTGAATTTGATTTTAATATTCAACTTGATACTTAGACTAAACTATATAGTGATCTAATGAGTGTTTGACATGTGTGTTCTAGTCAAATTAAACATTGAAGTCAAATCAAATATTAAAGTATCAAATAGAAAAAAATGTATATATCAAAGTTAACATTGAAGCCAAACTCAAACATTAAATTTGAACACTAAAAAAAAACTGACATACTAAATTGAACATTTAAACCAAATTTAGCCCCAAGTAAAATATTATCCCTAAAGAAAACTATGACAACCCAAAATGCATCAAAAGAAAGTGGTT
Source organism: Gossypium hirsutum (assembly GCF_007990345.1). NCBI lineage: Eukaryota > Viridiplantae > Streptophyta > Magnoliopsida > Malvales > Malvaceae > Gossypium > Gossypium hirsutum. The sequence continues at coordinate 1,594,136 of NC_053446.1, forward strand.
GATGGGACACCCATGTCTGTCAAACAAGGAAAGACAAATGGTGGTTGCTTTGTTTTCTATGTTGGCACGCATGAAAACAGTTCTCCTACATCCATTATCCATATCATCTACACACAAATATATGTATGTATATATATCCTTTCTAGAAGGAAAGTAAAAGGTGATATTGAAGAACTATTATATAAGCTTATCTGTAAGCATTTTAAAGCCATGAAAATGAAATCCACTTTGTAAATTATATACCCGCAATAAACTCACAATAATAATGGATGTTGGGACCACCTCATAAAAAAGCCAGCAAATTTATATATTTTCTCCTAATTATGATTTCAATGGTAGGTCATGTTTCACAATCAAATTATTTTGGTTTCTTGCTAAATAATAGCAATTTTCTTTGTTGTTTTTTCTCACTTGGATGATTAAACAGAGTTGTTCATATCAAGTAAAACTATGTATTACACGCATTTACACAAGTACAGCAAAAAATGAACAAAAGAGGCCTTTTTTCTTACGTGTAAATAATTTAACCGGAATCCTATTATTAACATTCAAACTAATCTCTTTTTTTCTTCAATTAAAAGGAGACTTTTTGGAAATGTTTGTAAGAAAAGAACAGAGGAATATTGTGCATAGCTTAAACTCCTTTTAACAGAGACTATGTAAAAATGATTTAATCACTAAAAAGAAAAACCCAGAACCCAAATTAGATGATTTCATTAAGGAAAAATTTTTAGAAAATGAAGGAATATTTATAATATAATGAGTAGATGAAGAAGAGAAAAAAGTGCCAGAAAAGAAAAACAGAGCAAGACCAGAACTGTAACAAGAGATTCCAGTTTGGTTACAAAGAAGAGCAAAAACAAAGAAACAAGATTAGAATTCTTACACAATGTAGACTTTGGTGACCATTTTCTCTTTTGGTTAACTCTGGGTGTTTGGTTTTTTGTTGTTGTTGTTGGTTTAATGGAAATGCCCTGTTTTTTAAGCAGCGAGGGAGGAGAGAACAGAGGGAAGGAGGCCCTTTATTTATAGTGACGTTTTAAGTATGATATTTTGGTATTTTCTTTTTTATAGTTGCATTTATTTAAGCCAAAAAATTAGAGGAAATAGGTTAACATAATATATATATATAAATTATAATGTTTCTCATTTATTTAATTTTTATTTTTAAATATCAATTAAATATAAAAAATTTACTAAACTACCACTCTTCTATCAAACAATTATTCATTATTTATTACGTTAGTTTGTATTTAAATAAGTTACAAATTATTTTATGTAATTTTGTCCTATAGCTTAAGCAGCCGCATGGAATAGCATATTAATTAAAAATCAGTAACGTATGAGCTCGACTTATTCCCACATTAATTTTTTTTATATGTTTCCTATATTTAATCAGATATAAGTGTTTTATTAAATCAAAATATATATTTCCATGTGTAATCAGGTAAACATAAATTTACTAATCCCTCTTTTCCAAAGGATTAGAAATTACAATATATTATAAGTCATAATCGATTGAGTCTTAGTTAGATTAATATGATTATTATTGCCAATGCATGAGTACGAGTCTATTGAAACGCATTATCCTCTTATTTATGAGTTGGGAATGAGCTATGGGCGGTTTTAGACATTGTGTAAAAAAAAAGAGATATAATCCGAACCTATAATAAAATTATTAAAAAAATTGTAAATAAATAGTTGGGTTTAGACATAATAAATATTATATTGTAACAATATATTATGTCAATGACTGCTAAACTTATATTATTTTAAGAACAAGATGTATATTTTTATTTTTATTTACGGTAAAGATCCATTGATTATAGACAGAAAGTATGGAGCTCATTAAATTAATGCATTAGACTCTGATCTGAATCTATTAGTTACAAGGTCAAGATCATTAAGTCTGTATATATATATATATATATATTACAGATTCAGATTTGTGGAGAGAAATGGATGGATTATTGGGTGCTAGAAATTACAGCCATTTGCTTTCGATGTTGACTTTGTGATCTTAACATGAATGAAATTAGATTAGATTACAACTGTAACTTAGGTGGATGGACGTGATCAATTCGAAGTGTAAAAATTTGGGATCGATTAGTTGGAATTTGAATTTCATATTTTTTGGTCATTATAAATTTAGTTCATTTTGAATTCGAACAATTGACCCGAATCATTCGGGTTTGGGATACTTATTGGGATTTTTTTAAAATTTGAGTTAATTTAAATTGAACAAATTCAAATTAATCAAATTATTATGAGAAATAAAAAAGGGTAACATTGATATAATTTCTAATCTTGACTTTTAATCCCGTAAACAAAGATGATTTAGCTCATCAAATTCAACACTTGAATTGTAATTTCCATGAAATCTATGCAGTGTAGAATGGGGAGATGTTAGCAAGTCATAGCCGTTTTTGTGCCAATAACTTTCTTGTTTTCCCATTTAAAATTTCCAAGTCAAAACCAGAATAATGTACAATTTTTTTATATAAATTTTTTATGTTATTTTAATAACTCCATTAACAAAGAAAATTAAAGTTCATAACTTTACAAAGATAATATTAAGATCGTGTTCTCTGCCCCAATTTGTGGGTGGTGGTGTCATGATGGTTGCAGGCGGCTAATATTAAGTTTATTTATATATAATTAGCGTCCACTTCAAATATTAAAAATGATATTATTAAGAAGGATAATCATAGATTCTCGAAAAAATTAATTTGTATGGACCATAAAATAAATATAAAAGGTCCTTTGATTATACAAAAAAATGATATCATCTTAACACTGCTTGTGAATTTTTTTTCTCACTAATAATGTACCTAATAATAATAATATATGTGGTAAAAGTATCATAGAGGTCCTTGTACTAAGAATTAGATTGCATTTTACTCCTTTACTTCAAAAATGGATAAATTAGTCCCTGTATGTTAGGTTAAAGAGCAAACTGGCTCTTTTTGTGGTGTGCTAGATGTACCTCATTATAACGTACAAGGACCAATTTTTAACAGCAAAAATGGCTGAAATTTTTAATAGAATGATCAATTTACTCTTTGATCTAATATATAATAACTAATTTATCCATATTTTGAATAAAGGGAATAAAATGTAATTTAACTTCTAATACAAAACGTCTATTATACTTTTACCTAATATATATATATAAGAGTAAGTATGATTTGAATTAAATAAAGAGAAGATAAATTTGTTAATAAGAGGTTATCACATGGTATGGTGTGTTTTAGTTTGAAATTATTTATATTTGTCAATTTGTCTACAATCTAGAGGGATCTACAATTGGCATCAATGACCATTGTCTTCAATTTTCATCCTATTTACGCATATATAGTTTGTATACACCTAATACCACCATTATTACAATACATCCCATAATTACAAGTATTATAATCATTATTGGTGTTGTTATTTGATGGTTTTTCATCTTCTACATTGCTCTTCTTTTCATGCACTCTTTGATCTTTTTTTTTTTTGGCTTGACTTGAGTGAGCTTCATCATTGCATTTCACTTGTTGTGATGAGAATTTGAGACCCCCAAGTTTCAATTTTTGAGAAAAAATATATATAATTATAAAATTTTGGGATATGGAAATTTTAATTTTTTAATTTGATATTTTTTCTCAATTCGTTCTTTGAATTTTATTTTGTTCACGTAATTTTGAAATTTGACAATTCTTTTCGCTTTTAATCCATGCACCAAGTCATCATTGTTTTATTAAAAATAATTTTCTAGGTGATGTGGCATACATTAGAGTGCCACCTCATGGACATATCTGAAAAAAATTGTCAAGTTTTAAAATTAATGTAGATAAAAGAATTCAGGGACTAAGTTTAAAAAATTACTTGTCTTTTAAGACTAAAATGTTGCTTTTATCCTAAAATTTTAAAGGGCTAAAGCTAAGAAGCTTATGTTAAAAGATGTTAAATTAAATTATTAAATTTTGAGAGATGAAAAAAGAAAAAAATTTCATTGAATCAAAAACTAGAAACATTTAAATTGAATTAGGGACCATAATTAGGAAAAAAAATTCAGAAGTTTAGGTTTTTAATTGCACTCTGACTGGCCTACACGAGAAAATGCACATGAAAAACAATATACATGAAAACAAAATTTGTAATCAAACAAAGATATATAGATAACTAGTGATTAATTCATAAATTTTGGTAGTAGTTATACCTAATTTTTTCTTCATAACATTAATTCATAAAGAATTGAACATTGACTTATTTGGTAAGTGGTAAACCCTAAACTTAAGATAGCATGTGTTAAGCTTACCCTAGAGAAGAAGCTTTCTTATAAAATTATTTTGAATAATGTTTTTAATTCAATCCAAAGCTATTGACCCCATTATTACCATGAATTGAAATAGTGGCCAAAGTGATACATTCAAAACCTATTTTTTGGGTTGAAAATCTTGGAAAAGTGAACAGTTAGAAAGTTCAGGCTTTAGACCTTTGGGTACCTACCAAAAATATAGGGTATGGTACAAATGGCTTGTTACTTTTTCATCCATGAGTGTTTCCATAGGACCCCAATTTCATCATAACCCAACAAATATAGCATTTGCTTGTAAATGTGGGGAGGGAAACCAAATGTCTAAATTGGTGTTTGAATTGGGGGAATGTTTAAGTATTTCTAGTAATAAAATTACATGAATTTAGTTTTTTGACTTTTAATTTGGTTGATATCTTTGTTATTTTAATAACTTAAAAGATGAGGGTTTCAACGCGTTTAAACGCATAATATCCTTCGTTTTAGAGATCGGGGTTATAGTTATGGACAAGAGCCATCCCTCGGCCCCTTAAAAAATAAGAAATTTCTGCTTTAGACCTCTTCGAATTCAAAAAATCAGAAGTTAATATACGGTAAAGTTATAATTTGGCCCCCACAAAATGTTAAATTTTCGATTTAATCATTTCAAAAACCATAAAAATGTAAGTCAATGCAATGACAAAATTATATTTTAACTATTGTAAAAATTCTAACCGCCTTTAGTTATGGGTAATTTAAGAATTGTTCAAATTAACTATATTATTGAATTTTCATACTAATAATATTATATTATTTGCTAAACCCAAACATGAAAATGTAATTCCAAAATCATCAAACACCCGCCTATTACTATTTTCTTTATTATCTTCTTCAATCTTCATCGCCAAACCCAAAGACCTTTACCACAACCTTCTACTCCATAATCATGGTTATAATTTTGGCCCTTCTTTTAGGTGGTTGGTATTGGTATTGGCTTTTTTTTTTGGAAGATCATTAGCATTATGGACTCTATCAAGGTTCATGTTGGACTCACCACTAAATTATACACACTTTGGGACTGTTGGTAAACCACCATAAACAAAAACCCCATGGTCAAAAGATGTGATGTTGAAGTCCACTTTTTGTTGAGCTGATGTGCCCCCAAATCCCAAACCAATAATACACGTTATAGATGATTAAAAGCATTAGTTGCCCCCTAACCCACCTTGTCTTTTGCATATATATTAGTATTTCTTTTGCCACTTCTTAATCTTCCTCAATTAGTTTTACTTTCTTTTTTTTTCTTGTTTGGTTTCTTTTTCCATGGCCATATAAGTTCAATGTTTTTCACTGTGATTCATGATTAGGTTTCAATTCGCACATGTTCATTATTAGGTTTAAAAGTAATAATTTTAATATTGACTTGAATTCTAATTCACAATTTAATTATTATGGATTCAGATGTAATTTTATCAACCAAAAGTTACTTGACAATCAAGTTATTTGATAGTTGAGTTTAGTCGATCAAGTAACAATGCTATAAATACAAAATATTTTTTAAATGTTTGAATAGATAAGTATAAAAGAAAGGAAAAATGAAAGAAAATAATTGATTATAATTAATTTTTCTAATTATATTCTTATTATAAAATAACTTTTATGTAAAAGATTATTAGGATAAAAATGATATTCACATCTTAAAAGCAAAATTATTTTCCTTCTCTCAATTTTCCCTCTAAACTGACAAAGGAAAATAAAGAAGACTCAACTCCTTTTTACTTTCCTTGGCTTAAATAAAAAAGTTAACCAAACACGAGAAATGGGGTTGTTTTCCTCATACTTTTCTTCCAGTTCAATCCTGTATTTTTTGTAAGATAGTTTTTAACTTTGTTTGTGCAAAAGTTACAAGTTGTTAGGAAGGAATTAAATCATCAAGTTGGGTATAATGATAAAACATTATTAATAAGAACATTTGCAAATCTCGAATAAATTAATCCTTTTAAATTATAAAATAAACAAGAAAAATACCTTGATATATATATATATATAAAAGTGGCTTGTACTTTAACGGTGCAAAAGTTTCTTTGTCGTAATGTTTTGTTTTAGATTACACTTTCACCCCACAAATGTATTGACACCCAACATTTTAGTCCTAAAACACAGACTTGAAAGCCCAAAGACTAAATTATAAACACAAAGCCAGTGGCTTATCATCAATGACTTAATAAGCCCAAATGACCAACCAAATAATAGAGATCAACAAAGATGAAATGCAGCAAGCATTGCACTTTTGCCATTCAAGTTTTTTTCTTTGTTTTAACCTTCATGTCAATTTTACGGTGTATGAAAAAAAATTATTTTGGAGTTTGTTATCTCCATAATTCAAATCTCTGTTTTTTTTTTAAAGAATGCAATATACCTTATCACTACACCCAGAGACGAAAGAAGAGGGTAGACAGAGACCTTGGTTCTTCCTAAGGTAAAACTATAGTTTATTTTCTCAAAAATAATAAAAATTTAATTAAATCATTCTAAAAACTATAAAAATATATATCAATATAATAATAAAATTAATTAAAATATATAATTCATAAAAAAATGTAAGTGGGTGATATAAAAGAAAAAAATAGCAGCCAATGTTTGCAACCTCTCTTATGCTGTTGCCTTTACATGAGGCAAGGCTCTTTTGTCTTCCATGATTTGGTTTGCTAAGTTGGGCTATGTTGCCATCAAAGAAAAAGAAATATAATATTAAAGAATGAAAAAGAAAAGGTAAAAACCAAAATAAAGTACACCTTCTTGGATTGGACCGACAAAGACCACTTTTATTATTTTTTGTACTAATATAATAATTCAACCAACATATAGTAAAATAAAAAGAAAAGCCCAATAAGCTTTGCTTCTTTCAGCAGACAATTGCCTTTCTTTTACTTTTCTAACGCATGCTTCCGCATAATTCCCTAAAACGTACTCTCCATTGTTTTAACTTTCCAAAAAGAAAGAAGAAGAAATAGTACATGGATTCAAATCTACTTACACCTCTTTTTCTTCCCATTATTGTTTATTTTACCATCCATGATGATTCATCTTCAAGTTTTGAATTTGAATTTTTTTCTTCAAAATACATTCTGCCTTACCCAATTTCTTCTTACAATACCTATTTGGGCAAAGCAAAACCATTTTATTTATACCATAAAGTCTAAACTAAGGTAATCGGTAAAACTATCACAGAGTCAGGAGTCAAATTGCATTTTGCTCCCTTCACCTAAAAAAAAAGCAAATTAATCGTTGTACGTCAGATCAAAGAATAAACCGATCAATTCCTACTGTTAAAAACAGAGGAGACGGACAAAATAATCAGATAATTATACATGGTGTGCCACTTGTACTCGTGCTAACATATAGGGACTGATTTTTAATAGTAGAAATGGATGAAATTTTTAAAAGAATAAGACTAGGGAATAAATACAATTTAACTCCTAATACCGTTTTTCTGTCTTATGCCAAGATGAAAAGTATACAATTTTGGCTACATTACAATCTCCATAATCAAACAAATTATCACTCCAAAAGTCCAAAGGTCAAATTCATAATGGACCACTTAGGCATGCATATTAAGAATACCAACATTTCAAAACCTATACATTGTAATCACTAAGCAATCTCAACATCCAAAATTGAATAAAACAAGGAAAACAGAAAGTCTTGAATCTCACTCAAATGGTTACAAATATGCTAACCTAGAAAATTGAACACAGAAAGTAACGTATCAAAGTATACCATTTGCTAAAGTTCAATGCTTTGATTGAATCACAAACATTCACAATCCAATTCCTAATCGAGAGAAGATCAAAAGCTGAAAACAGGTTCTAATTCAATAAACAATTATCATTTAAGTAACAAAAATTTTGAAGTAACAATTTTTTTTTGTTCACCTCAACATCTAACCATGGAAGAACAACAAAACCCTCCCTTTCCACCATGTTTACCCTTTTATTCAGATATACATAAATACAAAATTCTAATCTTTTTGTTTTTTTTTAACCCTAAAACTATCCCTAATTAACCAAAATGAACTAAAACAACGACTCACCTCCATTGCCAAACACTCGAAAAAAGCTTTCAATCTTTTCACCCAAAAGCATGATTTTCTCTAAGAGTTTGAACCAAACTTGAAGTATATCGCCTTATCTTCTCATTCTCTTCTTCCATTAACCCCATACAAATCTCCACAACACCTTCATTTATAGCTTCAAAACAAAGCCTTTCACAACAAGTACATAAACAATTCAATGTAAATAACCCATATTGAACACCTCTTGAACTACCATTCCTTAAAACAGAAACCAAAACCTTAACACACCCATTAACTTTCATCATCTCTTCTCTTCCTTCTTTACATTTAACCAATAATCCCAACACTTCAATAGCCCTTTCCAAGCCTGAATCTAATAAGCTAATCAGTATTGGTACTGCCCCACAATCTATAGCTCTTCTTCTATTATCAGCAAATGAACAAATTGCATACAAAGCTGTTGCTGCTTCTTTTTTTTCCCTTCCTTTACCTGAAATTAAAAGCCAAACCAATGCTTGAATTGCATCTGGGTATGCTCCTATTGTTGCTTTATTAACTTCCACCACGGCTAAACTGGTTATAATCGTTGCAGCTATGGCTCTACAATCGGGTGACCCGAATCGTAAAACTTTGATAACCCGGTTAATAGCACCTTCAGCGACTAAGCCCACTTTGTTATCATCGTCAAGACTGAGATTAAGGAGTAAAGACAGCGCCTTTTCTTGTAAACTCGGATCATCTGAGCCGACACACTTGAGAACACCAGGGGCTGCACCCAACTCAGTTAGTTTACGGCGGAATCCCGAGTCGTGCTTAGTGAATCGAACGAGATGGGTGAGCGAGTTAAGCTTGGTACCGACATGGGATGATTGAGAGGTTAGAGAAGAGATGAGGATTTGGGGTTGAGGGCAAGGCTGTAACTTGGAAGGAGAGACGAGGGTATAGTTGGAAATCAAGGAACGGAGGGCATGGTTTGGGATAAGACAAGGGTGTTCAGGTAACGGAAGTTTGGTAATCGGACAAGTCCGGTGACCGGAATCTAGCCACCATTGGATTGAAACCCGGTCGAAGGTGTGACCCGATGGAAGGATAACCGGGTCAGACATTATCTCAAGTGAAATAGGGCAACTGAAATCGTCGGGGAGCTGAGTTTCCATCCCGATTCCAACTCGGACAAAAAGACTCACCTTGAAGAAAAGAGCTTTGAAAAAGAAAAGAAGGGTTTAAGAGGTTTTTGCAGAGCTGTGGATAGAGGGAGAATGAGAGGAATTGTTTTCTCAATTCAATACAGAGAAATAGAGAGAGATAAAGAGAAAGTAAGTGAAGAAGAAGGTAGTTTGTTATTAACGTAATGACTATTATACCCTGCTCATTCTTTGAAATTATCGGACATGAAACGAAGGGTATTAAGGACATTTTGTGGATTAGTTGATAAAAAAGAAAAGAGAGGAAAGTAGGTTGAATTTGGAGTGTATCGGATTGGTTTTGAACATGTTAATTTGATACGAATCAATTTAGATTTGTCAATTTTTTGAGTTATTGATTAATTTTAGGGTAGGATCAATTTTAAATTTAGGTAATTGCGAGTAACAATGACAAAAGAATTTATGAGATTTTGATATATATATTTTTAGTTATAACCTTATTTAAAATTTCAAACCAGATTCAAGAAGTTTTTTTCGAGATTGGGATCAAGATTCAAGTCGAGCCAAAAACTTCAAAAAGAAATCGGGTTTTGGGATTGGTTGAGGCGAGAGATATAAAAATCAATCCGAAGCTAATACAAGCAAAAAAAAACTTCTATACTATTCTATTGTAATATTTAGTTTCAAGTTTGAGTCATTTTAAGTTCAAATTATTTGAATTTAAAATTCGATTATTTTATTTAAAATTTTAAGATTAGGCTATTAATTTTTGGTTACTTTAAAATTGAATCATTTTGAGTTGTTTTTTAGTTAAATCATTCCAACTTCAAGTATGATTTAAATTCAAATTTAACCTCGATTAAAAAGGAAAATGGGGAATCATTTTCTATTCAACTCTTTCAATAATCACAAGAAAAAGCCATATTTCCGGCGCCAAAGCACATGAGGGGCAAATTCGGAAACGCATTTGCTGATTGGCATTAATAAAAAAAAAAAACCGTTGGTTGGGATTTTACTTTTATTTAAGGATATAAAAGTAAAGAAATTAATTGGCATTAAAAGAAAAAAATTTCAAAAAAGGTAATTGCAACGGTTACCGAGTAACGGCTCCCTCCACCAGCCTTCCTTTACAAGTGGTTGCCATTTAAAGTCAACTATCCAAAAAGTCCAAATTTATGTGGCTTCTAAATTTAAATCCCTAATCATTTTAACTTTTTATTTAATTTTCCGTCTATTTTAACTATTAAATTTTTATTTTTATCAAATTATCTTAAAATGACACATGTAGATGACATGTTAGAATTTAATTAATTTTTAAAAAAATAATTAAATAGTGACGTGTTGTTCATGTGTATGTCATGTCAGAATAACAAATGTTAACTTTTTTATTTATTTTGTGGCGATTTGATAAAAAAACTCAAGCTTAAAGGTGAAAAAAAAAATAAATAGAGAGCTAAAATGACTCTCTCTCTCTCTCTCTCTCTCTCTCTCTCTCTCTCTCTCTCTCTCTCTTGTTTGTAAATTTGAAGAACCGAATAAGTCATTATGCCAAAATAAAATTATCACTTAACCTAATCCAAAACTTTTTAAAATTTCTCTAACCACCCATAGCCCTTCACCAACTCATAAATAAGAGGATAATGCGTTTCAATGCATTCAAACCCACATCCTCCTGTATTAGTAACAATGCCCATGTCAATTGAGCTAAAACTCAATCAACAATCAAATTCTATTATATAATTTTTATATTTTAAATTGGTTAATTTTAATCTTTATGCTTTTCAAATTTTGTAATTTTATGTCTGAACTCAAATGGAGTAAAATTCCTTAGGTCGATTTTTACTATTAGTTTTGTACGTTGTGTAAGATGTGTATTTAATCCATATTTTTCAATTTAATCATTTTTAATCCTTAATACTTTTTCGAATTTTAAAATTTCAATTCTAACTCAAACCAATAACCGTTAAATTTATTAACTAAAATAATATAATTTTTTTATGTGAGTATCATGTGAAAATAGAAAGTTAACATGACATTACAGATGTGATAACAAAACTAGACTTAACAAATTTAACCATCATAATTAAAATTTCATCTTATTCTTTCGAAATACAATTTTAATTTGTTGGGTAAGAAAACAAAGAAAATGTTTCTTTTGTTTTTGTACGTAATAAATTAGAAAATGTGTTATATGCTGCCAACATTCTTCTGACCAATCCAAATCTGGTTTCTAAAGGATATATTTCCCGTAATTGACGCAGGATTTGGGTTTTTAATTGATGTTTGCCCATCAAGTATTTTTTTTATAATGAAAACCAATATTTGGGATAATTGAGAATGTTTGTTATGTACTAGAAAAAGAAAATTCTTAAGATTGGATTAGTTTTTAGCTACCACCAAATTCAATAAAAAATTTTGAATTTCTTACCAAAATTTGGTGCACCATGCTGTGTATGAAATATTCATGAAATAAATATAAAACCAAGATTTTTAACTTCAACCACTATGAATTTTAAAAAATATATACATACGTGATGTCTGAAATTCATTTATTTACATTGTCAAGAACACATGTGAGATCTCTTTACATCATGTTCATATCATCATCACTTATTTAGAAGGAGCATGTGTTCCTTAAATGATTGACTATGATGAGACTTTTATCGTACACGTATTAAGATTTAAGGTTGAGAGACAACTTTAGTAGACGTCTTCTATTCAAGCAATTTTAAACACTCTAACTCCTCTTTTTATCCCTTTTTGCCAATCAACATATTTATTATAATCACATAATATACTAAAATGGGTTGGCGGATTTGTGTTTTGATGGAAATACATATATTCTTTTTTCCAATTTGTTGCTTTAAATACGACCAAATCAAATCAAGACAGAATCACACATTTATACTCATAAATTAAGGGTTCGTTTTAGACTCTTTTTTTTTTAAAATTTTATAATGAAACCAAATTATTTTTATTCTACTTACTTAATAACGACTTTGAAATTTATTACTTCTTTTGGTAAAATTCTAAAACGTGCGTAGGTTTGTATTTTCAATCAACTAATATTATTATGTTTAATGGAAATTGAGAAAAATGGATTGATGGAGGAGACATAGTGGAGAATCTTCACCATTGCTTTTGCTTGCTTTCTTTTTGTTGGATGAAATTGTCAAAAAGAGTGGCTCACGTCTTCAACTTTGATATTTATAATGGAAGAAAAACAAAAATCTCAGGATTTTGCCTCTCACATACCATGAGGGTAGCTTCAAGAATTGTGTGATGGGTGGAAATAAAAGAGTTTAAATTTTCTAAAAAGTGTCCTATTTAAATAAAAGTTAGAAAGAGATTAAATTGAATAGTTTAAATTTGAGAAATACTTCAATTATAATTATATTCATGCGCCTGCTTACATTTCAACAATTTCAATATTTAGAATGTCAATCGAAAAGTTTGGTAAGAAAATCTTTTTAGTTTTTCTCAATTTTAATATTGGTAAATTGGTTATTCTAAAAAAATCGAAACCATTTAATTCCTGTCATTTTGAGAGTAATTAAGGGCAATTAATCATGATATTAATACTTTCCATCAGTTGTTCATAATTTTGATTGGTATAACAATAAATTTAGCTATTAAAGTTCTATTTAGTCTAGATTTAACAAACCTGCAACATTTGTGTAAATGTGTAAATGTTGAGGTTGAATTTGATTTTTTTTAGAATCATGATCAAATTAACAAAACATGTAAATATAAATGGCTAAATTTATTATTATAGCAATCAAAATTAGTATAATTGACAAAAGACAACAACACCATAATTAATTGCCTTGTTTACTTTTAAAATTGACAAACATTAAATTGCCTCTCTTTTTTTTAGGAAGATCAATTTACTCAATTTCGAAATTGAGATATAACAACGACAGAAAACACAATATAACCCAGAAAAGTGATAATACCATATCCGTCTATTGATCATGATAATCAATTACAAAGCACAATCATAATTACACATCAATTAGAGCTTTTCTTGAAGATTAGAGTACCCATTTATTTACCATTCAACAAGCAAATCGGCACAGAAAGACAAAGGACTACGAAATCAGCCATGAATCACAATTCTTTCTTTAACAAAAAAAACATTTAATGGAAGACCCAAAACTGCCACAAAAGTTACAGAAAAAAGCTTTAAAAAGATAAATAAGAATATACAACATAGCCACGGATGAGGCATGTGAAGCTTTTCACTACCTAGCATCTAGCATTGTAACAGTGACTTGGTTCACAGTGCATGATTCATCTTGCTTGCTTGCAGATGAATCTGTTTCATGTGTGTTTCTTCCAAGGCAAAAGCCAGGTGTTTTAGGCTGAGCCATTGTTGCTGTTTCGCTGTTCAACATCAACACCACCGTCGACATCGTCGGCCGGTTTTCGGCACGTTCTTGAACGCACAACAAGCCGACCTGAATGCACCTCAGCACTTCTTGTTCATCATAGGTATCACCCACTGCTGGATCTATTAACTCCAATCCCTTCCCTTCTTTCCATGATCTCCAAGCCTGTGAGAGTTATGCGAACCAAATTCAGACTCGAATTTGAAAATCTGATTTGATTAATACGAATAAAAATTCGATTTAATCTAGTTTGATCCAGATCTAATTTGAATCAAATTAATAACAACCCAAACTTGAAATAAATTGAACACAAAAATGGTTTGGATATGTACCGACTATAACTCGAAATGATCTAAATTAATAATGACTAGACTAAAAAAAACCGTCCTCCAAAATCGAATTTGAAAACCTGACTCGATTAATTTGAGTCCAAATATGATCTGACCTGATTTGATTATAAAAAGTAAATAATCTAAATATGAATTGACCTAAACCCAAATTGAAACGAGCTAAAATAATCGAAACCCAAAATAATGTTAATTTAAAACAAATTGAACTTGAAATGGCACAAATTTGAACTTGCCAAAATTTAAAAAGATTGAAACTTATACTAACCTGACTTGAAAATTTCAACCTTGAACTCAAAACAAACTAAACCCAAAATGACTCGAATCTGAAATAATTGAATTGAAAACATGCAAAATTTTAAAAATCCAATTTAAGTCTACAAAAAATCTAACCCAATCCGTCCAATAACAGTATAAGCTTCATTAGAATTTAGAAATATAATGTGTGGTTAGCTGCTTACATGGCCTAGAAGGTTGAGTTCACTATTTGAGTGATAGAACCCTCTGTTCTTCTTCCCACTGACAATCTCCAACACCAAAACACCAAAGCTAAAAACATCAGATTTTGTTGAGAAGTTACCATCCATTGCGTATTCAGGCGACATATAACCACTGCATATCAGCGATAATTACGATTATGAAATCTTGTTTTCGACAAAGAAAAATTAGAGTTTTATACGGCACTTACTAAGTTCCAACAACTCTCTTAGTATTAGCCTCAATTTGATCACCAGAAAATATTCTAGCCATCCCAAAATCCGAAATTTTCGGGTTCATTTTTCCATCAAGCAAAATGTTGCTTGCTTTGAGATCTCTATGCACGATCCTAAACCTCGAATCCTGGTGAAGATACAATAATCCTCTAGCAATACCGCAAATAATGTTGAACCGCTTTTGCCAATTTAACAAGGAGCTTTTTGCTTTATCTGCAAGAAACTTTTCAATCAATGCCATGGATGTACAATTGTTTACCTACATTAAATTTCTCCAAGTTGTGAGAGAGGAACTCACTGAATAACACAGAATCAAGGCTTCTGTTTTCCATGTACTCGTAAACTAACATCTTCTCGTCTGTTTCGACGCAACAACCAACAAGTCGAACCAAGTTCCGATGTTGTAGCCTTGCAATTAACCTAACCTCATTCTTGAACTCTTCAGTCCCTTGCCCCGAGTTCTTTGAAAGCCTTTTTACAGCTATTTCTTCACCCTCAAGCAACCTACCCTGCATGTATTACCACACATGTTTTCATGGTTAAGATTTCGAAAAAGCACGGTTTCAACCGTAATAATAATGCTAAACTAGCCTGTTTCATTGAAATTTACCATGTATACACTTCCGAAACCACCTTGTCCGAGCTTATTTTCATCGGCGAAGTTGTCTGTAGCCGTTACAATGGTGTTGAAATCGAACAACGGTAATTCAATTTCATCGGGATTAGTTTCGCCCGAGTATTCCTTCTTGCCTGAGATGACCACTTCATTCAATAGAAAATCTTGACTTCTTTCAAGAGGACCTGAATGAACAAAAAAAGACATATAAACCTTGAAACCTAAAATGAAAAATGGAAAAAATAAAGGGATAATTACATCCATTTTACCTTTCTTTTCTATTTTTCCACTTCTTTTCATTGCCTTCTTCTTCTTCCATATGACAATGGCTATCAGTACTAAAATCAAAACACCACCACCAACTATAGTGCCTGTAATTACAGCAGTTGTATTCCCACCATCTCCTAAAGAAGGGGAAAAAAACCATAATTTGATTTTATTAGTGTCTTAAATATTGAGACTAAATCTTAAATTTTATGATAGCAGAGGGGCTAAAGTCAAAATTTGACCAAATAAATTTACATAGCCCAGTGACCTGCTTGGATCATAGACCATTTGTACTTATGATCTACTTAGTTTATGGGATTTGGACCTAAATATTACATCATTTTAGGTGGATTATGACTTAATTTAGGGCTAAATTTTTCAACAAATCCTACTCCATGTGGGGTTACCTAAAGGTAAAGAAGGTAGGCCATTAGGTTCTAAAGAATCAAAACCTTAAGAACCTAGTCATTCATTTACTAAAGTGTTTTCTTTTTTTTTAAAGTTAGTATAGTTTTATTACAAATATCAATCACAATTAATTAATTAATTAATTAATTAGAATAAATCTGGAGCAAAATCCACGTATTTACACATGTGGGACGCAAATATGGGACTTCAAAGTACTGTACCTTCAAAGCAAGACTAATGGCATTGAAATTACATATGTGACCGAGACATTAGTTTTTGTAAACTATTTGAATTCAATTCGAAAAATTTGAGCTTAATTCGGTAATTAACAAACTGATCTCGAGCAATCAATTGAGACAATTTTGATAACCAACTCATAGTTTAATACCAAATCTTAAATCTTCAATTTCATCACTATTTAAATTTGACGGGACTCAATTATAACCTAATGGAAACCAGCATGTTTCGATATCCTTTTCCCTTAAACAGTGGCATAAAAAGAGGGTAATTGTATTAGGTAAGAGAAAGTGTAAGGTGAACCCTGAAAATGATATAAAGCTACCTTTTTCACTTTAATTATTTTTTAATCCTTTCTATAGTTGAAAACGCCCTTCCCAACTAGACCTTTATTGACCACAAAAAAAAAAAGGAATTATTATCCCGCTTGAAAAAATTTGAAATTAGCATTAAATTAAGAGACTGTTAGGGGACCTAATTGCTTAGAATTTAACTTAAGAAAGCGAAACATGGAAGAAAAAAAAAGACCAAACAAGTAACGTTGGCATCCATTTAATATGGGGCAAAGTCAAAAACGACGGTTCACTTAGTGGAAACTTTCAAGAAAGAATTAAGACTGTTTTGAATTTGCATTTACTGTGCAAAGGCTTTTTAGGTAAGAGAGTGGGGACATTGGGAAAATAGTGACAACTTTTTTATTAAGGTTAAATTAATATATAGGGTCTAATTTGGGTTTAGTCCCTCTATCATGTTAATATGACATAATTTGGTTTATCTAATTTTATGATTATATTCGTAAATTCAAATTGATTTAAAGTGATAACTTAGACTCTTTTTTAACTATTATTCACTCACATAGTCGTATCATGGAAATCCGGTCAACCATGTTCAACTTCTTATAAATTAGAGGGTCTAATTGAAAATGAAGGGCCTAAGTAAAGTTTTTAAAATTTTTGAAAGGTTTAATGATAATTTTTCAATTTTTTTAGGGGAGCAAGACCTCTTTTTACCTCCTCTTACATTCCATCTTTGGCTAAAAGATTAAGGCTATTTAAAATATTATCGATTTGAACATAATAATAATTTCATCAAAGTAGAGATTTTAGCACAGTAAAAGGACTAGAACCAAATTAGACCATTTGGAAAATATATATTAATGAAACGAAACAACTCATTCTGGTCACCTATGGTGTTGATCAAATCTTGGTAAAACTGGTTGTATTCCAAGACCTTGTGCTTCTAGAATATGGGATAAATTAACGTGGGTTTGATCTCTAAAACAAATCGAATAAAAATACTAATAATTATATTAGAAAAAGAAAAATCAAAGAATGGGAATTTCGCAACGTACCTAAATCTGAAGCTGCCAATCGAATAAACAAATCTTGCCCACCACCATCACTTGTATATTGCCTCAAATCAATAAGGTCACCAATCCAAATAACACACCCTATACCCCCATTCCTAATATCCCAATTAGAAAAAGCAGTACAAGAACAATTCCTAGCACAAAAAGCTTGGCAATCCTTGAAATTCACGGACCTATACACCACAGTATTTGTACTTTCGGGCAATTTCATATTGACCAAATGCAAGAACTTATCTTTCCCACAATCCAAATCATTTTTTCTAACACAACCATTAGACCCATCTCTCAAATCCCAAGCTTGTTCATTCTTTGGTGTAAACCCTTTTGGACATTTACAAACAGGGGAAGCGTTAGTATCACATATACCATACGGACCGCACTCGCTGTATTCGTCGCACTGATCTTTCGGCGCGTACCAAAACGGATTCCATTGCTTGGTGTCGGGTATCCATGTTAGTCTTTCAAGTGTACCGGTTGGTGTCACTATTAACCTGGAAAACAAATTATTGTTCGTAATATAAAACGAGTAATATACCTCGTCTTGGTTAGTGACGAAGCTGAAGTTCATGTAATCGAGCGGTTTCATTTCCGGTACGCCGCTAAATCGAAGACCGTTCCACGGACCACTTCGGTATTCGATATCTTGTTTGTTCCGTAAAAATATTTCCGGGAATCCTTTGTAATCTAACTTGAATGTGAAATCACCAGACGAAGGATCGTTTCTTGTTTTCCAAGACGTTAAAAACCGGTTGAAACCTGTGTTTAAATCCCACCCGAGTTTCATGTCTGGTAATAACGTATCAGTCGGATAATCGAAGCTTCGCCATAAATAGTAGTCGGTTTCACCATTGGAATTCGCTTCTCTCAGAACCAAATTCCCAGAATCCAACAACTGTGCCACTGGATTATACTTGTCTGCATCACCCTTTGTTATGTTTGAGGACCAAACAAGGTTGTTCCCTTCGTCTAACAACACCAAGTTCCGATCCTCCACTTTGAAAACACCTGATGAGTTCGAAACAGGGTTATCTCTGTTAGCAACCCACACATATGTCCTGTCGGGTATGTTCTTGTACCATATCCCAACATACCATTCACCTGGATTATCCAAATTAAAGAATCCAAGCTCGAACACATCACCTTGAGAGACAATAGTTTGGTTCTGTGTAATAAACTGTGTACCACTCAAAGTATCAACAGAAACAGAAATTTTAGGGAAAAAGAAAAAAAGCACAGTGAAGAAGAAGCAAAAATGGTGAATTGTGGTTAAAGTTCCCATACTTTCCATTTACTCTTCGGAGTATGGAGTTTTTTTTTGTTTTAAACCTCCCCCCCCCAAAAAAAAAAAGTGCAGTGTTTGGTTTATTGTTGATCGTTATGAAGACATTTGGTATTGTTTGATAGGAGATGATGCTTGACTAATTTGCCTGCCTTTTTTTAAAAAATTTGTGTGTGTGTTCTTTTTTTTCATTGAAAATTGGGCAAAGCAAATACAGCAACCAAATTCCAAAAATGACGAATTGGGTTTGTAAAATGTGTTTAACTAGGTCAAAGATTGAACATGGGAAGATCACCTAACTCTTTGTTTATATTTATGAACGAAAAGGTGTAGGAATGGCCGCATTCTCATTATGCCTATCAAGTTAATTTTAAATCGGGTTAATTTTTGGATTTGGGTTATTTGAGTTAGGATAATTTAAATTTATGGTTTGAATTTTTCGAATTATGATAGTAAAGGTTAAAAGCATTTCGAGTTTTTATAATTTTAGATTTCATGTTGAAACTAGTTTAGATTTAAATTTGAATCAATAGATTTAAATTTTTCATTTTAGAATAATTCATGAAAGGTTTAAATGATTTCATATTTTGAATATTTTTTATGTGTACTAGTTTAATTTAAATTAAATAAAATAAGTTTGAATTTAAATAAATCAAAAATTAAATACCATAAGATTAAAAATTAATGTAATTCCCGTGCACGTAGGAAATCAAAGATTCAGAAGTAGAAAGAGACAATTGATGGAGAAAGGAAGCTGGACCCTCTTATCAAAGTAGTCACTTTTGAGTATTTAGACGGTAGGTATTCTACTTGGATTTCTCTATTTATTTTACTTTAATTGTCCCATTTTAGTCTCTTACCAAATTTATGTTGAATATTTTTAAATGTTATATTCTATCAATTAAATTGATTTTTTTTTTCTCACCTTTCATATTCAATCCAAGTCGAGTCATCTAAAGACTCACATTTTTTCCATTCCAATTCTAGACTAGAATATACATTTACTCTTGAATTTTGTGATTAATAATATATTTTTGGATAAACTATATCCAAGGTCACTAAATGATTCGTAAATTTAGTTTTGATTACTCAAATTCAAAAAGTTACAAAATAATTATTGAACTATTTAAAAATTTTCATTCAAGTCACTGAGCTATTAAGTTCTTTTTAATTAGGTTCGGCTAGCAAGTTCTAAACAACGATTCAAGTAGAACATACCTTAAATCCATGTTGATTTGACGGTTAGTGTCAAAGATCATAATAGAAAACTATTTGAATGATAGTTTGGAGATTCATGACGTTCAAAGTTGTTGCATGAAAAAACTTAATTGTAGAAGAGAAGGGGAACGTGAGTTTTTTATTAGTGCAGGTGGTGCAAAAAGAAAAGGCTATACAACAACGATTTTAACAACCCAGTGACTTAAATGAAAATTTTATGTAACTTTTGAAGTTGAGTGACTAAAACGTAAACTTACTAATAGCTTAGTAATATTGAGTAGAATTTATCCTAAATTTTTTTATCTCAATTAAAAGAGTTAAGAAATTGCTTGTTTAACAAAAACCTGGTGAGGTATAGGTTCAGAAAGAGAGAAGTTAGATCGATTAACTCTTAAATTACTCAAAATTAATTGAATTAACTGAAAAAAAACTTGCAATTAAATCAGTTCAACATGCTTTTTCATTTTAAATATTTTTTTAATTATTATAAATTTTTAATAATTTACTTAATTAAACTAAATAAATCAACCAAACTAATTCAACCAAAAACGATTAATCTTATCAATTCAATTATTCATTTGGTTCTAAAACTCTTGATTAAATAAAAAAAAACCCCGATAATACGAACAATTCAATTATCAATCCAGTTTCGATATACTCAAATTTTCGATTTTTATACTGTTGCAATTCCCATTCCATAAAGGAAATTAATGATTCACACACAGAAAGAGACCATTCATGAGTGATGGACAAAGAAAGTTGGACCCTCTCACAAAAGTAGTGATAGTCACTTTGAGTTTTAGACGTTAGGTATTCTACTTGGATTTCTCTCGTTACTTCTTACTTTTAATTGTCTCTCTTTAGTCTCTTACCAAATTTATGTTGAATATCTCTATATATCAATTAAATTATATTAAATCTTAGAATTTTCTCATCTTTCGTATTCAATCCAAGTCAAATCATCAATATTTTCATTTTTCCATTCCAATTCTACACTAGAATCTAAAATTGCCCTTGAATTTTGTGATTAAAAAAAAATTGATAATTGATATTTGGTAAATTAATATAGAATTTTTTTTATTTCAACTAACAAAAATAAAAAACTACATGTTTTATCAATGAGGTCTTGACTCAATTGGTTAAAGTGAAGGTTATAGATTTTGAGTATCTAAGTTCAAAACCCACTATACGTAATTATAATATGCGGGTCTTCGGTTCCCGCCATAGTCCATAAACTATTGCTATGTTTGGATTTTAACTTAATTAGTTAGTTCATAGTCTGGATTGATATAGTATTTAGTTTGCACCGTGATAGTTTGATTTTTTGTTCCAATTTTTAATCTATTTGTGCCAAAAAATTTGATTCTACAACAAGTGATACATATACTTTAATTGTACTGTTGTTGTAAAATTTCAAAAAAAAAATGCATGTTTCATTTATCTATATATATAATGAAATATATATTTAAGGTTTTTTTAAAAATAAATATTTGTATTTGGTACATTAGCATTAAATTTTTTTATTTGTTTTATTTCTTCTTTTGTACAATTCATTGTAATCACATCTATCGATGTACATAAAAGGATATATAGTCGTTTTGACGTCCCAAAAATCATAAATATACTATTTGACGCTTTAAATTTTTATGAAATTACAACTTATACAACAAATTTAAGTTACTTTCTAGTTTTGCCCATGATATCACCTTTTCAATCTTTGTTTATGAAATTTAAAATTTTCACAAATATTATATCAAATAATATCAATATAAGAAGAATCTACTTACCATAAGGCCTTGTTTAATAGACTATTGAAAAGGTTAAATCAATTAAAAATTACTATTTTCAATGAGTTATATTTTTACGCATGTTTGATAATCTAAAATAAAACAGTTAGATATATATATTTTCTATAAAAGGTGTAGAAAATAATAAATAAGAGCTATTTATGTAACAACCCGTTTTTAGTAAAATCAGAATAGTGGTTCCGGGACCACAAATCTGAGTCAAAAAGAAAATTTATTTTAATATTATTGCATGGTCTACATTGTGATAGGAATGACATATGAAAATTTCGTTAAGAAAATTTTACCGATTTCATGTTAAATTGTTAGTAAGGACCAAATTGCATGAAATACAAAAGTTGAATTCTAGTAGCTAGAAGGATCAAATAGCTATGGAATTCAAAAATTGAGGTCCTTATATGGAATTAGAACATTAAATGTAGTTAGTAGATAAGCATGTTTAGTCATCAATGGAAAATTAAATAAAGAAAATGATGAAATTGGAAAAAAAAAGATGATATGATGATAAATAATAAAATAAAAGACAATATCATTTTTGTAACACCCCTTACCCGTATCCAACACCGGAATAGGGTACGAGGCATTACCAAAACACATACACTTGTAAACGTATTTAACCGAGTTATAAAATTTCATCAAAATTAAAACTTTCAAAATAATTAACATGTTTCTATAACTTTTCACAATATATCCTCAAAATATTATAATCATAATAATTAGGGCCTGCGAGACCCGATACATACTCATGCAATTTAATGCTTCATTTCCATTTCATTCAATTCGCAATTTCTCATGCTCATAATTTAAATCATATCACTAGAAATTTCCATTTAATTCACGTACAATTCAATGACATCAAATTCAAAACTAATACGTATTTACCATTTAACTCAATGTTTATTGATTATACCATTCAATAACACATTTATGAAATTCTCAATTTAGCAATGAAAATATCACTTTAGTTTGAATAACAACATCGTCCTGATATAAATACACTACCACTTATCCATTTACTTTAATTCTTTTGGGCCCATTTGTCACTTACCATCCTTAATCAAATTAGGGAACGGTCACGGAAAATTGAGTACTTCACTTTCACTTTGCCATAGTATAACTATGGTCTTACGTATGATCACTTATCACTTGTCCCTGATCAGATAAGTGTAGCCACCTATCACTTTGTTTCTTGATCAGATAAGTGTAGCCACTTATCACTTTGTCTCTTGATCAGATAAGTGTAGCCACTTATCACTTTGTCTCTTGATCAGATAAGTGTAGCCGAAGCTATCACTTATCACTTTTCACTTGTCACTTGATCAGATAAGTGTAGCCGAAGCTATCACTTATCACTTTGTCACTTGATCAGATAAGTATAGCCGAAGCTATTACTTATCACTTTCCACTTGTCACTTGATCAGATAAGTGTAGCTAAAGCTACCACTTATCACTTTGTCACTTGATCAGAAGTACTCAAATCCGGCGTTCCGCTCAATTTGATCATTTATTCATATATCAGGCTTACCAACATGTGTTAATTCATAAACCATTCATGGTATTATTTCATGCCAAATCATATACTGAATATACCATACACACATACTATGAAACTTTATTTTCACACATGAGCTTAAACCATGACCAATAATGCACAAAAATAAGCATCATTCATATTTCATCGTTTATGAGTTATAATCAAACATATGACCATTTATACACGAATCATTCATATATTTCCCAATTTTCCTCCTCCTCCTCTCCATTCCACATCCTTAATGTGTATAACACACTTAAACAACATTAACCATAATTTCAATATTCACTAACATGTATATTCAAAGCTGTTTATCCGAGTCAGAGTCACTAAATTATTTTTATCTGGAGCTACAGAGCTCCAAATTAAGATCCGTTAATTTTCCCTGAAACTAGACTCACATATCTTCATACCATAAAATTTTCATAATTTTTGGTTCAGCCAAATAGTACAGTTTATTCTTTAAAGTTTCCCCTGTTTCGCTGTCTGACAGTTCCGACCACTCTTCACTAAAAATTAATTATCTCATTGTACAGAATTCGGATGATGTTTTAGCTTGTTTCTTATAAAAATAGACTCATTAAGGATTCTAACCATATAAACTATAACTCATAATCATTTTTGTACAATTTTTAATGATTTTCCAAAGTCAGAACAGGGGAACCCGAATTCATTCTGACCTTGTCTCACAAAATCTATTATATCTCATGATTTACAATTCCATTGCTCACATCATTTCTTTTATAAGAAACTAGACTCAATAAGCTTTAGTTTCATATTTTATTCATCCTCTAATTCAATCTCTACAATTTTTGGTGATTTTTCAAAGTTACACTACTGCTGCTGTCCAAAACTGCTTTAGTGCAAAATGTTGATTTCCATTTTGCCCCAAATTTCACAGTTTATACAATTCGGTCCTTTCTCAATTAACCCCTCAATTAATCTAATTTTCTCAATTAGTACTTTACTAGACATTATAAGTTGTTACACAACTATTGAAATTCAGAATTTCCACATATAACTCTATCTTCAAACTCTTTTACTATTAGGTCCCAAACATTCACTTTCTATTCAATTCTTTCAATAAAATCAGCATATGAACAATTTAAAGCTCTAATTTCATGCTAAATCATCATATACTTCCAGCACATATTCATATCAACTTTCAAATTCTTTCATAAAATCAAAAACTAATGGATTTAACAAGTGGGCCTAGTTGTAAAAGTCATAAAAATACAAAAATTTCAAGAAATAGTCAAGAATTGAACTTACTTGTAATAAAAATATGAAGAACCAGCTTGAAGAAGCCCTTCCATGGTGTTTTAGCTGATGAGAATTCAGAAAAATGAAGAGAAATCTGGATAATTCCACTTGGGTCCTAACTTTATTAAGCAAAATTTGCAATTTTCCAATTTTGCCCTTAATTCTCCTTACTTTCTTGCTGATTTCATGCCTCTGCCGTCCAGCCCAAATAGACCTTAGGTCTATTTGCCTTTTAAGCCCTCTTCCTTTTATCATTTAAGCTATTTAATCATTTCCCAAAATTTTGCATTTGTTACAATTTAGTCCTTTTTGTTCAATTAATTATCGGAACTTTAAAATTTCTTAACGAAACTTTAATACTAACTTTTTAACACTCCATAAATATTTATAAAAATATTTATGGCTCAGTTTAAAATCCCCGAGGTCTTGATACCTCATTTCGATTCTAATTATTTTAATATTTATTTCTAATGCACTATTCACTATTTCAAAAATTTTCCTAACTTTATATTTAACTTATACTTACTAAATTAATAATATTTTCTACCCATTTGTCGAATTTTAGTGATCTCGAATCACCGTTCCGACACCTCTGAAAATTCAAGCCATTACATTTTTTTTTTCGTCGGATTTGTGGTCCCGAAACCACTGTTCCGACTAAGCCTAAAATCGGGCTATTACAACTCTCCCCCCTTTAGGGATTTTCGTCCCCGAAAATCTTACCAGATGGTAGGTTAATGATTTACTTCCACAGTATATTTCAAATTCACACATGATTTTGGATTTTCATATCTTTTACAGATAATCACATAGATTCATAAGAAAATCAGGATAGCGATATTTCAGCATCTGAAGCTACACAAAGTATCGAAAAATTACAATCCATATAGAATGATATCCATTTTGATAACCTGGGTAGTTTTCAGAACTATCAAATATTTCTCTCTTTTTATATTGTCCTCATTTTCTAATTCATTCACTTTTCCGACCACATTATTATTCTCCCGTACACGAACTTCTGTAACACTACACTCGTAAGCTTATTCAACCAAAATCTCACAAATTTCATTGTAACATTTTACTAATATGGGGGTGAGTGTAGTAAAGCCTCAAATTTATCTTACACATAAATGCGCATAACACATACCATCACAAATAGCCAATTCATTACTAAGTTCACATTCTCAAAGCATTTAATAAACATTTGCTTTTAATCACTTTTGTTCTCAACACAAAATTCTAACTCAAATCACTAATTCACAATCAAAATTTCTATATAGCATCATAATCCAAATATCATAACTCATATGCTTGTATAATTATAACATTCATCAATAAAAAAATGTTTTATTCTTTGATCCATACCTTTATGAGTTTCAACTCATAATCAATACATTTTCACTCAAACATTTTAGTATTTATTTCTATACTATTAGAATTAACTCAGTTGAAAAACATATCTGTCTCATCAAGATAATTTTCGTCATAGAACAATACTGATAAGGGGGTGATGGTGAAGTCATATATCTTTCAACTTGCTCTCATAGATACATATATATATGATTTTGTATTCATCATCAATGTAATACCATCATAACCACGTAATTCATTCCAAGCAAATTAACACATCTATTTATTACAAATGTTTTCTGTCACTCACAATTTCACACAACGAATTTACTGACTCAAGCTCAACGTTAATATCTAATTAAATTCCAATACTTGGCTTCTATTTTACTTACCGACATTTGCCAAATTAGAGAACGTCTTACGGAATTGAGTACTTCGTTTTCTCGATGCCATAGTCCAACTATGGTCTTACACGTAATCACAAATCACATACCGATGCCATAGCCCAACTATGGTCTTACACGAAATCACATATCACTTACCGATGCCATAGCCCAGCTATGGTCTTACACGGAATCACATATCACACATATCACTTACCGATGCCATAGCCCAGCTATGGTCTTACACGGAATCACATAATCACATGTTCACATGTTGCCATGGTCAAACCATGGTCTTTTCCGTCAATTCATCACATATCACTGAACGAAAGTACTCATTCCTGCGTTCTACTCAATTTGACTTCCAATTCAATTTTTCATACTATTATAATATTCATGGTTTAGACATAAAACAAAATATTTTATTATCTTTAATTTAACAATTAAACATAAGATTCTATCATATGAACATACTAATTCCACTTATTCAAGCAGATGTACATACACACGTTCCATCTATTTAAGTAAATTTGCTTATCATATTCACTTAATCAAATATGTTGAGCACATAGCATTATATAATCACCAACATACTTGGATGAGCTTGTCACAACATAAACTTTTTTTTTAACTTATAGTCATCTCTTTTCATACATGAACACATCCATATCACAAATTTTTATACTTACCTTTCCAAATTCCAACATAACGTGAGCATATTTCATTTATCTCAATATCATTTTTAGCATTATCGAAAATAGCTCGATTGAAAATCATCTCTGTCTTAACAAAGCAATTTCGTTAGAGCCCGGAGATATCACATCATCAAGAGTAATAACGTGGCATGTATAGCTAGGCTCACATATGCTACGTTTGGTCCGAGAACCGACTAAACCGTAGCTCTGATACCACTAAATGCAACACCCCTTACCCGTATCCAACACCGGAATAGGGTACGAGGCATTACCAAAACACATACACTTGTAAACGTATTTAACCGAGTTATAAAATTTCATCAAAATTAAAACTTTCAAAATAATTAACATGTTTCTATAACTTTTCACAATATATCCTCAAAATATTATAATCATAATAATTAGGGCCTGCGAGACCCGATACATACTCATGCAATTTAATGCTTCATTTCCATTTCATTCAATTCGCAATTTCTCATGCTCATAATTTAAATCATATCACTAGAAATTTCCATTTAATTCACGTACAATTCAATGACATCAAATTCAAAACTAATACGTATTTACCATTTAACTCAATGTTTATTGATTATACCATTCAATAACACATTTATGAAATTCTCAATTTAGCAATGAAAATATCACTTTAGTTTGAATAACAACATCGTCCTGATATAAATACACTACCACTTATCCATTTACTTTAATTCTTTTGGGCCCATTTGTCACTTACCATCCTTAATCAAATTAGGGAACGGTCACGGAAAATTGAGTACTTCACTTTCACTTTGCCATAGTATAACTATGGTCTTACGTATGATCACTTATCACTTGTCCCTGATCAGATAAGTGTAGCCACCTATCACTTTGTTTCTTGATCAGATAAGTGTAGCCACTTATCACTTTGTCTCTTGATCAGATAAGTGTAGCCACTTATCACTTTGTCTCTTGATCAGATAAGTGTAGCTAAAGCTATCACTTATCACTTTTCACTTGTCACTTGATCAGATAAGTGTAGCCGAAGCTATCACTTATCACTTTTCACTTGTCACTTGATCAGATAAGTGTAGCCGAAGCTATCACTTATCACTTTGTCACTTGATCAGATAAGTATAGCCGAAGCTATTACTTATCACTTTCCACTTGTCACTTGATCAGATAAGTGTAGCTAAAGCTACCACTTATCACTTTGTCACTTGATCAGAAGTACTCAAATCCGGCGTTCCGCTCAATTTGATCATTTATTCATATATCAGGCTTACCAACATGTGTTAATTCATAAACCATTCATGGTATTATTTCATGCCAAATCATATACTGAATATACCATACACACATACTATGAAACTTTATTTTCACACATGAGCTTAAACCATGACCAATAATGCACAAAAATAAGCATCATTCATATTTCATCGTTTATGAGTTATAATCAAACATATGACCATTTATACACGAATCATTCATATATTTCCCAATTTTCCCCCTCCTCCTCTCCATTCCACATCCTTAATGTGTATAACACACTTAAACAACATTAACCATAATTTCAATATTCACTAACATGTATATTCAAAGCTGTTTATCCGAGTCAGAGTCACTAAATTATTTTTATCTGGAGCTACAGAGCTCCAAATTAAGATCCGTTAATTTTCCCTGAAACTAGACTCACATATCTTCATACCATAAAATTTTCATAATTTTTGGTTCAGCCAAATAGTACAGTTTATTCTTTAAAGTTTCCCCTGTTTCGCTGTCTGACAGTTCCGACCACTCTTCACTAAAAATTAATTATCTCATTGTACAGAATTCGGATGATGTTTTAGCTTGTTTCTTATAAAAATAGACTCATTAAGGATTCTAACCATATAAACTATAACTCATAATCATTTTTGTACAATTTTTAATGATTTTCCAAAGTCAGAACAGGGGAACCCGAATTCATTCTGACCTTGTCTCACAAAATCTATTATATCTCATGATTTACAATTCCATTGCTCACATCATTTCTTTTATAAGAAACTAGACTCAATAAGCTTTAGTTTCATATTTTATTCATCCTCTAATTCAATCTCTACAATTTTTGGTGATTTTTCAAAGTTACACTACTGCTGCTGTCCAAAACTGCTTTAGTGCAAAATGTTGATTTCCATTTTGCCCCAAATTTCACAGTTTATACAATTCGGTCCTTTCTCAATTAACCCCTCAATTAATCTAATTTTCTCAATTAGTACTTTACTAGACATTATAAGTTGTTACACAACTATTGAAATTCAGAATTTCCACATATAACTCTATCTTCAAACTCTTTTACTATTAGGTCCCAAACATTCACTTTCTATTCAATTCTTTCAATAAAATCAGCATATGAACAATTTAAAGCTCTAATTTCATGCTAAATCATCATATACTTCCAGCACATATTCATATCAACTTTCAAATTCTTTCATAAAATCAAAAACTAATGGATTTAACAAGTGGGCCTAGTTGTAAAAGTCATAAAAATACAAAAATTTCAAGAAATAGTCAAGAATTGAACTTACTTGTAATAAAAATATGAAGAACCAGCTTGAAGAAGCCCTTCCATGGTGTTTTAGCTGATGAGAATTCAGAAAAATGAAGAGAAATCTGGATAATTCCACTTGGGTCCTAACTTTATTAAGCAAAATTTGCAATTTTCCAATTTTGCCCTTAATTCTCCTTACTTTCTTGCTGATTTCATGCCTCTGCCGTCCAGCCCAAATAGACCTTGGGTCTATTTGCCTTTTAAGCCCTCTTCCTTTTATCATTTAAGCTATTTAATCATTTCCCAAAATTTTGCATTTGTTACAATTTAGTCCTTTTTGTTCAATTAATTATCGGAACTTTAAAATTTCTTAACGAAACTTTAATACTAACTTTTTAACACTCCATAAATATTTATAAAAATATTTATGGCTCAGTTTAAAATCCCCGAGGTCTTGATACCTCATTTCGATTCTAATTATTTTAATATTTATTTCTAGTGCACTATTCACTATTTCAAAATTTTCCTAACTTTATATTTAACTTATACTTACTAAATTAATAATATTTTCTACCCATTTGTCGAATTTTAGTGATCTCGAATCACCGTTCCGACACCTCTGAAAATTCAAGCCATTACATTTTTTTTTTCGTCAGATTTGTGGTCCCGAAACCACTGTTCCGACTAAGCCTAAAATCGGGCTATTACAATTTTATCATCATCTTCCCCAAATTTTCTATGGAAACCCTAGCTAAGAGAAAGAAATTCAAGTAAACTTAATTGGGTAAGTACTCTTGTCTCGTTTTTAGTAATTTTTATATTTTCGAGATCGTAATAACTTAATCTAGTTAAATTGGAGACTAATTTGCAAAGTTATCAAAGTATTAAAAATTTTCCATGGATGAGTATGCTGAAATTTTGAAATTCATGGTAGAAAATGAAAGGTTGTTGATAGACAACTTTTGTAAAGGAAATTTTCATGAAATTGTGATTTTAGGACTAAATTGAAAAGATATAGAATTCATGGAAAATTTCTAAATTTTGTGAAATACATGGGCTGTAAATGTTATATGAAAAATTTGGTTAGGCTTGGAATAAGGATTAAATTGCATGAACTTCATTTTTCGAGCATAAGGATGAAATTGGAATTTATCAAAAGTATGGGGGCAAAATGGTACTTTTGCCTAAGATGTAAATTGGATTAAATTGAATATGAAATGTATTAAATTGATGTTAAATTCATTTATATAAATCCGAAAAGATCAAATAAGGAGTTAGATCAAGAAAAAGAAAAAGTGTCCGATTAGTAGATTTCCTTATACAAGCAAATAATGAGGTAAGTTCGTGTAACTAAATTGTGTGTATATTTATATGATTGAATTGAAATTTGTACATATGATTTGTGTAATTGCTATATGTATGAAATTGACTACATATTCAACAAAGCTTGATAAATGTTAAATCCCGTTTAAATAATGAAATTCGATGGATACAGGATTTTTCGTATTGGTTGTAGTCCTGCATATGTTGTGGACACAACATAGCTCAAAAGAGCATCCTGTTATAAGCCCTCTCGAGCTTCCCGTTAAATGGTTCTTGCGAGCATCCCAATCGGTATTAATCCTGCATGCATTGCGGACATACTGCAGCTTTTTTTGAGCGTCCTGTTATATGATCGGTATTGATCTTGCATGTATTGCTGACATACCGCAGCTCTTTATAAGCATCCTAATATATATCTCTTCATGAGCTTCCTGATATGGCTTGCTTGAACTTCCTGATATATGGCTATTTGGAGCTCCCTGATAATAGCTCTTCGGAGTTGCATGTAAAGCTCACATGAGCTTTCTATTTTAAACTCTTATGAGTTTCCTGTTATAGCCCATATAAGCTTCCTATTACAGAGCTCACATGAGTTTCTTGTTATATGGCTCGAGAGAGTACTTCCTGATTATGTACTCTAATGAGTATCCCTGAATATGAATTGACGGATTATAGTTTTGTATACTTTAAGTGTACTACATGTGTATCCATCGATATTTCAAATAAATTCAACGGACAAAGTTCTAACGTGGGCTAAACTGAACTTGAGATGGTTTGTTATGGAAATGTACATGTTATATGGAAATATGATATGGAAAGCACATGTATGTGAAGTTATTACATGATGAGCTCATTCATGTTCTTGGTATTTATGTGAATTACTTGACTAACATGATTAGTGAAGTTGTGTGTTTTGGTTGTTAGCCAAAATTTTTTGGATGTCATTTATATGTTTATTTTAAATGAATTTGATTGGTAAGTTAAATTCTTGTTATACGAACTTACTAAGCATTAAATGCTTACTCTATTTATTTCCTCTATTTTATAGTACTCGGAAGCTCGTAAAGGTTGGAAGCTGGTCGAAATATCATCACACTAGCCTTTTGCTCATTTTGGTACAATTAGAAAACTAAACTAAATTATAATGACATGTATAGGTTATTTAGCCAATGTTGGCATGATAATGGTTTAGTTGTAACTAGCCATTGGAATGGCTAGTATTAGACATATTTTGTTGTAATTATTAAGGCCTTATTGTGATTGATGTGTGTATTGAAATGGTTGAATGGTGGAAGTTACATAAGTATGTTAAAGGTTGCATGAATTGGTAAATATACTATTATGTTTATATGGCCAATTAGGTAAGATTGAATACTTGGAAATATTTGATGTTATGACATGAATTGAGCTTGAGATTGACTTGAAATGAAGATCTTATTGTGACTTGTAATGGTGCAAAATTGGTTGGTTAGGTTGATGCCAAATTGGGTGAGAAAAGTGGCCTGAAAATAACCTATTTTTCGTCCACACGGGCAGAGACACAAGCGTGTGTCTCAGCCGTGTGTGACACACGGCCATGCGTACGGGCATGTGGTTTGGCCATGTGTCCCTTGCACTAAATTTTCCAAAATTAAATTGTCCACACGGTGTAGCACACGGTCGTGTGGCTGGCTGTGTGACCCAAGTCAAAGAGTTATGTGGGTATGGACACAGGCTGGGACATGGCCGTGTGCCTTACATCGAATGCCCACACGACCTAGAACACGGGCATGTCACTTGGCCGTGTGAGCCACACGGCCATGTTTGTAACACCCCTTACCCGAGACCGTTGCCGGAGTCGAGCACGAGGCATTACTTAGCTTATTTTACCAATTCGGAGCATAAAAATTTGGTTTGAAAATTGATTTCACTGTTTACAGTAATCTGCCCAATCGTGCAGCAGTTACTAAATTGATTATAACTCGAGCTACGGGACTCGAAATTTAATTCCGTAAATTTTTCCTGAAACTAGACTCATATATCTTTCTACCATAAAACTTTCAGAATTTTTGGTTTGGCAAATTAGTACAGTTTATTAGTTAAAGTCTCCCCTGTTTCTTCACTCGACTGTCCTGACCTCTTGCCACTAAAAATAATTTTTCTCATTATAGGATTTTCACATGATATTACCACTTGTTTCAACAGAAAATAGACTCAATAAGAATTCAATACATATAAACTACAACTCATAACTATTTTTGTACCATTTTTAGTGATTTTCTAAACTCAGAACAGAGGACTCCAGAAACAGATCTGACCCTGTCTCATTAAAATTCACTTATCTCAAAATATAAAATTCCTTTTGTTAAACCATTATTTTTATATGAAAATAGGCTCAACAATCTTTCATTCCATATATCATTCACCCTCTAATTAATTTTATACTATCCTAAGTGATTTTTCAAAGTCACGACACTGTTGCTGCCTGAATCCTGTTTCTTTGCACAATTTTACCCTTTCATGATTTTCATACTTAACCATTTTAAAAGCCAAACATTATCACATACTCACACATCTTCACAACTCAATACATTTCCATACAATTTAATACCATTCATAATTCGATTCAAATTCATTTCCTGCTTTCAAATCAATATACAATTCAATACCAATACATATTTCACAAATCATACTTCGATTCTAATCAAACCACTTTTCAGTCAGTACTCAATTCGCGTATTCGCACTTATTCATAATTTAATTCACTTTTATTCAATTCATATTTTTAATTCATTCAATTAAATATCGACATTCTCATTTTTATTTACTAACATATTAATCAAAATTCAATAATTACTATCAATAAATTTAATATCAATACGTATATATATATTTCATTTGATTCAATCATGATACTCACCTCAATTTTCTTATCATGTATATTAATTTAAATTTTAACAATTAATAATTAAATTCGAATTATGATAATACTAACCGGAATTTCTCTCGAGTCACTCCTTGTCCACTTTCTCTTTTCCTTTCTCGGACAATGACTCGTACACGACATTAGCTACGTAATTAAACAATTAAAAATCATTAATACACAATTTCATTAAAATATTTCTTTTTATACCTAAACTTTGCCCAAATTCTAATTTAATCCATTATCAATAATAATTTTATTTTTCCAATCTAACTCTATATTCTCTCTTAATTCTTACCATAAACTCAATTTAGCTCTTCAATTTCACCATAAATCCCTAATTTCGGGATTCTCTCAATTTAGTCCCTACTATTCAAAACTTATGTTTTATTTTACAAATCAACCTTTTACTAACTTTTAACTTAAAATTCAATCATTTTAACCTCTAATTCATCAATTAATTCAACATGAACAACATCTAATAATCTACTAACTTCCAAAATTTCCACTTAAATCAAGTAGTATTTTGCTCTAGAATTCCAAAAACTCAAAAATTATAAAAAAATGACTTAATTTAACTTACCAATTGAGCTTGGAACCTTGAAACCTTAAATTTCCCTTTTTCTTTTTCTTTCTTTCCTTCCTTCCTTCTCTGCCCGTTTTGCTCTCTGTTTCTATTCTTTCTTTGTTATATACATATAATAATATAATAATATAATAATATTTTTTAACACATAAAAATCTCAGATTTTTATACTTATGCCGCCTCAACTTTGACAATTGGCATAATTTCCTATTTGGTCCTTTTAACTTTTCTTTAATCTATAATTAAACTTTTATCTCTATTGCAATTTAATCCTTTTTCATAATTAACCACAATTTAGACAAATTCACTTAATCAAAACCTGATTAATTACACAACTAGCTTCGTAAATATTTATAATAAATATTTACAATTCTAATTTACCGGAATGAAGTCCCGAGAATACATTTCTTTTTTTTTTTAAATTCAATCCTTTTTAATCAATTAACCATCGAAACGTTAAAATTTCTTAACGAAACTTTAATACTACCCTATTAACACTCCGTAGATATTTATAAAAATATTTACGACTCAGTTTATGATATCGAGGTCTCGATACCTCGTTTTTGACCCAATTTACCTAATAATTTCTTTTAAATCACAAAATTCACTGATTCAAAAATATTTCTAACTTTTTCATCGAATTTAGTGATCTCAAATCACTGTTCTGACACTACTGAAAATTGGGCTGTTACAATGTCACTGGTTCACACGGCCTTGCCACATGGGCATGTGTCCCCTGCACCTAAGAAAAATTTTGAAATTTCGAGAAATTCTCTGAGTTCCTAATCTAGTCCGACTTGTTTCTAATGCATAAATTGGGTCTCAAGGGCCCATATAAGGGACATTATGATTGAATAGGTTAGATTTCAGATATGAATAGTAAATGATACGATTTAATAATATTTGATGTGGAAACTCCGGTAATGCTCCGTAACCCTGTTCTAGCGACGAATATAGGTTAGAGGTGTTACAATTTATCATTCAATGTAGAATATTTTTAATTAATTCAATTTTATTTTATTTATTAGAAAACTTTACGTTTACGTTTACGTTTAAATTTTAATTTTTATTTATAATAAGATGAAATGTTTAAAAATTAAAGATAAAATGTTGAATATTTTTCTATAATTTAAAATTCACATTTATAAAGCAATGTAATTATATTCAATAATTAATTTTAAGTAATATATTAAAAAAAATTATAATTTAAATAATACGTACTTAATTTATCGACACTTACTTTTTTAGTATTTAATTTTATAGTTTATCATACAACGCCTAAATTAAAACTCATTAATTTTACTTATATTTAAATCGTCAAAATAAATATAGGTGTAAGATTAAATTAAATTTCTTATTATCTTTTCTATTCCAGTTTCCACAACAAACATTAGTTTCTTTCATTTTCTCAATTTATATTCCGCCATAGAATAATCAATTTCCTATTTTTTTCAACAATAAAATCCTTTTTCATACTTTATTTCATTCTATCTTCTTTTCTTCTAAATTTTCGTTGGACTACACATTAGTGTTCATAGTTAGAATTTAATTATTGGAATAAAAACTAGGAAAGGAAAAAGAAAGTTAGTGGTTGCGGTTAGGATAGAAAAAGTAGGGCAAACTAAGAAAATCATTTTGGAGGTCAGAATTAAATTGCATAACTTTACGATAGTAAAAATGTAATTTTATCATTTTAATAGTTTGTATCTTTATAAATTTTAAAGGATTGAATTAAATTTTTATAATTTTTTGGGGCCAAAGTATAATTTTACCATTACAAATTTAAAATTTTATAAACTATAAAGAGGTCTAAATAGAAATTTTTTCATGGGTGGCCCTTGCCATCTCTTTCCCCTCCCTCCCGAATGGTTTTAATGTTAATTTTTTTTTGAAAATAGTTAAAAGATAATAAATTTTATATTGATATAAGTGAATTTCTTCTACAAAGTTACCAAAAGCTCTTTAGTTTTATCTTTTCATATTAAATCTAAAAAAATATTTGCATACGATAAAATTCGATCATAAAACACTATAATCTTTTAGATGTCAAATTTATCATTTCAATCAAAACTTTATTATATATATATTAAAAAATTATTATATAAAACTTTCACCGTCCGTAATCTAATATATATTAACATCTATGGTTATGGATTTTAACCTACTTTTAGGTTGGATTTTTCTTTTGTAATTTTGTGTATATACGGACTTTGATGGCATTTATGATTTCAAAGGTTTTATAGAATAATTAAAAGTCAATTTATTGGTTGATTGTTTTATTAGAAGATTCCTTAGCCACATTTTACATTAAGGTTTTATAAAGGTGTTACATTGCATGCATTTCATGATTTTTTTTATGCTTTTGAACAGGTCAACGTAGAGAATGACTTAATTAATTTTTTTTTAAAAAATAGGATTTGTATTGAAATAAAGAATATAAGTAGAAATTTTCATACGCAGATGTTGGTGAAAAAATTAAATATTTCAAATATAAAATAATTAATTTTTTAAAGGAAATTTTAAAAATTATTGGTGAGAAGTTATGTAAATAATAAAAAACACTAATTTAATTAAAAGTTAATTTGTTAGTTCGTTAGTTATTATTATTATTAAATATTTAGTGGCAGCTTTGTAATTTTTTGTCAAATCACCACAAAATTGATGGAAAAGTTAACATTTGTTAACTTTGTTGTTCTGGCATATATGTAGATAGCACGTCAACATTTAATTAATTTTTTAAAATTTAAAAATATTAAAAAATATATTTTTATACATTTTTAATAATTTTAATGATTTTAAAATTTTTAAAATAGTTTTTAAATTTTTTAATTTTTTTAAAAATTAATTAAATGCTAACTTGTCATCCACGTGTATGCAACGTCAGCAAAGTTAAAAAACATTAACTTTTCTATTCATTTTAGGGTTATTTGACAAAAAATATAAATTTAAGGGCTAAAAAAGTAAAAAATTAAATGAATGGCTAAAATAATTTTTTTATAAAGTTAAAGGGCCAATTAAGTCATTATACCTAGTTTATTCATCCGAGGAAGAAGATATGCAATTAATTTAATACATAAATTCATTCATTTATGAGTAAAATAAAAGACTTAAGCTTCAACTTTAATATAGTAAATAAGAAAAAAAAATTGAATGAGGAAAAGTTAATAAAATGTACTTTTAAGTAATTCCCTCAATCAAATAACAAAATAAATGAACTAAATAATCTTACATTTTGATAACTTGGATAATTGTCGTCTTATTGTGAAACAAAAGTATCACATTGTCACTTTTAATGGTTGTAATTAAAGTGATGATGTGATTTATTAGTCTAAAAAAAATTGTATGTGCAATCTTTACTATAAAAAAATTATCAACAAAATAGATCCACAACGTTATTTTAATGGTAACAATTAACAGTATTTTCAATATAAATTTATTAGTATCATTATAAAGATAAAACGATCAAACTATACCAAATTAATCAAAATCTTCAATTTTAACAGAGAAACTAAAACCAAAATTAAACCAAAACTATGATTACAATTCCATTGGAGTTTCATGAATGCTATAAAAGAATACGTGTGTGTACATATATATTTTTACATCAACATATCAAAACAATACAAATGTAAGTGACCAAATACTATCAAATTTCTTATCTACCATCCACCATTGTCACTGTGACATCTTTAGACGATGCAGTTTCATGAATATCCATACTATATTCTGCATCCATCAAGCTTCTCATGGAGGTATATGTGGGTTGTTTCGGCATTGGGAGTGTTGGTGTTTCGGTCTCTAGCATTAACACCACGGCAGCCATTGTTGGCCTGTGCATGGCTGAGTCCTGCACGCATAGCATCCCTATGTGTATGCATTTCAACACTTGGGTTGTCGAGCATGAATCTCTAATGGATGGATCCACCATCTCCATTGCTTTATCTTCATTCCAAAGACTCCATGCCTTAAAGTTGAACAGAGATTCATTTTAATAACGCGGATACAATAATGAAATGGTTTAATTCTGATTTTAGTTGAGATTTAAGATTTAATCAGTCTACTTTCATAGTAGGTCTAAATTGATAACATTGCTAGTGACTGACCTTAACATGATTAGGCATAATATGGAAGTGTTATCAATTTAGATTTACTGATGTTGTAAAAGTAAAGGATCAAAAAATTATCAAATTTAACATATGATAGGGACTACAACCAGAATTAGACCTAACAAAATATAAACCTGTCAATCATGACCCAAATCCAACTCAAACAGCCCAAACTGGGATCTGAATTAGCCCAATAAACAACACAATCACGCTCAACTAAATCTAGTTAACTGAACCCTTAAAGAACTTGAACTCTAAATGAGTTAGATTCAAAGCAACTTAAGCAAGTAACCTTAAACGGTTGAGCCTACAGTTGGAATGATTAGAATCTAAAACTGTGTAGACTCAAACGCAAAAGTATCAATTAAAATTAACGAGAACCGAAAAGATATAAAAGTTTTAAAACCTTGTAACCCCATCTAAAACTAACTTCACCTGTACAATTAACACTTCTAACAAAACTCCGTAAATGGTGGCCTTGGTACTTACATATGCAATAAGACTTGTGTAATCAGATGAACGGAAGCTAGTATTTCTCCGGCCACTAACAATTTCTAACAGTAATACCCCAAAGCTGTACACATCGGACTTCACTGAAAATAATCCTTCCATTGCATATTCAGGCGACATATATCCACTGCAATTTTAAAACCACTGTTTAGATCTTTCAAAGCTATTGACATTTTAATATCTATAAACATGTATTGTTTTGTATTTTTGCTTACTATGTGCCAACTACTCGAATTGTAATCGCTTCATTTTGGTTTCCCCCAAAGATCCTAGCCATGCCA
Organism: Gossypium hirsutum; assembly: GCF_007990345.1. NCBI lineage: Eukaryota > Viridiplantae > Streptophyta > Magnoliopsida > Malvales > Malvaceae > Gossypium > Gossypium hirsutum. Next base: position 1,633,724 of record NC_053446.1, read on the forward strand.
AAGTCCGAAATCTTCGGATTCATTTCAACGTCCAACAAGATGTTACTGGCTTTCAAGTCTCTATGAATGATTCGAAGCCTCGAATCTCGATGTAAATAAAGGAGTCCTCTTGCAATGCCTTCGATGATGCTGAATCGGGTTCGCCAATCTAGCTGTGCTTGCTTGGTTTCATCTGGCATACAAAGTTTTCCAGTTAAAATCACAAGTTTCCAGTACAAAATTCAATGAAAATTTAGGCATGATTAGGAACATACCAAAAAGAATATAGTCCAAGCTTTTATTAGGCATGTATTCATAAATCAACATCTTTTCATCCCCTTCAATGGAACAGCCTAATAGTCTAACAAGATTCCTATGTTGCAGTTTAGCAATCAATATAATCTCATTTTTGAACTCTTCTAGGCCTTGCCCTGACTGTCCCGAAAGCCGCTTTACAGCTATTTCTTGGCCACCGGGTAGCTCTCCCTGGTGATAAACGTAAACAGTAAGTGTTATTACAGTCAATCCGATCTATGATAATAACGTTACACATTATAGTTTTGCAATTAGTTGAAGAAATGAAATTCACCTTGTATACGGTACCGAAACCTCCGTGTCCAAGCCTGTTTGCTTCACTAAAGTTCTTCGTTGCAGCTGCCACACTACTGAAATTAATGACGGTTAACTCCGGTTCGTTAACTTGACTCCCGTCTATAAGTATGTCAACTGGTCCTCCTGATAGATCTGCTGAAAATTCTTTGTTCTTGGACTTGTTACTAACCGCTACGTCATCATCCTTGCAACACGGCATCGATGAAACTACCGGCAAACCTAAACGAAAAGAGTCTGAAGAAAACAAATTAATACCCGGACCGGAAGTGGACATAGATGACCTTTTTTGAAGGAGAAAACATTATCACCTCTAAGTTTCTTCTTGTATCTCCATAGTAACCATATGGTGACCACCAAGAAGCATGCCCCCAACACAGAGATTATAATTATCACAATGTTGGATATCTTCCGACTGCCATCTACGATAAGAAACCGAAAAAGAATGGTGTTAATCTCTCACAAAAGATGTAGTAACTGCAATAAAACTTCTAATGAACATACCTAATTCCGAACGATGGACGCGGTAGAAGAATTGTAAATTCGCAGCTTCATCCAAATGTTGAAGATCAATCAAATCCCCTTCCCATGTCATACATCCAATTCCAGAAATAAACGCATACGCAGTACACGAACAATTCCCCAAGCAACTTGTTTCACAAGCATCTATATTACCAGCAGACAACAACAAGTTCGACGAATCGGGTAACTTTACGTGCTTTAATCCTTTAAACCCATCTTCCCCTGCACTACCATTAGTCCTCTGGCACTGCAATTCGACCCGCCGTTCGCAACCACCCGACCAATTCCCTTTACTCCATTGATCTGGAGACTTTGGCCTAAACCCATCTAAACAACTACATTTCACAGCTTCAAAGTTATCACATGTAGCATGGTTACCACAATGGTTATACAGGTCACATATATTAACCGGATCCGGCTGTGTTTGCATAATGGTCCACATTTTCCGATCATCGTCCCACCTCGATTGTTGTTCCCTTCCATCCCAAGTTAACCTAAACCTCAACAAATCAGAAGGGTTTGAAGGATCATATGTGAAATATTGTGTCCTATTTTCATCAGCTTGTGATAACTTAAACCCATACAAGAAACTAGCAATATCACTCATGTTAGGTATCCCTGTAAAGATCACTGAATTCCATTGCCCACTTCTCCATCTTCTTCCCATATTTCGATCCCATATAATAATTTGTGGACCACCATTAGGATCAACACCCATAGTGAAATTCCCTAACGAAGGATCATTACTTGATTTCCATGATCTAAAAATATGAAACTCACCTATTAATGAACTTACTGGTGCTCTCATACCAGGCAAAAATGTATCAGTTGGATGTTCAAAGCTTTGCCAATGAACTTTACTTGTATCAGTGTTTGATAACACTAAATTGCCTGTATCCCTGAGAATTGCTGCTGTGTTGCTTGATAAACCTGTAAGATTAGATGACCAAACCAAACTCGTGTTCCCATTAAGAACAACTAAGTTACCATCAACCCCAATGCTTAAAACACCATTCTTGTTTGGTATTGGATTGTCTCTATTTGCAACCCATACAACTGTTTTCACATCAACCTTGTACCAAATTCCAACATATCTAAATGTTGAGTTTTCAGGACTGAAAAACCCTAGTTCAAATGTTTCATTTTCAGACACTAAACTATCGCCATCTGCAACACTTTCTCCTTGTCTGATTGTATCAACAGCACAACAAAACTGAGCAAAATACAGAACATAGATCAATGCCACCAGAAAACCAGAAACTGGGTTTTTCTTGTTGGTTTCCATAACTTGAGAAAAGCAGAGATATTGAACAACAACAACAAAAAAAAAAACATGCGAAGGGTTTTTAGAGACTAAAAGTATATGCTGCTCATACACTGTAACAAACACGCTTGTGACAGAGGATTTATTCGGTTTGAAGTTTTGACCAAAAAGGAAAACTATTGAACGAGGAATCACAAAGGGTTGTACGGTTAGGTAATTAGACGAGAAAATTGAACATACTTTTAAGTTCTATACCACATAGCTTTGACAAGCTCGAATCTTTTTTTTTTTTTTGAAGCAACCACCATTGTTGTTTATCAGTCTTAGAAGCAATAAATTCATAATGAATATGAGTATAGATACAATGGTTTTGGGTTAAAATAATTTACACATTACACCATGTGCTGACAAGAAACATGTCAGAGTTAGTTGTTTTAGAGTTGGTTAAAATATGTCATAGGTCCTTTTAATTTTCATAAATTCCAAATTTAATCCTTATACTTATATTTTTAGGGATTTAATCCCTTTACATTTCAAATTTCAAAATTTAGGTCTAAATGTTTATATCGTTAAATTATTTTTGTTAAATTGGTTAGTGTGGCATTTTGAAATTAAAAAAAGAAAAACTCACTTCTAGCAATTTAACTAAAAATAACATTGTAATAAACTTGAATTTTGAAACCTGAAAAGTAAAGAGAGTAAATTCTTAGAAACAAAAGTACATGAACTAAATCCGAATTTATGAAGAGTTCAAATACTTATAGCATATTTTAACTTTTAGAGTTTTATACATCTTTGTACTTTTTGGACTCTAAAAATATATTACTTCTTGTTTGATTTGAGTACGGCACACCTACGGTGTGAGCAAAATATAAAATAAAAAATCCTGATAATAATATAATTTACTTTATAAAAAATAAGCTTTTGATAATTTTCTAACTAAGTTGAGACTCAATTAATGGGTGAAAGTGACTTAATCAATGACATTATTATAGTATAATTTTATTCAAATTTAACAGAACTTGGTTAACCTTCGACTTCAATTTTAAATTAAACAACCGAAGACATTAACTTCTTGAAATTAAGAGTAGAAAGAACAAATTTTAAAAATTCAAAGAGTTAGGGACTAGAAGCAAAATTAGACCTTTTACTTTACCTCGATTTTCTAAAACAGTCAAATGGGATGCAAATATAATACTATTTTAATTTTTTTTAAAAAAACTATGTCGTCAGAGGACCAGATAAAGTGGAATTATAAGCTTCCACTAATATTATATATATATAGAGAGAGAGAGCAAATTGGTTTTAATAAATAAAAAGAAAACAATAAAATTAAAGGAGATATGAAGCAATTAAACAATTTGAAGGTGGCTGGTAGCTGTATAATTTCAAAATGGGCCTATATGATTTGGTGAAAATACTATAAACACCCTTCAATTATTTCACTTACTTTATTTTTTACCCCCTATGTTTTGGTAAAAATAGCATAAACATTCTTGAATCATTTTACCTTTTAAGGAATTATATTTGAATGTAAAATATTGATGATGAATGCAATGGAAAATATATAAAAAAAAGTTTACTTAAAATAGGTAAAAAAAGGTTAGGAATCTTTTTTTTTTTGATGGAAGAACCATTATTTAGAAAAGTCTTTAAATCAACCACGTGAAAGATATTTTTATATTAAAGTTGACAAAAGTAACTGCAGCCACCATATGGGACCATTTTTTTCTGCCTTGTGCTTGGACTATTTGGAATGGAATGGACCCATTGAAGGGATTCTCAAGCTCAGTCCTTGAGGTTCCATCAAATTTCTGGGTTATAGGCTTTTAAAGAAAAAAAAGGAGAGAGGTTTTAGTTAGATATAAACCAAGACTAGTATGGGACATTGATAAAGGGTTAAATCGTCTTTTTACTATATATACTCGAATTTGATTTTTAGTTCCTATGTTTTGTTTTAGTATAATATAGTCTTTCATTTTTATAATGTCGTTAGTTAATCAAAATAGTTAATACAGTTAATTGTTATAATTAAAATGACAATGTGGTTTTTCATTTTTGAAAACACCATTCTAAAAAAAAAAGATCATGTTTGTGTGATGAGATAAAATGAATGCTTATAAGAAAAAAAATGTCAATATTTTAACTGGAATAGTTAATTGTATTAACAACTTTTTCAACTTGATCAATCAACTTTTTTTTGGATCCACATTAGTCTCAAAATTTGGCAAAATTTTCCTATTTGATCTCTAAACTTGAAATTTGTTAAAGTGTGATGATGTGACACTCTAAAATTATATAACTTCATCACTTGAAATTTTTATATGAAATTAACAAAAGATATTAAAAAGTACAAATTTCTTTACAATTTTTTAGATGTTATTTTAAAATTAAAAATTTTTGTGTGATGACGTGACATAATCTCAAAATATTATGTCATCATATCTTAATAAAATTCAAGTTCAGTCTAATATGGACAAAAACAAGATTAATGAACAATGTAGAAAAAGTTGCAAAGTTCATGGACTAAGGCTTTGTTTACCATTGAAATTGAAAATCACTTCTCAACCCAAACCTTGATTTTGAAGCTGAAATTTTTAACCTTTGACTTTTGGAAAAGTTTTTTTTCCAATAAAATTACCTTTTTATCCCCCATTAATTTTTCTACCTTACAACATTATGTTTAAAATTAACATTTGATCTTCTCAAAAATTCTTTTTTCGCAACATATTTCAATCTCAATAATAAATTAAATATTACTTTATCGCACTAACTATCACATAATAAAAAAAAAATCAAATTAGGCTAAGTTAAATATAATAATTAAATTCTAAATTTCACTGGACAAATAAAATAAAAATTGACCTTGATAAATTAAATAATTGTATTTTAGAGTTGTATTATTGGTCATACGTATCGGTACATTGGTCTTTAGAGTTTGGTTCCTCCTTTAGAAATATGATAGTTGAACCTATGAGTATCGCATCAAAGATGGAAGGGGTTCAATACCTTATTAGTGTAGCTTTTAGAGAAATTATCCGTTACTGTCTTTTTTTTAGGTTTTACTTTATTTATAATTTTTAATTTTAAAACTTATACAAAAACATTTTACTTTTCTTTAAAATGTCACATAAGATTTTACATGCCATTTATTAGTTAAATTAATGGTTTCAATAATGGCAATGCTTGATTTATTTAACACCGATAGTTTGGAGATGTAATTAGAATGTTTTAAAATTTGGGGACCACTTTAAAATGAGAGACATAGTTTGAGGATGTATGGTGCAATTAACTGAAAAATTTATGAAAAATTTATGAAAAGAGATAAAAATCAAATTTATACATGAACTTTGGTCCAATGTGCAATTTGATACATGAACTTTAATTATACACCTAGACCTTGAATTGTGGTTAAAATATATACATGAAAGTTTGATTTTGATTCAATTATACACATTTAAAAAATGAATACATACATTTATTTTCATATGTATGGCATTACATATTAGATCAAAATTCATGTATGCTTTGATATTTATACCATTAGTAATGATATAAAATGAAATTAGTTTTATCTATTTTTGGCCATTCTAATAATTAACATTCACTAAACCTAATTTTCAATAATTATAGGATTGTCGAACTTAAAAATCGTGTGATTAGTGGCTAAGTTTAAAATTAAAAGAGAATTAATTGTCGTACGATACAGTAATTTACTAGTATTAATACGCTAATCATGATTACAAACATATTGCATCTCTCCATTACTAATCACATTTTCTCTCTCTCTCTCTCTCTCTCTCTCTTTTTGCAAAAAATTCTTGTTTATTAAACACAGCGGCAACATTTCGAGACAAAAATGGCACGCCAACTTGTTGTTATTGCTTTGGTTTTGATTGTCCTCGCCGGTGTGGTTTCTACCGACGCCTCATCCACCGGTGGCAGCCCTACAAGTGCACCAACTGGAGCTTCTACAGATGGCAGTGCTGCTAGTTCCTCTGCTACTTCTCAGGCTACTGCTCCAAGTCCTAGCGGTGGTATCCTTATTGACCTTGATAGAGAATAGAAGGATCAAATTAAATATAATAATTAAATAATTGTATTATTTGGACTTGTGAGTTGGTTGTTTCGTAGTGGAGTCCTAGTCATAAAGTTCATCTATAGAATGATTGTCAAGGAAATGCAGACAAATAATTAAACAATTTGAAATTTAAAAAAAATGGTAGGGTTTTGGAAAATAAATAATTAGTTCTATAAATAAAATGTTATGTTTTTCATTAAGTTTATGAATTATTTTATATATATATATAATTTCACGTACAACATTTTTCTCTTAATAAATCTACTAAAATGAGTAGATTGGTGAACTATGTTTTTTTGTGAATTACGAGAGGAAGGTAAAGCCCTAACAACAACACGATGATGTGTTTTAATCTAAATTTACTAAACTAAATTAACTAAGAACGCAAACAGTGAATGAATCAAGGAAGTAATCGAATACTAACCAAAAAGATAGACAAAATCCAAGAAAGAATCCACCTAGACTTCACCTATTATTATGAATCTGAATTAAATGATTTATTCACTTGTGTATTGATCCGTAGAAATCACCAAATTATGAGAGTTAGAACAACTGACTCTAGGTTGATTAACTGAAATCTCTTTCTAATTAAAATCCGTATCGTCGCATTAACTCGATCTATGGATTCCCTTATTAGATTTTACTCAAATCAGGTAGATTTATGTCGTCTTATTTCTAGGATTGCATGCAACTCCACTCAATTATGCTAGATATACTCTTAAATAGAGACTTTTGCTCCACTGAATTAACCATATTAAAAATGAATTAATATCCCAGAAATATTAAAAAAAGAAATAAACATACATAATTGAGAACAAAAATCAAGTATTTATCGCGTAGTGGAAGTGAGTGTTCTGAGTGTTCTTGAACTCTATTTATATCCTCTTGATGATTTGTAGTCGTTAGAGACATTAATTCGAGCATTAAATGCAATTGTAGGGGCATAAGTATTGGTACATTGGTATTTGGAGTCCGATTCCTCCCTTAAAAATATGATAGTTGAACATTTGAGTATCGCATCAAAGATGGAAAGGGTTCAATACATCATTAGTGTAGCTTTTAGAGAAATTATTGTTTCCTCTCTCCCTTTTCGGTTATACTTTATTTCTGGTTTTTAATTTTAAAACTTATACAACAACATTTTACTTTCCTCTAAAATGTCACATGACATTACATGCCATTTAATAGTTAAATTAAGGGCTTGAATAGTGGCGATGCTTGATTGATTTAACATAGATAGTTTTTAGATGTAATTAGAATGTTTTGAAATTCGAGACCACTTTAAAATGAGAGACATAGTTTGAGAATGTGTAGTGCAATTAAGTCAAAATTTTATGAATAATTTATGAAAAGAGACAATTATCAAATTTATACACGAACTTTGGTCCAATGTGCAATTTGATACATGAACCTTAATATACACCTAGACCTCGAATTGTGGTTCAAATATACAAATGAAAGTTTGATTTTAATTCAATTATACACATTTAAAAAATGAATACATACATTTATTTTTATATGTATGGCATTACACTTTTGATCAAAATTCATGTATGCTTTGATATTTAGACCATTAGAAATGATATAAAAAGAAATCAGTTTTATCTATTTTTGGCCATTATAATAATTAACATTCACCAAAATTAAATTTCAATAACTATAGGATTGCCGAACTTAAAAATTGTATGATTAGTGGCTAAGTTTAAAATTAAAAGAGAATTAATTGCTATTAGATACAGTAATTTTACTAGTATTAATACGCTAATCATGATTACAAACATATTGCATCTCTCTATTCCTAATCACATTTTTTTCTCTGTTTTCTTTTTAAAAAAATTCTTGCTTAATAAACACATAAACCACATTTTGAAAAAAATGGCACGCCAACTTGTTGTTCTTGCTTTGGTTTTGATTGTCCTCGCTGGCGTGGTTTCTATCGATGCCTCATCCGCCGGTGGCAGCCCTGCAAGTGCACCAGCTGGAGCTTCTACAGGTGGCAGTGCTGCTAGTTCCTCCCCTACTTCTCAGCCTACCACTCCAAGTCTTAGCGGTGATATCCCTATTGATGATCCATAGAATGATTGTCAAGGAAATGCCGACAACTCATTAAACAAATTGCCATTTAAAAACATGGTGGGGTTTTGGCAAAAAAATAAGTAGTTCTATAAATAGAATGTTATATTTTTCATTAAGTTTATGAACTATTTTTCATATATATAATTTCACTTACTACATTATACTCTTAACAAATCTACTAAAACAAGTAGAATGATGAGCTGTGTTTTTTTTTTTTTTTTGTGAATTATGAATTGATGGTAAAGCCTTAACTATAACACGACAAGCGCGATTTGATTTCAGGCCATATCTAGAGCGGCGAATACCTTAACCATAAGTCAACACATTTAATTCGGTGAACTGTGTTTTAAGTATTCATTATAATAATAGTTAAAGCATTAATTGAGTAAACAATGAAAGAAGCCATTAGTGGTTGAGAATGGCGATTGGAATTTTGTATTAGTAATGCTCCCATTATGTAGTAATTTTTATATTAAGAATAAAAGACATATAAATAACTGCATCTGACCAAACTACTAATAAATAATAAAGAATAAAGAATATATCACTACCAAACTTTAAATAATGCTGATCTTCTCACCTTATTAGATTTTACTCTAATCCGGTAGATTTATGTTGTCTTATTTCTAGGATTGCATGCAACTCCACTAAATTATGCTAGACATACTCTTAAATAGAGACTTTTGCTCCATTGAATTAACCATATTAAAAATGAATTAATATCCGAAAAATATTGAAAAAGGAAATAAACATACATAATTGAGAACAAGAATCAAGTATTTATCGCGTAGTGGAAGTGAGTGTTCTGAGTGTTCTTGAACCCTATTTATATCCTCTTGATGATTTGTAGTCGTTTGAGACATTAATTCGAGCATTAAATGCAATTGTAGGGGCATAAGTATTGGTACATTGGTATTTGGAGTCCGATTCCTCCTTTAAAAATATGATAGTTGAACATTTGAGTATCACATCAAAGATGGAAAGGGTTCAATACCTCATTAGGGTAGCTTTTAGAGAAATTATTGTTTCCTCTCTCTCTTTTCGGTTTTACTTTATTTTTGGGTTTTAATTTTAAAACTTATACAACAACGTTTTAATTTCCTCTAAAATGTCACATGACATTACATGCCATTTAATAGTTAAATTAAGGGCTTGAATAATGGCAATGCTTGATTGATTTAACATAGATAGTTTTGAGATGTAATTAGAATATTTTGAAATTCGAGACCACTTTAAAATGAGAGACATAGTTTGAGGATGTGTAGTGCAATTAAGTCAAAATTTTATGAATAATTTATGAAAAGAGACAAATATCAAATTTATACATGAACTTTGGTCCATTGTGCAATTTGATATATGAACCTTAATTATACACCTAGACCTCGAATTGTGGTTCTCATATACAAATGAAAGTTTGATTTTAATTCAATCATACACATTTAAAAAATGAATACATACATTTATTTTCATATGTATGGCATTACGCTTTTGATCAAAATGCATGTATGGTTTGATATTTAGACCATTAGTAATGATATAAAAAGAAACCAGTTTTATCTATTTTTGGCCATTATAATAATTAACATTCACCAAAATTAAATTTCAAAAATTATAGGATTGCCGAACATAAAATTGTATGATTAGTGGCAAAGTTTAAAATTAAAAGAGAATTAATTGCCATTAGATACGGTAATTTCACTAGTATTAATAAGCTAATCATGATTACAAACATATTGCATGTCTCCATTCCTAATCATATTTTTTTTCTCTGTTTTGTTTTTAAAAAATTTCTTGCTTAATAAACATATAAACCACATTTTGAAAAAAATGGCACGCCAACTTGTTGTTCTTGCTTTGGTTTTGATTGTCCTCGCCGGTGGCAGCCCAACAAGTGCACCAACTGGAGCTTACAACATTATACTCTAACAAATATACTAAAACGAGTAGATTGGTTGAACTGTGTTTTTTTTTTGAATTATGAAAGGATTGTAAAGCCCTAACAATAACACGATTAGCGCGATTTGATTTCACGCCATATCTAGAGCGGCGAATACCTTAACCATAAGTCAACACATTTAATTCGGTGAACTGTGTTTTAAGTATTAATTATAATAATAGTGAAAGCTCTAATTGAGTAAACAAAGAAAGAAGCCATCAGTGGTTGAGAATGGCGGTTGGAATTTGGTATTAGTAATGCTCCCATTACGTAGTAATTTTTATATTAAGAATAAAAGACATAAATAACGGCATCTAACCAAACTACTAATAAAAAATAGAGAATATATCACTACCAAACTTTAAATAATGCTGATTTTCTCACCCTAGAAGTAGCCAAGGTTGTAGCCATACCATTATCTTTCATATAAAACAATGCGAATTTAACAGAAACCAGTTGGTGTCACAACTCCATTCCGCTTCCTTAATCTCTTCGATCGTGAAAGATAACTCAGGTTTCGCTGCATTTCCCTCGACTATTTCTTAAACTTCAAATCCATATCCATGATCCATTCTCTCGACAAGCAGCTAAAGCAATTTCAGAAGGAATTGAACAATTTTTCCTTCAACAAGTTTGTGTCATTGCACCATGAATCCCCGAATTTTAAACAATGCGCCATCTTCTTGAATTGCAATTGAAAATACAAGTTTAAAGATATTTTTTAACACAGTAAATATTAACTATGTTTAAAGCTCGATATACACCAAGAGGAGGGATGGATTGATGTTTTAAAATTTTTGAAAAAAATATGGAAAAGGAAAATCAATATGAGGATTTTGTCTACTTCCGCTACCTTAACTTACCAGAACTAAAGATTTTTCCAAATTCACTATTTTGAAAATTTCAAGGACAATGTTTAACCTTTAAAATCACTATATTTTAAGTAGGCAAGATAGAGCTGCTTCCCCTTTAAGTTTTCTACCGAAAACCTTAAGTAAACCTTTACAAAGATAAGAAATAAGTTATAAACAAAGGATACCTCTTAAAGACTAATTTACAACAATATAGGCCACTCAAATGATTTTACATCACTTGAAAGATTTAAAGAAATAATTACACAAGTGGGCGCATGAGAAAACATGAGAAATACAATAAAAAGATTCGAATTATGCACAAGAAACTTTGTAAGCTTGTTTATTATCTTGTACTGAGTGTTCGCAAACTTTATTTATATCCTCTTAGTGATTTTTAGTCGTTAGAGACATTAATTCGAGCATTAAATTCAATTGTAGGGGCATAAGTATAGGTACATTGGTGTTTAGAGTCCAATTCCTCCCTTAAAAATATGATAGTTGAACCTGTGAGTATCGCATGAAAGACGGAAATGGTTCAATACCTCATTAATTTAGCTTTTAGAGAAATTATCCGTTACTGTCTTTTTTTTGGGTTTTACTTTATTTATAATTTTTAATTTTAAAACTTACACAACAACATTGTACTTTTCTTTAAAATGTCACATAAGATTTTACATGCCATTTATTAGTTAAATTAAGGGCTTGAATAATGGCAATGCTTGATTGATTTAACATAGATAGTTTTGAGATGTAATTAGAATGTTTTCAAATTCGGGGCCACTTTAAAATGAGAGACATAGTTTGCGGATGTGTGGTGCAATTATGTAAAAATATTATGAATAATTTATGAAAAGAGATAAATATCAAATTTAGACATGAACTTTGGCCCAATGTGGAATTTGATACATGAACTTTAATTATACACCTAGATCTCGAATTGTGGTTCAAATATATTAATGAAAGTTTGATTTTGCTTCAATTATACACATTTAAAAAATGAATACATACATTTATTTTCATATGTATGGCATTGCATATTAGATCAAAATTCATGTATGCTTTGATATTTATTCCATTACTAATGATATAAAATGAAATTAGTTTTATCTATTTTTGGCCATTCTAATAATTAACATTCACTAAACCTAATTTTCAATAATTATAGGATTGTCGAACTTAAAAATCGTGTGATTAGTGGCTAAGTTTAAAATTAAAAGAGAATTAATTGTCGTACGATACGGTAATTTACTAGTATTAATAGGCTAATCATGATTACAAACATATTGCATCTCTCCATTACTAATCACAATTTCTCTCTTGCTTTTTTTTTTTTTAAATTCTTGTTTAATAAACACAGGGGCCACATTTCGAGATAAAAATGGCACGCCAACTTGTTATTCTTGCTTTGGTTTTGATTGTCCTCGCCGGCATGGTTTCTACCGACGCCTCATCCGCCGGTGGTAGCCCTACAAGTGCACCAACTGGAGCTTCTGTTGATGGCAGTGCTACTAGTTCCTCTGCTACTTCTCAGGCTACTGCTCCAAGTCCTAGCGGTGGTATCCTTATTGACCTTGATAGAGAATAGAAGGTTCAAATTAAATATAATAATTAAATAATTGTATTATTTGGACTTGTGAGGTTGTTGTTTCGTAGTGGAGTCCTAGTCATAAAGTTCATCTATAGAATGATTGTCAAGGAAATGCAGACAAATATTTAAACAATTTGCAATGTAAAAAAAATGGCAGGGTTTTGGAAAATAAATAATTAGTTCTATAAATAAAATGTTATGTTTTTCATTAAGTTTTTGAATTATTTTTTTATATATATAATTTCGCTTACAACATTTTTCTTTTAATAAATCTACTAAAACGAGTAGATTGGTGAACTATGTTTTTTTTTGTGAATTACGAGAGGAAGGTAAAGCCCTAACAACAACACGATGATGTGTTTTAATCTAAATTTACTAAACTAAATTAATTAAGAACGCAAACAGTGAATGAATCAAGGAAGTAATCGAATATTAACCAAAAAGATAGACAATACCCAAGAAAGAATCCACCTAGACTTCACCTATTATTATGAATCTGAATTAAATGATTTATTCACTTGTGTATTGATCCGTAGAAATCTCCAAATTATGTTAATATCTCTTTCGAGAGTTAGAACAGCTGACTCTAGGTTGGTTAATTGAAATCTCTTTCTAATTAAAACCCGTAGCGTCGCATTAACTCGATCTATGGATTCCCCTATTAGATTTTACTCAAATCAGGTAGATTTATGTCGTCTTATTTCTAGGATTGCATGCAACTCCACTCAATTATGCTAGATATACTCTTAAATAGAGACTTTTGCTCCATTGAATTAACCATATTAAAATGAATTAATATCCCAGAAATATTGAAAAACGAGTGTTCTTGAACCCTATTTATATCCTCTTGATGATTTGTAGTCGTTAGAGACATTAATTCGAGCATTAAATGCAATTGTAGGGGCATAAGTATTAGTACGTTGGTATATGGAGTCCGATTCCTCCCTTATAAATATGATAGTTAAACATTTGAGTATCGCATCAAAGATGGAAAGGGTTCAATACCTCATTAGGGTAGCTTTTAGAGAAATTATTGTTTCCTCTCTCTCTTTTCGGTTTTACTTTATTTCTGGTTTTTAATTTTAAAACTTATACAACAACGTTTTACTTTCCTCTAAAATGTCACATGACATTACATGCCATTTAATAGTTAAATTAAGGGCTTGAATAATGGCAATGCTTGATTGATTTAAATAGATAGTTTTGAGATGTAATTAGAATGTTTTGAAATTCGGGACCACTTTAAAATGAGAGACATAGTTTGCGGATGTGTAGTGCAATTAAGTCAAAATTTTATGAATAATTTATGAAAAGAGACAAATATCAAATTTATACATGAACTTTGGTCCATTGTGCAATTTGATATATGAACCTTAATTATACACCTAGACCTCGAATTGTGGTTCTAATATACAAATGAAAGTTTGATTTTAATTCAATTATACACATTTAAAAAATGAATACATACATTTATTTTCATATGTATGGCATTACACTTTTGATCAAAATTCATGTATGCTTATATTTAGACTATTAGTAATGATATAAAAAGAAATTAGTTTTATCTATTTTTGGCCATTATAATAATTAACATTAACCAAAATTAAATTTCAATAACTATAGGATTGCCGAACTTAAAAATTGTATGATTAGTTGCTAAGTTTAAAATTAAAAGAGAATTAATTGCCATTAGATACAGTAATTTCACTAGTATTAATATGCTAATCATGATTACAAACATATTGCATGTCTCCATTCCTAATCACATTTTTTTTCTCTGTTTTGTTTTTTAAAAAATTATTGCTTAATAAACACATAAACCACATTTTGAAAAAAATGGCACGCCAACTTGTTGTTCTTGCTTTGGTTTTGATTGTCCTCGCCGGCGTGGTTTCTATCGAAGCCTCATCCGCCGGTGGCAGCCCAACAAGTGCACCAGCTGGAGCTTCTATAGGTGGTAGTGCTTCTAGTTCCTCCCCTACTTCTCAGGCTACCACTCTAAGTCTTAGCGGTGATATCCCTATTGATGATCCATTGAATGATTATCAAGGAAATGCCGACAAATCATAAAACAAATTTCCTTTTAAAAACATGATGGGGTTTTGGCAAAAAAATAAGTAGTTCTATAAATAGAATGTTATGTTTTTCATCAAGTTTATGATCTGTTTTTCATATATATAATTTCACTTACTTCATTACACTCTTAACAAATCTAGTAAAATGAGTAGATTGCTGAGCTGTGTTTTTTTTTTTTTTATGAATTATGAAAGGATGGTAAAGCCTTAACTATAACACGATAAGTGCGATTTGATTTCAGGCCATATCTAGAGCGGCGAATACCTTAACCATAAGTCAACACATTTAATTCGGTGAAATGTGTTTTAAGTATTAATTATAATAATAGTTAAATCATTAATTGAGTAAACAATGAAAGAAGCCATCAGTGGTTTAGAATGGCGTTTGGAATTTGGTATTAGTAATGCTCTCATTATGTAGTAATTTTTATATTAAGAATAAAAGACATATAAATAACGGCATCTGACCAAACTACTAATAAATAATAAAGAATATATCACTACCAAACTTTAAGTAATGCTGATCTTCTCACCCTAGCAGTAGCCAAGGTTGTAGCCATACCATTATCTTTCATATAAACCAATGCGAATTTAACACAAACCATCACAACTCATACCACTTCCTTAATCTCCTCCATCGTGAAAGATAACTTTAGTTTCGCTGCATCTCCCTCGAATATTTCTTAAACTTCAAATCCATATCCATGATCCATTTTCTCGATGAGCAGCTAAAGTAATTACTGAAGGAATTGAACATTTTTTCCTTCAACAAGTTTGTGTCATTGCACCATGAATCCCCGAATTTTAAACAATGCGCCATCTTCTTGAATTGCAATTGAAAATACAAGTTTAAAGATATTTTTTAACGCAACAAATATTAACTATGTTTAAAGCTCGATATGCACCAAGAGGAGGGATGGATTGATGTTTTAAAGTTTTGGAAAAAATATGGCAAAGGAAAATCAACATAAGGATTTATAGTGGTTCGAGCCCTATTGTCTACCTCCACTACCTTAACTTACCACAACTAAAGATTTTTCCAAATTCACTAATTTGAAAATTTCAAGGACAATGTTTAACCTTTAAAATCACTATATTATAAGTAGGCAAGATAGAGCTGCTTCCCCTTAAGGTTTTCTACCGAAAACCTTAAGTAAACCCTCATAAAGATAAGAAATAAATTATAAACAAAGGATACCTCTTAAAGACTAATTTACAACAATATAGGCCACTCAAATGATTTTACATCACTTGAAAGATTTAAAGAAATAATTACACAAGTGGGCGCATGAGAAAACATGAGAAATACAATAAAAAGATTTGAATTATGCACAATAAACTTAGTAAGCTTGTTTATTATCTTGTACTGAGTGTTCGCGAACTCTTTTTATATCCTCTTCATGATTTGTCGTCGCTAGAGACATTAGTTGGAACATTAAATGCAATTATAGGGGCATAAGTATTGGTACATTGGCCTTTGGAGTTTGATTCCTCCCTTAAAAATTTGATTGTTGAACCCGTGAGTATCGCATCAAAGATGGAAAGGGTTCAATACCTCATTAGTGTAGCTTTTAGAGAAATTTTTTCCCCTCTCTTCTTTCGGTTTTACTTTACTTTTAGTTTTTAATTTTAAAACTTATACAACAACATTTTACTTTCCTCTAAAATGTCACATGACAGTTTAAATGCTATTTAGTAGTTAAATTAAGGGCTTGAATAATAGCCATGCTTGATTGATTTATCATAGATAGTTTTGAGATGTAATTAGAATGTTTTGAATTTCGGGACAACTTTAAAATGAGAGACATAGTTTGAGGATATGTGGTGCAATTAAGTTAAAATTTTATGAATAATTTATGAAAAGAGACAAATATCAAATTTATACATGAACTTTGGTCCATTGTGCAATTTGATACATAAACTTTAATTATACACCTAGACCTCGAATAGTGGTTCAAATATACAAATGAAAGTTTGATTTTAATTCAATTATACACATTTAAAAATGAATACATACATCTATTTTCATATGTATGGCATTAAACTTTTGATCAAAATTCATGCATGCTTTGATATTTATACCATTAGTAATGATATAAAAAGAAATGAGTTTTATCTATTTTTGGCCAATATAATTATTAACATTCACCAAAATTAAATTTCAAAAATTATAGGATTGCCGAACTTAAAAATTGTATGATTAGTGGCTAAGTTTAAAATTAAAAGAGAATTAATTTCCATTAGATACGGTAATTTTGCTAGTATTAATACGCTAATCATGATTACAAACATATTGCATCTCTCCATCCCTAATCACCTTTTTTATCTCTGTTTTCTTTTTAAAAAATATTCTTGCTTAATAAACACATAAACCACATTTTGAAAAAAATGGCACGCCAGCTTGTTGTTCTTGCTTTGGTTTTGATTGTCTTCGCCGGCGTGGTTTCTATCGATGCCTCATCCGCCGGTGGCAGCCTTGCCAGTGCACCAGCTGGGGCTTCTACAGGTGGCAGTGCTGCTAGTTCCTCCCCTACTTCTCAGCCTACCACTCCAAGTCTTACCGGTGATATCCCTATTGATGATCCATAGAATTGTTGTGAAGGAAATGCCGACAAATCATTAAACAAATTGCCATTTAAAAACAGGGTGGGGTTTTGGCAAAAAAATAAGTAGTTCTATAAATAGAATGTTATGTTTTTCATTAAGTTTATAAACTATTTTTCTTATATATAATTTCAATTACAACATTATACTCTTAACAAATCTACTAAAACGAGTAGATTACTGAACTGTGTTTTTTTTTTAATTATGAAAGGATTGTAAAGCCCTAATAATAACACGACTAGCGCGATTTGATTTCACGCCATATCTAGAGTGGCGAATACCTTAACCATAAGTCAACACTTTTAATTTGGTGAAGTGTATTTTAAGTATTAATTATAATAATAGTGAAAGCACTAATTGAGTAAACAAAGAAAGAAGCCATCAGGGGTTGAGAATGGCGGTTGGAATTTGGTATTAGTGATGCTCCCATTACGTAGTAATTTTTATATTAAGAATAAAAGACATATAAATAACGGCATCTAACCAAACTACTAATAAAGAATGGAGAATATATCACTACCAAACTCTAAATAATGCTGATCTTCTCACCCTAGCAGTAGCCAAGGTTGTAGCCATACCATTATCATTCATAGAAACCAATGCGAATTTAACACAAACCATCACAACTCATACCGCTTCCTTAATCTCCTCCATTGTGAAAGATAACTTTAGTTTCGCTGCATCTCCCTCGAATATTTCTTAAACTTCAAATCCATATCCATGATCCATTTTCACGATGAGCAGCTAAAGTAATTACTGAAGGAATTGAACATTTTTTCGTTCAACAAGTTTGTGTCATTGCACCATGAATCCCCGAATTTTAAACAATGCGCCATCTTCTTAAATTGCAATTGAAAATACAAGTTTAAAGATATTTTTTAACACAGTAAATATTAACTATGTTTAAAGCTCGATATACACCAAGAGGAGGGATGGCTTGATGTTTTAAAAGTTTTGAAAAAAATATGGAAAAGGAAAATCAACATGAGGATTTATAGTGGTTCGACCCCTATTGTCTACCTCCGCTGCCTTAACTTACCAGAAATAAAGATTTTTCCAAATTCACTAATTTGAAAATTTCAAGGACAATGTTTAACCTTTAAAATCACTATATTTTAAGTAGGCAAGATAGAGCTGCTTCCCCTTTAGGTTTTCTACCAAAAACCATAAGTAAACCCTTACAAAGATAAGAAATAAGTTATAAACAAAGGATACCTCTTAAAGACAAATTTACAACAATATAGGCCACTCAAATGATTTTCCATCACTTGAAAGATTTAAAGAAATAATTACACAAGTGGGCGCAGGAGAAAACATGAGAAATACAATAAAAAGATTCAAATTATGCACAAGAAACTTTGTAAGCTTGTTTATTATCTTGTACTGAGTGTTCGCAAACTTTGTTTATATCGTCTTAGTGATTTGTAGTCGTTAGAGACATTAATTCGAGCATTAAATTCAATTGTAGGGGCATAAGTATAGGTACATTGGTCTTCAGAGTTCAATTCCTCACTTAAAAATATGATAGTTGACCCTGTGAGTATCGCATGAAAGATGGAAATGGTTCAATACCTCATTAGTGTAGCTTTTAGAGAAATTATCCGTTACTGTCTTTTTTTTGGGTTTTACTTTATTTATAATTTTTAATTTTAAAACTTACACAACAACATTTTATTTTTCTTTAAAATGTCACATAAGATTTTACATGCCATTTATTAGTTAAATTAAGGGCTTGAATAATGGCAATGCTTGATTGATTTAACATAGATAGTTTTGAGATGTAATTAGAATGTTTTGAAATTCGAGGCCACTTTAAAATGAGAGACATAGTTTGCGGATGTGTGGTGCAATTATGTCAAAATATTATGAATAATTTATGAAAAGAGATAAATATCAAATTTATACTCGAACTTTGGTCCAATGTAGAATTTGATACATGAACTTTAATTATACACCTAGATCTCGAATTGTGGTTCAAATATATTAATGAAAGTTTGATTTTGATTCAATTATACACATTTAAAAAATGAATACATACATTTATTTTCATATGTATGGCATTATATATTAGATCAAAATTCATGTATGCTTTGATATTTATTCCATTACTAATGATATAAAATGAAATTAGTTTTGTCTATTTTTGGCCATTCTAATAATTAACATTCACTAAACCTAATTTTCAATAATTATAGGATTGTCGAACTTAAAAATCGTGTGATTAGTGGCTAAGTTTAAAATTAAAAGAGAATTAATTGTCGTACGATATGGTAATTTACTAGTATTAATAGGCTAATCATGATTACAAACATATTGCATCTCTCCATTACTAATCACATTTTCTCTCTCGCTTTTTTTTTAAAAATTCTTGTTTAATAAACACAGGGGCCACATTTCGAGATAAAAATGGCACGCCAACTTGTTATTCTTGCTTTGGTTTTGATTGTCCTCGCCGGCATGGTTTCTACCGACGCCTCATCCGCCGGTGGTAGCCCTACAAGTGCACCAACTGGAGCTTCTGTTGATGGCAGTGCTACTAGTTCCTCTGCTACTTCTCAGGCTACTGCTCCAAGTCCTAGCGGTGGTATCCTTATTGACCTTGATAGAGAATAGAAGGTTCAAATTAAATATAATAATTAAATAATTGTATTATTTGGACTTGTGAGGTTGTTGTTTCGTAGTGGAGTCCTAGTCATAAAGTTCATCTATAGAATGATTGTCAAGGAAATGCAGACAAATATTTAAACAATTTGCAATGTAAAAAAAATGGCAGGGTTTTGGAAAATAAATAATTAGTTCTATAAATAAAATGTTATGTTTTTCATTAAGTTTTTGAATTATTTTTTATATATATAATTTCGCTTACAACATTTTTCTTTTAATAAATCTACTAAAACGAGTAGATTGGTGAACTATGTTTTTTTTTGTGAATTACGAGAGGAAGGTAAAGCCCTAACAACAACACGATGATGTGTTTTAATCTAAATTTACTAAACTAAATTAATTAAGAACGCAAACAGTGAATGAATCAAGGAAGTAATCGAATATTAACCAAAAAGATAGACAATACCCAAGAAAGAATCCACCTAGACTTCACCTATTATTATGAATCTGAATTAAATGATTTATTCACTTGTGTATTGATCCGTGGAAATCTCCAAATTATGTTAATATCTCTTTCGAGAGTTAGAACAGCTGACTCTAAGTTGGTTAATTGAAATCTCTTTCTAATTAAAAACCGTAGCGTCGCATTAACTCGATCTATGGATTCCCCTATTAGATTTTACTCAAATCAGGTAGATTTATGTCGTCTTATTTCTAGGATTGCATGCAACTCCACTCAATTATGCTAGATATACTCTTAAATAGAGACTTTTGCTCCATTGAATTAACCATATTAAAATGAATTAATATCCCAGAAATATTGAAAAACGAGTGTTCTTGAACCCTATTTATATCCTCTTGATGATTTGTAGTCGTTAGAGACATTAATTCGAGCATTAAATGCAATTGTAGGGGCATAAGTATTGGTACGTTGGTATATGGAGTCCGATTCCTCCCTTATAAATATGATAGTTAAACATTTGAGTATCGCATCAAAGATGGAAAGGGTTCAATACCTCATTAGGGTAGCTTTTAGAGAAATTATTGTTTCCTCTCTCTCTTTTCGGTTTTACTTTATTTCTGGTTTTTAATTTTAAAACTTATACAACAACGTTTTACTTTCCTCTAAAATGTCACATGACATTACATGCCATTTAAAAGTTAAATTAAGGGCTTGAATAATGGCAATGCTTGATTGATTTAAATAGATAGTTTTGAGATGTAATTAGAATGTTTTGAAATTCGAGACCACTTTAAAATGAGAGACATAGTTTGAGGATGTGTGGTGCAATTAAGTCAAAATTTTATGAATAATTTATGAAAAGAGACAAATATCAAATTTATACATGAACTTTGGTCTATTGTGCAATTTGATAAATGAACCTTAATTATACACCTAGACCTCGAATTGTGGTTCTAATATACAAATGAAAGTTTGATTTTAATTCAATTAGACACATTTAAAAAATGAATACATACCTTTATTTTCATACGTATGTCATTACACTTTAGATCAAAATTCATGTATGCTTTGATATTTAGACCATTAGTAATGATATAAAAAAAATCAATTTTATCTATTTTTGGCCATTATAATAATTAACATTCACCAAAATTAAATTTCAATAACTATAGGATTGCCGAACTTAAAAATTGTATGATTAGTGGCTAAGTTTAAAATTAAAAGGGAATTAATTGCCATTAGATACGGTAATTTCACTAGTATTAATACGCTAATCATGACTACAAACATATTGCATGTCTCCATTCCTAATCACATTTTTTTCTCTGTTTTGTTTTTAAAAAATTCTTGCTTAATAAACACATAAACCACATTTTGAAAAAAATGGCACGCCAACTTGTTGTTCTTGCTTTGGTTTTGATTGCCCTCACCAGCGTGGTTTCTATCGAAGCCTCATCTGCCGGTGGCAGCCCTGCAAGTGCACCAGCTGGAGCTTCTACAGGTGGCAGTGCTGCTAGTTCCTCCCCTACTTCTCAGCCTACCACTCAAAGTCTTAGTGGTGATATCCCTATTGATGATCCATAGAATGATTGTTAAGGAAATGCCGACAAATCATTAAATAAATTGCCATTTAAAAATATGGTGGGGTTTTGGCAAAAAAATAAGTAGTTCTATAAATAGAATGTTATGTTTTTAATTAAGTTTATGAACTGTTTTTCATATATGTAATTTCACTAACAACATTATACTCTTAACAAATCTACTAAAACGAGTAGATTGCTGAACTGTGTTTTTTTTTGAATTATGAACGGATGGTAACAATAACACGACTAGCGTGATTTGATTTCAGGCCATATCTAGAGCGGCGAATACCTTAACCATAAGTCAACACATTTAATTCGGTGAACTGTGTTTTAAGTATTAATTATAATAATAGTGAAAGCATTAATTAAGTAAACAAAGAAAGAAGCCATCAGTGGTTGAGAATGGCGGTTGGAATTTGGTATTAGTAATGCTCCCATTACGTAGTAATTTTTATATTAAGAATAAAAGACATATAAATAACGGCATCTGACCAAAGTACTAATAAATAATAGAGAATATATCACTACCAAACTTTAAATAATGCTGATCTTCTCACCTTAGCAGTAGCCAAGGTTGTAGCCATACCATTATCATTCATAGAAACCAATGTGAATTTAACACAAACCAGTTGGTGTCACAACTGTTGTTCCAATAGGGTCGGAGGCGTGTAAATTATTGTACTAAAAAATCACACAAAGTTCAATTCCCAGGAAAGAGAGGTGGATCACATGGATCTCTTAAATACCAAGTCTTTCCTTAGACAGAATATCCCTTCTATAGTAATTTAATAGCACAATTAAATACTACTATTATACCCTCAAATATTGAAAGAAAAATAGGACAAGAAAGAACACAAGAGTTTTAACGAGGTTTGGTAAATTATACCTACGTCCTCGGGCACTAACACCAGATGATAACTTTACTATCTTCAAAATATTACAAACAAATAGAATTCCTTGAGAATTCTCAAATGGGAGAAGAAAGAAAACTAAGAGAGAAAGATTGGTTGGGATGGTTGAAATGAAAAATGAAAAGGCCTATTTATAGTTGAAGTTCAGGGACTAACTTGCAAATGGCCTAAAAAATTAGGGACCAAAATTGCAATTATCCCATTCAACTTTTCAACATTCGGTGCAACTTGCTCAACCTTTTTAACAAGTTGCTTCCTACCTTTGTTGACCTTTCAACAATCTCCACCTTGAAGATTTGATTAGGATAATCACATCTTCACACACTTCCTTCAACTCCCCAAATTCGATAAAGTTATCTTTTGTAGTGCCTCTAAATGCGCTCTCGAGCGCCATACACCTGTAGGTGCTCAAATTCTCAGGATGTTAATCAAGTTCAAACAATGATTAAACTTGATTGTTGTTACCACTTTGGTCATCATATCTGCGGGATTATCTGCTGTCGGAATCTTCTGAAGTAGAATTTTTCCTTTTTCAAAGACTTCCCGCACAAAGTGATATCTTACGTCGATATGCTTGGTTCTTGAATGATAGACTTGATTTTTCGCTAAATGAATAGCACTCTGACTGTCACAATATAGACTAATGTGACTTTGAACAACTCCCAAGTCTTTCAATAATCCATTAAGCCAAATAGCCTCATTAACAGCTTCTGTAACTGCCATATATTCTGCCTCTGTAGTAGACACAGCTACTGTAGACTGTAAGGTAGACTTCCAACTCACTGGGGCTTTCGCAAGAGTAAACAGATACCCCGTAGTTGAACGACGTTTATCTAAATCACCAGCAAAGTCGGAATCAACATATCCAACTACAAACTGACCAAGTGCTTCATCCTGTTCAAAAATTAAACCAACATCTACGGTTTTCGAAGATACCGTAGAATCCATTTCACAGCTTGCCAATGTCCTTTTCTAGGATCATGCATATACCTGCTCACAACTCCAACAGCTTGTGAAATGTCAGGCCTCGTACACACCATCGCATACATCAAACTCCCAACTGCATTAGCATATGGGACTTTCGCCATATATTCTCTTTCATCTTCAGTCTTCGTAGATAATTGAGAACTAAGTTTCAAATGAGAAGCAAGTGGGGTACTTACATGTTTTGTGTTTTCATTTACACCAAAACATTGTAATACCTTTTTCAAATATTGCTTCTGATTTAAACAGAGCTTGCCTCTCGGTCTATCTCTACTTATCTCCATGCCGAGAATCTTCTTGGCCTCACCTAGATCTTTCATCTCGAACTCTTGATTCAACTGAGCCTTCAGCTTATCTATCTCATTTTGGCTCTTCAAAGCGATTAACATATCATCAACATACAAGAGTAGATAAATGAAAGATCCGTCATGCAGCTTCTGCAAATATACACAATTGTCATATTTGCTTCTTGTGTACTTCTGCCTTCTCATAAAGCTATCAAATCGCTTGTACCACTGCCTCGGGGATTGCTTCAATCCATATAGCGATTTGTTCAGCTTACAAACCCAATTTCTACCACCAGCATCTGTGTATCCTTCGGGCTGAGTCATATAGATCTCCTCTTCTAACTCACCATGCAAGAAAGCCGTCTTAACATCAAGTTGAGCTAGCTCCAAATTCAACTGTGCTACCAAGGCCAACAAAATTCTAATGGAGGAATGCTTCACAACAGGGGAAAATACATCATTGTAGTCAATTCCCTCCTACTGAGCGTAGCCTTTAGCTACCAATCTTGCCTTGTAGCGAATATCCTTCTTGCTAGGAGATCCATCTTTCTTGGTGAATACCCACTTGCATCCGATTGCCCTTTTACCTTTCGGTAATTGCGCCAATTCCCAAGTATTATTCTTCAGGAGAGACTGCATTTCTTCATCCATGGCGCTTTCCATTTATCACTTTCTAAGCTTTGCATTGCTTCTTGATAAGTGATAGGAATATCATCAACAACGGGAAGGGCGTAGGCCACCATATCAGTAAATCGAGCAGGTTTACGAATTTCTCTCCGTGGCCTTGCAACTGCAACTGGTTCTGGTGTACTTAGTGGTTCTTGGGTCAGAACCTCTTCAACCTCTAATTCCTCCATTGTGGCTGGAGAATTAGACTTATTAACTGGGCAAATCCCCATCTGCTCAAACTCCACCTGTTTTGGAGTACACTCCACCTGCTGTGGAGTATTGCTCGTCTGAATATCTTTATCTGCTACCTTTTTCAATGTGGCAGATTCATCAAAGGTAACATCTCTGCTATAGATCATTTTCTTTGCGCTTAAGCACCAAAGACGAAATCCCTTCACTCCAGAAGTGATTCCCATAAAGAGAGCTTTATTTGCCCTCGGATCTAACTTTGACTCCTTCACATGGTAATATGCAGTGGATCCAAACACATGTAAGGAATCATAACCTGTAGCCGGTTTTCCAGACCATACCTCCATAGGAGTTTTTCTTTCTAATGTAGATGATGGCAAACGATTAACAAGATGGCCAGCGTATGTCACAGCCTCAGCCCAAAATTGCTTGCCCAACCCAGCATTGGACAACATACATCGAACTTTCTCCAGCAATGTTCGATTCATACGCTCTGCCAATCCATTCTGCTGTGGTGTATCCCTAACTGTGAAGTGTCGAACAATACCATACTCTTGGCACACATCGAAGAACGGATCACTTTTATATTCCCCTCCATTGTCCGTCCTAAGCCGCTTGATTTTCTTGCCAGTCTGGTTTTCGATCATAGTTTTCCATTTAAGAAAAACTCTAAGCACTTCATCCTTAGTTCTTATGGTATACACCCAAACTCTTCTGGAAAAGTTATCAACAAAAGTAACAAAGTAGTGTTTTCCTCCCAATGAAGGTGTCTTAGAAGGCCCCCACACATCTGAGTGAACATATTCCAAAATACCTTTTGTATTATGGATAGCAGTACCGAATTTCACTCTCTTTTGCTTTCCCAGAACACAATGCTCGCAAAATTTTAATTTGTAAGCCTTTGTACCTTTCAACAATCCTTGCTTTGCCAGAATTTGCAAGGATTTTTCGTTGGCATGTCCCAACTTCATATGCCACAACTGCATTGAGTCCAATTCTTTGTTACCGGAAGCTATAGCGACTGCTCCAATAACTGTACTACCTTGGTAGTAATACAAGTTATTTTCCTGATGCCCTTCAATATCACAAGTGCGCCAGATGTCACTTTCAAAATCCCATCTCTCATAGTAACAACTGAACCATTGGATTCCAAGGCTCCCAATGAGATGAGATTTTTCTTCAAACTGGGCACGTACCGAACATCAGTCAGAACTCTGGTTGATCCATCTTGATTCTTTAATTGGATTGAACCTATCCCAACAGTTTTACAGGCATTGTCATTGCCCATATAAACAACTCCTCCATTTAGTTCTACTAAATCAGAGAACCACTCCCGGTTAGGGGACATATGATAGGTACAACCCGAATCCAATATCCACTCATCTGAATGGAACGACGATGATGATGCAACCAGTGATAGTTCAGAGTCACTAGTATCATGCTTAGCAACACAAGCATCTACAGCAGCTTTTCCTTTATTCTTCAGCTTTGGACAATTTTTCTTCCAGTGGCCTTTCTCATGACAAAAAGCACATTCATCTTTCCCGAGTCTGGACTTTGACTTTGATCTCCCTTTTTGAGTTTTCTTCCGAGTGTATGAACGACCTCGGACTACTAAAGCTTCTGTATCTCTGATTGAGTTTTTCTGTTTGTCCTTCTTTCTCTGTTCATAACTGTATAAGGCCGCACAGACTTCGCTCAGAGATATATCACTCCTGCCATGAAGTAGAGTAGTTTCTAGGAACTCAAACTGCTCAGGAAGTGACCCCAACAGCATCAAAGCCAAATCTTCATCTTTGAATGTCTCATCCATATTCAGCAAATCAGTGACTAACTGATTAAATTTGGTGATGTGATCATTCATTGTGGTACTTGGGACGTATGTGAAGCGAAACAGTCTTTTCTTCAAGTGGAGCTTATTTTGACTGTTTTTCTTCAAAAATTTTTCTTCAAGTGCCACCCACAACTTATTTGCAGAAGTCTCCTTTG
Source organism: Gossypium hirsutum (assembly GCF_007990345.1). Lineage (NCBI taxonomy): Eukaryota > Viridiplantae > Streptophyta > Magnoliopsida > Malvales > Malvaceae > Gossypium > Gossypium hirsutum. The sequence goes on from NC_053446.1 coordinate 1,660,991, forward strand.
AAAAAGCATACCTCTGCTCTCGAGAAAGGCATGATCGAATTGTGCCACATGCCAACCGATTGATCGCCTTCCAATCTTTCTCCTGTACATCATCTGGTTTCTCTTCATCAATGGCAATGTCTAGACCCTGCTGAAAAAGGGCATCTAGAACCTCACTTTGCCACATACCAAAATGGCCCGTGCCATCAAAGATCTCCACGGCCAATCTTGCATTTGCAATTGTCGGTCTTGTCCACATGGACGATGTTGAAGCTCCTACACCGACCGTTTTCTCCATAATCTTTCAATATACCTAAGGAAATCTTTTCTGATGTGGAAGATCAGTTTAAACTGCAACCACAGAGCATACTACGATTAACCTTCGGCTCTTGATACCACTTGTTGTTCCAATAGGGTCGGAAGCGTGTAAATTATTGTACTAAAAAATCACACAAAGTTCAATTCCCAGGAAAGAGAGGTGGATCACATGGATCTCTTAAATACCAAGTCTTTCCTTAGACAGAATATCCTTTCTATAGTAATTTAATAGCACAATTAAATACTACTATTATACCCTCAAATATTGAAAGAAAAATAGGACAAGAAAGAACACAAGAGTTTTAATGAGGTTCGGTAAATTATACCTACGTCCTCGGGCACTAACACCAGATGATAACTTTACTATCTTCAAAATATTACAAACAAATAGAATTCCTTGAGAATTCTCAAATGGGAGAAGAAAGAAAACTAAGAGAGAAAGATTGGTTGGGATGGTTGAAATGAAAAATGAAAAGGCCTATTTATAGTTGAAGTTCAGGGACTAACTTGCAAATGGCCTAAAAAATTAGGGACCAAAATTGCAATTATCCCATTCAACTTTTCAACATTCGGTGCAACTTGCTCAACCTTTTTAACAAGTTGCTTCCTACCTTTGTTGACCTTTCAACAACAACTCCATACCGCTTCCTTAATCTCTTCCGTCGTGAAAGATAACTCAAGTTTCGCTACATCTCCCTCGAATATTTCTTAAACTTCAAATCCATATCCATGATCCATTCTCTCGAGAAGCAGCTAAAGCAATTAATGAAGGAATTGAACATTTTTTCCTTCAACAAGTTTGTGTCATCGCACCATGAATCCCCGAATTTTAAACAATGCTCCATCTTCTTGAATTGCAATTGAAAATACAAGTTTCAAGATATTTTTTAACACAGTAAATATTAACTATGTTTAAAGCTCGATATACACCAAGAGGAGGGATGGATTGATGTTTTAAAATTTTTGCAAAAATTATGGAAAAGGAAAATCAACCTGAGGATTTATAGTGGTTCGACCCCTATTATCTACCTCCACTACCTTAAGTTGCCGGAACAAAAGATTTTTCCAAATTCACTAATTTGAAAATTTCAATGACAATGTTTAACCTTTAAAATCACTATATTTTAAGTAGGCAAGATAGAGCTGCTTCCCCTTCAGGTTTTCTACTGAAAACCTTAAGTAAACCCTAATAAAGATAAGAAATAAATTATAAACAAAGGATACCTCTTAAAGACTAATTTACAACCCTGTAGGCCACTCAAATGATTTTACATCACTTGAAAGATTTAAAGAAATAATTACACAAGTGGTCGCATGAGAAAAGATTCGAATTATGCACAATAAACTTTGTAAGCTTGTTTATTATCTTGTACTGAGTGTTCGTGAACACTATTTAAATCCTCTTAGTGATTTGTAGTCGTTAGAGACATTAATTCGAGCATTAAATTCAATTGTAGGGGCATAAGTATTGGAACATTGGTCTTCGGAGTCCAATTCCTCCCTTAAAAATATGATAGTTGAACCTGTGAGTACCACATCAAAGATGGAAATGGTTCAATACCTCATTAGTGTAGCTTTTAGAGAAATTATCCGTTACTGTCTTTTTTTTGGGTTTTAATTTATTTATAATTTTTAATTTTAAAACTTATACAACAACATTTTACTTTTCTTTAAAATGTCACATAAGATTTTACATGCCATTTATTAGTTAAATTAAGGGCTTGAATATTGGCAATGCTTGACTGATTTAACCTCGATAGTTTTGAGATGTAATTAGAATGTTTTGAAATTCGGGGCCACTTTAAAATGAGAGACATAGTTTGCGGATGTGTGGTGCAATTATGTCAAAATATTATGAATAATTTATAAAAAGAGACAAATATCAAATTTATACCTAAACTTTGGTCCATTGTGCAATTTGATACATGAACCTTAATTATACACCTAGACCTCGAATTGCGGTTCAAATATACAAATGAAAGTTTGATTTTAATTCAATTATACACATTTAAAAAATGAATACATACATTTATTTTCTTATGTATGGCATTACACTTTTGATCAAAATTCATATATGCTTTGATATTTAGACCATTATTAATGATATAAAAAGAAATCAGTTTTATCTTTTTTGGCTATTATAATAATTAACATTCACCAAAATTAAATTTCATTAATTATAGGATTGCCGAACTTAAAAATTGTATGATTAGTGGCTAAGTTTAAAATTAAAAGAGAATTAATTGCCATTTGATACGGTAATTTTACTAATATTAATACGCTAATCATGATTACAAACATATTGCATCTCTCCATTCCTTATCACAATTTTTTTCTCTATTTTCTTTTAAAAAAATTCTTGCTTAATAAACATATAAACCACATTTTGAAAAAAATGGCACGCCAACTTGTTGTTCTTGCTTTGGTTTTGATTCTCCTTGCCGGCATGTTTTCTATCGAAGCCTCATCCGCCGGTGGCAGCCCTGCAAGTGCACCAGCTGGAGCTTCTACAGGTGGCAGTGCTGCTAGTTCCTCCCCTACTTCTCAGCCTACCACTCCAAGTCTTAGCGGTGATATCCCTATTGATGATCCATAGAATGACTGTCAAGGAAATGCCGACAAAGCATAAAACAAATTGCCACTTAAAAACATGGTGGGGTTTTGGCAAAAAAATAAGTAGTTCTATAAATAGAATGGTATGTTTTTCATTAAGTTTATGAACTGTATTTCATATATATAATTTCACTTACAACATTATACTCTTAACAAATCTACTAAAATGAGTAGATTGCTGAACTGTGTTTTTTTGTTTCGAATTATGAAAGGATGGTAAAGCCCTAAAAGTAACACGACTAGCGCGATTTGATTTCTGGCCATATCTAGAGCGGGGAATACCTTAACCACAAGTCAACACATTTAATTTGGTGAACTTTGTTTTAAGTATTAATTATAATAATAGTGAAAGCATTAATTGAATAAACAAAGAAAGAAGCCGTCAGTGGTTGAGAATGGCGGTTGGAATTTGGTATTAGTAATGCTCCCATTACGTAGTAATTTTTATATTAAGAATAAAAGACATATAAATAACGGCATCTGACCAAACTACTAATAAATAATAGAGAATATTTCACTACGAAACTTTAAATAATGTTGATCTTCTCACCTTAGCAGTAGCCAAGGTTGTAGCCATACCATTATCTTTCATATAAACCAATGCGAATTTAACACAAACCAGTTGGTGTCACAACTCCATACCGCTTCCTTAATCTCTACCATCGTGAAAGATAACTCGAGTTTCGCTGCATCTCCCTCGAATATTTCTTAAACTTCAAATCCATATCCATGATCCATTCTCTCGAGAAGCAGCTAAAGCAATTACTGAAGGAATTGAACATTTTTTCCTTCAACAAGTTTGTGTCATTGCACCATGAATCCCCGAATTTTAAACAATGCTCCATCTTCTTGAATTGCAATTGAAAATACAAGTTTAAAGGTATTTTTTAACACAGTAAATATTAACTATGTTTAAAGCTCGATATACACCAAGAGGAGGGATGGATTGATGTTTTAAAATTTTTGAAAAAAATATGGAAAAGGAAAATCAACATGAGGATTTATAGTGGTCCGACCCCTATTGTCTACCTCCACTACCTTAAGTTGCTAGAACTAAAGATTTTTCTAAATTCACTAATTTGAAAATTTCAAGGACAATGTTTAACCTTTAAAATCACTATATTTTAAGTAGGCAAGATAGAGCTGTTTCCTTTAAGGTTTTTTACCGAAAACCTTAAGTAAACCCTCACAAAGATAAGAAATAAATTATAAACAAAGGATACCTCTTAAAGACTAATTTACAACAATATAGGCCACTAAAATGATTTTACATCACTTGAAAGATTTAAAGAAATAATTACACAAGTGGGCGCATGAGAAAACATGAGAAATACAATAAAAAGATTTGAATTATGCACAATAAACATAGTAAGCTTGTTTATTATCTTGTACTGAGTGTTCGCGAACTCTTTTTATATCCTCTTAGTGATTTGTAGTCGTTAGAGACATTAATTCGAGCATTAAATTGAATTGTAGGGGCATAAGTATTGGTACATTGGTCTTCGGAGTCCAATTCCTCCCTTAAAAATATGATAGTTGAACCTGTGAGTACCGCATCAAAGATGGAAATGGTTCAATACCTCATTAGTGTAGCTTTTAGAGAAATTATCCGTTACTGTCTTTTTTTTGGGTTTTACTTTATTTATAATTTTTAATTTTAAAACTTATACAACAACATTTTACTTTTCTTTAAAATGTCACATAAGATTTTACATGCCATTTATTAGTTAAATTAAGGGCTTGAATAATGGCAATGCTTGATTGATTTAACATAGATAGTTTTTAGATGTAATTAGAATGTTTTGAAATTCGGGGCCACTTTAAAATGAGAGACATAGTTTGCGGATGTGTGGTGCAATTATGTCAAAATATTATGAATAATTTATGAAAAGAGACAAATATCAAATTTATTCATGAACTTTGGTCCATTGTGCAATTTGATACGTGAACATTAATTATACACCTAGACCTCGAATTGCGGTTGAAATATACAAATGAAAGTTTAATTTTTATTCAATTATACACATTTAAAAAATGAATACATACATTTATTTTCTTATGTATGGCATTACACTTTTGATCAAAATTCATGTATGCTTTGATATTTAGACCATTAGTAATGATATAAAAAGAAATCAGTTTTATCTCTTTTTGGCCATTATAATAATTAACATTCACCAAAATTAAATTTCAATAATTATAGGATTGCCGAACTTAAAAATTGTATGATTTGGGGCTAAGTTTAAAATTAAAAGAGAATTAATTGCCATTAGATACGGAAATTTCACTAGTATTTATACACTAATCATGATTACAAACATATTGCATCTCTCCATTCCTAATCACAATTTTTTTCTCTGTTTTGTTTTAAAAAAAAAATTCTTGCTTAATAAACACATAAACCACATTTTGAAAAAAATGGCACGCCAACTTGTTGTTCTTGCTTTGGTTTTGATTGTCCTCGCCGGCGTGGTTTCTATCGACGCCTCATCCGCCGGTGGCAACCCTGCAAGTGCTCCAGTTGGAGCTTCTACAGGTGGCAATGCTTCTAGTTCGTCCCCTACTTCTCAGCCTACCACTCCAAGTCTTAGCGGTGATATCCCTATTGACGATCCATAGAATGATTGTCAAGGAAATGCTGACAAAGCATAAAACAAATTGCCATTTAAAAACATGGTGGGGTTTTGGCAAAAAAATAAGTAGTTCTATAAATAGAATGTTATGTTTTTCATTGAGTTTATGAATTGTTTTTCATATATATAATTTCACTAACAACATTATACTCTTAACAAATCTACTAAAACGAGTAGATTGCTAAACTGTGTTTTTTTTAATTATGAAAGGATGGTAAAGCCCTAACAATAACACGACTAGCGCGATTTGATTTCTGGCCATATCTAGAGCGGCGAATACCTTAACCATAAGTTAACACATTTAATTCGGTGAACCGTGTTTTTAGTATTAATTATAATAATAGTGAAAGCATTAATTAAGTAAACAAAGAAAGAAGCCATCAGTGGTTGAGAATGGCGGTTGGAATTTGGTATTAGTAATGCTCCCATTACGTAGTAATTTTTATATTAAGAATAAAAGACATATAAATAATGGCATCTGACCAAAGTACTAATAAATAATAGAGAATATATCACTACCAAACTTTAAATAATGCTGATCTTCTCACCTTAGCAGTAGCCAAGGTTGTAGCCATACCATTATCTTTCATATAAACCAATGTGAATTTAACACAAACCAGTTGGTGTCACAACTCCATACCGCTTCCTTAATCTCTTCCGTCGTGAAATATAACTCAAGTTTCGCTACATCTCCCTCGAATATTTCTTAAACTTCAAATCCATATCCATGATCCATTCTCTCGACAAGTAGCTAATGCAATAGCTGAAGGAATTGAACATTTTTTCCTTCAAAAAGTTTGTGTCATTGCACCATGAATCCCCGAATTTTAAACAATGCGCCATCTTCTTGAATTGCAATTGAAAATACAAGTTTAAAGATATTTTTTAACACAGTAAATATTAAATATGTTTAAAGCTCGATATACACCAAGAGGAGGGATGGATTGATGTTTTAAAATTTTTGAAAAAAATATGGAAAAGGAAAATCAACATGAGGATTTATAGTGGTCTGACCCCTATTGTCTACCTCCACTACCTTAAGTTGCCAGAACTAAAGATTTTTCTAAATTCACTAATTTGAAAATTTCAAGGACAATGTTTAACCTTTAAAATCACTATATTTTAAGTAGGCAAGATAGAGCTGCTTCCCCTTAAGGTTTTCTACCGAAAACCTTAAGTAAACCCTCACAAAGATAAGAAATAAATTATAAACAAAGGATACCTCTTAAAGACTAATTTACAACAATATAGGCCACTCAAATGATTTTACATCACTTGAAAGATTTAAAGAAATAATTACACAAGTGGGCGCATGAGAAAACATGAGAAATACAATAAAAAGATTTGAATTATGCACAATAAACTTAGTAAGCTTGTTTATTATCTTGTACTGAGTGTTCGCGAACTCTTTTTATATCCTCTTAGTGATTTGTAGTCGTTAGAGACATTAATTCGAGCATTAAATTGAATTGTAGGGGCATAAGTATTGGTACATTGGTCTTCGAAGTCCAATTCCTCCCTTAAAAATATGATAGTTGAACCTGTGAGTATCGCATGAAAGATGGAAATGGTTCAATACCTCATTAGTGTAGCTTTTAGAGAAATTATCCGTTACTGTCTTTTTTTTGGGTTTTACTTTATTTATAATTTTTAATTTTAAAACTTATACAACAACATTTTACTTTTCTTGAAATTGTCATATAAGATTTTACATGCCATTTATTAGTTAAATTAAGGGCTTGAATAATGGCAATGCTTGATTGATTTAACATAGATAGTTTTTAGATGTAATTAGAATGTTTTGAAATTCGGGGCCACTTTAAAATGAGAGACATAGTTTGCGGATGTGTGGTGCAATCAAGTCAAAATATTATGAATAATTTATGAAAAGAGATAAATATCAAATTTATACATGAACTTTGGTCCAATGTGGAATTTGATACATGAACTTTAATTATACACCTAGACCTCAAATTGTGGTTCAAATATATAAATGAATGTTTGATTTTGATTCAATTATACACATTTAAAAAATGAATACGTACATTTATTTTCATATGTATGGCATTACATATTAGATCAAAATTCATGTATGCTTTGATATTTATTCCATTACTAATGATATAAAATGAAATTAGTTTTATCTATTTTTGGCCATTCTAATAATTAACATCACTAAACCTAATTTTCAATAATTATAGGATTGTCGAACTTAAAAATCGTGTGATTAGTGGCTAAGTTTAAAATTAAAAGAGAATTAATTGTTGTACGATATGGTAATTTACTAGTATTAATAGGCTAATCATGATTATAAACATATTGCATCTCTCCATTACTAATTACATTTTCTCTCTCTCTCTCTCTCTCTCTCTCTCTCTCTTTAAAAAAATTCATGTTTAATAAACACAGCGGCCACATTTTGAGAAAGAAATGGCACGCCAACTTGTTGTTCTTGCTTTGGTTTTGATTGTCCTCGCCGGTGTACTTTTTCCCGACGCGTCAGCTGCCGGTGGCAGCCTTGCAAGTGCACCAGCTGAAGCTTCTGTAGGTGGCAGTGCTGTTAGTTCCTCCCCTACCTCTCAGCCTACCACTCCAAGTCTTAGCGGTGATATCCCTATTGGTGATCCATAGAATAATTCTCAAGGAAATGCCGACAAATCATTAAACAAATTGCCATTTAAAAACATGGTGGGGTTTTGGAAAATAAAGAATTAGTTCTATAAATAGAATGTTATGTTTTTCATTCAGTTTATGAACTGTTTTTCATATATATGATTTCACTTACAACATTATACTCTTAACAAATCTACTAAAATGAGTAGATTGCTGAACTGTGTTTTTTTTGTTTTGAATTATGAAAGGATGGTAAAGCCCTAAAAGTAACACGACTAGCGCGATTTGATTTCCGGCCATATCTAGAGCGGGGAATACCTTAACCACAAGTCAACACATTTAATTCGGTGAACTGTGTTTTAAGTATTAATTATAATAATAGTGAAAGCATTAATTGAGTAAACAAAGAAAGAAGCCATCAGTGGTTAAGAATGGCGGTTGGAATTTGGTATTAGTAATGCTCCCATTACGTAGTAATTTTTATATTAAGAATAAAAGACATATAAATAACGGCATCTGACCAAAGTACTAATAAATAATAGAGAATATTTCACTACCAAACTTTAAATAATGTTGATCTTCTCACCCTAGCAGTAGCCAAGGTTGTAGCCATACCATTATCTTTCATATAAACCAATGCGAATTTAACACAAACCAGTTGGTGTCACAACTCCATACCGCTTCCTTAATCTCTTCCATCGTGAAAGATAACTCGAGTTTCGCTGCATCTCCCTCGAATATTTCTTAAACTTCAAATCCATATCCATGATCCATTCTCTCTACAAGCAGCTAAAGGAATTACTGAAGGAATTGAACATTTTTTCCTTCAACAAGTTTGTGTCATTGCACCATGAATCCCCGAATTTTAAACAATGCGCCATCTTCTTGAATTGCAATTGAAAATACAAGTTTAAAGGTATTTTTTAACACAGTAAATATTAACTATGTTTAAAGCTCGATATACACCAAGAGGAGGGATGGATTGATGTTTTAAAATTTTTGAAAAAAATATGGAAAAGGAAAATCAACATGAGGATTTATAGTGGTCCGACCCCTATTGTCTACCTCCACTACCATAAGTTGCCAGAACTAAAGATTTTTCTAAATTCACTAATTTGAAAATTTCAAGGACAATGTTTAACCTTTAAAATCACTATATTTTAAGTAGGCAAGATAGAGCTGTTTCCCCTTAAGGTTTTCTACCGAAAACCTTAAGTAAACCCTCACAAAGATAAGAAATAAATTATAAACAAAGGATACCTCTTAAAGACTAATTTACAACAATATAGGCCACTCAAATGATTTTACATCACTTGAAAGATTTAAAGAAATAATTACACAAGTGGGCGCATGAGAAAACATGAGAAATACAATAAAAAGATTTGAATTATGCACAATAAACTTAGTAAGCTTGTTTATTATCTTGTACTGAGTGTTCGCGAACTCTTTTTATATCCTCTTAGTGATTTGTAGTCGTTAGAGACATTAATTCGAGCATTAAATTGAATTGTAGGGGCATAAGTATTGGTACATTGGTCTTCGGAGTCCAATTCCTCCCTTAAAAATATGATAGTTGAACCTGTGAGTACCGCATCAAAGATGGAAATGGTTCAATACCTCATTTGTGTAGCTTTTAGAGAAATTATCCGTTACTGTCTTTTTTTTGGGTTTTACTTTATTTATAATTTTTAATTTTAAAACTTATACAACAACATTTTACTTTTCTTTAAAATGTCATATAAGATTTTACATGCCAGTTATTAGTTAAATTAAGGGCTTGAATAATGGCAATGCTTGATTGATTTAACATAGATAGTTTTTAGATGTAATTAGAATGTTTTGAAATTCGGGGCCACTTTAAAATGGGAGACATAGTTTGCGGATGTGTGGTGCAATTAAGTCAAAATATTATGAATAATTTATGAAAAGAGATAAATTTACTCTTTCGGGTATAAAATAGCCATTGAAATACTGTAATCGGGGATGAAAAATCAATAAAAAGAGAGGACTATGATTTTCACAGCAAAGTCGAATATTCAAAATAGAGAGTAAAACTGATCAAAAGGTTGAGATTTACAGCTTTTATTTTTTTATTTTTATTTTTATTTTTTACAAACAAATAATATAAGAGATAAAAACGGAAAGAACGAGGGTAAAAAAGAGGTTTACCTTGCGACGCCTCTACATCTGCGCGAAGAAAGCCAACAAGCCTCTTTGGGGTGCTGCTCCAACCACCATTCGCGGTGGTTTCGCGACGACGGTGGAAAGGCACAAAAGCTAGGGCCGAAACCCTAGCAAAGAAAGCAAAGAGATTTTTTTTCTGGTTACAAATGATCTTTTCATTTTTTTTTAAAATTTTCAGTTTAAATAAAAACACCGAAACGGCGCCGTATCGTTAAGGCAGGATCCGCGCGTTGACTCGACCCACAGGTAGGATCTGCGCGTTCCTGCCCTAAAAGGGTAATTTGCGCATTTGGTCCTCCCTTCTTGCTATATTGTTTAATTAAGTTTTTCTCTTCTTTTAAAATTGGGCCCAGAAATTTTACCGTTAGGGCATTTTAGCCCACATTGCTGCACACCGTTTAGGGGAAATGGATTATTTCCATTTAGGACCCTCATATAATGCGCGCATCGCAATTCGGCCCTCCATTTTGTTTTAATTACGTTTTCTTTGCAATTCATTTGATTTTTTAAGAAAATTGTTATTTATTCTCATTATTATTATTATTAATTTTTATTATTATTTTTATTTTTATATTCATGCGCATGCATCGTTTTTTATGTAATATATTATTTTATATATGGATGCTTATATATATATTTTATACATATGTTTTTGTTTTTTGTTTTATTTTCTAACTTTTATTTACATATATATACTTTTATATTTAGTTTCAAAATATTTTTTTTGTAAATATGTATGTACATATATATATATTTATAATTTTATTACATCTTTTGTGACTTATATATATTTTTATATTTTTCTTATGTTCATAAGTGTATTGTTTTTTTTATATTCATATTAATGTATATATTATGTGCCTTTTATTCTTTATATTTTGTTTATTTTCTTCATTTGATTATTAATTCATGTTTTCGTTTATATGTTAAAAAAGAATGTTTTTTATTTGTTTGATATTTTTCATGTGATTATTTTTATTATGTATATTAATTTCGCTTATTGATTTATTTATATTAGTGACATGTCATTAATGTATTTATTATTGTTGTATTTATTATTATAGCATTTGTACATACAATATAACGTTATATCATCTTTTACTCAAATTTAAAAATAGAAAATTTTCAAAATTGAGATAATGCTCGTATTTAGGATTTTCAAGGAAATTGAGCCCTAACGTATTAGGTTCCGATTTTCTTCGTTAAATCTAACGATCGAGCATTTCTCTTTAATCAAAAAATAAAAACTCATTATTGGGAATTCAACATGTTGTGTCCTAACGTATTAGATGTGACGCACTGATTTCTCGAAATGGAGATTTTTTAAAAATAATAAAGGAAATATTCTGAGTTTGGGATTTTAAAGGAATTGTGTCCTAACATATTGGGTGTGATTTCTTAAATTTTGGATAAGTGGATGTTCTTTTAAAGTAAAGGAAATATTCCGAGTTTGAGATTCTAAAGGAATCGTGGCCTAACGTATTGGGTGTGATTTCTTAAATCTTGGATAAGTGGATGTTCTTTTAAAGTTTTATTGTACAAGTATTTTGGCCCGATTCATTTTGGGGAAAATTAGAATGCTGTGCCCTAACGCATTGGGTGTGGTATCTTCTTTCTTTGAAATAATAAGGGTCTTAATACGTAGCCTTTTAAGTTTTTCTAAGGATTACGTTTTTTCCAAATTCTCGACCTTAAGACACTAATTAATTAACTAGGTACCAATTTTGGGCGTTACGAGGGTGCTAATCCTTCTTCGTACGCAACTGACTCCCGGATCCGTTTTTCTAAAACTCGTAGACCAAAGCCTTTTTTTAGGTGATCCAATCACACTTCAATAAAATATTGGTGGCGACTCCCATTTATTTTTATTTTTTTAAAGTCGACAACCTAAAATTTTTTGTTTTTTTAAAAACATGGTTTCGACAGCTTGGCGACTCCACTGGGGACTTTTGAGAGTCGAGCCACAAAGTTGATTAATTCTTTTCTTATAGTCGAGAAAATATTTTTTATAAAAAAAACTCATGACATCCTTCATTATCTTCTTGTTTAAATATTGTTTACATTATACATTTCATTAGCTGAACAGTTTTACCCTTTTAAGTGGGAGTGAGAAGCTATGCCTTTGTGAGGTTTTTACCTTCGTGTAGGGTAGTGGATTGCTTCCGAGATACATCCGTACCTATGTCTTCGTGAGATTTTCATCTCCGTGCAGCCATAGGGAAATGTATTCTCCTAAACCAAACTCGATCCATATGAGCCTATAATGGGTGAGGGTTGAAGAATCTGCTGGTTCGGGTGCCTTTACTTTAAAACCGAACCGCATATAATAAGCCTTAGAAGCTTGTCTTAGGTAGAACTACACTAAACCCTAGTAGATGTCCTAATAGACATTTTACTCTTCCTTGATTATATGCTTGTATTGGATACTGACTTTTGTGTTTTATTTTGATTGCATAACATGGCATTTCATTTCATCATTAAAAAAGAGGTGTTGATTCACGTTCAGTTGCTAAGTAGAGAGCTGGTCATAAGAAAATGGGTTTCTTGATAAAGTAGATGACATTATGGTTGTCCGAATATGGTCCAAGAACACATGATAAGAGAAGGAGGATGATTTAATGGAGGACTACACGACTATGGCTCCGTTGCCCAAGGATTCAAGATGACAAAGATTATTTGAGAGTTGCTGAACCTTCTTAAAGAGAAGCCAATGAGCATCACGAGGATGAGCGAACAACATGTTACGGCTCGGAACAAGCAGAAAGGAGATAGAAGAGACGTCCTTTTTGAAAAACTCAGGAGATTTATCTTAACGCTCGAATGAAGAAAAGGATCGAGTGTCTTCGCCTATGAGGGCAAGGTCGTATAAATATTCATTTTATGTAAAGAGATTTATTTTCTAGTAAAGTTCTCTAAATGGAATTGAATCAGAATCAACATCTCTTTATGCATTCATCGCATGCATTTGCATTGCATGACATCATAAACATTAAAGTCTACTAAAGAGCCTAATCAATTAAAATCATTCCTCAGTTAATCTGGAAGCCAACCAGCCTACTAAACACCGCTACGGTACTCGATCAAAAACTAAGTACATGGATCAAAGGATGGAAAGGCTAGAACAGTTCCAAAAGGAAATGCAGGAGCAACTTCAACAGCAAATGAATGAGCAGCAAAAAATGATAAACAAAATGATGGAATCTCAAGGGAATATGATGGCTCAGTTAACTCAATGGTTGAACAAGGGAATTGATAAAGGAAAAATCTCTGTGCTCAATGTTGAAGAAGGAGACAATGAGGGACCTGTCTATCCTTCGGACTCTACCCCTCAGCTTGTTGAGGTATATCCACGCAAATCTTCTGTCACCATCAAGCCTTAACAGTTTCAGGCCGATGCTTCAATACCAATGAATTTTCAAGATGGATCTGGCTCCAACCCTGAAGACAACCTTGTTCATCATACTGTCCCTGACTTTGATGAAATGGTCGGAAGAGAGAAAATGAAGGATGAGTCGTCAAAACAGCTAGAAGCGAAGTATAAGTGGCTAGAAGAGAAATTTAGAGCAATGGAATTTGTTGATAGCTACTATGGGATTGATGCTAAAGAATTGAGCTTGGTTCCAGATTTAGTACTCCCTTATAAATTCAAAATGCCTAAGTTTGAGAAGTACAATGGAACTAGTAGCCCCGAAGCTCATATTACTATGTTCTGCAGACGGATGACTGAGTATGTTAATAATGACCAACTACTAATACATTGTTTCCAGGATAGCCTCGTAGGGGCAGCATCCAAGTGGTACAATCAATTGAGTCTTACCCAGATCAATTCATGGAGAGATCTAGCACAGGCGTTCTTAAAACAGTATAGCCATGTGACTGACATGGTACCTGATAGGATCACTCTTCAGAATATGGAGAGGAAGCCTGGTGAAAGTTTCAGGCAATATGCGCAGAGATGGAGGGAGGTTGCTGTTCAAGTTCAGCCATCTCTTCTAGAAAGAGAGATGATGATGCTTTTTGTTAATACATTGAAGGCCCCATTCATCACACATATGTTAGGGAGTGCCACAAAAAGCTTTTTTGACATAATCATGAATGGTGAAATGATTGAAAGTGCCATAAGGAGCGGAAAGATTGATGCTGGAGGAAATAATAGAAGGCAAGCCTCAAAAGAAAAGGGAAATGAGGTGAACAGTATGAATACGTACGGCAAATCGATTGCTAACCAATAGGGTTCATCAAGACAAGAATTAGGTGTGAAGCCAGATACTGAAAAGCTCCAATTCACGCTAATTCCAATGTCGTACAAGGAGCTGTATCAAAGCTTATTCAATGCGCATGTTGTTGCTCCTTTACATGTGAAGCCTCCACAACCCCCGTATCCCAAATGGTATGATGCAAGTGCACAATGTGATTATCATGCAAGAATTACGGGGCATTCTATAGAAAATTGCTTTACCTTCAAAAAACTAGTTGAAAAATTCATCAACATGGGTATTGTCAAGATAGATGGTTCATCTAGTACCCAGTCATGATTGAATATGAAGGGATGTCGAGAAGTGTTCACGATGAAACAACTGAAGAAGAGACCTAGTCAGATTTTTGCCCTTATAGACTTGGGAGTGTTTTAAATAATTAGACTGCAGAAGAAGCCCCTGTAGTATTTAGAGATTACTCAGAGTAATGTTCAAAACACACTTGTTGCCTTCAGCCTAGAGGCAATAAGAATTCCTTTATGAAATAGGCTCATGTCTAAACGTCGTTATTCTAATAAAATACATCTTTGCATTCATTTTTTTAAAGCCAATATTCTTTCATTCTTTTCGAATAATTATACTTTCATTCTTTCGGATCTTCTTCCATAATATTCGATTCATTCAGAATTGTACAAATGATTATTCATACATTCTTTTGTATATGCTTTGGTATTTACTGTGGGTCCCCAGATATCAATGACATGAGTGATGTTGTTACGGACTCAGAAGTTCCTTTTGAGTGGTATTTGTGTTTAGAGGGATCTCATGACTTTAAAGATGACATAGATTGTAGCCTATTTTCAGACTTGTTGAGGATGGTAGAATAGGAATGAAATCTTACTTCATGAGGGGACAATAGAGATTGTGACCTTAAGATAGCGTGCATAACCGAATAAATGAAGCATGACCTTGTTGAGTTACTTCCAAGAGTTCAAAGATGTCTTCATATGGTCATATCAGGATATGCTTGAGTAAGCACCGACATTGTAATCGGAACAACAATACGATATCAAGAATTTACAGTATGTTCAAGATTAACATCATGAATGATGCATTTAGAATTCTTTGTCGGGGCAATGCCTTCTCCTTTGGCTCATCATGGTTTAGCCTGTCGAAGTCAAGTTGCCATTTCTCCGTTGTTGGATTTCATCCTAATTGAAGAGGAAGATCTAAAGTTTTTGTCATAGTTAAATTTTGCCCCAAAAGGCTCTATGAAAGAAATCTAATCACAAAGAAGATCTTACATTGGTTCTGATCGAAAGGGATAACGAGGACTTGTCTAATCCTATGAGTTCAGATTCAAAAAAAAAAAACAAAAACAAAAACAAAAAAACAAAAAATGAAAGTGAAAGAAAAAAGAAAAAAATAGAGAGGCCAAAGTGAAAACCCGCAAAGGGCACTTTGAGACTAAAGGGGATTTGAGTTGAAAACCCGAAAAGGACGGCTCAAATATTGATGGGGCACGAGGTGACTCAAATTTTAACCAGATTGGAGCATGTGGTGATCTTGTTATACCTGAATTATCAGGAAAAGGTAGGCAACATCTTGGGGCATTGGCAGAGTACTGTGGATCTCCTAAACACATGTCAAATTCAGAAGGATCTCCAGAAAGTTTGTACAGAGAAGCTCAAGCTGCGATATCTGGGGCATCCAATTTTTTATTAAATTTGTTATTTTTTGGAATACCTCATTCTTTTCCAAGATATACATTCCCAATCAATTTGTTATTTTTTGGAATACCTCATTCTTTTCCAAGATATACATTCCCAATCAATTTCTTTGTTATCCTTCTTTATTATTTTTGATAATTTATTTCTTTCGAGCTATGCTCAGAACTAACTTTATTCTTATCCATTGTTATGGCCTTTTTTGCAAGCATGTTGCATTAGAAGAATGATTAATGGACTAATAAAACTTTCACAATGGAAGTTTTGCATATTACTCTGGAAGTTTCTAGATAATACAGGAATCTGAAACAGGACTATTGTTTAGAACGCACCATGTTCAAGGGTTGAAAATCTGAAAAAGTCTAAATTAGGACTTTCTCTTTGGATTTTGTTGTCAAAAACATTAAACAAAATGACAAGATGTCGTGTGGATAAATAAGCAAATAATGATCACCAGACAATAGGAAAAGGTTTCCTCGAGGAAGAAAGCCTTCATTTGTGCATGAGCCTTTGGTACGATACCCTGAGAATGGTGTAAGAGACCAGAGAGATTTAGATCTTATATCCTTGAACTGTGATAGGAAAGAATTGAGGAAAAACCATATATTTCTACCCTTGGGTTACAGTGGGAGAAAATGTTATGAATTTTGGCGTCCTAGTGGATTGAACTTTAAGGTTCACAGTGGGGGGCAGCCTGGCTAAATGTTTCTTTAGAAAAGCCAGTCAAGCAAGAAGGCGCTGTAGCACGTCAATCACAAAGTCTTAATAAACTTCGAGTAATGACAACCTAAGCGGGATCGTTCTTGAAAAAATAAATTTTGCATTCATGCAAACACCATTCACACATGTCTAGTTAGGAGCATTTGATGCATTTTGATCTTGCCATCCTAATCATTTGGCATAATTAGGTTCATTATACAGGTCATGTTCCCCAGAGAACAGATCAGTGAAAATAGCAGATCTTGTCTTCCTGCATCGAGCGGAGCAAATCGAAGATGGCAAATCTTATCTCCCTAAAGTTGCAGTGGAGTAGATTAAAGCCGATAATCCTATCCCCTTGAAGTTGCAGTGGAGAGGATCACAACCTTGGATCTTATCTCTTTGAAGTTGCAGAGAGCAGATCCCATCCTCCTGAAGTTGCAGTGGGGCAGACTGAAGATAGCAAGTCTTTTCCTCCTGAAGTTGCAGTGGGGCAGACTGAAGATGGCAAGTCTTATCTCCCTGAAGTTGCAGAGGAGCAGATTAAAGCCGATAATCCTATCTCCCTGAAGTTGCAGTGGAGCGGATTAAAACCTCAGATCTTATCTCTCCGAAGTTGCAGAGAGCAGATCGCATCTAGTCTTATCTCCCTGAAGTTGCAGTGGAGCAGACTAAGTAAGCAAGTCTTATCCTCCTGAAGTTGCAGTGAGGCAGACTAAAGATTTCAGATCTTATCTCCCTAAGCAGTAGTGGAGTAGATCGAAGATGGCGAATTTTACCTCCCTGTGGTTATAGTGGAGTACATTGAAGCCAGTAATTCTACTTCCCTGGCCAACAGTGGAATAGATTGAAGATTGTAAGTCTTATCTCCCTGCAGTTGCAGTGGAATGGATTGAAGCACCAAAGCTCATACCTCTAAAGACGCAGAAGGTCAGAATGAGGTTGAAGAAAAAGAGCGCCAAGGTTCAGCATGACCGGGCAAAATTGGGCATTTTTTAAAGTTTTTGCTCTGTTCTTGTTACACGATAACGAGCAAAGAGGGGCAGCTATAATACCTAAATTTTTCCCGGCCTTTTAAATAATAAAAAATAATGTCCAGCATTTTTACGGTCCAAATTACAATGGGCTTATGTGGCCCAAAACCCAAAATGAACAGAGGCCCAAAAGCAAGGGCCCAACATGAAATCAGAAACCCTAGGGTTTCTGGGATGAGTCTCACGCCGCAGCCATGCCTCCGGATCTCCGTGATCTTCACCTGCAAAGAAACAAAACAACAAGGAAAGAAATAATCAGCAAAGATAGGAAAGAAAATCAAGGATTCCGAAATCAAATCAAACAGATCCAGCAGATTTATTTCTTTTTTATTTTTATTATTTCGGCTATAAAATAGCCATTGAAATACTGTAATCGGGGATGAAAAATCAATAAAAAGAGAGGACTATGATTTTCACAGCAAAGTCGAATATTCAAAATAGAGAGTAAAACTGATCAAAAGGTTGAGATTTACAGCATTTACTTTTATTTTTTTACAAACAAATAATATAAGAGAGAAAAACGGAAAGAACGAGGGTAAAAAAGAGGTTTACCTTACGACGCCTCTAGATCTGCGCGAAGAAAGCCAACAAGCCTCTTTGGGGTGCTGCTCCAACCACCATTCGCGGTGGTTTCGCAACGACGGCGTAAAGGCACAGAAGCTAGGGCCGAAACCCTAGCAGACAAAGCAAAGAGATTTTTTTTTCTGGCTACAAATGATCTTTTCATTTTTTTAAAAAATTTTCAGTTTAAATAAAAACACCGAAACGGCGCCGTATCGTTAAGGCAGGATCCGCGCGTTGACCCGACCCGCAGGTAGGATCCGCGCGTTCCTGCCCTAAAGGGGTAATTTGCGCATTTGGTCCTCCCTTCTTGCTATATTGTTTAATTAAGTTTTTCTCTTCTTTTAAAATTGGGCCCAGAAATTTTACCGTTAGGGCATTTTAGCCCACATTACTGCACACCGTTTAGGGGAAATGGATTATTTCCATTTAGGACCCTCATATAATGCGCGCATCGCAATTCGGCCCTCCATTTTGTTTTAATTACATTTTCTTTGCAATTCATTTGATTTTTTTAAGAAAATTGTTATTTATTATCATTATTATTATTATTATTATTATTATTAGTATTTATTATTATTATTATTTTTATATTCATGCGCATGCATCGTTTTTTATGTAATATGTTATTTTATATATGGATGCTTATATATATTTTATACATATGTTTTTGTTTTTTATTTTATTTTCTAACTTTTATATACATATATATACTTTTATATTTAGTTTCAAAATATTTTTTTTGTAAATATATATGTACATATATATATTTATAATTTTAGTACATCTTTTGTGACTTATATATATTTTTATATTTTTCTTATGTTCATAAGTGTATTATTTTTTTTATATTCATATTAATGTATATATTATGTGCCTTTTATTCTTTATATTTTGTTTATTTTCTTCATTTTATTATTAATTCATGTTTTCGTTTACATGTTAAAAAAGAATGTTTTTTATTTGTTTGATATTTTGCATGTGATTATTTTTATTATGTATATTAATTTCGCTTATTGATTTATTTATATTAGTGATATGTCATTGATGTATTTATTATTGTTGTATTTATTATTATAGCATTTGTACATACAATACAACGTTATATCATCTTTTACTCAAATTTAAAAATAGAAAATTTTCAAAATTGAGATAATGCTCGTATTTAGGATTTTCAAGGAAATTGAGCCCTAACGTATTAGGTTCCGATTTTCTTCGTTAAATCTAACGATCGAGCATTTCTCTTTAATCAAAAAATAAAAACTCATTATTGGGAATTCAACACGTTGTGTCCTAACGTATTGGATGTGACGCACTGATTTCTCGAAATGGAGATTTTTTAAAAATAATAAAGGAAATATTCTGAGTTTGGGATTTTAAAGGAATTGTGCCCTAACATATTGGGTGTGATTTCTTAAATCTTGGATAAGTGGATGTTCTTTTAAAGTAAAGGAAATATTCCGAGTTTGAGATTCTAAAGGAATCGTGGCCTAACGTATTGGGTGTGATTTCTTAAATCTTGGATAAGTGGATGTTCTTTTAATGTTTTACTGTACAAGAATTTTGGCCCGATTCCTTTTGGGGAAAATTAGAATGCTGTGCCCTAACGCATTGGGTGTGGTATCTTCTTTCTCTGAAATAATAAGTGTCTTAATACGTAGCCTTTTAAGTTTTGCTAAGGATTACGTTTTTTCCAAATTCTCGACCTTAAGACACTAATTAATTAACTAGGTACCAATTTTGGGCGTTACGAGGGTGCTAATCCTTCCTCGTACGCAACTGACTCCCGGATCCGTTTTTCTAAAACTCGTAGACCAAAGCCGTTTTTTTAGGTGATCCAATCACACTTCAATAAAATATTGGTGGCGACTCCCATTTATTTTTATTTTTTTTAAAGTCGACAACCTAAAATTTTTTGTTTTTTTTTAAAAATGGTTTCGACATAGGCCAAATTAAATTGAGACATGATATTTTTAAGTCTTTGTTGTTGATGTATAGGTGAAATTGACCAATGAATTGCATGTAAATATATTATAATGATTAGCTATTGGAATAGCTAGTTATGGATATGCTTTGGTGTTATGTGTGTCGAAATAAATGTTAATACAAAGAAATCATGAAAGAGTAAATTTTGCAATAAAACAGTTTTGGACAGCAGCAGTTGTATAACTTTGAAAAATCACCAAAAATTGTGGGAATCATATTAGAGGTTGAATAAGACATGAAATTAAATATTATTGAGTCTAGTTTCACATAGAAGAAATGGTGTAAGCAAAAGAATCTCATATTATGAGATATTTGAATTTTTGTGAGTTAAGGTCAGAATGATTTCGGAATCCCCTGTTCTGACTTTGGAAAATCATTAAAAATTTTATAAAAAAAATTATGGGTTATAATTTATATTATTAAAATTATTAATGAGTATATTATCAAGAAAAAAAACGGGAACATCATCTGAATCCCGTACTAAGAGATAATTAATTTTTAGAGAAGAAAGTTCGGAACTGTCAGACAGCAGAATAGGGACGACTTTGAAGAATTAACTGTACTTATTGGCTAAACTA
This sequence comes from Gossypium hirsutum, assembly GCF_007990345.1. Taxonomy (NCBI): domain Eukaryota; kingdom Viridiplantae; phylum Streptophyta; class Magnoliopsida; order Malvales; family Malvaceae; genus Gossypium; species Gossypium hirsutum. The sequence continues at coordinate 1,682,112 of NC_053446.1, forward strand.
AAAATTCTGGAAATTTTATGATAAGAAGATATGTGAGTCTAGTTTCGGGAGAATCAAGCGGATCTTAATTTGGAGTTCCGTAGCACAAGATATAAATAATTTAATGACTATGAGTCTAGTAGACAGCTTGATGTGAAATGAGTAAATAATGGAACTATGTGTAATTATGATTGTATTATCTTGAGAACATATTGTGAGGATTGGTAAAAGCATGTTAATAGATTTCTTATTATTTACATACCAACTTACTAAGCTATATAGCTTACCCCCTTTCTTTATTTTTCCTATAGTGTCACAGATACTAGCTCGGGTTGGAGATCATCGGAGATTCTAACATACAATCAAGCTATTGATCGGTATCAACGTATTCAAGCATTTTAAATTTATGGCATGTATAGGGACTCAGTAATTTGTGTATGAGTTATTATGTTTTGGCCAAATGTTTTGGCTTGTAATGGTTAAAGGTTTGATTTATGTGTAGCCACGTAACTTGGCCTATATTGACTAATTGGTTATAAGCCTATATAAAATAATTATATATCAAAGTCTTGTGATGTGCGTTGTGTTTGCATGATACATGATGAGCTATGGGACCCTTATTTGTTGATGACGTCATAAGCAGAGAGTTACATGGGCTGAGGATACGAGCGTGTCCCGAGCCACATGGGCGTGTGACCCTCCAAAACATGAAAATTTTCTTAGTGTTCCAAAGTTTCCGGTTTAGTTTCGAACCACTTCCAACGTATGTTTAGGGCCTCATAGGCCCTTATAAGGGACGGTATGCATGTGAATAAATAGTTTTAGATTGAATGAAATTTTATGGCCTGATTTTCTATGGAAGCTTGTGTTAAGTCTGATAATGCCTCTTATCCTATCCCGGTGTTAGACACTGGTAAGGGGTATTACAGCTTTGATATTTATACTATTAGTAATGATATAAAAAGAAATCAGTTTTATCTATTTTTTGCCAATCTAATAATTAACATTCACCAAAATTAATTTTAAATAATTATAGGATTGCCGAACTTAAAAATCATAGGATTAGTGGCTAAGTTTAAAATTCAAAGAGAATTAGTTCCCATTAGATACGGTAATTTACTAGTATTAATACGCTAATCATGATTACAAACATATTGCATCTCTCCATTCCTAATCACATTTTTTTCTTTGTTTTCTTTTAAAAAAAATCTTGCTTAATAAACACAGAGACCACATTTTGAAACAAAAATGACACGCCAACTTGCTGTTCTTGCTTTGGTTTTGATTGTCCTCACCGGCGTGGTTTCTGCCGACGCCTCATCCACCGGGGGCAGCCCTGCAAGTGCACCAGCTGGAGCTTCTACAAGTGCAAATGCTGCTAGTTCCACCCCTACTTCTCAGCCTACCACTCCAAGTCTTAGCGGTGATATCCCTATTGATGATCCATAGAATGATTGTCAAGGAAATGCCTAGAAATCATTAAACAAATTTCCATTTAAAAACATGGTGGGGTATTGGAAAATAAATAATTAGTTCTATAAATAGAATGTTATGTTTTTCATTAAGTTTATGAACTGTTTTTCATATATATAATTTCACTTACAACACTATACTCTTAACAAATCTACTAAAACGAGTAGATTGGTGAACTATGTTTTTTTTTGTGAATTATGAAAGGATGGTAAAGCCTTAACAATAACACGACTAGCATGATTTGAATTCAGGCCATATCTAGAGCAGCGAATATCTTAACCGTAAGCCAACACACTTAATTCGGTGAACTGTGTTTTAAGTATTAATTACAATAATAGTTTAAGCATTAATTGTGTAAACAAAGAAAGAAGCCATCAGTGGTTGAGAATGGCGGTTGGAATTTGGTATTGGTAATGTTCCCATTATGTAGTAATTTTTATATTAAGAAAAAAAGACATATAAATAACGGCATCTGACGAAACTACTAATAAATAATAGAGAATATATCACTACCAAACTTTTAATATTGATGATCTTCTCACCCCAGCAGTAGCCAAGGTTGTAGCCATACCATTATCTTTCAATAAACCAATGTGAATTTAATACAAACCAGTTGGTGTCACAACTCCATACTACTTCCTTAATCTCCTCCATCGTAAAAGATAACTCGAGTTTCGCTGCATCTCCCTCGAATATTTCTTAAACTTCAAATCCATATCCATGATCCATTTTCTCGATGAGCAGCTAAAGTAATTACTGAACGAATTGAACATTTTTTACTTCAACAACTTTGTGTCATTGCCCCATGAATCCCCAAATTTTAAACAATGCGCCATCTTCATGAATTGCAACTGAAAATACAACTTTCAAGTTATTTTTTAATACAGTAAATATTAAATATGTTTAAAGCACGATATACACCAAGAGGAGGGATGAATTGATGTTTTAAAATTTTGGAAAAAATATGGCAAAGGAAAATCAACATAAGGATTTATAGTGGTTTGACCCCTATTGTCTACCTCCACTACCTTAACTTATCACAACTAAAGATTTTTCCAAATTCACTAATTTGAAAAATTCAAGGACAATGTTTAACTGTTAGAGTTGTGTGACCCAAATTCTAAGAGATTGCTTGCAAGTCACGTTAAACAAAAATATATTTTCTTTCTAGAAGATTTAGTATTTATTTGTATAATATATTTAGCATTTATTAGTATAGTTTAGTTGACTTACTAATTTAGCCTATAAATAGGCTCTTTTACAATCTTAGAAATAATACCCATTAGATTAGAACTCATAACACATTCAGAGAATTTTGTGTTTACGTTTTGAGGGTTCTTTGTTTTTCAGGTTTTTGGGGTTTAGTTTTATCTCCATATTTTGTACTCTTCATTCTTTTGCCATTATAGTAAAATTATCTTTTCCCGTGGTTTTTTATCTTCTTTGGAGGGGTTTTTCCACGTTAAATTTGTGTGTTCATCTTCTCAATTTCTTCTGCTATTTTTACTTGTTCGTTGCTTATGTCTGAGAATGGTTCTCCACATATAGTTCAGTTGAAGGTGGAGTTGTGCACATAGGAAACGATTCATCTAGTAAGATAATCGGTATTGGTACTGTTAAAATTAGGATACACGATGGGACGATTAGGACACTCTCAGATGTCAGGTATGTACCTGATTTACGAAAGAATCTCATCTCCTTGAGTATTTTAGACTTGAAAGGATGTATAATCAACATCAAGTCGAGCGACATTAAAGTATCTCGTAGAGCTCTCGTTTTGTTAAAAGGTAAAAGAACTGGCAGTCTTTATATTCTGGAAGGTTCTACATTGACCGGTGAAATCAGAAGTCCCTCGTCCGTTACGGAGTCAAAGTCAACTAATTTTGAGCGGAGGCAACTTGGTCATAGGAGGGAAAAAGGTATGACCGTTTCGTTGAAGAGAGGTTCTCTTTTGGATGCAGGTTTTGAAAAGTTAGGGCATTGTGTTCGTGAAAATCAGACCCGAGTTAGTTTTGATTTGGCAGTGCACAAGTCGAAGGCTAGAAGTCTTCCAGCTTCTAAGCATAGATTCGACTCAGTTAATTCCCTGCATAGTTCAAGATAGGCCCATGGCGGGTTTTGGCAAATATGGCGTTGAAAGAATTCGTGTCAATGTGGAGATTATTAGAGTTGTGTGACCCAAATTCTAAGAGATTTCTTGCAAGTCAAGTTAAACAAAAATATATTTTCTTTCTAGAAGATTTAGTATTTATTAGTATAATATATTTAGCATTTATTAGTATAGTTTATTTGACTTACTAATTTAGCCTATAAATAGGCTTTTTTACAATTTTGGAAATAATACCCATTAGATTAGAACTCATAACACATTCAGAGAATTTTGTGTTTACGTTTTGAGGGTTCTTTGTTTTCGGGTTTTCGGGGTTTAGTTTTATCTCCATCTTTTGTACTCTTCATTCTTTTGCCATTATAGTAAAATTATCTTTGCCCGTGGTTTTTTTATCCTCTTTGGAGGGGTTTTTCCACGTTAAATTTGTGTGTTCATCTTCTCAATTTCTTCTCAATTTCTTCTGCTATTTTTACTTATTTGTTGCTTAATCGGGATGATCCTAACATTAACCTTTAAAATCACTATATTTTAAGTAGGCAAGATAGAGCTGCTTCCCCTTAAAGTTTTCTACTGAAAACCTTAAGTAAACCCTCACAAAGATATGAAATACATTATAAACAAAGGATACCTCTTAACGACTAATTTAGAACAATATAGATCACTCAAACGATTTTACATCACTTGAAATATTTAAAGAAATAATTACAAAAGTGGCTGCATGAGAAAACATGAGAAATGTAATAAAAAGATTAGAATTATGCAGAATAAACTTTGTAAGCTTGTTTATTATCTTGTTCTGAGTGTTCTTGAACTCTATTTATATCCTCTTGATGATTTGCAGTCGTTAGAGACATTAATTCGAGCATTCAATGCAATTGTAGGGCCATAAGTATTGCTATATTGCACTTTGTAGTCCGATTCCTCCCTTAAAAATATGATAGTTGAACCTGTGAGTATCGCATCAAAAATGGAAAGGGTTCAATACCTCATTAGTGTAGCTTTTTGAGAAATTATTGTTTCCTCTCTCTTCTTTCGATTTTACTTTACTTCTAGTTTTTAATTTTAAAACTTATACAACAACATTTTACTTTCCTCTAAAATGTCACATGACATTTTACATGCCATTTAATAGTTAAATTAAGGGATTGAATAATGGCAATGCATGATTGATTTAACATAGATAGTTTTGAGATGTAATTAGAATGTTTTGAATTTCGGGACCACTTTAAAATGAGAGACATAGTTTAAGGATGTGTGGTGCAATTAAGTCAAAATTTTATGAATAATTTATGAAAAGAGATAAATATCAAATTTATACATGATCTTTGGTCCAATGTGCAATTTCATACATGAACTTTAATTATACACCTAGACCTCGAATTGTGGTTCAAATATATAAATGAAAGTTTGATTTTGATTCAATTATACACATTTAAAAAATGAATACATACATTTATTTTCATATGTATGGCATTACACATTAGATCAAAATTCATGTATGCTTTGATATTTATACCATTAGTAACGATATAAAAAGAAATCAGTTTTATCTATTTTTGGCCATTCTAATAATTAGCATTCACCAAAATTAATTTTCAATAATTATAGGATTGCCGAACTTAAAAATCGTATGATTTGTGGCTAAGTTTAAAATTAAAAGACAATTCTTTGCCATTAGATAGGGTAATTTACTAGTATTAATACGTTAATCGTGATTACAAACATATTGCATCTCTCCATTCCTAATCACATTTTTTTCTCTGTTTTCTTTTTTTAAAAAAATTCTTCCTTAATAAACACAGAGACCACATTTTGAAACAAAAATGGCACGCCAACTTGTTGTTCTTGCTTTGGTTTTGATTGTCCTCACCGGCGTGGTTTCTATCGACGCCTCATCCGCTGGTGGTAGCCCTGCAAGTGCACCAGCTGGAGCTTCTACAGGTGGTGGTGCTGCTAGTTCCTCCCCTACTTCTTAGCCTACCACTCCAAGTCTTAGCGGTGATATCCCTATTGATGATCCATAGAATGATTGTCAAGGAAATGCTGAATCATTAAACAAATTTCCATTTAAAAACATGGTGTGGTTTTGGAAAATAAATAATTAGTTTTATAAATAGAATATTATGTTTTTAATTAAGTTTATGAAATGTTTTTCATATATATAATTTCACTTACAACATTATACTCTTAAAAAATCTACTAAAACGAGTAGATTGGTGAACTGTGTTTTTTTGTGAATTATATAAGGATGGTAAAGCCCTAACAATAACACGACTAGCGCGATTTGAATTCAGGCCATATCTAGAGCGGAAAATACCTTGACCGTAAGTCAACACACTTAAATTGGTGAACTGTGTTTTAAGTATTAATTACAATAATAGTTAAAGCATTAATTGAGTAAACAAAGAAAGAAGCCATCAGTGGTTGAGAATGGCGTTTGGAATTTGGTATTAGTAATGCTCCCATTATGTTGTATTTTTTATATTAAGAAAAAAAGACATATAAATAACGGCATCTTACCAATCTCCTAAGAAATAATAAACAATATATCACTACCAAACTCTAAATAACGCTGATCTTCTCACCTCAGCAGTAGCCAAGGTTGTAGCCATACCAATATCTTTCATATAAACCAATGCGAATTTAACACAAACCAATTGCTATCACAACTCCATACCGCTTCTGTAATCTCTTCCATCGTCAAAGGTAACTCGAGTCTCGCTGCATCTCCCTCGAATATTTCTTAAACTTCAAATCCATATCCATGATCCATTTTCTCGATGAGTAGGTAAAGTAATTACGGAACGAATTGAACATTTTTTCCTTCAACAACTTTGTGTCATTGCACCATGAATCCCCGAATTTTAAACAATGCGCCATCTTCTTGAATTGCAATTGAAAAACAACTTTCAAGATATTCTTTTATACAGTAATATTAACTATGTTTGAAGCTTGATATACACCAATAGGAGGGACGGATTGATGTTTTAAAATTTTGGAAAAAATATGGCAAAGGAAAATCAACATAAGGATTTATAGTGGTTCGAGCCCTATTGTCTACCTCCACTACCTTAACTTACAACAACTAAAGATTTTTCCAAATTCACTAATTTAAAAATTTCAAGGACAATGTTTAACCTTTAAAATCACTACAGTTTAAGTAGGTAAGATATAGCTGCTTCCCCTTAAGGGTTTCTACCGAAAACCTTAAGTAAACCCCCACAAAGAAAAGAAATAAACTATAAACAAAGGATACCTCTTAAAGACTAATTTACAACAATATAGGCCACTCAAATGATTTTACATCACTTGAAAGATTTAAAGAAATAATTACAAAAATGGGTGCATGAGAAAACATGAGAAATACAATAAAAAGATTGGAATTATGCAGAATAAAGAAAAACAATAAAAAGATTGGAATTATGCAGAATAAACTTTGTAGGCTTGTTTATTATCTTGTTCTGAGTGTTCTTGAACTCTATTTATATCCTCTTGATGATTTGCAGTCGTAAGAGACATTAATTCGAGCATTAAATGCAATTGTAGGGCCATAAGTATAGGTACATTGGTCTTTGGAGTCCGATTCCTCCCTTAAAAATATGATAGTTGAACCTGTGAGTATCGCATCAAAGATGGAAAAGGTTCAATACCTCATTAGTGTAGCTTTTAGAGAAATTATTGTTTCCTCTCTCTTCTCTTTCTCCCTTCGATTTTACTTTATTTGTAGTTTTTAATTTTAAAACTTATATAACAACATTTTACTTTCCTCTAAAATGTCACATGACATTTTACATGCCATTTAATAGTTAAATTAAGGGATTGAATAATGGCAATGCTTGATTGATTTAACATAGATAGTTTTGAGATGTAATTAGAATTTTTTGAAATTCGGGACCACTTTAAAATGAGAGACACGGTTTTGAGAATGTGTGGTGCGATTAAGTCAAAATTTTATGATTAATTTATGAAAGGAGATAAATATCAAATTTATACATGATCTTTGGTCCAATGTGCAATTTCATACATGAACTTTAATCATACACCTAGACCTCGAATTGTGGTTAAAATATATAAATGAAAGTTTGATTTTGATTCAATTATACGCATTTAAAAAAGGAATACATACATCTATTTTCATTTGTATGGCATTACACATTAGATCAAAATTCATGTATGCTTTGATATTTATACCATTAGTAATGATATACAAAGAAATCAGTTTTATCTATTTTTGGCCATTCTAATAATTAACATTCACCAAAATTAATTTTCAATAATTATAGGATGGCCGAACTTAAAAATCGATTAGTGGCAAGTTTAAAATTAAAAGAGAATTAATTGCCATTAGATACGGTAATTTACTAGTATTAATACCGCTAATCATGATTACAAACATATTGCATCTCTCCATTCCTAATTACATTTTTTTCTCTCTTTTCTTTTAAAAAAAATTCTTGCTTAATAAACACAGATTCCACATTTTGAAACAAAAATGGCACGACAACTTGTTGTTCTTGCTTTGGTTTTGATTGTCCTCGCCGGCGTGGTTTTTGCCGACACCTCATCCGTCGGTGGTAGCCCTGCAAGTGCACCAGCTGGAGCTTCTACAGGTGGCAGTGCTGCTAGTTCCTCCCCTACTTCTCAGCCTACCACTCCAACTCTTAGCGGTGATATCCCTATTGATGATCCATAGAATGATTGTCAAGGAAATGCTGACAAATCATTAAACAAATTGCCATTTAAAAACTTGGTGGGGTTTTGGAAAATAAATAATTAGTTTTATAAATAGAATGTTATGTTTTTCATTAAGTTTATGAAATGTTTTTCATATATATGATTTCACTTACAACATTATACTCTTAACAAATCTACTAAAACGAGTAGATTGGTGAACTGTGTTTTTTTTTGTGAATTATGAAAGGATGGTAAAGCCCTAACAATAACACGACTAGCGCGATTTGAATTCAGGCCATATCTAGCGCGGTGAATACCTTAACCGTAAGTCAACACACTTAATTCGGTGAACTGTGTTTTAAGTATTAATTACAATAATTGTTAAAGCATTAATTGAGTAAACAAAGAAAGAAACGAATGCTCCCATTAGTAATGCTCCCATTATGTTGTAATTTTTATATTAAGAAAAAAAGACATATAAATAACGGCATCTGACCAATCTACTAAGAAATAATAAAGAATATATTACTACCAAACTTTAAATAATGTTGATCTTCTCACCCCAGGAGTAGCCAAGGTTGTAGCAATTATCTTTCATATAAACCAATGCGAATTTAACACAAACCAATTGGTGTCACAACTCCATACCGCTTCATTAATCTCCTCCATCATGAAAGAGAACTCGAGTTTCGCTGCATCTCCCTCGAATATTTCTTAAACTTCAAATCCATATCCATGATCCATTTTCTCGATGAGCAAGTAAAGTAATTACGGAACGAATTGAACATTTTTTCCTTCAACAACTTTGTGTCATTACACCATGAACCCCCGAATTTTAAACAATGCGCCATCATGTTGAATAGCAATTGAAAAAACAACTTTCAAGATTTTTTTTATACAGTAAATATTAACTAAGTTTAAAGCTCGATATACACCAATAGGAGGGACGGATTGATGTTTTAAAATTTTGGAAAAAATATGGCAAACGAAAATCAACATAAGGATTTATAGTGGTTCGACCCCTATTGTCTACCTCCACTACCTTAACTTACCAGAACTAAAGATTTTTCCAAATTCACTAATTTGAAAATTTCAAGGACAATGTTTAACCTTTAAAATTACTATAATTTAAGTAGGTAAGATAGAGCTGCTTCCCCTTAACATTTTCTACCAAAAACCTTAAGTAAACCCTCACAAAGATAAGAAATAAATTATAAACAACAGATACCTCTTCAAGACTAATTTACAACAATATAGGCCACTCAAATGATTTTACATCACTTGAAAGATTTAAAGAAATAATTACACAAATGGGTGCATAAGAAAACATGAGAAATACAATAAAAAGATTGGAATTATGCACAATAAACTTTGTAACCTTGTTTATTATCTTGTTTATGCACAATAAACTTTGTAACCTTGTTTATTATCTTGTCCTGAGTGTTCTTGAACTCTATTTATATCCGCTTGATTATTTGTAGTCGTTAGAGACATTAATTCGAGTATTAAATCCAATTGTAGGGCCATAAGTATTGGTACATTGGTCTTTGGAGTCCAATTCCTCCCTTAAAAATATGATAGTTGAACCTAAGAGTATCGCATCAAAGATGGAAAGGGTTCAATACCTCATTAGTGTAGCTTTTAGAGAAATTACTGTTTCCTCTCTCTTCTTTCAGTTTTACTTTATTTATAGTCTTTAATTTTAAAACTTTTGCAACAACATTTTAATTTCCTCTAAAATGTCACTTGACATTTTACAAGCCGTTTAATAGTTAAATTAAAGGCTAGAATAATGGCAATGCTTGATTGATTTAACATTGATAGTTTTGAGATGTAATTAGAATGTTTTGAAATTCGAGACCACTTTAAAATGAGAGACATAGCTTGCGTATGTGTGGTACAATTTAGTCAAAATTTTATGAATAATTTATGGAAAGAGATAAATATCAAATTTATACATGAACTTTGGTCCAATGTGCAATTTCATAAATGAGCTTTAATTATACACCTAGACCTCAAATTGTGGTTCAAATATATAAATGGAAGTTTGTTTTTGATTCAATTATACACATTTAAAAAATGAATACATACATTTATTTTCATATGTATGGCATTACACATTAGATCAAAATTCATGTATGCTTTGATATTTATACCATTAGTACTGATACAAAAAGAAATCAGTTTTATCTATTTTTGGCAATTCTTATAATTAATATTCACCAAAATCAATTTTCAATAATTATAGGATTGCCGAACTTAAAAATCGCACGATTAGTGGCTAAGTTTAAGATTAAAAGAGATTTAATTGCCATTAGATACGGTAGTTTACTAGTACTAATACCGCTAATCATGATTACAAACATATTGCATCTTTCCATTCGTAATCACATTTTTTTCTCTGTTTTCTCTTAAAAAATATTTCTTGCTTAATAAACACAGAGACCACATTTTGAAACAAAAATGGCACGCCAACTTGTTGTTCTTGCTTTGGTTTTGATATTCCTCACCGGCGTGGTTTTCGCCGACGCCTCATCCACCGGTGGTAGCCCTGCAAGTGCACCAGCTGGAGCTTCTACAGGTGGCAGTGCTGCTAGTTCCTCCCCTACTTCTCAGCCTACCACTCCAACTCTTAGCGGCGATATCCCTATTGATGATCCATAAAATGATTGTCAAGAAAATGCCGACAAAACATTAAACAAATTGCCATCTAAAAACATGGTGGGATTTTTGAAAATAAATAATTAGTTCTATAAATAGAATGTTATGATTTTCATTAAGTTTATGAATTTTTTGTCATATATATATTTTCACTAACAACATTATACTCTTAACAAATCTACTAAAACGAGTAGATTGGTGAACTGTGTTTTCTTTTGTGAATTATGAAAGGATGGTAAAACCCTAACAATAACACGACTAGCGCGATTTGAATACAGGCCATATTTAGTGTGGCGAATACCTTAACCATAAGTCAACACACTTAATTCAGTGAACTATGTTTTAAGTACTAACTATAATAATTGTTAAAGCATTAATTAAGTAAACAAAGAAAGAAGCCATCAGTGGTTTGAGAATGGCGGTTGGAATTTGGTATTTGCAATGCTCCCATTATGTAGTAATTTTTATTTTAAGAAAAAAAAGACATATAAATAACAGCATCTGACCAAACTACTAAGAAATAATAAAGAATATATCACTACCAAACTTTAAATAATGCTAATCTTCTCACCCCAGCAGTAGCCAATGTTGTAGCCATACCATTATCTTTCATATAAACCAATGTGAATTTAACACAAACCAGTTGGTGTCACAACTCCATACCGCTTCTTCCATCTCCTTCATCATGAAAGATAACTCAAATTTCGTTACATCTCCCTTGAATATTTTCGAAGCTTCAAATCCATAACCATGATCCATTTTCTCGATGAGCAGCTAAAGTAATTACTAAACAAATTTAACATTTTTTCCTTCAATAACTTTGTGTCATTGCACCATGAATCCCTGAATTTTAAGCAATGCGCCATCTTCTTGAATTGCAATTGAAAAAACAACTTTCAAGATATTTTTATACAGTAAATACTAACTATGTTTAAAGCTCAATATACACCAAGAGGAGGGATGGATTGATATTTTAAAATTTTGGAAAAAAATATGGCAAAGGAAGATCAACACAAGGATTTATAGTGGTTCGGCCCCTATTGTCTACCTCCACTACCTTAACTTACCACAACTAAAGATTTTCCAAATTCGCTAATTTGAAAATTTCAAGGACAATGTTTAAACTTTAAAATCACTATATTTTAAGTAAGCAAGATAGAGTTGCTTCCCCTTAAAGTTTTCTACCGAAAACCTTAAGTAAACCCTCACAAAGATAAGAAATAAATTATAAACAAAGGATACCTCCTAAACACTAATTTACAACAATATAGGCCACTCAAATGATTTTACATCACTTGAAAGATTTAAAGATAATAATTACACAAGTGGGTGAATGAGAAACCATGAGAAAAAAATACAATAAAAGGATTGGAATTATGTAGATTAAACTTTGTAAGCTTGTTTACTATCTTTTTTTGAGTGTTCTTGAACTCTATTTATATCCTCTTGATGATTTATAGTCGTTAGAGACATTAATTTCAGCATTAAGTGCAATTGTAGGGGCATAAGTATTGGTACATTGGTCTTTGGAGTCCGGTTCCTCCCATAAAAATATGATAGTTGAACCTGTGAGTATCGCATCAAAGATGGAAAGGGTTCAATACCTCATTAGTGTAGCTTTTAGAGTAATTATTGTTTCTTCTCTCTTTTTTCGGTTTTACTTTATTTCTAGTTTTTAATTTTAAAACTTATACAATGTCATTTTACTTTCCTCTAAAATGTCACATGACATTTTACATGCCAATTAATAGTTAAATTAAGGGCTTGAATACTGGTAATGTGTGATTGATTTAACATAGATAGTTTTGAGATGCAATTAGTCTGTTTTGAAATTCGGGACCACTTTAAAATGAGAGACATTGTTTGAGGATTGTGGTGCAATTAAGTCAAAATTTTATGAATAATTTATGAAAAGTGATAAATATCAAATTTATACATGAACTTCGGTCCAATGTGCAATTTGATACATGAACTTTAATTATACACCTAGACCTCGAATTGTGGTTCAAATATATAAATGAAAGTTTAATTTTGATTCAATTATACACATTTAAAAAATGAATACATACATTTATTTTCATATGTATGGCATTACACATTAGATCAAAATTCATGTATGCTTTGATATTTATACCATTAGGAATGATATAAAAAGAAATCAATTTTATCTATTTTTGGCCATTATAATAATTAACATTCACCAAAATTAATTTTCAATAATTATAAGAATGCCGAACTTAAAAATCGTATGATTAGTGGCTAAGTTTACAATTAAAAGAGAATAAATTGCCAGTAGATACGGTAGTTTACTAGTACTAATACCGCTAATCATGATTACAAACATATTGCATCTTTCCATTCGTAATCACATTTTTTTCTCTGTTTTCTCTTAAAAAATATTTCTTGCTTAATAAACACAGAGACCACATTTTGAAACAAAAATGGCACGTCAACTTGTTGTTCTTGCTTTAGTTTTGATTGTCCTCGCCGGCGTGGTTTTCGCCGATGCCTCATCCGCCGGTGGTAGCCCTGCAAGTGCACCAGCTGGAGCTTCTACAGGTGGCAGTGCTGCTAGTTCCTCCCCTACTTCTCAGCCTACCACTCCAACTCTTAGCGGCGATATCCCTATTGATGATCCATAAAATGATTGTCAAGAAAATGCCGACAAAACATTAAAGAAATTGCCATTTAAAAACATGGTGGGATTTTGAAAATAAATAATTAGTTCTATAAATAGAATGTTATGATTTTCATTAAGTTTATGAATTGTTTTTCATATATATATTTTCACTAACAACATTATACTCTTAACAAATCTACTTAAACGAGTAGATTGGTGAACTGTGTTTTCTTTTGTGAATTATGAAAGGATGGTAAAACCCTAACAATAACACGACTAGCGCGATTTGAATACAGGCCATATTTAGTGTGGCGAATACCTTAACCATAAGTCAACACACTTAATTCAGTGAACTATGTTTTAAGTACTAACAATAATAATAGTTAAAGCATTAATTGAGTAAACAAAGAAAGAAGCCATCTGTGGTTGAGAATGGCGGTTGGAATTTGGTATTTGCAATGCTCCCATTATGTAGTAATTTTTATTTTAAGAAAAAAAGACATATAAATAACGGCATCTGACCAAACTACTAAGAAATAATAAAGAATATATCACTACCAAACTTTAAATAATGCTAATCTTCTCACCCCAGCAGTAGCCGATGTTGTAGCCATACCATTATCTTTCATATAAACCAATGTAAATTTAACACAAACCAGTTGGTGTCACAACTCCATACCGCTTCTTCCATCTCCTTCATCATGAAAGATAACTCAAATTTCGTTGCATCTCCGTCGAATATTTTCGAAGCTTCAAATTCATAACCAAGATCCATTTTCTCGATGAGCAGCTAAAGTAATTACTAAACAAATTTAACATTTTTTCCTTCAATAACTTTGTGTCATTGCACCATGAATCCCTGAATTTAAGCAATGCGCCATCTTCTTGAATTGCAATTGGAAAAACAACTTTCAAGATATTTTTATACAGTAAATACTAACTATGTTTAAAGCTCAATATACACCAAGAGGAGGGATGGATTGATATTTTAAAATTTTGGAAAAAAATATGGCAAAGGAAGATCAACACAAGGATTTATAGTGGTTCGGCCCCTATTGTCTACCTCCACTACCTTAACTTACCACAACTAAAGATTTTTCCAAATTCACTAATTTGAAATTTTCAAGGACAATGTTTAAACTTTAAAATCACTATATTTTAAGTAGGCAAGATAGAGCTGCTTCCCCTAAAACTTTTCTACCGAAAACCTTAAGTAAACCCTCACAATGATAAGAAATAAATTATAAACAAAGGATGCCTCTTAAACACTAATTTACAACAATATAGGCCACTCAAATGATTTTACATCACTTGAAAGATTTAAAGAGAATAATTACACAAGTGGGTGAATGAGAAACCATGAGAAAAAATACAATAAAAGGATTGGAATTATGTAGAGTAAACTTTGTAAGCTTGTTTATTATCTTTTATTGAGTGTTCTTGAACTCTATTTATATCCTCTTGATGATTTATAGTCGTTAGAGACATTAATTTCAGCATTAAGTGCAATTGTAGGGGCATAAGTATTGGTACATTGGTCTTTGGAGTCCGGTTCCTCCCATAAAAATATGATAGTTGAACCTGTGAGTATCGCATCAAAGATGGAAAGGGTTCAATACCTCATTAGTGTAGCTTTTAGAGTAATTATTGTTTCTTCTCTCTTTTTTTGGTTTTACTTTATTTCTAGTTTTAATTTTAAAACTTATACAATGTCATTTTACTTTCCTCTAAAATGTCACATGACATTTTACATGCCATTTAATAGTTAAATTAAGGGCTTGAATACTGGTAATGTGTGATTGATTTAACACAGATAGTTTTGAGATGCAATTAGTCTGTTTTGAAATTCGGGACCACTTTAAAATGAGAGACATTGTTTGAGGATTGTGGTGCAATGAAGTTGAAATTTTATGAATAATTTATGAAAAGAGATAAATATCAAATTTATACATGAACTTCGGTCCAATGTGCAATTTGATACATGAACTTTAATTATACACCTAGACCTCGAATTGTGGTTCAAATATATAAATGAAAGTTTAATTTTGATTCAATTATACACATTTAAAAAATGAATACATACATTTATTTTCATATGTATGGCATTACACATTAGATCAAAATTCATGTATGCTTTGATATTTATACCATTAGTAATGATATAAAAAGAAATCAATTTTATCTATTTTTGGCCATTCTAATAATTAACATTCACCAAAATTAATTTTCAATAATTATAAGATTTCCAAACTTAAAAATCGTATGATTAGTGGCTAAGTTTACAATTAAAAGAGAATAAATTGCCATTAGATACAGTAATTTACTAGTATTAATACGCTAATCATGATTACAAACATATTGCATCTCTCCATTCCTAATCATATTTTTTTTCTCTGTTTTTCCTAAAAAAAATTTCTTGCTTAATAAACACAGAGACCACATTTTGAAACAAAAATGGCACGCCAACTTGTTGTTCTTGCTTTGGTTTTGATTGTCCTCGCCGGCGTGGTTTTCGCCGACGCCTCATCCGCTGGTGGTAGCCCTGCAAGTGCACCAGCTAGAGCTTCTACAGGTGGCAGTGCTGCTAGTTCCTCCCCTACTTCTCAGCCTACCACTCCAAGTCTTAGCGGCGATATCCCTATTGATGATCCATAAAATGATTGTCAAGAAAATGCCGACAAAACATTAAACAAATTGCCATTTAAAAACATGGTGGGATTTTTGAAAATAAATAATTAGTTCTATAAATAGATTGTTATGATTTTCATTAAGTTTATGAATTGTCTTTCATATATATATTTTCACTAACAACATTATACTCTTAAAAAATCTACTAAAACGAGTAGATTGGTGAACTGTGTTTTCTTTTGTGAATTATGAAAGGATGGTAAAACCCTAACAATAACACGACTAGCGCGATTGTAATACAGGCCATATTTAGTGTGGCGAATACCTTAACCATAAGTCAACACACTTAATTCAGTGAACTATGTTTTAAGTACTAACTATAATAATTGTTAAAGCATTAATTGAGTAAACAAAGAAAGAAGCCATCAGTGGTTTGAGAATGGTGGTTGGAATTTGGTATTTGCAATGCTCCCATTATGTAGTAATTTTTATTTTAAGAAAAAAAAGACATATAAATAACAGCATCTGACCAAACTACTAAGAAATAATAAAGAATATATCACTACCAAACTTTAAATAATGCTAATCTTCTCACCCCAGTAGTAGCCAATGTTGTAGCCATACCATCCATAACCATGATCCATTTTCTCGATGAGCAGCTAAAGTAATTACTAAACAAATTTAACATTTTTTCCTTCAATAACTTTGTGTCATTGCACCATGAATCCCTGAATTTTAAGCAATGCTTGAATTTCAATTGGAAAAACAACTTTCAAGATATTTTTATACAGTAAATACTAACTATGTTTAAAGCTCAATATACACCAAAAGGAGGGATGGATTGATATTTTAAAATTTTGGAAAAAAAATATGGCAAAGGAAGATCAACACAAGGATTTATAATGGTTCAGCCCCTATTGTCTACCTCCACTACCTTAACTTACCACAACTAAAGATTTTTCCAAATTCACTAATTTGAAAATTTCAAGGACAATGTTTAAACTTTAAAATCACTATATTTTAAGTAGGCAAGATAGAGCTGCTTCCCCTTAAAATTTTCTACCGAAAACCTTCAGTAAACCCTCACAAAGATAAGAAATAAATTATAAACAAAGGATACCTCTTAAACACTAATTTACAACAATATAGGCCACTCAAATGATTTTACATCACTTGAAAGATTTAAAGATAATAATTACACAAGTGGGTGAATGAGAAACCATGAGAAAAAATACAATAAAAGGATTGGAATTATGTAGAGTAAACTTTGTAAGCTTGTTTATTATCTTTTTTGAGTGTTCTTGAACTCTATTTATATCCTCTTGATGATTTATAGTCGTTAGAGACATTAATTTCAGCATTAAGTGCAATTGTAGGGGCATAAGTATTGGTACATTGGTCTTTGGAGTCCGGTTCCTCCCATAAAAATATGATAGTTGAACCGTGAGTATCGCATCAAAGATGGAAAGGGTTCAATACCTCATTAGTGTAGCTTTTAGAGTAATTATTGTTTCTTCTCTCTTTTTTCGGTTTTACTTTATTTCTAGTTTTTAATTTTAAAACTTATACAATGTCATTTTACTTTCCTCTAAAATGTCACATGACATTTTACATGCCATTTAATAGTTAAATTAAGGGCTTGAATACTGGTAATGTGTGATTGATTTAACACAGATAGTTTTGAGATGCAATTAGTCTGTTTTGAAATTCGGGACCACTTTAAAATGAGAGACATTGTTTGAGGATTATGGTGCAATTAAGTCGAAATTTTATGAATAATTTATGAAAAGAGATAAATATCAAATTTATACATGAACTTCAGTCCAATGTGCAATTTGATACATGAACTTTAATTATAAACCTAGACCTCGAATTGTGGTTCAAATATATAAATGAAAGTTTAATTTTGATTCAATTATACACATTTAAAAAATGAATACATACATTTATTTTCATATGTATGGCATTACACATTAGATCAAAATTCATGTATGCTTTGATATTTATACCATTAGGAATGATATAAAAAGAAATGAATTTTATCTATTTTTGGCCATTCTAATAATTAACATTCACCAAAATTAATTTTCAATAATTATAAGATTGCCGAACTTAAAAATCGTATGATTAGTGGCTATGTTTACAATTAAAAGAGAATAAATTACCATTAGATACGGTAATTTACTAGTATTAATACGCTAATCATGATTACAAACATATTGCATCTCTCCATTCCTAATCACATTTTTTTTCTCTGTTTTCCCGAAAAAAAATTTCTTGCTTCATAAACACAGAGACCACATTTTGAAACAAATATGGCACGCCAACTTGTTGTTCTTGCTTTGGTTTTGATTGTCCTCGCCGGCGTGGTTTTCGCCGACGCCTCATCCGCCGGTGGTAGCCCTGCAAGTGCACCAGCTGGAGCTTCTACAGGTGGCAGTGCTGCTAGTTCCTCCCCTACTTCTCAGCCTACCACTCCAACTCTTAGCGGCGATATCCCTATTGATGATCCATAAAATGATTGTCAAGAAAATGCCGACAAAACATTAAACAAATTGCCATTTAATAACATGGTGGCATTTTTGAAAATAAATAATTAGTTCTATAAATAGAATGTTATGATTTTCATTAAGTTTATGAATTGTTTTTCATATATATATTTTCACTAACAACATTATACTCTTAACAAATCTACTAAAACGAGTAGATTGGTGAACTGTGTTTTCTTTTGTGAATTATGAAAGGATGGTAAAACCCTAACAATAAAACGACTAGCGCGATTTGAATACAGGCCATATTTAGTGTGGCGAATACCTTAACCATAAGTCAACACACTTAATTCAGTGAACTATGTTTTAAGTACTAACTATAATAATAGTTAAAGCATTAATTGAGTAAACAAAGAAAGAAGCCATCAGTGGTTGAGAATGGCGGTTGGAATTAGGTATTTGCAATGCTCCCATTATGTAGTAATTTTTATTTTAAGAAAAAAAAGACAAATAAATAACGGCATCTGTCCAAACTACTAAGAAATAATAAAGAATATATCACTACCAAACTTTAAATAATGCTAATCTTCGCACCCCAGCAGTAGCCAATGTTGTAGCCATACCATTATCTTTCATATAAACCAATGTGAATTTAACACAAACCAGTTGGTGTCACAACTCCATTCCGCTTCTTCCATCTCCTTCATCATGAAGGATAACTCAAATTTCGTTGCAATTCCCTCGAATATTTTCGAAGTTTCAAATCCATAACCATGATCCATTTTCTCGATGAGCAGCTAAAGTAATTACTAAACAAATTTAACATTTTTTCCTTCAATAACTTTGTGTCATTGCACCATGAATCCCTAAATTTTAAGCAATGCGCCATCTTCTTGAATTGCAATTGAAAAAACAACTTTCTAGATATTTTTATACAGTAAATACTAACTATGTTTAAAGCTCAATATACACCAAGAGGAGGGATGGATTGATATTTTAAAATTTTGGAAAAAAATATGGCAAAGGAAGATCAACACAAGGATTTATAGTGGTTCGGCCCCTATTGTCTACCTCCACTACCTTAACTTACCACAACTAAAGATTTTTCCAAATTCACTAATTTGAAAATTTCAAGAACAATGTTTAAACTTTAAAATCACTATATTTTAAGTTGGCAAGATAGAGCTGCTTCCCCTTAAAGTTTTCTACCGAAAACCTTAAGTAAACCCTCACAAAGATAAAAAATAAATTATAAACAAAGGATACCTCTTAAACACTAATTTACAACAATATAGGCCACTCAAATGATTTTACATCACTTGAAAGATTTAAAGATAATAATTACACAAGTGGGTGAATGAGAGACCATGAGAAAAAATACAATAAAAGGATTGGAATTATGTAGAGTAAACTTTGTAAGCTTGTTTACTATCTTTTTTTGAGTGTTCTAGAACTCTATTTATATCCTCTTGATGATTTATAATCGTTAGAGACATTAATTTCAGCATTAAGTGCAATTGTAGGGGCATAAGTATTGGTACATTGGTCTTTGGAGTCCGGTTCCTCCCATAAAAATATGATAGTTGAACCTGTGAGTATCGCATCAAAGATGGAAAGGGTTCAATACCTCATTAGTGTAGCTTTTAGAGTAATTATTGTTTCTTCTCTCTTTTTTCGGTTTTACTTTATTTCTAGTTTTTAATTTTAAAACCTATACAATGTCATTTTACTTTCCTCTAAAATGTCACATGACATTTTACATGCCATTTAATAGTTAAATTAAGGGCTTGAATACTGGTAATGTGTGATTGATTTAACACAGATAGTTTTGAGATGCAAGTAGTCTGTTTTGAAATTCGGGACCACTTTAAAATGAGAGACATTGTTTGAGGATTGTGGTGCAATTAAGTCGAAATTTTATGAATAATTTATGAAAAGTGATAAATATCAAATTAATACATGAACTTCGGTCCAATGTGCAATTTGATACATGAACTTTAATTATACACCTAGACCTCGAATTGTGGTTCAAATATATAAATGAAAGTTTAATTTTGATTCAATTATACACATTTAAAAAATGAATACATACATTTATTTTCATATGTATGGCATTACACATTAGATCAAAATTCATGTATGCTTTGATATTTATACCATTAGTACTGATATAAAAAGTAATCAGTTTTATCTATTTTTGGCAATTCTCATAATTAATATTCACCAAAGTCAATTTTCAATAATTATAGGATTGCCGAACTTAAAAATCGTATGATTAGTGGCTAAGTTTAAGATTAAAGGAGATTTAATTGCCATTAGATACGGTAGTTTACTAGTATTAATACCGCTAATCATGATTACAAACATATTGCATCTTTCCATTCGTAATCACATTTTTTTCTCTGTTTTCTCTTAAAAAATATTTCTTGCTTAATAAACACAGAGACCACATTTTGAAACAAAAATGGCACGCCAACTTGTTGTTCTTGCTTTGGTTTTGATTGTCCTCGCCGGCGTGGTTTTCGCCGACGCCTCATCCGCCGGTGGTAGCCCTGCAAGTGCACCAGTTGGAGCTTCTACAGGTGGCAGTGCTGCTAGTTCCTCCCCTACTTCTCAGCCTACCACTCCAAGTCTTAGCGGCGATATCCCTATTGATGATCCATAAAATGATTGTCAAGAAAATGCCGACAAAACATTAAACAAATTGCCATCTAAAAACATGGTGGGATTTTTGAAAATAAATAATTAGTTCTATAAATAGAATGTTATGATTTTCATTAAGTTTATGAATTGTTTTTCATATATATATTTTCACTAACAACATTATACTCTTAACAAATCTACTAAAACGAGTAGATTGGTGAACTGTGTTTTCTTTTGTGAATTATGAAAGGATGGTAAAACCCTAACAATAACACGACTAGCGCGATTTGAATACAGGCCATATTTAGTGTGGCGAATACCTTAACCATAAGTCAACACACTTAATTCAGTGAACTATGTTTTAAGTACTAACTATAATAATAGTTAAAGCATTAATTGAGTAAACAAAGAAAGAAGCCATCAGTGGTTGAGAATGGCGGTTGGAATTTGGTATTTGCAATGCTCCCATTATGTAGTAATTTTTATTTTAAGAAAAAAAAGACATATAAATAACGGCATCTGACCAAACTACTAAGAAATAATAAAGAATATATCACTACCAAACTTTAAATAATGCTAATCTTCTCACCCCAGCAGTAGCTAATGTTGTAGCCATACCATTATCTTTCATATAAACCAATGTGAATTTAACACAAACCAGTTGGTGTCACAACTCCATACCGCTTCTTCCATCTCCTTCATCATGAAAGATAACTCAAATTTCGTTGCATCTCCCTCGAATATTTTCGAAGCTTCAAATCCATAACCAAGATCCATTTTCTCGATGAGCAGCTAAAGTAATTACAAAACAAATTTAACATTTTTTCCTTCAATAACTTTGTGTCATTGCACCATGAATCCCTGAATTTTAAGCAATGCGCCATCTTCTTGATTTGCAATTGAAAAAACAGCTTTCAAGATATTTTTATACAATAAATACTAACTATGTTTAAAGCTCAATATACACCAAGAGGAGGGATGGATTGATATTTTAAAATTTTGGAAAAAAATATGGCAAAGGTAGATCAACACAAGGATTTATAGTGGTTCGGCCCCTATTGTCTACCTCCACTACCTTAACTTACCACAACTAAAGATTTTTCCAAATTCACTAATTTGAAAATTTCAAGAACAATGTTTAAACTTTAAAATCACTATATTTTAAGTAGGCAAGATAGAGCTGCTTCCCCTTAAATTTTTCTACCGAAAACCTTAAGTAAACCCTCACAAAGATAAGAAATAAATTATAAACAAAGGATACCTCTTAAAAACTAATTTACAACAATATAGGCCACTCAAATGATTTTACATCACTTGAAAGATTTAAAGATAATAATTACACAAGTGGGTGAATGAGAAACCATGAGAAAAAATACAATAAAAGGATTGGAATTATGTAGAGTAAACTTTGTAAGCTTGTTTATTATCTTTTTTTGAGTGTTCTTGAGCTCTATTTATATCCTCCTGATGATTTATGGTCGTTAGAGACATTAATTTCAGCATCAAGTGCAATTGTAGGGGCATAAGTATTGGTACATTGGTCTTTGGAGTCCGGTTCCTCCCATAAAAATATGATAGTTGAACCTGTGAGTATCGCATCAAAGATGGAAAGGGTTCAATACCTCATTAGTGTAGCTTTTAGAGTAATTATTGTTTCTTCTCTCTTTTTTCGGTTTTACTTTATTTCTAGTTTTTAATTTTAAAACTTATACAATGTCATTTTACTTTCCTCTAAAATGTCACATGACATTTTACATGCCATTTAATAGTTAAATTAAGGGCTTGAATACTGGTAATGTGTGATTGATTCAACACAGATAGTTTTGAGATGCAATTAGTCTGTTTTGAAATTCGGGACCACTTTAAAATGAGAGACATTGTTTGAGGATTGTGGTGCAATTAAATCGAAATTTTATGAATAATTTATGAAAAGAGATAAATATCAAATTTATACATGAACTTCGGTCCAATGTGCAATTTGATACATGAACATTAATTATACACCTAGACCTCGAACTGTGGTTCAAATATATAAATGAAAGTTTAATTTTGATTCAATTATACACATTTAAAAAATGAATACATACATTTATTTTCATATGTATGGCATTACACATTAGATCAAAATTCATGTATGCTTTGATATTTATACCATTAGGAATGATATAAAAAGAAATCAATTTTATCTATTTTTGGCCATTATAATAATTAACATTCACCAAAATTAATTTTCAATAATTATAAGATTGCCAAACTTAAAAATCGTATGATTAGTGGCTAAGTTTACAATTAAAAGAGAATAAATTGCCATTAGATACGGTAATTTACTAGTATTAATACGCTAATCATGATTACAAACATATTGCATCTCTCCATTCCTAATCACATTTTTTTTTCTCTGTCTTCCTAAAAAAAATTTCTTCCTTAACAAACACAGAGACCACATTTTGAAACAAAAATGGCACGCCAACTTGTTGTTCTTGCTTTAGTTTTGATTGTCCTTGCCGGCGTGGTTTTCGCCGACGCC
The DNA here is from genome assembly GCF_007990345.1 of Gossypium hirsutum. Classification (NCBI taxonomy): domain Eukaryota; kingdom Viridiplantae; phylum Streptophyta; class Magnoliopsida; order Malvales; family Malvaceae; genus Gossypium; species Gossypium hirsutum. Next base: position 1,705,916 of record NC_053446.1, read on the forward strand.
TCATCCGCCGGTGGTAGCCCTGCAAGTGCACCGGCTGGAGCTTCTACAGGTGGCAGTGCTGCTAGTTCCTCCCCTACTTCTCAGCCTACCACTCCAAGTCTTAGCGGCGATATCCCTATTGATGATCCATAAAATGATTGTCAAGAAAATGCCGACAAAACATTAAACAAATTGCCATTTAATAACATGGTGGGATTTTTGAAAATAAATAATTAGTTCTATAAATAGAATGTTATGATTTTCATTAAGTTTATGAATTGTTTTTCATATATATATTTTCACTAACAACATTATACTCTTAACAAATCTACTAAAACGAGTAGATTGGTGAACTGTGTTTTCTTTTGTGAATTATGAAAGGATGGTAAAACCCTAACAATAAAACGACTAGCGCGATTTGAATACAGGCCATATTTAGTGTGGCGAATACCTTAACCATAAGTCAACACACTTAATTCAGTGAACTATGTTTTAAGTACTAACTATAATAATAGTTAAAGCATTAATTGAGTAAACAAAGAAAGAAGCCATCTGTGGTTGAGAATGGCGGTTGGAATTTGGTATTTGCAATGCTCCCATTATGTAGTAATTTTTATTTTAAGAAAAAAAAGACATATAAATAACGGCATCTGACCAAACTACTAAGAAATAATAAAGAATATATCACTACCAAACTTTAAATAATGCTAATCTTCTCACCCCAGCAGTAGCCGATGTTGTAGCCATACCATTATCTTTCATATGAACCAATGTGAATTTCACACAAACCAGTTGGTGTCACAACTCCATACTGCTTCTTCCATCTCCTTCATCATGAAAGATAACTCAAATTTCGTTGCATCTCCCTCGAATATTTTCGAAGCTTCAAATCCATAACCATGATCCATTTTCTCGATGAGCAGCTAAAGTAATTACTAAACAAATTTAACATTTTTTCCTTCAATAACTTTGTGTCATTGCACCATGAATCCCTGAATTTTAAACAATGCGCCATCTTCTTGAATTGCAATTGGAAAAACAACTTTCAAGATATTTTTATACAGTAAATACTAACTATGTTTAAAGCTCAATATACACCAAGAGGAGGGATGGATTGATATTTTAAAATTTGTGAAAAAAATATGGCAAAGGAAGATCAACACAAGGATTTATAGTGGTTCGGCCCCTATTGTCTACCTCCACTACCTTAACTTACCACAACTAAAGATTTTTCCAAATTCGCTAATTTGAAAATTTCAAGGACAATGTTTAAACTTTAAAATCACTATATTTTAAGTAGGCAAGATAGAGCTGCTTCCCCTTAAAGTTTTCTACCGAAAACCTTAAGTAAACCCTCACAAAGATAAGAAATAAATTATAAACAAAGGATACCTCTTAAACACTAATTTACAACAATATAGGCCACTCAAATGATTTTACATCACTTGAATGATTTAAAGATAATAATTACACAAGTGGGTGAATGAGAAACCATGAGAAAAAATACAATAAAAGGATTGGAATTATGTAGAGTAAACTTTGTAAGCTTGTTTATTATCTTTTTTTGAGTGTTCTTGAACTCTATTTATATCCTCTTGATGATTTATAGTCGTTAGAGACATTAATTTCAGCATTAAGTGCAATTGTAGGGGCATAAGTATTGGTACATTGGTCTTTGGAGTCCGGTTCCTCCCATAAAAATATGATAGTTGAACCTGTGAGTATCGCATCAAAGATGGAAAGGGTTCAATACCTCATTAGTGTAGCTTTTAGAGTAATTATTGTTTCTTCTCTCTTTTTTCGGTTTTACTTTATTTCTAGTTTTTAATTTTAAAACTTATACAATGTCATTTTACTTTCCTCTAAAATGTCACATGACATTTTACATGCCATTTAATAGTTAAATTAAGGGCTTGAATACTGGTAATGTGTGATTGATTTAACACAGATAGTTTTGAGATGCAATTAGTCTGTTTTGAAATTCGGGACCACTTTAAAATGAGAGACATTGTTTGAGGATTATGGTGCAATTAAGTCGAAATTTTATGAATAATTTATGAAAAGAGATAAATATCAAATTTATACATGAACTTCAGTCCAATGTGCAATTTGATACATGAACTTTAATTATAACCTAGACCTCGAATTGTGGTTCAAATATATAAATGAAAGTTTAATTTTGATTCAATTATACACATTTAAAAAATGAATACATACATTTATTTTCATATGTATGGCATTACACATTAGATCAAAATTCATGTATGCTTTGATATTTATACCATTAGGAATGATATAAAAAGAAATGAATTTTATCTATTTTTGGCCATTCTAATAATTAACATTCACCAAAATTAATTTTCAATAATTATAAGATTGCCGAACTTAAAAATCGTATGATTAGTGGCTATGTTTACAATTAAAAGAGAATAAATTACCATTAGATACGGTAATTTACTAGTATTAATACGCTAATCATGATTACAAACATATTGCATCTCTCCATTCCTAATCACATTTTTTTTCTCTGTTTTCCCGAAAAAAAATTTCTTGCTTCATAAACACAGAGACCACATTTTGAAACAAATATGGCACGCCAACTTGTTGTTCTTGCTTTGGTTTTGATTGTCCTCGCCGGCGTGGTTTTCGCCGACGCCTCATCCGCCGGTGGTAGCCCTGCAAGTGCACCAGCTGGAGCTTCTACAGGTGGCAGTGCTGCTAGTTCCTCCCCTACTTCTCAGCCTACCACTCCAAGTCTTAGCGGCGATATCCCTATTGATGATCCATAAAATGATTGTCAAGAAAATGCCGACAAAACATTAAACAAATTGCCATTTAATAACATGGTGGCATTTTTGAAAATAAATAATTAGTTCTATAAATAGAATGTTATGATTTTCATTAAGTTTATGAATTGTTTTTCATATATATATTTTCACTAACAACATTATACTCTTAACAAATCTACTAAAACGAGTAGATTGGTGAACTGTGTTTTCTTTTGTGAATTATGAAAGGATGGTAAAACCCTAACAATAAAACGACTAGCGCGATTTGAATACAGGCCATATTTAGTGTGGCGAATACCTTAACCATAAGTCAACACACTTAATTCAGTGAACTATGTTTTAAGTACTAACTATAATAATAGTTAAAGCATTAATTGAGTAAACAAAGAAAGAAGCCATCAGTGGTTGAGAATGGCGGTTGGAATTAGGTATTTGCAATGCTCCCATTATGTAGTAATTTTTATTTTAAGAAAAAAAAGACAAATAAATAACGGCATCTGTCCAAACTACTAAGAAATAATAAAGAATATATCACTACCAAACTTTAAATAATGCTAATCTTCGCACCCCAGCAGTAGCCAATGTTGTAGCCATACCATTATCTTTCATATAAACCAATGTGAATTTAACACAAACCAGTTGGTGTCACAACTCCATTCCGCTTCTTCCATCTCCTTCATCATGAAGGATAACTCAAATTTCGTTGCAATTCCCTCGAATATTTTCGAAGTTCAAATCCATAACCATGATCCATTTTCTCGATGAGCAGCTAAAGTAATTACTAAACAAATTTAACATTTTTTCCTTCAATAACTTTGTGTCATTGCACCATGAATCCCTAAATTTTAAGCAATGCGCCATCTTCTTGAATTGCAATTGAAAAAACAACTTTCTAGATATTTTTATACAGTAAATACTAACTATGTTTAAAGCTCAATATACACCAAGAGGAGGGATGGATTGATATTTTAAAATTTGGAAAAAAATATGGCAAAGGAAGATCAACACAAGGATTTATAGTGGTTCGGCCCCTATTGTCTACCTCCACTACCTTAACTTACCACAACTAAAGATTTTTCCAAATTCACTAATTTGAAAATTTCAAGAACAATGTTTAAACTTTAAAATCACTATATTTTAAGTTGGCAAGATAGAGCTGCTTCCCCTTAAAGTTTTCTACCGAAAACCTTAAGTAAACCCTCACAAAGATAAGAAATAAATTATAAACAAAGGATACCTCTTAAACACTAATTTACAACAATATAGGCCACTCAAATGATTTTACATCACTTGAAAGATTTAAAGATAATAATTACACAAGTGGGTGAATGAGAGACCATGAGAAAAAATACAATAAAAGGATTGGAATTATGTAGAGTAAACTTTGTAAGCTTGTTTACTATCTTTTTTGAGTGTTCTAGAACTCTATTTATATCCTCTTGATGATTTATAATCGTTAGAGACATTAATTTCAGCATTAAGTGCAATTGTAGGGGCATAAGTATTGGTACATTGGTCTTTGGAGTCCGGTTCCTCCCATAAAAATATGATAGTTGAACCTGTGAGTATCGCATCAAAGATGGAAAGGGTTCAATACCTCATTAGTGTAGCTTTTAGAGTAATTATTGTTTCTTCTCTCTTTTTTCGGTTTTACTTTAATTCTAGTTTTTAATTTTAAAACTTATACAATGTCATTTTACTTTCCTCTAAAATGTCACATGACATTTTACATGCCATTTAATAGTTAAATTAAGGGCTTGAATACTGGTAATGTGTGATTGATTTAACACAGATAGTTTTGAGATGCAAGTACTCTGTTTTGAAATTCGGGACCACTTTAAAATGAGAGACATTGTTTGAGGATTGTGGTGCAATTAAGTCGAAATTTATGAATAATTTATGAAAAGTGATAAATATCAAATTAATACATGAACTTCGGTCCAATGTGCAATTTGATACATGAACTTTAATTATACACCTAGACCTCGAATTGTGGTTCAAATATATAAATGAAAGTTAATTTGATTCAATTATACACATTTAAAAAATGAATACATACATTTATTTTCATATGTATGGCATTACACATTAGATCAAAATTCATGTATGCTTTGATATTTATACCATTAGTACTGATATAAAAAGTAATCAGTTTTATCTATTTTTGGCAATTCTCATAATTAATATTCACCAAAGTCAATTTTCAATAATTATAGGATTGCCGAACTTAAAAATCGTATGATTAGTGGCTAAGTTTAAGATTAAAGGAGATTTAATTGCCATTAGATACGGTAGTTTACTAGTATTAATACCGCTAATCATGATTACAAACATATTGCATCTTTCCATTCGTAATCACATTTTTTTCTCTGTTTTCTCTTAAAAAATATTTCTTGCTTAATAAACACAGAGACCACATTTTGAAACAAAAATGGCACGCCAACTTGTTGTTCTTGCTTTGGTTTTGATTGTCCTCGCCGGCGTGGTTTTCGCCGACGCCTCATCCGCCGGTGGTAGCCCTGCAAGTGCACCAGTTGGAGCTTCTACAGGTGGCAGTGCTGCTAGTTCCTCCCCTACTTCTCAGCCTACCACTCCAAGTCTTAGCGGCGATATCCCTATTGATGATCCATAAAATGATTGTCAAGAAAATGCCGACAAAACATTAAACAAATTGCCATCTAAAAACATGGTGGGATTTTGAAAATAAATAATTAGTTCTATAAATAGAATGTTATGATTTTCATTAAGTTTATGAATTGTTTTTCATATATATATTTTCACTAACAACATTATACTCTTAACAAATCTACTAAAACGAGTAGATTGGTGAACTGTGTTTTCTTTTGTGAATTATGAAAGGATGGTAAAACCCTAACAATAACACGACTAGCGCGATTTGAATACAGGCCATATTTAGTGTGGCGAATACCTTAACCATAAGTCAACACACTTAATTCAGTGAACTATGTTTTAAGTACTAACTATAATAATAGTTAAAGCATTAATTGAGTAAACAAAGAAAGAAGCCATCAGTGGTTGAGAATGGCGGTTGGAATTTGGTATTTGCAATGCTCCCATTATGTAGTAATTTTTATTTAAGAAAAAAAAGACATATAAATAACGGCATCTGACCAAACTACTAAGAAATAATAAAGAATATATCACTACCAAACTTTAAATAATGCTAATCTTCTCACCCCAGCAGTAGCTAATGTTGTAGCCATACCATTATCTTTCATATAAACCAATGTGAATTTAACACAAACCAGTTGGTGTCACAACTCCATACCGCTTCTTCCATCTCCTTCATCATGAAAGATAACTCAAATTTCGTTGCATCTCCCTCGAATATTTTCGAAGCTTCAAATCCATAACCAAGATCCATTTTCTCGATGAGCAGCTAAAGTAATTACAAAACAAATTTAACATTTTTTCCTTCAATAACTTTGTGTCATTGCACCATGAATCCCTGAATTTTAAGCAATGCACCATCTTCTTGATTTGCAATTGAAAAAACAGCTTTCAAGATATTTTTATACAATAAATACTAACTATGTTTAAAGCTCAATATACACCAAGAGGAGGGATGGATTGATATTTTAAAATTTTGGAAAAAAATATGGCAAAGGTAGATCAACACAAGGATTTATAGTGGTTCGGCCCCTATTGTCTACCTCCACTACCTTAACTTACCACAACTAAAGATTTTTCCAAATTCACTAATTTGAAAATTTCAAGAACAATGTTTAAACTTTAAAATCACTATATTTTAAGTAGGCAAGATAGAGCTGCTTCCCCTTAAATTTTCTACCGAAAACCTTAAGTAAACCCTCACAAAGATAAGAAATAAATTATAAACAAAGGATACCTCTTAAAAACTAATTTACAACAATATAGGCCACTCAAATGATTTTACATCACTTGAAAGATTTAAAGATAATAATTACACAAGTGGGTGAATGAGAAACCATGAGAAAAAATACAATAAAAGGATTGGAATTATGTAGAGTAAACTTTGTAAGCTTGTTTATTATCTTTTTTGAGTGTTCTTGAGCTCTATTTATATCCTCCTGATGATTTATGGTCGTTAGAGACATTAATTTCAGCATCAAGTGCAATTGTAGGGGCATAAGTATTGGTACATTGGTCTTTGGAGTCCGGTTCCTCCCATAAAAATATGATAGTTGAACCTGTGAGTATCGCATCAAAGATGGAAAGGGTTCAATACCTCATTAGTGTAGCTTTTAGAGTAATTATTGTTTCTTCTCTCTTTTTTCGGTTTTACTTTATTTCTAGTTTTTAATTTTAAAACTTATACAATGTCATTTTACTTTCCTCTAAAATGTCACATGACATTTTACATGCCATTTAATAGTTAAATTAAGGGCTTGAATACTGGTAATGTGTGATTGATTCAACACAGATAGTTTTGAGATGCAATTAGTCTGTTTTGAAATTCGGGACCACTTTAAAATGAGAGACATTGTTTGAGGATTGTGGTGCAATTAAATCGAAATTTTATGAATAATTTATGAAAAGAGATAAATATCAAATTTATACATGAACTTCGGTCCAATGTGCAATTTGATACATGAACTTTAATTATACACCTAGACCTCGAACTGTGGTTCAAATATATAAATGAAAGTTTAATTTTGATTCAATTATACACATTTAAAAAATGAATACATACATTTATTTTCATATGTATGGCATTACACATTAGATCAAAATTCATGTATGCTTTGATATTTATACCATTAGGAATGATATAAAAAGAAATCAATTTTATCTATTTTTGGCCATTATAATAATTAACATTCACCAAAATTAATTTTCAATAATTATAAGATTGCCAAACTTAAAAATCGTATGATTAGTGGCTAAGTTTACAATTAAAAGAGAATAAATTGCCATTAGATACGGTAATTTACTAGTATTAATACGCTAATCATGATTACAAACATATTGCATCTCTCCATTCCTAATCACATTTTTTTTCTCTGTCTTCCTAAAAAAATTTCTTCCTTAACAAACACAGAGACCACATTTTGAAACAAAAATGGCACGCCAACTTGTTGTTCTTGCTTTAGTTTTGATTGTCCTTGCCGGCGTGGTTTTCGCCGACGCCTCATCCGCCGGTGGTAGCCCTGCAAGTGCACCGGCTGGAGCTTCTACAGGTGGCAGTGCTGCTAGTTCCTCCCCTACTTCTCAGCCTACCACTCCAAGTCTTAGCGGCGATATCCCTATTGATGATCCATTAAATGATTGTCAAGAAAATGCCGACAAAACATTAAACAAATTGCCATTTAATAACATGGTGGGATTTTTGAAAATAAATAATTAGTTCTATAAATAGAATGTTATGATTTTCATTAAGTTTATGAATTGTTTTTCATATATATATTTTCACTAACAACATTATACTCTTAACAAATCTACTAAAACGAGTAGATTGGTGAACTGTGTTTTCTTTTGTGAATTATGAAAGGATGGTAAAACCCTAACAATAAAACGACTAGCGCGATTTGAATACAGGCCATATTTAGTGTGGCGAATACCTTAACCATAAGTCAACACACTTAATTCAGTGAACTATGTTTTAAGTACTAACTATAATAATAGTTAAAGCATTAATTGAGTAAACAAAGAAAGAAGCCATCTGTGGTTGAGTATGGCGGTTGGAATTTGGTATTTGCAATGCTCCCATTATGTAGTAATTTTATTTTAAGAAAAAAAAGACATATAAATAACGGCATCTGACCAAACTACTAAGAAATAATAAAGAATATATCACTACCAAACTTTAAATAATGCTAATCTTCTCACCCCAGCAGTAGCCGATGTTGTAGCCATACCATTATCTTTCATATGAACCAATGTGAATTTCACACAAACCAGTTGGTGTCACAACTCCATACCGCTTCTTCCATCTCCTTCATCATGAAAGATAACTCAAATTTCGTTGCATCTCCCTCGAATATTTTCGAAGCTTCAAATCCATAACCATGATCCATTTTCTCGATGAGCAGCTAAAGTAATTACTAAACAAATTTAACATTTTTTCCTTCAATAACTTTGTGTCATTGCACCATGAATCCCTGAATTTTAAACAATGCGCCATCTTCTTGAATTGCAATTGGAAAAACAACTTTCAAGATATTTTTATACAGTAAATACTAACTATGTTTAAAGCTCAATATACACCAAGAGGAGGGATGGATTGATATTTTAAAATTGTGAAAAAAATATGGCAAAGGAAGATCAACGCAAGGATTTATAGTGGTTCGGCCCCTATTGTCTACCTCCACTACCTTAACTTACCACAACTAAAGATTTTTCCAAATTCGCTAATTTGAAAATTTCAAGGACAATGTTTAAACTTTAAAATCACTATATTTTAAGTAGGCAAGATAGAGCTGCTTCCCCTTAAAGTTTTCTACCGAAAACCTTAAGTAAACCCTCACAAAGATAAGAAATAAATTATAAACAAAGGATACCTCTTAAACACTAATTTACAACAATATAGGCCACTCAAATGATTTTACATCACTTGAATGATTTAAAGATAATAATTACACAAGTGGGTGAATGAGAAACCATGAGAAAAAATACAATAAAAGGATTGGAATTATGTAGAGTAAACTTTGTAAGCTTGTTTATTATCTTTTTTGAGTGTTCTTGAACTCTATTTATATCCTCTTGATGATTTATAGTCGTTAGAGACATTAATTTCAGCATTAAGTGCAATTGTAGGGGCATAAGTATTGGTACATTGGTCTTTGGAGTCCGGTTCCTCCCATAAAAATATGATAGTTGAACCTGTGAGTATCGCATCAAAGATGGAAAGGGTTCAATACCTCATTAGTGTAGCTTTTAGAGTAATTATTGTTTCTTCTCTCTTTTTTCGGTTTTACTTTATTTCTAGTTTTAATTTTAAAACTTATACAATGTCATTTTACTTTCCTCTAAAATGTCACATGACATTTTACATGCCATTTAATAGTTAAATTAAGGGCTTGAATACTGGTAATGTGTGATTGATTTAACACAGATAGTTTTGAGATGCAATTAGTCTGTTTTGAAATTCGGGACCACTTTAAAATGAGAGACATTGTTTGAGGATTGTGGTGCAATTAAGTCGAAATTTTATGAATAATTTATGAAAAGAGATAAATATCAAATTTATACATGAACTTCGGTCCAATGTGCAATTTGATACACGAACATTAATTATACACCTAGACCTCGAATTGTGGTTCGAATATATGAATGAAAGTTTAATTTTGATTCAATTATACACATTTAAAAAATGAATACATACATTTATTTTCATATGTATGGCATTACACATTAGATCAAAATTCATGTATGCTTTGATATTTATACCATTAGTAATGATATAAAAAGAAATGAATTTTATCTATTTTTGGCCATTCTAATAATTAACATTCACCTAAATTAATTTTCAATAATTATAAGATTCTCGAACTTAAAAATCATATGATTAGTGGCTAAGGTTACAATTAAAAGAGAATAAATTGCCATTAGATACGGTAATTTACTAGTATTAATACGCTAATCATGATTACAAACATATTGCATCTCTCCATTCCTAATCACATTTTTTTCTCTGTTTTCCCTAAAAAAAATTTCTTGCTTAATAAACACAGAGACCACATTTTGAAACAAATATGGCACGCCAACTTGTTGTTCTTGCTTTGGTTTTGATTGTCCTCGCCGGCATGGTTTTCGCCGACGCCTCATCCGCCGGTGGTAGCCCTGCAAGTGCACCGGCTGGAGCTTCTACAGGTGGCAGTGCTGCTAGTTCCTCCCCTACTTCTCAGCCTACCACTCCAAGTCTTAGCGGCGATATCCCTATTGATGATCCATAAAATGATTGTCAAGAAAATGCCGACAAAACATTAAACAAATTACCATTTAATAACATGGTGGGATTTTTGAAAATAAATAATTAGTTCTATAAATAGAATGTTATGATTTTCATTAAGTTTATGAATTGTTTTTCATATATATATTTTCACTAACAACATTATACTCTTAACAAATCTACTAAAACGAGTAGATTGGTGAATTGTGTTTTCTTTTGTGAATTATGAAAGGATGGTAAAACCCTAACAATAACACGACTAGCGCGATTTGAATACAGGCCATATTTAGTGTGGCGAATACCTTAACCATAAGTCAACACACTTAATTCAGTGAACTATGTTTTAAGTACTAACTATAATAATAGTTAAAGCATTAATTGAGTAAACAAAGAAAGAAGCCATCAGTGGTTGAGAATGGCGGTTGGAATTTGGTATTTGCAATGCTCCCATTATGTAGTAATTTTTATTTTAAGAAAAAAAAGACATATAAATAACGGCATCTGACCAAACTACTAAGAAATAATAAAGAATATATCACTACCAAACTTTAAATAATGCTAATCTTCTCACCCCAGCAGTAGCTAATGTTGTAGCCATACCATTATCTTTCATATAAACCAATGTGAATTTAACACAAACCAGTTGGTGTCACAACTCCATACCGCTTCTTCCATCTCCTTCATCATGAAAGATAACTCAAATTTCGTTGCATCTCCGTCGAATATTTTCGAAGCTTCAAATCCATAACCAAGATCCATTTTCTCGATGAGCAGCTAAAGTAATTACTAAACAAATTTAACATTTTTTCCTTCAATAACTTTGTGTCATTGCACCATGAATCCCTGAATTTTAAGCAATGCGCCATCTTCTTGATTTGCAATTGAAAAAACAGCTTTCAAGATATTTTTATACAATAAATACTAACTATGTTTAAAGCTCAATATACACCAAGAGGAGGGATGGATTGATATTTTAAAATTTTGGAAAAAAATATGGCAAAGGTAGATCAACACAAGGATTTATAGTGGTTCGGCCCCTATTGTCTACCTCCACTACCTTAACTTACCACAACTAAAGATTTTTCCAAATTCACTAATTTGAAAATTTCAAGAACAATGTTTAAACTTTAAAATCACTATATTTTAAGTAGGCAAGATAGAGCTGCTTCCCCTTAAATTTTTCTACCGAAAACCTTAAGTAAACCCTCACAAAGATAAGAAATAAATTATAAACAAAGGATACCTCTTAAAAACTAATTTACAACAATATAGGCCACTCAAATGATTTTACATCACTTGAAAGATTTAAAGATAATAATTACACAAGTGGGTGAATGAGAAACCATGAGAAAAATACAATAAAAGGATTGGAATTATGTAGAGTAAACTTTGTAAGCTTGTTTATTATCTTTTTTGAGTGTTCTTGAGCTCTATTTATATCCTCCTGATGATTTATAGTCGTTAGAGACATTAATTTCAGCATCAAGTGCAATTGTAGGGGCATAAGTATTGGTACATTGGTCTTTGGAGTCCGGTTCCTCCCATAAAAATATGATAGTTGAACCTGTGAGTATCGCATCAAAGATGGAAAGGGTTCAATACCTCATTAGTGTAGCTTTTAGAGTAATTATTGTTTCTTCTCTCTTTTTCGGTTTTACTTTATTTCTAGTTTTTAATTTTAAAACTTATACAATGTCATTTTACTTTCCTCTAAAATGTCACATGACATTTTACATGCCATTTAATAGTTAAATTAAGGGCTTGAATACTGGTAATGTGTGATTGATTTAACACAGATAGTTTTGAGATGCAATTAGTCTGTTTTGAAATTCGGGACCACTTTAAAATGAGAGACATTGTTTGAGGATTGTGGTGCAATTAAATCGAAATTTTATGAATAATTTATGAAAAGAGATAAATATCAAATTTATACATGAACTTCGGTCCAATGTGCAATTTGATACATGAACTTTAATTATACACCTAGACCTCGAACTGTGGTTCAAATATATAAATGAAAGTTTAATTTTGATTCAATTATACACATTTAAAAAATGAATACATATATTTATTTTCATATGTATGGCATTACACATTAGATCAAAATTCATGTATGCTTTGATATTTATACCATTAGGAATGATATAAAAAGAAATCAATTTTATCTATTTTTGGCCATTATAATAATTAACATTCACCAAAATTAATTTTCAATAATTATAAGATTGCCAAACTTAAAAATCGTATGATTAGTGGCTAAGTTTACAATTAAAAGAGAATAAATTGCCATTAGATACGGTAATTTACTAGTATTAATACGCTAATCATGATTACAAACATATTGCATCTCTCCATTCCTAATCACATTTTTTTTCTCTGTCTTCCTAAAAAAAATTCTTCCTTAACAAACACAGAGACCACATTTTGAAACAAAAATGGCACGCCAACTTGTTGTTCTTGCTTTAGTTTTGATTGTCCTTGCCGGCGTGGTTTTCGCCGACGCCTCATCCGCCGGTGGTAGCCCTGCAAGTGCACCGGCTGGAGCTTCTACAGGTGGCAGTGCTGCTAGTTCCTCCCCTACTTCTCAGCCTACCACTCCAAGTCTTAGCGGCGATATCCCTATTGATGATCCATAAAATGATTGTCAAGAAAATGCCGACAAAACATTAAACAAATTACCATTTAATAACATGGTGGGATTTTTGAAAATAAATAATTAGTTCTATAAATAGAATGTTATGATTTTCATTAAGTTTATGAATTGTTTTTCATATATATATTTTCACTAACAACATTATACTCTTAACAAATCTACTAAAACGAGTAGATTGGTGAACTGTGTTTTCTTTTGTGAATTATGAAAGGATGGTAAAACCCTAACAATAAAACGACTAGCGCGATTTGAATACAGGCCATATTTAGTGTGGCGAATACCTTAACCATAAGTCAACACACTTAATTCAGTGAACTATGTTTTAAGTACTAACTATAATAATAGTTAAAGCATTAATTGAGTAAACAAAGAAAGAAGCCATCTGTGGTTGAGAATGGCGGTTGGAATTTGGTATTTGCAATGCTCCCATTATGTAGTAATTTTTATTTTAAGAAAAAAAAGACATATAAATAACGGCATCTGACCAAACTACTAAGAAATAATAAAGAATATATCACTACCAAACTTTAAATAATGCTAATCTTCTCACCCCAGCAGTAGCCGATGTTGTAGCCATACCATTATCTTTCATATGAACCAATGTGAATTTCACACAAACCAGTTGGTGTCACAACTCCATACCGCTTCTTCCATCTCCTTCATCATGAAAGATAACTCAAATTTCGTTGCATCTCCCTCGAATATTTTCGAAGCTTCAAATCCATAACCATGATCCATTTTCTCGATGAGCAGCTAAAGTAATTACTAAACAAATTTAACATTTTTTCCTTCAATAACTTTGTGTCATTGCACCATGAATCCCTGAATTTTAAACAATGCGCCATCTTCTTGAATTGCAATTGGAAAAACAACTTTAAGATATTTTTATACAGTAAATACTAACTATGTTTAAAGCTCAATATACACCAAGAGGAGGGATGGATTGATATTTTAAAATTTGTGAAAAAAATATGGCAAAGGAAGATCAACACAAGGATTTATAGTGGTTCGGCCCCTATTGTCTACCTCCACTACCTTAACTTACCACAACTAAAGATTTTTCCAAATTCGCTAATTTGAAAATTTCAAGGACAATGTTTAAACTTTAAAATCACTATATTTTAAGTAGGCAAGATAGAGCTGCTTCCCCTTAAAGTTTTCTACCGAAAACCTTAAGTAAACCCTCACAAAGATAAGAAATAAATTATAAACAAAGGATACCTCTTAAACACTAATTTACAACAATATAGGCCACTCAAATGATTTTACATCACTTGAATGATTTAAAGATAATAATTACACAAGTGGGTGAATGAGAAACCATGAGAAAAAATACAATAAAAGGATTGGAATTATGTAGAGTAAACTTTGTAAGCTTGTTTATTATCTTTTTTTGAGTGTTCTTGAACTCTATTTATATCCTCTTGATGATTTATAGTCGTTAGAGACATTAATTTCAGCATTAAGTGCAATTGTAGGGGCATAAGTATTGGTACATTGGTCTTTGGAGTCCGGTTCCTCCCATAAAAATATGATAGTTGAACCTGTGAGTATCGCATCAAAGATGGAAAGGGTTCAATACCTCATTAGTGTAGCTTTTAGAGTAATTATTGTTTCTTCTCTCTTTTTTCGGTTTTACTTTATTTCTAGTTTTTAATTTTAAAACTTATACAATGTCATTTTACTTTCCTCTAAAATGTCACATGACATTTTACATGCCATTTAATAGTTAAATTAAGGGCTTGAATACTGGTAATGTGTGATTGATTTAACACAGATAGTTTTGAGATGCAATTAGTCTGTTTTGAAATTCGGGACCACTTTAAAATGAGAGACATTGTTTGAGGATTGTGGTGCAATTAAGTCGAAATTTTATGAATAATTTATGAAAAGAGATAAATATCAAATTTATACATGAACTTCGGTCCAATGTGCAATTTGATACACGAACATTAATTATACACCTAGACCTCGAATTGTGGTTCGAATATATGAATGAAAGTTTAATTTTGATTCAATTATACACATTTAAAAAATGAATACATACATTTATTTTCATATGTATGGCATTACACATTAGATCAAAATTCATGTATGCTTTGATATTTATACCATTAGTAATGATATAAAAAGAAATCAATTTTATCTATTTTTGGCCATTCTAATAATTAACATTCACCTAAATTAATTTTCAATAATTATAAGATTCTCGAACTTAAAAATCATATGATTAGTGGCTAAGGTTACAATTAAAAGAGAATAAATTGCCATTAGATACGGTAATTTACTAGTATTAATACGCTAATCATGATTACAAACATATTGCATCTCTCCATTCCTAATCACATTTTTTTTCTCTGTTTTCCCTAAAAAAAATTTCTTGCTTAATAAACACAGAGACCACATTTTGAAACAAATATGGCACGCCAACTTGTTGTTCTTGCTTTGGTTTTGATTGTCCTCGCCGGCATGGTTTTCGCCGACGCCTCATCCGCCGGTGGTAGCCCTGCAAGTGCACCGGCTGGAGCTTCTACAGGTGGCACTGCTGCTAGTTCCTCCCCTACTTCTCAGCCTACCACTCCAAGTCTTAGCGGCGATATCCCTATTGATGATCCATAAAATGATTGTCAAGAAAATGCCGACAAAACATTAAACAAATTGCCATCTAAAAACATGGTGGGATTTTTGAAAATAAATAATTAGTTCTATAAATAGAATGTTATGATTTTCATTAAGTTTATGAATTGTTTTTCATATATATATTTTCACTAACAACATTATACTCTTAACAAATCTACTAAAACGAGTAGATTGGTGAATTGTGTTTTCTTTTGTGAATTATGAAAGGATGGTAAAACCCTAACAATAACACGACTAGCGCGATTTGAATACAGGCCATATTTAGTGTGGCGAATACCTTAACCATAAGTCAACACACTTAATTCAGTGAACTATGTTTTAAGTACTAACTATAATAATAGTTAAAGCATTAATTGAGTAAACAAAGAAAGAAGCCATCAGTGGTTGAGAATGGCGGTTGGAATTTGGTATTTGCAATGCTCCCATTATGTAGTAATTTTTATTTTAAGAAAAAAAGACATATAAATAACGGCATCTGACCAAACTACTAAGAAATAATAAAGAATATATCACTACCAAACTTTAAATAATGCTAATCTTCTCACCCCAGCAGTAGCCAATGTTGTAGCCATACCATTATCTTTCATATAAACCAATGTGAATTTAACACAAACCAGTTGGTGTCACAACTCCATACCGCTTCTTCCATCTCCTTCATCATGAAAGATAACTCAAATTTCGTTGCATCTCCCTCGAATATTTTCGAAGCTTCAAATCCATAACCATGATCCATTTTCTCGATGAGCAGCTAAATTAATTACTAAACAAATTTAACATTTTTTCCTTCAATAACTTTGTGTCATTGCACCATGAATCCCTGAATTTTAAACAATGCGCCATCTTCTTGAATTGCAGTTGGAAAAACAACTTTCAAGATATTTTTATACAGTAAATACGAACTATGTTTAAAGCTCAATATACACCAAGAGGAGGGATGGATTGATATTTCAAAATTTTGGAAAAAAATATGGCAAAGGAAGATCAACACAAGGATTTATAGTGGTTTGGCCCCTATTGTCTACCTCCACTACCTTAACTTACCACAACTAAAGATTTTTCCAAATTCACTAATTTGAAAATTTCAAGGACAATGTTTAAACTTTAAAATCACTATATTTTAAGTAGGCAAGATAGAGCTGCTTCCCCTTAAAGTTTTCTACCGAAAACCTTAAGTAAACCCTCACAAAGATAAGAAATAAATTATAAACAAAGGATACCTTTTAAACACTAATTTACAACAATATAGGCCACTCAAATGATTTTACATCACTTGAAAGATTTAAAGATAATAATTACACAAGTGGGTGAATGAGAAACCATGAGAAAAAATACAATAAAAGGATTGGAATTATGTAGAGTAAACTTTGTAAGCTTGTTTATTATCTTTTTTTGAGTGTTCTTGAACTCTATTTATATCCTCTTGATGATTTATAGTCGTTAGAGACATTAATTTCAGCATTAAGTGCAATTGTAGGGGCATAAGTATTGGTACATTGGTCTTTGGAGTCCGGTTCCTCCCATAAAAATATGATAGTTGAACCTGTGAGTATCGCATCAAAGATGGAAAGGGTTCAATACCTCATTAGTGTAGCTTTTAGAGTAATTATTGTTTCTTCTCCCTTTTTTCGGTTTTACTTTATTTTTAGTTTTTAATTTTAAAACTTATACAACGTCATTTTACTTTCCTCTAAAATGTCACATGACATTTTACATGCCATTTAATAGTTAAATTAAGGGCTTGAATACTGGTAATGTTTGATTGATTTAACACAGATAGTTTTGAGATGCAATTTGTCTGTTTTGAAATTCGGGACCACTTTAAAATGAGAGACATTGTTTGAGGATTGTGGTGCAATTAAGTCGAAATTTTATGAATAATTTATGAAAAGAGATAAATATCAAATTTATACATGAACTTCGGTCCAATGTGCAATTTGATACATGAACTTTAATTATACACCTAGACCTCGAATTGTGGTTTAAAGATATAAATGAAAGTTTAATTTTGATTCAATTATACACATTTAAAAAATGAATACATACATTTATTTTCATATGTTTGGCATTACACATTAGATCAAAATTCATGTATGCTTTGATATTTATACCATTAGTAATGATATAAAAAGAAATCAATTTTATCTATTTTTGGCCATTCTAATAATTAACATTCACCAAAATTAATTTTCAATAATTATAGGATGGCCGAAATTAAGAATCAATTAGTGGCTAAGTTTAAAATTAAAAGAGAATTAATTGCCATTAGATACGGTAATTTACTAGTATTAATACCGCTAATCATGATTACAAACATATTGCATCTCTCCATTCCTAATTACATTTTTTTCTCTATTTTCTTTTAAAAAATATATCTTGCTTAATAAACACAGATACCGCATTTTGAAACAAAAATGGCACGCCAACTTGGTGTTCTTGCTTTGGTTTTGATTGTCCTCATCGGCGTGGTTTCTGCCGACGCCTCATCCGCCGGTGGCAGCCCTGCAAATGCACCAGCTGGAGCTTCTACAGGTGGCAGTGCTGCTAGTTCCTCCCCTACTTCTCAGCCTACCACTCCAAGTCTTAGCGGCGATATCCCTATTGATGATCCATAAAATGATTGTCAAGAAAATGCCGACAAAACATTAAACAAATTGCCATTTAAAAACATGGTGGGATTTTTGAAAATAAATAATTAGTTCTATAAATAGAATGTTATGATTTTCATTAAGTTTATGAATTGTTTTACATATATATATTTTCACTAACAACATTATACTCTTAACAAATCTACTAAAACGAGTAGATTGGTGAACTGTGTTTTCTTTTGTGAATTATGAAAGGATGGTAAAACCCTAACAATAACACGACTAGCGCGATCTGAATTCAGCTCAAATCTAGATCGGTGAATACCTTAACCATAAGTCAAGACACTTAATTCGAGGACATGTGTTTTTGGTATTATTTATAATAATAGTTAAAGCATTAATTGAGTAAACAAAGAAAGAAGACATCAGTGGTTGAGAATGGCAGTTGGAATTTGGTATTACTAATGGCGGTTGGAATTTTGTATTAGTAATGCTCCCATTATGTAGTAATTTTTATATTAAGAAAAAAAGACATATAAATAACGGCATCTGACGAAACTACTAATAAATAATAAAGAATATATCACTACCAAACTTTAAATAATGCTGATCTTCCCACCCCAGCAGTAGCCAAGGTTGTAGCCATACCACTATCTTTCATATAAACCAATATGAATTTAACACAAACCAGTTGGTGTCACAACTCCATACCGCTTACTTAATCTCCTTCATCGTGAAAGATAACTCAAGTTTCGCTACATCTCCCTCGAATATTTCTTAAACTTCAAATCAATATCCATGATCCATTTTCTCAACGAGCAGCTAAAGTAATTACTGAATGAATTGAACATTTTTTTCCTTCAACAACTTTGTGTCATTGCACCATGAATCCCCGAATTTTAAGCAATGCGCCATCTTCTTGAATTTCAATTAAAAAAACAACTTTCAAGATATTTTTTTATACAGTAAATATTAACTATATTTAAAGCTCAATATACACCAAGAGGAGGGATGGATTGATGTTTTAAAATTTTGGAAAAAATATTGCAAAGGAAAATCAACATAAGGATTTATAGTGGTTCGACCCTATTGTATACCTCCACTACCTTAACTTACCACAACTAAATATTTTTCCAAATTCACTAATTTGAAAATTTCAAGGACAATGTTTAACCTTTAAAATCACTATATTTTAAGTAGGCAAGATAGAGCTGCTTCCCCTTAGGGATTTCTACCGAAAACCTTA
This sequence comes from Gossypium hirsutum, assembly GCF_007990345.1. NCBI lineage: Eukaryota > Viridiplantae > Streptophyta > Magnoliopsida > Malvales > Malvaceae > Gossypium > Gossypium hirsutum. The sequence goes on from NC_053446.1 coordinate 1,725,699, forward strand.
TGTAAACCCTCACAAAGATAAGAAATAAATTATAAACAAAGGATACCTCTTAAACACTAATTTACAACAATATAGGCCACTCAAATGATTTTACATCACTTGAAAGATTTAAAGATAATAATTACACAAGTGGGTGAATGAGAAACCATGAGAAAAAATACAATAAAAGGATTGGAATTATGTAGAGTAAACTTTGTAAGCTTGTTTATTATCTTTTTTTGAGTGTTCTTGAACTCTATTTATATCCTCTTGATGATTTATAGTCGTTAGAGACATTAATTTCAGCATTAAGTGCAATTGTAGGGGCATAAGTATTGGTACATTGGTCTTTGGAGTCCAGTTCCTCCCATAAAAATATGATAGTTGAAACTGTGAGTATCGCATCAAAGATGGAAAGGGTTCAACACCTCATTAGTGTAGCTTTTAGAGTAATTATTGTTTCTTCTCTCTTTTTTCGGTTTTACTTTATTTCTAGTTTTTAATTTTAAAACTTATACAATGTCATTTTACTTTCCTCTAAAATGTCACATGACATTTTACATGCCATTTAATAGTTAAATTAAGGGCTTGAATACTGGTAATGTGTGATTGATTTAACACAGATAGTTTTGAGATGCAATTAGTCTGTTTTGAAATTCGGGACCACTTTAAATTGAGAGACATTGTTTGAGGATTGTGGTGCAATTAAATCGAAATTTTATGAATAATTTATGAAAAGAGATAAACATCAAATTTATACATGAACTTCGGTCCAATGTGCAATTTGATACATGAACTTTAATTATACACCTAGACCTCGAATTATGGTTCAAATATATAAATGAAAGTTTGATTTTGATACAATTATACACATTTAAAAAATGAATGCATACATTTATTTTCATAAGTATGGCATTACACATTAGATCAAAATTCTTGTATGCTTTTATATTTATACCATTAGTAATGATATAAAAAGAAATCAGTTTTATCTATTTTTAGCCATTCTAATAATTAGCATACACCAAAATTAATTTTCAATAATTATAGGATTGCCGAACTTAAAAATCGTATGATTAGTGGCTAAGTTTAAAATTAAAAGAGAATTAATTGCCATTAGATACCGTAATTTACTAGTATTAATACACTAATCATGATTACAAACATATTGCATCTCTCCATTCTTAATCACATTTTTTTCTCTGTTTTCTTTTAAAAAATATTTCTTGCTTAATAAACACAGAGACCATATTTTGAAACAAAAATGGCACACCAACTTGTTGTTCTTGCTTTGGTTTTGATTGTCCTCACCGGTGTGGTTTCTGCCGACACCTCATCCGCCAGTGGTAGCCCTGCAAGTGCACCAGCTGGAGCTTCTACAGGTGGCAGTGCTACTAGTTCCTCCCCTACTTCTCAGCCTAACAATCCAAGTCTTAGCGGTGATATCCCTATTGATGATCCATAAAATGGTTGTTAAGGAAATGCCGACAAATCATTAAACAAATTGCAATTTAAAAACATGGTGCGGTTTTGGAAAATAAATAATTAGTTCTATAAATAGAATGTTAAGTTTTTCATTAAGTTTATGAACTGTTTTCCATATATATTTTTTCACTTACAACATTATACTCTTAACAAATCTCCTAAAACACGTAGGTTGGTGAACTGTGTTTTTTTTGTGAATTATGAAATGATGGTAAAGCCCTAACAATAACACGACTAGCGCGATTTTAATTCAGCTCATATATAGATCGACGAATACCTTATCCATAAGTCAAGACACTTAATTCAGGGACATGTGTTTTAAGTATTAATTATAATAATAGTTAAAGCATTAATTGAGTAAATAAAGAAAGAAGCCATCAGTGGTTTAGAATGGCGATTGGAATTTTGTATTAGTAATGCTCCCATTATGTAGTAATTTTTATATTAAGAAAAAGAGACGTATAAATAACGGCATCTTACCAAACTACTAATAAATAATAAAGAATATATCACTACCAAACTTTAAATAATGCTGATCTTCCCACCCCAGCAATAGCCAAGGTTGTAGCCATACCACTATCTTTCATATAAACCAGTATGAATTTAACACAAACCAGTTGGTGTCACAACTCCATACCGCTTACTTAATCTCCTTCATCGTGAAAGATAACTCAAGTTTCGCTGCATCTCCCTCGAATATTTCTTAAACTTCAAATCCATATCCATGATCCATTTTCTCGATAAGCAACTAAAGTAATTACTGAATGAATTGAACATTTTTTTCCTTCAATAACTTTGTGTCATTGCAGCATGAATCCCCAATTTTAAACAATGCGCCATCTTCTTGAATTGCAATTGAAAAAATAACCTTCAAGATATTTTTTTATACAGTAAATATTAACAATGTTTAAAGCTCAATACACACCCAAGAGGAGGGATGGATTGATATTTTAAAATTTTGGAAAAAAATATTGCAAAGGAAAATAAACAAAAGGATTTATAGTGGTTCGACCCCTATTGTCTACCTCCACTACCTTAACTTACTACAACTAAAGATTTTTCCAAATTCACTAATTTGAAAATTTCAAGGACAATGTTTAACCTTTAAAATCACTATATTTTAAGTAGGCAAGATAGAGCTGCTTCCCCTTAAGGTTTTCTACCGAAAACCTTAAGTAAACCCTCACAAAGATATTAAATAAATTATAAACAAAGGATACCTCTTAAACACTAATTTACAACAATATAGGCCACACAACTGATTTTTCGTCACTTGAAAGATTTAAAGAAATAATTACACAAGTGGGTGCATGAGAAAACATGAGAAATACAATAAAAGGATTGGAATTATGTAGAGTAAACTTTGTAAGCTTGTTTATTATCTTTTTTTGAGTGTTCTTGAACTCTATTTATATCCTCTTGATGATTTATAGTCGTTAGAGACATTAATTTCAGCATTAAGTGCAATTGTAGGGGCATAAGTATTGGTACATTGGTCTTTGGAGTCCGGTTCCTCCCATAAAAATATGATAGTTGAACCTGTGAGTATCGCATCAAGGATGGAAAGGGTTCAATACCTCATTAGTGTAGCTTTTAGAGAAATTATTTTTTCCTCTCTCTTCTTTCGGTTTTACTTTATTTGTAGTTTTTAATTTTAAAACTTATACAATGTCATTTTACTTTCCTCTAAAATGTCACATGACATTTTACATGCCATTTAATAGTTAAATTAAGGGCTTGAATAATGGCAATGCTTGATTGATTTAACATAGATAGTTTTGAGATGTAATTAGAATGTTTTGAAATTCGGGACCACTTTAAAATGAGAGACATAGTTTGAGGATGTGTGGTGCAATTTAGTCAAAATTTTATGAATAATTTATGAAAAGAGATAAATATCAAATTTATACATGAACTTTGGTTCAATGTGCAATTTGATACATGAACTTTAATTATACACCTATACCTCGAATTGTGGTTCAAATATATCAATAAAAGTTTGATTTTGATTCAATTATACATATTTAAAAAAATGAATACATCCATTTATTTTCGTATGTATGGCATTACACATTAGATCAAAATTCATTTATGCTTTGATCTTGATACCATTAGTAATGATATAAAAAGAAGTCAGTTTTATCTATTTTTGGCCATTCTAGGAATTAACATTCACCAAAATTAATTTTAATTAATTATAGGATTGTCGAACTTAAAAATCGTTTGATTAGTGGATAAGTTTAAAATTAAAAGAGAATTAATTGCCATTAGATACGTCACTTTTCCAGTATTAATACGCTAATCATGATTACAAACATATTGCATCTCTCTATTCCTAATCACTTTTTTTTTCTCTGTTTTCTTTTAAAAAATATTTCTTGCTTAATAACCACATAGACCACATTTTGAAACAAAAATGGCACGCTAACTTGTTGTTCTTGCATTGGTTTTGATTGTCCTCGCCGGCATGGTTTCTGCCGACGCCTCATCTGCTGGTGGCAGCCCTGCAAGTGCACCAGCTGGAGCTTCAACAGGTGGAAATGTTGCTAGTTCCTCCCCTACTTCTCAGCCTACCACTCCAAGTCTTAGTGGTGATATCCCTATTGATGATCCATAGAATGATTGTCAAGAAAATGCCGATAAATCATTAAACAAACTGTCATTTAAAAACCTGGTGCGGTTTTGGAAAATAAATAATTAGTTCTATAAATAGAATGTTAAGTTTTTCATTAAGTTTATGAACTGTTTTTCATATATATTTTCACGGACAACATTATACTCTTAACAAATTTACTAAAACGGGTACATTGGTGAACTGTGTTTTTTTTTGTGAATGATGAAAGGATGGTAAAGCCCTAACAATAACACGACTAGCGCGATTTGAATTCAGGCCATATCTAGAGCGACGAATACCTTCAACATAAGTCAGCATACTTTATTCGGTGAATGGTGTTTTAAGTATTAATTATAATAATAGTTAAAGCATTAATTGAGTAAACAAAGAAAGAAGCCATTAGTGGTTGAGAATGCTGTTGGAATTTGGTATTAGTAATGCTCCCATTATGTAGTAAGTTTTATATTAAGAAAAAAAGACGTATAAATAACGGCATCTTACCAAACTACTAATAAATAATAAAGAATATATCACTACCAAACTTTAAATAATGCTGATCTTCTGACCCCGGCAGTAGCCATGGTTGTAGCCTTACCATTATCTTTCATATAAACCAATGCGAATTTAACACAAACCAGTTGGTGTCTCAACTCCATACCGCTTCTTTAATCTCCTCCATCGTGAAAGATAACTCAAGTTTCACTGCCCTTGAATATTTCTTAAACTTCAAATCCATATCCATGATCCATTTTCTCGATGAGTAGCTAAAGTAATTACTGAAAGAATTGAACATTTTTTCCTTCAACAACTTTGTGTCATTGCACCATGAATCCCCGAATTTTTAGCAATGTGCCATCTTTTTGAATTGCAATTGAAAAAACAACTTTCAAGATATTTTTTTATACTGTAAATATTAACTATGTTTAAAGCTCGATATACACCAAGATGAGGGATGGATTGATGATTTAAAATTCTGGAAAAAATATGGCAAATTAAAATCAACATAAGAATTTATAGTGGTTCGACCCCAATTGTATACCTCCACTACCTTAACTTACCACAACTAAAGAATTTTTCAAATTCACTAATTTCAAATTTTCAAGAACAATGTTTAACCTTTAAAATCACTACATTTTAAGTAGGCAAGATAGAATTGTTTCCCCTTAAGGTTTTCTATCGAAGACCTTAAGTAAACCCTCATTAAGATAAGAAATAAATTATAAACAAAGAATACCTCTTTAGAATACCTCTTAAAGACTAATTTATAAAAATATAGGCCATTCAAATGATTTTACATCACTTGAACGATTTAAAGAAATAATTACACAAGTGGGTGCATGAGAAAATATAAGCAATGCAATAAAAAGGTTGGAATTATGCACAAAAAACTTTGTAAGCTTGTTTTTTATCTTGTTGTGACTGTTCTTGAACTCTATTTCTATCCTCTTGATGAATTATGCACAATAAACTTTGTAAGGATTCGGGTCACACAATTCTAACAATCTCCACCTTAACACAAATTCTCAATGAACAAGTTCTTTATTGCGAACTCTTAACGAACAAGTTCTCCACCTCTTCTGTAACACCCCAAACCCAGCCTAGACGTTATGGTCTAATCTGACGATGTCACATGGTAGTGATTTTCGAAAAGTATGTCGTCGCTAAATCCCCTTTTCTATTTAACCATTTTTTTCATTTTCTTATGTTAATTTCAAATCGTGTCGTTCGTTTCCAAAACATTACTCATTTACAAATCATTATTCAATTTCCAAACATTTTTTTTTATTAGGGAAGATTTTAAACAGTTTGCGTATTCATGGTATTTTTGATAAAACATTAATTTCATTTGAAAACCCGAGTTTTACCTAACACTAGCAGATCTAAATCATAAAACCGTAAAAAATCCAAATTTAAACCAAAATCCGTAAAGGCCATAATTACAGCAAACTACTCGCAAATAAAAGTAAAATCATAAATAGGTAATAAAACGTGTAAAAGAAGTCGTGTGGCCACCACTGAGTCCTCCGCTGCACCAATTCGCCTATATCTGGGGATTACCTATACAGATTAAACAGAAGGGGTGAGTTTACGTAAACTCAGTGCGTAATCCCCATACAAATGTACAGACAGTAAACAAATAATCATAGTATAGGCTTAAGCCCTTTTCAGTATCAGTATCAATCCAGTTTGGGCCTTAGCCCATCTCAGTACAAAAATAGTCATGCAGTAGGGCTTTAGCCCATCACAATATCAGTAGCAATAACAGATATGCAGTCACAAAAATCCTACCCATCCAGCCTCTACACACCATCTCCGTCCAACCCTACACTCCATGTGGGGATATAATCAACCCACCCATCCCTACACTCCAAGTAGTACCGAATACGGCATTAGACAATAGTTTGCAGCTGAGCTGCAAATAAATTAGGCTCGAGGTCTTTCAGTACACTTCCTCGAAACATTACGATCCCTCAACCCAATACAATGCAATATACAGATATGACATGCTATAACATAATATCATGCATGTAAGCAGGGCATACAGTATCAAATAAGTGGGACATCGTCAGGTTTAATCATATCAGTCATATAGTCATTTCAGTCAATTAGGGGTCTAGGTAAGCTTACCGACCCTACAGTAGGTCCACAGTCGACTCGGGTGACTCGTGCAACCTTAGCAATAAAACAGTGAAAATGGGCATACAAGCCCATGATGTTCGCCCGTGTGGCCCACATGACCCAAATTGGCCTTGGCCTCATGATCCATTTTAATGTAACCCGTGCTAGTTAATTATTCATATGTGTTTCCACTATTTATTTATATGATCCTTCAAAGCTGTCTACTTGAGTCACTGTTACTAAATTATTTGTATGTTAAGCTACAGAATTCTGAATTAAGATCCACAAATTTTTCCTAAAACCAGACTCACATATCTTCTTACCATAAAATTTTAGAATTATCGGTTTAACCAATAAATACAGTTTATTCTTTAAAGTTTCCCATGTTCTGCTGTCTGACAGTTTTGACCATTCTGCACTAAAAATAAATTATCTTCTCGTACAGAATTTGGATGATGTTCCCATTTGTTTCTCATGAAAGTAGACTCGTTCATAATTATTTTTATATAATTTTTAATAATTTTCCAAATTCAGGACATGGGATTCTAAAATCATTCTGACCCTGTCTCACTAAAATTCAAATATCTCATAATATGAAATTTTTTTGCTTACTTTGTTTCTCCTATGAGAAACTAGACTCAAATATCTTTAATCCCATATTTTTTTCATCCTCTAATTCGATTTCCACAATTTATGGTGATTTTTCAAATTTTGGCTTTTCACCGAATCCCTTATTTTTGTGTTTCGGGTACACACCTGGTTTTGTTTGATGTTAAAACAGTCCCCGAACACTCCAAAGCTGCAAAAACTTCAGATTAGTACGCTTACAAAAATCACGAGGAGAACCTTAATCCTCGCAAAATGCTGCTGCCAACACCCTGGAATTAGACTATTGAACACAAAATAATCTCTTAAAATGATACCCAACAACTTACTAAATTTGCACAAGTTTTGCTTAATGCTACGAAATCAAGAGGAAATAATTGTTTAGGGGGAACAAGGGAATTTCGGCAGTAGAGGAAAGAAAAGAAAAGATAATCGAGTAAGAAGCAAAGAAAAAAGAAAAATTCGACAGAGATGGTAGGAGAAAATATCAGAAAGATGGAGAGAAAAACGACTCTCTCTTTTTTCGAAAAAGGAAAAAAAATCAGATTTTGGATATACCCCCTATAATCCCCTAATTCACTCCCACACTTCCCACTACACATCCACCACTTAGAAACCCAATTCAGCACAACTTTTGTTTAAGTTAGGAGCAAAAAACTACAACCCTTCCCGTCCCAAAGATTTGAACCCATGACCTCCACCAAAATAACACATCATTTAACCACCAGACCAGCAAACCCATTCTGATGTAATTTACCCAACAATCAAATAAAAGCCTACTGAACAAGAGTAAGGCCCAATTCATTCAAAATACCAAAATTTGCCCAAGCAAAGGCTTGAACTTGGGACCTCCCAAATACTCCCAGAACACATAACCACTAAAGCTGACAGATATTTGTGTCATATTTTCACAATAACGAAATTAAAAAATTTGGGGCATTACATCTTCCATAAAACCCCTTAAGGGTTTAACTTCAACAATGAACACCACCCAAATCTAAGCAATGCTCAAACTTGATTATAGGAAGTGACTTAGTCATTATATCTTTAGGATTTTCATGAGTACTAATTTTGCTAACAATAATATCACCACGAGCAATAATATCACGAACATAATGATACCGAACATCAATGTGTTTTGTTCTCTCATGAAACATTTGATCTTTTGTAAGGAAGATGGCACTCTGACTGCCACAAAATATTGTACTAATTTGAAGGTCTTCATTGAGTTTACTAAAGAGTCCCTTCAACCAAATGGCTTCTTTACAAGCCTCAGTAATCGCCATGTACTCAGCTTCAATGGTAGACAAAGCGACTGTGGCTTGCAAAGTGGCTTTCCAACTAATTGCACAACCTCCGATTATAAAGACATAACCTATGAGAGATCTTCTTCTATCAAGGTCTCCAGCAAAATCAGCAATAACATACCCAATGACTCAATCTCTAGTTCCTCTAAACTGTAAGCAAACATCAGTAGAACCTCGTAAGTATCTTAAAATCCACTGAACTACTTTTCAATGTTCTTTACCAGGATTCGCCATGTATCTACTAACTGCACTGACTACATATGATAAATCTGGATGTGAACAAACCATAACATACATGACATATCCCACTTCACTAGAGTATGGAACATGTGACATGTACTCAATCTCATCATCTGATTGTGGAGACAAAGCCGATGAAAGTCTGAAATGGGCTGCTAAAGAAGTACTAACAGGCTTATCACTCTGCATATTGAACCTGTAAAGAACTTTCTCAATGTAGCCCTTCTCACTTAGGAACAATTTGCTTGTTTTTCTATCTCTGAGAATCTCCATACCAAGTATCTTCTTTGCTGGTCCCAAATCTATGGATCAACCTAGAGTCAGTTGTTCTTACTCTTGAAAGAGATATTAACATAATTTAGGGATTTTTTACGGATCAAGGCACAAGTGAATAAATCATTTAATTCAGATTCATAATAGTAAGTGAATTTAAGATGGATTCTTTCTTGGGTATTGTCTCTCCCATTGGTATGCTCGGTTATTTTCCTATTTTATTCTCTGTTGTGTTCTTAGTTAAATTAGTTTAGTAATTTTAGATTAAAAACAATCACTCTAATTTGTTGGCTAAATAATAGAAAAATAGTAATTACTAGTACTTTTAGTACTCGTGGATATGATATTCCCTACTCACCGTAACTATACTATTGTTCGATAGGTGCACTTGCCTTAGTCGTACTTATAGTTAGTTTAGGGACAATTAAGTTTTTGGTGCCATTGCTGGGGAACTAAAATATTAGGAACACTCGATTTTTATTAATTTAGCCATTTATTTTTATTTCATTTTATTTTTCTTTTCAGTTTAATTTTTTTTCTAATTTTTTCTTTTATTTGCTTTTAGCAGGTTCCTTTAGTTTATGACTAGAAGAAACCAGTCAGGACCTTTAGTATTTGAAAGTGAAATTGAAAGTATAGCTCGTAGAAACAGTAGAGAAGCAAGGCAGAGTAGATAAAGTATAATGGAAGAGTAAAAGGACGTTATTATTATCATTGAAGAGATGGGTAATAATCAAAATAATAAGCTACCTCTTGTGGTTGCTGCGAATCCTGCAAATCCAAATCCTGCTCCTCGTACTATGTACGATTATGCCAAGCCCACTCTAACTGGGGCTGAATCGATTATTGTGAGACCCACCATTGCTACGAATAATTTCGAACTGAAGCTAAACACTATTCAGATGATTCAACAGTTTGTTCAGTTCGATGGTTTGCAAGACGAAGATCCAAATACTCATTTGGCTAATTTTCTGGAAGCTTGTGATACTTTCAAGATAAATGGTATTTCTAACGATGTCATTCGCCTACAATTGTTTCCCTTCTCATTAAGGAATAAAGCTAAACAGTGGTTGAATTCTTTACCACAAGGTTCTTTCACTACTTGGTATCAAATGACCGAGAAATTTTTACTGAAGTACTTCCCACCGGTTCAAACAGCTAAGCTGAGGAATGATATCTCTTCTTTCGTGCAGATGAACTTAGAGACCCTATATGATGCATGAGAGAGGTATAAGGATATATTGAGAAGGTGTCATCACCATGGGTTACCTCTATGGCTACAAGTTCAAACCTTCTATAACAATTTGAACCCCTCGACTAAGCAGTTAATCGATGCAATAGTCGGTGTTACTCTGAACAATAAAACTCCTGAAGCGGCTTATGAGTTTATTGAATAGATGTCATTGAATAATTATCAATGGCAAGTCATGAGGACGAAGCCTAATAGAGTAGCCAGTGTTTTCAATCTAGATGCAGTCACCATGTTATCAAATATGCTAGAACAATTAAATAAGAAAATTAACAGTTTATGTGTTTCTACGCAGGTGCATCCGGTGATGCAATGCGATGCAAATAGAAGAGGAATGAGCAATCCAGAATATCTGCCCTACGGTCATAGCACAGAGACCGAACAAATCAACTATATGGGTAATAATTTTAGGCCTCAGAATAATCCTTACAGTAACACTTATAATGTGGGTTGGAGAAACCATCCCAATTTCTCTTGGGGTAGTCAAGGAAATCAAAAACCACAACCCCCTCCAGGCTTTCAACAACAACCTTACCAACAAGAGAAAAAACCAAACCTTGAGGAAATGTTGACGAAGTTTATTTCAGTTCAAAAACCCATTCTAAAGCATATAAACAGCATTTAAAAATCAACAAGCATCAATTCAAGGGCTCGAGAACCAAATCGGTCAACTTGCAAAGTTGATTTCAAAATGACCACAAGTTAGTTTGCCTAGTAATACTGAAACTAACCCAATGGAGCAACTTCATGCAATTACTGTTCGAGATGAAGAAGGGTTAATTGAATCTAAATCAAAACCGAGGTAAGAAATTGTGGTAAGTAACGGTAAGGTCGAGGTAAGCCAGAATGAGAAAAATTCAGTCAGTAAGAAATATAAACCTCGTTTGTCATATCCCAACGCGACAAAGAAGGACCACACAAATAAGCAAATTGGTAAATTTCTTAAAATTTTGAAACAATTACATATTAACTTACTATTTATTGAAGCTCTTTCGCAAATGCCCAATTCCTTTAAATTTTTAAAGAAGCTTTTGGCAAAAAAACGGAAGTTAGATGATTTGTTGCATGTGAAGCTAAATGCATTTTGCTCGGCCATTTCTCAAAATAAACTACCAACAAATTGAAAGATCCAGGGAGTTTTACTATTCTTTGTTTAATTGGTAGTTTGAATATTAATAATGCTTAGGCTGATTTAGGGACTAGTATTAATGTCATGCCCAATAAAATGTTTAAACAATTAGGTCTTGGGAAACCCAAACAAACTAATATGAGTATTCAATTAGCTGATAGAACCATTAGATTTCCTAGGGCTATTATTGAAGACGTACTTGTAAAAATTGATAAATTCATATTCCCAGAATATTTCATTGTTTTATACATGGATGTGGATAGCGACGTGCCTTTGATTCTAGGTCGGCCCTTTTTAGCAACTGTAAGAACTATTATAGATGTTGGTACAGGTGAATTTATACTTCGTGTAGGTGACAAAATGATTACACTCCAAGCTCGTAATTCTGTTACGACTTCTAGTGATCGAGATAATTATACGAGTTCTATTCAATTTAGTAATCTTGTGGCTAAAACTTCTTTGCAGGAAATCCCTAGGAAAAACATGATGGAGCTACATTCCTGCCCATGCGAAAAAAATAGAACGACTCATGAAGAACGAATGCTACAGATCGATAAACTAGACAAATGGCGAACACATGTCAAGGAGAAACTGAGAATACACAATGCGGAACCAAAGCGACGCCATGACGAGCATAAGGATGGAACGAACCAATTGAAGGCTGGGGACCAGGTATTGTTGGATAAAACGGACCGTCGAATTGCCACTTCAAAGCTTATTGCAAATAGAATAACTCCTTTTACGGTATTGAATGTCTTCCCATACGGTACAGTCGAGGTAACTTATTCTGAACTCGGCACTTTTAAGGTAAATATTAATCGACACAAACCTTATTTTGATAATAGAATTTTTTTAAAAACAATTTCTTGCTTAATAAACACAGAGACCATATTTTGAAACAAAAATGGCACGCCAACTTGTTGTTCTTGCTTTGGTTTTAATTGCCCTCGTCGGCGTGGTTTCTACTGACGCCTCATCCACCGGTGGTAGCTTGCAAGTGCACCAGCTGGAGCTTTTACAGATGGTAGTGTTCTAGTTCCTCCCATACTTCTTAGGCTACCACTCCAAGTCTTAGCGGTGGTATCCCTATTGATGATCCATAGAATGATTGTCAAGGAAATACCAAAAAATCATTAAACAATTTGAAATTTAAAAAAATGGTGGGGTTTTTTAAAATAAATAATTAGTTCTACAAATAGAATGATATATTTTTCATTAAGTTTATCAACTGTCTTTCATATATATAATTTCACTTACAACATTATACTCTTAACAAATCTACTAAAACGAGTAGATTGGTGAACTTTGTTTTTTTCTGAATTATGAGAGGATGGTAAAGCCCTAACAACAAGACGACTAGCACGACTTGAATTCAGGCTATATCTAGAGCGACGAATACCTTAACCATAAGTTAACACACTTAATTCAATGAACTGTGTGTTAAGTATTAATTATAATAATAGTTAAAGCATTAATTGAGAAAACAAAGAAAGAAGCCATTAATGGTTAGGAATGGTAGTTTGAATTTGGTATTTGTAATACTCCTATTACAAAATAATTTTTATATTAAGAAAAAAAGACATATAAATAACAGCATCTGACCAAACTACTAATAAAGAATAAAGAATATATCACTACCAAACTTTAAATAATGCTGATCTTCTCACCCCAGCCGCAGCACAGGTTGTAGCCATACCATTATCTTTCATATAAACCAATGCGAATTTAACACAAACCAGTTGGTGTCAAAACTCCATACCACTTCTTTCATCTCCTCCAACGTGAAAGATAAATCAAGTTTCACTGTATCTCCCTCGAATATTTTCTTAAACTTCAAATCCATATCCATGATCCATTGTCTCGATGAGTAGCTAAAGTAATTACTGAACAATTGAACATTTTTTCCTTCAACAACTTTGTGTCATTGCACCATGAATCCCCGAATTTTAAACAATGCGCCATCTTCTTGAATTTCAATTGAAAAAAAAACTTTCAAGATATTTTTTCATACAGTAAATATTAACTATGTTTAAAGCTCGTTATACACCAAGAGGAGGGATGGATTGATGTTTTAAAATTTTCGAAGAAATATGGCAAAGAAAAATCAACATAAGGATTTATAGTGGTTTGACCCCTATTGTCTACGTCCACTACCTTAACTTACCTCAACTAAAGACTTTTCCAAATTCACTAATTTGAAAATTTCAAGGACAATGTTTAACCTTTAAAATCACTATATTTTAAGTAGGCAATATAGAGCTGCTTCCCCTTAAGGTTTTCTACTGAAAACCTTAAGTAAACCCTCACTAAGATAAGAAATAAATTACAAACAAAGAATACCTCTTAAAGACTAATTTACAACAATATAGGCGACATAAATGATTTTCCATCACTTGAAATATTTAAAGAAATAATTACACAAGTGGGTGCATGAGAAAATATGAGAAATACAATAAAAAGTTTGGAATTATGCACAATAAACTTTGTAAGCTTGTTTCTTATCTTTGGAGTATGATTCCTCCCTTAAAAATATGATAGTTGAACCTGTGAGTATCGCATCAAATATGGAAAGGGTTCAATACCTCATTAGTGTAGCTATTAGAGAAATTATTGTTTCCTCTCTCTTTTTTCTGTTTTACTTTATTTCTAGTTTTTAATTTTAAAACTTATACAACAACATTATACTTTCCTCTACAATGTCACATGACATTTTACATGCTATTTAATAGTTAAATTAAGGGCTCGAATAATGGCAATGCTTGATTGATTTCACATAGATAGTTTTGAGATGTAATTAGAATGTTATGAAATTTGGGACCATTTTAAAATGAGAGACATACTTTGAGGATGTGTTGCGCAATTAACTCAAAATTTTATGAAAAATTTATGAAAAGAGATAAATATCAAATTTATACTTGAAATTTGGTCCAATGTGCAATTTGATACATGAACTTTAATTATACACCTAGACCTCGAATTGTGGTTCAAATATATACATGAAAGTTTGATTTTGATTCAACTATACTCATTTAAAAAATGAATACATACATTTATTTTCATATGTATAGCATTACACATTAGATCAAAATTCATGCATGCTTTGATGTTTATACCATTAGTAATGATATAAAATGAAATCACTTTTATCTACTTTTGGCCATTCTAATAATTAACATTCACGAAACCCAATTTTCAATAATTATAGGATTGCCGAACTTAAAAATCGAATGATTAGTGGCTAAGTTTAAAATTAAAAGAGAATTAATTGTCGTTAGATACGGTAATTTACTAGTATTAATACGCTAATCATGATTACAAACATATTGCATCTCTCCATTCCTAATCACATTTTTTCTCTTTTTTTTAAAAAAATTCTTTCTTAATAAACACAGAGACCACATTTTGAAACAAAAATGGCATGCCAACTTGTTATTCTTGCTTTGGTTTTCATTGCCCTCGCCGGCGTGGTTTATACCGATGCCTCATTCGCCGGTGGCAACCCTGCAAGTGCTCCAACTGGAGCTTCTACAGATGGCAGTGCCGCTAGTTCCTACCCTACTTCTCAGGCTACCACTCCAAGTCGCGGTGGTATCCCTATTGATGATCCATAGAATGATTGTTAAGGAAATGCCAACAAATCATTAAACCTGTGAGTATCATATAAAAGATGGAAAGTGTTCATTACCTCATTAGTGTAGCTTTTAGAGAAATTATCGTTTACTCCTTTTTTTCGATTTTACTTTATTTTTAGTTTTTAATTTTAAAACTTATACAACAACATTTTACTTTTCTTTAAAATGTCACATGATATTTTACATCCCATTTAATAGTTAAATTAGCGGCTTGAATAATGGCAATGCTTGATTGATTTAGCATAGATACTTTGGAGATGTAATTAGAATATTTTGAAATTTGGGGACCACTTTAAAATGAGAGACATAGTTTGAAGATGTTTGGTGCAATTAACTCAAAATTTTACAAATAAGTTAGGAAAAGGGATAAATATCAAATTTATACATGAATTTTGGTCCAATGTGCAATTTGATACATGAACTTTAATTATATACCTAGTCCTGGAATTGTGGTTCAAATATGTACATGAAAGTTTGATTTTGATTCAGTTATATACATTTAAAAAATGAATACATACATTTATTTTCATATGTATGGCATTACACATTAGATCAAAATTCATGTATAGCTTTGATATTTATATCATTAGTAATGATATAAAATGAAATTAGTTTTATCTATTTTTGGCCATTCTAATAATTACCATTCACCAAACCTAATTTTCAATAATTATAGGATTGCCAAACTTAAAAATTGTATGGTTAGTTGCTAAGTTTAAAATTAAAGAGAATTAATTGTTGTTAGATATGGTAATTTACTAGTATTAATACACTAATAATGATTACAAACATATTGCATCTCTCCATTCCTAATCTCATTTTTCTCTCTTTTTTGTTTAAAAAAATTCTTGCTTAATAAACACAAAGACCACATTTTGAAACAAAAATGGCACGCCAACTTGTTGTTCTTGCTTTTGTTCTTGCTTTGGTTTTGATTGCCCTCACTAGGGTGGTTTCTGCCGATGCCTCATCCGCCAGTTGTAGCCCTGCAAATGCACCAGCAGGAGCTTCTACAGATGGCAGTGCTGCTAGTTCCTCCCCTACTTCTCAGGCTACCGCTCCAAATCCTAGCAGTGGTATCGCTATTGACCTTGATAGAAAATAGAAAGGTCAAGTTAAATATAATAATTAAATAATTGTATTATTTGGACTAGTGAGTTGGTTGTTTCGTACTGGAGTCCTAGTCATAAGGTTCATCCATAGATGATTGTCAAGGAAATGTTGACAAATCATTAAACATTTTGAAATTTAAAAAAAAAATGGTGGGGTTTTAGCAAACAAATAATTATTTCTATAAATAGAATGTTATGTTTTTCATTAAGTTAATGAACTGTTATTCATATATATAATTTCACTTACAACACGACTAGTGCAATTTAAATTCAGGCCACATCTGGAGCGGTGAAAACATTAACCATCAAGTCAACAGGCTTAATTAAGTGAATTGTTTTAAGTATGAATTGTGTTAAGCATATTGGAATTTGGTATTTGTAATGCTCCATTTTGTAGTAATTTTTATATAAAGAAGAAAAGACATATTGGTCGACAAATCTAATTTATTTAACTAATGGAAGGTGGACTTTTAAGTGAAAATGTTCATAAAGGCATTGATATGGCGAATTGAAATAGGGCTTGCTATTCTACAACCTCGTTCAATTTAGAACATGTCCATGTCTAGTCTCAAAACTTCTTAAGCCTCTAAGGACCAACTCCATGAGCTTTAACATAACCACATGACATTTGAACAATTTCTTTCTCAATTCATAACAGTTTATAACAGAAAAATTATACCAAAAAAATATTCAACAACCAATTTCACAATCAATATAATATTTCAAATTATAATAAATTAAAGCGAACAAACTTACCAGGGTTAAACTACAGAAACAACAAATGTTTAGGGACCATTCTGTAACTTTCTCTTTTCCTTAGATATCTACTTGTTCTTGATCTATAATATCATTTATTTTAATTATTAGCCTCAATTTCATATACTATTCAATTTAATACATATAACTTCTTATTTACAATTTTGTACATTTGCCTCAAACATTTACATTTTATACAATTTGGTCATTAAAACCAAAACAAACTTATTTCTACAATTATATCCTATACCCATGTAACCGAATTTTTATCCATCTTATTACAACCCTTAAATTTCAAAAATACACAAGAAAACCAAGCCATCTTCAATATTTTACCTACTTAGTCCCTAAACTTAAGATTACTATAAATCACTTTGAAATTTAATCATATCTAACAAACAAGCTTCCAAAAAAAACCAACTAACATAAAAAAACATTCAAAAATCATCAATTGTAAATTTCTAAACATTTGACAATTTTACAAAATAGCCCCTATACTAGTTAAATTTCATCACAACGATCTCAAAAATATAAAAATCATTAAAAACAGGATCTAATTCACTTACATGCAATAGCAAAGATTGACCAAAGGTCTCCAAGTTCTCTTATGGTGTATTCGACTAGGAAAAAGAATAATGGAAGAAGATGATACTTGGTTTTTTTTCCTTTGTTTTTGTTTTTATTTGTCTATTTACCATTTTACCCTTTTCATTTAACTTAATACTAAACAAAGTTTTGTCCATAATTGTCTACTATATTTATTTAAGGATTATTTACCAATTATGTCCATTAGTTTACATTTAATAACTATCCAACACATTTAACTAATATAAACTAACTTTTTCATTTTTTATGATTTAGCCCTTTTTACTTAATTAATTATCTAAACATTGCAATTTCTTAACCAAATTTTAATACGATACCAATAACCTCGTAAATATTAAATAATTAATATTTACAAACTGACACATCAGAATTATGGTCCCAAAACTATTGTTTTTGACACTACTGAAAAATAAGATGTTACACATTATACGTTTCTTCATAAAATAATCATCATTTAATTAGTTCACAGGACACCTACTATTTACATAATTTGTCCAGTTTTACATTCCATGCAAACTAAGCTCATGATTAATTTCCAAATCACACATAAAACGTATAAGACTTACCTCGATAACTAATGGCTCTTCAACCTGCACTTACAAGTTATTCGAACAATTACTCATTCCATTCATCAAGCATTCATAATCTACCATTTAATCATCTATCTAAAGTAGTAATAAAAGTTCCAAATCAAACCAATTAAAGACCCCATAATGTCCAATTACAACCCAACAATTATAACTAGTTCTAATTCTAAATCCCATAATTTGGTCCCATATTGCCTTCTTCAATTGGATTTGGGAACACATCAACATACCAAGGTATAGCCTCGTTATGGGTCACTTGGATGGCTCACTTCTCCACCTCTACACAAGTTAAATCATCGCAATGGTATAAAAAAAGTGGGTGAGCTTATGAAAGCTCAGTGAGTGCTCAAACATACTACAATTAAACACATTAGTAATGTTAGGTGAAATAGGCATACTTAAACGAATCACTTTTTTTATAGATCAGACAAGATAACATTTCACATAAACTAGAAGGCTGATTTAGGCTCATAGACAAAAAATTTGAGTTTAAGACCGCATGCAACTAGAACTAAAATCTCAACACATGAAATTACCATGGAAAAATGTGGCCCGTCCTTATCAATGTCAATAAGGCCTATTTATTATTAAATCTTTGCTTGTTGTTACGAGGTTGTTGGATTTGAGCTTTTTTGCTTTTAATATTCAAAAATGGTAATTAGATTTTATAACAATTGTCTAACCAATCATGCTAGTTAAATATACTTATCCTAACTTAAATGGGAATTTTGGCTTTTTTCATTTATTATGATATCCATTTTTTTGAATTACTTGTTTTGAGCTATAAGATTTGTTCATTTCTCAACATGGTTTTGCACTAAATTGTTACTCCAATAATTTGAAGGAAATGATGTATACCTTTCTACTATATATTAGGGCCTTCTTTCTTTGACAAGTGTTCTTGTTTTATTTTCATTATTAACAAATGGCAATGCCTGATTGATTTAACATCAATAGTTTGGAGATGTAATTAGAATATTTTGAAATTTGGGGACCACTTTAAAATGAGAGACATAGTTTGAGGATGTCTAGTGCAATTAACTCAAATTTTCACAAATAAGTTAGGAAAAGGGATAAGTATCAAATATATACATGAATTTTGGTCCAATGTGCAATTTGATACATGAACTTTAATTATATACCTAGTCCTGGAATTGTGGTTCAAATATGTACATGAAAGTTTGATTTTGATTCAATTATACACATTTAAAAAATGAATACATACATTTATTTTCATATGTATGGCATTACACATTAGAGCAAAATTCATGTATAGCTTTGATATTTATACCATTAGTAATGATATAAAATGAAATTAGTTTTATCTATTTTTGGTCGTTCTAATAATTAATATTCACCAAACATAATTTTCAATAATTATAGGATTGTCGAACTTAAAAACCGTATGATTAGTGGTTAAGTTTAAAATTAAAAGAGAATTAATTGTCATACGATATGGTAACTAGTATTAATACACTAATCATGAATACAAACATATTGCATCTCTCCATTCCTAATCACATTTTTCACTCTCTTTTTAAAAAAAAATCTTGCTTAATAAACACAGAGACCGCATTTCGAAAAAAAATGGCATGCCAACTTGTTGTTCTTGCTTTGGTTTTGATTGCCCTTGCCGGCGTGGTTTTTGCCAACGCCTCATCCACCGGTGGCAGCCCTACAAGTGCACTAGCTAGAGCTTCTGCAGATGGTAGTGTTGTTAGTTCCTCCCCTACTTCTCAGCTACCGCTCCAAGTCCAAGCGGTGGTATCGCTATTGACCTTGATAGAAAATAGAAAAATCAAGTTAAAATATAATAATTAAATAATTGTATTATTTGGACTAGTAAGTTAGTTGTTTCGTAGTGGAGTCCTAGTCATAAGGTTCGTCAATAGAATGATTGCCAAGGAAATGCTAACAAATCATTAAACAATTTGCAATTCAAAAAAATGGTGGGGTTTTGGAAAATAAATAATTATTTCTATAAATAGAATGTTATGTTTTTCATTAAGTTTATGAACTGTTTTTCATATATATAATTTCTCTTACAACATTATACTCTTAACAAATCTACTAAAACGAGTAGATTGGTGAACTATGTTTTTTTTTTGTGAATTATGAGAGGAAGATAAAGCATTAACAATAACACGACTAACACGATTTAAATTCAGGCCACATCTAGAGTAGTGAACACTTTAACCATCAAGTCAACAGACTTAATTCGGTGAACTGTGTTTTAAGTATTAATTATAATAATATTTAAAGTATTAATTAAGTAAAAAAAAGAAAGAAGCCACCGGTGGTTGAGAATGGTGGTTGGAATTTGGTGTTTTAATGCTCCCATTATGTAGTAATTTTTATATTAAGAAAAAAAAAGACATATTGGTCGACAAATCTAATTTATTTAACTAATGGAAGGTAGACTTTTAAGTGAAAAGTTCATAATGGCATTGATATGGCAAATTGAAATAGGGTTTGCTATTCTACAACCTCGTTCAATTTAGAACATGTCCATGTCTAGTCTCAGAATTTCTTAAGACTCTAAGGACTAGCTTCCAGAGCCTTAACATAACCACACGAGGTTCTATGATGCCATGTCTCTACAACAATGGCTATCAATAGTGCAAAATGTTAAATCCTAAATTCTAAACGAAACTCTAACCATATAACAATCAAATAAGCTATTCGCAATGTTAAATGTTAACCACTTTGAATCTCTCTTCACTATCGTATCTTGCATCAACAAATATATATAATTATTGTTGATAGATTCTTTAACGGTGTAAATGAGATGTTAGTGCTTGCAAGCTAGTTGAGTTCAACTCAAAAAAAATTGAATTTGATTTGGTAATTATCAAATAGAGCTTGAGCGCAAGCTTAATCGAGCTTTTTATGTTAATATAATTTTATATTATAAAATTACATTTTTACCCTTGTTATATAGAAAGAGCTTAATTACAAACTAGTCTAATCAAGCTCGAGTTCAAGCTAAAGCATGAAATTTAAGTAACTAGATTAATCAAGCTCGAATAACTTGTTAAGTATATCCCAAGCCAAGCTCAAACTTAAAAATTGATGCTTAAGCTGAGTATTGAGTTCTGAATTTCAAGTCAAGCTCGAGGTCAAACTAACCATTATTCAAGCTTGACTTGACTCAATTACATAGTAGACTCATGTGACTTTTATAGGATGATTCCTTAGGGTTTATATCTTTGCAATTAATACAGCACAGCAACCGGAGTAGGCAAAGTAGCCTATTCATTTGCAAGTCGTGTATTGTTAAAGAAAATAATATGATATCTCTCTCCCATATGTAGTCCATTATTTAATTCCATGGTTATTAATAAGGCATTCGAAAAAGTTGTACAAAGCTTCCCTCTATATATATTGCGGTGAAAAACAAGGGTTATAGTTTCTTGATGACCAAAGATTCTCCCCAGTCTTGTCCTTTTTAAAACAATAGAATTGTGCTAGTGTTGTTTTCTTTATACAGGACATCCATATCCCTACCTTATCCACATGCCGCTATGATAATCAAACAAATTAGTTAGTAAGGCTGTAAGAATCCCAGGTAGGAATTTATGGATTTCGATTTTTTTAGTACCAAAGAAATATGGTTTTGGCTTCTTTTTTTTTATATTTCTTAAATTGTCGAGTCCCAGAAGAACTGTGGCGAGCAAAAGAGTAAGGAGTCGATAGCTGCGGTTCGTAGAATGAGGAGACAAGGTGAGCCAAGCCCCGACGAGACAAAAGGCGCCTCGATGTAATCGTGAAGGAGGTAAGCGAGAGAAAGCCACTCAGTTGCCTCTTATGCGAGGGTCCCCATAGGGTGTAAGATTGCCCCCACCAAGGCCAACTTGTCCGCAATCGGGAAGACCTTGGAAGAGTCTGAAGCTGATGGTAGTGGAAGTGACTGAGAGCTTCAAGTAAGTAGGCTTGGCAGTATTCGAGTGGTAAATGATGCGCATGACGTGGAGCTATGAGTGTTAAGGTTGGGTGCCATTCGAAGGTGTCCCAAAGCAGAGGACAATCGGGCACCAAGGAAGAATGTGAAACTGAGCGAGAAGAAGTCCAACCCTACTCCTGCAAAGGTGTAACGCAAGAAGTGGAGAGAGCGTCGGTAACATGGAAGTGAAGGAACCGAGAGTGAAGGTTCCTAGAGTAGCAACAGTCATGCAAAGCCGAGGGTAAAAGACTTGGCGCGGAGGCCCCGAAGAAGTGTTCTCGAAGAAGGTATCAATCAAAGAACCGAGAGCATGTATTGTGCTTAAAATTACCTTTTTATCCCCTATTAATTCTTCTACCATAGTACATTATGTTTAAAATTAACATTTCCTCTTCTTAAAAAAAATTCGCAGCATTTTTCAACCTCAATAATAAACTAAATATTACTTTATCCCACCACCTATCACATAGCAAAAATAAAAATATCAAATTATGCTAAGTTAAATATAATAATTAAATTCTAAATTTCACCGGACAAGAAAACAAAAATTGACCTTAATAAATTAAATAATTGTATTTTAGAGTTGTATTATAGGTCATAAGTATTGGTACATTGGTTTTTGGAGTCCGATTCCTCCCTTAAAAATATGATAGTTGAACCTATGAGTATCTCATCAAAAATGGAAAGGATTCAATACCTCATTAGTGTAGCTTTTAGGAAAATTATCGTTTACTCTCTCTTTTTTCAGTTTTACTTTATTTTTAGTTTTTAATTTTAAAACTTATACAACAACATTTTACTTTTCTTTAAAATGTCACATAAGATTTTACATGTCATTTAATAGTTAAGTTAACGGCTTCAATAATGGCAATGCTTGATTGATTTCACATTGATAGTTTGAAGATGTAATTAGAATGTTTTGAACTTTGGGGACCAATTTAAAATGAGAATCATTGTTTGAGGATGTATGCTGCAATTAAATCAAAAATTTATGAATAATTTAGGAAAGGGATAAACATCAAATTTATACATGAGCTTTGGTCTAATGTGCAATTTGATACATGAACTTTAATTAGGTGCAGTTACACACATGAAACTTGAATTGTGGTTCATATATTATACACATTTAAAAAAGGAATACATAAATTTATTTTCATATTGGATTAATATAATTGTTTATGTACGCAATGCATCAACGTAAAATGATGCTAATTTGATAATGTTATTAGTTATTTTTGAAAATTGAAACAAACAAAAATTTCATGTATAGAATCACAGAAAATCAAAGTTGATGTACGATATTAAATATTGGATCAAAATTCATGTATAGCTTCGATAGTTATACGTGATATAAAATGAAATTACTAATTACGGTTTTATCTATTTTTGGTTATTCTAATAATTAACATTCACCAAAACTAATTTTCAATAATTATAGGATTGACAAACTTAAAAATCGTATGATTAGTGGCTAAATTTAAAATTAAAAGAGAATTAATTGTCGTACGATACGGTAATTTAGTAGTATTAATACACTAATCATGATTACAAAAATATTGCATCTCTCCATTCCTAACCACATTTTTTCTCTCTCCTTTTTTTTTAATTTTCTTGCTTAATAAACGCAAAGACCACATTACAAAATAAAAATGGCACGCCAACTTGTTGTTCTTGCTTTGGTTTTGATTGCCCTCACCGGCGTGGTTTCTACCGCCGCACCTGCTTCCGACTCTAAGGCAGCCGCCTCATCCCCCGGTAGCAGCCCTGTGTTGTTCCAATAGGGTCGGAAGCGTGTAAATTATTGTACTAAAAAATCACACAAAGTTCAATTCCCAGGGAAGAAAGGTGGATCACAAGGATCTCTTAAATACCAAGTCTTTCCTTAGTCAGAATATTCCTTCTAACGTAATTTAATAGCACAATTAAATACTACTATTATACCCTCAAATATTGAAAGAAAAATATGACAAAAAGAACATAAGAGTTTTAACGAGGTTCGGTAAATTATACCTACGTCCTCGGGCACTAACACCAGATGATAACTTTACTATCTCCAAAATATTACAAACAAATAGAATTCCTTAAGAATTCTCAAATGGGAGAAGAGAGAAAACTAAGAGAGAAAGATTGGTTGGGATGAATTGAAATGAGAAATGAGAAGGCCTATTTATAGTTGAGGTTCAAGGACCAAACAATAAATAGCCTATTATCTCAAGGACCAAAAAAAAATTATCCCTTGCCACTTTTCCAAAGTTTGTGGTTGTCAGTATTGATTGTCTCCCATTAATGTTAATGGCAACCATTATTAATTGTCTTCCATTAATGTTAACAATCTCCACCTTGAAGATTTGATTAGGATAATCACATCTTCACACACTTCCTTCAACTCCCCAAATTCGATAAAGCTATCTTTTGTAGTGCCTACAAATGCGCTCTCGAGCGCCATACACCTGAAGGTGCTCAAATTCTCAGGATGTTAATCAAGTTCAAACAATGATTAAACTTGATTGTTGTTACCACCTTGGTCATCATATCTGCGGGATTATCTTCTGTCGAAATCTTCTGAAGTAGAATTTTTCCTTTTTCAAAGACTTCCCGCACAAAGTGATATCTTACGTCGATATGCTTGGTTCTTGAATGATAGACTTGATTTTCACTAAATGAATAGCGCTCTGACTGTCACAATATAAACTTATGTGACTTTGAACAACTCCTAAGTCTTTCAACAATCCATTAAGCCCAATAGCCTCCTTAACAGCTTCTGTAACTGCCATATATTCTGCCTCTGTAGTAGACACAGCTACTGTAGACTGTAAGGTAGACTTCCAACTCACTGGGGCTTTCGCAAGAGTAAACAGATACCCCGTAGTTGAACGGCGTTTATCTAAATCACCAGCAAAGTCGGAATCAACATATCCAACTACAAACTGACCAAGTGCTTCATCCTGTTCAAAAATTAAACCAGCATCTACGGTTTTTCGAAGATACCGTAGAATCCATTTCACAGCTTGCCAATGTCCTTTTCCAGGATCATGCATATACCTGCTCACAACTCCAACAACTTGTGAAATGTCAGGCCGCGTACACACCATCGCATACATCAAACTCCCAACTGCATTAGCATATGGGACTTTTGCCATATATTCTCTTTCTTCTTCAGTTTTCGGAGATAATTGAGCACTAAGTTTCAAATGAGAAGCAAGTGGGGTACTTACATGTTTTGTGTTTTCATTTACACCAAAACATTGTAATACCTTTTTCAGATATTGCTTCTGATTCAAACAAAGCTTGCCTCTCTGTCTATCTCTACTTATCTCCATGCCGAGAATCTTCTTGGCCTCACCTAGATCTTTCATCTCGAACTCTTGATTCAACTGAGCCTTCAGCTTATCTATCTCTTTTTGGCTCTTCGAAGCGATTAACATATCATCAACATACAAGAGTAGATAAATGAAAGATCCGTCATGCAGCTTCTGCAAATACACACAATTGTCATATTTGCTTCTTGTGTACTTCTGCCTTCTCATAAAGCTATCAAGTCGCTTGTACCACTGCCTCGGGGATTGCTTCAATCTATATAGCGATTTGTTCAGCTTACAAACCCAATTTCTACCACCAGCATCTGTGTATCCTTCGGGCTGAGTCATATAGATCTCCTCTTCTAACTCACCATGCAAGAAAGCCGTCTTAACATCAAGTTGAGCTAGCTCCAAATTCAACTGTGCTACCAAGGCCAACAAAATTCTAATGGAGGAATGCTTCACAACAGGGGAAATACATCATTGTAGTCAATTCCCTCCTTCTGAGCGTAGCCTTTAGCTACCAATCTTGCCTTGTAGCGAATATCCTTCTTGCTAGGAGATCCATCTTTCTTTGCGAATACCCACTTGCATCCGATTGCCCTTTTACCTTTCGGTAATTGCGCCAACTCCCAAGTATTGTTCTTCCAGAGAGACTGCATTTCTTCATCCATGGCGCTTTTCCATTTATCACTTTCTAAGCTTTGCATTGCTTCTTGATAAGTGATAGGAATATCATCAACAACGGGAAGGGCGTAGGCCACCATATCAGTAAATCGAGCAGGTTTACGAATTTCTCTCCGTGGCCTTGCAACTGCAACTGGTTCTGGTGTACTTAGTGGTTCTTGGGTCAGAACCTCTTCAACCTCTAATTCCTCTATTGTGGCTGGAGAATTAGACTTATTAACTGGGCAAATCCCCATCTGCTCAAACTCCACCTGTTTTGGAGTACACTCCACCTGCTGTGGAGTATTGCTCGTCTGAATATCTTTATCTGCTACCTTTTTCAATGTGGCATATTCATCAAAGGTAACATCTCTGCTACAGATCATTTTCTTTGTGCTTAAGCACCAAAGACGAAATCCCTTCACTCCAGAAGTGATTCCCATAAAGAGAGCTTTCTTTGCCCTCGGATCTAACTTTGACTCCTTCACATGGTAATATGCAGTGGTTCCAAACACATGTAAGGAATCATAATCTGTAGCCGGTTTTCCAGACCATACCTCCATAGGAGTTTTTCTTTCTAATGTAGATGATGGCAAACGATTAACAAGATGGCCAGCGTATGTCACAGCCTCAGCCCAAAATTGCTTGCCCAACCCAGCATTGGACAACATACATCGAACTTTCTCCAGCAATGTTCGATTCATACGCTCTGCCAATCCATTCTGCTGTGGTGTATCCCTAACTGTGAAGTGTCGAACAATACCATACTCTTGGCACACATCGAAGAACGGATCACTTTTATATTCCCCTCCATTGTCCGTCCTAAGCCGCTTGATTTTCTTGCCAGTCTGCTTTTCGATCATAGTTTTCCATTTAAGAAAAACTCTAAGCACTTCATCCTTAGTTCTCATGGTATACACCCAAACTCTTCTGGAAAAGTCATCAACAAAAGTAACAAAGTAGTGTTTTCCTCCCAATGAAGGTGTCTTGGAAGGCCCCCACACATCTGAGTGAACATATTCCAAAATACTTTTTGTATTATGGATAGCAGTACCGAATTTCACTCTCTTTTGCTTTCCCAGAACACAATGCTCGCAAAATTTTAATTTGTAAGCCTTTGCACCTTTCAACAATCCTTGCTTTGCCAGAATTTGCAAGGATTTTTCGCTGGCATGTCCCAACTTCATATGCCACAACTGCATTGAGTCCAATTCTTTGTTACCGGAAGTTGTAGCGACTGCTCCAATAACTGTACTACCTTGGTAGTAATACAAGTTATTTTTCCTGATGCCCTTCAATATCACAAGTGCGCCAGATGTCACTTTCAAAATCTCATCTCTCATAGTAACAACAGAACCATTAGATTCCAAGGCTCCCAATGAGATGAGATTTTTCTTCAAACTGGGCACGTACCGAACATCAGTCAGAACTCTGGTTGATCCATCTTGATTCTTTAATTAGATTGAACCTATCCCAACAGTTTTACAGGCATTGTCATTGCCCATATAAACAACTCCTCCATTTAGTTCTACTAAATCAGAGAACCACTCCCGGTTAGGGGACATATGATAGGTACAACCCGAATCCAATATCCACTCATCTGAATGGAACGACGATGATGATGCAACCAGTGATAGTTCAGAGTCACTAGTATCATGCTTAGCAACACAAGCATCTACAGCAGCTTTTCCCTTATTCTTTAGCTTTGGACAATTTTTCTTCCAGTGGCCTTTCTCATGACAAAAAGCACATTCATCTTTCCCGAGTCTGGACTTTGACTTTGATCTCCCCTTTTGAGTTTTCTTCCGAGTGTATGAACGACCTCAGACTACTAAAGCTTCTGTATCTCTGATTGAGTTTTTCTGTTTGTCCTTCTTTATCTGTTCATAACTGTATAAGGCCGCACAGACTTCGCTCAGAGATATATCACTCCTGCCATGAAGTAGAGTAGTTTCTAGGAACTCAAACTCCTCAAGAAGTGACCCCAACAGCATCAAAGCCAAATCTTCATCTTTGAATGTCTCATCCATATTCAGCAAATCAGTGACTAACTGATTAAATTTGGTGATGTGATCATTCATTATGTTACTTGGGACGTATGTGAAGCGAAACAGTCTTTTCTTCAAGTGGAGCTTATTTTGACTGTTTTTCTTCAAAAAATTTTCTTCAAGTGCCACCCACAACTTATTTGCAGAAGTCTCCTTTGAAAAAGCATACCTCTGCTCTCGAGAAAGGCATGATCGAATTGTGCCACATGCCAACCGATTGATCGCCTTCCAATCTTTCTCCTGTACATCATCTGGTTTCTCTTCATCAATGGCAATGTCTAGACCCTGCTGAAAAAGGGCATCTAGAACCTCACTTTGCCACATACCAAAATGGCCCGTGCCATCAAAGATCTCCACGGCCAATCTTGCATTTGCAATTGTCGGTCTTGTCCATATGGACGATGTTGAAGCTCCTACACCGACCGTTTTCTCCATAATCTTTCAATATACCTAATGAAATCTTTTCTGATGTGGAAGATCAGTTTAAACTGCAACCACAGAGCATACTACGATTAACGTTCGGCTCTGATACCACTTGTTGTTCCAATAGGGTCGGAAGCGTGTAAATTATTGTACTAAAAAATCACACAAAGTTCAATTCCCAGGGAAGAGAGGTGGATCACAAGGATCTCTTAAATACCAAGTCTTTCCTTAGTCAGAATATTCCTTCTAACGTAATTTAATAGCACAATTAAATACTACTATTATACCCTCAAATATTGAAAGAAAAATAGGATAAAAAGAACATAAGAGTTTTAACGAGGTTCGGTAAATTATACCTACGTCCTCAGGCACTAACACCAGATGATAACTTTACTATCTCCAAAATATTACAAACAAATAGAATTCCTTAAGAATTCTCAAATGGGAGAAGAGAGAAAACTAAGAGAGAAAGATTGGTTGGGATGAATTGAAATGAGAAATGAGAAGGCCTATTTATAGTTGAGGTTCAAGGACCAAACAATAAATAGCCCATTATCTCAAGGACCAAAAAAAAATTATCCCTTGCCACTTTTCCAAAGTTGGTGGTTGTCATTATTGATTGTCTCCCATTAATGTTAATGGCAACCATTATTAATTGTCTTCCATTAATGTTAACACCCTGCAGGTGCACTAGCTGGGGCTTCTGTAGATGGCAATGCTGTTGGTTCCTCCCCTCCTTCTCTGGCTACAGCTCCAAGTCCTAGCGGTGGTGTCGCTCTTGAGGTCTCGGCGTCGACTATTGTCGGAGTTGGAGCGGCCACCGTTGCTGGCTATGTTATGTTTTAAAATATAATGGTTTTTTTAAGGATGGAACAGGCTTTTATTGTTTTATTATATGAGGGGAAAAAGAAAAAGAAGCTGCCTTATTAATTATATTGTAATTTGATAAATTTTTTTATGAATAAAGAGGAACTGATGGATGCATCTTAAAAAAAAATTTTGAGGGATCAAAAGTTAAATATCTTGTTTTGTATATTTTAAATTGTTTGAATTATGGAGTTAAAAATAAAATTTTTATAATCAATTGAATCAAAATACTTGAAAGAAAATAAATTTGTAATTTTATCATTTAGTGAATCGAAAGTCACAAAGGACTGAATTGAGGAAAGAAAAGACTATAAAAAATTTGAAAGAAGCTTAATTGAGAGAGAAATGGTAGTAGATAAATTGGGCAGCCCTATTGAAAGAAGATTTTAGGCCTTGACCTTGTAAAAGTTTTATTTTTAGGTATATTTTATGTTTATTTTACAGTTATATTTTCTCTCTCTTAATAATGCAATGTGTCTAACCACAACGTTTTAACATCCGTTGCCAAACCTTTATTGGAATTGATACGTTTAAGATTTGGGTTAGAAGAGAAAGTGCCTAAAGCTAGTAAAATGACTGTACCATGTATGGGGATTAGACTTGTCCAATCCAAGGTTGTCACTTGATATTTTTCTTTTAATTTTGCCAACAAAATAATCATGAAAATGAAGCTAACAAAGATTACTAGCAAATACCAACAATTTCTGAACATGTCGATCCATTTCGTCATTTAAAAAATCTAAGGCCAAAGGCCAAAACAAGTGGAGTTTATGTGTACAAAGTGGACTTAGAGTGGGTCGTTCAAATTTAATTTCATCTTAATTTTATTTGATTTAACTAAATAGTTTGTGTCTGACATGAAATAAAAAATCTCTTGTTCTACTCTAACCCGAGTAAACCACCCAACCTCACATGCAACTTCAGCTTTTTCCTCAAGCATTTATCTCATCTATAACCAAGGTTGAATTATAAATCCTTTGTGAGTATATTTTTTTTCATTTAATTAACTTAAAATTTTAAGGCACCAAAACAGCCATTTTATCAAATTAAGTGCGGATATAAGGGGCCCTAAAATAGAATTTTTTTCATTTAAGTCCTTTATCATTTATAAAACTTAAATTAGTAATAGTAAAATTGTACTTTGGCCCTTAAAATAATAAAAATTTGATTTAATTCTCTAAAATTATAAAGATATAAGCTATTAAAATGAAATAATTACATTTTTACTATCATAAAAATATATAATTTAATTCCGGCCCCACAAATCATATTTCTAGATCTATCACTGCTTATTAGAATTCCTCCACCTATCTAACATGCTATAATTTGATATTTTGTTTTTATAATGTTGTTAGTAAACCCAAATTAAAAATATGTTGGT
This sequence comes from Gossypium hirsutum, assembly GCF_007990345.1. Classification (NCBI taxonomy): domain Eukaryota; kingdom Viridiplantae; phylum Streptophyta; class Magnoliopsida; order Malvales; family Malvaceae; genus Gossypium; species Gossypium hirsutum. Next base: position 1,756,520 of record NC_053446.1, read on the forward strand.
TGCTACCATTAAAGTGATAATATGAAAAAAAATTTTAAAGAATAGTGATGAGCATTATATAAACTTATTATTAATAGAACATGATTGAATGAATTTTTATGTGGTTTTAATTGTGTGATTGAATAAAAAAAATATTTTTCACGTCATCACTTGAATGAAAGCAACTAACTGGGTTGTCAATTTGATCATATTAATAACATTATAAAAATAGAGAAATAAAATTATGTTAAATAAAAATAAAAATTAAAGCCAACAACTTCTTGCCTAGTGACAAGAGCACTATGTTATAAGTATAAAGGTTTGGATTCGATCAAGCAACCTCATTCTCCTTTCTCAATTATAAAAATAAAAAGATTAAATCTCTAATTTTAACCGGATTGGAGAAGAAATATAAGAGGTGCTTCATTTCGCTTTTATTTTCATCAATAGCCAATCATGGGCAGGCCCCTTTTTGCAATTTACCAAGAGTCCTAGTGGTAATTAGGAAACGTTGGGCCAATTTTGCCCAATATCTAACAGGCTAGGCCTAGGGATAGGGCTGGATGAAATCTGATCCGATTTTATATCTTTCTTTCTCATTTTGTTTAATATTTGAATTATGACACTAAATGCATCAAATTTGTTTAATACTTGAATTGTGACACTAAAGAATTCCTCCATTCCCACTTGACCTCATTGAAATATTAAATAATTTGTATATTATATCATCTTTACAAGATTAAGTACAAATATAAAAAGGCTTATAAAAATTTAATTAAAAATAAAACAAATTTAAAAATTCCAAGGTTGTGCTTCAAAATTCTAATTGAAAACTTTGAACTCAATTTTTCTTTAAAAAAAATGCCCTATAAAATCGGATTAGGTTTTTGGTTATGAGATTAACAACTTTCCTACTGAACTAGCTAATTCGTTGTTTATCTTCTAATTTACAAATCACTAATTAGTTTCTATATTATGGATGGAGGGAGAAAAAGGGGAAACTTGGTGGAGTTATGAAAGTACCACAAATGAAAAACCAAGCATACTAAAAGGCAAATTTGATCATTTGTTTACAAGTTAAAAGAAGGAATGAAAAGATGAGCAACTAGGAACCTTCTTTCCAAACCCATAATAGAAACAATACAAGTTCTAATGGAACCAAAGTGGGTTAACAGACCAGTTGAATTTAACTAAATGGAGGCTTTGCTTATTTTTGGCATTGTGTTATCATGGATGGAAGCTGAAGGCATTGCAATATGAATATAATCATTTTAATTTTTACATTTCTTACAAACGTGGGATTACTCAACATTACAATTTATATAAGATTTAGATTAAAAGGGAGGATGAAGGTTCGCACAATGGTATTGGTCTTAAGGAAGCGTGGGATTATTCAATGTAATGTATTGTAGATTGAATTTTAGTTCGATTGACATGGATATTGTTGTTAATGTAGGAGGACATGGGTTCGAGTGTGTTGAAGTGTATTTTTCTCCTATTTATGGGTTAAAAAGGGACTATGGGTAGTTCTAAACATTATGAGAAAAAATAAATATGATCAAAACCTACAATGAAATTGTTCAAAAAAATTTATATATTGATTCGAAATACAAGGCCTTATTCTTTTAAAGTGGATACCATAATTAGAATTTCATTTAGGCCTTATTGGTCTTTGAAATTGAAATTTTAATTTTCAAAATTTATAAAATTTTTCATTTTGACTTTTCATTATACTAGTTTATAAAATTTTCCATTTTTGAAGGCTAAAATTGGAAATGGAACACTCATATGAAGTTTCTCATTATTAACCGGATTAACAAGCACCATTATACCCCCAACTAATTTCATGGTCAATGTACATAGAATCACCCAAAGGAAATTACCTGAAATCTGAAAGCATAACCCTTAGTTTACAAATATAAAAACAAAAATTATAAATATGTTAAAAGCAAGCAGGAGAACCAAATTAATACCTAAATATAACAAATCTTAAATTTTGATGGGTCTCCTTTTTTTACCAACAATACATTTGCGAGAATTATAATTCCTTAATTAGACATTACCATTGTCATTGTCTATCAACTATATATAAAAGAAAGTTCCTAAAGTCTTACATGACATCTTTTCTTTACATGATAAAATAATGGTTAAATTTCAACTATGATCCCTCTATTTTTTTGAGATTATATAATAATGGTTAAATTTTAGTTTTAATCCTTATACTACGCTCAACATTTAATTTATATACTTCAATTTTTGACATAATTTAGTACCTTAACTTTTACAGTGTCGTTAGTTAGCCTAAATACTTTGTTCTAATTAAAATGTTGATGTGAATTTTAAGAAGTATTAAATCGTTAAATCGTTAAATTTTATTTGTTAAATTTAGTTATTTAAGTCCATTATAATGTCATCTTTTTTATCACATGACTATTAAGTGAGCTTTTTTATTATTATTTTCAATATGCTATAACAACAAAGAATTTAAACAGTGTTAACAACAAAACTTAAATTTTTAAATTTAAAAGATAAAAGAATTTAAATTCTTAAAAATAAAAATATAAAAACAGAAATGATAATCTATTACCCAAAATAATAATAATGATAATCAGTGGACCAACCTAATGATTGATTATCTTTAAAGCTTATAAATATAATCACAATTTGGAAGGTGTGAAAGAATATTTGAAAATATATTTTTCGACTATTCTTATTCCCATGGTACATATCCTTAGCAGCAGTGCTTTTCATGCTGTCTCCATTTGGACGAATTAGACAGGAAAGCGACTCATCTAACTTACTCGAAGTAGGGTAGGATATTTTTAAATATATAAAACAATTATCAGTCTAATTATGTTAAAATTTGAAATAATCCTAATACCTTTACTATGTGAAATTTTGAAATTCTTTATCAATGTACAATAGGGGAGGGGAAGGGGCAAACAAGTCCCAAATCCCCAAAATTCATAAAATCATAAGTTAATATATAATAAAACTGTAATTCAACTGTAATAAAAATTTCTAGCTTCAGTCTTATCAATGTGAATAACTAATGGTGTTAACAACTTGAACTAACTAATAATATTATAAAATAGGACCAATTTACATTAAATTAAAATATAAAAACTAAATTTCAAATTTTAAGATAGTAAGCATGAGCATCACCAAATTTTATACCTAGTACCACTTATGGAAAACGCATAAAACTAGGTTTCGTGTGTTTCCCTCCAACACATTCGCCAATTCACTTCAAAATTCATCAACAGGTGACACAATCTGATGATGATAGTGACGTGCAAAGTCCGATTATGTACACATTTGCTAGTGGCTCAAAACTAGACAAACAAATGTTGTCCAACTTCCAAGCAAGCAATTACACGTATAAATCCAAATCCTTTTTTAAGAATAAATACCTTCGTCACCAATTGGTACCTCCCCCAATGCAACTTCGAGGAAAGAGAACGTTTTCAAAACGAAGCCGGCCATGAACTTATATACCCCCCACCAACAAAACGCCGCCTGCAACAACCTTCCTCTTACCTGTACATTCATTGTCATCAGCAATCCTTTTCTTATATACATGAAGTTATAAATACCTTACACGCCTAGTTGCCTAAATAGCATGCACTTGAAAATTTCTCAAAAAGACTAAACATGGCAGATGCTATTGTGTTCGAGGATTTCTTCCCTGCCATGGTGGATAAGTTAGGTGCAGAAGGGTTTATGAAAGAGCTATGCAATGGGTTTAGGTTGTTAATGGATGGGGAGAAAGGGATGATTACATTTGAGAGCTTGAAGAGGAATTTGGCTTTGTTAGGGTTACAAGATATGGATGATGATGAAGTGGTTTGTATGTTGAGGGAGGGGGATTTGAATGGTGATGGTGGGTTGGATGAGATGGAGTTTTGTACTTTGATGTTTAGGTTAAGTCCTGCTTTGATGATAAGTTCAAAGAGTTTGCTTGAAGAAGCTTTGGTTACTGAAATGTAACCCTTTTTAATTGTAGCCATTGTTCTTTGTTTTAGGGCATTGTTTTGCTATATTTGTCTATGATGAAATCAAACGTCTCTTTTATTTTATTTTTTCATGATGTAATAACATAATACATTATCGGATTTTAAGATATAATTTTTATATTTTAACTTGACGAAATTTGATTCTCTTACTACTTTTACGATGTGATTAGGTAATAATTATATTTAAATTAAAAATATATATAATTCGCATATAAATAAACTAAACATCCATTCATGGTAATTACGCATGATGTAACCATGGATGAGTTTGTTTTAGAATTTTAGTTGCTTCTACGCTTTGATTGAAAAATTCAAAGTTAGCAAATGGACAAAGGAAGAAAACAAACAAAGATACATATGAGACATCTTTGGTTGTTTTCCACACTCATGGGGCAATATTGAGGATTGAAATGAAACATATATCTTACTTGTAACCTCGGATCTTATTTAGTTTTAGACTCAGATATTAAATATAAGAAATTTTTGAAATGAAAAATAAAAGACGAATGTAGAAAAAATAAAGTATGAGTTATTCGAGGTTAGGCTAATTGTTGCAAATATTGCTAATTGGTGAATAGAATTCACTTCACATCAATGTCGATTAAGTTTTATCTCGATTAGCAAGGATATTATTGTCAATGCAAGAGGGCATAGGTTCGAATGCGCTCAAGTGGATTATTCTGTTATTTATGGGTTGAGGAGGGGCTATGGATATTTCTAGGAATTGTGTCAAAAAGAGTAGACATGATCAAAACCTATAATGAGATTATTCAAAAAAAATCACTTCAAATCAGTTAATATAGGTTTTTAAAATTTTCGGGTTATCTTAGAGTTTGAATATTTTGAGTTTACTCCTTTGGTTCAAGTTATTTTGGATCATTAGTCCAAATTATTTTAAATTTGATTCATTTAAATTTTAAATTATTTAAGATTAGGGTCATCTTTGGGTTTAGGTTAAACCCTACATTGATATTACTTCTGCAATTTAAATTTACTCATTTAACCTTCAAATTTTGTCATTCTTTCAATTATTTGAAATTACAACATTAAAATTACTATCTTAATCATTTCACACAACAACTTGAAGTTTTCGAAAAACAAATTGAATTTATATGAAAATTATTTTTAATATCGCATAATATAATACTAATAATTTTATTAGTCTCGTAATTGTATTTCCAAAAAAATAATATCATATCATGTAAAAAATATTAAATATTAATAGGATCATTTAACCTATAAAATATTTATAAATCTAATAACTTTTAAACATTCGGTTAGATTGATCTTCACTTTAATCTTAATTTATTTTATCTACACAAACTACATATAATTTTAAGGATCCATACATGAAGAAATTTTGACATTGTGGGGTTGTTGGGCATGAAGATGGTGTAGTGTTGTTGTCGGATTAGATGATGGAGTATATGCAAGTAAAAGCATGTGATTTCATGTACATGAAGAAGAAAAAGGAAGGTACATCAAGTTTGGACAGCACACAAATGATTTGATTGAGATTCCAAATCCGAAGGTTGTAGTGGAAGAAAATTTGCGTAAATTGTGATGCTTAACAAATGGTCCGCCATATGAACAAAAAGATTTATATTGACGTAGGCCTCTAATAAATTCGAGGAAGAAATCCAAGTTCAAACCTTTCACGGGTTTAGCGGATGAAGATTCATGTAAGTCAAAAGCTTGAAGCTTTTACAGGGAAGAGGTACAGATTAGGTGGAGATCTTAAACTTGATTTTTACTGTTTTTTAGGTTTAATTTTCTTATAAATGTTTTTATTTAAATAAATAATGATATTATAATTTGTTCTTCCATAATCCAATCAAAAGATTATATGTGAACCAACTATTTAAAGTAGGATACTAATGAAACCCAAAGTTAAGCAAGCAAAGAATCCCAGCTCAATTTTCTTATAATTTAACTATAAGTAGTATATTATAGTTGCTTTTATAGATCACAGCTTAATTCCCTAAAAGAATTTCTTAGCACAGGCTTGTTTTCATGTCAACTCAGTTCACTATTTAAAATTTAATGAAATATTAAAAATATTTTTATTATTTCAATTGATTTTTTATCAACCTCAATCTAAATTGGGCCGGGTATGTTGGGTTGGACGGACTGCCTGATCCATACACAGTACTAGCCATAGATAAGAGTCGGTTCGGTTCCTCTTTTAAATCCCTAGCTCTTGTAATTTCTAGGCCTTCTCTCCCCAATTACAATCGAAATCAATTAGGGTTAGGGTTTTTCCCCATCCAAATTCTGATTTAACCCAAAATGCCTCAACGTCACTCGAAGAACAACAACGATTTAGCCTTCTTCACCTACGATGAGAAGAGGAAGCTAGGGTACGGTACTCAAAAGGAGAGATTAGGAAAAGACTCCATTAAGCCTTTCGATGCTTGCTGCCTTTGCTTGAAACCTTTCATCGATCCCATGTCTTGCCAAAAAGGTCATGTTTTTTGCAAAGAATGCATTCTCGAATGCCTTTTAGCCCAGAAAAAGGATATCCAAAGGTATTCCCTTTTTTAGCCCAGACCCTTGTGTTTATCTCAATGAATCATTTATTTGTATTTTGCCCAATTTTTTGTTTGATTTTTGTGATAAATCTTAAAATTAGGCATGAATTTTGATCTAATATGTAGTATGATGAACTTAGGCTTGGTGTATTGATTCAATTATACATGTAAAATTTTGATCCAATTGTATACATATAAAAACGTAAACGAATTCAATTATTTTCATGTTTGAACAATATAATTATTTAATATGTTAACATAAAACAGTGTTACATCGATAATGGTGTTATGGTGTACGAAAATCAAATTAAATTAAAAAATATGTATACAATTGCATAAAATTGAATTTCGTGTATTACATTGTAGATTTTCTTCCTTTTTTCCCCCCTTCGTTGAGGAGTTATTTCTCAACAAACAGATAATGTCTAAGATCTTTAGAACATGATTTTCTGGGTATTTTGTGGATCGTATAGGCTGACATGCATTTAGAAGATGGTTGGTGATTTATGGCCAAAATTGTGCAGTGTTGCTTCATTCAGTGTTCCATATGCTAGGGATTATAGACTCCTTAGCTTCTAACAAACTATTTCTTTAAAGTTGCGAAGGATGCTTTCGGTTCATGTGCAGTTTGGTGTCTTCTTTGACTTATACTAGCCGTTTTCGCTAATCACTCTTGATGTATTTGAGATTGGTGCCTTAATGTGCATCTTTTTGTTCACGGTTCTAGATTGTCCTTGTGTTTGTTTTGTTTCATGATAATCTAGAAAGCTTATCATTAATCTTTTAGACCATTGGATCACATCAATAGCTTCTCTGATAGTAGTTGAAAGGTTGCGAGGATCAACTAGAGCATCATTGCTACTTTTTTCCTGTTTTCATCGACACAAAGCAGGATTTATATATGCCTACATTTGTGAATTTCAATGTTCTGTAATGTATTTTTATTTGGTTATTTAGCAATATAAAATTGGTAGTCTTCAATATGAAAAACAACCCTTCACATGATGTAGAAAAAACAGTGGGTTTCTGGTACTAAATTTTCTTCGAAAAAGAAGATTATAAATTGTCGTGCTCGGATTCAACTAGAACATTTCATTTATGGGGTCAATAATGGAAACTATGATTTCCATCCTCTGACAGGAAACTTGCTGCCCATGCTGCTCAGCAGAAACTAGAGAAGGAGGAGGAAGAAGAGAGGTTGATATTGGAGAAAGCAAGAGAGCTGGACGCATTCGATCAACAAAATCACGGTGCCTTACCACAATACAATGACAAAAACCACAGCAGAGACAAGAATGGTTTCCATGGAGCAAACAGTGTCAAAGTCACATCTTTTGAAGAGGAAGCACTCCGGACAATGAAAGCATTTTGGCTTCCCTCCGCCACTCCAGAAGCACCTGTTAAAGTCGACACTCCTTCCACCAGCACAGTCTGTCCAGAGGGCAAAGAAAAACTCAAACTGAAAACCCTTTTTCCTATCTACTTCACTGAAGATGAGAGCGAGCAAAAGAAATCCAATCTCGATAAAACCTATATCTGCCCGAGCTGCAAGGTCACTTTGACCAACACATTGTCGTTGGTAGCTGTAAGTTCCTGCGGGCATGTCTTTTGCAAGAAATGTGCCGATAGGTTTATGGCTGTCGATAAAGTTTGTTTAGTCTGCGACAAACCATGCAGAGAGAGGAATTTGGTTACTTTGGAAAAAGGAGGGACAGGGTTTGCTGGACATGGGGATCATCTTGAAGCTACTGATTTCAAGCATTTGGGAAGTGGTAGCGGCTTGGGGCTTGTAAGACCTGCGGCTAAGACATAAACAAGAAATATGAAACAAGAAAGAGGAAAAAAATAATGCCACAAGTTTGATTTTTGCATAATGCCTGTTGGTTTAATCATCTTCAATAACCTTTTGTTCAGTATTTCTGGTATTAACGTGTTCAGTTTTATTGTAATCTTGTAAAATAGTTATGGCCATATCATTTTCTATTTCATGCAGTGTTGTTGGACTGGATTTTATGTTTCTTTGGATTTTTAATTTATTTGCTAATCGGACTGACCAGTTGAATTGGGAACAAATAGTTTGATCGGTTCTATTGTTGGTCCGGTTCCATGGGATTAATCCAGGGTACTATGAGTTTTTGTATTAGGAACTCGATTATATTTTGTTTCTTTTATTCAAAAAATGTTTTTGAGTAAATTAGTTATTGTATAGAATAAAGAATAAACTGGTGTTTTTGATAAAATTATATCAATTTTTATAATTAAAAATTGGTCCTTGTACTTCAAATAAGGTATACTTATAATTTTTAATTTTCAATAGTAAAATTTGATGAAAATTTTAGTAATAATGATGGGTTTGCTTTTCAACTTAAAATACAAAAATATTATTTTTTGAGTAAAAGGATAAAAGTGAAATCTGATTTTTATCGCAGAGGTTTCAATGGTAATTTTACTATAATAGTCTCCTCCAATGTACTCTACATTGCCACGGCGGCGGCGCCGCGGTCTACTTCAGTTTCACCTCTCCTCGTACGTGATTTATAATATTTGGTCCTAATCATTAATTTGTGAGTAAAGTTAGCTCCTTTTTCTGGGTGGGAATAGGGGAAACCTATCATACAGCAATTATTAGCAGATTATAATCATAAATCCTCTAATAATCTGTATCCCTAGTGGCAATAGCTGTCTCAACGACAATTATCCGCCCCCATTTGGGTCCCACACGCCGCCGCCCACGCCAAAACGTAAAACATTAACTACAACATTTAAAAGGCAGTAACTTTAGAGCGGGAGAGAGGATAAGCTGTGAGATTTCGTGGTTTGGGTTTTTAATGGCGGAATTAAACAAGCAAGAAAAAGTAGTTATAAATGGAAACGAAGAAGGAGAAGAAACGAGGTTGTTAGAAGGAATGGCGGCGTTAGATTTCGACATGCTATGTTCCACGGTGGCTTCTCAACAAACCCAAGGCAAATGGAGGGAAATTGAAAGCTCCGGGGAAGAAAACGCCGTCGGCGTTTTGAGGATGTGGGAAGGTGAAGTTGTTCTTGATTTCATGTATGACCGCCGTGTCGCTCTTGAATCCGCCTGGTCAGTTATTTTTCTCTATGTTTTGATGTTGTGAAACTGATATGAGCGATTAAATTATATGTTTGTGAATTACTGTGTTTTAATGTTGCAGTTGCCCCTGCTACAGATTTGGGAAGAACATGAAGCGGGTTGGTTTTGGTTATTGCCTTCTTCAGGTAAAAAATAATGTGTTTTCATGGTCATATTATAATATGCAAGTTTTTTGAGGATCTTTTTTGCAACTTCTATTTATATTCTAGTCCCTGCACTTCAGTGTTTATTACCAATGATGTGCTGTATTTCAATATTTTTCTGAATTCATAATATGCTGTGTTCCAGGGAACTGTTTATTTCATTCTTCTTGTTAGTGTGTTTCTCAACATCCTTGCCTTTATGGTCACCGACCGGAATTGCTTCCTGTATTTAGCCGTTGCTTTCACCGTATCTCTCGGTGCGTATTCGGGGTTCTTCCGTATGCAAATCAAAAGAAAATTCAATATTATGGTAAGAAATTTTACTTACGATCATGCTTGATTCTTAGGGATTGGCATAAATGTTTCAACTAGGTGTCTGAAAGACCAACTAGATTGATGCAAAGCCTGTTTTGCATAAAATTTGTAACATGTCCCATGGTACTTTACATAACAAATAATCACACGGTAGTGCGAATAGCATCATAGACATCGATTATGGTTTTACTGATATCGTACTGTTGTCGGAAATGCTTGTTTGCAGGGTACCGATAACTTGTTAGATGATTGCATCTACCATCTAATCTGCCCTTGCTGTACATTATCACAGGTTCTTGTTCCTACGAAACTGTGTTTGAACTTTTTGCTTATAAGTTTCATTCAATTAGCTTCATTTTTGTTTGGACATGGAGCAGGAATCCAGAACACTAGAGATGAACAATGTCCAAGACGGTACATGGCATGGTCGTGGTGCTATATGCATAGGAAGCCACAGCGAAGGGAACAGACCATTCTTTGAGCTCCACCATCCTCATCCTATATCAATTAAGATTCCGGAGCCCTGCAGCATGCAAAACGGTTTAAATGGTTTTCGATAAAGTTCGAACACGAGAAGCTTATACGCCATGACTGCAGTAGATGCTTGTCAAAAATTGTATTCTTTGTACTATACTAGTATTTCATCATTGAATTTGGCATATTGACATATGCTCTCCATTGCAGGCTTTTGGTTTTTCTCAAATGCAAAAAGTTTGTTTACATGATGGTATTGTCTTTCCTAAATTTCTTGCAGGGCCTAAAGGATATAATCTTTTAACATGATAAAGGAAAATGAAATGGTTTTGCCAATGTGGTAAGAATCAGACCAATTAGACTGCCGGTTCAATAGTAAGTGGTATCGGTTGAACCATCAGTTATTGATTTAACCTATCGGTTTGATCCGATTCTGACAACCATAAAGTTCTACATGTTATGGTAGTTGGGGGAGGGGAGGGGGCTTTTTTGGTAGATTTGCTTAATGGTAAAAATATCATGGAAATTCTTATACTAGGACTTAAATTATATTTTTAAGTAAATTAATTATTGTATATTAGATTAAACGCCAAATTGATCTTTTTATTAAGAATTTTATCTATTTGTATTGTATGTCAACATAAGATACATGTAGTATGCCACATGTCATTATTTGGTTATTCCATTAGCCATACTAACTTTTAACAGAAATCATCAATTTGCTATTTGATCTAACATATAGAGATTAATTTACCCATTTTTTGATGGAAAGATAAAATACAATTTGACTCTTAATAGAGGAATCTCCATGATACTTTTACCGCAAAAAAAAAAGTAGAGGGTGGCAAGGTAATTACATCATCAATCACTTTTTCCATATTAAAATTGTAATCCTGATAACTACCCAATTGACCCTTTTTGTGTGTGTTTCTCAATCAATTTGGTCGGTAACTATCTTTAAAAATATGACATTCATTATAAAAATTTAAGGATGGAGTTAATTAGTAAAAATGATTATTTTAATTTTTTTTTTATAAACATAAATATTTTCTATTTTTAGGTATTTTCTGGTTTTATAATTTTTTAAAAATTCAAAAAAAAATAAAAGAGAAAGGAAAAATGTGTTTCATGCTCGATCTTTTCTTTGTTTTTTGGTTTCTGGCCACGTTTATCTTCCATTTTTAATTTCACAAGGAAACAAACAAGTCAATAAATAAAATATTCATTAATAAAAATTAATCAAGATGCCACTTATTTATTTATTCATTTATTCAACTACTTCTTTGAATATGACTTTATAATTACATCAACCCGTTAAATCCATTCTTGAATAAAATTTTAGTTATATAAAATATTCTTTTATTAAAAAATCCCATCCACACCATTGATAAAGGTAGAAACTTTGAGTTCTAAGCAAAGACGAAGTTAAATGGCCCAAAATCATCTCTCTTAAAATTTAAAATTCAATCATACCCTCTCTAAAAACATATAATTTATAATTTAATCTTTATAAAAAAATAAAATTTTACATTAATACATTTATAAAATTATATTTTTTTCTCCCTCAAAAAATTTTAATTCAAATTTAGTCCATCCAAAAATAATTCTAGCTTTACCTTTTGTCTTAAATACCTCACTTTGAAACATTATACACAATTCTAAGTGTGGGTCTTGAGTTCTATCACGTGTGGATTTTAGTCCAATATGTCGGTTTTAGTATAGGTTGCACTATTTTTTAATTTATTTGTATTCAGTGGCAAAGCGCAGGCGGTAATGGTCTCTCTAAAATGGTAAAATTTTAATTTAAGCTCTTTATAATTTATAAAATTTTAAATTAGTAATGATAAAATTACACTTTGATATACTTGAAAATGATAAAAATTTAATTTAACCTTTTAAAATTTATGAAAATATAAACTATTAAAATGATAAAATTATATTTTTACTATCGTAAAAATTTCCAAAAATTTGAGATTTCACCACAGTATTTGTATAATTTAATTTAATCAAAATTGAATGTAATTAGATGGAGAATCATATTGGGAATGCCATCAACGTCAGCTACCTAACCCTCATGTAAGCTCCTTTTGACATGCAAAATTTGTAGTAGACAAGGCTGTTTTTTTTTTTTTTTGTAATCACTTCATTAAAATATTTGCTTTTTCAACTCCCTCATCGATGCTTACAATGAACTTTTTTTTTCTTCAACTAACACACCATTACCAGATTCCTTATCAAATTGAAACTCTAAATAAGCAACAACACGACATTCAAATTCGGTACACTATATTACCTTTGTCGTCTCTGTATTTCGTTTAACGAATAAAGATTTTTTTACCCACTGACTCTAATTTTGTACTATCTGTTCTTCATGCAGGTGACTTGAAAGTTGAAACAGCCCAATATATTTGCAATTTGATTATCAGCCAAATCTGGGTTTTATTTACTTTGTTGCAGAGATGGCAAAATCAGTTGAAAATAGAGCTTTAAAGAAAGGTGCATGGAGTCCTGAAGAAGACAAGAAATTAATCGCTTATATTAAGAGATATGGGATTTGGAATTGGGCAGAAATGGCTAAACCAGCTGGTAAAAAAAACCCAGAAATTGATTGCTTATATTATGATTTTTGTTGGGTTTTTTATGGGTTTTGTTTATTTGTAGGATTGCAAAGGTCAGGGAAGAGTTGTAGGCTTCGTTGGGTGAATTATTTAAGACCGGGAATTAAACATGGGAATTTCACTAAAGAAGAAGAAGAAACAATTATTGATTTACATGAAAAGCTTGGAAATCGGTAAGTTCTGTAACCTGATGTTTGGTTTTTTGGGGTAATTTGATCTTTGAAATTTAAAGACATGGGGGATTTTAGGAATTTGAAAGGGATTAATATATGAACTTGCAATTAAGTTGAATTTCTTGTAGTTGTGATGGTTTCTAATTAGTCTTTTAGGGTTTATTTGATGAAATCTGGAAATTTTGAGATTGGAGAATTTATGTGATTGTAACAGTTTTGAGTAGTTACTTGTGACAGAAGATAAATAATTTCACCACCGTCCGATCGATAAGGTATTAACAGTGGCAAAGCTGGAAAATTGCTTTAAAAGGCTAGAGATGCATCATAAAATTTTGGGGGTCAAGGCAAATTTACCACTTTTGGGGGCCAAGGTCACTGCCTGCCCCTTGCCTACGCCCCTGGGTATTATGTATTTTCCCGGGCAACAAGTATCGCTGGTTTCGTGATATTGTCCTCCTTTGGATGTCCACTGACTCCTTGTAGCCTGAAAGTCCAACTCCGCCCTGGACCTCCTTATATAGGAGTCTATTTTGAAATAATGGTCCCATTTAGACTAGTAAATTCAATGGGTTGGATTTAAATCAATTTCGGGTTTGATTCATTTTGAATACAGATAATTTTGAGTCCGGGTCATTCGGATTTTTAGGATTAGATCATTACAGGTTCTGGTCACTTCGTGCTTCATTTCTAGTTACTTGTTAGAGATCTTTTGGGTTTAGATCATTCCATGTTCAGGTTGTTTCGAGTTCTGGTCAAATCATGGTCGAGTTAAATAGGTTCGTGTGGTTGGCTTTTTTATGGCCAAATTAGGTTAGGTTGGGTTTGGGATCGGTTTCGGATTTTTGAGTTCAGGTCAAAACTAAACAGATCTGGTACCATTAGATTTATAGTGGTCAGTGATAGTACCTTACTGGTCGACAGGTCGTGAGTTATATTGCCGGTCGACAGGCCGTAACAATTGTTTTTTTGCAGATGGTCAGTGATTGCATCAAAGTTGCCCGGAAGAACCGATAATGAGATTAAAAACCATTGGCATGCTCACTTGAGCAAACGTTTGAAGTACGATCTGAATTCATTACCAGACATGTCCGATGCAGAAATAGACCAATATAGCTCATTCGAAACCGATCCCCCACCAACCAATGTTCCGAATGCATTGATTTCAGAAAGCTCTGCTGCAACTTCCACCAACAGTTTACCCTCCTCGAGCTCGAATCCTAAACAGTAATTCAACGAAAAGCCAATACATTTGGTTCGATGGACAACTTCATAGAATTACAACCATTCGTTGGTTCCATTGGACAACTTCCACCGCATAACAGCAGCCATTGCTTCATTTGTTTCAGCAGCAGTATATAATCAGGGTAAATTGACTTCAACTTTAGATGAAAAACAAAAAGGGACATGTATGGTGACTATTAATGTTGATAGATACACTACTGTGCATTGTTGTAGACTTGGCATTGACATTGACTGGATGCTATATATATATCATATCTGTCTTATAGCAACCAAGACTTACAGCTTCATTATTGAATGTAGGTAGATAATGAGTGAATGAATGCTTTCATGCAAACATGATCATAAGGTATGAAATCAAAGTACAAAAATGGCAGAAACAGCTTCATACAGAGATTAAAAGCTGGAACGAGATTTGGGTTTGGATCTTTGGACCATCTAAAATAGCCACAACTCCCTATATTAATATTGTTACATCCCTACGCGCACGCACGCTACAGAGTATGAGCGGCTTAATAGGCAACACTGGAATATATCACCAACCCCCACAGTAGTCTCATGTGGCCCACTTCTTATGCTAAAGGATCAAATTTAGCTCACCCTAAAACAAATCTATGATTGAACTCTACAAAAGGCTCACTCAAAGCTCTTATTCATCTATAGGTCAAATCTAGCCTATCCCCGAGCCCTTATAATTGGACTCTACACAATAATCATGATGATGGGCTCAAATTCATTTAATGATCTTTAAATTTTCAAGTTTACTAATCCCATTGTAGTCTTGTCTTGTTTATTCCATTTATCATCCCAAAACGAGCCTATGATTGGATTCTACACAAAGATCATCATGAAAAATGGACTCGCTCAAAGCCCTTATCTATTTATGTGTCGAATCCATCTTACCCCTAAAAGAAGCCTCTATCATTAGACTTTATATAAAGGTCATAATAAAGGATTAGCTGCTCAATGCCCTCTCTATTTGAAGAGGCAAACTAACATAAGAAGCTCACTTTCTCTCGCCACTAACATTAATGGCTCTTCCCACCCTTCCTATATGAACTGTAATCATTCTAAACATAACCGATTCTACCCAACACATTTTCACATCAAGAAAAACAAAGCCCTCTTGATCTTTGGGATAACTAAAAACCAAAAAACAGAATTCCAAGAAACCATGTTTAAACTGTTATTTTTTTCTCTTGACCTTCACAATTTCCTCAATAACCCCCCAAAATTTGTGTTTGGTTTTCTCGACAAAGATACCAAAAAATCTTTTTTAAGACAACAACGTGCCTTAAACATTGCCCCCTCTGTCTCTGACAGTCTCTCTCTCTTTCTCTTTCCTTTCCCCCATTAAATTCTTTGTAATTTCTTATGTAACAGAGAGTATCTTCTTTTTCCTGCCCAATTACCATTTTTGGTCTTTTCAACAAGTTATATATACTATAATGTGAAAAAAAAGAAGCTCAAAATATCTTGTTGAATTAAGCAATTGCTCTATCCCCTATCTGCTAGAAAACAACAAGACATTAACACAAACAAGCAGTACATTTTGAAACCCATGTTTTGTGGTTCATATACCTTCTAAAAACCAAAAAACCCATTAAACAAAATGGGGGTTTTTCTTTTATCCACATGGTTGAATATGGGACATCTTCACCCTTTTACTTTCACTGCAAAAACCAATCAATTTATGTCGTTTGATGCCTTTCTTTTCAGACATCTCAGTTTCTGATTTGTTGCAGTGACAATCCAAAACACTAATGGGTGTCACCGTGCTTGAAGTTGATATAGCATCCATTTTGTTTATCACCATTTCCATCACTGCATTAAAGCATATCAACAGCTTCTCCTACAAAACAAAAAACACCATTGCGTTCATTCATTACTGAAAGAAAAGGTGACCACCCTATTTACCTAATAACAAAAGTACTATTTTTGCTTGAGTTCAATCTCAAACTGCTCATCTCTCACCTCCAATTATAAAAAATATTTATTGAAATAAAAGAATCAAAAGAAACTCCGAAAAAGTATCATTTTATCACCTTTTATTCAAAAACTGATAAATCAATCCTTTATACTTTACATTAAAGAGTAAACTTTTATCTCATGTGTATCTTATTATGACATTTAATGACCAATTTTTAATAATAATAATAATAATAAATAAAATTTTTACAGAAATAATTTTTTTAATCTAATGTAACCTATAAGAGCTAAAGTATTTGTATAATCACAAAAAAAACAATATGACTTGGAACTCCGTACTACTTTTACAAAAAAAAAATATTTGCTTACTTCATTCACATATTCACAACACAAAATTGAAGCTTTAAAAGACGGGAATTGCAATGGGAGTAGTTCATGTGAAGCCATAAGTAAAGCTGATGCTGCAATGGTTGACGGTTTAAACTCCAACAGATTAGTTTCTACAAAACAAAAACTGGGTTTAAATTGATTTGTCATAAAAACATCAAAGAAATGATTTTTATGTATTTTTATGTTTTATACCAATGCCAGCTTGGAAGATTATATGTGTAGCTCTGTCTTTCAATGCTTGTATCAATGGTGGATCTTTTAATTCAAACAAAGATATGAAGAAACAAATAAAGGAAAAGGGTGTTATGGTTCTCATTCTCCAATTTAACGCATCAAGTACCAAAAGCTCCATTCTTTGAATAGCTGAAGCATCAAAGATGAACCCTTCTTCTCTCTGTTTCAATGTCATGAGGGTCAAAAAACAAGACCATACTTTTAATCCAAAAATACATGTTTTTTTTACCTGGAAATTAGAGTAACAAAAATGCATGTCCTTCATCTTTGCAGCCAACGAAATACAAGCTATCACAAGTAGTCTCAAAACCCATGGATTACCTTGCTACAAAAATTTCAAGATGAAGTTTTTAAGTCCAAAAACAGGACCTTAAAGTTACATATCTTATAAAATTCATTAACTTACAGGGATTTCTTGTTTGGAAATGAATCTATCCATGTAAGTAACAGCAAGGTATGGTGTATATGGATCAAGGTTACAACAATACTGTGCCTGGTCCAATTAAAAACAAGTTTACAACACACAAAATACAAGTAATAGTTTAAAATTAGTGAAAGGAGGGATGGTGGTACCTGGAAAACGAGAGACATAGCTTCTTGTCTGAAAGAAACATGGAAATCACTGGTTGTTAAACATTGTAAGTAATTCAAACAGGGCATGTGATCAGATTCTGAAGAGAAGATGGTTGAGATTGTATCGAATTGGTGTTGTTTCAAGGTTGTGAATGGATCTTCAAGATCAAAGTACTCCATTTTTTTTATGAAATTGTATGTAGGAAATTTGAGGGAAAAAATGTGAGAAAAAAGAGTAAATTTTGCGGAGAAAAAAGAAGAGAAGCGTTGCTTTTTGTGCTGATAAATCTTCAACTTCAAGTTTGAATCTTTTACAGGCTAAGTAGCTGCCCTCTATTTAACTTATATGTGTGTTTGTGTGTGTTTTGGTTGGTCCCTGCCTGTTATTGCCCATTGCCCTTGGGAAAGAAAATAAAACTGTAAAGCAAAGTTGTGGGTTACATTTTTCCTTTTTTTTCTTTTCTTTTTTTTTTTTTAACATGGGAAGTAAAAGGGTAGGTGGTTGGAATTGTAATCGATTGGTATATTAATATAGAGAAAGAGTTTGAATCGGTTGATTCATTGATGGATTGAATATGGTTAATTGTTTTTTATAATTTTTTAATAATTTATTTAAACTAATCGGATTGAGCAGAGCAATTTAATCACTTATCTGCTACAAAAACATTAATAAAACTCATTAGCAACCTGAATATAGAACCCCTTAAAAAATGATAATTTGATTAAATCACCTTTTAAAATGTATGAAATCGTAAGTTAATATAATAGTAAAATTGTATTTAGACTCTTCAAAAAATTATTATTCATTTATGATTTTTTTTAAAAATAATTTTTTAATTTTGTCTCTGCTAATAAATATCTAACAATTTCATTTAGTGAATTATCTATAAATATTACTTTTAATCTTTTATAAAACCGATGATATAGAATTATTACATTAATTTAATCCAAAACTAATTTATTTAAACTAATAATGTCGAAGAAATGAATAACCTTTTTACTATTTACTACTTCACAACATTAATCATTGAAACTGATATTTATGAGAAAAGATTACATTATTTGTTTAATGTTGCATTAGTGTTTTCATCTGTCAAGTATATTTTAGTAACAATATACCTAGATTTTTATGAAAAAAGAAAGTCCCAAAAAATCACATATTTTAATTTAGTTAAAAGAAAATTTTAAAAATGAAAAAAGTGTAGGAAGACTTATAGTTAAGAAGCAAAAGACAAAGTGGCCCAAAGCTAAAGCAAGCACAGAAAAAGTAGCTTAGACAACAACAATAGAGACAATTGCAAAATATAGCAAATGAAATCCAATTTTTATATCTTACACATTATAAACATATTAAATATTTAAAATTTTATAAATAATGAATACATTTCATAATTTTTTTTAAAAAAATTATAATTAATATTTTCAAATGTGTCATATAAGAGTTTTTAAACTCTTTAATTTCATCCGAGTTTTATATTGTATCAAAATTTTGAACTTTTATCTTGCCTTTTTTTATAACATATTCAATCAATTTAATTGCGGGTTTTTCGTCCATATTTTTTCGTTTTTTACTGATTTTAAGTGATTCGCTTAGAGGTTGGATCAAACCCTTGGTTCAAATCAATATATCGACCAATTGTCAATCCAATTATTATAGCTAACTAGTTCGGTTCCAATAACATTAAATGTTGGAGCTAAGGGTTTGAGTTATGGTCTAAAGTGCGCTTAGACGCCGTAGACTAATTAGATAAAAGTGTAATTACAACACTAATAGTTTGTAATTAGTTACAAGGAATTCTAATTCTTTAGACATATTTGGTTGGTAGAGTGTAATTATATCGTAATTCTTTGTGTCATGTTTGATTGTATAAATTATAATTACACACCTACACGATTTTAAATTCTAAAAGAAATTAATTATTATAAAAAATAATGAAAAAATTCAATAAGTAAGTAACAAAACATAAAATCAAATCATTGCATATAATATGTTAGTTAAAGAAAGTATTCAATAACATGATTACTAACAAAATTAACAAGAAAATTAAACATTTTATACAATTTTATCTAATTAATTGCTCAAACTTTCTGCATTCCTCGTTAGTCCCTAACCAAGTATAAACATTTAACAATACTATGTATTTAATTAAAATTAGTATAAATTATTTATAACGAACACTATGTAATCTAGTTAAATACCTAGTAGGTCACAATGTATGGAAAATATTTTTTTCAATAAATCTTTTAGATTATTAAAATAATATTAGTAAAATAGGGTACAATTTATGTTAAACTTAAAACACTATTATTATCGTATAAAAATCATTTCTTAAACAAAAATCACTTACGGGTTAATTTGTTTGAAATATTATACACTAATTGGATTTGACTATAATTGTTTGTAATTCCCTAAATTCGCATCTTGAAAATTACAATTGAGTCCTACAATTACAATCAATTCTGTGAGAATTATTAATTACAATGATTATTCAAATATGCCACACAAGTTAAATTACAACAAATTGCACTCAAATCTAATTACTACGTAACTTTCCAAGCATACTATAACAAAATATACTTAAAAATCTGAGTCCGTTTACTATCAGTAAATTGTCTAAGTATTATTATCCAAATTAAGTACTATCATCTATCAAATATCCAAATTTATAAAAGAATTAATTTCAAAATTTTAGATAATTTTTCTTATATCCAAATCCACAAAAATACAAATTTATATATATATATAATCAAATTTATAAACATTTTATAACAAATAGATTCAAATTTAAACATGCATTTATCCGAATAAACAATGTTAATTCTGATAATGAATTTCGACTTATCCACACATATCCAAACCCATAAAAATAACTTTAAAATTTAAATATAATTTAATCTGCAATATTCAAACCCATAAAAATCGATTTGAATATCCACACATATCCAAATTTACCTCACGACCAAAATGATTAACCTCCAATGTTTGTGGCTAAACTGGCATGGCAAAGCAATCAATATATATATATATGTAATTCGACCCTACATGAGACTCACGTGTTTGTGATAAATGTCCAAAACTATATATATAATTTTTCATTTCTGCTGAGAAATTAAAGTTTGATGAAGTAACGACGAAGATCCATCCTTTCATCAACATCAACAATTCACCAAAATGTTGAGAATCTTGTGAAACAAAAATGCCATACGACCCCACTCACTGCCAAAACACCAGTCTCAGATTCTTGGAAATTTCCTATTTCCAAAAAGCTGGTTCCACACAAGTGCGCCATTTCAATCAATTCAACACAACAAAACACAAAATATTATTCATATGGGAACTAAACAAAAACATGGATGACCATGGAGTGGGGAAACTATACGGTTAATTGCATTACATGTCCTTAAACTCTCCTTTGGATTCTTAATTGGTTTCTAAATTTAGAGGCCTATTTTTTTTCTTTAATATATAGAATCTATGTTACCTAGTGTCTGTATGTTTTCAATTTGACCTATATATTTTAATTAGAGCTAGCACTTAATGCTGGGGCGAAGTAGAAAAAATTTTAGAAGGGGCAGATTTTAATAATAAATTCTTTGGGGCCAAAAGAATTTTACCATTATATCAATTTTAGAATGCTTAAATTGAGATTTAGTCCTTGTACAGTAAAAATTAAAACTTCAATCCTCTTACTTTTTCAACTTAAAAATATTAGTCCAATCATTATCATCATTGGTAGTTTCTGTTCAAAATTTTTAACTTAATATGTTTATTTTCAGTCAATCAATCATATGACAATTCTCATAAGGCCAATTGACAAATTTTGATAGAAAATACTGAAGAGATTTTAAAATCAAAACAGTTGAAATTTTTAAATTATAACTTTTTTTAAGTATAACGATTAAATCTCAAAATTTGTCAAAGTATAGGTACTAACAACCCATTTTAACCTTCATAAATTATACATTTCCCTAGATTCACCCTAATAATTAGATTGTAATACTTTGAGTACTCAAGTAAAACATTTTAAAAATAATGATTAATTTAAAATCTCGAGCGGATTTAAGAACATGTAGACAAATTAACCCGGAACTATATATGTGAGAACAAACAAAATGGACAAGTGAAGTAGCTTCGAGGACAGCCCCCTTTGGTATATTAAATTCAAACATGCCAATGCCCTATTCCTTTATAGAAAGAAACAAAGAAGATATAGATAGCAACAATGTCACAAAAACCAAATTGTTCCCCGAGTAGAGTTTTTCTCTTTTTTTTGGTTTAACATTCTTGAACTTTTCATTACAAACAAAATTGTGTTCTAATAATCTTTCATTTTCATGGCAGAGGTGACAGCTTTGGGTTCCTTGTCTTTTATATTAGATGAAACTATTTTCACCCTTTTTTGTTTATAAATTAACAAAGAATATGCAGGAATTCCACAGATTATAATCCCATGGTCGTTGGTTGATCCTAAGATTTGATGTCATATAGCGAAGTCCCTTGATTATTAGTGTTTTCCCATAGAATAAGAAACATAAATGGTTCACACAGTGGTGAGGGAGAAGTTGAGCGAAGACCTGAGTTACTGGTGGAAGATAAGACAGGGTTTTAGCCTAAAGAGAGTCCTTACCCTTGATGGTGAAGGAGATGATATTTTATAAGCAGGTTTGGTCATCAACTCTTCTCAAGCCTTGACATTTGTATGCCATTTTAGGGGGCAAGATAGTTTCTTAATTGAGTAGCGGTTGGATTTTAAACTTGTATAAATTTAATAGAATCTCACATGGTATTCAAGCATAAGAAAGGCTCGACATCTATTTTGATAAGATTGATAGAAGAGATTTCACGTGATGAACATGTCATGTGTCATCCCTAAAATGTTTACATAACTAATCACAATAGGAGTGGCACTAGGGGCTAGCAAGGGCTCGACTCCTTAGTCCCTCAAGATTTATAAAATTTTAAATTAGCATATGATAAAATTGCACTATATCTCTCAAAAAATGATAAATTTCTTATTTAATCCTATAAACAAATAAAAACACACAACCATCCATAAAATTCTTTGCGTGGTTGAGAATTTTTTTATCTATTTACGGTATAGCCAAAGTCCTATATTGTGATATAGATATAAGATGAGGAGGAAAAGGGATGCTGCAATGGTAGTAAAAAGCATTCTTCACCCCTCACTTTGTCCCTGTGTAATATCCAATATCCCTTTCAAATTTTTTTTTTATCACAATGACAGTTAAGTATGATGAATAATTTATCTGTATAAGTAAATAAAATAAAAACCCAAAAATTAATTAAGTTGTTTTCTGCAATAGATTTATACTTCGTCCCCTTTATATAAAGAAAAATGTGAAATGAAAATATCTGTGTCTTTATATATAAAATCCAAAATATCATTTTACACACCTTTGTATACAATAGTTGATATTTAATTACAGTATCAATTTGAGAATATATTAATAATATATCCATTAAATTAACCTTTACTAAACTATATGGTTAAAATGTCATAAGTCTTTATATTTTTTTTTAAATTTAGAATTTAGTCCTTATATTTGTATTTCTTAAAATTTAGTTTCTCTACTTTTAAGATTCTAAAATTCAAGTTTAATTGTTAACATTGTTAAAATTATTTCGTTAAATTCAAGTTCATTACATCAATTTTTTTAATTAAAAAATATCATACCAATAAATTTAACAATTGGAAGTGAATTTTGAAATAGAAATGTTAGAAAAATTAAATTCTCGAAAAATAAAATATATAAATTGAAGTCTAAATTTGTGAAGAGTATTAAGACCTACAGCATATTTTAACCTAAATGTATATTAATTAATGTTGAACGGGGTGCTTTAAATGGACAAGAAAGATTAATGTGAGGGTTGTATGAGTGCTATTTTTGATCCAAGGACAAAATCATTATATATAGTGCATGTATCATTATAACAAAAAAATGTGTATGTTATTTATGATTTTTTTTATTGCCATAATATGATGGGTTCTTTGTTCAATCATCTTCATTTATTGGGATGTAGTTTTATTGGTCTTGGATCCGAATTAAGATATGATCAAATTATATATATTTAAACTTTTAAAAATAATAAATTTATGATTTAATTATTGCTAAAATTATAAAATTTAAATTAATATAATGATAAATTTGTATTTTTATTTTCATTAATAATTTAATTTCGCCTGCTTCAAAAGAAAATGGATTCACCCTTGGGTGTAGGGGTGTAATTGGTCTAAGTTAAACTTAAATAGTAATATATACGAGGTTAAACTCGACTTAAAATTCATGGCTCGATATTCGATTCGAGTTCAATTGAACATCAATTTTAAACTTGAGATGCAATTAAGTTATTCAAACCCTAACTTGGTAAAATTATAATTAGGTTTTCTCATAAATTGTAAACTTAATACGTTGATAAAATTTTATTTTAATCCCTCTGAAAAATTATGATTCATTTTTTATCTCTTAATATAATTTTTTTAGTTTCGTTCAGTTAGATTCCATCGGCTATTGGAGTAAGTTTAAAGCAAACCCAACCATAGTATTCGAAAGCATGAGCAAAGGTGACCCAGCCATCTCGTCACTGTATTTTGTTAAGCCCGATGGGCTTTTATTTGCATGGATAGTCCAATTAAATCCCCATAAAGAGCCCATGACTCCAACTCAGAGGATATTTATTAAAGAATGTTTTAAAAAGTAATCTTCTTTTTAAGATTAATATAAAAAATAAATAAATTTACTAATTATAATATTTAATAAAGATATTATAATATTAGATTTAATTCTTTTATTTTAGTTTGATTATTCTCAAGTCGTGTATTTTTTAAAATTTGAAATTTCAATCATGGTATGTCATTAAATTCATTAAATTAGTGTATACCAATTTCAAAATTTTATGTGGCAAATATAGTATCACATATATAATGTTATATCAGCTTATTACTTTCATATAATGCTCAACAAAAATCATGTTATTTTAGTTAATAAATTTAACGGTTATCATTTAATACATGGTTGAAATATCAAAATTCAAAAAAAAAAAAGTATAAGAACTAGAAATGATCAAATTGAAGAATAGAGACTAAATCTATAACTTATGCCTAATACATGACTAATAGTAAAATTTAACCTAACAAATTTAATTGTTGTTATTTCGATCCTGACAAAAATTTTAATTTTTAAAAATTTTTAAACCTAAACTTCACCAAGAGCATAATAATTAAATTCGTAACTTAGATTTTTTAAAAATAATAAATTATTTACTTCATAATTACTAATAGTATTTAGTTGTAATATATCAACAATAAATTAGTTGTTTTACACCTCCCTATTAACCTTTTCAAAATCAAATTGGTGGTCGAACATGTGAAGGTCGTAGTTCATTGCAGATCTCCAATAAGCAAAATAATGGACTGGGGTCGTAATTAGCCCCCGTGGTATGATTTAGGTTGAAGTTTACTTCCTTTATTTGATATTTGATTAGAACAACGTATTTTAACATTATTGCATTACTTCTATTAGACTTTGATTAGAATATGGTTTTACAAACCTATAAATAGGCGTAGTCGTCTCTCCTCTTATATCATTCAAATTCAACATAGTAAATTTTCTTCTCCTCTGCCCGTGATTTTTCCCCGAAAGGGTTTCCACGTAAAATTCTGTGTGTTCTATTTTCTCTCTTTCTTTGCGATTCATCATCATTATCGACGTTCAATTTTCATAAATATGATCTGGACTGTTTGATTAAATATATCATTAAAACTTTAATTAAAAATAAAAAATTATTAAAAATAAATTTAATTAATTTTTAATTTTATTGAATTGTTTCGTAAATCAACAGATTTAAAACTTTTCTCCAAACTATTACTCTAACTAATTTTCAATTTAATTAATAATTCAATCCAAATTAAATATAATCCTGACTCATAAAAAAGGAAAATAGAAAAGAAGACCTTTTTACTGATGCGACAGTCCTTCACAATATATTGGTGAATGAGATGGTGAGTTGACTCCTCCGCTAATCATGTTAACTTTTTCAATGCTTTAAATTTGGACAATGTTGGACAAATTTAATTCATTTTAACTATATAAGGTTATTAATATTGTATCATTATACGTACCGTTTTTCTATTAATATTGACACATACCAATATCGATTATTTTGATAAATTATTTTAAGTTTTTTAATATTCTTAAAAGGATGCTTCCAAACAATAAAATAAATATGAAAAAATCTTGATTTTACAAAAATATACAAATTAAATCAATTAATTTTACAAATACAAAATAAACAAGAAAAAAATACATTCCATACAATAATATCATCTCGTGTATGTAAAATACATTAGTTGGTACACATTATTGTCGTTGATAAGAATGAAATTAGATGAAACTAATCCACATACAAGTCGAAATAATATGTATTAACCGATACAACTGAAATCGATACGAAATATGATATTAGTGAGTATCGAATATCGATTTTGAAGATTGGATCCAATGACTCTGTCAGTGTGGCTGAAAGATCTAATCCGGGATTCTTCGGATAAGGTGGAGAGAGGGACTGGAAAGCAAAAAAAGCTATCGATGACTTTAGGGTCCGGGTTCAATTAATCACGTGATTCTTTTTAATTTCAGACATGACATCAATAATTTGTCTTACACCTTAATTTAATCATTACGTATCTTTCTTGTCTAAATATGATCCCACTCATCGTCCTTTTACTTATAAAATTAAAATTTTCAACATTTTAGCCTAAAGATGTTAGCTTTGAATATCACTCAAATTATAAAAAGAAAATAATTGAATAGAGTGATGAAATTTTCTATATTTTATGAGTTTCGAATTTAAGTTGGGTGATTAAAAAAAAGTATATATAATTTAAAATGTAAATGAGATATTAATTCTTAAGTGTTATTCGAACTTGATTTGAAAAATAAATAAATTTAATTTTTTAATTATTGAATCAAATTTAAATTTGAGCATATTGAACTATGAATTAAATTTTATTCGAGTATTTTAATATTTGATTTAAAAACTCACAAGTTTAATTAAATTTTTATTTTAACGTGTACATTAACTCAATTAAATTAATTCAATCTTGAATCGATAAAAAAATAATTAGGTTAATTAAGTTTAGAAAGGATTATCGAACTTCGACCGTAATATCTACCAGAATCAAAGGGCAATCATTTATATTCCTCTCTATATAAACCATACAAGCCCAAATCCATCTCTATTAACTCACCCCAGTTTCCATAAAAAGAAAACTCTGTTTTCATCTCCTCTATTCAATTACCCAATCCCCCCCCCCCAAAAAAAAAGGAAAAAGAAAAAAGCTTAAATGGCAGGTGCAAGGAGGGAAATGATCAATGGCGGGAATATCTCACGGAGGATCGCTGGCCGTCCAATCCCAAGGAGGGGACAAGTGAAAGTTGCTATAATGGCGGGGATTGCACATTCTTTTGCTTCTATTTTCACTACAAGCAGTCGCAGAGCATCTCCTTCTCGTTTGTCTTAATTTATAATAAAAAGAAACACACGAATTTTTTATGATTTTGTAAAAAAAAAAAACAGTGGGAGAGGGTGTTGCCTGTCCTAAAGAAAGATGTGAGCTGCTTATTATTATTATTATTATTTTGGGTTCATGTTCATTTCGGTAATTATGTACAGAAGCTGGTATTAATGTCTGTTTTAAATGAATTTCTGCCTTTTGGAAACTGTTTTGCATTGACACGCGTAAGACTCATTGATGATATTATAAAAATATAGGATATAGTAGAGGGACGAAAATGAAAATTTGATCAATTTGAATGATACCATTGTTGATGTTAACAAATTCATTTTATGATCGGAGTTACAAAGTACAAATGAAGGGTGGATCAACATTGATCATAGTAATGTTATTGTTCTAAGATTAAACAAAGCTACAAAGCCCTCTGTTTATTCAAATTTGGGTGGAGTTTTGGATGTTAAATTTAAGACGCGGCTGCAAAACCATGTTGAGAATCACCAAAAACCAAGTTCAAAATCATGGCTAATCTGACCCCTCCTTGAGCAATTCTTTTCATTACTATAGGCATCCTTGAATTGAAGTATTCATCTGCAACCAAAAACAAGACACTATGAAGAGTACAAACACCTATGGTATATTTTAACCTTTTAAAAATTCAATTCCAATTCAATCGGTAGGAGTTCAGTAAGGACTAGAACATGATCAAATTATAGGGACTGAATCTACAACTTATGCATTATACAGGGACTAATAGAAAATTTTGACCTTGTTTTTCCAAAGCTTTAAGCAATAATATAACATACCTGCCAAGGTTTGTCCAGGCTCTACGCCTTTGTAGCCCCATTTGCAAGCTAGGTTTATGCTCTCATTAGCATACCTACTCATATGAAAATGGTAGCTTTTATTAAACATATCATCAAGCAAGCAAAAACTCATTTTCTTTTTTCTCTGAAATTACCAGATGGGATAGAAAAAAAATTTGGTTTGACCCTTCTACTATGCTAAATTTTGTGATTTAATTGTTGTATTTTAATTTGACATAATAGCTAACTCCATTAACTATTTAGGTTAAGATTTAAATGTGAGATTTTTAAAAACAATCTAAAAAAAATTTATGTCAATATGATGGGTTAGAACGAGTAATTTTAAAAAAAATCATTTTAAAATATGAATGGAAAAAGTTAACGATGTTAACTATTTGAACCAGCTAATAACATTCAAGAATAAAATTTGAGAGTAGATAGGGACCCCAACTTGGTTAAATGAAAAAAGTAGTAATTTTAGCTCCTAAAAAAATCAATTAATTTAAGCCCTTCTATCTCTTTGGTTAGATGGAAATTTTTCCAACTTTAGCTTCTAAAAATTAATAATTTAATTTTAATCTATTTTAGCTGATTAAATGGAAAAATTGCATTTTTATCCTCCCAAAATTTAATAATTCAATTAAGTTCTTTAAAGTTTTAACAAAAAAGTTTTTGGCTTTGGCATCCAAAAGTTTTATAATTTTATGTTGACTTCACCTTGAAGACATTGTAAAAGTAAATAGACCAAAATACGCCAAATTAAAATATAAAGACTAAATCTCAAGTTTAAACTTATTAAAGTACCAAAATCAAAATTTGACCACGTTTTATAATTGATCGAAAGAGGGTAGAAATCTTACTTGTTCGAGCATGTAAGAAGATCATCACATTCTTCCCATGATGCTACATCATCAAACCAGATTCCCTATATGAAAGCAACAATCATTATGTTTAAATACAAATACTAAGCTAGAATTTGTATAGTAATTAGGGACTAAATTGAACTTACATCAGTAAAGTTCCCTACTAAGTCCTCTTGAAGGCTGTCCAAGTTCTTTTCATAGTAATCTGCTAGAGCTGTAAGGATGATCTCCCTATCCCATACCTATATATATAAACACATACACATTGTTGAAATATTTCATAAAATGTGACTAATTAAATCACTCAATTTAGCTATAAGTTTAGTTTAACCACAGACACTCACATGGTGCAGGTTAGATTTATGCCTAAACCATCGAACCGAGATGGTGTTTCCGCCTTCGTCGGTCGTAAAACCGACGTGCATCGGCTGATGGATATCTCCTATGAAGTGTGACAAGAACAATAAGGCTTCTGTCATGTTATCTGCAGGGGACAAAAGAGGTCATCCGGTATCGAATTCAAGGAAACGACAACATGAATCATGGACGAGTAAATACGATTTTCTTACATCGACGATCTGATGTTCCTTCCCTGTAGTGCACAAGCTGTGAGGTGAAGTTTTGGATTGCACCAGCAACGCACATGTCCTTCACACCATTAGTATCATGACAGTCCCCTAAAACAAAAATGAGCAAATGTGCATTATTCATACACAATCCAAGTGATCTTTTATATTATTTTATGACCAAAAAATTGCTGGGATTTCAGCTTACTCGAGTACTCATACGAGCAAGCATTATCCGGAGTATCGATGAAATGAAGTGGACTCGTCCATCGATACTTATACCAATGCCGGATTTGGTCCGGCCATACGCAAAGGGACGAAAGGTCTCCATTAGCATAGTCAGGCAACAAATTTTCAACAGCTGCTGCTGCCTCAGGCTCTAAAAGACCCTATACCAAAATTTCCATACACGGTCCATCAAATACTAATCAAAGCACAAAAAAGTACCAAAAGAGCAATTCAACGAACAGTACCTGAGCTATCCGGCATGTTAAAACATGACCTTCTTTGCTCCAACCATGGGTTCTAGGCACTAAAACCAGTGTCAGAGCCACCAACAATGAAGACAACCTCCACAACACGACCATATTCCTCAATGTCTTGTCTTTCCTGCTATTGTTTTACTAGTTTTGGCAACTCAATAACAATGGGGTTCATGTAATGTATATAAACACAATAAGTGGTCTAGATTCTCACTGTTTTTCACGTTAACTACCTCAAGGTTGACCTGACATGGAAGCAAGTGGGAGCATTATTCTGGTATATGTGATGTGATGTAGATCAATGATGAACATAGAGTTAATTAATTATTAATCATTAATCAAGGATGATTAATGATGGGTGTACGTAAGTAAGTTTGGTGTATGTAATAGTTTATAAGGTTAGTTAATTATATATATGGTTAAAATATGCCATAAGTTCTTGTACTTTTTGAAAATTTAGAATTTAGTCCCTCTACTTTTATTTCCAAGAATTTAGTCCATCTATTTTTCATATTTCAAAATTCAAATCCAATTGTTAATACTGTTAAACTTTTTGTTGTGACATTTTGAAATAAAAAAAACTCACTTAATAACCATGCGATTAAAAAAATAATGTTATAAATTTAAATTTAACAAAATAATAATGTACAGTATTAATAACCGAAGTTGAATTTGAAAATTAAAAAGTAAAAGAGCTAAATTCTTGAAAATGAAAGTAAAAAGACAATTTCAAATTCTCGAAGAGTATAGGGGTTTATGAGATATTTTAACCTATATAAAAAATAGTTTGATACCCTGTGCATTTGGATATATAATAGTTTGATACCTTGTGCAATTTGGTTATATTATAAACTAGTTCGATACCCTGTGCACTGCTCAGAAAAATATTATTTATTTACATGTATTTTATAAAAATACTGAAATCACATGACAAGAATATTTAAAAACTATATAAAAATTGAATTTTCATAATCACATGTTAATAACAATTAATAAAAAATTATTTATAATTTTAAATTAGTAATATAATGTTTTTTATTCACATAATTAAATTAAAATATTGAAATCACATGACAAAATAAAAATAAAAACCACATATAAAAAATTAATTTTTCATAATCACATGTTAATAACAATTAATAAAAAATTATTTATAATTTTAAATTATTTTTTATTCATCATATTTGTTTTACCGTCCATATTCAGAGATTGTGACTGACCCTCTCAACAATATCTTCTTTAAATTTTAAACCTACATTCTCTTTTGACAATATAATATGCTTTATTACTGCACACAATACTTATAAAATCCACACAATATGCTTTATTATTGCACATCAATGGATTTTATTGTTATCATTTGAGACATAATTGAAATTTTAAAATTTAAAGAGTATAAAAATTAAAAATGATCGAATTAATAAACAAAAATTAAATTCATAACTTACGCACACTACGTAACGAATAATATAATTTAACCTATATACTACCAATTTTGATCATAAATAAAATTTTAAAATTCAAAAATATAGAAATTAAACTTTATAACTTACATTATTTTAAATAGATTGGTGAATGAGGTGGTGACTTCCCGACTAAACACATAAGAAAAGATTACAACTTTTTCAGGTACATCACTCGATCCAAACGATATTGGATCGAGTGAGAATGAATTTAATATTTTTTAAATAAAATTTTTGAGTTGGAATTAAATAGTTCCAACTTTTTGTTTTAATTTGATTGAATTTTAAATTTAATTAAGTTTAGTATAAGATAATTAATATTGTATTGGTGAACATATTCAAATGAAATTAATATGTACTGATATCGATTCGTTTTAATAAAATTACTGTGTATATGTAATTTTAGATTTTTTTTTAACTTTAATCAATGTATATTGTTTTAGCCAATATAATTAGATTTGGGCGAAATGAGTCGGCGTGACTAGTTTCAATTTATTATTGGAATTAAATACAGACTTTGGAGAGATGATAAAACAGCAAAATTTTATCAGATTTGATGAAAATGGTTAGGCAAATCAATTGAATTAGGAAGTAATCGAGATATCATTTCAAAAAAAAATTTAAGGGATGATGTGATCGGAACTGGTTGGACAGATAAAGGGATGATTGGAACACCTGTTCTAAAAAGGGTTTCGTTAATGACAGTACCAGTGTGGCGGCTACATCTAATCGGATCCGTTGGATAAGGTGGAGGCAGTGTGAGTGACAGGGACAGGGTAACTAAAGTCTAAAAGCCATCGATGACTTTAGGGTCTGGATTCAATTCATCACGTGATTTTTTTATTTTTTTTTAATTTCAGACATGACATCAACAATTTGCTTTATATCAACAACAATTTTAAACCTTAATTTAATCATTATTTTATGAAGATTAGCATCTTTTTTGTCGTCTTGTCTAAATATGATCCAATTCATCAATTTTTTTATTTATAAAATTAAATTTTTCAATTTTTTATTTCGGTTTTGATACCCACACATAATTTTAATTATTTCCTCTTTTGAATTTTTAGTAATTTTTTTAAAAATATTGGGTAAAGACTGTTAGGTGCAAATTATCACTCAAAATCATAAGAGAAAATATTGAGGATAAAAAATTTAGTATTTTTTAAAATAAAATTGTTTAAATTTTATAATAAAAGAAAATATCTTTGAAAGAGTCTACTTCTCATTAAATCAAACATCGATACATACATACATGTATATATATAATTCTTTTACGTTTGAATATGTTCGACAAAACAAAGATAACTTGAATTTTTTTACGTCAAGCTAGTTTTGTCTTCTATATATAATTTTATTTCAAATAAATTAAATAATGGAAATTTAAAAAAGTAATATAAACGTAAGTGAGACATTGGTGTTTAGGTATTATTCCAATTTGATTCAAAAAAACTCGAATTCGATACAATAATTATTGAGTTGAACTCAAGTACGATCAAACAGAATTCAAGTAATTTAGTACTTGATTCAATTAGTTTGTGAGCTTAATTAAGCTTTTCATTTTAATAATTTTTTATATAATGAAATTATGTTTTTACCTTACTATATAGAAAGAGTTTAATGGTGTAAATAAGATGTTGGTGTTTGCAAGAGCTATTAAAGTTTGATTTGAAATAAAAACTTTGAATTTGATTGGTAATTATTAAGTTGAGCTCGAACTTGAGCAACTTGAACTATTGATTGAGTCAAATTCGAACACTTTAGTACTCGATTCAAACAACTCATGACCCTAATCAAGCTTTTCATGACCCTAATCTTGAGTATAAAAATTGATTAAGTTTGAAGTTAAATATTGAAATTCGAGCTAAAACTTAGCACTATTTGAATTAAATTACCCCTAAATATTATATATAACAAAAATGATGCCAAAACAACTCTAAAATTTGAAATTTTATAAAAATAATGTTAATTTAAATATTAGAGTGTTTTTTAATGAAAATATTAGTGTTTAAGAAACTCATTTCAACTTGTGTTGATCAAAATTTTAACTTATCATGTTAAAAATAAATAAATTATCATTTATAAAAATAATTTCATATTACATACATTATTTAAGAATTAATTTAACAATAATCTAAAAATATCTCAAACAAACTAAAGAAAAGGAAGATTTCTGGTCAAAATCCAACATAGAAAAGTACACTAATGCCAAAATGTCAAGACAGTCAAAATCTGTGGGCATGACCGTAATATCTACCTGAATCAAAGGGCAATCATTTGTATTCCTCTCTATATAAACCATACAACCCCAAATCTAACTCAGTTAACTCACCTGAGTTTCCTTCAAAGGCCTCTCTGTTTTCATCTCTGTTTCAATTACCCATCTTCGCCAAACAAACAAAAAAAAGCAAAAATGGCAGGTGCAAGGAGGGAAATGATCAACGGCGGGAATATCTCACGGAGGATCGCGGGCCGGCCGATACCGAGGAGGGGACAAGTGAAAGTTGCTATAGTGGCGGGGATTGCCCATTCTTTTGCTTCTATTTTCACTGCAAGCAGTCGCAGAGCATCTTCTTCTCGTTTGTCTTAATTTATAATAATGTAAATCGATTTTTTGATGATTTTGTAAGGGGAAAAAAAAAACAATGTGAGAGGGTGTTGCCTGTCCTAAGAAAGATGTGAGCTGCTTATTATTATTATTATTGGTTCATATTCATGTCTGTAATTTTGTACAGAAGCTTGTATTAATGTCAATTTTAAATGAATTTCTGCCCTTGGGAAACTAATTGCCTGCTTCAGTTCCGATTTTATTTAAATTGTATCTATAAAGAAAAATTCGAGTTCGGAGATTTCAACTGCTCAAAATATTAATAATTGATGAGGATGATGTGTGTTTGATCAAAATTCCATCATAATATATTTTTGAAAAATTTTAATTAAAAACCTTGTAAATCCAACTTCAAATTTGATTAAAAAAAATCCACTCTTAATATAACGAGAAGGGTATGACGGTTTATAACAGTTCACTCAGAGTGAAAATGTCTTGACCCAATTTTTCGGTGTTTGTAAGCTTTTGTATGATAGCTCTCGATATGTGTCATTCATGAATTGGCATTAGATTCTCTACAAGTTAGTTAATCTGTACTGTTGTCATAGGTTGGTTTCAGTAAATGTGATGTGTATCTTGCATTTATCGAAAAATTTACAAGTATTTAAGAGAATAAAAACAAATAGTTGAAGAAGGACCAAAACAGGCCTAATGTCATGATGAGTAGGTAAGGCTTGTTGGGACAATGCAATGTAAATTTCAGGAAAATGCGGCTTCAATGTCATTACGAGGAGAGCCAGCACGTCACGATGTCACGACGTGTTGTCTTATTTCGCAGTCTCGTTTTAGACTTCAAGTGGATTGTTTCTCCTAATTAGACTTTGATTATTGCAGGGATATTTTAGTATAATTAGAACTCTAATCTAAGCCTATTTAAAGGGGTCATTATATCACTGTTAAAGGGGTCATTATATCACTGTTTAGTTATGTCAATCAATAAGGGTTTTTCTTTGAGGGTGACAAAATGTAGTCGTATACGAGTTTTAGTGAGAGTTTTCATGGTAACTGATACGCCATTAAAGTAACATGTTTATAATCTCATTCTTGATGCGTTTTTGGATGATTTATTATGTAAATTAGTGAATTTGATGCTCCTAATCCTTTAAATTCATATTTCTATACTTAGGTGAGCATAGGGGAGTGAAAGGAGTGAAAAACGAGCCAAAATCGGATAAAAAGAGCTATTTTCAGGATCCACACGGCCTGGGGCCAGGGCATTTCCACATGGGCTGGCCACACGCCCATGTGCCAGCCCATGTCGATTTCGCACCCTGATTCCCAAACACGCAGAAAAACTCAATTTTTAGGCTTTTTGAGCATTCTAAAGTCTATAAATACATATTAGGAGAGGACCTAAGGGAGCACACGAAGAAGAACAAAGAAAAGACTCGAAGAACGCCACCGAATTCAACTCAGAAGCGAATCTCCTCCAAGATTGGAGATCTCCATTCAATTTCCTTAGAAGTTTTATTGAGTTTCTTTATGTCTTGATGTTATCCTAACTTTGAGATGATTTTATTTCAGATTATGAACTAAATTCCCTAGATACCTAGGGAAGATGAAACCTAAGATGAATCTTATTATTTGATTTTTGAATTACATGATAAATACTTGATTCTTGTTCTCAGTTATGTATGCTTATTTCGTGTTTTAATATTTTCAAGATATTAATTCATGTTTAATGTGCTTAATTCAGTGGAGCTGTTTTCAGTGGAGCTGTTTTCAGGATCCACACGGCCTGGGGCCTAGGCATTTCCACATGGGCTGGCCACACGCCCATGTGCCAGCCCGTGTCAATTTCGCACCCTGATTCCCAAACACGTAGAAAAACTCAATTTTTAGGCTTTCTGAGCATTCTAAAGTCTATAAATACATATTAGGAGAGGACCTAAGGGAGCACGCAGAGAAGAACGAAGAAAATACTCGAAGAACGCCATCGAATTCAACTCAGAAGCGAATCTCCTCCAAGATTGGAGATCTCCATTCAATTTCCTTAGAAGTTTTATTGAGTTTCTTTATGTCTTGTTGTTATCCTAACTTTGAGATGATTTTATTTCAGATTATGAACTAAATTCCCTAGATACCTAAGGAAGATGAAACCTAAGATGAATCTTATTATTTGATTTCTGAATTACATGATAAATACTTGATTCTTGTTCTCAGTTATGTATGCTTATTTCGTGTTTTAATATTTTCAAGATATTAATTCATGTTTAATGTGCTTATTTCAGTGGAGCAAAAGTCCCTATTTAAGAGTAGATCTAACATAATTGAGTGGAGTTGCATGCAATCCTAGAAATAGGACGACATAAATCTACCGGATTAGAGTCAAATCTAATAGAGAAATCCATAAATCGAATTAATGCGATAATAGTGGTTTTAATTAGAAAGAGATTTCAATTAATCAACCTAGAATCAGTTGTTTTTACTCTCGAAAGAGATATTAACATAAATTTAGAGGTTTCTATGGATCAAGACACAAGTGAATAAATCGTTTAATTTAGAATGAGAATAATGAGTGAAGTCTAGGTGAATTCTTTCCTGGGCATTGTCTATCTCATTGGTTTTATTCGATTATTTTCTTAATTCATTCTCTGTTGCGTTCTTAGTAATTAGTTTAGTTAATTTTAGATTAAAAACAATCATCCCAATTTATCGGCTAAATAATAGAAAAACAGTAATTACTAGTACTTTTAGTTCTCGTGGATACGATATTCCCTACTCACCATAGCTATACTATTGTTCGATAGGTGCGCTTGCCTTTATCGTAATTATAGTTAGTTTAGTGACCATCGGTAACTATGAAGAGAATTTCATTCTGGAGTTAGGCCTTTGTTTTTGGGGTTTGGGTTTGTATGTTTAGTACAATTAGGTTTATTTTCTCCATATTGTATTATTATCTATTTACTCATTTAGTGAAAAGTTGATACTTCTTTTACTCGTAATTTTTTTTTCCTTTTTGAGGGTTTTCTACATAAATTATGTATTCGTTCCTCTTCACTTTTTTTAGCTCATTGTTTATACGAGTCGATCCCAACAACAAAATTTTAATATTGATCGTCATGTTAAGGGAATAAACACATATAACGTGTAAATGACAAAGCGGTTCCATCAATGGTCTAGTTTTGTGAAATCTTAGGCTTATAGGAGTCTCATCTAGTTTCTTTGGTCAAAAGAGTTAACCCGTGAGGCACTGGTATAACACTTGTATAAAGCATTCCAATTATTTTTTTCAAATGAATCAATTTTTTAAAGCTCTACTATTATAAATACACTACACTCACAAGTATACATATAAATACATGGTTGAGTGATTATAACGTAGATCATTTAAATTTAGTTTTTATATTTTAATTCAGATGATTTGATCTCTTTAATTAATTGACACCATTAATTATTATTAATTAATACGATTTATTGATGAGATTATAAAAAATTATAAGATGAGATAATAGGGCCAAAATAGTAAATTTAGTTGATACTATTGTTGATGTTGTTAACAAATGCCTTCATGAATGTTCAAAGTTACAATGTACAAATGAATGGTGATCAATACTGAACATACATACATAAATAATGTCATTCTGACTTAAGTAAAAAAGTAATCAATGATAGTTGAGATCAGACAAAGCTACAAAGCCCTCGGCTTATTCAATTTTTGCTGGTGTTTTGAATGTTAAATTTAAGTTGCAGCTGCAAAACCTTGTTGAGAATCACCAAAAACCGAGTTCAAAATCATTGCTAATCTGACCCCTCCTTGAGCAATTCTTTTCATTACTATAGGCATCCTTGAATCGAAGTATTCATCTACAACCAAAAAAACAAGACACTGTTACCTTCTGGTCTTGTATTATATGTAAAGTTGTAACCTAGTCCATGTTCTCCAAATTGTTAATTCTTAGTCCCCTATATTTTTTCGAATTTTAAAATTTCAGCTTTGAAACTCGCTTTTCTATAAGTAATATGTGGAGATAATAAGTTAACATGACATTACGCATGTGATAATATATTTACCGTATAACGTTTTGTGAAATAACAGAATATAACTACCGTTTTGGTTAGGATTGAAATTTTAAAAATTTTAAAGTATATGTAGGGATTGGAAATATCAAATTAAAGTATAGGGACTATATCTATAACTTATACATTGTACAAGGAGTAATAGAAAATTTTAACCTTATTTTTTTCAATGCTTTAAGCAATAATATAACGTACCTGCCAGTGTTTGTCCAGACTTTACGCCTTTGTAACCCCATTTGCAAGCTATGTTTATGCTCTCTGTAGCATACCTACACACAAGAAAATGGTTTAGGTCAATTTTTGCTTTTGGTTCCTCGACTATGCTAGCGTTTGTGATCTAGTCAATGTATTTTAATTTGGATCGAGTATTTTTTTTAAAAAATTCACTTCAGATTTTTAACCAAAATAGATAATATTATTAATTATGTGAGCTAACTATTAACATTCAAGGAGCAGGCAGCTGACCCTTTTGGTTAAATGAAATGAATTGTAATTTTAGCTCATCCCAAAAATTAATAATTCAATTTAAATCCTTTTATCTCTTTGATCAAATGAAAAATTGCAAATCTAGCTCTCTTAATTAAATGAAAAAAATTACATTTTTGGTACTCCTCCTAAAAAATATTAATTCAATTTAAGCTCTTTTTAATTTTTAATAAAAAAAATTTATTTTGGCCCCTTGAAATTTTATAATTTTATCTCAATACCCAATACAAAATTCCTGACTTCACATCTCCTGGCATTATAAAAGTAGAAAGACTAAATAAAGGTATAGAGACTAAATCTCAAATTGGAATATATTAGAGGACCAAAGTCAAAATTGAGCCTACGTTTTATAATGGTTGGAAAGAGGGTAGAAGCTTACTTGTTCAAGCATGGAAGAAGATCATCACATTCTTTCCATGATGCTACATCGTCAAACCAGATTCCCTATATGAAAACAACAATTATAATATCTAAATACAATACTAAGCTAGAAATAGTATAGTAATTAGGGACTAAATTGAACTTACTTCAGTAAAGTTCCCTACTAAGTCCTCTTGAAGGCTGTCCAGGTTCTTTTCATAGTTATCTGCTAGAGCTGTAAGGATGATCTCCCTATCCCACACCTATATATAAACAGTTGCAATATTTCATAAATATTGTTAGAGTAAAAGTAACATGAAGGTCTTTGTATTAGAAGTTAATTGTATTTTGCTTCTTATGCTAATAAAAAGGACAAATTAAGTTACTGTACGTTATATTAAAAAGCAAACAGATTCTTTTTATTAAGAATTCTATCCTTTTTTCCTCTTAAAAACTAGCATGGTTGACAGAATAACCAGACATTTATATACATATATCTTATTCTAACGTATAATGATCAGTTTTTAATAGTAAAAATGGATAGAATTTTTAACAGAAGGACCAGTTTGCTATTTAATCTAATGTATAGAGATTAATTTATCCATTTTTTAAGTAAAGGAGCAAAATGCAATCCACTATTTTAGCTATAAGATTAGTTTAACTAGAGACACTCACATGGTGCAGATTGGATTTGTGCCTAAACCAGCGTACTGCAATGGTATTTCCGCCTTCATCGGTCGTAAAACCGACATGCATCGGCTGATGGATATCTCCCATGAAGTGCGACAAGAACAACAAGGCTTCTGTCATGTTATCTGCAAGGAACAAAACAGGTCATTCGATAACGAATTCAAAAGAATCGATAACACGAATCGCGGACGAGTCAATATGATTTTCTTACATCGACGATCCGATGTTCCTTCCCTGTAATGCTCAAGCTGTGAAGTGAAATTTTGGATTGCACCAGCAACACACATGTCCTTCACACCATGAGTATCATGACAGTCCCCTAAAAAAACAAAAATGACCAAATTTGCATCATTTAGACACAATTCAAATTATCATTTTATAACCATTGCTGAGATTTTCGGCTTACTCGAATACTCATACGAGCAAGCATCATCCGGAGTATCGATGAAGTGAAGTGGACTAGTCCATCGATACCTATACCAATGCCGGATTTGGTCCGGCCATACGCAAAGGGACGAAAGGTCTCCATTAGCATAGTCAGGCAACAAATTTTCAACAGCTGATGCAGCCTCAGGCTCTAAAAGACCCTATACCAAAATTTCCATACACGGTCCATCAAATACTAATCAAAGCACAAAAAAGTACCAAAAGAGCAATTCAACAAACAGTACCTGAGCTATCCGACATGTTAAAACATGACCTTCTTTGCTCCAACCATGGGTTCTAGGCACTAAGACCAGTGCCAGAGCCACCAACAATGAAGACAACCTCCACAACACGACCATATTCCTCAATGTCTTGTCTTTCCTGCAACTCAATAACAATGGGGTTCATTTAATGTGTATAAATAACACAACAAACATGTGGTCGTTGTGTGTACGTTTAGGTTCCGACTGTTTTTCACGTTACCTACCAAAAGGTTGACCTCACATGGAAGCAAATGGGAGCATATTCTGGTATATGTGATGTAAAGTAGATCAATGATAAACATGAGAGTTAATTAATTGTTAATTTCCTTGTCTTCGAAGAGTTGAAAAAAGGGATGAATGATTAGTGTACGTAAGTTTCTTGTATGTAATATTTTATATAAGGTTTCAATATATACAGGCAGTACAGTGTTTTAACTTTACAAATCTATATAATTTTTTAAATATAAATTAAAAACACTTGTTAGCCTCGTAACTTTGTGAAACCAAAAAAATTCACCGAATATTTGTCAAATAATTATCCCTATATATATATCAAAAAGGAAAGGAATGCATCGGTATGGCCTTAAGTTGATACTTGTAAGCAATTGCATCGAGTTATGGGTGAGTTGAATTTCGCTTACGTGTGAATTTCAGGTCAGGATAATGAAAGTTGCTACGCCAAAGATTGTTCCATAATGGGGTGCCTTCCAATTAGTGTTAATTTCTACTAATGTCCTGGAACTATAGTTTAAATTCTAAATTGGTCCCAAACTCGGTGGTGGAGTAGGGGTGGGGTGGAGCTAGGAGAAGGGCCTTTGTCCCTTCGTTAAATGAATTGCAAATACTTTTAATTATTTTTAAATAAAATTTTAAATATTTATTAAAAATTCTTTCAACTTTTTTTTTATACATTAATAACGTGACGAACTGTGGTATATTGATGATTCACAGATTTCATGTATTGACAGTACATTAAATATAATCTCAAGAAAAAAAAATTTTAGCCGGTCCATAAAATTAATGAATCAATTCTAGCGTTTTTTTTCTTTTGGTTAAATAGAAAATTTTTAGTTTAAAATATGTCATAAGTCTCTATACACTTCGTAATTTTAAAATTTAATCATTACACTTTTATTTCTAAAATTTAGTCCCTATACTTTTCAGTTTTTAAAATTCAGATCTAACTGTTAATGTTGTTAAAATTTTGTTAAATTCAGATTCATTACAATGTCAATTTTTTTAGTTATATTGCCACCAAATGAGTACTTTTTTTTAAAATGTCCATGTAATTTTTTTTAAATGTCAAGTCAAAAATTAACAGTGTTAATAATTGTACATGAATTTTAAAATCTGAAAAGTAGAGGGACTGAATTCCTAAAAATAAAAGTACATGGATTAAATTTTAAATTTGTGAAGAATACAAAAATCTATGACATATTTTAACCTTTTTTTTATTTTTGCTTTCCAAAAGTTTATATCTTTTAAGCCTTTTTAGTCTCTTGGTTAAATGGAAAAAAAATACAATTTTAGCCCTTCTTAAAAACTAATAATTTAATTTAAGTTTTTTAATATAAAATTTTATAATTTTTATCTCAGCCTTTAATACAAAAAAATTGCCTTCTCTTCTAATCGAATTTTCAAAATATTAGTATCCTATGAGTCAAGTCTTCTTATTAGCTAATCAATAAATTTAAGTGTTAAAATGCATTCTCAAATATGACAAATAAAAAAATTTAAATCACTTGGATTAAATTACAAACACGTGAATACCTACTACGTAGATAATTTTGATCTAATTTATTTCCTTTTGAAAGAAAAGGAACTAACTTTCTTAAATTTTTTTAATAATGTTATTTTAACTCTATATCTAAACTATCCATATAATCAACACATACATATTTAAAATTTGATATACATGTTTTAAATATTGTGTACGTTAGATTTAAACTGATTTTTAATGTCTAAATTGATGGTTAAGTCGATAAAACAACTTTTTTAGATACATTAACCAAAGATCAAAATATATAAAAAGAAAAAGGAAAATCCAAAAGAAATAAGAACGAAGCTCTAAACTAAGGAAAACTATGGATGGTGCTGATGAATTAGAGCCTTAGCTTTCTTTATCGTCCACCTTAGGGTGTCATCTTCCAGGTTAGACCGATCAATGACTTGAATTAGGTCCTTCAATGTGTTGATATCATCCATTAGTGGTTTATGAGACCAATGAATTGAACAGCTCTTCCTATCCTAAGATGCACCCTATTAATCTACCTTTGTGATTGGGAGCACAACGTGAGATGCCTTTTTTGGCTGCTATTACCAAAACATTCCTTAGCACTAGTAATTTCCTAAACCTTCCATTATTATGTTGAAATCTTCCTTGATATGAAGTACCCAAGCCGACTGTGATATGATAGGAATGGTGTTTCGTTGCCTTTCCATTATGTTGTTATTATTCTCTCTCATTAAGCTGGTTGAAACTCACTCCCTTTTAGCTATTTTCGATATTTTGATATATTCATCTTCTTATCTGATGATCGTTTACTATTTCAGAATGATTGAAAACATATTTAAATTATTAATTATGTTAGTTTTGACGGTTGATATACTTATGAATAGAAGTGTTTATGAACTCAACCCATTTTGGATAGATTTGAGCTTAAATTTTACAACCTGAACTAATTTGATTCTCTTAAAATTAATAAAAATTCGATTTAATCTTTTGAAAATAATAAAAATATAGATTATTTAAATAGTAAAATCATAAAAATTTAATTTTAATTTTAATCCTTAAATAACATTTCTGCTTTTGGCTCTATTTCTAATATCAAAAATTAATTCATACCCGTTACAATATGATACATATAACAAGCCTATCAAATTATTCTATCAATTACACTAGTTTTAACGAGACAACGGATGGTATTTTTTTTATTTCATTTTGCACACATTTGTGCTTAAGTGATAGTTTTACTTGCAACCGGCACCTCTA
Organism: Gossypium hirsutum; assembly: GCF_007990345.1. Lineage (NCBI taxonomy): Eukaryota > Viridiplantae > Streptophyta > Magnoliopsida > Malvales > Malvaceae > Gossypium > Gossypium hirsutum. The sequence continues at coordinate 1,799,807 of NC_053446.1, forward strand.
TCTAGAGGTGCTCATGGGCTGGGCCAGGCCGGGCCCAAGAAAAAATTTCAACCCGGATACTAGGCCCGGGCCCGGCCCGAAATATGGGCCTAAAATTTTGTCCAAACCCGACTCGGGAAAACATTCATAAGCCCGAGCCCGAGCCTGGCCTGGCCGGGCCCGGCCCATTTTTTAATAAATACCAAAAAATTATTTTAAAAAAATAAAAAAATATTTTAAAAATATTTTAAAATTTAAAAAAAAAAAGTAGAAAAGAAGCAATGTAAGTCATTCAGTGGAAACGAATACAGACTGCAATTTGCATTTTGCAGCACCAGACGAAATAAAAATCACTAAAATTAAGATTCTTAAAATTTTGAAATTATCCCTAATACACAATCAATATAACCAAACTTCTAAATACAGAAAAGATCACAGTCCATCATAGCATCAACTTTTAGCGAGATCAGCAAGGAATATGTATACACGATAAAAGAGATATTCATTCCTTTTATCTTTGAAACCCTTCTCTTCAACTAAATAACAATACTAGATAAGTTGTTCTTTATGTATAACAAATGAATTCCATATATATTAACCAGTTTTGGGTCAGAAAACTTTTACATTTATTGCAAAAATTTCACGTCCAAGTTGTCAACCAAAGTAAATAACTACCCCATCTCCACCAAGTGTCTGATTTTCTGAAGGACTGATCTACTAGGCGGATAAATTTCTCTTCGTGCATCTTAGCCAAGTAATTTAATTATCTTTCTTCCTTTCTGTGTATGAAATTTTTATTCAACTTCAATGTTATTGCTCATTAGCGACTGACAACAAATCAACAACACTTCCGAAATGTAATCAAACAATATAAGAATTCAAAACAAGGAGTTATCATAAAATTCCATAAACCCGTTAGCCATCAACTCAATTCCTTCAAGCAAATTCCTAAAGCAATAACCAGTCATCAATTAACGAGTCATGACTCATGACTACTGAATTCAACACACCGAAATCACCAATTTTCAAATTTTTGAACCCGAACAAAGCAAGAGAAATACAAAAATAAATAACTGGTTTCCCAATTAAAGTGAAAAAAAAAAGAAAATCAAATACTACACCTCGTTTAATTTATCTAACGTGGTTAGAGCATTTGTTTCCTGCTTAGGTTTCCTGAACAGTCGATTAAACATGATGAACTCTTTGAGATCAAAATCCCCAATCGCCTGTTCAACAACAATCACCAAAACGATAAGATCAGATCAAAACAAACATAATAAAACAATCAATAAATCACTCATAACAGGAAAAAGAAACAAAAGAATCAATAAAAAGTAAAGAATATTACAAAAAGGGGGAAATGTTCTAACCTGTAAAACTTGAGATTTTAGAGATTTGAGGGATTTAATATTGATTTACTAGTCACATCTAACTCTTAACGACAAACTCGGCATGTTTTATGTGATTCAAGCCAATGATCAATGCATTCTTGGTGGAAAAGGGAAAAAAAGGGAGGAGGGAAGGGGTTAGGGAAAAAAAGGGAGGAGGGAAGTCTGAAAGGGGACGGGGAAATGGGAAACGTAAAAGGTAAATGAAATAATAAATTAAAATATATATTAATAATATCCGTGCCGGGCCGGGCCGGGCTTGGGCCAAAAAAATTTACTCGAGGTTCGACTCGTTTTCTAAACGGGACAGGCTTCTTTTTCTGCCCAAGTACATATTTCGAGAATCCTCCCAAATTCGGGCGAGGAGATGAGCACCTCTACCTCTATCTAAATGTCAATGGACTTTTTACTCGGATAAAGCTCTCTTTTATTTCACATTTTTGCTGGTAACCCATTTTTTTCATCAATCAAACAATTACAGAGTCGAATTGAAAGAAACAAACATGAAAGCAGTGGTGATAACTACAGCAGGTGGCCCAGAGGTGCTGCAATTGCAACAAGTAAATGACCCAGAGATCAAAGACGATGAAATCCTCATCAAGGTAGAAGCCACCGCATTAAACCGGGCCGATACTTTCCAAAGGAACGGTTCCTACCCTCCTCCAAAGGGTGCAAGTCCTTATCTTGGTCTTGAATGTTCTGGCACAATCCAAGCTGTTGGCAAGGATGTTTCTCGCTGGAAAGTTGGAGATCAGGTAATCCAAAAAATCCCACTTTTAGCAAGTATATTTCATGTGGGTTTACTGAAAAAAGGTGTGATTTTTACATGCATGATCCGCTTTTTTTCTTTTTTGGTGAAATTGGGATTGTGCTATGTTTTATGGGGATGGAACTTCAATGGGTTTTGCTTGTTATATTATATGCAGGTCTGTGCTCTTCTTAATGGAGGTGGATATGCTGAGAAAGTGGCGGTTCATGGTGGACATGTACTACCAATTCCACCTGGTGTTTCACTCAAAGATGCTGCTGGTTTACCTGAAGTTGCTTGTACTGTTTGGTCCACTGTTTTTATGATGAGTCGCTTATCTGCTGGGGAGACTTTCTTGGTAAAACTCTATATCCACTAAATTGTCTATGTATCATTCAATGTCGGCCTAGTTCGATACTGCATCATTGAATCACTAGTGTAATCTCAGATAATCAAAATGGTCATCTTTGATTATCTTAGGATCTTGTATATCGAGCAGTATGTGCCAAATTTCGCCTCTAATATCTACCGAGTCGTCAGCTGATCTTTTGATTAGAGTTTCATTCTAGTATATTCTAGGTGCGAGGTCCATGTTCAAGTACTTGAGTGTTTAATTAGTAGTTCTTTGTCTTGACATTTATCCACAGAGACCATAACAAACATTTCGATTCGTGACCTGACTTGTTCATGTAGCTATATAATATATGATCCCATCCATCGCTCAAGATGTAATCTGACTGCTATTAGAATTTCAGGTCCATGGCGGTTCTAGTGGAATTGGCACTTTTGCAATTCAGATCGTTAAGAACAAAGGAGCAACAGTATTGGTTACAGCAGGTCCACCTGCAATGTTGATTCTGTAGTAAATTTCATGTCTTCATTTTGTTCTTATATTTAGATGTGGTCATGTTGATCTCCAGGGAGTGAAGAAAAATTGGCTTTCTGCAAGAAACTTGGAGCTGATGTGTGCATCAATTACAAGAGAGAGGACTTTGTTGCACGTGCTAAGGAAGAAACTGGAGGGAAGGGTACGGTCCCGAGTTTTTATAGTTACATCTTCTCAGCATTTACACAGCCAATTTAAATTCTCGAATGTCTCATGGCAGGTGTTGATGTAATTCTGGATTGCATTGGAGCATCCTACCTTCAACGAAACCTCGACAGCTTAAATTTTGATGGAAGGCTTTTTATTATTGGCTTCCAGGGTGGAGCGGTCACTGAAATTAAACTCAATACTTTACTTCCAAAGTGCCTCACGGTGCAAGGTAATAGAGAACATAAAGAAAAAAAAAACAAAGAACATGCATCTCCATTGATTCACCCACCTCTCCCAATGCTTTCATTTTTCTGAAATAGAGATTTGTACTGCTCGTAGTTTCATGTAATGTTTACATATGTTGCATCTGCTGCTAAAATTATTACGACTGTAGTGGGCATATTGAAAGCATGCCCTTTTTAGATCATAGACTATTATAGATTTATGTAAATTGATATTTTTGTATTCAGGAGCTGCTTTGCGACCAAGAAGTACCGAAAACAAAGCAATGGTTGTCAGTGAAGTGGAGAAGAATGTTTGGCCTGCAGTTGCAGCAGGCAAGGTGAAGCCTATCATTTACAAATCTTTTCCCTTATCTGAGGCTGGGGAGGCTCATCGGCTCATGGAAAGTAGTGAACATATCGGGAAGATACTACTTGTTCCATGATTGCTGGTAAGGGCCTTGTCTTCTAGAGGGGAAATGGTTTGTATTTTATGATAAAATGAGACACTTATGAATCATGTATATGTAGTTTATTTTGCCTGATGTCCTTGTGGCCTAATTTAATCTTTTACGAAAATGAAAATCATGCAAAAGTCAAAAACTGATATGTTCTGAAATTTTTTTATTACTTTGAAGTGGCACTTATTTGAGAAAAGATATAATCAACTAGTTTCTGTGTTATCAATTGCATTTAGTTCAGCTCAAAACTTATAAATATGAAGAAAAAAAAAAGGTGGTATGGGATTTTAGTCACTACATATAGCTTCAATGGCAAGGGTTTTCAGCACACCAGGGCAAGGGTCACCGAGGTTTGCGGTGGAAACAGGTACCGAGCACTGCTCTTCACCAATGCAAGCCTACAAATTCAACCAAGGATGCAAAAGAAACTTGCTCAACTATTTACAGATTCGCTTATGCACAAATACAGAAAGGTACCATAGAAGTATTATGGAGGTCACTGCACTAAGAGTCAGATTGTATTTTGCTTTCTCTATTAAAAAAACTAACAAATTAGACTCTGTACATTAGTTTAAAGAGCAAATTGGTTTTTTCTGTTAAAATTTAGTATAGTTGATGGGATAACCAGACACTAATACGTGATGTGCTATGTGTACAGCATGCTAACATAAAAGGATTAGTTTTAACCGTAGAAATGGACGAAATTTTTAAGAAAAAGATCAATCTGCTCTTTAATCTAATGTATAGTGATTAATTTATCTTTTTTTTTTAAAAAAGGGAGGGAAATTGTAACCGATTTCTAGTATAGAAGCTTCTATGATACTTTTACCAAAAGGTAACATATATGAGAGCAAAGAAAGGTTCTTTCTTACCTTCTGAACCATTGGTAGAATGTTAGCATGACAAGTCCCTACACTGAATGCACCACAATTTCCTTGTGGAGATCCAAAACTAGCAAAGTTGATTGAAGTAATGTGCCAACCTTGTTCACAGGTCAGTCGAGCTTCGGGACTTCTAGACCCGAAGCCCATGTTCAGTATCCAGAAGTCAGCTGGCTGAGGATCATCCTCCGATACGAATGAACAAATCTCTTGACTGGTTCTTGTCAGTACTGAAATCTTTGTAGGGTCACCACCAAGCTCTTCATGAAGTACTAATAGGTTCTGACCAGGATGTACCCAAGAGCGTGGGACGTGATATCTGGACAGCATGAATACATCAAACCCAGAACTTCACATATAGGATCTGAATCGAATGTATTCATAAAACTTACAATGTTTGAGCAGGTTGGCCACAATTCTTTTGACATTTTGTGGAATCATATTCTCCTCGGTAATCACAGTTCTCGGTGCAACCTTCGGATGGTGATAGATAGGCTGGCCAGTATCTGCCTATGCTCTGTCCATTGACCCAAGCTTGACCTTTCCCCATACTAGTGAGATTTAAGGCCAAAGGACCGTTGCCTTGAGGAGTAAGGAAAGAAACCTTAAACAGAACATCAGGGGATGGTAATAAAAGGTTTATAACAGAACCAAAACTGCTTCAGTGAAATGGAACAAAAAGAGTTATACACTGAAGCGGGGAAGAAGCAGACCTTGTACCAAATCAATGTCTTGTTGATAGGTGGAACACTCCCCTTTATCCACACTGAACTATTTGCATGAATTACTTTATCTAGTCCAAGGTATTCTCCCTCAAGTCCCACCTGATAATTGTGATTAACAGCATTATAACACTGAACCGAACATAACTCCTTTGCTCATTGGTTGCTATAACATTCTTATCAAAACTTGAACTCATAGGGAAGAAAATATATTTACAGATGGAACCAAATACGCAGTGTTTGGTTATAAAACGAAAAAATATATAGGCATTTTGGAACTACTAGAGATTGACACCGTTTCAGTACAAGGTCTTCTTAACACAGTAACATACAATTTGATCATGATGGTCTGCAGATTTTAACCTGATAGGTCCATTCTTCAGCGGAAACATCATATTTGTTATTCCATGGATCAATTAGAACCACTGAAAAGATTCCTGCCCCTTGAACATCGAACCACGGACCAAAATTCTGAAGCATATAGAAGCAGAAAACGAGTTAAAGTTGGTAAACCTCCATCCATGATACCCAAGACATCTTAATCAGATGCCTTATGATTTAGAAATGCTCCAGAAAGTTGCAGAGATTAAAGCAGAAAGAGAGTTTAGAACTGAATATTTAGAACAATGATCAAGTCATAGTTTCGATACCTGTAGACCAACCATCATGCTCATAATATCCAATGTATTGTTCCCTTCAACAAGACTAATTTTCTCATTGATTGAAAAGCTGGCATCATCATGATTACCATATCCAAAAGCTGTAAAAAATGTAGAAAGATCAAAGGAACATCATATGAAAAGACTAGTGACAATTTAAAATTTCAGCTTCAAAGTCGGCATTGAAGACTGCGTGTAGAGATGTCGGGATTGAACATGAGAACATCAAACATGATGAATAAAAGCAGTAGACACTAGACACAGTATTTTCAACTGCTATCAGTACAATGATTACCAACAAGCTTTTTGTTGACAAAAATAAGTGCCGCATGTCCCAGACTTTCGATAAGCAGGAAGACCTCTTTCGATTGACCAGGCATGATATTTATACTGCCAATACAATGAAGCATTATCAAAAACAAAGGTCACAGATTCTATAATCAATGAATGTACTATGTCATTATTGATTTGTGCTTATTTTCCTTTCTGCTTATTTTCTGGTTTAGAATGTAGCATTGTTATCGCATCAACCATGCTTACTCTATTGAACATTAATCTGCTACAACAACAAATAACAGTGATTTACCTTGTTGTGTACCATAGGTAATCGCTAGTGTCTTTTGTCGTATTAATCTGCTCCAACAAACGCGATTCCGTAAATGAGTTATTGCCCCAAACACCTGGTTTTTCCACATACCAGCTCCATGATGTTGCTGACAATATTAACTTATTAGCAGTTGTTGTATGAGCCAAAATTCTCTGAGACACAACCTTCAATCAAGATAAACAGTGCCAGGAACAAGGTTAACGGCATAATACCGATTGGAAACCGTAAGGAGATATGTGTTAGAATCAAACAAATAGTTATAAATAACAATTTGCAAGAAAACAAAGGAAAAGATCATGAAATACCTTTGCAGTGTTAAAAATGACATTCTTACAGTCTGGAAGGATGCTTACGGACCAAGCCGGAAGGAAGTACAAGTTTCCATTAAATGTAACATTTGCATCAAGTTCGCTGTCATAATTTGCAAGGAATGCTGCACATTTATTGGAGGACTTATAGTAGATATGTGCCTGAAAAGTTGAAAACAAAGAAGGTATGGATATGAGCAAGTAAATGGCATGAAAACCTGAAAAAAATGTTTTGATGATGTACATGCAGAGAAGAATTTGCACCAAAAAAGCTGCTTTGGCCGAAAGATACTACGATGAGCTTATATCTTACATGTTGAAGCATGTAAAATTTTACCTCTAGATTGTGACCAAGCTGCTGGTGAGTTGGATCAGATCTGATCAAATACTCCTCACAGTGCTTTATCGCCAAGTGCAAATCGCGTAGGTGTCCCCATTTCGGCTGCCTGATAAAACCTGCATGGACATTGAAAACGGTATTGCTAATGTAGTTTGAAATGGAATAGGATTTATTTGATGATCATGGAAATGAGTGAATATGAAGAGGAAATATCAATGTTACATGAACCATATATAGAAATCTCACCATATTCATCTATTGGGGCATCATAATCATAGCTTGTTGCCACAAGAGGACCTCCGGCTGTTCGCCCGAAATTGGTTCCACCAAAATACTGCAGAGCTCAGCAAACAGAAAACATGTTCATCCTATTAACAGACCGATAGATATAACTCACGTGTTTGCCAGGTTGAAAGCAGAACAAGAAGAAAAGAACTAGATACAACTCACCATATAGTAGTTGTGAAAAGTTCCACCCATTTCGAAAAAACGTGCAACGGCAAAAGCAAGGTCCTCAACCGGTCGATGAGGAATTGGATATCCGAATGATTTAAACCTACACTATCAAGTTTTAAGATGTATCACTTTTATTCAATAATCACCATTGGTTTCAATGGCATAGCAAGGGACAGTACCATCCACTGTAGTTCTCGGTCCACATTTTTGGTTTTGATGGAGAATTCGGAGTGAACTGATCACAATAAAACCCATTGCATGTGTTTATCTGCATACAGATTCTCATTATAAAAGGTTGATGTAAATTGTCAACTTATCATACAAATGTCTCAGCATGATAAATGTTGAAATTCATCAACCACATGAAGCAGATATACACCGATAATGTACCGTGCTATACATAACCTTAACTTACGATTGGATCAGGCGCATCTTCTTGTCGACACATCACCCAAGGCACTGTTGTATTAAGACTGATAGCAGCTTCTGCAGCCCAATTGACATACAATTCTCCTGCAACCCCATATGCCCATTCAACAAGCTCATATTCATTTTCAACCTGGTACATGACTGTATGAGACATGAATTCAACTGAATGGTCCACAACCGAGTTATTCGATTATATATATTAGCAAATCACCTGAGCAAGAATGATAGGCCCTCCTTGTGATGCAAAAAGCTTCTCTTCCTTCATTAGGCCTACGATTTTGGCGAGAAAACGCAGCATTTCTTTCTGTAGTGATAACAACTATCAGGTGGAAAAGGCCTAGTATGCATCACCATTTAATTTAAGTCCCTGTAATGGTCTACATGAGACATGCACACACACAGAAGAAAAGATACCTTGAACAAATCATTCGTAGTTCGGAATTGAATCCCAGGAATGAAATGTAACCAAAGAGGGAATCCACTGCCAAGAGATAATTTAAATGATCAATCTACAGATTTGACAGACAACACCAAAATAACTAGTGAAAATGATTTTACAGACCCAAAATTCCATTCAGCACAAGCATATGGACCAATCCTCAAGTGAACCATAAGGCCAGCTTCCTGCACTGTTCTCACAAACTTCACCAGGTCAAACCTACCTTCAAAGTAGTACTGCCCAAAAAAACCAAACATTATATTTACCAACATGCTTATGGCAAGGGTAGTTTTTAGGGCATGGTTAATGGTTCAAAGGAAACTCATGTTAGAAGGCTACATTCATGACGATTTTGGACATGATACGTATGTAGAATTTGTGTTGTGTTACAAAATACGAATACAGTCTACACTGTAATACAAGAAAGGTCATCGTAGTAAAACTCTAAAGCCTAATAAACCATCTTTAAAACCTACTCCATTCACTACGAAAAAGATAAGATTCTCATAGTAGAAGTAACAACATTGAAGCTACTGCATATACCTCTCCTCTGACTGGTTCATGGTAGTTCCAGAAAACGTAAGTCTCAATCACGTCCAATCCACCTTCCTTTGATTTCCAAATAAGTTCGGGCCAAACCTGAAATCTTCAATCCATGTTATCATAACAAATAGAACAAGCATCAGCCATCAAATGCACGTATAAAATCAACCTCTGGGGTGCTTCTAGGATAATGGATTGAACCAGACTGCAATACCCTCCTCTTGCCATCAATAACCAGTGCCCTATGGTCATATGTGACTGTGGTAGACAGTGCATGATCGAAACAGTAAACCGCGAAAACCGATACGAAAACTAAAGCCAACGACAATGGTGTTTTCATATCCATGATTCAGTATTTCAGCAAAATTTTGATTAAGGAAACAAATGGGGAACTTTGCAAGACAATGGTGATGAAAAATATGGGTTACTAAATATAAACAAAATACAGAATTAAGAAGAGATGGGATCAAATGTTTGCTAGATGTGAAGTGTTTGTATTTTTTCATTTGTCTGCATAAGAAAAAACAATAGGAGAGTTCTAAACAAAGTGCTTGTAACGTACCAAACGAGACTTACAATGCTTGAAACTTTGAAGTCCAGCAATGGTGTATTTGAGGGACTTGCTTTCTATTTTTTTTATGCCGCCCTGTTTGTGCGTTTTTTTGTATCACACTGTTGTCGTGCGTGTCACGAGACACAAAATCGAAATTGTTCTCTTTGAATATCATAAGTTGTCAAAGATTTTTTGTCATCTTCATATTCACCATCCTACATTCTTGGAGTGTACTTTGTAAATTCTGCTGACTAAAGACCTTGTAAGTGCTAAAGAAAACAATTTTGAATTACGTATTTATGGTAAGGTTCGAGACTCATACAATCAACGAACAGCTGAAAAAGGGTCAAAACAGGCCCGGCTTCGTGATGAGAAGGTAGGGTTCATCGGGACAACACGATGTAAACTCCAGGCAAATGCGACATCGGCCCTTGTGACGAGGAGAGCTGGCACGTTATAACATGTTCTCCTATTTGGCAGTCACGTTTTAGATATTAAAAAGGACTGTTTTTTTCAATTGGACTTTGAAGTATGATTGGAACTCTGCTTTGACGTGCCAATCAGCTAGGGTGTTTTTCTAGAGCAACAAAATGTAGTCGCATATGAGTTTTTTGTAAGATTTTTGTAATAACTATGAAGAGAATTTTGTTCTCGAGTTAGGGTTTTGTTTTTGGGGTTTGAATTTATATGTTTAGTACATTTAGGTTTATTTTTTTCCATTTTGTACTCTTGTTTGTTTATTCATTTAGTGAAAAGTTGAAACATCTTTTGCCCGTGATTTTTCTTCTCTTCGAAAGAATTTTTCATGTAAAATATTTATATTCGATCTTCTCTACTTTTCTATTTTATCGTTTATACGAGTTGATTAACAAATTGTGAGACACCGTTTGCAAATGAAAATGATTTGGAGTCAAATGTGATTGCCAAGACTTTTACTCTTGTTGGGATTTGAATGATTAATAAAATTTCATTTTAGAATGAAGATAAAAATATCATGAAAACTCAAGTTAAATTGTATTCTATCTTTTCTACCGTTTAAAATATTATTCATTCTATTGTTAAGTAATGATCTTTAATCTAATATATAGAAATTAATTTATTATTTTTAAATAGATGAAATAAAATCTAATCCCATTTTTAATAAAAAAAACCTCCATGTTATTATTACCCAAAAAAAAAATTCAGTAAAGTCCAGAATGTTGCCACCAGTAAATACGTGTATGGCGAGAATCTGCCAATATTATGGGAGTTTCATAAAACTCAAAAATCTCCTCTTATCCATCACATTTAATTTTCTGAAAAAGACCCATAATTATGTTCATCCACAATATCAAATCAAATTCACCCACACTATTGATAATCAACCCCCAAGCCCCCACTTTGAAAAATCAAAGTCGACACCGTGTTCATTTGTCCATTTATTGTTGTACTATTATTCACACTATATTTATTCTTACCCTTTCATTGATTTTCATTTCAATTTCTTCTTGTTTTTGCAGATTCTTGGTTTGGGTTTTTCCTTTTTTAGCTGAAAAACCATGGATTTGAGCCATTTAAATCGTGGGCAAATCACTCGAATAGGATCTGGGTTTTGTGTGTTGCTGACACTGCATTTCACATTCCAGCTTCTAGCACAACATCTGTTTCACTGGAAAAACCCAAAGGAACAAAAAGCTATAGTGATTATTATACTTATGGCTCCTATTTATGCTGTTGTTTCCTTTGTAGGGTTATTAGATGTTCGTGGTAGCAAAGAGTTCTTCACATTGTTGGAGTCAATCAAGGAGTGTTACGAGGCTTTGGTGAGTGCCCTTTTTGCTTAATCCTTGCATCTTTTAGTATTTGAGTCAAATCAGAGCCAAGCCAAGTTGAGTTAGACTCTTTTTTATACTGTTTTTTCCGTTTACAAGATTTTAACTTGAAATTAAAAATATGTGAATTTTAATGGTTGTTTTTTTGTGACATGTGGTGTTAGGTGATTGCAAAGTTCTTGTCTTTGATGTATAGCTACTTGAACATATCAATTAGCAAAAATACTGTGCCTGATGAAATCAAAGGAAGAGAGATTCACCATTCATTTCCAATGACCCTTTTTCAGGTATGTAAATTTTTAAAATAGGGTTAATTGCATCAATCATCCCCAAATATCACTATTCTATTAATCAAATCTAACATTCGGATATGACGTGGTCAAATTATAAACACATGTACTTTTTGCATGTATTTTTTACATGTATACTTAAACCTGACGTGTTAATGAAACAAACAACGATCAATAAAATTTTAGAGAGGTAGTGTTTTTTTTAAAAGGTCTTATTTAAGTTGTTTGTGTAGTAGGTACACGAGTTTTTACATTTTGATCTACTTAATATAAATATGGTCTATGTTAGAGTTAAGCTAGCATTTAACATGGTAAAAAGAATTCTCTTAGTTTCGAAAATGAGCAACTAAGAACAATTAAGCAGGACGTTAATGTTTTCCATCAATTGTACATGATTTTGATTGGTATAATAACAAATTTAGCCCTCAAAGTTTATACATTCTGTTAATTTGATCTAAATTTTACAAATTTAATTTGTTAATTTTTTTTAGAATTAAGGCCAAAATGACAAAATATATAAACATTGAAGGTTAAATTTGTTATTATACCAATTAAAATTATGTACAATTGATAGAAGACATTGATATGGTGATTAATTGTTCTTAGTTGCTCGTTTTCAAAATTGACAAGGGTTAAATTACTCCAATTCTTTTAGAGGGACTAATTTGCTCAATTTCAAAATTGAGAGAGACTGGAGAGTCATTTTCCCATTGAACATCCAATCTAATGATTAAACCGACGGAAAGACATAATTATAGAATACTAGTACTTTTATGAGTCATAATTTGAAAACGTGGGGTGGAATTAACCCCGTTGAAGTGATATGGTCTTGCTTACAACAAATTACATTATTGATTAAATCTCTTACCCATCGTGGTTGCTCGAAACAATAGCCTCGCACAGTTAAGCTAAACCATCGAGCACTGAAGCTTTTGAAGTACTGGACATGGCAATTCGTCGTAATCCGGCCAGTGTGTTCGATATTGATGATAACATTGCAGACCCTTAGGGTTTATCCTTCATGGTTGAGCTGGACATTGACAATCATCCTCAATGTATCTGTTTCATTAGCATTGTACTCTTTGGTGGTGTTTTACCATGTTTTTGCAAAGGAGTTGGCACCTCACAAGCCACTTGCAAAGTTCTTGTGCATCAAAGGGATTGTTTTCTTTTGCTTTTGGCAGGTAAAAATACTTTGTTCTCTTTCTTCTATCCTTTACAAATTTTTAGTGTTTTTTTTTTCTTTACTCGAACTCAAAAATTGACTTGGATTAATCTAAACTCAAATCCAATTAGACCATAAAAGCTTAATAATTCGAATTTGTTTAGCTTGAACTCAAATGGACCTAAATTCGAAATGATTCAAACCTAAAACAACTTGAACTGAAAATGACTTTCACAAATAATCCAAAATGACCTGAACTTAAAATAATTATAATCCTAAATGATCTGAACTCATAATTATCCAACCGGAACAACCCCAGCCTCAAACCCAAATAACATGAACCCTAAAGCAATCCAAACTTAAAATGATCCGAAATCAAAATTGAACCAAACCTTAAATAACTTGAATTCAAATTGACCATAACCAAAATGACTTGAAATTTTTAAAACTCTAATAAACCTAATCTAGACTGACCCGAACTCAAAACCAACTCGATCAACCCAATTGATAGGTATGTTTTCTTTAAAGTTTAAACTCATGTTCGAATGTTTGATAAATATTCAAATATTGGTATAAGATACAATTCTCCGCACATGACAAAACATAAAAACTTTGAAAATCTATCTATAACAAACACTAGGGGCATAGTTAGGGGTAAGCAAGTGCTTTAGCCCCCTTGATTAAGTGTAATCATATCAAACTTAGTCCCTCTCATTTATAAAGTATTAAAATTCAAACCCTTTGCAAATGATTTTTTTTACCTTTTATCTCCTAAACTTTTAAAATTTATTTTGACACCGAATTCTTTGCTTCGTCCCTGTCAAACATGTACCTATATTCGAGTGAGTCCGAAACCACCATCGTGTGCTTAACTTGCCCTTGCTGTGTCAATGATTTGTTGTTGAATTATGATTATTACTCTGATTTTTCATCAATGGCGACATGCAGGGAGTGGTGCTGGACATACTCGTAGCAATGGGCTTCATTAAATCGCATCATCACTGGTTAGACGTAGAGCACATTGAAGAAGCTCTTCAAAACACATTAGTTTGCATAGAGATGGTTGTTTTCACTGTAGTACAGCGCCGTGCATACAGTGCTGCACGATATAGTGGAGAAAGTGAAGCTAAGATAAAGAAAAATGAATGATATTTGGGATGCCCCAATAACCATATCTATGTATGTATGTTTATTCATGGATTGTATTAGAAGATAAGCTTAGAAATGCTTCTACTCTCTATTTTCAATATATTAAATAGATTTAATGAGGATTTGAAATTTAATTCTTCGATTTTTATTTTATTTAATTTGATTTTTCTATTTTTATAATGTTACTAGGTCCAAATTGATAATAATTATTGTTAAAGTTGTGACGTGGAATGGTTTTTACAATAGCTTTAAACATTTGGCTTACGTGTAAATTTATTATCGTTGAATATGCGTGGTTTTGATTGTGCAAATAGATAATAGGAAAATGAAAAATTAATGTCATTAATTTGAAGGCAGCAACTAACGTCGTTATCAATTTGAATCTACTAATAACATTATAAAAGTAATGTGACTAAAATTAGTGTAGAGGGATGAAATTTCAACTTTTAATATAGTAGAAAGACTAAATCCAGAATTAAACCTAAATAATAACATGATTAAGTTTCATTAATACTTAGTGAAATAAAATCCTAATAAATTAAGAGGTAAATTACACTAAAAGTCACTAAATTATTAGTAAGTTTACGTTTTATCATTTAATTTTAAAAAATTACAAAATAATCACTAAATCATTTTAAAAATTTCATTTAAGTCATTGGGCCATTAAAATCATTGTTGCATGTTATCATTTGTTCGCACCACCTGCACTAATCAAAAGTTTTATTTCCCCTTCTCTTCTACAGTTCAACTTTTTCATAGAATAGCTTTGAAGATCACAAATCTACGAACTAAAATCCAAATAATTTTCTCCTTTGATCTTCAACACTTACCGTCAAATTAACTTGGATCTAAAGTATGTTTTCTACTCATCGATAGATACTGATTCATTGTACCAACCTTCAAAGTATTTCTTGGAGCTCACTAGCTAGGCTTTTTAAAAAAAATTTAACAGCTCAATGACTTAAATAAAAACTTTTAAATAGTTCAATGACTTAAATGGAAACTTTCGAATAGTTTAGTGACCATTTTATAACTTTTTAAAATTGAGTAACCAAATCATAAATTTATTAATAGTTTAGTGACTTTAGATGTAATTTAACTTTTACGTTTAAATATATAAAACTTTTATATTTTACCTTATTATTTTATTTGACCTTACGCACACAAGAAGGGCAAATAACCAAAAAATGCCGTTTTTTTTCAAAATTTACGGAAATGGGCTAGTTTTTTAATTATTTACTGGAATGGACCATTTTCCGCGAAATCGCGTCCACGTCAGCGCAATTTGCTGACGTGGCATGAACAGTGTGTTTTTAGCTTGGAAAACTTTGAAAGGCCATAACTTTTTGCTCGGTTGTCCGATTGAGAAAAAATTTTTTTTGATTTCGAATAACTTTTCGAGATCTACGTGCTGGAAAACTTCTTAGAGATGAATAGGGACTAATTTGTAAAGTATAATTTGTTAGTTACGAGTATAGGGACTAAAGTGTAATTATTTCAAAATTAGCACGAAATTTTTGTATTTAAGAATATTTGAATGTTATGGAAGGATGAAATTGAATTTGAATTGAAAAACGAAGCTTAGATTTGAAAATATGACTATTTAGGTTTTAGGGACTAAATTGAATAAAATATAAAATTTTAGGGAACTTCTCAAAAGTGGAATGAGCTGACTTATACCTATAACAGGATGATATAAGACAATTCTGTAAAAAAATATCCGGTGTTTACTTCAAATAAATGAGGAAAATAACGATTTGAATGTTTCAAAATTCAATTTTAAACTGAAAAAATCAAAATTTAGGGGCAAAAAAGGATCTTTTTCGACGAAAACTTCGGCAGCGCGTAGATCTCAAAAATTTATTCGAAATCAAAAAAAAAATTCGTTTCAATCGGACAACCGAGCCAAAAGTTATGGCCTTTCAAAGTTTTCCAAGCTAAAAACACACTGTTCATGCCACGTCAGCAAATCGCGTCCTAGAGGGAGCGATTTCCTTCCACGTCAGCAAATCGCGCTGACGTGGACGCGATTTCCTGCGCGTACCCTGACATCGCGCTGACGTGGACGCGATTTCGCGGAAAATGACCCATTCCGGTAAATAATTAAAAAACCAACCCATTTCGGTAAATTTTAAAAAAAACCGGCCTTTTTTTTTGTTATTTGCCCACACAAGAACGGTTTTAGAATAAAAAGGGCAGCAAATAAAGGAGCCCCCACTTTAGTGTGTACACGCCAGCCATAGCCAACCAGCTTCCACCACCAACCAATGACAAAAGAGCAAAACACAAAAGCGTATTAGCAAATACCAAATGAAAGATACCCACTTTGACATTTCCCATTTTCCCCTTTGATTCTCCTTCTCTTCCTTTTTCTTTCTTTCTTTTTTTTTTCTGATTTTGGGGTTCCTCTATTTCCTGTGAAGCTTGAATTTTTAGAACCAAAAAACTATTACTATATTCTTTTGCATAAACAAATAAATAAAAGAGACAGCTTTGGAGCAAAAGGGAAGAGAGAAAGAGAGTTTTTCTGCAAAGCATCATGAACCAGAAGGCTAATGTTTCTAAAGAACTTAACGCTAAACACACAAAGGTTCCCTCTTTCTTTGCTAATTTTCATTTCTTTGATATTTTTTTTTATTTTGTTTACTACCCATTTAAGCTTTAGTGTTTTTCTTGGTGGTAAAGTATGAATTTTGAAATGTTTGATGAAAATAAATGGTTGCAGCTTTACTTTTTTTGGATATCCTTTTGTGTTTGATGAACTCTTTGAAGCAAAGGCCATATTGAAGAATCTATCAATTTGGGTTTTTCCTTAAATTTGTTTATTGAATCAAACCTGAGCTTAATTTGGCCAATTTAGAATAGTTTTTTAATTGTTTTGTATGGTTTCCAGTTTTCAATTACAGCAAGTTGTACACTGCTCTTTACGTTTTAGCTGTCAATTATCTTTGGTGACCCCCCTTGTATTGTATGTCTTAATCCAAGGCCCACACTGATAAAACTTCGCTATAGCTCATCATCCTTTAGCTGCCAGCAAGCTCTCTTTTGAATGTCTTAGGCCACTTATGATCGATTTATACGATGAATTACATAATAAACATGTCGAAAATTTCTCATCAGTGTTCTTCCTATGGTTCAAGATGTTTGTCAATTGTCATACAGTTTCTCCTCTTTCCTTTGCATGCAAGCAATGTATATATGTGCATAGTAGTGACATTGTCTCTGTCTGAAATATGGTTATAACTTGGTTTTTTTGTACATTCAATGTTAATTTGGTCTATCTGGTGTCGCTTTCTGCAGATATTAGATGGCCTTCTTAAGTTGCCTGAGAATCGAGAATGTGCAGACTGCAAAAGCAAGTAGGTATTTGGTAATAATGTAGCTCTTAGTAATGTTTTACTATGACTTTGACCAGATGGAAAATTTTAAAGTAGATACTTGAGTCACTGTAGAGGATGTGGAATCTGATTTTATAATGGTTTGTATATGCTACACAGGGCGCCACGGTGGGCTAGTGTTAATCTTGGAATATTCATTTGCATGCAATGTTCAGGGATTCATAGAAGTCTTGGAGTACACATATCAAAGGTTTTGCTTCTCTTTTCCCCTAACTCCGGACTTATGTTACTCAGACTCAGATGCTAGTGTCGGTTGGGTTTTTCTAAGTTTTTTCATGTATTTGGAGGGTCTTTAAAGGTCATATACTCGTAAATGAAGAGTCTGGGCAACATAGATCTAGACAACAGTTATGGCGGTTTGTGTTTTGTGGTTATTGTTCGATTTTCTTGTTAACATGTTTATGGAAATTATGTTTGTTTCATACAGGTGAGATCAGCCACTTTAGATACATGGCTTCCGGAACAGGTTTCATTTATTCAATGTAAGCCTCCACTGTTCGTTTCTTTGATTTCCACCCCAAATCAGGTGCTGATTGTGATCATGATCGTGTTTTCTTCTCTTTTTTTTGCAGCCATGGGGAACGAGAAATCGAATAATTACTGGGAAGCGGAGTTGCCTCCCAACAATGACAGGGTTGGAATCGAGAATTTCATTCGTGCAAAGTACCAACTTCGTAAAAATAGAACTACCCTTCAATGACTTAAAATTTTATGCTTGATTTTCTTCTATTGATTATTTTCTTCATTAGGTATGTGGAAAAGAGATGGATTCCAAGGGGTCGAAAGGAAAAATCATCTCCAAGCGTAAATGACAAGAAGGAATCACCTCACAAACTAGAAGCTCTAAGTGGTGCATATAAGAACACGAATAATGTAAATCCCGTTTCTACAGAGAAGAAAATTATTCACCAACCTGTTGCAAATAACGGCATTCCTACTCCTAAAAGTTTCTCTCAAATGAACGTAAATGTTCCTCAAAAGGTAATAACGGTCTTCATTTGCTCTTATATGCTGATTGTCGGTAAATGAATGTCACTTTTTACGGTAAAAATGATTGCTGCAGTTAACGTTGCTTTGCTGCCTGTCGAATGGAGGAAATTCATATGTAGCAAATGAACCGAAACTGTATGGTTTGCATATCTTTCTTTATTCAAATCATAGATTATGTTGCTTAGATGGGAAGTGAAAAACCGAGACGATAGGAAACCTTTTGTTGCTTAGATTACGATAAACAACTCGAAACATTAAAGAAATTCAAAGTTTACACCCAAAATCATGAACATTTCATAGATCTTTCATTATTAATATGCGACATAGAAATGAATAAGTTTACTTGGTTTACAGGTTAAACCCGATATAAAGCCAGAAGAGCCTCGATATAAACCCAAACCGTTAGCCGTAACAGCTGAACCTGTAAAGCAGGAGGTTACTAATACTCCATCAGTCTCGAAGGCTGAATCCATAAAGCGAGATGTTAATACTACTGCACCAGTAATAGCATCATCCAAAATCGATTACGCAACTGAACTGTTCAATTTGCTCTCTATGGGGGACTCGGGAGAAAATGACTTCGGTTCAGCTCATGATAATTCTTTGCAACGTATGTCTCTTTCTGTCTCGAGCTTATCACTATGTAGTTTCTTGCTGAAAGCAGTTAAATATAGTATTTTATATTTGATGTTGCTTTAGCGTTTTGCAGCTACTGAAGCAAAGTCCACCAAGGAGGCAAGTGATGTTAAACAAGATACTATATTTGAAATGGTATGGTGTCCCTTGGTTGAAAATCGAAAGTGTATATAGAATATTGACTTGTGCTTTCGTGACATACTGTCATCGTAGTTAAATTGATCACCGTGCTAAGTCACTGCCGCATTCAAAGTTCAAAAGTGGAGACTTACAGTTCTAAATTTTAAATTACTTTTTGCAGTCAAGTACAGTGTCTCCATTTTCCGTCCATCAACAACTTACTACGCTTCCCAAACAACAATCTATCACGAGCACTGCTACAAAGCCCAACGGTAGATCCCAAGCTTTTCCTATCAACGCGCATCAATTCATTTCCAATGGCTTTCACTTTCCTTCTCCAAATTCTGGAAGCGTTGGCCACCAAGTCCCTGGAATGGTAATGCCAGTCGCTAGTCAACAGAATCATTTACAGGTTTGCTTGCAACATGCTTCCACCATTGTTCTTTTCCCCGATTATAACCTCATCGCTAATAATATTTTATCATGTTATTGTCATCTCGTACCAGATTGGAAACAACCAACAGATGCACCCTGCAGGGAATTCCATTAATTTTTCGACTTCCAGGTGCGTGTGCATATTATTTCAGCTCGGCCATCTAAAAGTTGCTTATCTTTTAACTTCGATGTAATGGATCGATTTTACTGGCTTTAGTTAAGCAAACTGACCCTTCTAGTACAAAGAAACTCAAGTCTGATCACCTGTTTCATAGCACACTGAACATGTTTCATAAATTCAGTATATTAGCACTGGAAATGTGGGTTCATTAGGAAAAGTTCCATGGTCGATGATTTTATCCCGGTTTCATTTCGATCCACTATTTCATATGTGAGATCGGCTATCTATCTGTATTCTTACAAGCACACACTATACACAAACAGTTCGTTTGAACACATTTCTTGCTTGACCAACACATAATTGCTTTCGATTTTATCCAATTTGTCATATGCCGCATTGCAGCTTCACCACCCGAGTGCCGATAGTTCCATCATCAACCATCAACATGAAAAGCATCGGAGGTAAGCCACTCCCAACACCTCCAGTTCCTAAAATAACACCATCTCAATGGGGAAAAGACTACGATTTCTCATCGTTAACACAAGGGATGTTTACAAAACGGTAACTCGCCCGGCCGAATGATTGTTGAAGGGAAAGAGTACATATTCATTTCTCAAAGAAACAAATAAATTATATTTTTTTTGTATGTCATTTTCCTCAGGTTTTTGCAAATTATTTTTTACTCATTTAGATATATATTGAGAACTGATTTTTCATCATTCAATTTTATTATACATTCATATAATAAATGTGGTGTTGTAATATAATAAAGGTTGGTTCTTTTTATCTCTTTACTTCCCCATAAATCAAGGCTTTTTGTAGATATTTATAGATTTTTCCCAACAGATTTCATGATCATCAAATTAGTGATGCAAGCAAGCAACCAGATTGAATGGGAAAGGATGATAAGTTATGATATTAAGGGGGTTTTTTTTTTTGGGGGGGGGTTAAAATATGCTCAAGTCCATGTAGTTTTTATACATGTAGAATTTAGTCCCTTTCTTTTTATTTCCAGAATTTTATTTTCACCACTTTTTAGATTTCAAAGTTCAACTAATGTTATCACTGATAAAATTCTTTGGTTGAATCCATTGATGTGACATTTAACAGAAGATTAATGGAATGAATCTGAATTTAATTAAAGAATTTTAACAGTTGGACTTGTATTTTTATATTCAAAAAATAAAGAGATTAAATTTTTTGAAATAAAAATAGGATTAAATTATAAATGCATGAACAGTATAAAGACTTGAAGCACTTTTTAATCAATATTTTTTTAGTTTAGGAGCTAAAGTTCATTCAAGTGTATTACTTTGGTACTTTGGTTAACTAATTGCAAGAAAATTATAGTTTATATATTACCATGCAAATATAATAATTGAAAAAGGTATTTCATTTTGGGCTCGATTTGGATAAGTATTTTTGCACATGTAACTCTAATTTAATTTAAATAATAATAAAAATTTTAAATTTAACTATAAAAATATATGAAATATCAATTAAAAGTTGACTTTAATATTTTATTAATTTTTAAATAGTAAAATGAGACTTTTGAGTAGTGAGTCAGACCTAAAATAAGCATGGACTTGAATTTTTTTTAGAATCAAGCCTTAACACAACCCATAAACATATGCGCCCTAACATACTTGTCACTTAGGCAGCATCAGGTCATTTTACTTTTCAAAAATTTTAAATTATTTCACATTCATAATCTTGTAATCAAGTTTAAATTTTAAAATTCAGGTAAAAATGGAATTATCCTTCTACAAGTGGACTTTATGTAATCTTGACCGACAAACATGAAGCCATATATGTCCCTTAAAGCTTCCATGGTCAACAATTTGGTGATTAAAGCTTCCTATTTTTTTAATTAACTTGATCACTTCTTTGGTTCCAATTTTAAACTTATGATTTACTTTATATTATATACATATTATAAATATCAAAAACCCCAAAAAAGTTAAAATCTAGTGAAATTCATAACTTTATATATATATATATATTCTTAATTTGCTAATTTTTATATTTTTTTAATATTCTCTTAATTATAATTATTTTATTTTATCTTTAAAAATGGTGGTAACGTTTGCAGATAACAAAGCTCATGCTTTACGAGATTAATTACTAATATAAAATACTTTAACAATTTAATCATCCCATCTCTTCAAAAAAAATCTAATCATCATATTTTTTTCCTATACATACAGAAGTGAATTTTTATATTATATTCCCATATATAATATATGTTTACGAATGCAGTCAAGAGCCTTAGTCCCAAAATTTTTAATTTAACCTTTCAAATTTTTTTGTTAAATCTTATTAATTCCCTTAAAATTTCTAAAAAATAATTTAAAAACCTCCAAGTTTTTAAAAAATTTCTCAATAAATTTTGAAAATTTTAATTATACCCCTCAAAATAAATAAAAATAAAAAAATCCACCACTGTATGTACTTAAAAAGAAACTTCGAGACCAAGTAAGAACTACGTTAGGAAAAAAAGACGATAACATTTTCCCAACTGTTCCAATGAAGAAACAAAATCTGTCATTCACACAACAAAAGGACGGCACCATATCCGTTATGGAAGTTGAACTGTATACGTACACAAACTGCTTTCATATAATTTTCTTGCATTCCCATTTCACTGTCTTTTTTATATTCTTCTTTTGACTGTAATAACGTCGTCATCATCAGACTTTTAGTTTCCATTAACCAAACATTCTACGTACAGTTCAGTTTCAAAAACTGTCTTTACACGACTTTTGTTTTGACTTTATCTACGCATTTCCTCATCCACCGTCCATAATTTAAACTGTCATAACGGTTTCTTTCCAACTTAATTACATGGACCACCTTATCGTTTTGAGATTTTATTTTCCATGATGTTTCCTCTTTCTTCCATTTGTGTGTCGGTAATGTCTGTTAATGTTGGGTTTTAAATTTTTTTTTTTTTGAAGTTTTGCGGTTATAAATAGAGAGAGTATACATATCCGAATAATTACATTGTAAACTCAAATATAAGATAAGGTTAAAGATTTACATATCCCAATTACACATGACAAAACTAGAATTTATGTATTTAAGGACTCAGAACTTTTGTCTTCGCCAAAGTATTTAAAAAAAAAATTTAACAAACAAAAGTTTTAAAATTTTTAATTATTCGGATGGTTTTGGATTCTAATAACTAAGATTTTTTTTAGTTTGAGCCATTATGATTTTTTATTATTTCGGTTTTTAATTACTTCAAGTTTTGGTTATTTGGGTGTCGATGATGTTTATCAATCTCAAGTCAATTTGAGTTTTTAAATTTTTTGATTATTTTTATTTGGGTCATTTTAATTTTAAATTGTTAATTTTTTTTTCAGTTCGAGCCCTTTTGGTTTTGAATTATTTTACAGATCGGATCATTTTGGATTTAAAACCTTCATTTTTTTATTGTTAAATTGAGTTTAATATAAGAGTGAAGCCATGAATTCTTTATAAAAAGCCGAGATAAAATTGGAAAATTTTGGGCCAAAGCTTAAGTATTTTGTATTAGACTTATTGATTTTTGGAAGGAGCCAAAAATGAAAACTGTCCATTTAATTAAAGGGTTGAAAGGGATTAAATATATTAGAATTAATTTATATATTTTGTTTATAATATTACTTTTATATTATTGATATATTTTTTTATATTTTTTATTTCATTTTGCATTTCGAATATAGATTTTTTTTTCTTTAATTTCCAGTGAATTTCGTTGTAAATTTCTTGGACCAGACGTTAACTTGGGATATTAATTGTGGTGTTTTGCGAGACATGTCTTGCAATATTATCCATTAATATTATAAATGTATATTTAATTGGTTGTTTTCAACATTTTACCTAGTATCAGTGGAGTGATTTACTTTAATAACAAAGACTGACTAAACTGTTCTAACTCTTTCTAATTTCATTAATTTTAAAGTTATATTAAATTGGGTTTTGAAAATTTAAAAAATAATTATATATATAGTTTAAATAATTTAAAAAATAAAAATAGAATCTCTTAAACACTAGTTTTGTAGGCACTTAGGGACAGTTCTTCATTGCTTTTGAAAAGTTTAGTTTAAGATTTGAGTGTTTAGCATTGCTGTCAAAAAGTGTTTTTGAGAAATAAAATGTCCATTTTAGACATGTTTTTACCAAGTAACAAATATGCATTTAAATAATATTTAAATTAGCTAATATTATTATATTTTAGTAAGAATATAAAAAAAATTATTATAACTTGTTGTTAACATTTTAATATATGAAATATAAATTTTAAATATTTCTAAGCAATAAATATTAATTATTTATAAAATTTAATTAGAATATATAAACTATATTTTAAATATTTAAATATAAACCATTAAATATTTGTAATTAATATTTTTAAAAAATATTTTTTTATTTTTAATTAATGATTTTAACACATTTGTAATTAAACACCAATAAAAAAAAGAAAAATACTATGTTATTGGAGGGGTAAAAAAGTAATTAAATACCAAAAGTGTTTTTGGGAGAGGAAAAGCTAAAATTTTTAGCTTCTCCTTTTCTGAAAAGCTAGAAATTTCAGCCAAAAACAGTTTGTTCTTCACAGCTTTTCTTCCAAAAGTATTTTTGGAGTCAGAAGTACTTTTTTTAAGCAATGAAGAACTTACCCTTAATAAAATAGGGTTAGGTTAATCAACCATTCTGGAATATACCAACGAAATTGGCTCTAAAAGCAACCAAGATTTTGGAGGAATTTACTAGAAAAAGTAGTATACGTATTTACTGGGAAATCCATGAATGTAAGAAAAGGGATTGAAATTGCCATTTTCGTTCCATATTAACTGACCAAATCCTAAACATAGGTAAAATATGTGGATTGAATTGTAAATATGAAAATATTTATTACATTAAAAGTTTGGATACGATGTATTATAAAAAAAATGACTTGATACTTGAGTTTGACATTTGTTTTATATGATGCGTGTTGTTTTCCAATGTATAGTACTAATATTTGACAAAAGTTATATGTTTCGGTACCAAGAGATATCGATGTTAACTTTTTATCATTTAATTCAGGTTTTATAATTTATTTGATAAAAATTCATAATTATCAAATCAATCATAAAACTTGAATTAAATCACATCCATCACACCGTATCTGTAAAATTAAGCAATTTCACAATTAACACTAAATTTATTAATGTATTAACAAAATAACGAACAATTTAAACCTAATAATATCATCAATTAACTTTCATCAAAACAACCTTAAAACCCAAATTAAACATTAAAAAGTTAACATTGTTACCTTTGGGTACCAAAATATTTAACTTTTATCAAATACAAATATCGAATTTGACCAAAAAATAACACAAATATCATCTTTAAAAAAAAGTGTCAACCTGGTATACCAAATAATACATTAAACCTAAAAAAATTATATGTTTTATTGACAGTATTTATCATTTTTAACACGTTAAATGGAAATTATTTATACAATTGTAAATAAATATTTATTTGTAATTTTGACTTCATAATTTAAACAGGCTTCATATTATATTCACATTTAACGTTTAAATTTACAAAATAACTTGATTAATATAATGTTACTATTTTAATGATTCAATCTAAAAACATTTCAAAATTTAAAATAATGAAATAATTTGAGGATATTTACTCCAATTAACACTTTATATGTATAATAATATATATATTGTTTATTCTAGATAATGTTACTCTTTTAACATATTTGGTGCACACGCTTACACATGTGCAGCTTTACTTGTTTATCCACAAAAAATGCATGCCAAAAATCACATCCATAATTTAAGGCTTCATTGTTGAAAATTAAAGGGATGTTTAGGTTAATATACCATTTTGGTATTTGAGTTTGATTTTAATGAGTTTGATTTTAATGTATAATTTGATACTTGAGTTTTTTTTTTTCAATTTGGGTACTTAAATTTGATTTCAATGTTTACTTTAGCCTCTAAGTTTTTTTTTGTCCCAGTTAAATACTTACAAAGATGAAATCAGTTTTTTTAGGGCGGAATTAAGTCTTATGTTTTTATAAGAGCTAAAAACAATTTCATCATTTTAACCGTTTATATCTTTATAATTTTGTAAAAGATTAAATTAAAATTTTATTATTTTAAGAGGGTTAAAATATAATTTACCATATTCTAACTTAAAATTTTATAAATTTTAAAAGATCAAAAATTAAAATTACCATTTTAAGGCCCTGTCAACCCCCCTCTCACTATGCTTTTTTATTATACCGCACGTGTCGAACATTCATTAAATCATATAATATTGTTTAGTCTAGATATCAAATTTAATTCAATTCAACATTAAAATCAAATTTTAATATTAAACAATATATTAACCCTTTTATCTATATGTTTGTACAACTGCCATGCACTTTCTTCAAAGCTAGACTTTGATTAATGAAGTCAACTCTATCTTCTCCCCTACAATCTTAATCTTTAAAAAGAAAAACATTTTCGAAGATAAAATGGACCGACAATTTGTCCCCTTCTCCTACACGCGTTTTAGCCGAAAGCAATGGTTCTTCATTTTTTTCAGCTGCCTTCGTTCTTAAATCTCTTTTCTTTTATGAATCAAATCTTATTACAGCAATAACCTAAAATTAAGACATATTTTACAACTGAAAGAGACCAATGGATGTCGAAATGTCTTGATCTTCAAGTTTCTCTGTCTTATCCTTAAACTGCAAATTGCATGTAAACGAATGGCACAATACACGGCCAAAAGGGTCTCTCGGTTCCCAACTGGCTTGACTTGTGAATTGGGTAAGTAGAATTTTAGGTAAGGTCAATCTCAACTAAATTAATTTGGGTTTCTTTCTTTAATTTTTAGTTTATTATGGTCGAGGTTAATTTTGAATTTGAATGATTTATATCATTATTTTTAGAATTAGATTGGTGGGTGAGTTAATTAGGTCATTAGTTTGTTGATTTAATAGGTTCAATTGTTAGATTAAATAAATCATTAATATTCATAAAATTACTAAAAGTTTTATTCAATCAATTCAACCGATCCATATAAATTTCTAAACCAATCAATTCAAGATCTTTTTCTGAATAAATTCTTAATTTAATCGATTAATTCAAACAAGTGTAACATAGCTCAAGCATATATACCAATTACCAAACTATTGTTTTATAATAAGAATTTTTATATATTTTTGGTTCGTTTTCAAATAGGCTCAATCAATGAAACTTGGCACACCTAGATCATTGATGGAAAATTTATTTTGATATATTTAGTGGGTCACATCTAATCTTCTTAAACTATTCACAAATAATATATGATTTGATCTTCAAAATTTGTTTCATTATGTCAAAGAAAAACAAATTCTTGATAATTTAAAATCGATAAGACATAAGTATACTATTGACAATATATTATGGATTTTGCTACCCTAAAATTTAAATTCAAACTTTAAACATTTAAGCTCGAAATTTTCTTTAAATCTTAAATCTTAAATCTTAAAATTATAATAATTATAATTAATATTTTAATTATATTTAAATAAATTTATTAGTATTCTTTTAAAGGAATAATTCTTTAATTTATTCAACAAAAGAGATCATACAATTTTAATAAAAGAAAAACAACAAACACACGTTGATGGTGGTGAAGGACAAACTCTATCAACACAACAGAGGCTTCAGTCTCTGCATCAATAGAATATTATGGTATATTAACAATTGGCTTTATCAAAACTCAAGCAGGACATATCTAAAGTGATTACAATCAACTACCATCATAAAAAAA
The DNA here is from genome assembly GCF_007990345.1 of Gossypium hirsutum. Taxonomy (NCBI): domain Eukaryota; kingdom Viridiplantae; phylum Streptophyta; class Magnoliopsida; order Malvales; family Malvaceae; genus Gossypium; species Gossypium hirsutum. The sequence continues at coordinate 1,827,489 of NC_053446.1, forward strand.
ACAGCTCCAATTTGTACAAAGCGGCAGGCATGCAAAAAGAAGTGAATATCCACCAAACTAGAGAGAAAGGTGACAAAACTATCTCTAAAATTACTTGTAAAAACAAGACTAAAAAATATACTACAATAGCAGACAAAAACTTTTAAAAATAAATACTTGTAAAACAAAGAAAAAATAAACAAAAAAATTAAAACTCAAAACAACACGGTCCAAACTGATAACTATTAAATGATATTTATGAAAATATCAGCTCAAAGCTCTCCTTAAAAAAAGAGAGGAAATTAATGTCCAAATTCTAAGTTCCTTTTAATGATGGTCCATAATTATTATTTTTTTAGTATATGGTCCATAAACATATAAATTCTCTATGATGGGGTCCCATGCTGCCTTGATATGGCCAACTCCTAACTTCAACTCTTTATTGCAACTGTCGTTTTTATAATATTCTTTTTTTTTTTCGATTTTTTTGCTTGTTGTTGCTAATGAGAAGGGAAAAAATAGTAAAAGGAATTTAATGATATATTTTTAAAATTATTAATAATAATTGTATTGTTACTTATAGGTGATTTTAAAATGGTTATGGATATTGTTAGTTGAATTTTATATTTCTAATACATTTTTATTGTAAATAAATAATCATAATGAATTTCGATTAATTATACATAACGTTTGTATTAGGTAAAAAAATTGTAGAGGCTTCTATATAAGGTATTATATTGCATTTTGCACCATTTACTAAAAGATGAGTAAATTAGTTTCAATATGTTATATTAAAGAGTAAATTTATCTTTTTTATTAAAAAAATCATCATTTCTACGGTTAAATACTAGTGTGGCTAGCAGAATAACTAAATAGTTACATATAACGTGTCACATGTACCTCTTTTTGACATATAGAGATTAATTTTTAACAGTAATGGATAGAATTTTTAACAAAATTATCAATTTGTTCTTTGATATAATAATTAATTTGCCCATTTTTTTAGTAGAAGGGACAAAATCTAATCTAACTCATAATATAAGAATTTTAAGCTTTTAACTAAATTTAAAACCTAACTAAGTCAAATCTCTAAATAAGCTTTCTTAGTGTTATTTCTCTTCATCCACCATTACTCCAACCTTATTGTATGAGTTTGTTTTCTTTAATATATTATATTATTTATTATTACCATATGAAAAGATTCTCTACAACACAAAAAAGGAGAAAAAGGGGGAGAAGAAAGAAAAAAGCATGCATGAATATGATGACTATTACGTTACGTAGGGTCAGTCAGACAGCTCATAACCTTTTAGGGACCCAATCTTTTCACCGTGACTGCAGGTAGGACACACTACACTGCTCCTTCTGAATCAATTTAGTCCTTTTTGTTTTTAAATTTTTGGATTAAATAATTTCATATTTTGACGAATTTGTATTTAAATTATTTCAGGTCGAATTTTTTAATTGAATTAATTTTAATTTTGATCATTTTAAAGATATATTATTTTAAATTTGACTCATTTTAAAATTCGAATCAATTTTAAATATCAATCCGATCGAATGAAAATTATAATGTTTAATTTTGATACCACATCAATGAACAGTTCCATGATGAGCTTTTCATGCCATATAATTATATAAAATATAATCCAATTACATGAATTATTAAAATTATTCTAATGTTTAAAACATTTTACAATTACACAAATTATTGAAATCTTGTAATGTTTTGTGCAGCACTTGTCACACAAAATGTTACAATTTATTTATATTGAAGAGTTCGCAGTTAATAAATACAAGTAAAAATATATGTTCGAGTAAACTAAATTAATACAAGACAATAAAAAACAAGAGACGTACTAGGTAAAATTAAAAAATAAAAAATAAAATTTAAATATAATATATGTACATAATAAAATTAAAAGTTTATAGATTATATTTAAATATCGACCCATATAAACATTAAATCTAATGGAAAGTTGGATGTGGGACTCTTTTTAGAATTTTCCTACTTTTTAATATAAATACTTTTTGCAAGAAAATAAAAAGGAAAGAAAGAAAAGCCATGCTTTTACATAAAATGATGAGCTATTTCAGTGGTACAAGACAGTGTTTAGCAGAAAAGGGGATGGTCGGTCAGTGGGTGCAGCCACCGAGCTGTAGGGCACATGGACCAAAAGGGCGAACCCAGCCCCTCCGCTCCGCACCCAATGGATCGGCGCCTGAGGTTCTCGCTACAACTTGCGTGAGTAACGGTCGATTATGTGACCGTTGGAAAATCAAATAAACACATATATTCCTATTTATTAAAAGTAATCCAAAACATTTCTTACTGCCATTGCAGTCTGCCACCCAAATGCCCTTTACAGCCTCTAGAAAGATAAATTCACTGCAAGTCTCTTATAAAGTGCATTATTATATTTCTTGAAATTTGAAACCACTGCCCTCTTTTTCTTTGTTGTCCCTACATAAAATTGGAGAGAGGAAAAATATTTAATAATAGGTAAAATCATGAAAATCTTTGTACCATAAATTAAGTTGTGTTTTACCTTATTTATTTTGATAAATTATTTCTTATAGATTAGATTAAAGAGTTAATTAATTCTTATATATTAAAATAAGGTATGTGTGGTATGTCATGTATAATTATCTAATTATTTTATCAGTCACATCAGTTTTTAATAGTAGAAATAGATAAAATTTATAATAAAAATTATCAGTTTACTTTTTGATATAATGTATATGTACTAATTTACTCATTTTTAAGTAAAAAAGATAAAATATAATTTAACTCATAATATAATGGCCTCCATAATACTTTTAACTTTAATAATCTCACCATGCCAAATGACCCAACCACTCTAAATTTGGGTTACATTGGGTTCAAATTTTAAATTTTTTGTACTAAACTTGGTGGATTCCCAAATAACAGTAAATTCAGTATACCATTATTCACATATTTAGCCATTTGATCAGACCTTGGAATATGACGAAATCTTTTATTTCAATTTCGTTTGAAAAGACAATTAATTAAACGTAACTCCACTAAATTACTATTGGCAGCTCCTCCAGTTAGCAGAGTCTCTACTAGAAGTGCATTATCGCATTCTAGTTCTAATTGCCTGAATCCTTTCTCCCTTGCTATGCACAATCATTTAAGCATGACACACATTTTAATTCGAAAAATTGTTTCCTTACCAACCATCATTGAAAACTCAAACAACCATCTCGCATCAGCATCTCTTTCAACGTCATAATTTTGTAATTTTAGATACATATAAAAAGTTTTTTATGGTAGAAATTAAATCAAAATAAAATAATATTTAATATTTTTTTGCTTTTAAAATTATTTTAATTTTACTTAAAAATTTAAAATATATTTAAAAATTATCCACTCAAGAATATTCTCACATATTATTTTTATTAAAATTGATAATAATTTCAAGTCTTTTTAAAAAAAATATTTGTTATATATTTCCTTTCCTTCAAAGAAAAAAATCATTATTTCATTATTCTATCATTTATTTACTAATTTCAATACCATCATTATGGAAAAATAAATTGGTTTTCAAGACACAATTTTTTAAATACAATCTAAATCGTTTCATCAAACTTTCAATTAGAAAAATAGATTATAAAAATTTTAAAATTTCATATTCGAATTTATTTTTCATGATTTATGAGTTAATTAAGATTTTATTTATTGTAATTATAATTATAAAGTAAAAAATAAAACATTACAAATTAATTCAAAAAATATAATTAACAATATGATATGATTGATTAAGAAGGGTAAAAATATTGTCAAAAAACATAATAATGATAGTAAAGTTCGGGAAGGATCAATTGTTTTCGTGTCCACTTAAATAGCAACATAGAAAGCTTCATTTTAACCCTCACCTTATCTTTTTATATTGTACAATTAAAAATTTGAAAAAAGAAAAAAGGCCTAATCCAACTAATTTTTGGCCCCACCACACATAAAACTAATATCCACTCTCCATTTACATCCCTTTTAAATCTAACGGTCAAGATTCAATCATCAACTGCATCCCCACTCTCTATATATTTCCCACTCCCCCTCCCTCTCCCCCCTACCCTTCAAAAAATCTGCCCAAAGACTCCAAAGGGTTTTTTTTTTTTAAATCTTGGCTCTGAAAATGGCGTCGGCGAGCACTTGGATGTTGTCGTTGAAGGTACTGTTTATTTCTAGTGGTGTATTGAGTATAGCTTTAGGACTTAAATTATCTGTTCCATTGGTTCTGGAATTCTCCGTTTCTCAAGCTCCGTTACTGTGGAGCACGTTCCGTTCTTGGCTCAAACCGCCTTATCTTTACTTTGTCATAAACGGGATTATAATCACGATTGCGGTTTCGTCACGGTTTCATCAGAACAATGGCGAGAATGAAAAGATGGAGGAGCTGATGCAGCAGCAGCCGAGATCGAAGATCTTGGTGGAACAGCGGCCTGATTTGGAGTACGAGATGAAGAGCAGCTTGGATTTCGATTCGGTGGAAACGGTGGTGTACGAGCAAAAGGAGATAGTACAAGAGGTGGAAACAACGGTTTTTGAGGCGGAGACCAATGTAGCGGTTGTAGATGACGGAGATGGAGGTGACGTGTTTGCTATCTCCAAATCGGAGTGGATTCCTCCTAGGAGAATGGATTCGTCGGAGATTCCGTTGGATGTTCTGTTTCCGGTTGAAAAACCACCGGCTTCTTCTAGATTCGGTCACCGTAAACCTGTTAAAGCCAATCCTGAAGGTATATTTAGCATTTTTCTTCTATCGAATCATTTTTACAATATTATCATATTTTCTGAAACAAACATTAACATTACTCGGTTAAAATGTCTACATCCAGATTTAAAATTCAAAAAAACTCTGAAAAGCAGTTTGGTTCACTCGACGGAGCCTCTCCGTCGGTGTTTCAATTCTTTTACCCATGTTTTCCATGTTCTAACACTTTTCGGAACGAAACTGAGTCGTTTTCGTTTCGGTATAATTTGATTTTAGTCCTTTTACTATTATAAAATTTAAGATTTAATCCTTTATCTTAATTATATATAATTTGATCCTTTATTTTTATAATGATATTAGTTAGTTGAAATTGTTATTTACTCACAAGGTCAAAGTCTTTGGAAAGTTTAGTGAATTATGTTTAATTAATAATAATTTTATAGTCATTATTTTAATCCTAGCTACTAGAAGTTTTTCTAATTTGGATTTACTAATGAATTATATTAATTTGTATTGAAAAGATTAAACCTTAAATTTTTAAATAGTATACGGGACTAAACTAAAGTTAGACCTTTATTTCTCCTTTATTTCTTCCAAACAGACAAAGTCCGTTCAAAGGTGGCGTCTACTTGACGACGCGCCACTGAATAAGTTCAAAATAGTCCTTTTCTAAAAAATGATTAAGAAACTAAAATATCTAAATTACGTAATTAAGAAGAGTAGAATGGTGATCTAATCAAATTAATTAAATCTGTTCCTAATGCAGGTGGCCGAGCATTGAAAGTGGCGAAGCCCAAACGCCATGAGACACTGGAGAGCACGTGGAAGATGATAACGGAAGGGAGAGCGATGCCATTGACGAGGCACTTGAAGAAGTTGGACACGTTTGAGAATCACGGCCGCGAGATCAACGTGGAGACCATGGCCGACTCGCCGTTGGTGAAGAAATCGGAGACGTTCAGGGACCGGACTAATTACCAGCTTCCGCCGAGCTCTTCTCCGGCTTCGGGGAAGCTGAGGAAAGAGCCGTCGCTGAGTCAAGACGAGTTGAACCGTCGAGTGGAAGCGTTCATAAAGAAGTTCAACGAGGAAATGAGATTACAAAGGCAAGAATCACTAAACCAGTATATGGAGATGGTTAACCGTGGATGTTAGCCACTAATTATCGTTTAACCATAGTTTTAAATCATGTTTTTTTTTAAGTAACAGAAAATATGTTCATTAATTTGTTTTTTAAATATGTTTCCTCCATTAGGTCTAAAGAAGTTTGTGGAGACTTGGAGTTGAAAAAATTTTGAAAAAATACCCAAAAAAAAATGAAGAAAAACTAAGGGTGTAGATTATGGTACAGCTAGTTTTGAGTGGTATTAGAATCATTAATGGTAATTAAAAGTACTGTAAATTAAGGAAATTAGCTGTTTGTTTGTTTTTGGGTTTAACTCATATTTCAATGAAAGATTGATATGTTTATTAAATCTACGTTATTATTTTCCTCGTTTAATTTATGAGATATTATTAAGGACTGAGATGTGACTTGGTCTGCTCTGCCCTGGTTCTTTCCCTTTTTAAACACTCTAATATCTAATTAAAAATAAGGTTAAATTAAGTTTTGAATTTGGGTGTGAATTTTTTTTTTCGTTAAATTTGGTAATTGTTTTTATATTGAGCTTAAATTTCTTTTATTCACTTTGAATTTAATGAGGAAACAATTGTCAAGTTGAGGCCTCAATGTAAGAACAACTATCAAATTTACAATTTAACTTGTTAAGTTCAGGCCCCAATATAAAAAAAGTTGTCAAGTTCAAAATCTAACGTCAAAACGATTAACAAGTTTAGAACTTAATATAAAAAAAAATCAAAAGCAAGTTTAAATTCCATATTTAACCTTTAAAAATATGTTTATAATAGTTGAATTGAGGTTTATTTGATTGATTAAGTACTCGCTAATTTTCTGTTGCACTTTTATTTTTCTTAATAAACTTTTTTTTTAGAAAAATTAATTTATTGCTCAAGACTAATTTTATTAGAGTCGGAATGATAAATATTCAAGTAAAACCTTTTTAATAATAATAACGCAATCCAAATGCTTGAGAAGTTGTCCGCTTCACTTTTTTTTCAATCACATATTCATTAAAATTAGTATTTTTTGTTAAAATACACCAACTCTAGAAGCATTATTATAATTTCATAAGGAGCTTATCTATTGCTATATTACAGTGTTGGCTTATAATATATAAATTTTAAATGAAGATATCTATAATATCAATTGTTTGACTAAAATTTTTAAATAAAAATGATAAAAGCTTAGACTTAAAAAAAAGTTGTCAAATTCATATTTCAAATGATGATTTAATCCTTTTAAATATAATAATTAAATTTCAAATAAGTAATATTTTTTTCAATGTTTAATACAGAAGGACTTTGAATCGATTTATCTAAAAATTGATGATCTAATCGATTAGATCGATAAATTAATAATCTGACCAATTTAAGCACCAATCTAATTTTAAAAAAAACATTTTTTTTATAATTACATAGGAATGTTAACACCAACATTTCAACCATGGAGTTTGAAGCACCAACAAAGAATTCTAACCACTAAATCCTTTTGGGTGGTTGAGAAAAATATTTAAAATAACATTTTAGAGAAATTAAGACGTAATTAGTTTGTTGATGGAGTCTTAATTCGATTGGTATTGGTAATATTATCAGTATAAGAAGACGTAAGTATGAATGCGCTAAAGTATATTATCTTTTTATTTAAGGATTGAAGAGATATGATAGATAATTTTAAATATTATATAAAAATAAATATAATTGAAATTTAAAATTTATAATAAAATTAATGTTAAAAACCGTAAATGACGTATGCCTATAATCGCAGCCTTGGTTTTGTCCTTTTTGTTTTTAATAATTGGTTTCATAGGCAGCACGAGCAATAGTAGTACCTATTGATATAGGTCGGTTCATGCTTTGCGGCAAAGCAGTGCCGTACTTTGAAGTTGCTGGCCTAGTTTGTAGTTGCCACAGTCTCTAATGGAAGAAAATCGTGAGTGCGAGTCACCACACTGATGTTCATATCCTAATGTATTTTCATTGGTTGAAGGATAAGTTTCGAGAAATAATCGGGTCCAATTCCGGGGTTATTTGAGAGTGTAGTTGTACCGGATGTAAGATTGGAAAGGATAAAAAAAAAATACTTTTTCAATTTTTAATGTGAAATTTTTTTTAAAATTAAATATTTAATGCTTTCAATTTTTCACCATAATTAATTAATCTGTTAGGTCCAAAATTTTTTAGCTTCCATTATATTATATTTTATATATTTTTTAAAAAATTTTAATATATTATTACACTTATGACTCAAAAATAATAAGAATGAACTTGAATATAATTATGAATCGAGTTATGAACAACAATTTATAATTATTGAATTAGATAATCTCGATTTTATAACGAAAAACATATATAATTTATTGATTTCTATTTAAAAAAATACATAGAGTAAGTAATTAAAACGTAGGCCCTAAAAGAAATGGCAAAGACCCATACTTAACCTTTCACAAAATGGGTGAAAAATGAAGGTTCACTTCAAATTTCATCATTATAACGTAATATGCGTCCCTCGTAATGTGGCTTTGTCCCAAAGGCACAACCCCAATGTGTTTAATTTGGTTAAAATGTGACTATAATCCCTGTAATTTTCTTTACTTTTCGGATTTTAAAATTCAGGTCCAACTATTAACATTGTTAGTTTTTTTACTTAAATTTATTGCTATGACATTTTAAAATTAAAAAAATATATACTCATTTAGTAGTCATGTAATTTAAAAAAATGTTATAATTAACTTAAATTTAATTAAAAAAATAGTATTTACAATTAGGACCTAAACTTTAAAATCTCAAAAGTAAAAGGACTACATTTTTTAAAACAACTAAATTTCTAATTTTTACTCAACTTCACACTTAGGGGTATTGTTCTTTATTTAGATAGAGCGGTATCACCTCCGTTTTTAATAGATAGAAATTCTTTGTAAATGTAATGATGGATGAATTTAGAAAAATATGAGGTTGAATGTTGCCGCAACATAATTTTGGGTTTAGATTATTTTTTGTTTGGATTTCGTGGTTCATTTCAATTTAGGTAAGGTTTTTAAAATCGGATCGATGATCGAATTTGTTAGGTTATCAATTCATCAGTTTAATTGGTTCATCCGATTTAATTAAATAAATTATTAAAAATTTATAAAAATAAAATAATATTAAAAATCCGATTCAACTGGTTCATAATGATTCAAAGCTCCTCTCCAAATTAGTGCCCAACCAATCCGATTCAAGCAACTTGATTTTATATTGTTTTATGTTCAAGTTCGTTTTAGTTCCAATCATTTCTAATTAATTGTAAGATTTATTTCAATTTCAGGTTGTTCCGTATTTGAATTTGCTTAAGTGTTTTTTTAAATAATCTCATTATAATTTCTGATTATATCTGCTCTTTTTAGCACAATACTTAGAATTGCCTATAGCCCCTCCCCAACCCATAGATAAGAGGATAATGTTTTAGCATATTCGAATTCATGACATCCTGCATTGATAACAATTCTCATACCAATCGAGTTAAGACTTAATCGGTTGAATGCGTTTTAAGTTAATAGGGATGGATTGATCCATGGTCCATTCATGTAGCAATTCTTCGAGATCTAATTATGACTTTAATATATATACTTTATAAAATTTAGAATTTAGTCCTTTATTTTAATTCCACATAATTTGATTTTTTTTACTTTTATAATCTTACTTTGATATTTTTGTTAACTGCTGTCATTAAAGAAATTATTTCAGTGAGACTAGGCCCTCAAAATGGGTAAATTTTATTTTAATCCCTTTAAAAAATTTGAAATTATAAGTCAATATAATATTAAAATTATATTTTAACCCTCAAAAACAATAAAATTTCAGTTTAATACAATGATAAAATTATACTTTGTCTCCCCTAAAAAATTATAGTTCAATTTTAACCCCTGGTAAAATAAATTTCTAATTTCATCTCATATATATATATATATTTGTTGATAACCTTCTTGTATAGTGGATAACATGGATAAGTCAACCGAATCACTAGTGGAGTGGTAAAAAGCTTGCTTTCAAATTTTCAGTTGACACCAGATTCGGGTTCAATCCTTGTCCGGAAAATAATCATGCCAAATTAATTTAAAGTTTCAATTTCAAACTTCAGCTTAGTAGAGGGACTAAAACTAGATTTAGACCTTTTATATAGAATATTTTGAAAATGTATAGCCATTAACAGATTCCTTCAAGAAAAAGAAAAAAAAAAACCCAGATAAATTTGATTAAAAAGTAAAAGAGAAAGGTAATCCCAATTCCCATGCAATAATTCAAAGAAAAGAGAAGAGATTCAAGACGGAGGGAGCATTTTACTTTGTAAGTTGTTTCAATTTTTTATTTACTTTTTTGTTAGTTGTTTAAATTTCTCCTATAATTTGCACTGCGAACATGGAAATTGTTAGGGTTTTATTCAATTTGGGATGAAGTAAGGTAGGAACTTTACTTGGATTTCTTCAATTTTTTGTTTGGTTTTCTAGGAAATCAGATAGAGTTTAACAATGTTCTTCCCATGTTTGACTATGAAGAATTCATAGGATTTTCAAGCTTTTTTCTTTCTTTCTTTTTGTTTAATGATTTCAATTTTTTTGTTATGCAGAAAAAAAGAAAAAGAATCTCTCTTGTTGATGAATGGGTAGTAATCTGTTTTTTTTTCTTTTAAATTTTTTTCAGTTGTGTTGTCCGATCATCCAAATTTCAAACTCAAAGCCTAATTGGTTTGATCTCAAATTGACCCTTTTATTGAATACCAAGTTTTGCTTTAATGGAGGTTAAGCTATGGAATGACAAGCGCGAAAGAGAAATGTATGAGAATTTTGCAGAGCTATATGCCATTATCAAAGCAACAGAGAAGCTTGAGAAGGCTTATGTAAGGGATATCATTTCATCATCCGAGTATGAAACCGAGTGTCAAAAGCTTATTGCCCATTTCAAAACCTTGGCTTTTACGCTCAAAGACACGGTCCCCAGCATTGAAAGCTTTGCAGACACATATAAGATGGATTGCCCAGCTGCTATAAACCGACTTGTAACCTCTGGGGTGCCTGCTACCGTTGAGCACCGAGCTGCAGCCGCCACATCTGCTACTAACTCGGCTGCCATTGTGGCTGAATGCGTGCAGAATTTTATCACTGCCATGGACTCGTTGAAGCTCAATATGGTGGCAGTTGATCAAGTGCATCCTCTGTTGTCTGACCTCTCCGCATCTCTCAATAAGCTTGGCATTTTGCCACCTGATTTCGAGGGGAAGATGAAGATGAAGGAATGGATTTCACGGTTGTCGAAAATGGGCGCGGCTGACGAGCTAACGGAACAGCAAGCTAGGCAGCTCCACTTTGACTTGGAATCTTCATACAATTCCTTTATGGCTGCTTTGCCTAGTGCCTGTACTTGAATCGATCCAACATACCCTTTTCTTTTATCTCTGGAAACTGGTGTATTCTCTGTGATGTTTTAGGATTATTAAGTTGGTAGCAGTGTATAAATTTAGCGAATTATCGGATTGTTGAACTCAAAGATGCCTATTGATGTGCAGAACATGGAGAAAATGTTTATGTTGTCAATCTATGATAATATATTTGTGCTTTGATCTAGTGTTTTTTTAACATGCATTGGCCTATTGTTCTTTTTCTACCATGGTAAATATTATGTTATGCAGTTTCATGGTATCATCCAAGTAAAACATGTCATTAAGGGCCAGAAACTCAGCACTAAATACTAATTTCCAAGCCAATAATGTTACAAAGAAGAAAAAAAACAGAGAAATTTCATTAAAAACAGCCACTGAAACATGGTCAAAACCAAACAAAAAATCTCTTACCAAACTGATTGGTTCCTAACTTTGTTGGATTCCAACATGATTGGAAAGAAGAATCTAGAATGCCCAAATGCTTGAAGGTATGCTCTTCTAACTTTGTGCTATTTTGTTTTTTGTTTTTTTAAATTAACTGTGTCTCTGAAACTTGCTATATGTACCATCTAAACTGAACTTTGTTAGACATAAATACATTTCAAGTTTTCTTTTCTTTTTGGCCTTTACATCTTCTTCTTTTGAATTAGAGTTATAATTGTTGGCAAGAGTGGTATGAGGATGACTATAATGAGCAAAATTGCAGCAAGTATTGCTATACACATCCATTTCCTGGAGTTCTTTTGATGTTCCCTAGCTTCTTGAAGTTGTTCGGTCCCTCTTCTTACAAAGGAGCTCGCATGCGCAACGTGGCTTTCGATGTCGTTGAGTTGTTGACCTTGAGCTTCAACGAGTGCCGCCATGTCCAAGAATATCTGATGGAGTTCAATCAGGTTCTTCTCTATCTCCTTAACAGCATCATGCCTTTCTTGTATTTCAGAAATGGTGTCCATAATCTGACCCCTTCCTTGTTCTTGAATAGCCCTTTGGAGAAAACTCTCGCTTTCTCCACTCGAGATCAAGTTCTCGATAGTGTCCTCATCGGGTTTTTCCCCAGTAATGGTAAAATATCTACGTTCCACCGTTTCTTTATACTCCGATTGCATCTTTGCTCTTAACACTTGAAAATTATCCATCATATCTTTCAGTTTCTTTCCCAACCCACTAACCACCGATGTCCTAGTCCTATCCGCAGACGAACCAGGGCCACAACCTGGAGTGTTCCGACTCACCGCATTCGACTTTTCCAACGCTTCGAGCTTTCCTTTAATGATCTTCACCCGTTTAAGCACCTGTTCGACATCGGTATCCATTCGCGAACGAAGTTGTTTCATCGTTTTCGCATTATGAGCGGTCTTGCATTCTTCATTAGCCTCTTGCAACGCCTTGTACAACCTTTCAACACCTTTCATATCTTCCTTTACATTCTCAACATCTTCAAAGAATTTATCGAGGTTTACACTCTCGGTTCCGGCCTCCATTTCGTCCAGGTAAGCCTGTTCTTTCAGGTCCGTGTATTTCTTGAACGAACTCGAGATTAAGTCATTCATCTTGCCACCAAAATATTTAACCTCACAATCTACTCTTCTTTTTCTTCTTCTTCTTTTATGGGATTAATATTGGTTATGTTTTACCCAAATGGGTTGATGGAACTATACATGAACTAATCTAAATTGTAATGAAATTTGGGATTATATTTTTATGAGAAATGGGACAATGTTTGTTTGTTCTTTTTCCCTCATCATCAACTGCTGCAATTGGCAATGGAGGAAGAGGAACAAAGAGAAGAGGGAGAGGTGGTGACAACAGGGAAAACTGTCACCAATCGAAGCATCAAAAAGGGTACAAAATGGCTAATTTTTCCCTTGTTTTTTGGTTGGTAATGAAATTACAGGTATTGGACAAGCATGAACTAAAAATAGGGGATTTTTACAACTTTTATTTTTTGAAGTTCGATACCAAAATATCTTTGGTTGACGTTGTCAATGGATATCCTTATTTTTATCCATCATTCACTATCCTCAAATCTCTTAATCCCCCTTCTTAATGCTCACTAACTTTATTTTGTTTATTAAAAGCTCCTAAACTTGGTCAGAATTAGTCAATGATGAAAACTCCTGTGTTTTTATTTCAATTTAAGTTAATTTCCAACTTAATCTTTTATCGGTTTCATGTTTTTCTAACTTAAATCATTTTAAGTTTAGATTATTTCGAGCTTAAATTATTTTAAATTCAAATTAATAATTTGTTTGATTTTTATAGTCAAATTGGGTTTGGATCATTTCGAATTGTTTCAAATTCTTTAATGTAAAATTTAAATATTGTAAAAATTTTGTTGAGCCCATGATTCAACAGTATTTTTTTACATAATTCAATCAATTGTGCACCGATTTTGACAATGATGGTCAAAGCAATACGAATCGGTCAGATCAAATTTTTGAATTGGAGACAAAATTGGTAGGCAAAGATTATAAAATCATTACTCCTAAGCAAACTTTTCTATTTCGCCGCATAATATAAATAGTATGCAAGGCAACAAAATAATGTAAAATCAACAAAATGCAATTTCTCTTTAACTTGCATTCTCTATTCTTCTTGATGTATATATATATATATAGCAAGGTGAGCTCCTAAAATGAACTACACTAGCTTCGACCTCCATTCTGCATCGGCAGCATCTCGGATATTACTGCAGAGAAAATGATCGAAAACTGACTTATCGATTTCTTTTTATGTCCATGGAAGAACAATGCTGATGAAGATGTATGTTTAACCAAAACTGTGGTTGATGTAGTTAATAGGATATAGTGCATTGATCTAACCGGTGGCTGATGTGGGTGCAAACGTTTTAATAGGGAAAATTGCTGGATGGTCCATGTCAGCATCTCGATGACTGGCTCTAAGATCGATGCTACTGTTGATTTTTCCTAATTCCGTTCCGCTGCCAGGTTGCGTCTGAGTAACTTCTATGTTACTGTTGCCACTGGAGCTCAAAATACTTTGCTGCCTATGGTATTTGTCGGTGGCATCTTGAAGCAATCTCATCGTGCCGCCGGAATCTGAACCAGGTGAGAGCTCTTCTTCTCGCTCCGGCTGGATATTCAAGTCAATTTGGCCTTTAAAGGGTGAACTCGAGGACTTTACCCTGTTAGTATCATCATCCAAATTCTCGCTGACAACCTTTTCCGGGTTCAGACTGCTGTTTCCCGCACTAGTAGTGCAAGGGAGAGGCTCATCGTCCACTACTTTATCGGGCAATGAAGGCTGCTGCTTCTTGCGTGTAGCGTCTGCTTCTTTTTGCGATTGTTTCTTCTCACGCCGCAGCATTAGGGTGCGGAAGCGTCTCTTTACTGTTTGGCAGACATTACATGTACATGTCTGCTTGTGTTTGGGGCCTTTCCCACTCGGGGGTTGAATGCATACGATACATGAGCAGCCAGGTCTATGCCGGGGATGCTTTGTGGTGGCCTGAGAAGCAGGGAGAACGCCTCCCTCTCCCAAGATAGCTAGGTTGGCAAGAGTATCCAACCCCTCTAAAGCATCTACATTTTCAGATTCCTGTTTAGCAGCCTTCATTTTCTTAGAAGCAGCTGTCATTCATAGTCACAAAAAACCAAGAATCACGGTTATAATAGGAAACGAGCAAACAAGAATCAGCATTTAAGAATGAAGAAAAAAGATATCATCACGAAATCACAGTCATATGTATACATTCTTTTTATTGAAAAACCAAAAATACCTAGATTACAGTGTGGCAGCAGATTTTCCAGCTCTTCTGCAGTCAATTCTTGAGTGGCCGAACAAGATGATCTGCCAGCATGATAGAGAAAAGGAAAAAGCATTCATGCAATACCAATACAAAAACCATTGTGTTTTTAATTTCTCCTTTAATTTCTTTTTTGACAGGTAGGGCGTTTAAATTGATTGGTGTTATTAGAAATGAAAATGTATAACCATGTTTAGTTGGTAGAGAAAAACACTCAAATGAGTGCTTACCTTTCAGGATCCCATGAGTTACTGGAACAGGTCCACTTGGAAGGAAGAAGAACATCGGAAGGCAATCTACGCCACTTAAAACAATCTTCACACTGAGCCCACTGGATCTTTTCCCTGACACAAGAAACAGATTGGAATTTTAGTGGTTTAAGACAACTCTTGCCGCCTGTAAGACAAGCTATCATAGTATATAGTGTTTGGTATTTTCATTATGATTTCACAGAATACTTGAATAAACCCACCAAGGTGCGAACTACATTATAAGTACAATATGGAATTTCAATATTATACAAGAAGTACAAAGATTTCAACAAGCCCACAAAAATGAACCAAAACATAGCCAAGTAATACGTTAATTGATTTTCTTTAAGATAATGCAGAGCATCCAAAAGAAAGAGAATTACCCCGACTTATCAGTTGCAAATATTGTAGGCTTCCCTAAAACAGGCGCATCCTGTTACCAGGAAAACAAATTGAGAAAATCAGGAACAACATATGGAAAAGGAAATAAACCCCAAGAAAAGGATACAATATGTAGAATATATAATGTAAAATAAAATGCTACTTATAGCAACACAAAAATAATAAACTGACTAGTTGAAAAACAACAAATACTTAAGTCCATAAGTAAAAGGAAAGTGAAAAGTCAATGACCAAAACGGATTGCATTAGCCTGGGAAAGGCTAGAATAAGAAGAAAAAGAAAATGCCTTTGCATTTAACCATCCAGGACCTGTGGTAGCATTCATAAACAGCTAACAATCTACAGGTTCTTTGAGCAGCCCTATATGGCTTTTTCAAGGGTGTATCAACCATAGAAAATTCTTAGATATGCATGTTAGAGGAGTTCAATATGTTGACAAATGAGCAACAAACCCCACAATGGTAAAGTGGTTTCAATTGCAGCAACTTACAACCAAAAGTGATTTCAATCACAACAGATTGCAAGTGGTCAAAAGAAGCATTAAATGAAGATGTATGATACCTCATATTCTTCAAACTCAAAACCTTCAATCGAAACAACATTGGCTACATGATTAGGCGGGGGACGGAGCAGCCCTTGAGCTTCTTCCCATGTTAGTTTCAGCTCTATCATGTCTTCATTATCAATTCTCAGTCGCTTACTCTTTGAACCCAGCACACTATTCTTCCTCTTTCTGGGAACTGCTACTTTGGTTCCTAATGCTTCCTTTGCTATGTATCCGGACTTATCAACTTTTGACCATGAGCTAGGATCTGCCAGTTCAGCCTGGTTGTGTTATTGATGAAATGCTAGTCAGCCTGAGCTATCATTTAAATAATTAACAGTTAAGTAATATCACCAGTTTTAGGCTTAGAGGTACTAACATCTCCATGGGTAGAAACTCCATTACTATTTTTGGCTTCATTTTCCTGCCAATGGAAATGCAAATATGTACATAAATTGCTATTTGAATCAGTTGAGTTAGTGGCCGCGGCCACATAGAGTTTACAAACAATCAAGTAGATTTTAGAAGGAGCATTATCTTAACCAATGAATTAATGTTTTACCATGATTTAAGTATAACTATCTCCTCAAAAGGACTCATGAACAAGGAGGAAAAAAAGAACTTATATGAGCCAGTTGTATAGCATGCTATCTTAGCTCTAGAGCATGTAGATGCACAATCAGAATAGAAGGTACTAAATAACTGGGGATACCAACCTGCTCAGATGCTGAAGCAGCTGAAGCCTTTCTGAAACCCATGACCAACTTCCCTCCGGGTTCAAGACGACTAAATGTTACTGAGGAAACAGCATAACTATCAGTTTTTAAAACAAATGCAAGTCTTAAAACATGATGCATGATAATTGAAATAGCCACACACTGATAAGGAATACAAAGCAAATAAACAAGGGTGGGAAACACACAATTGCTAAACAACAAAATGAATGGGGCAGCAACAGGCAACAGGCAACAGAATCAGACCCTGTCATAACATATATGAAATGGAAAATCAAAGGACAAGGAGCAATGAAAATAAGTAAAAGGTTCTAAAGAATAAAATCAACATAGGAGAGGCACAGACTAATAAGCTATAACATGAACATGACATACTTTGGGCCTCATAGCACAAAAGATTGAATCTCTAAATCATTGTTTCAAGTGATATCAAATTGTTACCTACGTCACCAGCCTGCAATTGCATGTTCTGTATGCAAGGAGTAACACCCTCTAAAACATACATTCTGCTATTATTGTTGGGCCAGAAGCGGAATTGAAATATCCATTCCTTTCCTTTTGAATCCTGGACTTTCAGCGGTAATCCTTCTGGCTGAGATATTGGTGGGAAATATGCCTGTTTCATGATGAGTGTTTTTAGTATGTGATAACAATCTAGGTAAAAACTGATGAACAAAAAAAAAAGGATCCAGTATAATGAACAAAAAAAAAAAAAGGATCATTAAGTTACTGAAAGGACAAAACTAGATGAAAGTGTATCCAGTATAAGAAATGTAGGATGCTAAGTGAGACCGATATGCATGAAGTCAAAACCTGCTACCTAGTCACAAAATAAGAATCTAGTCTAGATGATTGATGTAAACAAAAAAACAAACTTTACCACCAAGCCTTTACGACCATCAATCTATAGTTTTTCATTGCAAAGCCATTAAAACAACAAATTTAGATAAATTAAAAACTCTTAAGCCATGACTCACCTCTGCACATTTTTTTGGCAGCACTAAACGTCCGATACGCCCAGCATCACTGGCACTCAACATTTTCTCAAACAAAGGAGTGATTATAGAATTTGAACTTACATATGGTTAAGTCAAACTGAAGCACAATGTAGTTCAATGAAGGCACAAGAACAGCAAATAGGTACTAATAATTACGAGGATGCTTTCCAGAATAAAAGGATACTCGGCAGATATTTGCTGCAGGTCTTGGTCGGTAAACCTAGGCCAATAGCGAGGAAATAACTGATTCCTTCCACGGCCATCTGGTCGAGGCCTCCCATTACGCATCTGAGTTTCACCTGAAGAGTCAAGCCCATTATGTGGATTACTATGAAATTGCTTGGCAAGTGAAGGTTGGGGGTTTGGTCGCAAATGAGTGCCAGAAACCCCCATTTGACCATTTGCTTCATCTATAGATGTGTACGGTACAGCTAAACCAAATGGAGGATTAGATGAGTCCTCCTTCAGAGAAGGCAGCTGAGGTTTGGTCAAACAAGAAGTATGCTGCTCCTCACAATTGATCCCTGAACAACAAATGGTTTACAAGAGGGTCAGCAGCCACCAATAAGTTGTTTTAGAGACTATTTTCACGGAAAAAGTTTATGTCCTAAAATGAGTGGACATCCACATCTTACATATGCCGCAATTAGTGTGGGTACAGATTGCCTAAAACTACCATGATTGATAGAGGGAAAGTTTTTCTGAACCTGTATTTCCATTCTCATGTATATCATGTGCAGAAGGCTTCAAAGGTCCATTCATTAACCTTTCGGGAAAGTCTTCATTTTTCTTCTTTTCAAGGGAAGGAATAGATAATCTTTCTGAGACATTTAATCTGTCAATGCCAGTGGATAAGTCAACTTCATAGGGTACTCTAGAATGCAACTCAGGCTGAGAAGTTGATGAATTGAATAAACCAGGCGCTTGCCGCCAAGGTGCAGGACCCGAACCAGTTAGCTGACTCCAACCTTTAGCAGAACAATCTTTGAACCTCTCAGGCAAAGATGAATTGAAAAGCAAAGAAGGTGGCCATGAAGAATTTGGTCCCTGTGATAGAATGTGAAAGAAAAAGGCTTACTACAGAGTCCACTGCAAAGGAGTGCTATTGACAAGGAAATTTACTTCAAGTAGCAAACTTGAACCTAAAAGTAAGACAACATCTGCTAGAAAAAGCAGACCTTTTGTTCATATATGATAAGTACAACAATGTAAACAAATAATGACCGATTGCGTCCTTATTTTCAAAAGTAACTGTTTCAATTGAAACAACATAGTAAAGTTATCCACGCTCACCAAGACAGCATTTTTCCTCGAACAAGCTATGCATAGAATTCCTCCAGCATCCAACAAAGCAAATGCATATGCTGATACAATGCATCCGCAATGAACCCGCTGCAGAGAAAGAACAATTGTGTTAAAACCAGAAAGGTAATCTAAATGAAAAAAAAGAAGAAGAAGAAGAAGAAAGGAAGTAAAAATCAAAGCACGCATTCAATATCATTATACCAAATTATAGCAAAATAAAATTAACGTCAATAAATGTTTCTACTAACCTTCCCACATGACTCGCAGGTTCTCCAACCAGAAGCATTCGAGTGAAAAGCATCGCAAAATCTTCCCTCATCGTAAATAGAACTAAAATCACACAGAGCTTAATTCAGATTATAGTAAAGCAAATAAATTAATCGATATACATCATTTTTTTTAGAGTTGTGGATTAAGTAAAGCATTTTTGAACATCTAATTCAAGTTAACAAAATTCACAAAATTAAACTCGGGAATAATCATGAAAGAGCAAAAATTCCGCAACTAAACTTAAGTCCATACTAAAATTCCAAAAAGAAAAAAAAAACTGCTGAAAAAACGTAGTCAACAGCGAGTAAAGAGAAAAGTGAAACTCACGCGCATCGATCACAGAGCTCAGCCAACTCTCCCGTTCGCAACTGCCATCCTTTCCTCGGTCTTTCCGATTTCAAATCGTTACAGACTGAATTGAAGCAAATCCTAGAAGACGAAGTTGCTACCGAAGTCGACGTCATCTTCTTTGTTACTTTCAAAAAATTTTCAAAATAAAAAAAAAAAAACCATACGTAAAGCTTCTTCTCTTCATGAAAAACAACAAAAAAAATATACTTCGAAAAAAAAACCAAAAAGAAAACGAAAGGTTAAGGGCTGATCTGCACAATCATGAAAAAAAATAACGAAAACAAAAAGTAAGAAAAGGGGTTTTAGAAGGGAAGGGAGTGAAACGTAAGTGACAGAGAAAAATGATAAACCAAATAAATAGATAGCAAAATGCGTTAGATATAATAAATAAATGGTTTAACTTTTCTTTCAGTACCTGTACTCCTTGGAATTTTGAATTTAAGTCCTTTTACGTTTGATTCTAGGTTTTTTAGGGTTAATATACTATATGGTACTTAATTTTAATTTTAATTTCAATATTCAATTTAGTACCTGAGTTTTTTGTCCCAATTTAGTACCTGATTTTTTTTACTAGAACATACATATTAAACCATTAATTGGGCCACACGATGTGATTTAATCTAGATACCAATTTGAATATTAAAACAAAAAATAAAGGAATTTAATATCTCTATTTGTATGATTTCAAAATGAAATCCGACACTTTCAAAAATAAAATAAAATCCAATTGATTAACACATTTCTATTAAATTTAAACACTAATCCTCAATCAAATTTTAGTTTTTTAAACCGTACTTTTCAATGTTAACATACTATTTATTTAAATTTAACAAGAGTCGATTATTGACTGGACTTTAACTTTTAAATTAGTAGAATAATTAAATTTTTAGAATTAAGTTTCAAAAGTGTGAAAACAACAAGGACTAAAGACACAAATAAATATAAATAAAAAAA
This sequence comes from Gossypium hirsutum, assembly GCF_007990345.1. Lineage (NCBI taxonomy): Eukaryota > Viridiplantae > Streptophyta > Magnoliopsida > Malvales > Malvaceae > Gossypium > Gossypium hirsutum. The sequence goes on from NC_053446.1 coordinate 1,848,314, forward strand.
TAAAATAAACCGGCGTGTTTTTCATTTTTTATAATTTTTACATTGAGACTAAAAGCAGCTTAAAAGACACGTCGAGTCCGTAGCCATTCTTTTTAATAATTTTTTTAATAAAATACATTAATATTATCTATTTTAAGACACCAGGGTGTTTTTAGTCATTCCGTTCTTAAAAGTTTAGGTTCGTTATTTTGACTTCCATTTGACTGTTGTTAAACTAATTTTCCAGAATTCCCGCGTGACAAAAACCAACTAATATATGGTTTATTATTTGATGAGTCGGTTATAAAAAAAACCTTTATTATTAATGGGCGTCGAAATCAATAAAATAATAATAATTAGCAGTATAAAGCAGCGGTCGCAATTTTGTCCACGACTTATGTGTAAAAATGTTGAAAATAAAAATAAAGATAGGAGTTTAAATTGGTTAAGATAATAAAAGAAGAAAATACAAAAAAAAATAAAATAAAACAGATCCTTGAAATGCAAAAAATAAATAAATTTAAGAAAATAAAATAAATAGATAAATAAAATATTTTTTAAGCTTAGCCTTAGCCTCGGTGTACTCCAATCTTGAATCGATCCTTGAAATAGATTTTCCCTTCCAAGCAATAAGTTGGTTATAGCGACTAAGAACGTCCCGATCGCCAACTTTTCCTTATGTAGTCAATCCCGGTACGACCTACAAACTAATTGTTGCCAAATTTCTAATTGCGATACACATGTTTGCAATTTAAGATTTCGACAGCCTTGCAATCTAAAAAGTAGCCTCAACCAAGTGGGTCATTTAAATCTGATCTCTATCTCCCTTGGTGGAATCCAATTGGCTTTTCTCACCTAGACACGCCAATTTGTTCGCGGGAATTTGAACACAGCACAACCGATTCGTCTTCCCAATTGTAGCCAAACAACTCTAACCCAACGTGCACTTTTTGAATCGAAGTTGAATCAACTTTAAAGGATAAATTTGTACTATATCATATACCGGAGAGATAGAAAATATGGTGTTGAGAGGCTTTTTAAGTGGGCTCGTATCTCATGATTATTTTATTGGAGTAATTTCCAGGCTAAAACTAAAAGGGGTTTAGTTAATCATGGAAAAGGTCATGCTTTAAAAATAGATTTGTAAAATTGTGGAAAGTGGGAAGGGAAAGGGCCTTGGAAGATAATTAAACCAAAAGTTGAAAGTAAAAAAAAAAATGAAACAGCATAATAGAAATGTTACGCAAGAAGGGAGAAAAATAGAGAATTTATTAGAGGTGAAAGGCAAAGTGTGTGTTCAATTACTTATAGCTACTAGGTATTTATATACATTTTTAATGCTAAAATTTAGCTAGATTTTTTCCAAATATTATCACTAAATAATTTTAAATATTATCACTAAATAGTTCTAAATATTATCACTAAATAACTAAAATTTTAAAAATTAAATTTAAACTAATTACAAAATTGTAACAATATAAAATATCCTTCGATCTTTATCTAGCCACTTTTTTTAAAAAATGTTCAACCCTTCAATTTTTATCTAGCCATCTACGAATAGTCAATCTTTCAATCAAGCTCTCCTCTTTGCTTTTTGTTCCAATTTAGCCCATTTTGTAAGAATTTGAATTCATCACACCAACTTCATTCATGATAAGAAAAATCTAAATTTAATAGCATTTTATCTGATAATTAGCCAAAAATAAATATATTAAAAATACGAATTTATCATGCTATCAGAAATCAAAATCTTTTAAAATATTAAAATTAAATTATAAAATTTCTCATCGTGGGAAGGTCAAAGTGTAATTTTATCATATATTAATTTATAATTCGATAAATTTTAAAATATTTACAAATTGGCATATACATATATATATATATATATTATTACTATTTAATACGTTCATACGCGTCAAGGGGTAGACAGTGGCCCTGACCTGTCTTCCTTAAAATAGGAAAAGTACCATTTAAAGGTCGAGTTGACTAGGAATCCCTATACTATTATGTAAAGTTCATTTTAGTCCCTCTACTAAAAAATGTTCCATATTAGTCTATTTGTACATTAAAAATTTATTCAAATCATGATACTATTACAATTTACTATTAAGTTACTGATAGTTTGGACAAAATATATCATACTCAATTGATTTACCCATGATAATGAGTTTTTTTAGGCACACAATAGTTTAAAAATACAAGGAATTTTTGGGATGATGGTTGGTTTTTTTAATGAGTCGGGTCATGGGTAAACTAGTTGTGTATTTTGTATAAATTATCAATAAATTAACAATAATTGTAATGATGTCGTGATTTGAATAAATTTTTAATGTACAAGGATTAATTTAGAGCAATTTTTATTAGAGGGACTAAAATGAATTTTACATAATAGTATAAAAACTTTTAGTAGACTTTAACATTTAAAAGGTGCTTTCCTAATTTAGAGGTCAGGGTCACTGTTTGCCACTTGAGACAACCTCTGCAAGGGCGAAGTCAAAAAAACTTTTTAGGGGGGTCGAAATTAAATTGTATATCTTTATAATTTATAAAAAATTAAATAAATTTTTTTATCATTTTAGGAGTCAAAGTGAAATTTTATATTTACTAATTTAATTTTTTATAAATTTTAAAAGAACCGGAAAATTTTCCATTTAAGGAGGACCAAGACCCCTATGCTTCTGGTATTAATGTATTAAATAATAATAGTATATTAATATATGCCACTCTGTCATTTCATTTATTTCGTTAATTGTGTATTTAAATTAAATAAATTGTTTTATTCTATTATAAAAATATATGTATTTATTTGGAAAATAATCAATGAAATTACATCATAATAACAAATTGCATTTTCTATTTATTTGTAAAGAGGGGGAGGGCCAATTTGGTCATTGCAGATTTTATGGCATTGGGGGGGGGGAGTCATGCATGGCCCGCCGCCGCAGTCATGCATGTTTCACGTAGCACATAAAAAAAATATTTTTATAAAATTTTAAAATAATTGATTAAAATCAAGAAAATCATGTTTAAAATAATTATATTGTATTTTGGTTTGATTTTTATCAATTTTATTAAATTAACAAATAATAAATATTTAAATTAAATCGAATTTTATTTTAATTTTCTAATTTCCCCTATTTGTAAAATAGAGTTTTTAAACTTACAAAATTGAAAAAGAGGATATTGATGAGTGTATAACGATAAAAAAATATATAAATATAAAGAAATAATTTTGTATAGTCAAAAACACTCTGTTCCGTTAGTGAACAGGAGCAACAAAATATTTGTAAATATTAGACCATGTTTGGTTCGCTGTATTGGAATAAATGCCAAAATAAATAGTTTGATTCGGTTTTCAAAAATAAAATATTGTTGTTTTATAATATTTTAATTTTTTAAGATGTCGAACTGAATTTAATCTAAATTCATCAATTTAGGCTTATTCGATTCATCAAATTTAACAATTATCTTAAATAAGATCCCCCCATATATTAGGTTATAGCACATTTACGAAGTGATAAAAAATTATATATAAATTTATTAATTAAAAATTTTATGTAATAACTTGATGGCCAAAATAAATGTAAGAACTTATGATAATGCAACAATTAGATAAAGCTTTGGTTATAGAAAAATAAAAAAAAATTAGAAGAAAAAAAACATAGTGTCTTGGATTCAAGTTCTATTATATTATATATAGGTTTTCATTGATTTTTTTTTTATAAAAATAAAATAAAAGTAAAAGCATTCTTGTAATAATATGATTTTGTTTTAAAAAAATTTAATTATTTGTGAACGGAGTTGATACTCGGTTAATTCGTAATATTAACTCAGTTTTAGAGATTTTAAGTATAGTAATATATAATCTTCTTGTGACTAGTTTTATTTGAATTGAACTAGATCGATTGGTCAGATTAATTAGACCGGAAATTGGCTAGTATACCGATCTAGACATAACACATAAACTAGTTTATGAGTAAATCACACGAAACTAGTAAAAAAAATTGAGATAAAAAACTAACTGTTGATCCGATTTTATAAATCCTTAATTAATTATTTAATTATTATTGAATTTGTAATCTAATCAATTAAACCAAAAATTAATAATTATTTGACTAATTCAACTATCAGTACGATTAGTAAAATATTCCATGTGACAAATATTATTTGGATTTTTGTAGCCAATATTATTAGGATTTTTCACATAACAGGTAGTTACTTTTTTGAGTCTTACAAAAAAAAGTCAAAGTAGGTAAATGTTTATTAATTTCGGACAAACTTTCTGACATTAATTTGGTGTATTCATCATTTTCGTTTCAAAACCCTCATTGACTTGGATAAACTACACTCAAAGCTATTAAATTATTAATAAATTTACGTTTTGATCGTTTAACTTCAATAGTCACAAAATGATCATTGAATCATTCAAAAGTTTTCATTTAAATCATTAAACTATGCAAACGCTTTTATTTAAATCACTGGACTATTAAGTATTTTCTTTTCTAAAAAGTCCAGCTAGCATACTCCAAGCAACGATTCAAAAATCGATACAATGGATCAGTACCCATTGATGAGTAAAACATGTCTTAAACTCAAGTCAATCTGACAATCAGGGTTGAAGATCAAAAAAGAAAACTATATGAATTTTGGTTCATAGACTCATGACGTTTAAAACTGTTTCATGAAAAAAATTAAACTGTAGAAAAAAAAAAGGTTGAGAGCTTTCGATTGATGCAAGCTGTGTAAATAGAGAAGGCCATATAACAACAATTTTAATATACTAGTGACTTAAATGAAAATTTTCAAATAGTTCAATGATCATTTTTTAATTTTTTGAAGTAGAATGATCAAACCTTCAATTTACTAATAGTTTAGTGATTACTTTATCCTTAGACTTAAATATATCCAAAACCAAACTAAACTCCAACATTTCTATGTTTATTTTTCTTGCAAATCGGATTCCAACAACTCGAATCTGATTCAATCACTGTCAAATTGAACTCGAGCAACTCGAACCAATAAAAGTCAAACATTTCCTAACACTTAAATCAAATAACCAAGCATAAAAAATTTAAACTTGAACATAAAAAACTTGGCCTGAAGCAAAGTGTATAAATCTAACTCGTTTGTTACTAGATAAAAGGGCTTAATCAAAGCTAGTCGAGCAAACTCGAACAGTTCAATTTTTATCTCAAATTGAACTCAATCTCTAACATCAATCAAGTTTGAACTGAATTTCGAGTCAAGTTGAACTAACTCAGATTTTTCAAAAAGACATCAACTAATACTAAGCAAATCTCACAAATGCTTAATAGTAAACAATTTAACTTACTTTAATCTTATTATTGAGAATCAATAATAATAATAATAGCAAATGACAGACGAAGTAAGTTCGATATATGGGTGCGATTATTAGTTAAAATATTGAAGGCTACACTGAAATTTCCATTGTTTAAATTGAAACTGAGTATGAAACGAGAGGCATTCGGTTGATTCAATCAGATCGGTTTGGATTCGTAAGTCGTAAAAGGACCCGCGACCATCATCATATGAAACTTTGAAGATCAAAACAATGTCCCTATTTAGGTGCAAAGAGAGTAGCCAAACCTTGATCCACAGTTATTTGAACCTTATCATAGGCCATAAGTGGCTTTTGATTACCCTTGTACGTTACGTTTCCCCTTGCGATGACTTCACCATCCGAGTCTATGATCCCTTCCTTCGTTGGGTCCTCAACTCGGGTACCGGGTTCCAAAATGAATGCCTTCACCTGTAGTTTTAGTCATAGAACATAACATGGATAGCTCCATCATAAAAGATATATAATAATCTCTGCTATACCTTATGTATGTATCATTTGTGAACTCACCTTAATGTACGTAACATACGGTGATTCAACATGACTCCCGTCATTCATATTTGACATCATTGACAGCAAGGCTAATTTTGGCAAGCCCTTAACCATAATCAAGTCCAAATAACCATCTGAAAACTGCGATCACATCCGACAAACAAAGTAATTATAAATGTTAGAAACGGAAATCAATCTGAATAGTTCAAACCTCTATTGTAAATCAACATAACAAAAGTAAATTGCATAGATTAAGTTTGGTATGGCTGTGGGTAGAAATCGAAACTGGTAGAGGTGAAACAAGGTTCTGAGGTCTGCACATTCTACACAATAGTTATTCTCTCAAAACCATAGAGCTCCCGAAAATTCAGAAAGAAGCATGAAAACAATTTTCACCAGATCAACAGGGCATCTATGCTATAGATTATAGAGTGAAAATTTCAATTGCTTCGCGTTGCATGGTGCGCTAATATATACCCCGTAAAAATGGTAAGAATAAGACAGAAAAAAAGCAACATAGCAGTTATCTGTTCTTCGACTTTCACGTCAGCGGCATTCGGAGAACTGAAATTTGACTGTTGGTTATGAATGAAGCAGAACATTGTAGCGAATTAAGAGAATTTTTTACGGTTAATATAATAAATGACTATGTTCGAAGGTGAGTGTAAAATAAACCTTTGCATTTGGTGCAGCCATGACATCTTCGCTTCCCCATGGTACATTATGGAGCCAGACTGAAACAAATGGTCCACTAATAGTCCTCCAATGCATGTCCTCCAACTTAACATCAGACCCAAGGTATCCATGCTGTTGAGTTTTCAAAGACTCCTCTTGCTTTGGGCTTTCTTCATCAGTAGGTCTACAATGAAAACTCATTGGCTCCCCATAATCTTCAAAGCCAGGGGCTGGCACAAAACAAATACGTCCATTGTAGTGCCTCAAATGAAATATTCGTTGAATAGCCTACACAGGAAACACAGAAATTATTCCAATTACGAAACCCAAATCATATCATAGTGCCACACAAGCTGTGCCCTAAATGAGGCGCAACAGCTATTATATAAGCGCAGAGCAGAAAACCAGATAACATGAAGGGACACACGTAGAAATCGAGACGAGCACTCCCCATCCACCTATATTTTTCGGATTCAATGTCTATATCTGCTATCAGACCTGAAATAAAAGAAAATCCAAGTAAAAGCTGCAGTACTTTTAAAGTTTGTGATCAGTAGTCAAAACCAAATCAATACATCACCAAACTTATTGCCAACAGATCCAGATCAAACGTAGCAAATAAACATGCAATCCAAAGGAAGAATCGACATACCCCAAGCAAGCATCAAGACACTAAAAAACCTCGTTTTCCCTTGCGAGATGGTAGCTACATCAAGCGAATGTTTATAACCTGCCAGGAGTAAAACGTTCAGCCAAGAATTTCTTCACCCAAAATGAAATACAATTTTTTTGCTACTCTCAATGAAATCATAGACACCCGTGTTAACCTCGGATAACAGCAAGAATGGCATTAGATACGCAGCATTGTTCACCTGCTGCATGCAGCAAAGATTTAACCATGCCATTTCCTGTTCCTGCAGCCCCAGAAATTTACAATCAAATCAACACTGCTAAAATAAGTCAGTATAGTTCACCAAATATGGTCATTCCCTCAAGGATAATTAACTAGGGAAAGAGAATCAAAACAACCAGTAATCGTAATGAGGAACCAACACAAACTTAATAGAGCAACAAATCGAGTTTTAGTAGCCTGAGATAAAAAACACACACAACAATCAATTTACATGGCCAAGTAAATATCTTATATGTGCCACATACATGAAACCAGCAAATCATTGCAAGAAATTCCTTCGAAACACAATCCAAAGATGAACTTGCATCCTCAAATCATGTCTAAGAAAATTTTAACTTATACTAACATGGCGATAGATAGAAAACAAACCGGCAGGAACCATTCCTATAGGCATGTTTATTGCAGCACTCCAATCTTCTCTTTCAAGCAGTCCATTTACCACCTACTAAAAAGTTACAACAAATACTGACATAAATAAAATTAAAGCCATGAAAGTTTACACTCTATAATAATGCACTACTCAAAACATCAGAATTCAAACCAACCTCAACAAGAATCCCATCTCCACTAACACAGACAATACCATCATATTTTGATAAATCCATAGTTTTGGCGACTTCTTTTGCATGCAGCTGATGCTTAGTTTCTGAGAAAATTCATGTAGTTATCATCAAAATCACTATACAATGAACAGAAATTTGCTAAATTAAAACCTCTTTCACCAAAAATCTCTATCTCCCTAGCGATTTTTGAATTGGTAAGCACGATAATACCAGCAATCTAATTCAGTAAAACTTACGATTCCATTAGCATACCGTTTATCGTAAAATTATTAAGTAAAACGAACAATTCAATAAGACTAACAATCAATGTTCTAATTTTCGTTTCTTGTACCAAACCGATATCCATTCCTAGTAATAAGATTGATTAAAACAGGAATATAGTGGAAAAATAAATAATAATCCAAACCTATGACGGTGATTTGAATATCAGCATCTTCAAGGTAAGGTTTTACATCTTCTGAGAAAATTTTAGTGGCGGATTTTTTTCCTCCGAATGGATTCAAAAATATTAATAATCTCTTTGGTCGTCCTGTTTTGATATTTGAACAAAAAAAAAATATGAACAATAAATAAAATTTTACAAAATTTGAAAAAAAATAAATTGTACCTAGAGAATCAATGTAATCCCTAAGCTTCTGAGACCAGAGTGCGAGTGAATCTTCTGATAGAGGCTCGAACACAAAGCTCTCCCTCACCAAATCTCCCCTGTTTCCGCAACAGCAGATTCCTTCTCTCTCTTCCATGACGGCCTTGATTCGGATTCTGGAACCTTCTTCCACAGCGAATCCGAGTACCTCCTTCTCCACGGTCAAGCACCGTTGACGTTGACCTAAAAACCGGAGCTTCCCGTCGCCGGTGAGCGTGAGAGGGACGGCAGTGCCGTTGACTAGGACTTGGTCCGATAGTATAGGGGAGAGGTTATCGAGCTGACCGCCTTGATCCATAGAGTTGACCGGCTTGAAAGACGGTTCGTATTTGTCTCACAAGTGACGGCTTGTTGTTGTTATTAGTAAGGAGAGGGGAGGAAGGTGGCGGCGAGTTTCGGTCCGGCTTAGAATGGAGAACCGGGTTTAATACGGCATCCTTTTTGTTTTGCCTCGCTTTTTACGTCAAGTTGGTTTCTGGACGTTTTTTTTGCCTTTTTCTTTCTCTCTAGTGCCTTTCGGTTGATTAGACCACGCTCTCACGCGCTAGTACTATTTGTTTGTGGTCTAATTATGTTTTTAGTACTTTTACTATGTTTTAATTTGGTATAATTTGATTCTTAAGCTTTTATAATATTATTGTTAGTTCTAATTTAATAAAATAAGGGTAAATTACACCCAAGGCTACTAAATTATTAGTAAGTTTATGTTTTGGTCCCTCAACTTCAAAAAGATACAAAAATGGTCATTGAATTATTTAAAGGTTTCCATTTAAATTACTAAAATATTCAAAAGTTTTTATTTAAGTCACTAATATGTTAATTTTTTTTAAAGTTCAGCTAGCAAGATATAAGTGACTATTCGACAATTGGTATGGTAGATCAATGCCCATCAACGAGTAGAAGAACATATCTTATATCCAAGTCGATCTGACGATCATTGTCGAAGATTGGAGAATAAAATTGTTTGGATTTTGGTTTGCAGATTCATGACGTTCAAAATTGTTTCATAAAACAAAATAACCTATAGAAGAGAAGGGACTGGGAGTTTTCAATTAGTATAGACGATGTGAACAGAGAAGATTATACAACAGTGATTTCAACAACCCAACGACTTAAATTATAATTTTTGAATAGTTTAGTGATCATTTTGTAAATTTTTTAAATTGAGTGACCAAAATGTAAACTTACTAATACTTTAGCTGTTGTAAATTTTTTAAATTGAGTGACCAAAATTGAGTGAATAGTTTACTCATAAAATAATTAGTTGTTGTTGTTAATGAAATTTTTAGATAGTCTTAAGCATTCGATTGACATGTAAATCTATTATCGGTTAGACATGATTGATGGATTCAACGTAATTATAATCATGTGATCAAATTACAGTAAATAAATTCACGTCATTTCCAGTGAGGCCTTCGTTATAATGGCACGGCTGAGGCATTTGGAACTTTCTCTTCCATAATTATTCTGGATTAAGTGCTAACATGTGTAGATCATGTCTAAATTTATTCTAGTTTAAATTGTTATTATTTTACCGAAAACAATTAATAATATTATTTGGTTTGATTTGTCTAACTAGAGAAGTAAAATTTGTCAAATTTAAAAAAAAAATCTTAAATTTCAAGGTTAAAGTTAGAATTAGACCTTGTTTGCATGGGAATTCTTTCTAGAATAATCTTCATAAATATTAGATTTTTTTTCCATTTTGTCAAAATAAAATATTATTATAAATAAGAATTAGCAAGATCCGTAATATTATGTTAAATATTTGTACATTAACTTTTTTATCATTTCTAAAAACTAAATAAGAAAATAAATTGAAGGGTAAATATGTCATAAATTACTGTACTTTTCACATATTTAGAATTGAGTTTATATATTTTTATTTTTAGGAATTTAGTTCATTTACTGTTCAAATTTCAAAATCAAGGTTCAACTGTTAACATTGTCAATTTTTTTGTTAAATTTGTTGGTGTGATATTTTTGAAAAAAAAACCTCATTTGGTAGCAATGTAACTAAAAAATAACATTGTAATGATCTTGAATTCAACAAAACAATTCTAATAGTGTTAACAGTTGGACCTGAATTTTGAAATCTGAAAAATAATGGGACTAAATTCCTAGAAATAAAAGTACAAAAATTAAATTCCAAATTTTCAAAAAGTATAGGGACTTATAACATATTTTAACCTGAATGAAATGTAACCCATAAAACTGAAAGGGCGCGTGGAGCGTAGCAGAAATGATGAGAAGATGATGAAGCAATTGCGCAGCCCCGAGGTGTGCGGGTTCTCGGGACATTACACCTAACTTACTATGAGCTTTGTTACGGCTCCACGCTCCATAAATGGCACGTGTTGAGGACATTCTTTAAAATTGGTCAACTCTACCAACTCTAAATCTAATTTACGGGAATCACCTACTTCATGTTTTGGAGATTAAATAAGCTCTGATTTGGAGGGGTTTTTTAATCAATGTTTTGTTCATTATGCAACAATCATTTATTTAAAGCTTGATATGGAGCCCATGAGAAAGTAATTAAATTTTTGAGGGAGTAAACTGTAAATTTCTTATTTTTGGAAGGGTCGAAATTGAGTACTTTATTTTAGGGGAAGCAAAATGTAATTTTGTCACCATATTAACTTGAAATTTTTATATTTTTTAAAGAGATTCTATTTTAGGGGGTTAAGATCCTTACTTGGCCCCTCTAACTCTGCCTTTAAAGCTCTGATTTGATAAATTGAAATGAATTAATTATTAAATTAGTTATTAAATTCAATACTTGTGATGATTAAGTTTAATTGAAATTAGTAATATATTTGACATTAAAACTTGCTGCAATGAATTGAGATGAGTGAAAATGAAAAAATTATCAATCCCATCATGTGTGTTGAGTAAGGGAAATTTTTGATGTATTGATACTATATAATTTAATACATTATTGATGGAGTAAATGATGATATATGGCAAAAAAAAATTATTTAATTACAATTTTGTTGATATATCATTATGTGATTCACTAGTAATATATAAAATTATATATAATCAATGCACCAAAATATTAGGTTGAAAAAAATTATGATTTAACCTTTTTACTCAAAAATGGCAAGTCCCATCAGTTTTTTTGGGGCATTTCAAAGATGAATTAGAGAAGCCCACATTAAACCCTATAAAGTCCAAACTTAAAGCCCGTGTTTGTTGTTTTTAATGGTAAATTACATTGAACTATTCGAAAGCTTTCATTTAAGTCACTGAATTATTCGAAAGCTTTTATTTAAGTAATTGAGTTGTTAAGTTTTTTTTCTTTAAAGTCCGACTAATGAGTTTCAAGCGACGATTCGATGATCGATACAGTGGATTAATACTCATCGATGAGTAGAAGAACGTACCTTAGATTAAAGTTGATAAGAAGATTAATGTCGAAATTAGAGAAGTAATGCATTTGAATTTTGGTTTGTAGATTTGTGAAGTTTAAAATTGTTTCATGAAAAAAAAATAATTGTTGAAGAAAAGTGGAAGTAGAACTTTCAATATTGGTATAGGCGGTATGAATAGAGAATGTCATACAACAGTGATTTTAATAGCATAGTGACTTAAATGAAAAATTTAGAATAATTTAATGACAATTTTGTAACTTTTTAAAATTGAATGATCAAAACATAAACTTACTAATAGTTTACCTTTATTATTTTTATTGCAGTTGTTAGAATTCATACCAACCATAGAAAGTGGGTGAGGAAGCAATATTTTATTTATAATAATTATTTAATCAATTTAAAATGCTTATATATTGAAAACGATAAAATATTTTATTTTTAAGTTATGATTATTTATAGCGACACATATTTAAGATAAAAAGGGAAACATTAGTTTTAATCCAAACCGATTTATCATAAAAATTAAATAATTCAAACTCGAAATAATAAGACTCAAACTCGAATGTACTCTAATAAATAATACAAAATGAGGTAAAAGTATCATAAAAGCTCTTGTACTAGGAATTAAATTGCACTATGCTACTTTTAATAATAAAAAAAAGGGAAAACTAATCTCTGTGTGTTGGATAAAAGAGTAATTTGGTCATTTCTGCTAGAAATTTGTCTATTTCTACTATTGAATATTAGTATGGTTGATGAAATAACCTGACAGTTATAAATGGAATGTCATGTGGACCTCATACTAACCTATAAACAAAAAAAATAGATGAAAAATTTTACAAAATGACCAATTTGCTCTTTGAGCTAATATACAATAATTAATTTGTCCATTTTTTTAGTAAAGGAGGTCAACTACAACCTAACTTTTAATACAAATGTCTCCATTGTACTTTTACTCCTAGAATGACTTAGATTAAAATGATCAAAACTCAAAATAATCCAAACCCATAATAACCTGACTCGGAAAAACTAAAACATTAATTTTGAATTACTAAAACCTTAAAAAATATCAAACTATAAACCTAAAATTAACTCGAACCAGAACCAAAACTCCCACTTCCACTGTAATTGCTGTTTCCAATTCAAATAAATTCCTAAAACCGAACCAAACTTTTTATAAACTCGAAATTTGATATGAATAAAGATTTAAAAATTGAAAATCATTTAAAATTTCCGTATATTTTGGCATACATAAGACATATGGCACTCAACCTTACTAGTAATGGAAAAAGGACAGACAGGTTTCTATGGTTTAAAAACTCTCTCATTTGTCTTACGTACTCTCATATAATTGAAATAATTTCAGGAATCTGATCCTGTTTGTCTCATTGAGAAAAATGAGGACCAAATAGAAAACAAATCAAACTTTCGTTGAATCTTTGAAAAATAATCATATGATTTAAGAAAATATAGTTTTCATGATTTCCCATATAACTTGCCTTGAGTTTAGGCCTTAGGGGCAGACGAAAGGGGAAAAAGCCGTGAGAAGAGGGAGGGGAAGTTGAAAAGAACAGAAAATGTTAATTTTAATTTTAATAATAATAATAATAAATTGCCATTTGTCTCAAATTCATTTGTCCAGAGTACTGTGTAGTTTTTTTTAACGACATTACATTTTGGGGTTCACAATTGTTCTACAGAAACTCTACTAAAATATTAAAAAAAAATAGAGACGTATGACTGCTAATTAGTTTTAGAGTAAATTATACTAAAAGTTATTAAACTATTAGTAAGTTTATGTTTTGGTCACTTAACTTTAAAAGGTTATAAAATAGTTATTGAATTTTTCAAAAGTTTTCGTTTCAAGTCATTGAGCTGTTAAAATTATTGTTGTATGGCCTTCTCAATTCGCACCGCATGCACTTTCTTCTATAGTTAAGTTTTTTCATGAAACAGATTTAAACATCACGAATCCACGAATCAAAATTCAGGCAATTTCTTCTTTGATCTCCAATACTGACCGTCAAATCAGTTTGGAAAATGGACTATTCGTCAAACCATCGGTTGGAACTCACTAGCCGAACTTTAAAAAAATAAAACTTAACAACCTAGTGACTTGAATTAAAACTTTTGAATAGTTTAATGACCATTTTTAACTTTTTAAAGTTGAGTGACCAAAATGTAAATTTACTAATAGCTTAGTGATCTTGCGTGCATTTTACTCATGATTTTATTAGTATAGGTACATCAATGTTAGCTTGCATTCAAGAACTCTCATATTTAATTTGAATCCAAACCTATTTGATAAAAAGTAAGAATTCTGACCCGACCAACTTAAACTCGAATTGTTCTATACTCGAAATTGACTTAAATTCGAAGTGATCTAAATCTAAAATAACCCAATACAAACTCAAAGTAACTCGAAAAAACAACACAATATATTTTAAACTAAAGTGATCAAAATAAAAAGCAATTTGAACACATAATGATCTGGTTAGAAAAAAAAAAAAACTTAAGCATCATAACTTACTTGAATAGGAAAGGACAATAAAGTACTCAAATATTTAATTGAATCAAAATTAAACTTGTCACTTTCATCACTAGTCCTCAATTATGTACTTTTGGCGTACAAGAAAAAAAGAAGATAGAATTTTATGTTCGTTGAATCTTTGAAAATAATAATCATATGATTTAAGAAAATATAATTTGCATAGGTTCCACTATTGCTTGCTACGATCATGAAAAAAATTCTTGAAGCTTCATAGAAAGCTATTTCAGCCCTGACCGGGGGCTTACATTGAATCATAAATTTTGGTAGGTTAAAAACAAATCATTTTATCATTTAAGGGGCAAAGCTACTACATACCCTATAGATTACAAGTTAACTAAATATCAGCTCAATTGCGAAATAAATGGAAAAATTGCACCAAACATCACCAAACTATGACCCTCATTCTAAACTAGTCCCTAAACTTTAAATAATTCTAATTACATCCCCAAATTATCGAGGTTATGTCAATTAGGTCATTTCGTTGCTAAAACCATTAATTTAACTGTTAAATGACATGCTAGATCTTATATGACATGATTTAAAATGAAAATTTTAAGGAAAAAAAATGAATATTTTGAAAATATTAATTTTGAGGTTTCTGAAACTTTTACAGAAGCTTTATCGTTCTTTCTTTCCCTTTTTTTAGTTTTTACTTTTAAAAGTTATGCAGTAACATTCTATTTTTCTTTAAAATTCTCATTTTAAATTTAGCTACAGTAAATTTGACATGTCATTTAATGATTTTAATAACGGAAATACATAATTGATATAACATCAATAATTTAAGACTATCCCGTGTAATTAACTATTGTTTTAAAAAGTTAATGATAGAATTTTGTGGTTCAAAAACTCTCATACTAATGATATTTTTGTCTCATTGAGAAAATTGTGGACAAAATTAATAACAAGACAAACTTTCGTTGAATCTTTGAAAAGTAATCATATGATTTAAGAAAATATGGAATGAATGGTTTTTCCACTCTTGCTTGCTACTGCAGTAAAAACTTGTTAGTTGGTATTACAAATAAATTCGATCTCAATTTAATTAAAAAAATAAAAGATAAATTATTTTTACGAAATTATACTACTAATAGAATGTTTTTATTTTATATTTTTATATAAAAATCAATAAAAAAAATCTACACATAATAAAATTTGAATCTAAACACAATAATACTTAAATATTTAATTTTATCATTCCAACCAAAACTTCAGTTATTTTTCACCTAAATTTTTAATAAATTATTTTTTACATAAATTTTTTCATCTACACCATGATGTGGTATAATCTAATATTAATTTAAAACTCTTGATTAAGTTTGATTTCATGAATTAATCAAATACTAACATGATATTTTGTTATTATTATAATAATATGCAAACTAGAAAATTATTTGAAACATTACGAGTAGGGTTTTAGACTCCGAAAACCAAGTCCGAAGATGACACTTATCTCATTTATAACGCAATAAAAAATAAAAGAAAATCAAGTATAAAAATATGTATATGATAATATTTGAAGTTTACGTGTAAAATTAAAATATTTTAAATATTAATTTAAAAACTCATATTTTATTTGATAACCATTTTATATAGTGTGGAATAAAAATTTTCACAACATCTAACATTTTTTTTATTTTACTAATATAGTATAAGAATATCCTAAATTCGTTTATAATATATAAATTATAAATAAATTAAAGGGATTTTCAATGCATTCTTTTTATGAAACCTGTCCCAATACACAAATAGTGCCCTTTTTTTTTAAGATAGTTTCTATATTATTCAAATTTTAAAATTAAATTTTTACATGTTTGGTTATTTTAATTTTTTTGTCATTGTTAATCTAAATATTTTATTCTAATTAAAATGCTTACGTACACAAGTAAAAAATACACAATTTTTTTTCTTTTTTGAGATTATATAATAATGGTTTCAATGTTGGTCCCTATATTATTCTCAAATTTAAAATTTAATATTAGTACTTTAATTTTTGACATAATTTGGTACCTCAAATTTTTTAATACCATTAGTTAATTTAAATATTTTATTTAG
Source organism: Gossypium hirsutum (assembly GCF_007990345.1). Classification (NCBI taxonomy): domain Eukaryota; kingdom Viridiplantae; phylum Streptophyta; class Magnoliopsida; order Malvales; family Malvaceae; genus Gossypium; species Gossypium hirsutum. The sequence continues at coordinate 1,864,924 of NC_053446.1, forward strand.
ATTAAAATATTGACATGATTTTTTAAGAATTATCAACACTGATACAATTACCTGTTAAATTCAAGTTCATTACAATTTCAATTTTTTTTTGGTTACATAGTTAACAGGTGTTTTTTTTAAACTTTTAATATGTTACATTAGTGAATTTAATGAAACAAATTTAATGGTATCAACAACTAGAGCTTAAATTTTTACATCCAAATATGAAAATAAAAGCATTGGAATTAAATTGAAAATGTACAAAGAGTATGACGACTTATAACATATTTTGACTTTTAAATTTTTACTCTATAATTTAGTCTAAAAATTTAATTGATTCAACACCAAGTGTGGTGGTCATATACTAGTTTTCTCAACATTTATCTGATAAAAGTATCATGAAGGCCCCTTTACTAATGGTCAAATTGTATTTTGGTCCCTCTACTAAAATATAAGAAAATTAATTTTTTAACAATACAAAGGGATGAATTTTTTAACAGAAAAAACCAATTTATTTTTTGATCTAACCTACAGAGATTAATTTATACATTTTTAATAGAAAGACCAAAATATAATCTAACTCTTACTGTAAATGTCACTTTTATCCTTTTTAACCACCCATATGTTTAACGTGTGTAATTTCTAGTGGATACAGAAAAAAGAAAGAAATCGACAAAGGGGGTACTGGTGCTAGTAGTATGTTGCAGTGTACTGTTTTTAAGGATAATATTTTTTTTAAAAGATTCCTTAATCGAACGGCTCTGATTTGATCAGAGGAATGGGATCATGCGGCCCCAAAATTTAAAGAATCAGGAAATATTATTCAATTTATGTATTCAGCATTTAATTAAAAAAAATTATAAAATACTCACTAAATTATTTTAAAATTTTTGTTAAGTCATTAGAATATTTAAATTGTTATTGTGTGGTATTCTCTATTCGCACCTCTTGTACGGTAGAGGTGAATCTAAGTAGTGGCCTTCTAAAAATTAAATATTATAAATTAGTATAATGGTAAATTTGTATTTTGGTCTCAAAAAATTTATAATTTAAAATTGCCCCCCTAAAATGATCGAAATCTCTTGTTCCTTTTCTCATTCACAGTTTATTTTTTTTTCATAAAAAATTTTTGAACATCACGAATCTATAAACCAAAATCCAAACAACATTTTTCTCCGATTTCTGATACTAACTATCAAAATGACTTAAATCACAAGTATGTTGTTTCACTTATTGATGGTACTAATTCACTGTGTCAATGGTGGAATTGTAGCTTAGTTACGTGTATTTAACCAAAATAAAATCAAAACAGTTCCAAACAAGCAAATACAAAGAAGGAAAATTCGTAAGCTTTACCACGAAGCTTCTTTCCCCACAAAATTCCAATTCTCAATAAATTTCATTGACCCTTTTTCTTTTGTTTCCGTTACATTTTCCTTTCGAAAATAAATTGAAAAAAAAGAACAAATAGAGATATTTGTTTCTCCTTCGTGTTGGATAAATAATTACGAATTTCCCTTTTGAAGAGTAGTACTGTTTTTCTTCTTTTTTTTTCCTTTTACCCTTTTGGGAGTTTGGGTTTTGTTCTTTTCCGAAGGAATGTGAAGTTCAAAGTACGAAATGGAAGAAGGATTTTGATTTCAGTTTTTTAGTGCTTCTTTTTTTCTCGGCAACCAAACAGGCTGAAGTTATTTGAAAAATGTAAAAGAGGTACGCGAAGAGGTCCAAAAAATATGGCTAGAGAGAAGAGATGTTTGGATTCCACGAGCTCTGGAGATGAAGGTCCCGCTATGAAAAAACCAGCTCTTGCCAGGTATACATACATACATACATACACACGATGAAATGGGACAAAGGCAAAAAAAACTCAACTGGTATAGTTGTTATTGAAATAATTTGAAGATTGCAGGTTGGAATGTGTTTTAGTATCGGGTTTTGAGAGATTATTTAGGCTTTGAATTTGATGTATAATATTGATTGGAGAATTTGATTTTTGTGTTAACATATGCAGTGTGATTGTTGAAGCTTTAAAGGTGGATAGTTTGCAGAAACTGTGTTCATCATTGGAGCCTATTCTTCGTAAAGTTGTAAGATTTCTGGGTTTTTATTTGGTTAAAATATGTTATAGGTCTTTGTACTTTTTTAAGATTTGAAATTTAGTCCTTTTAATTTTATTTTCAGGAATTTAGTTTCATTATTTTTAATATTTCAAAATCTAAGTCCAACAGTTAACACTGTTAAATTTGTTGCCGTGACATTTTGGAATTAAAAATTTACTCACTTGATAGCAACGCAACTAAAAAAAAACGTTCTAGTAAACCCGAATTTAACAAAATAATTTCAATAGTGTTAACAATTAAAACTAAATTCTTAAAAATAAAAGTATAAGGACTAAATTTCAAAATTTTAAACAACATATTCTAACTTTTTGAAGCTCTCATTACTTAATTATTGATCATCTTATTTGTGACCATATGAAAATAACAGGTCAGTGAAGAAGTGGAACGTGCTTTAGCAAAACTAGGCCATCCCAAGCTTAATAATGCTAAGTATGAATTTTTTTTCCCTTGCTTAAAAATCTTGTTTTCTTTTTTACTTTTTAGTCCTTATACTTTTACTTTTAAGAATTTAGTGTTTTTACTTTTCAAATTTTAAAATCTAGGTCCAATTGTTTACAAAATTAATTTTTTTGTTAAATTTGTTGATGTCGCATTTTGAAATAATAAAAAAACTCACTTGATAACTATATAATTAAAAGAATAATCTAAATTTTGAAATCTAAAAAATAGAACTAAATCCCTAAAAATAAGAAAACTAATTCCAAATTTATATAAAGTAAAAGGACTTATGGCATATTTTAACCCATTATTGTCTCTGTTATAGATACCTGGATACGTTGTCCTTTCTTACAGTCATTTTCATGCAATTGTCAAAGTTATGCTATTTGCACTTTATTTTTTTTCCATTTTTAAAAGGTATTGTGAAAAAAATTGCTTTTAAAAGATTGATTTAATATTTAAGTACTCAATATTGTTGTAAAAAAGTGTTTCAGGAAATAAAATTTTTATGTTAAATATTTCAATAAAAATATAAAAAATAATTTATTATAACTCATTATTAATATTTTAATATATGAAATATGAATTTTATTTTTTTTAACAATTAATATTAATTACTTAAAGATTTTAATTTAAATATATAAATTATATTTTAAATATTAAAACATAACTGCTACAAATTTAAATATATAATGTTATTTATTTAAAATAAACCTTAATAGAAAATAATTGTGTATCCGATATAAATATTATATAAAATATATTAACTCATAAATAAAAGTTAAAAACACCATTTGATTTAAAAAATACTTTTCTCGAATTTAAAATGTTACTAAAATTTTAAAATTGACTTGAAATACATAATTGACAACAAAATTATTTAAACTTGATCGATTAATTAATTAGGATTTGATCGAGTTATCAATCCAAAGAAGGGTATTAAACTTGGCAAAAAACCAATTAAATCAGATTTTTAATATTTTTTTATAAATTTTATAATAATTTATTTAATCGAACTGATTGAACCGAGTAACTGATGATTTAACTAGTTAAAACTTAGAGTTGGATTGTGAAAATCGGCACTGCCCATCGGTGTTATGCTTGTGATAACATTTCTGTCTGATGGATTCCTGATGCTGTCCATTCATGCAATCATGGATTTTGGAGAGAGTTAAACTTTAGTTTTAGTCTCTCCATTATCTTGATTTATATACGATTTGATTTTTATATTTGAAATTGATATAATTCGACCCTTTATTTTTTTAATATCCTTACTTAATCAAAATAATTAACATCGCTACTTATTTCGATTAAATTGCTAATTTGGATTCTTCTTAAAAGCACTCATTCCATCTCAGCATATTGGCATAATTGTGTGTGTGTGTTGGAAAGGAGTATTTTTAAGAAAAATAGTTAATAATGTTAATTTTCTAGACGGGATAAATTTTAAAATTATATATGAATTTTGATTTAATATGCAATTTGATACATGAATTTTGATTTGGTGCAATTATACACATAAAGTTTTTATTGTGGTTCAAATTTATACATAAAACTTTAATTTTGATTCAATCATACATATTTAAAGAAATAAATATATCAATTATTTTTATATTGTATAAATATAAGTATTTATATATACAATATATAAACATAAAATAATGCCATATCGATAAATGTATATAATCATATACAAAATTACACATTAAACCAAAATTCAAATATAATTTTGAAATTTACCTCTTTTCTGGACTAATTAATAACATTGCAAAAGTAGATGAACAAATTATGCTAAAATATAGGAAGTGAATCCTCAATTCAAGTATAATAAAAGGACCAAAACCACAATTTAACAATTGGAAAGTGTTTTTTTTTTTTCTTTTTTTATAACATTGCAACCTGCATGCAGGTCTTCATCTTCTTCCCCTAAACGGATAAAAGGGCAAGATGGAAGAAACTTGCAACTAAAATTTAAGTCAAAGCTTTCCCTCCCTCTCTTTACCGGAGGTAAAGTGGAAGGGGAGCAAGGTGCTGCTATCCACGTCTCATTGATTGATGCAAACACCGGTCATGTCGTCACAGGTAGCCCAGAGTCGTGGGCCACACTAGATGTGGTCGTGCTTGAGGGAGATTTCAATAATGAAGATGGTGATAATTGGACTCAAGAAGAATTCGACAGCCATGTTGTCAAGGAGCGTGAAGGGAAAAGGCCACTTCTAACGGGCGATTTGCAGGTTATTATGTTAGATATGGACTAAAATTCTAATTATCGATATAATTTTATTGTTCGAAGATTAATAAGTAAATTTTTTTGTCATGTCAAGCCGAACCAATTTAGATAAAGTCTATTCAAATTATTTTAAGTTTGAATTATTTTGAGGTTACTTACAAAATCCGAACAGGTGGTACTAAAAGAAGGTGTGGGAACATTAGGGGAACTTACATTTACAGACAACTCAAGTTGGATAAGAAGCAGGAAATTCAGATTAGGCCTAAAAGTTGCTTCTTATTCTTGTGAAGGCATCCGTATTCGAGAAGCGAAAACAGAAGCCTTCACGGTTAAAGATCATCGAGGAGAATGTGAGTTCTTAACTTACTTGATACCCAAAATAAACTCGGAAAAACGAGGGTGAATGAAATCATCATTGCTTCTTTTCCTTGAACAGTATACAAAAAACATTATCCACCTGCATTAAATGATGAAGTGTGGAGATTGGAGAAGATTGGAAAAGATGGGTCGTTTCACAAGAAGCTAAATAAAGCTGGGATCTTCACTGTTGAAGATTTTCTAATACTTGTGGTTAGGGACTCACAAAGGCTGAGAAATGTAAGAATTTTTTTTTATCTCAGCATGAAATCTTTTAAGTCACCATTTCTCTCTTCAACTATACCCAACTTTCAATTTTGTTAATTTCTTTTTCTACATTACTACTTTAACTATCTTTTTTCACCTCATTTATTCTTAAAAATTACTTGCAAACCGTGTTATATTTTTAGAACGAAAACGTTAACTTCAAGTATCAAAGTGAGACAAAAAAAAAGGTATCAAAGTGGCAAAATAGATATAATTTGTAGACTAAATCGTGACATAAACCAAATCGAAATTATTTTGTTCTTGGCTTATGCGTAAAATTTACCCTTAAGTTGTACATTTTTTTTTATTTTGGTAAATTTTTTTTGTTAAAAATGGTATCTAAACTATCAATTTTATTATAGATTGCACACATATGGGGTAAAGAGATAAATTTGATAATTTAAGTATCACTTTTAAAAAACAAAATTAAGCATCAATTTTAATTAAAAAATAAATACAAAAAAGGATACAGTTTAGGGGCCAATTTGGTTACTAATCCTTTGTTCTTCTATGATTTTCTAATTGGTATTTTTGATGCATTTGTTGATAGATTCTTGGAAGTGGAATGTCTAATAAGATGTGGGATGTGTTGGTGGAACATGCTAGGACTTGTGTTCCAAGTGGGAAAGTTTATGTTTATTACCCTGATAATTGGAGGATTTTGGGCATTGTATTTAACAGCATCCATGAGTTCAGTGGCCTAATATCCAATGGACAATATTGTGCAGCCGGTTCTCTTTCGGACAATCACAAGGTAAAACAACACGCACTAATCACGATCTAATCTACTCCAACTTGAAGTTGATTCAATTCTGATGGACCTCAACTAAAAATAACTCGAACTTAAATGAATCCAAATCTGTAATGACTTGGACGATCTAAACTCAAAACTAAAATAACCCAAAAACTTAAAAATCCGTATTGCCCTGGTCATAGATTAATCCAACCCGAAACCAATCCGATTCCTTGCCTTAATATAATTACATTTAAAGAAAAAAAAAAGCTTGAGAAAACTTGTGATGGGTATGTTTTCTTTTTGCAGGTTTATGTGGATGGCTTGGTAAAGAAGGCATATGAAAATTGGATGCATGTTATAGAGTATGATGCTAAGTCTTCACCAGTGAGTAACGAAGACGATAATACAGGTTGTTCAAAAGCAAATGTTCCAATGGATCTACAAGCTTATCCAAGCCATCACCAGGTTCTACCTAGCCTGTTAGTTCCAGAGCAGCCTCCCATGGATTCTGGTCTGAATGTTGGAGGTATACTACTCTTGTCTGAACATGAACTTGAATTTTATGGTCTAAGTGTGATTTTAGTCCTTTTATTGTGCTAATTTTGAGATTTTACCCCTCTACATGACATGAGCTTTTTTTTTTCTTCTTTATTATGGTTATTCAGTCAACTGAGTTCAACCGATATTAAATTTGCATGCCAATCGAATGGTTAAATTTGTTTTTTCTTAAATTACACATCATCACTTTAACCGCGACTAATGGTATCAATTTGAACCATCAAATTATGATAAATTGAAGTAGAGAGATTATATTTTAAATTTTATTAGTGGAGGGACTAAAACATAATTAGACCGAATTTTTATATAAAAGATTTGCACATATGCATCATGCATGCTTCTTGTTGACTGTGTTTATTTATCTGTTAATCTGTTTCGATTATGAAGATCCCATGGCTGCCAGTCAACTGCCGGTGCAATCACAAAATGTACGTCTCAATGCTCAGACGACTCAGTTAAACGGTGCTTTATTCACTGAGTTAAACGATAACGAGCTAACTCATCATTGTCCATCTCATTCATCCTCCAAGCCAGGTTTCCATGGCGTTGCCGCGTCTAACATTCCTCCGTTCAAGGCGGAAGCCGACGATTTCTTGTCGGAGGAAGAGATCAGAATGAGAAGCAACGAGGTGCTGGAGAACGAAGACATGCAGCACCTGCTTCGTGTCATTAACATGGGAAGCCATGGCCATGGTGCATCCAATCCTTGTTCATCGACATACATGCCCACCGCGCCCTCTTTGAACTGTGGTTTCAACAAGGAAGAAGCTTTGAGTTCGTCGGGGAAAGCCGTGGTGGGGTGGCTGAAGCGGCGCTTAGATGGGGCGTTTTCACTAGGAAGAAGGTGGCTGAAAGGCTGGCACGCCTTGTTGAGTTGGATGAATATTCATAGGCAAAACTTATGGATATGGTGTTGGAATGATTCATACAACTCGAGTACTCAAGTTAGAACTAGTTCGGGATAAGTTTACGAAGTATCGTTTTTTCTAAAACACAATTGATATATCTTGAGTGAGAGTATTGTCTTTCAATTATATTGAAAAGCAATATATGAAGAAATAATGATAGTCGCAGAGAAATAATGCTTTGTCCATAAAAAAATCTCGTATTTATATTTAATGGAATTTCAACCCATGCCCTATAGCTTACAGGGCATTGTTCAGCTAAGTATAGTGAGTGAGACACACCCACTATGTGAATCCACTTCTGTCACCTCTTCATCTCTTCTTTTCAAGCACTTTCACTTTTGGCAAAGTTAGGAGATAAAAACTTCACCAGGAACAAAATTAAACGTGTTGAAAAGTATATCAACTTTAAATAAATTACACTTCACAGATCTTTTTTAAAGAAATCAAATATTATTCAATAAAATCTACAATAACAATTTTAGGTAAACGAAAAATAAAAAATTTAATTTCGATTTAATCCTAAAACCAGTAACTACAACTCTTTAAAGTCAAATTTAAATTATTGACATATGAAACTGAGCAAAATTAAAATTTGCCTTAATCTAAAATGGTCCCCTCGTAATAACTTGGAAAAAAAAAACTAAACTTAAAATATTTTCAACTTAAAATTTATCAGAGTCCAAAACTGTCCTAACCTAAAATGAGGAAAAAAAATATTAAAATCCAAATTTCACCTGCCTTAAATTAAACCTGAATCCCTCGATTGACAAATCATTACTATATGTATTCACTGTGGTTTAATTTACCTTATAACGTAATTCATGTGATGGTTCATGAAATCTCAAATAAATAATAAGTTAAATCGGTTTGAATTTTACAATTATTTTTATATTAAGATTTTAATTTTTTTTTAAATTAAGTTTTTAATTTGATAATTATTCTCATATGGGTCTAAATTGACAACTATTCTCATATTGGGTTTGAATTTTTTTATCTAAGTTGATCCCTTAACTTGATAATTGTTCTCATATTGAAACTTGTACTTGACAATTGTTTCCACATTAGCCTGAATTTTAGTGCTTTCAAGGAAATATCAAGGGCCAACTTGGAGAAAAAAAATCCATTCCCCAATGTGAAAACAAAAGCTCAAGGTCTAACTTAAAAAAAAAAGTTTTTTAACCCCAATAATCCAAAAAAAAAACTAAAAAACCACACATCCTACCAACTAAACTAAAATAACTATTTTGTAGCATAATAAATATAATAAGTAATTATATTGTAGTCCAGTGCGGTTAATATGTCAAGTCAAACCAATAAAAAATTATTATCTTTTAAAAACCCATGCAGTGCCAAGTCAAACGACACGTGATCCATTTCGATAATTAATTTATAGTGTGGCCTATTTTGATATTAAATTTTTTTGTTGAGGTAAAAAATGACAATTTACGTCCAAAAATTGATTTAACCTTAAATGAAATATGTATGTATGTATGTATGCGTGTTGATGGGGAATGTGTGGAATTGAAATGTCTTTCACAGCTTTATAAGGAAATCTGAAGCCACCCTTTTTAAACGTTCTTTCGTTTTCTATGAATTTATTCGGCTCTGCCCAGTTTTGTCTGCCTCTTCGTCGCTCTCTGCTTTTCCTTTTTCTGAAAACATAAAAAGGAGAAAATGACCCTCCCTTTCCTTAGTGGAAGCTGCCAAATCCAACGTGTGCTGATGTTTGTTCCTCATTTTTACCTGCTAGTTAAAACAGTCACATCATTTACGCATGTGAAATTCTAACTTCAAAAAACTTGTAAAAAAGAAAAAGTTAAATATGCCTATAGTCCCTGTACTTTTTGAAACTTTTCAGATTTCAAAATTGAAGTACATGAAACATAATCAAATGTTTTACAGGAAAAACTTCATTCGGTCCGGACCAACCTATAAAACTAGAACTTATGGCTCAATGCAATGAAATACAAAAATTATAGAAACAATCTTTTTCCAGAAGACGGAGCAGTCATTCACTATCCGAAACATCGTCTTCATCTTCATCCAGTATGTAAACCAAGGCATGCTTTCTAGCAGCAAAAACACAAGCTACACCTCTCGACGCTGTTATAGTAAATTTGAAAATAAACGTTAAGCAGAAACAGGACATATATTTGGTATGATCCAACCGGATTGAGATACAAGGATGTTTCGATTTGAAAACTTACCGCTAACTGCCAGAGGGGCGACTACAGAATGAGGGATATTTCGGACCTTTTCATTTTCCAGTCGTAAGTGCATAACAGAGTCCTATAATGCACATAGATACAGTTTCTAATAAATAAGTACTTCATCATCGAAACTTAAACGAAAGACTACATGCTCTCACAGAAAATGACGGAAAGATGGTTATTAATAAAAGCATGGCCAAATTGTGAGACTAATGTTGTGGATACTTTGTGGGCTGAACCTACGTTACAAAAGGTCAGTAGCTTCGGTTGTCTAATTAAGGCTTATGTTTCTTGATCAGTCGATTCTTTCCCTTCTTGAAAGATTAATTCTAACTTAAAGAACAAATGGAATAATAAAACCTAAGTCAATTTTCTTATCAGAATCCTAAAAGGAGATCTAGATGTCTCTCTAACGAGTCCTATGGTTTCAACTAGCTTGAGTGATTTTCCCGTCCATTGCCCATGACTCTATCTCAAACTCATAGTCGTAACATCTGACAAGGTAAGGGCAAATTCGGCATGTTCAATGAACACAAGACTATGGTATACGCATATTCAGAGTTTGCATGCATGTATAAATATGTAGTAATTAAGTTTGTAGAGTGATAGTGAGCAGCAGAAACAACCAAACTACACACCCTGTTAATTATTTTTCCAAGTGTGATTAGGATCTACCAGAAGAAACATTTACCTTTAGCTGATCTAGGTTCCAGGTGTTTATACAACCTGATCTAGGAATGGATACGAATGGGAGATCATCAGCTTGGACGATCATCATACAAGATTCACCGGAGCATTCAGAAGCAGAAGTTGTTTCATTTAATAGCAAAACAATTTGGCCTTCCTGTTTTTATAAATTTAATAAAAAAGGAGATCAAGTTAGAAAAGAACCCCGAAAGACTAGTACTAAAAAAGAAAATAACACAAGACTCTTTGGGTTTACTTCGTTAGAATCAAAGGCAGAGAAAAGAAAACATAGTTTTTAACCTTATATAAAGATAGATCCACACAGTGATAACCATCAGGAACAGAAAGCAAAACAGCTTCCAAAGAAGCAGATTCCTCAATACTACTATTGCTCAAACTGTGCATGAATCTCCTTGATATGCCTATACAATTAGCAATATTTGAGGAAGAGTCACCGGGGATTTGGAAAGAAATATAATCTATAAACCCGTGTTCGTGAGTCTGGTAAGATGAGACAGATGTGGAAGCATCCTATAGAGAAAAACGAGAAAACATCACAACACAGATAAGAAAACTAAATTGCTACCAACATGTTAGGGATGATGATATGAAACAAATAACATTTGCAAGATGTATAGAAACCAATAAATGTATGACCGAATTAAAGATTAAGGAGGACGGAAGGACAGGCAGGGGACTACCTTGTAGTATGTTACTGAAATAGGAACCGAAACAGATACAGATGCAGATGAAGATGGGAGGGCAAACAGTGGTAGCACATCCTTGCAAAGCATCTTCCTTGAAATTGTAGTAAAAGGCATCAAGAAAGCCTCCTTGAAACTGAAATTGCATGACCAACGATACGGCAATATTTATGGTTTGAAGTATAACCAAAAAGCAATACATATGAAGATGGAAGGCAGAAATGCCTTTAACAATGATAAAATCTATGGAACATAGAAATCTCCAATTGAAAGACGAAGACCCTGGCAAGCGAAAGGAAAGCATACCTAGACTCCATCTGCTTAAATTCCTCAGCTAATGTCCTCCTCAGGAAATCACAATCAGAAAATCCCCCAAAGTGAACCAATTCTTTAACTCTTTGCAGTGTTTCCCTGAAGGATGAGAGCAGCAGACTTTTTTTTAAAGGAGAAACGACGACACTGATGATGCACAAAAAATCTACCAGATAAATCATCAATCGGATATGCATGCATAAGTTTATATTCATGCATGCCATATGTAGATACAATTAAATTCACACTAACACTCATTGAAGGAGAATTATGCCCTGTATGCAGCTTGATAAGTACAAAACTAAAGTTAATTTTTTTTCCCCATGTTAAAACCTTAATCAGCAGATTCAGCATCACTACAATTGAATCTGTAAAAGGAGTACTTTTTTCTGTGTAGGTAAAAATGTCCTCTTTTACTATAGTTCGTGAACAGATATTGTCATGCTATGTGACATATTACGTGTATGCTAAATGGGCAATATGCATAAATCTTGTTGGATGACAGACCAAAGTAAGAAAAATTGAAATGCACCAATAAGACCTATGGCAGTTAAAAAGATAACTTACATATCAGGTTCAATATCAACTTCAGACAGCTCCAGAAAGGGCTTGACAGGATCTTGATCATATAAGAACTTCAAGAATATAACAACAAGTTCGCTGTCAAAAGCAAATATGTAAGGCCACAAAAAGATAATCAATGGAGGGAAATTAAAGACACCAAGAAACAAACCTGTTATAGGGTAGAAGCTGATCACTTGGCTCTTGATTAAGTAGCTTTATGCATTTTAGCAACCAATTAAAGAAATTTGAAAACTGAAAGCAAAGACAGATAATAAGAACCCCAAGAGAAGAAAAACACAATTCCAGGAGACGAAAATGGTTCAGTTTAATTCCATTCAGTGTGGTAGGTGGGGCGAATTAACAATAAAGGAAGAGAGACCAAAAGAACTTCAAATGTTAAGGTTAACCACCTGCTGTACCACAGAGGAAAGCACCCTCATAAATCTCTCAACTTGCACCAGTAAGATTCCAGATTTTTCTGTTGCATTATTGATAAGAGTCTCGTCCAGGCCAATACCCTGAAAACGAGTGCGCCATCTAGAAGGACCTCTAAGTTCTCCCATCCTGAATCCAATAATTTCAGCAGCAGGCTGGAAAATGTATATTTATTTTCAGCTGGATCACATCCGTAGCACTCACCGTACAACATTAAGTGACAAGTAAATAAAAAACAGTACCTAAATTGAGATTCCATTTGCAAAAATAGATCATCACAATCAGACATAGTCTATACATAATGACATAAAATGCAACACTTTGGTTTAGTAAAGGTTTACATGCAACAAGGAGCCCTTATGCATAACAATATATTGTTTTAACTCATCCTTCTCCTAAAGGGTGACCATCTGAGCTAATAGTTTCTCAACATAATCACTAACATTCATTAGATTAAGAATTTAGGTAGCAGAACCCCTTAAATTAAGCATGCACCCAACTAGGCTATAACAAATAATTTCTGCGACAATAATGGTAGCTAGAAATAAGATTTCATATGCAAATTACACATCCACAGCCTTATTTGGAAGCTTAACTTTCATTTATGCACCTAACTCATGAAATCCACCTAATTACAATATGATGCTCCATGATAAGATATTAAATTAGCAAGTAAAGGATTCTTCTATAGAAGTAACTATTACATGAATTGCAGAGAAATTTCTACCAAGCACCTGAAGATGATCAAGAACAACATGCTGAAGCTCTTTTCCAGCACCACAAACAACCTTTGACACACGCTTCACTCCCTATTTAGAAAGAAATCCATTGATTAAAATGTGCAAAATAATTTCCTTCTCACCAAAAGAAAAAGAAGAGAAATGATTACATAATGCAAAGTTTACCGATTCACCCAAAGAGTTAACTAGAAACTGATGAACGGGTGGGCTAGTTCGAGCACCACCTAGAAGGCTCAGAAACTCCTCTTGGGGTGATGAGTCCAGCCCTATATGCATGGGATAGAAATCAACTAAAGGATATGTGGCAGAAGTGGAAAATAAGATTTTGGTACTCCTATCAGAAAGTTACCGTGGTCAATTATTAAACTGGATAGAGAATCAAACTTCTCGCGAAAAGTGTGCATGGCATCTGACCATTGTTTAGACATTACCGATAATGATGATCGAATAACTTCAATTAAATCCTCGATGTTAGAAGCTTGTTGGGCCACTTGGTGGAGTTCATTTTTCCTTCCATGAGGAAGAGATAATGAAAAGATGAAGCAGGTCATGAGAAGGATTAAGGAATAAAGCATGTTTATGGTTTATCAACTTCAGATAAACGACTGGTGCATGATAAAACTGTGAGCAAGATGCATTACAAGATACCATTGAAAATAGCTAAAAAAAGCTAACACTACAAAACGTGAAACCTATAAATATACAAACAAACTGCAGGTATTCTTGGGTTCTCCAGCAAAGTTACCTCTTCCAAAAGATAGAAGTATCGAGCAGTAAGCAATGACAACCATGCACACCAAGCTGTCTCTCAGCAGATTCAACCTCATCATGATTAAGTTCTCCAGAACACATTACTATCAGATGACAAAGGTCTTTGGACAAAGCAATCTAATAACAAAATAGGAACGCGCGTTAAACCTACTACGTATTGACCTGTAAGCAAGCACTAAAAACTAAAATAAAGTGAACAGGTTTTAATTCGGTATGTGGAGGAGGGAAATATTATTTTAATATAAGTTAGCCTGATTTATCCTGTTGCATGACCTTTCAACCAGAAAAAAGCACTACCTACAAGCTGTCCAGTTTATAGGCATAAAACATAAATAAAACAACAAAGACAGAAGTCTAGGAAAATAGAACTCTTCTTTTACTCACTTTGCAAAACTTGTTCTACACATCATTAATAACTAAACACCCCGATAATTGTGAAAAATAAAATTATCTTGCTACCATTGCAAATTCATTATATAAAAATGTGCATACCTTGGAAATTGAAGCATGCGACAGTCTGCATGTAGCTGGCTCAGTAGCATACGGAGTAGGAATAGACAAATTGTGTATGTTCTGGTAAATAGTTTCATGTGCAAAATAATTCATATTAAAAATAATAGAGTTAATTATGTTCTGCATAAAATGTAAAATAATTGTAATGATAAATAAAATAAACAAAAGGAAGAATATGGCTCTCTCTGAACCATGAAAAATAATCTAGGGTCTAGTATTTTAGAAGAGAAAGACAAGGCATTTCGCAATGTCCATAAAAATATAAGTGACAGAAGAGTGTCAATTTGATAAATCAAAGCGACAAAGCCATAAAATTTATTTTTATTTGCCAGGCCAGCTCTAAAACGGCTAGAAGCATTTCCATAAGTTAGTTGATAGAAAACAAGTAGATAATATAAATCAGTTAATCAGTATAATCCAGAAATTTCCAAGATAGATAAGTAGCTTACTATTTTCCCTATCGGAAATATTCCGAATATACTAAAGCAAATGCTTCCATCTTTGTCACCACTACATAAAATGTTAAACCGTTGGTATGAGGAATTTGAAAGCTCACGAAATGAATCATCACTATCATCCATGAAGCCAGTATCTCCAGGTGCCAGCCCAGGCATCCTAGGAACTCTTGGAGCAGGAGGAAAGAAACGAGAAGTGCGGTCCTCGTATGTTGAATTATTAACAGAATCATCCTATCATCAAAGTCAAATGAGATCGATCACGAAGTTAAAATGTGAAATATTTATATGAACTCAAAGAAGGATAATGAACATGACAGATGTTGAAGAAAGGGTTAACTTCTGCAAGATGTTTACAAGTCAAAAATTGTAAGAAAAAATACAAATATTTCAAAACAAACGACAAATGCCTACTTTAATCACTTGTCCATCCTCCTCCCAATTAAGGGACACAACAGCAACAGTGTGAGACTTTAAACTTCTCAACAACTTTCCATTCTGCAAGAAATACAAAATATAAGTTAGAGGAACAAATTCCATAATATTATTATGAATAATAACCATCTAACCTCAAGAAAACACAAAACATGGATGAGAATTAAGAACGCAATCAACAATCATGATTATCCACAATGAATGTAGAGAAACCAAACAACGAAAAATTAAAATTCGAATAAACAATATTAGTTCCTAATAGACATTAAAATTTGAAAAAATAAATAAATAAAAGGCTAACTCACTTCAACATCGTGCAATGAAATTGTGCCATCCTCCAGCCCAACTGCTATCGCTTTACCATCAGGACGCCAACATAAGGATGTAATGCACCTTCCTGTAAAAAAAAAACCATTAAAACAAACGAGTCACATGATTCAAATCCAAATCAAAAAAATTAAACAAATAATTTATTTAAAAAAAAAAGAAAAAAGAAAGAAAGAGAGAACAGTCCATGAATTACCAGGAAAAATCGTCCAGAGTCTTTGCCAGTTGAACCGATGAAGCAAAATCTTGGAGTCCTCAGTAACCATAGCCAGTAAATCTTTCTCTGGATTCCATTCCGCGATTTTAATCTAATCAACAAAAATTAATTAAAAATAAGAACATGCATAATCATGATATGTAACTAAGATCGAAAAAAAGAAGAAGACAAAAACGAAACTGTAAAATGTGATGGAAATGAACCTGAGAGGCGACAGGTTTGTCGAACTGAAGTTGAAAAGGAAGCACGCGAGGCGTTTCATCGGTTTCCATCGCTAAAAAAAAGAACTATAAAGAAGTTTTTTAAAGTAAATTTTAGCTTAGTATATTGCACTTAAACCCTAACGGACAGTGTTCAACTGAAGGAGAAGACGGATAAGAGGTGTGGGAACTGGGGAGAGTAGCAAAATGTAAATTAAGATTAGGGCGGGAATTTTTTTATTTTTTTTGGGGGGGTTAAAGGGGATTTTGTTGATTTTGTTTAGGGAGGGACTAAAAAAGAAATATGGTAGAAGAAACGGAGCCGTCGGCCGGTCGCTCGCCGGTTGGGTTTACAGGATTTTAAGTGACGGTTTGATTTAAACTGAAAGTAAAATTTTGAAAAGGATAAAAAGCCGCCGTTGCCGGGGATCGAACCCGGGTCGCCCGCGTGACAGGCGGGAATACTTACCACTATACTACAACGACTCGTTTGATAGGAAAAATCCAAAAGTACATAATAAAGATAAATGTGACTTGTCTAGTTGGCATGAATGTATAAAACTATTTTTTTGTAGGGATAAATATAAAAAAAAAATTATCTAATGTAAAATTTTTTACATAAAATTTGATTTTATATGATTTTATTTAATTATTATGAATCAATAATATTATTATCAAATTAGCACCATTTTACGTTGATATATTGTATACACAAATAATTATATTAATCCAATATGAAAATAATTGTAGGTATTTATTTCTTTAAATGTGCATAATTGAATCAAAACCAAAAATTCGTATATACATATGAGCCACAATTTAAGTTTCATGTGTATAATTGTACCAAATTAAAATTCATGTATCAAATTACACATTAAACCAACCTTAATGTATAAATATTTTAAAATCCATGAGATTGATTGATTATTATAATAATTACTCTTATTATTATTAGGGATAAACCTCAAAATTATACATTAATTTTAATTTAATGTGCAATTGTATACATGAACTTTAATTTGGTGCAGTTATGTACGTGAAACTTTTATTGTGGCTCAAATATATACTTGAAACTTTAATTTATTTTTATATTGGATAAATATAATTATTTATTTATGCAATATATAAACATAAAATAATTTTATATCAATAATTGTGTTAATAATTTACAATAATTGAATCAAGTAAAAAATTCATGTATAAAATTGCACAATATGAAAATTAATGTGTAAAATTACACATTAAACTATAATTGATGTATAATCTTGATATTTATCCCTGATTATTATTATGGAATGGGCTGCTTTTGTATTAAAGTTATTTTGGTATTGGTTGTGGGCTTGGAAAGTTAATTTAGTGCTAAACAAGCTTTTTGACAATTATGGATTTTGGGCTTTTAGAATAAAGGAGAACACTTTTGTGCAAATAATTTTATATTTTCTTTAATTTTAATATATTTAAACTGGATAATATATTGCATTGTTTTTTATGAGAATTATATTTTATTTGTAATTTTAAAAGGAAATTTTAATTAAAATAAAAATATATGAAAATTAGTGGAAAAAAATATCTTCGTTGTTTTTAATTAAAATGTTTTGTAAAAATGGAAAAAGTTGAAAACAATAATTTTTTTAGATTCCATTTTATGCATTAAATTTACCTTAGTGTGAATAATTTTAGAAGCAACTCTTTATTTTTATAATGTTTAAACTTTTTTATATAATTACATTTTATTTTACTACTGTAAGACATTTTCAATAAATTATACTTTAATTTAATTATTTTTATATTGAAAACAATTTTCTATTTTCATACACAAAACATATTTTTCAATTTTCAAAAAATAGAAAATAAAAACTATTTTCTGAAAATGAAAATGAAAACTGATAACATATAATATTGTCTAAAACGCCGTTGGATTTTTAAAAATATTTTCTATTTTAATTTTCTATTTTTTAAAATTGAAAAACACGTCTGGTAGATAAAAATAAAAAATCTGTGCTTATATGGCAATTCATTGAAAGTTAAAAATTATTATTTTCTCATTTTCACTTTTACAACAACATTTTTAGTGAAAGCAATTAAAATAGCCTTTTATTGTTTTCTAATTTTACATATTTTCAATTTTCAATAATCATTTTTAAAATTTTCAATCAAACATGTTATCTTCAATGTTTTCCATTTTCTTAAAAAGAAACGAAAACGACCTCTAGTTTCCAAAACTAAACAAGCCCTTGTATTCTAAGGGTCAGTTCTTCATTATTTAAAAAAAACATTTCTGACTCCAAAAGTACTTTTGAAAGAAAAGCTGTGAAGAACAAGTTGCTTTTAGCTGAAATTTTTAGCTTTTCAGAAGGTTTTTCCTCTCCCAAAAGCACTTTTGGTACTTAATTACTTTTTCACCCATCCAATAACATAGTATTTTTCTTTTTTTTCTTGGTGCTTAATTACAATTGTGTTAAAATCATTAATTAAAAATAAAAAATATTTTTTAAAATATTAATTACAAATATTTAATGGTTATATTTAAATATTTAAAATATAGTTTATATATTCTAATTAAATTTTATAAATAATTAATATTTACAATTTATATTTCATATATTAAAATATTAACAACAATATATAATTTTTTATATTATTCCTAAAATATAATAATATTAATTAATTTAAATATTATTTAAATGCATATTTGTTACTTGATAATAACATGTCTAAAATGGACATTTTATTTCTCAAAAGCATTTTTTGACAGCAATGTTAAACACTCAAATTTTAAATCAAACTTTTTGAAAAGCACTTCTCAAAAGCAATGAAGAACTGACCCTAATTTTCCCTCGAACACAAGCATCAACTTATGGCAGGAACAAGACCTAGTGGCAGAAAATCCAGTATTAATGATACATCACCTTCTTGTACTGTAAGATGATTCACATACTTATTTCCTTCCCATGTTTTTAGAATTTTATCGATGGTTAGACCAATCTAGTCATCATTTTATCAGTCTAATCAATGTAAATAAATAGATCAGTAAAAATATATAATAATAATTTTCGATTTAATTATCCAATTCAATTAATTTTTTGTTAGTTCAACCAATCCCTAAAAAATTGTCAACCAACCCAACCTAATATTTGTTCTATTAAAAACTTTGATAATAATGACAATTCACGAATTATGCATGAAACATTTATCAATTATAAAATTCTAACAAGGTTTAAATCATATTTTGGGACTTGAACTTGATAACTTTTTCTACATTGGGACCTATTTTTTTTTGTCCAAATTAAGTCTTGAACTTGGCAAATATTTTCACATTGAAATTTTAGCTTTTCTTTTTATCCAAGTTCGTCCTTAAAACCCCTAAAATTTAAGCCTTAATATGAGAATAATTGTCAAGTTCAAGCTCTAATGTAGAAAAAGTTGCTAAGTTTAAGTTTTGGTGTGGGAACAGCTGTCAAGCTTAGGACCTAACTTGGACTAAGAAAAATTCAAACCCCAACGGGAGAAAAAATATAAAGTTCAAATCCCATATTATAATTTAATCCTTCAAATATAGTAGTCTAGTGTTTTATTCATCGTTTCCAACTCAAGCTTATTTTATATAATTTTTTTTCACTTGCAGTTAAAAATATCGAATAATTTTTAATTTTTTAAATATAATTTAAATTTAAATGATAAAATCTTAACTTAGTTGTGAAATCAATTTATCAAATAATTATCAAGACATATATTTAAAGAAAAAAGCAAAAAGATTAATATTAATTAACTTTTTTACTTTTGACCCAATGGTAATGAGTATTGACGTGTGCTGACCGCCAATTGAAAAGTAGATGGATGTGACAGACGCAACAGCCAGGCAAACAGCGTAAAATTAGAATACCGGCATTGCGTCAAAGCCAAACCATTGGCCAGCCGCTATCCAAATCATTTCACTCTCCTACTCACGTGTATGTTTGCATGTCTAAACCTTAACTCGTGTTCACCATAAGCGTGTCCTATCTGTCCCCCGGAACACCCTTCACTATCTTTTTTAGTTCCCTCGTCATCTCCCCGTATTTCTATAAAGGTTAAAATATGTCATAGGTCCCTTGACTCTTTCCAAATTAGTAATTTAGTTTTTATACTTTTATTTTTAGGAATTCAGTCTCTTTACTTTTTAAATTTAGGAAGAGTATAAGGACCTATGACATATTTTAACTGCAAATCCATTAGTTTGATTGTTTTGATTTTTTTTTAAGATCAACCTCTATTTTAATCACTGTTTTTGAATCGAGTCGATAGTTGTATTAGTTAGATCACCAATTCTCAGTTCAATTGGCTCAAATAAAATAAGCTATTAAAAATTTATAAAACATGGATCAATTAAATATGTAGTTCAATTCAATCGCTCTAAACTAATTCGAGGGTCAGGCGATTTTATACATTGTTTTAGACTAATCTACCAACCAGTTATTGGTTTGATTATGAAACCATTTGTTATGACTGAACTATATGGTTAAACCAATTTAGTATTTGAAAAATAAAACATGAATTTAAGTTGGTTTGAGTTATGGATTTAAGTCGATAAACTTAGTTATGTATTTTCACACCCAGTAATAGATTGAGTTAATCTATATTAAATTACGATAGAGTGAAAAAATATCATATAACAAATATATTTATTAAAAATTTATTAAGAGTCGATTGAGTCTTAGCTCAATTAGCATAGTCATTATTGCCAATGTGGGAGAATGTTGGTTCGAGTGCATTAAAGCGCATTATTTTTTTATTTATGGGCCGGAGAGAGGCTATGAATAGTTCTAAGCATTATGTTAAAAAAACAAATATAATCAGAACCTATAATGAGATTATTCAAAACAAAAACTATTAAAAACCAAATAAAGTATATGATGAAACGGTAAAGTTGAAAATTTTAAATTTCATAATGTTCTTGATAAAACCTTACTATGAATAAGTTTTTATTTATTTATAGAAATATGAAAAGATCAAAACACTGCTATAATAATATAACTTACTTTGCAAAATGAATGATTATTTTTTGTCATTTTTTATTATCGAATTATATTAAATTTTTGGGTGTTTTTTTATTTTTTGTTAAAAAATTAATTACTAAAAAAGATAAAATTATATAATTAGAAGACTATTTTATAATTTTTCATGATTAAATGATCTAAAAAAGTTATATTAATAATTAAGTAGAAATTTTTATAATTTGGTGGCATGTAGTGTAGTTTACCTATAATAATATAGCTTAACGGCATGCAAAATTGAACAAACCATGATAGCTGATTTGACCAAACTTACTCAATTAAATAAGTTTTAATATTTTTTTTTGATTATCACAACAAGTGAACAAACATCACTAATGCCTACTAGATTGAGTAGTAATAAATTTAATACCTCTTAAATAATATTTTTAATTCGTATTTTGTGAATAAAAATAAAATATTAAAAGAAATTTATTATCATTTAAATATTTAATTCAACTCGATTTTAAATTTAATTAATGTTATTAAACATAATATTATTTGAATTATATTGGATTAAAAATTAGTCAAATTATTTATTCGAAAAAAATTATTTAATTAGTTAATTTAGAAATTGATATAAACAAATTGAATCTGATGAAAAAATGATTAAATATATATTTTATTCATAATTGATTTAATTATCAGTTAACCAATTTATGAGAACTGCCCATAAAAAGTTCCGTAGACGAAAAAGAAGCGTGTCACAGAAGCAGACCAACAAAGCCGACATTGGATGAGATTAGACCGACTAATCTTCCACCTCAGCACCACCCAAGTTGCTTCTCTACCTCCACCTAATTTTTCGCCACGCGTTACTTTTCAACGGCTAGTTTGTAATTTAACCGCCAATTCACGCACGACCTTAAAATTTCATCCCCCAACACACGGGTGAAAGTTAAAAAGATTTATCCTCTTTTGCCGGAATTCTCCAGTAATTTCCAGGGGTAAAAAACAAATAAGGAATAAAAAAACGCGTAGATATTTAATTTTATTTCTTCACCGGTATATAAGGAGGAGTTTACATTTTTAAAGCAACTCTGTTTATCCAAGGCAACTTCTTTGTTTCCTATTTCAAAAAAAAAAAAAACCATTGTTATCTTCACTCAAATTTAGAAATTTTAGGGTTTATCTTATCTCTAAATTTGAACTATAAAAAACCCAAGATTTTCTTTTTGTGTTTTAAGATCTAAGGTATTATTTCACACAAAAAAAAATTCTTTTTTAGATTTTATTTCCCCCCTTTTGTGGATTCTGTCATGGAATTAGTAAGCCGTACATCTTCACTGAAGTTGAAACATGATTGTATGAATGAAAAAAGAGGAGAAAATTTAGGGTTAGGGTTCGTGAGATATACCCATGGATTAAGGAGGAAAAGGATTGGGATATCGAATGAAATTGACGATGGGACCAAAGCTTCATCGTTGAAAAGGCGGTGCAGTAAGAGAATGATGATCGATGATGATGATAATTGCTATGAAAAATCTGCTCTCGAATTACTTCCACAAGATATTATTGTAAGCAGCTTTAGATTTTGGTTTTCCAATTAGTTTCTATTTTTGGGAATGATTTACAATTTTTTTTTGTTTTCTTTTTGCAGATTAAGATTATTTGTGGTGTGGATCATGAAGATTTGAAACGGCTTCCTATTGTTTCTAAATCAATCAGAGAAGCTGTAAGTACAAAATATTTCAATTCAATTCATTTTTTCTTATTTCTTTAACCATTTAATCTGATTATTTACTGTGATTATTCTTATTTTTCTGCAGGCTATGGTTGCAAAGCAATTGCATTTTGCATATAGTACACCAACAAAGGTGAAAGCTTTTAAAACATCAATAGATTTCGATGAACAAAGTGAATCAAACGACTTGGAACTTGAAGCTCCAAATGCACCTCAACAATGGCGGTCACACAGGTCAATCAACAAGAAAAAACTTGCAGATATATCAATACAATTGTTTTTGTAAATAGCTTGTTGTTTGCTATTAAATCAGTGCATTACAAGCCATTATTTTCTTCAAAGTTTTCATTGAAGAATGGGAATTTTTGGCTTGTTTTTATGCATCTTGTTGTACAAAAAAAGAAGAAAGGGATAGTATTTGTTTGAAGGGTCGTGTTCTTGACCCTTCCGATTTGATTAAAAAAAAAGAGTTAAGCTTAATAAAGATGGTTCATATTCAATCTTTGAAGCATTCAATGTTATAATCTTAGTTTACCTCTGTTCAATGTTGTGAAAAGATTCAGATACCATTAATGGATGTGTACTCTTTTTCTCTGCTTTTAATCATTTGAATGTGTTTTCAATCCATGAATAGATTCAAGAGAGATTTGGAGATTAAATTTCGATTAATTGTTGGGAGACATATTTGCAAAAGCAATGTACTAGATCATGTCAAACTTGGGTTAGTTCCTTTAGATATTCTTGATCTATGTTCCTGATTCTAAATAGATCAGAGATTTTCGAAACGTTTTACTTTGGTCTTTAAATGTTAGTTTAAAGTTAACAATATCGTATAAATGATAGTATAAACAATGGTGAAGCCAAAAAATTATTTAAGGGATCAAATATAAATCATAAATTGTAAGGGTTACAAGATAATTTTAGCATTATAGGGTGAAGGCCATCGCTTATACCTATTTACCCTTGTTTGTATATACCTAAAATCGAGAAAACAAAATGTTTTCTTTTATAGAAACATATATGAATGCAGTGTTAGGCTATTAAAATGATGAAATTATATTTTAACTATCGTAAAAATCTAAACAACTACGATCCTAAAATCTCGATTTTACCAACACAGCTAATGTTTTATTGTTGGATTTATGAGAAATACAATGGGAATGTGTGTGAATTAAAGACAGGTATTAGAGGAGTTAAACGCGGTAATGTACTAAAATGGTTGTGTTACAGAATCTAGCTGTTGTCTACTAGTGTCAAACTAAACCTTGATTTCAGCTAATCAACACACGTAAATTGAAAGTTGAAAAATTTATGCCATAATTGAAGATAATCAGCTTCTTTGGTTTTTTTACAAAACATGATTACGTCAATGTTCTTAATTTCCCCCTTTTAGTTAAGTTAGTTAAAGAAAGCTTATAGCTAAAGCAACAAAACCGAATGTGAAACCATTTTGTTGGTGTTCTGTTTTTGCTCTTTTGATGAGTAGTGACCAGCTTTTTAGCTTATTAACAAAGTCATATGCTCCCCACATGGGGGTATTATAATTGAAATAATGTCTTGAATTATTTGAATACAAGTTTGATAGAAAATGATTGAAAATAAATTGATTTAGTTCATAAATTAATCCAATTAGTTAATTTAATTATGCTTTAAGAACACTGGTCGTATCATCAAATTTTGATGACATTTAAGTTTAGGAATCATAATGAATTTAGTTACCAAGTTCAGATACTAGAGTGGACCTTGGACTAGGAGGTTAAGGGCAAAAAATTATATTATCCCTTAAAAATAACAAATATAAAATGTCTACGCTTTAGAGCTAAATTTGTTATTATATTAATGAAAATTACGTACAATTGACAGAAAACATTAATATCGAGACAAATTGTCCTTAATTGCTCATTTTTGAAATTGACAAGGATTAAATTGTTTTGATTTTTTGAAAGGGAATTTACTCAGTATCAAAATTGAGAGGCACTGAAGTGGTCTTTTTACTAATTGATATGATTCCGAAAATTTGATAATTCAGTTCTAAAGTATAGTTTGGCAACGTCTTATGGAATCAACCCTAAAACACTTGTTGAGTATTTGTTCTATTGTGCCCTCCAGAATGGCTTATTCACTCATATATAAAAAGCACAATCTGCTGATGTGACATGTTACGGGCAACTAGGTACCATGTATGGTGACATATTACCTCCATGAAGTTACAGTATCTTGAATGCTCCTCAGAGCGTTATGAACGAGCAAGGTGAAACCATGCAAATGACGAACATACACAACAAGAACTTGCTAAATTGGTAACGGACGAACCTACGTGTCAAGCGGACTTTGTACTCTTGTATTATTTGTACAACAGCACTATATAAAACCTAAAGTGTTGTTTTCGAAAGAAACCCTAAACTATTTATTATTATTAAAGTTTAAGCTCTCTTTTTTTATATATAATTAAACGTTGAAAGAGCATAACACGACAAGTATGATTAACTACAATAATCAGACTTCAAAAACATAAGCCTGTCACGGTTTTAACCTAAAGTTTTTGCCTACCTCATATACTTTTCAACTGCTAATTTTTTATTGTCTTTTTCTTTTTCTTGTTTAAGATAATTATATTTAAGTCCATAAATAAATATTTTGGCACAAATATCGATTAATGGTGTGACCTTGTTAAAAGAATCTATTTAGGGATCCATTGTTTATGTAAAAGTCTGCTACCCCACGAACCTGTTTCATTTTCATGCTTATCTAGAAATTCCAAGAATCCAATGTTTTTCATTTCAACCTTTATATATTTTTATATATGAAAAGGCATCCAATGTTTTCATTTATGTTTTTTTCCCTTTTTTCATTTTATTTAAGATTAGTGTTATGGCACACTCATGGGGAAGAATGAAAAAAATCGGTAAAATTATCATGGAGGTTCTTGTATTAAAAGTTGGATTGTATTTTGCTCTATCTATTTTAGAAATGGGTAAATTAGTTTTTGTTTGTACGATTGATCAAAGAGCAAATTTGTTATTTTGTTAATTTTTTTTCATATCTACGGTTAAAAACTAGTCTTACATCAGCATGATGTACACGTGGCACACCGTGTTTCATCATCTAGTTATTCTATTAGTCACGCCAATTTTTAACAGTAGAAATGGATGAAAATTTTAATAGAAACGACCAATTTGTTTTTTTTATTTAACGTACATGAACTAATTTGTTAATTTTTTAGTGCAAAATGCAATATCTAGCTCCTAGTTCGGAAGCCTCGATAATACTTTTAACGAAAAAACCTTTAATGATATATATGATTTTTTGAAAAATGATCTAATATATATTAAATTACTAGTATTTGCAATGTGAGTAACATTTTAAAGAATATAATATTTATAAAAGAATTATGCGAAATAAAATGACGGAGTCCCACAATAATAGACTTTAGATTATGACACATGTACTTAGACTCGATCATGAATCGAGTCGAATCAATGCACAATTTTAAGCTTGAGCTCAGCTAACTTAAAAAATAAGTCTAAAAATCTACCCAAATCTAATCCAAATTAAAAATGCTAACTCGTGCCCAACCTAGTCCGGCCCAAATTAACCGTTGCAACTAGGAGATTGCTCCCAAACTGATGGACATGTCATGCCTGATCTCTTTTATTTGACCATCTAGATTTTAATATATTAATAATACTCAAACTCTCTTACCTTTCGGACGAGTAACCCGACCCATGATTAGGTCTACAACTATTATGTTGGTGAAAAAATATGTAAAGAAATATAAAAAATGTATATAAAAATCAAATAAGCCCTCGATTAAAACGATAAGTTAAATGTTTAAAATCATGGATTAATATATATTTTTTAGAATACTCCCAAAATTTTAATTATTTTCCTGTCTAATTGATTCATGATACGGACTTAAACAGAGTTTAAATAATATATATAAATAATTTACTTTCTTGCAAACTTTATGGGTCATACTCATAATTCCACGAACCCATATTTCTGTTTAGGCCCAAATATGTTCACCAACATGGTCCAATGTAAACGAACCACATGAGCCCAAACCATATGTTGGGTGATAATTAAGACTCATGAATTTAGTGGGTCTAGTTGGTTTTGAGTTTCATCGATCTGAATCAGGTAGTTTCGGATTTCAAAAAGCTTTCAATTCATTTAGGATTTGTATTGTTTCGGGTTTGAATCATTTTTTAATTTGAGTTGCTTTGAATTTGAGTTTAAAGGTTGAATTTTTTTCTGGTTTTGTCATTAGGGTTCAAGTCATTTCAAACTTTAGTCACTTCAACTTTAAGTTTAGTCCTTAACGTTTAATGAATGAATAATACTAAATTTAGTCCTTAACGTTTAACTTTTTTTTGCCACTATGGCCTTATTAATTTATCTTCCATGTTCGTTTTATGGTGTATGTTTAGAGTTTGTGGTTGTCCCTTTCAATAATGTCATCTCCAAGGTTTGAATCTACATCTCCCCTTGGGAATGCAATATGCATTATCATTGTACCCAACACCTGTTGATTTCTTCATCACTTCGATCCTCAGCTTTCAACATTTAATCAAATTATTTTTCATTGGACGAGCAAGTTGATTGAATCTTTAAAATTTTGACAATAGTGATGCGGTGGCCATATGATAATTTCTGTATGCTTCGTAAAAATTAAAAACACGCACACAAATTTTTTTTTTAAATTAAAAAAAATATCCATGTCAATCATAACGTAGAAATAGAATGCTACGGAAGTTTTTATGTAAGTGCAGTTAAATTTTTAATAATTTAATAAAAAATTTATAAAAATAAAATAATTTAACTAAAATTTAAAAGTTGAGGGTCAAAGTGATAAAAAATATAATTAATTATTATGTCTTTTTAACAAACACTTGGATAAAAAAACCATAGCTCCATTAAAAAAGCAATGCAGTGAGAGTGAGAGAATGATGGTGATGATGCTTGATTAGATTATTTCAAATTAAGACGGTTTTAAATTTAAGTTATTTCGAATTCGATGTTTTTTCGGATTAAGTTTTATTTGATTTTTATATTTTTAATTGATTAAATTTTTACGATCGAATTAATTTAAATCGATTTAAGTTTTCGAATTTGAGTTAAAATAAAAAAGGTACAATATTATTATACAATTATACAATAGTGGTGGTAGCCTACAACATGCATGCTATATAATTTTAGGCTCCAATATCACCTATATTTTTAGTCAAGTCCTCTCAACTTATCCGTCCACATACACTAGTTTCTCAACACTAATAACCAACACACTCTTAGCTTTATGTATTTTCGGATGTCATTCTCAATATTGTCGAGAGTGAATGAGGCTTCGGCTCAATGATAATTTTAAGATTTTAAGAAATTTGAGTTTTAAAGTTTGAGTCTGATCAGGGATGAAGTTAAGAATTTTTAATGGAAGAGTTGAGATTTAGTAATATATTTTGATGGGAGTTAAAATGTAATTTCACCATTGTATTTAGAATGATTAAATCAAAATTGCATCAATTTTTAGGGGCCAAACTATAACTTGATCATGTATACTTAAAAAATTATAAACTTTGAAGGAATTAAAACTGAAATTTTCTATTTTAGGGGTCAGAGCTATGCCTGTCCCCTTTGCCTTATCCCTTGAGTTTCACCATATGTAAATGTATGGGCTGTCCGTCAAATTTATTTTAGTTAATTAATAAGTAGTAAGAGTTGAATTAATTATTCGATTTAGTATTTATAATGATTGATTTTATTAATCCGTGGAACATTAATTGATGATTTAGATTGTTATATTATATAGCAACAACCGACAAAACCAGCACTAATTTCCATCTTAAAAACCATGTCAAGTATAAGCAAAGTGTAAAAAGGTTTTCAATGTCATTGTCCAAGGAAATTTCTCATCATATATACAATAATGCTTGCAATGGGAAGTAGCTAGTGGCTCCTAGCTGTTTAGCTTGTGTTTGGGGTGACACTTTTGAGGTTTCAACACTGTCTCAAACAACATGGCAATGAAAGTTATATCTGATTCCAAAATATAGAGATTAGAGAGGAGGTAACCATAATTCGCTTCAGCGCACTCGAACCACATATTTTTGTATTGGCGATAATGTTTATGCCAAATGAGTTAATTCTCAATTGACTGTTAAATATAAATTTTATCATGTATTAATTTATGATTTTTAAAAAGGTTAAATATTTTTTTTCATTTTACTGGACAAATCATAATTTTCTCCTATATTAGTTCATAATTAGATAATTTATAAAGGGTTTAATTAAACAATTTTAAAACTTCAAGGGAATATTGAAATTTTCCAATTTTTCTGGGGGACTGACTCGTATTACCATATGCTACTAAATAAAATAAAAATATAAACCTCCATGGATTTTAAACTTTAATGTATATTATAAGTTAAGTAAGTTGATTGATTGGATTATATAAGTTCATAATTGCTAATCGATTAATTTAATTTTTTTGAGCATTTAATAAATCGAATTAACTATTATAACTAATTTCTCCCAAAACTATCGAATTTGTGACAGCCCAAAAATTTACCCTAGTCGGGAAGTGGTTTCGGGACCACAAGACCGAGTCGTAAAAATAATTACTTGCTATATTCTATGCTTATTATGTGTGAACATGAGTATGTGGAAGTTTCATTCCCTAATTTTACCAATTGCATGAGAAATTATTAATTGGGATCAATTTGAGACATTGTAAAAATATGACAGTCTAATTCAAATGGTCTATTAGTACATGTACCAAAAAGAGTGGTTTTGCATGTCAAATTGCCCAAAAGATGATGGGTGGCCGGCCAAGGAGTGATAATGCTCCACTCATTCTAATTTAAAATGTTTCTTTGGTGAACAAATGATGGGATTAATAATAGAAAAGGGAACAAAAAAAAAAGGGGTGTCATACTTGCCATCACCTAGCCGAAAAACCAAGAAAAAGGAAGGGGAGAAAAGAACTTGGGGGGGGGAGATTCGGCCATTGCTTGCCTAGGGAGAGTGTTTGATGTTGTGGCATGAAAAATGAGGAAGTTTGAATGCTTAACAAGGAGGGAAGAAGGAGTGTTCATATTTTCTTTCTTTTGCAATTGTTCTAACTAGAGGAAGAAGGGGAAACAAGATTCGGCCAAGGTGGTCCTTTAGACCAAGGTATGTTTAATGTTGTCTTAGAGATGCATGCATGTTTTAAATAGCCCATGTTCAAACCTTGAATCTTGTTGATAACATGAGCAATCGGTCATGAGAAAGTGTTGGATGGAGCTTTCGGTTATGGTATGTGTGAGAAGAACTTGATTCTTTCTTACCTTTAAGTTTTGATGGATCAAGAAAACAAAAGGTTGTTGATGAAAGAAATTAATGTATTAAGAGATTATATGAAACTTATTCATGTTTATATATGTTATATGCAACGAAAATGGTTGATGATTTTGGAGGTGATTAGCTTGAATCGGCCACGGTATATCCATAAACACGATCTATGCTTGTTATGTTACTCATGGTTAAAACAATTCGGCTATGACATTCGGCCATGGATGGTTGTATTTCTTTGATGTTGTTTTTGATGCTTTAGGGCATTGAGGGTTGATTATAGATGAGGTGAGTTTCTTGATTTAAAATTTGATGGATGTTAAGCTAATTGGGCAACCAAAGGTTCAATATTTTTGTTATGAGGTCATATGTGCATTTCGGCCATGGTCTTTGCTTGAATATGAGATTTGTAATGTGATTTTCCTAAATTGTCTATGAATTTGGTTGTTGATTTCATGGTAATGGTATATTGAATCCATGAGAATTTAGTAAGGTTGCATTCGGCAACTTACTTGAAATTAAAAATCGATGTCTAAGCTTAGGTGATTTCGATGATGATATATGTGTATATACATAAGTATATTTAGTTGATTCGGCTTTGGTAGTTGCATGAGATTATTGGCCGAATATACTAACATACATATACATGTGAGATTGGATTGTAAATATTTAGCAAGGTGGTTAAACTAGTTAAATTATTGATATAGCTCAAGGAGCTAAAGGAGGTGAATCGAGCAAAGGCAAAGAAAAGGTTATCGAGTAGCCGAGTTGGAACCGTCTTACCCAACACGAGGTAAGTCATTAAGCATGTAGTGGGTGTTATTTTAAATGGTCATAATGTGTATGTATTGATGCTGATTGGAATGAATAAATATACATATATATATATAGGCATGTACGTATGTGATGATGAAATTGTTGAATGAATGAAAAGAGGTAAGATGTACTGAGTTGTTGATCTCGGCACTAAACGTGCGGGATAACCATTTATGACCATGAGATTGGCGCTAAGTGCGCGGGATTAAATTGTACAGCACTAAGTGTGCGATTCGACTATGTTGCACTAAGTGTGCGAAATGGATATGATGCACTAAGTGTGCGAATTGACCATGCGGCACTAAGTGTGCGAGATGGACTATGTGGCACTAAGTGTGCGATTTGATTACGTAGCACTAAGTGTGCGAGTTGATTATATAGCACTGAGTGTGCGAGCTCAATAAATATTCGTGAATCATTACGGACACAATGTGTGCTACACTATTGAGTCGATCGCGGACAGTGGATCGGGTAGGTGTTTTGAGTACATGGCTATTATGTGCTATGCTTATACTTGGTGTTGAGCTCGGTAAGTTCGAACCTATGTGACATATATACTTGAAGTCACGTACATAAAATTTATCGTAGGATGGGTGAAAGGCCGTATAGTCGTTTGGTTGTAACGAAAATATATTGATTTATGAAATTGCTTCAATGTCCTATTGATGAGTATATAGAATGTGAATGCATGAATTGATATGAAATTGAATTGATAAGTTGGAGGAACTATGGTATGGTTCGGTATGGATGGAGTAAATTGTCTCGTTCCATTTTGTTTCCTCTTGTGATAATGTTGTTGATAGATGGTAGTGCATTGCTTATGACTTACTGAGTTATAAACTCACTCGATGTTTCCTTGTCACCCACTATAGGTTGCTTGGACTCATCTATTTTTGCGGGGTCGGGCCGTCATTGAAGTCATCACACCGGATAGCAAGTTTTGGTACTTTCTTCTTAGTGTGCTTAGAAGATCATTTTGGCATGTATAAGCTAGTACGTTGTGTTTGAATTATGGCATGTAAACTTTAAGCCATGCGAAAATGGCACGAATGTTCGATTGAGTTGGATCAAGGGTAGGCATGAAATGGACCTAGTTACTTTCGTAACAGATGCTGGCAGCAGCAGTGTCATGAGATTGAAAAATCACTAAAAATAGTAGGAGTGGAATTAATTGATGAATAAATTATGTAATCGAAGCTCGATGAGTCTGCTTTCATGAGGAAGTAACGAAATGATCATATGGGCAGTATATTAAGAGATAATCAGATTTTTGTGGGACAGGGCCAGAACGGTTTCTGGATTCCCTGCTCCGACTTTGAAAATTCATTATAAATTAACCAGAGATAATTAGGGGTCGTACCATATATGTACAGATTCCTCTCTGAGTCTAGTTTTCATAGAAACAAACGGCAACAGTATTGAAGCCCCGTGCAGGGAGATATCCCAGTCGTAATGGGCAAAGGTCAGTGTAGTCGACCCCTGCAACTTGGGGGACTTTGACTAATAAACTGTACTAATTGGCCCAACCAAAAATTCTAGAAAAAATTACATAGATGGGCACATGAGTCTAGTTTCTGGGAAAAATTACGAAACTGATTTTCGAGTTACGAAACTCAAGATATGATTTTTAAAGCGGCTAGTACACAGATTGGGCAGTGTCTGGAAAATAAATTTTGTAAGGGGTTAAAGCCAGTTAACACCTCGTGTTCGACTCCGGTGTCGGTTTCGGGTTCGGGGTGTTACATTTTATTGGTATCAGAGCCATGGTTTAGTCGGTTCTAGGACTACCATAGCACGTATGAGTCTAGCTATACATGCCATAATGTTAATGTTTAAAAGGGTGATGACTTCTGACGGTTGAAATGTTTTTGTCTTGATTAGTAAATGGATCCCGGTGAAGAAAGAACCCTAGCGGATGACGTTGAGAGCGTAGCGGCTGCTCCTGCACAAGGGACGCCGCCTGTTGAACCTCAGTCATCTGCGAATAATCAAGGTGAGGGGGCTAAACAAGCCTTCTTTACCATGATGAATGAGTGGGTCGCGCAGTATGCCCGAGCCAACCCGGCTGTCCAACCATTCCCAAATTTGAATAATCCACCCCAAGAGCCTGTAATGCCATCAGTCGCTGATCCTGTGAGGCTGAGTAAGCCACCGGTAGACTTGATTAGGAAGCGTGGGGCCGAGGAGTTCAAGGCCATAGTAACTGATGATGCCGAAAGGGCCGAGTTCTGGCTTGATAACACCATTCGGGTGTTCGATGAATTGTCATGCACACCCGATGAATGTCTAAAATGTGCTGTATCTTTGTTGCGAGACTCAGCCTACTATTGGTGGAGGACCTTGATTTCCATAGTCCCGAACGAGCGAGTAACTTGGGACTTCTTTCAAACGGAATTTCGGAAGAAATTTATTAGCCAGCGGTTCATTGATCAGAAGCGTAAGGAGTTCTTGGAACTCAAGCAAGGCCGTATGACTGTATCTGAATACGAACATGAATTCGTAAGACTTAGTAGGTATGCCCGGGAGTGTGTAGCTGATGAGGTTGCTATGTGCAAAAGATTTGAGGAAGGATTGAATGAAGATTTAAAGCTACTAATGGGTATTTTGGAAATAAAGGAATTTGTAACACTAGTCGAACGAGCCTGCAAGGCGGAGGAACTTGGAAAGGAGAAGAGGAAGGCTGAATTTGAAGCTAGAGATTATCGTAAAAGATCGACGGGTAAAGCTCCGTTCTCAGCTGTGAAGAAGTTCAGGGAGGACATTAATAAGTCGAGGGCGACTGCGGGAATCTCCATCAGGGCAAGACCATCGATGGGCTCCCGAGCTACTTCGGTAGCTAGTGTGGGCAATAATCGTCACGAGAAACCTGAATGTCCCCAATGTGGAAGACGACACCTAGGTGAATGTTGGGGCAAGTCTACTAGCAGGGCCTGTTACGGGTGCGGTTCGAAGGACCATCTCATTAGAGATTGCACGGAGCTGGATGAGAAGAATAAGATTCAAGGTGCAAGACCTAGTGGAGTGACATCTAGAGGTAGACCACCGAGAACTTTTGGAGGCAGGGGTGGTAGTCAGAGGGGGGCTTCTGATACGGCCGATCGCGCCGAGAACCGTGCTCCTGCTAGAGCATATGCCATTCGCGCACGAGAGGAGGCATCCTCCCCCGACGTCATCACTGGTACCTTCACTCTCTTTGATACTAATGTGATTGCATTGATTGACCCTGGTTCTACTCATTCATATGTATGCGAAACCTTAGCAACCAGTAAGACTCTACCTGTTGAGTCTACTGAGCTCGTAATTCGAGTATCAAACCCTTTGGGTCAATGCGTACTTGTTGATAAAGTGTGTAAGAGATGCCCTCTAATAATCCGAGAATCCTGTTTTCCGGCTGATTTGATGCTTTTGCCGTTCGACGAGTTTGATGTTATTCTTGGTTTGGATTGGTTAACCGCGCATGATGCGGTTGTAAATTGCAAAAGCAAGACTATCGACTTGAGGTGCGCAAATAACGAAATAATCCGAGTTGAGTCTGCGGACTTAAGGGGGTTGCCAGCTGTAATATCAGCAATGTTGGCCCAGAAATATGTAAGGAAAGGGTGCGAAGCATACCTCGCGTATGTACTTGATGACAAGGAGTTAGAAAAGAAACCCGAATCGGTGCCGGTGGTCTGTGAATACCCGGATGTTTTTCCTGAAGAGTTACCGGGTTTGCCACCTGTTCGGGAGGTAGAGTTTGGTATTGAGCTTGTACCTGGAACTACGCCTATTTCGATCGCTCCATATCGCATGGCACTAACCGAGTTGAAAGAGTTGAAAGCTCAGTTGCAAGAATTGACGGATAGAGGTTTCGCCCGACCGAGTTTCTCACCTTGGGGTGCACCAGTATTGTTTGTGAAAAAGAAGGACGGAACCATGAGGTTGTGCATTGATTATCGTCAACTGAATAAAGTGACGATAAAGAATAAGTATCCGTTACCGCGTATTGATGATCTGTTCGATCAATTAAAGGGAGCATCGGTGTTTTCAAAGATAGATTTGAGATCGGGTTATTATCAGTTGCGGATTCGAGATTCGGACGTACCCAAAACTGCTTTCAGAACGAGGTACGGTCACTATGAGTTCTTAGTGATGCCGTTTGGGCTCACTAATGCCCCTGCGGTGTTTATGGATTTGATGAATCGGATCTTTAGGCCGTATTTGGATCGGTTCGTAGTTGTGTTTATTGATGACATCTTGGTCTATTCAAGAGATGAGGCCGAACATGCTGAGCATCTGAGGCTAGTGTTGCAAATTTTGCGGGATAAGCAGTTATATGCTAAGTTCAATAAGTGTGAGTTCTGGCTAAGAGAGGTTAGCTTCTTGGGTCATGTGGTATCCGCATCGGGTATTCGGGTTGACCCGAGCAAAATTTCAGCCATACTTAACTGGAAGCCTCCGAGAAATGTTACCGAAGTCCGGAGCTTTCTAGGGCTCGCCGGTTATTATCGACGATTTGTCAGAGGTTTCTCGATGATAGCCACACCAATGACGAAGCTACTTCAGAAGGATGTTAAGTTCGAATGGACGGAGAAATGTCAGAAAAGCTTCGATCAACTGAAAACTCATCTGACTGAAGCTCCAATTTTGGTGCAACCCGAATCGGGTAAGGAGTTTGTCGTTTATAGTGACGCATCCCTACTTGGGTTGGGTTGCGTATTGATGCAAGAAGGTCGAGTTGTGGCCTATGCGTCAAGACAATTGAAGCCACACGAGAGAAATTATCCGACCCATGATCTCGAACTAGCCGCCATTGTGTTTGCACTAAAAATATGGCGACATTATTTGTTTGGCGAGAAGTGCCATGTGTTTTCGGATCACAAAAGTCTCAAATATTTGATGACTCAACGAGACTTGAATCTGCGACAAAGACGTTGGCTTGAGTTGTTGAAGGATTACGAGCTTGTCATTGATTACCACCCAGGAAAGGCTAATGTGGTTGCGGACGCCTTAAGCTGGAAATCACTGTTTGCTTTGCGAGCGATGAATGTACACTTGTTTGTTCTACCTGACAATGTGTTAGTAGCTGAATTAAAAGCCAAACCATTATTGACTCATCAAATTCGTGAAGCTCAGAAAGTCGATGATGAATTGGTTGCAAAACGAGCTGAGTGTGTTCCGAACAAGGAATCGGAGTTTCAGATTGATGATGATGGTTGTTTGAGGTTTAGAAGTCGTTTGTGTGTTCCAAGGAATTCGGAACTTATTCCGATGATTCTGAACGAAGCCTATTGTAGCCGAATGTCAATTCACCCGGGGAGCACGAAAATGTACAACGACTTGAAACGTCGATTTTGGTGGCATGGTATGAAACGAGACATCTCCGACTTTGTTTCGAGATGTTTAATATGTCAAGAAGTGAAAGCGGAACATTAAGTGCCTTCAGGGTTACTTTAGCTGATCATGATACCCGAGTGGAAATGGGACCGAGTCACAATGGACTTTGTGTCCGGACTGCCATTGTCCGCAAGTAAGAAGGATGCGATTTGGGTTGTTGTTGATAGGCTGACTAAGTCGGCTCACTTTATCCTCGTGCGTACGGATCTTTCATTGGATAAACTAGCCGAATTGTATGTCTCTCAGATTGTGAGATTACATGGAGTACCTATTTCTATCGTGTCGGATAGAGATCCGAGATTTACCTCACGATTTTGGAAGAAATTGCAAGAAGCTTTGGGTACCAAGCTGCATTTTAGCACCGCTTTTCACCCCTAAACCGATGGTCAATCCGAGCGGATAATTCAGATGCTTGAGGATATGTTGAGATGTTGCATCCTCGAGTTTAGTAGTTCATGGGAACGGTATTTACCTTTGATTGAATTCGCTTACAACAATAGTTTTCAATCAAGTATAAAGATGGCACCTTACGAGGCTTTGTACGGGCGTAAATGCCGCACACCATTGTTTTGGACTGAGCTTGGTGAAAGTAAAATTTTCGGAGTTGATTTGATTAAAGATGCCGAACAGAAAGTAAAGGTGTTATGGCTCGAACACGGGATCGAGGAAGCTACTTGGGAAACCGAGAGCTCGATGAAAGAACGATACCCAAACCTATTTACCGGTAAGCTTTTCGGGGACGAAAATTTCTTAAGGGGGGAGAGTTGTGACAGCCCAAAAATTTACCCTAGTCGGGAAGTGGTTTCGGGACCACAAGACCGAGTCGTAAAAATAATTACTTGCTATATTCTATGCTTATTATGTGTGAACATGAGTATGTGGAAGTTTCATTCCCTAATTTTACCAATTGCATGAGAAATTATTAATTGGGATCAATTTGAGACATTGTAAAAATATGACAGTCTAATTCAAATGGTCTATTAGTACATGTACCAAAAAGAGTGGTTTTGCATGTCAAATTGCCCAAAAGATGATGGGTGGCCGGCCAAGGAGTGATAATGCTCCACTCATTCTAATTTAAAATGTTTCTTTGGTGAACAAATGATGGGATTAATAATAGAAAAGGGAACAAAAAAAAAGGGGTGTCATACTTGCCATCACCTAGCCGAAAAACCAAGAAAAAGGAAGGGGAGAAAAGAACTTGGGGGGGGAGATTCGGCCATTGCTTGCCTAGGGAGAGTGTTTGATGTTGTGGCATGAAAAATGAGGAAGTTTGAATGCTTAACAAGGAGGGAAGAAGGAGTGTTCATATTTTCTTTCTTTTGCAATTGTTCTAACTAGAGGAAGAAGGGGAAACAAGATTCGGCCAAGGTGGTCCTTTAGACCAAGGTATGTTTAATGTTGTCTTAGAGATGCATGCATGTTTTAAATAGCCCATGTTCAAACCTTGAATCTTGTTGATAACATGAGCAATCGGTCATGAGAAAGTGTTGGATGGAGCTTTCGGTTATGGTATGTGTGAGAAGAACTTGATTCTTTCTTACCTTTAAGTTTTGATGGATCAAGAAAACAAAAGGTTGTTGATGAAAGAAATTAATGTATTAAGAGATTATATGAAACTTATTCATGTTTATATATGTTATATGCAACGAAAATGGTTGATGATTTTGGAGGTGATTAGCTTGAATCGGCCACGGTATATCCATAAACACGATCTATGCTTGTTATGTTACTCATGGTTAAAACAATTCGGCTATGACATTCGGCCATGGATGGTTGTATTTCTTTGATGTTGTTTTTGATGCTTTAGGGCATTGAGGGTTGATTATAGATGAGGTGAGTTTCTTGATTTAAAATTTGATGGATGTTAAGCTAATTGGGCAACCAAAGGTTCAATATTTTTGTTATGAGGTCATATGTGCATTTCGGCCATGGTCTTTGCTTGAATATGAGATTTGTAATGTGATTTTCCTAAATTGTCTATGAATTTGGTTGTTGATTTCATGGTAATGGTATATTGAATCCATGAGAATTTAGTAAGGTTGCATTCGGCAACTTACTTGAAATTAAAAATCGATGTCTAAGCTTAGGTGATTTCGATGATGATATATGTGTATATACATAAGTATATTTAGTTGATTCGGCTTTGGTAGTTGCATGAGATTATTGGCCGAATATACTAACATACATATACATGTGAGATTGGATTGTAAATATTTAGCAAGGTGGTTAAACTAGTTAAATTATTGATATAGCTCAAGGAGCTAAAGGAGGTGAATCGAGCAAAGGCAAAGAAAAGGTTATCGAGTAGCCGAGTTGGAACCGTCTTACCCAACACGAGGTAAGTCATTAAGCATGTAGTGGGTGTTATTTTAAATGGTCATAATGTGTATGTATTGATGCTGATTGGAATGAATAAATATACATATATATATAGGCATGTACGTATGTGATGATGAAATTGTTGAATGAATGAAAAGAGGTAAGATGTACTGAGTTGTTGATCTCGGCACTAAACGTGCGGGATAACCATTTATGACCATGAGATTGGCGCTAAGTGCGCGGGATTAAATTGTACAGCACTAAGTGTGCGATTCGACTATGTTGCACTAAGTGTGCGAAATGGATATGATGCACTAAGTGTGCGAATTGACCATGCGGCACTAAGTGTGCGAGATGGACTATGTGGCACTAAGTGTGCGATTTGATTACGTAG
Organism: Gossypium hirsutum; assembly: GCF_007990345.1. Lineage (NCBI taxonomy): Eukaryota > Viridiplantae > Streptophyta > Magnoliopsida > Malvales > Malvaceae > Gossypium > Gossypium hirsutum. The sequence continues at coordinate 1,904,038 of NC_053446.1, forward strand.
CACTAAGTGTGCGAGTTGATTATATAGCACTGAGTGTGCGAGCTCAATAAATATTCGTGAATCATTACGGACACAATGTGTGCTACACTATTGAGTCGATCGCGGACAGCGGATCGGGTAGGTGTTTTGAGTACATGGCTATTATGTGCTATGCTTATACTTGGTGTTGAGCTCGGTAAGTTCGAACCTATGTGACATATATACTTGAAGTCACGTACATAAAATTTATCGTAGGATGGGTGAAAGGCCGTATAGTCGTTTGGTTGTAACGAAAATATATTGATTTATGAAATTGCTTCAATGTCCTATTGATGAGTATATAGAATGTGAATGCATGAATTGATATGAAATTGAATTGATAAGTTGGAGGAACTATGGTATGGTTCGGTATGGATGGAGTAAATTGTCTCGTTCCATTTTGTTTCCTCTTGTGATAATGTTGTTGATAGATGGTAGTGCATTGCTTATGACTTACTGAGTTATAAACTCACTCGATGTTTCCTTGTCACCCACTATAGGTTGCTTGGACTCATCTATTTTTGCGGGGTCGGGCCGTCATTGAAGTCATCACACCGGATAGCAAGTTTTGGTACTTTCTTCTTAGTGTGCTTAGAAGATCATTTTGGCATGTATAAGCTAGTACGTTGTGTTTGAATTATGGCATGTAAACTTTAAGCCATGCGAAAATGGCACGAATGTTCGATTGAGTTGGATCAAGGGTAGGCATGAAATGGACCTAGTTACTTTCGTAACAGATGCTGGCAGCAGCAGTGTCATGAGATTGAAAAATCACTAAAAATAGTAGGAGTGGAATTAATTGATGAATAAATTATGTAATCGAAGCTCGATGAGTCTGCTTTCATGAGGAAGTAACGAAATGATCATATGGGCAGTATATTAAGAGATAATCAGATTTTTGTGGGACAGGGCCAGAACGGTTTCTGGATTCCCTGCTCCGACTTTGAAAATTCATTATAAATTAACCAGAGATAATTAGGGGTCGTACCATATATGTACAGATTCCTCTCTGAGTCTAGTTTTCATAGAAACAAACGGCAACAGTATTGAAGCCCCGTGCAGGGAGATATCCCAGTTGTAATGGGCAAAGGTCAGTGTAGTCGACCCCTGCAACTTGGGGGACTTTGACTAATAAACTGTACTAATTGGCCCAACCAAAAATTCTAGAAAAAATTACATAGATGGGCACATGAGTCTAGTTTCTGGGAAAAATTACGAAACTAATTTTCGAGTTACGAAACTCAAGATATGATTTTTAAAGCGGCTAGTACACAGATTGGGCAGTGTCTGGAAAATAAATTTTGTAAGGGGTTAAAGCCAGTTAACACCTCGTGTTCGACTCCGGTGTCGGTTTCGGGTTCGGGGTGTTACAGAATTAGTCAATCAAATTAATTTGAACCGACTTTTACTTACTTGTAATAGTGATATCATACGTATTATTCATAAAAATGTGTATATATAATAAATATTAAATCAATTTTCTTCTATACTTTCTCTTTTTTTTAAAAAAAAAATCTGACATATGAATTGCATATACATGAATTGTTGTTACATTGGTCACACACATAATAATCAAAATCACTTTATGTATGATGAACATTATTTTGACCTTATCAATATATAATATTCCACAAAAAAGAAAAAAGGTGAGAGAGAAAAGAACCTATAAGGCTGTAAATTCATTGTTTGTTCCTTCCACTCTCAATCATAACATTGTATTATTTTTCTTGGAAGTCAAGCTAGGTAGACCCTAAAACTTTATATCGTTTCAAATATCGGTTGTTTTGATTTGAGATAAAAATAAATGAATATCGAAATAACAAACTTGAATAAAATTTTTAATTCGAGTTTTATAAATAAAATTTAGGAGTGAAAAAAAATTTCAAATCCAATAGCTTTCAATTCTCCTAGATTTGATAGGTTTTCTTTTTGAAATCAGGTTTAGAGGCGAGTTTTCTATTAAGATTTCTGGGTCATGTTGAGGTCAAGTTTTGGTGAATTCCGCCTCATCTTACCTTGATACATTTATTAAAATACCCTTATATTAATTTTTAACTATTTTATATTTTTAATTATAATTTTTATAATAATTGATAATATATATTAAAACCCGGTTTATGTGTATAGAAATGAAAGTCGAGGTGGAGTTAGGGTGGGCAAAAAACCATCCAGCTTCACTCTGATGTGATCTCTTGTTTTGTCTTTTTCATTTAAGAATCCAATTCAACTTGATTTCGAATTTAGTTGAAACCCAATATGATTATCGAATATCAAAAGATTCTAAATAAAAAAAAGTACACAACAAAATTAAAATTAAAACATTTAGAGATGAGAACATGAATAAAAATATGATTGAAATATTTTCTATATATATATATATAAGCCTCTCTCTTTTTTTCAATTTTAATTATTTTTCCCACAATTGAAGTTTTTTTTAATGCAAAGCTCTTTTGGGAATACCTACCTACCTTTTTTTACACATACCACGTGCATGGTAAGGAAAAAAGGATGAAAGGGTATTTATCAATGCAGACATCCATGGCTACTGGTGGCTTAGTGGCTGGTCCAGGTCCTAGTTTAAAAACTGATGCTTAAAGGGTTAGGCACTCTCCTTTTCAATTTATAGCCAAAGCAAAGGCTTGGCATTTGGTAGGTGCTAAAGGCAACACCAGCTGGGTGTGTCCGTTGCTTTGCTTTTGGACCATCCACTGCTTTGTTGTTGCTGAGTTTCATCGTCCTTGCTACTGATGAAATTGCCCAAGACATATATGTGCTTGAATTCGAAAATTTCATCCATTAATTCGAATATGAAACTCGACCAACTTGTTTCAACTACAAAAAATTAACAACTTGAACTTATTTTATCGAAAATTGAAAATGACCTAAACTCGAAATGAAAACATGAAATGATTTGAACTTGGAAAAACCCGAACCTAAAATGATCCTATACTTGAAAGGATTTTAACAATTAAACTGAAATGACATAGACTCGAGATGACCTAACTCGAAAAATCTGATTGAAAAATATGAATGACCAAACACAAAATGACTCGAACATAAATCGACTTAAATAAATAAACAAAAAATGACATCAACCCGAAAACTTCAGTTGAGCAATACAAATGATCGAACACTTAGCGACCCAAACCCAATATAATACGAGCTCGAAACGACCTAAATCTAAAACAACTTGAACTTGAAACTTATCCAAACTCGAAGCTGACGCAGGATGAAGAACAAAAATCAGTTGAGGAGGATGAAATAAAATTATAAAATTTTGGAGAGCCAATGCTAAAAAATTGTATTAAAAAAACTTGGATTAAATTGTTAACTTTTCACTGGATCAAAAATGCAATAATTTCATTTAATGAAAGGCTAAAAAGATTTAAATTTAATGTCTTAATTTATGGGAGGACCTAAAAGAAATTTTCTTTCCTAGGAAATGATTCAAACTTATAATTACTCGATTTATATCTAACTCAACTTGCCCAATATGTACTTCACTACTTGTATCGTATTAAAAGTTTACCGTAGAGAACTTTATGTTTAAGCAATTACACCTGAAAAAGGATTACCTCAAAGGGTGATATATGAACAAGTAGGGCAATATACTCTCCACCATGTTCTCTCAAGGAATAAAAGCAACAAAAAAAGGGGGGGGGATGGAGATGGTGAGATAAGAGACAATCAAACTTAATTTCCTTTTCAAATAAAGAAAAAAAAGAAGAAGATAAAACAACCATGATGAAGAAATGGAATGAAAAGATGAACAAGAAAGTGAATGAATGTGGGGGGAAAAAGGGAGAAATAATTCTGGGATAAGATCATAGTCCCCACAAATCCAATATGTTCAACAATTTTTTAGCGGAATCAAAGTATTTTTCGTGTTTGTTTTACGATTCATGAAAATTAATTTTTTAGAATTCTTAGTTGTTTTCCCCAAAAACGTCATGTATAAAGTTCAAATTTAAGTTCAAATTTTGTAATGGTGTTCGAACCAATTTTTTTAAAAAACAAATTGGGTGGAGGGGGAGCAAATCTAGAAAGCTTTATGTTAAAAAATGTAATTTTTTTCATTTGGCCTAATGGAACTCCAAATTTGCAAGAGGGACTAAAAGAGAAATTATCCCATCAACCAATGGGCCAAAGCTTAGCGAAAATATAATGAAGGCCCATGTATTAGGAGTTGAATTGTAATTTGTCCCCTCTACTTAAAAAATAGACAAATTAATCCTTGTACATTAGATCAAAAAGCAAACTGATCTTTTTATTAAAAAATTCATTTGTTTCTACTGTTAAAAATTGGTCTCTATACATTAGTATGAGGTACATGTGACATGTCACGTGTACTATCTGATTATTTCATTAACCATACTAATTTTTAATAATATAAAAAGATGAAGATTTTACTCTAATATTTTGCTTCGACTTCCAATAACTTTACCCTCAAAATATATTGCTATTATGCCTCTTTGCCTGTTAATTAAAGAGGATGCAAGTTAACTGTTTGCTGTCAACTTAGGTTACTTTAATTAATTTTTGGAGCTTTTCTTTTTGCTATTTTGGATACCATTATTATATGCTTTCATGTGGGGAAAATAAATGTAGTACTAGTAAGATGGCGATGTTATTCATTTAATTTTGTGTTAGTTTAATTACATGTTGCCTTTAAAATTGACTTAAAGTTAGTAAAATGTCCTAGAAATTTTTTTAAAAAATTAATTCTCTATTTTTTTCATTCAATTGGGTACTTAAACTTTTAAAATGCATAAAAAAATTCTCAAACTCTTTCAGAAAAAAGAATTAAGCCCTTATTCTTTTTTTCGCTCAATTGAGTACTTAAATTGTCAAAATGCATAAAAAATGCATCAAAAAGATCCTTTAATCGTTAAAGTTAACTGCCCCTAATTTTTTTCAGTTAAAACCACCCCATGTCACAACTACAACATGACATGTGGCAAAGAATAATAAAAATAAAAATGAATAAAAGTTATCAAATTATTAAATTTTAATTAAAAAATAGAAAAACCCTAGAAAATATAAAAGAAATTGTAAAATTTTATAAAATCATAAAAAAAATATTATAAAATGCATCAAAAAGGTGATTTAATCATTAACTTTAACTGTTGACCGTTAAAGTTAACAACCCTACTTTTTTCCAGTTAAAGTCTATCACGTGTCGCAACACAACATGACATGTGATAAGAAATGATAAAAAATAAAAATTAATAAAAGTTATAGAAAAATTATAATTTTTATAAATTTCTTTACAAATTTTATATTTCTTTACATTTTTTTAATTTTCTCACAACTTTATAAAATTTTATAATTTTTTTTCTATATTTTCTATATATTATAATTTTTTACGGTTTTATACAAATTTTTATAATTTTTTACGATTTTTATAATTGTATTTTTTTTATTTTTATCATTTTTTTGCCACATGTCATGTCGTAGTTGTGGCATGTGGTTACTTTATCTGAAAAAAAAAAGGAACGGTTAACTTTAACGGTTAAAAGGCTTTTTTAATGTATTTTGACAATTTGAATACTTTAATTACTTTTTTTGAAAAAATTTGAGAACTTTTTACATGGTTAAGCCTTTAAATTTACTAGATTCTAATTAAATCATTAATAATATATAAATCAAATTTTCTGTTAATTTATTTATTAATTTAAACATTAAATGTTAATTCAAATATGACACAAAATATAATTAAAATAGGTGAATAAAATTATAAACAATAACCTATTGACTGGGTAGCTTGAATCCATTGAGCTAAAAAGCCAATAGTGTTGGTACAATTTAAAAAAACTCTTTCTTTTTTCTTTCACTTGACAGGTCTATGTTGGTCATGTCTTAGGTACGTTAAATTTAAATGTCCAATTTAATGGATAGATTCATAAAATGATTTAATTGATTGATAACTTAATTAAAAAATTTTAAAATTTTAAGATTAATTTAAAATCTAAATCATAATTTATGGACAATTGATGTAATTGACTTTTTGTTTTTACTAAATTTAAAAAAATGAGATTATTATAAATTTACATTTTATTATATTTTAAACACGTGTATCGACCATATGAACAACTTGGATATTATGTGTTTTATATATAGTGTCATTAAAATTGACGAGGGTTGTTTTTTTTCTACTTTTCTTTTTTTAACATATCATACCCAATTAATATCCATGCTTTAAGTTTACACATATTTAAAATTTGATCAACACGTCATTCTCGAGCTAATATTTAATGCCCCAACTTATAAGAGGACCTGATTCGTATAATATTGATACTTTAAGGACTCTCAGTTAAAACATTTTGATATTTGAAATCAATTAACCCCTTTTCTTTATGAAAATCATTTTAACTAACATCATTAAATGCTAATTAATTTTCTACCAAACAATTATGATTAAAGACGAAAGAAAATGCTTAAATTATCCATAACCTTCAAACGATGTTAGTAAAAAAGTTTATGTTTCAAGTTTTTATACTTTTCGTAGATCTCGAATTTAATTTAAGGATTTAGTTTCTATGCTTTTTAAAATTTAAAAATTCAAGTTCATTGTTAACATTGTTAAACTTTTTCTATTAGATTCGCTCGTGTGACATTTTTGGAATTAAAAAAATATACACTTGGAAGCTATATAACCACAAAAAAAGTATTAAACCTAAATTTAGTAAAAAAAAGTTATAGTATTAACAATTAAACTTGCATTTTTAAATTCGAAAAGTAAATGAACCAAATTCTTTTAAATAAAAGTAGAGATAATAATTTCCAAGTGTATCAAAAAGTACATAGACTCTGAACATATTTTAACCTCATTAAAATTTTTAAATTTTCTTTTATTTCATTAACCAGATCTAAGTTCTCAATGCAACAAGTTCAGCAAACGTGTTAAATATACTTCATTTAGGATTCGGGATATTTAACACTCAAACTAAGACAGGCCCTAATTGATATATATGATACAAATACTTTGAGTATTCAACAAAAAACATTTTGAAAATTATGACCAATTTAGAATCGAGATTATAGCTTAGGTACACATGGTGAAATTAACCCTTTTAACAAAGATTGCCTTAACTAATATCATTAAACACTAATCAATGTTATAAAGGGAAAGGCAAAAGATAGCTTGTAAATTGACTCTTGATTACATCTCCATTAGGAAGAAGCGATAACAAAGGTATGGGGAGTGATGAAGAGTTCCAAAATGGTTCAAAATCTCTTTTTAATTCGCTTCAATGTCTTAATCCTCGGATTAATACCATTAACCATCTTTTAATATTGATATTATGTCCATTCCATTGCTAACAATATCTCCATCTCCATTTTCGATTCCCAAAGATTTTATTGGTTTAAGATTTATTAGTTTAACATACGAGGTTTACATTTTCAATTAGATAATTGGGAGTACCTGAATTAAACTTGTTTATGGATTAGGTTATTTGTTCTACTTTGAGGGCTCGTTTGAAATTTAAACGAGTTTAAGTAGAAATATTAATTAAGCTTGAAAATGGGTTTGGACAAAAAATAAAACCCGTTTAAAATATGAACTAAACTTAAACTCCAATATTTAAAACTCGAGCTTAACCCATTTTCAAGTTTATAATATGATTTTTTATATTATATTATATTGTATTGCATAGATTATACTACAATGTAAAATTGTTTATGCTTAGATTTAGTCATTTACAAATGGGATAAATATAAAAGCTATACATGAATTTTTAATTCAATTCAATTTTCACAAATTATTGACAATATTATCGAATTAATACTATTTTATATTGATATAATTATATTAATACAATATGAAAATAAATGTATATATTCATTTCTTTAAATGTATAGCAATTCAAATTTTATGTATATAATTATAACAAATTAAAATTTAAATATCAAATTATACATTGAACTAAAGTTTATGTATAAACTTGATATTTATCCCTTTTAAAGTCTATATTTTGAACGAATATAACTTGAGCAACTATTTATAAGTCCAAACTAAATTCGAATCCGATCCGATCCATCCCGAGACACGAACTTTTAGAAATAAAGAAAGAGTGACAATGGTCATTTAGGTAATTGCATATTAGCAGCAACACTTTCGTTATATTCCATGCCTCACTCTTACGCACTCTTCTCACAAAAATGTTATTAATAAAAACAGAGACTTGCCATAAAGAGTGAAGCAACAGTGAATTAAGCACTCCCCCCTTCTTTAAAAACCCTTCCAACAATAGAACTCCTTTCCTTTCCTGCCAAAAATTTATTCTTCTTCTTTTTTTAATGGAAGGAATTCATAATGTGAATCCTTGGGATTGCTTCAAATCGATCGAAATCACCACCACCACCATGGTTTCAACAATTTCCAACAACAACGATCCTCTTTTCTCTTGCATCATCACTGTTTTCATTTTGATCCTCCTTTATTTCCCACATAGATTTTTTTCTCTAAGAATCCTTTTCTCTCCCGTCCTTGTTTTAACCGCTTCGCTATTGTTTTCCCTCCTTCGTCTCGGTGTTACCCAGAGAACCCAAACGGAAACCGCCGGGAAAATTATAAGCCCCGCTGTGCCCGAGGAAGAAGATAAAGAAGAAGAAACGGATTCTTCCCAGGGAGAGCTCAAATGGGAGACATGCAAAAATGACCCAGACCTTACAATACGAAGCTTTGAAGAAATGTTCGTCGAATGGGACGTGAAAGCTCCGTTAGAGGTCATATATGAAGAAGGAGACGAAGAAGGAAAGGATCCGGATCCGAATCAGAATCAGAATCAAGATCAAAATCAGACCCATGGTATTGAAAGGTACCCATCATTATCACTTTACTACCCGGAATCGGACTCGGATAGTTCTTCTTCTACGTCGGAGGAAACGGATTTTCCGGAGATCGGAGAATGGGTTTCGTCGGAGAAGATTGGGTACAGGTGGGAAGAGGAAGATAAGGAAGGGTTGATTGAGATAGTACTTGATAAAAGAGAGATTGATTTTCATGGTGAAGATGATAATTTGATAGAGATTGATATTTCTTAAGGGTTTAACAGGGTTTAGCTTAAGTTAAATTAATGTTGCATTAATCAAATTAATCAAACAGTTAAATTAATGTTGCATTAATCAAATTAATCAAACGATTAATTTTTTTTAGAAAGTATAAAAAAGGGAGAGATTTGAGGTTTTGAGAATGTTTTGGTAATGGATTACCGTTTTTGCATGATATTAATGTCTTAAAAGTACAATTAGTCACTAAACCCAAGAGTTTTGATTGGGTAATGAGATGACTGATGTGCAATTTTTCTTTTTTAATGTAAAAGTCATAGAATGTAATGTGAATAAAGAAGTTGGTTTCCTTTAAGTTTTGAGTTTCGTTATCGAGTTTTAGTTTTGTGGATATAGAAAAATAATTAAAAAAATTTGCTGTCTTATTTGAAAGTTTGATTCTGGATTTAATTGATTTATTAATACTTGTTTATGGGTTAAATAATTTAAGGTGGGTTTGGATGGACAACGTATTTATTTACAGTTAATGTAAATACAACGGTGACAATGAAATTAAGTATTGTAGTGTAAGACAATAAGTAATCTAAACGCACCGCACCACATATCCAAACCTACACTTACTCGACTAGATCAACCTTTCGTAAGCTTTGGGCAATTATTTTTGTCCTAGGATTAAAACTAAAACTTAAATTAAATAATATTAACTTAGGACAAATCAAACTTAAATTAAACAATATTAACTTTTTTTTAATAAAAACATATATTTTATTATTTTTAAACAATGAGTGATCTATTTGCTCTGGTGGCTCGATCGAATTTGGTCTATGAATACCTTTAAATTCAATGCAGTTATTAAATATTTGTCTTTTTTTAATACAAAAGCTAATTTTTTATCCATAACTTCTTTTCATATTTAAATCTACAATCTATATAAAAATATAAGTTTGAAAAAAAATTTGAACCGACAAGAATACATTTTATTTTCTCTCATATTAACAAATTGACATTTAAAAATATTTATTTTAATAAGTAACTATTTATTTTTATTTTTATTAACATAATAAAATAAATTATAACTTGAATAGGAATCTAAATATATAAATAGAGACTGGTTTTATCTTTTAATTATCACTTTATTAGTGTTAGAGTTATATATCAATTAAAATTTAAGTTTAAATCTAAAATAACATCCATTATTAGCGTCTAAGAAAAATTTTCTGTAAAAAGAATAAAAATTATTTGCATTAAAAAACAATGACACCAGAGAGAGCACCAGAGATAAATATAAGATCATTTTTTAATTTTATAAGTTGTCTATTTCATACAAAATAAGGGCTCTTTTATACTCTTTTTTATCTTATTATTATACAAGAAATTATAAACAAATGAGAGAATTTAAAAAAAACTAAAACTAAAACAAATACTATATAATATTTAAATAATTAAATTTTAATTATTATTAAATTAAATATATTTATTAATTTAATGTAAATATTTTTTGTACTTATCATGAATTGTTATTATAATTATGCATGTTGTTTTATCTTTTTATTTTAATTTAATATTATAATTTACTTTTTAATATAAAATTTTCTTTATTTTAAATATTACTTATATTAAATATGTCATATTTTTTTATTTTATTTATTTTTACGCGTTTATTCAATTACAACATAAATACAAAAAATTAATTAAAAAGAATCTAAAACTACTTTCTACAAATATATACTGTTACATTGATGAGAATTGATATGACAGTCTTCATTTGGAATACTATTACATCGATTTGACTTTTGCCAAAATTTGAGCTTTATTTTCTTTTGAAAATTAAAGTAAAAACTCAATTTTTTTAGAATTTATTTAATGGTAATTTTTTTTAAAAAGCCGATTTTAAAAAATATGTAAGGAAATATACCTTTTTCGAATTTAGTCCATTTTTGAATTTTTTACATCGAACCAATCAATTGCTGACTCATGATTTTAGTAAGTTTTCTTTCGAAAGAAAGTAATTTACTAAAATTTAAATGTTGAGAGCTAAAATAATCCAAAAAAGAGAATTAAGACCAAAATAAAAAATAAATAAATATTAAGGGCTAAATTTATTATGAGAGACTTTTTTAAATTAAATATTTACGTCCAAATAATTGAAAAAAAAATTTATTAACCAATATTACAATAAAACCCAAAGTGTGGGAATTGAGCGGGCAAAAAATAACATCAGGCCCAATTCAAATATAATTTCAATGGACCTCATAAAAATATGACCCAATTGGTGACTAATTCTGAACGATACGTGTGGTCAAAACAAAAATCTCGTTACACGTGCCGCCATTCCCTTACTTCTCAAGTCACTGAAATGGGAAGCGCCAAAAATAAAATAAAAAACCTCTTTCTCCTTCGCCAAACTCTTCATTTCATCTTCTTCAACAACTGCTACTGATCTAAAGAGCTAACCAAAAAAAAAAATAAAAATGAGAAGCTTCAATTTCTTCGGTAGATTATGTACGGCTTTCCATGACTATCCTTCTCTTTCTAAGATCATCATCGTCTCCACACTCAGGTGCTCTGCATTGTTCATTCACCATTTCTTTTTATATATATATATTCATTGTTATTGTGTTTTGATTTTACGAATTAATTTTTTTTGTTAATTTTTTCAAGCGCTTGCGAAATGCACGTCACTTGTTTTTATTTTAGTTACGATTTCTGATATCGTTTAAGTATTGATCTCTTTATGATCTCTGATTTTATTTATTTTTTGTTTGGATTGATATGATTTCGGATGAGTAGATTTGTTGTTTTGAGGTGGAAATCGATAAAAGGAGCTGTCAAATCGTTTTAATGATTTGTTGAGATAGAGAATCTGATGCAGTGAGTAAAATGAATAACTTAAACTGAGGTTTAAGCTCTTTCGTTTTTGTTGAGACTAGAGATATCATAGAAATTTGAATTACCGGAATTTGTGGTTTACGAGGAAAATGAATACTCTGTTTGGTTCATTAAAATGGCGAAGAAAAGAGAATTCGCATTAAGAATGAGAAAAAACAATGTGGCTTGATTAACAATTTATCAAGATTGAGTTATAAAATAAAATTTATATTTGAAGCACTGATAATGTAGGAATCTATGCACCGACAATGAAATAGACGATACATCATCAAAAGTTTTAATAATGTACTGATAATATATAGAATTATATTTGATCACAGTAAATCAGATATAAATCCTAAAGAAGAACTGCATATTTTTCTTTCTATTGTTACTCTCCTTGAACCAATCTAACTTTTCTCTTTGGGCTGGCATTTCTTGTGCAGTAGCGGGAGCCTTATAGCTTATTCTGAGCCAAACACAAACAATGGAAATAGAGGCCGTGTTGCTCATGCTGATGCTGTTGCATCCAAGAAAAAGAAGGTGGTGGTGCTCGGAACTGGTTGGGCAGCAATGACTTTCTTGAAGAATCTCAATAACTCTATTTACGAGGTGGAAGTTGTGTCTCCTCGTAATTTCTTTCTCTTTACCCCATTACTGCCGAGTGTTACTTGCGGTAAAGTAGAAGCTCGTAGCATCGTTGAGCCAATTCGCAACATCATCAGAAAGGTAAGTAATATTGACTGAAAATAAGATGATGTATATCAGAAACGATATTGTCTGAAGATTGTTTCCCCGTTACATGCTTGAGCAGAAAAATATTGACGTCAGTTACCGTGAAGCTGAATGTACCAAAATAGATCCTGCAAATAATAAAATTTACTGCCGTGCCACTGCAAATACCAATTCAAAGCGGCGAGAAGAGTTTGCAATAGACTACGACTACCTTATTATTGCTGTTGGAGCTCAGGTTAACACCTTTAACACCCCTGGTGTCGAGGGAAATTGCCATTTCTTAAAGGTAAACATTTCTTTTATGTTTATCATCTTACTGCCCAGTGCCCACTACATGTACTATCTTAGAATTAAGATATGGCTAAGCTGGAGTTAGATAAAGGAAATAATTTAGGAAATGAATGCTGCTTTTGGGAATGGAGAAATATGTTGATCTGAGCCATTTTCATTCGCTTATAGCATTTTTTTTCCATTTTGGAGCATCATGATTCTTTTTTGCAGGAAATTGATGATGCTCAGAAGATTCGGCGGAATGTCATTGACGCCTTTGAGAAGGCAAGCCTACCAAATTTAACTGAAGAGGAGAGAAAGAAAATCCTTCACTTTGTGGTTGTTGGTGGTGGCCCTACAGGTGTGGAATTTGCTGCTGAACTTCATGATTTTGTGAACGAAGATGTGGTCAAACTATATCCAATGGTCCAAAACTTTGTGAAAATAACAGTTCTTGAGGCCACAGATCATATATTGAACATGTAAGAATATGAATGTTATAATCCCTGAGTTATAACTTAGTAGCACTAAGGTTTCCATCTTCGTTACAAACCTGGTTGCCGTTTTCACCAAGAAACTTTAGGTTCTGGATTCTTTACATTCAAAGTTTGGACTATTTCAGTTCACGATTTGAGACATTCTTGTTTTCAGGTTTGACAAAAGAATCACAAAGTTTGCCGAACACAAATTTGGAAGAGATAATATTGAAGTGAAATTAGGATCAATGGTTACAAAAGTGACTGAGAATGAAATTTGTACAAAAGCAAAAGGTAGCGACAAAACAACTTCTATGCCATATGGAATGGTTCTCTGGTCAACCGGCATTGGGCCACGTCCAATCGTAAAGGACTTTATGAAGCAAATTGGTCAGGTGAATTACCTTTGGACCTGTAGAAGTCACCTCATTGATTAACTGTCTTCACATTCGTTATACAAATTAGTTTACACCCTTCTAATTATGTTAATTGAATGCAAACAGGGTAATAGGCGTGCTTTAGCAACTGATGAATGGCTAAGAGTAGAGGGAGTTGGTAACGTTTATGCACTTGGTGACTGTGCAACTATTAACCAACGGAAAGTCATGGTAACTATTTGCTAAACTTAGCCATTCCTTTATGAATTTTTGTTTATTTATTAATAATTTATTTTCCAATACATTTTAGGAAGACATAACAGAAATATTTAAAAAGGCAGACGCGGATAACTCGGGAACGCTGACACTTAAAGAATTTCAAGATATCAGTAATGATATTTGCGAAAGATACCCTCAAATGCAGCTTTATCTGAAGAGCAAACCAGTGCGTAACATTTTCGATCGTCCATCCCAAGTCAAAGGAAAAGCTTCAAAAGAATCAATTGAGCTGAGTATTGAAGAATTTAAATCTGCTCTTTCCGAAGTTGATACTCAGTTGAAGAATCTGCCCGCGACTGCACAGGTAATCATTTTAATTTATTTATAGTAGAGTTGAACTATGTGACAATGACTACTTACACAATAACCACCTGCCGATGACTCAGGTTGCAAATCAACAAGGTGCTTATCTCGCTAAGTGCTTCAATCGAATGGAAGAGTGTGAAATTAATCCTGAAGGTCCCACTAGGATCAGGGGAACAGGTCGCCATCGTTTCCGTCCCTTTAGGTACAAAATGAACTTCTATCTCATCTGTGCACATTGTTCTTCTGCTTCTGTCTTTCTTGCTATAATCCAATTTATGGTTTTAGGAAACTGGCGACAACCATGTTACATTTTCACATTAAATTGTTATAGTTTGGTTCAAAAGTTTACTATTAGCTTGTTTAAAGATCATTCAATCTTGCCGTCTTTGGGAAAGAGAATTATATACCTATGATATAACCCCCCCCAAAAAAAAAAATTATACACTTACCATAAACACTGGTGATTATTACAGGTACAGGCACTTGGGACAATTTGCTCCTTTGGGAGGGGAGCAAACAGCTGCACAACTTCCTGGTGATTGGGTCTCAATCGGACACAGCTCGCAGTGGCTCTGGTATTCCATCTATGCAAGGTACTAAGTAGCTTCTAGACCAACCTTTTTGCTTCCATATTCAGCATGAACTTCATTTTTTTTCCCTTAGAAACTGAATTGGCGAACCATAATGAAATATTTAGGTAATAAATTTTATAGGCTAAAAATAAGAGAGTCCAAATGTATTTATTCCCTTCATTTAAATTCAGCAAGCAAGTAAGCTGGCGTACAAGGGCATTGGTGGTCTCCGACTGGATACGACGTTTTATTTTTGGGAGGGATACCAGTGGTATTTAAGGTACATTAACAGGTCTCTCTCGGTCTAGCATTTGGAGGTACTGCTACATAAACATATTGGAACGCTGTAGAGGTTTTTTGGTATAAAGATAAATTTAGCTCTTAACATTTATCTATTTTGTCTTTTTGGTCCCAATTTTTTTAAATCATTTGGCCCTTAACTTTCAAATTTTAGTGCAATTGCTCTGTTTTGAATGGAAGAATTGGCTGGACTGTTAAAATTTTAATGGCATTGATGTGGCAATTCATATGAGTACTTTGACATGGATAATTTTTTCTTGTAAATTTTTTTTTGAAATTTATTGAATTTATTATTTTTTTAAAAGTATATGTGGATTATCATGTGAGTTGCCAAATTAGTGTGGTTAAAATTTTAACATTCCAGTTAAATTTTTATCTAGAAAAAGTAATTTGACTAAATTTTAAAAGTTGAGGGTCAAAATGTTAAAAAAAAAATCAGGGCCAAAATTACAGAAAGGGCAAATGTTAAGGGCAATTATTATTATCCCAATTTTTTTCCTTACCCTTTTCTCGATTCATTCATTTAATAATCATTGCTGCAAAATAGAGCTTTGATCCCTTGGCAGTGTTTTCACTTTGCCAAAATTTTGGAATTAGTTGATTCATTCTTTACATAGGGAAATTATGTACCTATTCTCTCTGTCGTTTTTTTGGAGTTATCTGATTTTTTAAGCTAAATTTGTAGTTTGATCTCTCGTCTATATTAAAATTTAGCTTAATTTCAAGGTCTAATTTGTTTTCCACAATACTCTGGATTTTAAAAAATATATATATATCATATGAAGAAAAAAAATTGAAAGAAATATATTGAAATTTAAGTTATATGGTTTAATTTATTACTTAAAATTTTCATAAAAAGTTCATCCACGGTAAAAGTATTACGAAAGTCTTTGTATTAAGAATTGAATTGCCTTTTACTCTTTCACTCAAAAAATGAGCAAATTAATTCTCGTACATTAAATCAAATGACAAACTGATCTTTTTGTTAAAAATTTCATTTGTAGTATTAGAAATTAGTTCATGTATGTTAGCATGAAATGTTTGGTTTTTTAGTAGTGATGATAATTTTTTGTAATAGAAATGAATAAAATTGTTGATAGAAAGTGCTCGTTTGCTTTCCGACCTATTGTTCAAAGATTAATTTTTTTTTCATTTTTTAATGAAAGAAAGTAAAGTACAATCAAATTCCAATCAGCTCCAAGTATTTTTATCACTCCATACACCACTCTGGATTGGCCCATACACTTTCAAAAGCTGTGCTTATTAAAGAAGGCCTGAATCAGCCAGGGATTGCTGGCCCATATTTGAAACTCTGTCTATAAACAAAACTGACATAATATTCTGGGTTGCCGCTCATGGTGTTTTCATGCAATCAACTTCTTTAATCTTGAAATGGGCTCTTTTATCTGCAAAATTACAAACGACCGAGCTACATTTTCACAAGTTGGTCAAACTTGTGTTTTTCAAGTCCACGATGATTCAAAATTTCAAGTCTTATTCGAATTTTTTTTCTTATGTCTGATTTTATCGATTTAACGTTGAATGAAGTTTAGGGCAACATTTTTATATCAAATCCAACGAATTAATTTGTAAAATTTGTATTGGCCATCGATGTTTAATGATATGCTGCTCATATTAGATTGGTGTTTTTCCAAACATTATTCTGAGGTTTAATGTTTTTTTTTATTCTGACATAATTTGATTTTTTTTGCACTTCATTTCACGAATAATGGGATTCTTTTTATAAGGGATTTTTTTTAACGTTCTACGTACAATGAAATTTCCTATTCTCAATGACCTAACATTTCCAAAAGTC
This sequence comes from Gossypium hirsutum, assembly GCF_007990345.1. Lineage (NCBI taxonomy): Eukaryota > Viridiplantae > Streptophyta > Magnoliopsida > Malvales > Malvaceae > Gossypium > Gossypium hirsutum. The sequence goes on from NC_053446.1 coordinate 1,921,067, forward strand.
AAAACCGTTAAATCAATATTCATCCAAAATATAAAATCATATCTCAATTTGTTGCTTCGAAGTTTGAAGCAAGATATCCAAATACAAGCCAACGAGGTTTGGACTCTATTGATTAAGTTGGGATTTCGAAATTTTGAATATTAAAATTTAGATTTTACTTATCCACAATTATAATGTATGAATTTTAAACTTCTTTATTTGTATGTTATACTTGAGTTTTATTAGATTTTTATTATTATATTTTATTAATTTAATTTTATATTGTGATTATTCAATTATATATTTTTATTATCTCAAGTTTTTATAATAATAATTTTAAAAAGTATATATCACAGAAGTTAGGTGAAATAACAAATATATCTTCTCTCTTAATCAGCTAATAAAGGTTCAATCCTTATCATAAATATAAAATAATTTTAAAACTCATGACTAACATCTATCTACTCTCTTGATTTACTTACTAAATACGAAAATTTAATTATTAGACTCCTATAGACAAAAAAAAAAAAGCAAATACCCTTAAAAAATAAAAGTGGCATCATCAATTCATCATCAAAGCCCCAACATTCACATTCAAATGTCGATTAACTTTTTTTTTTGAAAAGTTTCTTTATCCTCCCAAAAACTGCCACCTGGAATCTCCCCTACTCTAGTAGGCCTTTGTCATTGTTTTCGGTTGGAGTGGTGGTAGCAAGTAGCAAGGTGTACATAGATTGGACAATGATGTGAAACTTTGATTGAACAAAGGATGGCCTGCAAGAAATGGGTTTCTAATCTCTGGGGGGACAATAAACGAGTAAGTGTCTTAATCCTATTTCAAAACATGTAGTACAAAATATCACACTTTCATGAAATAATTGCTTTTCTGGATTTGATATTTATCAGTTTTCAGTTATTATATCGAGTCACAGTTAAAATTGAAACTATTTAGTGAGTTTATGTCGATTGAATTTTAATTCGATTAATATGAATGTTATTGTCAATACAAAATGACATATGCTTGAGCATGCTAAAATACATTGTTTTCCTATTTATAAATTAAAGAGGGACTATATGTAATTTTAAACATTGTATCAAATATATCAAAGTAAATGAGACACGAGAGCATACACAACCTTACTTTACTAAAGTCCCATTTGACCAACTTTTTAGAACGAGGGACAAAGTTTTTTAGTACATATTTAGACCCTATACCACAAATATATTTTTTATTTATTTTTTAGTGGGTGTTTTTTTAGTTACGAATCTCAAATTTTCCTAATAAGAGATTTGAGTTATAGCATTAACTCAAGCTTTTAGTCCAAGCTAAATATTCAATTTAAAATTGATGATAATTTCAATCTTTGAGGATCACAAGTTTGACTTTTTTAATTTAATATTATATGATACTTAAGACTGAGCAAATGTGGGATAATTTTATTAGTTTTTTGGGTAGAAAATAAAGCTTTGGTGATTAATTAAAATTATCAACCCTAAATATATTTTGTTGTTGAATGCAATGCATGTTGAATATGTGTCTCATGTTTTGTGGTGGGTCAACAAGAGCAATTAACTGATTCATCCTACCTCCTGCCTCCTTAGTTATGCGATCAACAATCTTGTTGTTATCTCTTAAAATAGGTTGATATTTTATTTCTCAACCATTAAAAATCTATTCATGCATCATTTGAACTTCGATTACATTATTGACCGTTGCTAGTCTATTGCGCTGAATATCAATTAACAGAGCATTACCACTTTCTGTATAGATACAGATATTAACTACGTGACAGACTTCAAAGAAATGTAAAATAAATTGCCGAGCTAACAAAAAAAATAATTTTAATATTATATTTATGAAAACTCAAATCTAATTTTTAAATATTGTTTGCTTTGTCTTAAAAGTTATATAATCTTGAAATCTGATTATATACGAAGCTGATACCCTTAAATCAAAAAAAAAAAAACCACCCTCTTTTGGAAATATTTTTTTAATGTACAACTCATTATAAATTCTGATTATATCTGTTATTTTTTGGCACAATGCTTAGAACTACCCATAATCTCTCCCTAACTTATAAACAGGAGGATAATACACTTTAGCACACTCGAACCCACGTCCTGTACTGACAACAATGTTCATATCAATCGAGGCAAGACTCAATTAGCATATGACGAATCAATATTTAAATTCACATTACACAAATTTCAATTATTTAGAAAAATATATGGAATGAAAACGAGGATGAACATTGATAGAGGGTCTGTTTATGGAATCTGAACGCATGTGATTTACAAATTTCCACAACCTAACCCTAAATTTAAACAATTGGATCCCCATACTCGAAACCCTAAAACAACCCCAAAAATTGAAATGGGCAAAATAAAAAATAATAACTAAAAGACCCACCCATCCTCTTCCTCACATGATCACACTTATGGTACGCCACTCTCGCATTTATTACATACTACTATAATATACATTTTTTTTTCGAATTTCGATTAATTTATAAATGGAGGGTTTTTTCGTTCAAAATAGAGGTGAACCCAGAAATTTATTTTAAGGAATTCACAAATGAATAAATAATTTAGGAAGTTAATGTGTAATTTTACCATTATATTAATCTGTGATTAAGGGACAGGAGAGGGTAGCAAAACCACTGTCTATCTATCCTCCCTCTCTTTACCCTATCCACAATGTTTGAATCGAATCAAAACTTCCACTACTCAATTTAACCACAAATTATAAGGGTAAAACTCATGTAATCATGCATATAATATATAGTTTTGAATTTTGATTAAATTAAAGGTCTAACATGATCGGACTCGTAAATGAATGGCAAAGTTTTTCTACTGTTGTTTTCTTCAACCTCAAAATGATAAAATTATTTTAAAGTCTTTTAAAAAAATTATAAATCAATATAATAGTAAAATTATCCTTTGACTTTTTAAAATTTTATAATTCAATTATTAACCTGAACTTTATTTCTATCTCATTTTGCTCCCTACTCAATAAATCAATATAATTATATTTGTAAATATACAACCCACTCTTTGAAAATTGTTAAGGAAGGTTGTCGTTTAATGAAATATTATTTATATAATCAATAAAATTAATATCTATATATTTGAATGATTGTATATAATAAACATAAAAGAACAAAACCATTAATTATAAATATGAAATTCATTAAGCAAATTACGAACGAAATTTTTAGGATCAGATCAATGATCGAATCAGTCAAATTATCGATTTATAGGTTGGATTAAAGAAGTTTAAAACAATTTAAAACCATAAAACGGAATAAAATAGTTGGGTCAGTTCAAAGAGGAACGAATTTAAGTCTCCAAAAATAATTAAATATTTAATTTAAGTAATTTTAATCCACTAGGGGCCTTTTCGGCCACCTTGGTAAAGTGAGAAATTGCAATTTCAGCCCCAAGCAATAATTAAAGATTTAATTTAAGTCATTCTAATCCCTCTGATTAAAGGAATATTTGCATTTTTTGGTCGCTTTAAAAAAAATCCAATTTAAGCCTCTTCAACAATTTCTCTAGCTTTATTAGAAGTGTAAAATTATATTAGCTTTTCAAATTGATTAAGCAAATAATTTTTTTGAACAATTTCATTATAGGTTCTGATTATATCTATTCTTTTTGATACAATACCTAGAACTATTCATAACTACTCTCGAACCCATACATAGGAGGATAATGAGTTTCAGCGAATTCAAACCTACATTCTCTTGCGTTGACAACAATACTCATACCAATCGAATTAATACTCTCTTAAAAAAATTAATAGTGGCACTTTTAAGTACAGCTAAAATTGGGTAATGTAAGCGAGAGAGAAAGGGTATATATTGACTTACAGCTAAGCAACCCTAATTAAAAAGCTTATTATTATTAATAATCATAAACAACAGATTTAAGTATGAGTTTAATTATTTGGTGATTATCTTTAATTATTGAGATTCGTTTTAAAGATTTGATGCTTTAATTTCGCTTCAACACTGCACACTGCCACCACCACAGTCTCGTGCGGTTTTAGAGGCCATCACGTGCTCTATCACATGACTTCCAGTTGTATTTTTATTTTTATTTTAAAAAATTGTCTAATTAACAATAACCTTATTTTCTTTCGATGAAAATAAAATAAAAATAAAATTTTAACGACCTTATTAATTTTAAGGGGTTAGTTTTAAATTTGATATAAAAGGAGGATTTTAGTTTAGCTAGTTCGATTTATTGATTTTGGTTTGAATTGTATTAATTTTTACTCTGTTTTTGTTGTAATAATTTAATATTTGTGGTTACTCGGTCATGTATTTGTATTGTACTTTTAACGCTTTTGAAAATCATGTGTAATTTGATGGTAAAAGTATCATATAAGTTATTGTACAATGAATCAGATTGCATCTTGTCCCTTTCTACTAAAATATGAATAAATTAATCATTATATATTAGATCAAAGAGTAAATTAGACAGTTTTATTAAAAATTCATCCACCATATTGTTCAAAATTGATGTGCTCGACAGAACAACCAGAGATCAATGTACATAGATCAATTTTTAACAATAGAAATGGATGAATTTTTTAATAAAATGATCAAATTTCTCTTCGATTTAAAGTACAATAATTAATTTACCTTTTTTTTAGTAAAAGGGGCAAAATACAGCCTAACTACTAGAAGAGAGACTTTCATGGTACTTCTATTTACTTTTATATTGAAAGGATATAATTATTTGTCTATGAAATACGTGAACATAAAATGGTATTATATTGGCAATAAATTTTGTGGTTTATTTAAATTAAAACAAAATTTATTGTGTAAAATTACATAGAATAAATATTATGTATCACATTGCACATAAAATTAAAATTCATATATATTAACCCTTTAATTTAAACATTCAATTTATTTTTTGTCTACCTATAAATCCCATCCTCTACTTTACGAAAATTAAGAAGTTAATAGTATCCTAAGTCAACCAATCATTAATTTAAAAAATATTAAAAAATTATTTTTTATAAAATAAATTTTATTATCATGAAAATATTTTTATATAAAATAAATAAAAATCCATGAATTTTAATCTTCTACCCAAAACTTCATTAATTCTTCTTCTGTATGATTAATAATTTTTTATTCAAATCGATAATTTAATAAATATTTTGTAATCATTTTATTTTATTTTTACTATTAATTTTATTTAATAAACAAAATAAAATTGTTTAACTTAATTGTTTGTGTTTTTTTACGCCTTTTAACGGCAAAAACTGAAAGACAAAACGCAAAAGGCCTGGGAGTTTGTGCCAATTTATATATTTTTTGTCATCTTCCACTTCCACCCTCACTTTAATCGTATAGTTGCTGTCACTTAGGGGGCTAATGTAGTAATTTAGTATACCAGACGACGTTCTCCCAAGACAAAATTTGACAGGTCCTGGAAAATCATTAATGTCCTTCAGATGAGATGTCATCTTCATAATAATAATAATAAACTTTATATATATATTTGGATTTTTTCAAGAGAAAAAGAAATATATAAAGTTTTATTTATTATTCATGTTCGAGATTTATGATTATTTTTTAATAATATTATCTCTAAGGTTCGATTTATCTCTTTAGGAATGCAGTGTGATTTACCATTACATCTAACTACTTGTTAGTACTAAATTTAAATTTTTTTAATTAGAAAAACATATAGCTAAATCAAATGGTATCAAAGTTATCCGGAGATTTTCTTTTATAAGTGAAAGTTGTTTGTTTTTATAAACCAATTACGATTTTCGATAGAATTGGGAAATAAAATTCAAAGATAAAATTAAATATAAACATTTAAAAAATATATATATCAAACTTTGATTTTAATTCAATTGTATATAATGTGTAAACGTAAAATGACTATTTTAAAATTTTATTTATTTATATATTTATTAGATAAACATAATTATTTATACAATTGAATAAAAATAATTATATATTGATAATTGTGTTAGTGAATTTTAAAAATGAAATAAAATGAAATTTTCACATTTAAAATTATATAAAATTAAAGTTCATATATAACATTACACATTCGATGAACATGGGTAATGAAAGGATTAAATCACTATTTGAGGCTTGAGCTTGACAATCAATCACGCATTGGGGCCTAAGTTTTTTTTTGTCTAAATTAGGCCTTGAACTTTGTAATTGATCCCACATTGGGGCTTGAATTAAATAATTATTCCCATATTAGGACTTAAACTTTTATTATTATTATAAAAGTTAATCCTAAGCTTGACAATTATTCCTATATTAGAGATTGAACTTAACGATTATTCTCACAAACTAATTTGGAGCAAAAAAAAAAAATTGAAGCCGAATGCAAAAAAAGTTGTGAAGTTGAAACATCAAAAAGTGATCTAACCAAATCATCACATAATTTCCCTGATACCCTCACATTTTGCTAACCTACTCCATATGCGCACGACGCACCCGTACGACCACTGCCTCGTATTTTGATTAGGTTACGCGGCAAGATATGATTGGGTGTTGGCATAATGCACCTCGGCGTAGGTTAGGATTGGTGGGCTAAGATCTTGTCAAAGCCATGTTCGCGTCAACTTCAGCTAAGGTGGAGTGAACAAATAGATAAAAAATATAAATTAAGAAAATTTAAAATTTAATAGAAATAATAAATTCATTTTAAACGAGTTAATATTGTTTGAGTTAATCATAATACATTTATCTCACTGCATTAAATTTAAATATTAAAAATATGGGTTCAAATAATACAAATTCAAATATTTACAAATATTTAATTTATTTCTCATCATAATTTTAGATAATATTCAATTAAAATATTTTAAATATTTTATTTGCAAATAACAGCTTTGAAAATCTAAATCAATTACTCCTTTTTTAGTTTTTATAAAATGCGAATTTAATAACAATATTTAAATTTAATGTAATTTATAAATGAAGTTAAATTTTTAAAAAATATATTTAGTATATCAAAAACTAATTAATTTTTCACCTTAATCAATGTTTAGCAACGTTAATTAATAATTTGATCTGCAGCACCTTGTTTTTTGTTTTTTTTATAATTTTTTTGACCATAATATTATTAGAATAATCACACATTAATATAATATTATTAATTTCTTTACCCTTTAATAATATTATTACAATAATACGCAATTATTAATAAAAATAATAAAATAATAAATATACAGCTTCTTTTTTTTACTTATTTATTTATATTTCCTCTGCTCGTTTTGCCATAATACGCAAGGTGCTCTCCCTTTCCTTCTTCTTTATAGTCCATTCATTTTCAGTTCGGATCTCCAGTTCGGGTTTTCGGATGCCCGGTTTGTAAACCTGAAACATAGAATGGAACCATCGGAGCTGAAGAGGTCGAAGGACTCGCCGAACTCGGACGAGTCAACTCGTCGATCGTCATTTCCCGACGAAGTGCTGGAGCGAGTTCTCTCCCTTTTGAAATCCCACAGGGACCGGAGCTCCGTTTCTTTGGTTTGCAAGGACTGGTACAACGCGGAACGGTGGTCGAGGACTCACGTCTTCATCGGAAACTGTTACTCCGTTTCGCCGGAGATCGTCGCGCGGCGGTTCCCGAAGATAAGGAGCGTGACGTTGAAGGGGAAACCTAGGTTTTCTGACTTCAACTTGGTGCCGGAAAATTGGGGAGCCGATATCCACGCGTGGCTGGTCGTTTTCGCGGCCAAGTATCCGTTCCTCGAAGAGCTTAGGCTTAAGCGAATGGCGATCAGCGATGAAAGCTTGGAGTTTCTCGCCGTTTCTTTCCCTAACTTTAAAGCTCTTTCCCTTTTAAGCTGTGACGGTTTTAGCACTAACGGACTTGCCGCCATTGCCACTCACTGCAAGTAAGTTCGTCACTTCTTATACTTGAAAATTCAAAAAATCGCTGAAAAACTTTCTTTGATTTATCATTTTTAAAAAATCTTGTGTTTATTTGGGATATACCATGGAAAGTGAAGGAAGAAAAAAAAAAGTAGATTAATTTTTTAATTTTCTTTTCTTTTTTTTCCTTGGGTTCCTTTTTGGTTTGTATTTATTTATTGGAATATGACGCTTGGCCTATAATTGTCAAAGGGGCATTTTGATGTAAGGCTTATCATTGATGTCATTGCCAGCAACACAAATATCATTTTCCACTAATTTTGCATTATTGGGAATTTAATTTTATGATAAAATCTTCTCAAAATATTATGATAAAATTTAAATCTATGTGTCTTATCTTTTTTCTTGTAAATGAATTTATTTGCATTGAAAATCTGCTCAAATTGTCTATTTCATTACAATTATAAAGCTGAAATTGTAAGGAAACCAAATCTATAAACTAGTTTCTACTAGAGATGAAGTAGAAGATTGCTGGATTCTATTTTCTGTAAGTAGTTTACTTAGTTTAGAAAGATAGTGCAAATAATGGGCATATTTTTGGGTATTGGTTAGAAAATGATTGACATGATTTTCTCTTTCTCTTTTTTTTTTCTCTTTACTTGACGAATAATATGGACTTTTAGTGGAAATTAGAAATGAAAGTATGAAACAGCTCTTACTTTTCCAATTCCTTTCACTTTTTTGTCTTCCTTTTTATTTGATGTGACATTGTCACTTTTATTATGCATTTATTGTGGGCATATCCTTGATGTTATCATTTCCGGATATGCCTATTTTCATTAGTTGGGAGAATTTACATCTTTATATGTGCTTTATGAATGATTGAAGAAGAAATGTATGTACCTTCTTAGTTTCTTAGAGCTAATTGCCTGTAGATATGGTGGTATTTTAGGTGGTTCTTGGACTGCATTATCAATTTGATTCCGTGCTATGGACGTTTTTAATTTCATAATTTCATTTGCAGGAACTTGACTGAGCTTGACATACAGGAGAATGGCATTGATGATAAAGGGGGTAGTTGGTTGAGCTGCTTCCCGGAAAGCTTCACATCATTGGAAGTGCTCAACTTTGCCAACTTGAGTAGCGATATTAATTTCGATGCTCTTGAGAGGCTTGTAGGTAGGTGCAAGTCAATGAGGGTTTTGAAGTTGAATAGGAGCGTATCGTTGGAACAGTTACAAAGACTTCTTGTTAATGCCCCTCAATTAGCTGAGCTCGGTACGGGCTCGTTCTCGGAAGAACTTACTTTCCGCCAATATGTAGAGCTTGAAAGTGCGTTAAGTAATTGCCAGAATATGCATACGCTATACGGTTTGTGGGATGCCAAGGGAATATATCTCCCTGCCTTGTATCCTGTGTGCACGCATCTAACGTTCTTGAACTTGAGCTATGCTGCTTTGAGAAGCGATGAACTGGCTAAACTTCTGGCTCATTGTCCACGACTTAAACGCCTCTGGGTAAGAAGACTCCTTTATTTCAACTCTTTCCGTTTTGTCTCGTTGTTTTAGGAAGTAGTTCACTAATGGCTCCATGCTGTGTTGCATATGACTCTTTCATGATCCTTAGATTGCTTCACGTCATGATGACTTGACAAATTAAATATTTTCATAGTCAAGAACAGTTGGTTGTTTGAGCAAGAAATTCCTGCTCATCCAAAGGGCAAACATTGATAACATGCATTCTTGTTTAATAACCATAAATTGTGGCGAGCTTAACTTCCTAATACTTTTGTTATAGGTCTTGGACACGGTAGAAGACAAGGGACTGGAGGCTGTTGGACTGAACTGCCCCTTGCTTGAGGAACTACGAGTTTTCCCTGCTGATCCGTTTGACGAGGAAATTATCCATGGAGTCACTGAAGCTGGGTTTGTGGCTGTGTCTTTTGGTTGCCCGAGACTCCACTATGTTCTCTATTTTTGTCGTCAAATGACTAATGCTGCTGTAGCAACCATTGTACAGAACTGCCCTGATTTTACTCATTTCCGATTATGCATAATGAACCCGGGTCAACCAGATTATATCACAAATGAACCTATGGATGAAGCTTTTGGTGCTGTGGTTAAGACGTGCACTAAACTTCAGAGGCTTTCAGTTTCAGGTCGCTTAACTGATCTGACATTCGAGTATATCGGTAGGTATGCTAAGAACTTGGAGACCCTCTCAGTGGCATTTGCAGGCAGCAGTGACTGGGGGATGCAGTGTGTTATGGGAGGTTGTTCAAAACTAAGGAAACTTGAGATACGAGACTGCCCGTTCGGAAATGCTGCACTGCTGTCAGGTTTGGAGAAGTACGAATCTATGAGGTCACTTTGGATGTCGGCCTGCAATGTGACAATGAATGGTTGTAGGCTATTGGCAAGGGAGATGCCTAGGTTGAACGTTGAGGTAATGAAGGAGGATGGAAGTGATGATAGTCAAGCTGATAAAGTCTATGTTTATCGTTCGATTGCTGGCCCACGGAGGGATGCCCCACCATCTGTTCTTACCCTCTGAAATGCTTGGTAATCTCTCTCTCTATCTCTCACTCAAACACACACATGCTGGCATGCCCTCACAGGGTCCTTAAAAGTTGTACTGTATCGCAAAGGATGTTTATTCTCTAGTTGAAACGGGTTGGTAGTGTTTATACCGGTTCAGTGTTATGGCTCCATTCATTTTATTTCCTGATGGAGCTGAGCTATGTTTATCTTTATTCATTGATATTTAGTTTCGGGTTCTTTTGAGACTGAATTTCTCAGTTCTCTTCTGTTTCAAAGAATGAAGGCATGTTTTCAGCTGTAAAAGGTTACACAAAAGACAACATGAGGATTTGCAGAACTCGAAGTCGATTATTCAACGTTGTTTTCTTTCTTTTAGGCGACAGGCAAACAGAGAAACATTTTAAGTTTGGACCGTCTAAGCATCTAAAGCCTCGAAGGTCGGGAACAAGTTTGCCTCTTTTGCTTGATTTACTGCACCCCTGAAGAGCAAGATCGCTAGACTGCCAACACAAAAGTGTATGAAGCAACCATGGCAGTGCGTTACAAACGAACTAAAATCCGTCCCTACAACGCATTGCCACCCAGGTCCGTACACCCTGTCGAAATCCTGCATTTAGAACTCAAATCAAAGATGCATACGGTATATAGTTTCCAACATATTCGATACCCCATATGGAGTTACAATAAATTCTAGCTTAGAGCCCTCACCTTTTTTATAAACTGGGCTATATCAGTCGATTCAGTGGCTTCGAAGATATCAAGAGCTTTTGCAGCTAAGTGAAGTGCAGCCTTCTGCATCGTATGGAGCATATCGGTTTCGCCTACAATCGCTTTACCCTCCAACATCGCTTTGGATAAACCTTGGTTATTGGGGAAGAAAGCTTGAAGAGGAAGGCAGTGGAGACTCAAGGCTATATAATGGAAAGGATTATATAGAAAAATGAACCAGAAAGTCCAAGTCCGAACCCACAGAAAACTGGTTCGATCGATTAAAAGCCGGTTGGTTACTTGATGCAATGGATTAAAAGTTGACTTAGGCATATGCTAAAACTATTTGCAGAATGTGTCAAAAAGAGATGAAACTATATTTGGGTCCACATTATCTTTGATGATATGTGAGTTTGTGGTAGTATGATATATTGCTTTATCTTTCTTTTTTATTTGATCAAAAAGGACCAAATTTTGATTAACTTTCCTTATTGACCTTCCCACATTAGTGTATTATTACATGATCATTTTCCCATACGATAAAGACGGGGTCTTAGTTGATAAATTTAGGTTACCCAATTCCTTAAATGTAAATTATAATTGCAAAGTAATATTTGAATGGTTTGTAATTTGTGGTAGCTGCAGATCGACATCTTTGATTAGTTTTTCTTGAATTAAAATTCTAATATTTTTCAAAATCTTATTTGGTGTTATTGTAAGTTTAATGTAATATTAGTTGATTATTTTCACATGATACTCGTAAAATAGGTCATCATTTAATTAATATTCAAAAAGTATCGTGACTAAAAATGATCAAATTAGACAATAAATATTATATTCACAACTTCGTATATAATATGAAACTAATAACAGAATTTGGCCTATTGAATTTAATTGTCATTGTTTGGGTCAAGGCTGAAATTTTAAATTCATTATACACGAAGATTAAAATTGATCAAATTATAATACAAGAACTAAATTCGTAATTTACGCGTAATATAAAGACTAATAGTAAAATTTGACTTGTTAAATGCGGATATGGTGATGGGATTAAGGGTGAGCTAATAGAGAATTTGACTTATTTAAATGCACTTGTGTGATGCAATTAATTTTGACCATTTCGAGTTTTTTTTATCGGTTCAATTTTTCAACTTTAAATAACTGAAGTGACAACTTTTACTATTTATCATACAGAACTTTAATCCACTTAAAAAAATTAAATTAAATGATTTATGCTTACCATTTAATTGATTAACACATAAAATTAGTCAATTAAACCAATTTTTTTTAATTTTAATTGAATCAGTCAAACCGATAAATTTATTCTTCCCAAAATGGGTTTTTCAAAACTAGTTGGGTTGAGTTTGACAGATATAAAAAAAAGTAAAAAAAGGTAAAAAGAAAAGGGTTCACATGTCCAAAATCATCTTTACCTGAAAAGCAGCATGGAATCCATAAAGTATACTCACGGTGAACCTGTGAAATGTGAAAGCTACGCTTTCCTATGAATATGGTTTCAAGGAGGGCAGTAACATGGACCATGAATCTGCAAGAAGCAACTATTAGGGCTAAGAAAAATATAGTCCAGAAATTGAAAATTGATTTAAACAGTAATTTTTTTTACAATTTTTGAAAAATAAGTTAAAAATTTTAAGATTATTTGAATTGAATTGAATTAGATCGAATCAAAGTTTATTTTTATTTGATTTATACTTTATTTTATTATGATGTAAAAGTAAATGTTTTAAAATAATCAACATAAACTTTTTTACAAAATCAAGTTTCAAAATAGGATAGGAAGAATTATATTAATAGAGTTTGAACGTGATTTAACTACTGCTTACTTATGTTGTTAACAAAAAAAATTAAAATTTTATATAAAAAATATTTTTCAAAAAGTATATATATAAGAGTTAGGATAAACTATTTTAGATAGTCACTCAACTATCAAGAAGTTTTTTTTTTATCACCGACCTTAAATGATTAATGGAAAGATGACAACTTTTAAAATTGGCATAGTAACAACTTTTACCCTCAACATTTATACATTGTGTTAATTTAGTCTTGATTCTAAAACAATTAACTCTCGATATTTAACATTGTGTAATTTGATAAGATTCCATAAGATTCACGCTTGAATCATTCAACAACTCAAAATTTAAAAGATATCCAATTCAATTTCTTGAAAATAAAAAAATACCCACTTCATCAATTCAACCCAAATTCAACTCTAACAACTTCAAAAAAAAAATTGATTTGCTTAATCAATGGCAACTAGATCAAGTTAACAAAAAAATGAGTTAATCGTCATTGAAAGATATCTAGTTCTTAGCCATTTGAAGTATAAGGAAAGAAATGTATCTGGGGATTATCTAGTTTAATTATAAACATAAAATTTTTGTTTTTGTTTTTGTTTCTAATTTTAACATTGTGTATTGAATTACATTTCATGTAAAAAAGCAAGATAAACTTAGGTAATTATAAAGATTGAGAGCTAAAATTTTAAAATATAAGACTAAATTGACAATTGGTAACCAAAAAAGAAAAAAATTGACTAGTTGAGTGACCATTTTATAACTTTTCATAATTTGGTGACTAAAAAAAACTTATTGATAATTGAGTGACTATTAATATAGTTTATATTGATAAGCTAAAAATAAATAAAAGAATCTTTAACGAAAAAATAAAAAATTAAATCGAATCAAATTAAATTATCATAAATAATTTAAAAAATTAAAAAAATCCCACACAACCAAACTCAACTCTAATATTAACAATAATATATATATTTAGGTATTTTTACTTCAAAGCAAAGAACCTACTTTTTTTTTTTATTACCATTACTCATCATTTCAGCTATGGTACCATACAAATGATAGGGCTTGAAAATGGTCCACATTCATCTTACCCTAGCATGTGATACTGCTGATTTCAATGGCATCTGTCCTAAAATCCAAGTTTCCTTAAGGCCCACTAAAGATCCCATTAGGCCTCATTTATTTCTAGAAATTATGTTTTATGTGTTTTTTTAGGATTTAATTTCTTTCAAAAAATATTTGTCGACTGAGTGTTAACTTAATTGTTACGGGTATTATTGTCAATGTAGGAGGACGTGGGTACGAGTGCGCTGAAGTGCATTATCCTCCTATTTATGGGTTGGGGAGGGGCTATGGATAGTTTTAAGCATTGTGTTAAAAAGAGCATATCTGAGCAGAAACTATAATGAGTCTGTTGTTTGTGTCAAGATTGGAATTTAAAAATCCTGAAAGAACAGGAACAAAGAATGATCAAATTGGAGAACATAAACTAAATCTACAACTTTGCGTATAGTATAATACTAATAGCGGAATTTAATTGTAACCATTTGGATCATGACTATAATTTTAAAATTCGGAAAATATAGAAGCTGAAGTAGATCCAATTATAGGGATTAAACCCATAATTTATACATAATAAGGGGACTAATAGTAAAATTTGACCCTAAAAAAACTACTACCTAAACCTCACTTACAACCCTACTTGAAGGTTAGGTATGGTCAAATGAAAGGTCTATTTAGGCTTTTTCTTTGAATATGATTATTTGAGCCTATTATCACCAATAAAAAAAATTAAAAAATCTTGTGCTTCAATCCAAAAACACGATGAGAGAAGCTTAGTTTAAGCAACTTTCTGGTAAGCTATCTCTCTCACAATTGAAGCAATCATAATCAAAGCCATATCGGAATTGGATCTATTTTTTGAGGTCCCATTGCTTTATATTTTTCATTATCTTATATCCCTTTCTTGCCCTACAAATTACTGATTTGTATCTTACTTTGAAAATAGAAAAGAAATAGGTTGAAGAGATTCTTAGTCATGTTTTGCATGGTAGGATCAATGGCAATTGACAAAGCATATAGTAACCAATGCCATGATCTATGGGCTTAAGCACATGTTTTGATGTTTTCCATTGACTGCTCGCATTGCAATTCATGTATCTGCCCATAATGAGTGTATGCCAATCTGCTTAGATAGCTACGATTGAAAGTCAAACCAATTTGCTTTTCTTTTTTCCAATAGTGGTTCCACACACCACCCCGGCGAGGTCCTTATTATGTTTGGTTTAATGGTAAGGACCATACTCAGCTGCGGGGTAGGGTTACGATTGAGCGGATTAGGTTGGTTTTGAATCAAGTCAATCGAGATTCGATTAAGTTTGGATTATTTTGATTTTAGGTCATCGTGGATTTAAGTTGTTTTGTATTTTTGGACTATTTCAGATTTGGGTAATTTTGGGTTTAAGACATTCAAGCTTATTTATTAAGTTTTTAGGACGAGTCATCTCGACTTTAAATCATTTAGGATTATTTTGTATTTTGGTAATTTTTATTTGAATCTTTTTGTGCTCAAAATCATTTCTGGATTTAAGTTGACAGAATTTGATCAAATTTAGGTTCAAACTAATTAGATTTAACTTTGGAGTTAATTTATAGCTCTAGCAAAGCACCCACAACTAACTAATTATACAAGACTCGGACTTAAAACCTCAAAATTCCTGAAATTTTCGCTTTAAAATTAAAAACACGGATAAATAAACATCAAATTCTCAAAGTGTAGTGATTGATACAATTACCCTAATCCCAACCTCAATTAGGCAAATAAATTTCTCCCCAATTACCATTCCCATTGCTCATATTCTCAATCATAATTGTCCATTCAATACCTGAAACAAATGCAACCATATAATGGGAAGATTCCACTAAGAAATGAGAAGAAACCAGATCCAAATGTCCCATCACCCAACGTTCCATTTGCCTTTTCTTCTTCTTTAACCCCCTATTATTGGAACTTTTTTTTTTTTTGGTCTCTTGTTTTGGAGTAAATGAACATTGAATTTATATATTTATTATCTGTACCCTTTCTCTTTGAAGCAAAGATATTTTGTAATTGTGCATCTCTTTTAGAAAATTTTTATTTGTTTTCCCTTGTGCCCTACTTAAAGCTACACCACTCTCTTGCTTTTGCACATTATGTATTTTTTGTACGTAACGTTTCATATATATGGCATCAAATAACAAAAACAGTGCATTATCATAGAGTTTTAGGCACTTTATAGCCCTATATCCAACCATGGAAACTTTACAATTGATGAACAACAACAAAAAAAGCCCTACATATAGGGAAAACAAATGCCTTTGAAAACTAGTTTGAAAATTGAAAACCAATATGTAAGAAAAGATTTAGTCTCTGTATTGTACGTAAGTTGTGGATTTAGTCCATGTACTATTTGAGTGGATTAATTTTAGTCGTTATATTTTTCGAATTTTGAAATTTCAATCTTGACTCAAATTGTCATTGTTAATTCTATTAGCTAGATTTTTTATAAGTAATATGTGGAAGTAGCCAGTTACATAACATTATATACGTGATAATATGTTTGCCGTATAAGATTTTAGAAATAATAGGACTTAATGAATTTAACATAAAATCTAAAAATGACCAAATTAAATTAAGGGTTGATGATAGGGTGTTATATGATAATATTGAGTAAAAAAGAGGGACAAAACGAAGACCCCACTAAGATAAAGCCGGTGAATATATAAGTACTTGATGGATTTTACAAATATGCGGTTCCAAAGTAGGGGCAGACCCTCATTGGAGTTGAGGAGGACCTTGGTCTCCTAATATTTTAGAATGAAAATTCTATATAATTTTTTTAAAAATTTCAATTAATTCTTTCTAAATTTTTAAAAATTTTAGTTAGCCTATTTTCATTTACGCCATATGTAACATGTATACGCGTATTTATAATTTAATCTATCTGTTCTGAATATGCTTCACACGTCATATTTGAGATGACGTTTAACACTAACATTGGTGGTTAGGCTTGCCCCTTTGGATGTGCGTTTACTTTCAGAGCGGTGACTTTAACTTTCCTTTTGTCTCATGCTATAATATCGCTACAGTATCCAATCTCACCGCCACCGCAAGTAAACACACCGTGCATCCAATTACTTCTTAAAAAAACAAAAATTAAATATAATTATTTAATAAAATCATAAAGACTTGGTCTAAATTGAACCTTAATTCTTGTGACAAGATTTCATAAAATATTGACCCGTGACCCACAGTTACATAATAATATGGGGACATTTTGTATGGGAATACGACAATCGTAGCATAGAATTAGATTTTTTGAACATTTCAATTGTCTTTTTACGAGGGAGTTTTTCTTTTTTTTCCCTTTGTTTATGATGTTCTTGCCAATAAGCACAGATACCATAAATTCCTCTTCTTCTTTTCAAAGCTCAAAAAGGGTTAATTTTTTGAGATATCTTCAAGTCATATCAATTTTTTTTAATACTTAAGTCCTTAAAGTATCAATATCGTATCAATCACGTCCTTATATTAGTTTACAAGTTAGTTTAGGAGTTGAATTCTATCATGGATTTGATATGGAGCATATTTAAAACACATACGTACTTATTGCACGAATAACTTAAATTTAACATGTCATATTCATATTGTTCATATGATAAGTACATAAGTATTTAAAATCTTATTTAAGATGTTCCACGTCAAATCTGAATTATCATTTAATACCTGATTTAATGACCAGATTGATACAATATTAATAATATAATAACTCAATTAAAATTCCCCTTTTATATTCTCTTTTTGCATTTTTTTTTTGTTTGACGATAACACAACTTTTGTTCTTTTCTTAAATTTCTCACATTATCTAAACCAAGATTTATTTATTAATTTTAATAAAAATGAAGGGAAAAAAAGTTAGAAAAAGATGGCAACTTTATTTACAAATGGTATGTTGGTTCATTTTGCACTTCCTATTGGAAAGGTAAACAGCTAAGCTCAAAGGCATATCCAACAAAGGGGGGCTTCACATGGGTTTTCTACATTTTCTTTTTAGTTAAAATATGCCATAAGTATTTGTAATTTAGTCCCTATCTTTTCATATTTCAAAGTTTAGGTCCAGTTGTTAAAATTATTTTACTCAATTCAAGTTCGTAACACCACTATTAAGTGAGTATTTATTTTATATCAAAACGTCACACCAACAAATTAAACAGCGTTAACAATCGGAGTTGAATTTTAAAATCTAAAAAATAAAGGAATTAAAATTCTAAAAATAAATTGGGTGGTCCGGGGCTTTGTGTTTTATTTTGGTTCTTCTTTATGTATGTATCTTACTTGGCAAATTTGTAGGTTTTTAATGAGTGATTTTCAAGTGATTCCTAATTCATTCACTTCTTTTAAAAGAAATGCATGAAGTAAGGACTTACTTAAAAAAAAAAAAGTTTGGGTGCTCGAGAAATATAGTAAAAATTCAGCTCTTTATTCTTTAACGAAACGCAATACCGAACTTTTTAAAGTGTTCTTTTAGATTTAGGTCAAATTTTACTTTTAGTCCTTGTAATATGCATAAATTGTGTATTTAGTCTATGTACTTTAATTTGGTAAATCTTAGTCATTGTACTTTTTTTAATTTTAAAATTTCAATCTTGACCTAAACAGTAGTAGTTAAATTATATTGTTAGTTTTGTACTATGTGTTAGGTCTACGTTCTCTAATTTAATCACTCTTAACCCCTTATACTTTTCAAATTTTGAAATTTTAGCCTTTGACGTGTACAACAACTGTTAAATTCATTTACTTGCTTTTCGTAACTAATATGTAGAAATAACAAGTTAGCATGACATTTCACATGTAATAATATGTTTGCTACATAAGATTTCGGAAAATAGCAAAACTTAATGAATTTAACAATTTCCATTTAGTCGTGATTGGAGACTAAATTTATAACTTATGTATAGTACAAGACTAATGGCAAAATTCAACCTTAAGGTTAACTCACAAATTGGCCTCTGAATTATATCTTTGTTTATTATGGTATTTAAATTATTTTATCCCATTTTGATAGGTAACCTACCATTTTTGTCTTATTTTACCCCAAATTTATTTGCCCATAATAAGGGTGTGCTATGTGTTACTTTTTTATTGACAATCTTTTTTTCTTTATTATAAGGTAAATTGAGACGAAAATGATAATTCAAGCACTAAAACGAGACAAAAAAAAGTACTAAAATGAAAAAGTAGATAAATTTTGGGGACTAACTCTTGACTTAAGCCTTCTCTTGAAGAGGAACTAGGTTGAAAGTGAGTCCTACCTATATATGTATATCTATTAGTTGCCAAAAAGTGGTACGAAACTCAACTTAGAATATCACCTTTAGAAAGTAATTATTGTATTAAATTCAATTTCATCCAATGTTAACAAAATGGGATGGGTTAATATAAGTAAAAAAAGTTAAAAAGGTATGAATGGTATAATTAACATATAATTAAGTAAAGTTGATAATCTTACCATATCTTTTAAAAAATTGTGAGAATCACAATTTCAATCTCGTGAATGTTTATTGTATAAAATTAAAGTTGGAGGGGCTATCTTCCCTAATTCCAACAAACTCAAAGCTATAGCTTTTAGCCACTCTTTTATTCCATAATTATACACCATTCTATTAACAACATCCAACAATTCATCTTACGTTATGATCATATCTGCTCTTTCTAACATAATATCCTCCTCAATCCATAAATGGTAGGATAATGCACCTCAGTACGTTCAAACCCACGTCCTCTTGTATTGACAACAATACCCGCATCAATGGAACTAAAACTCAATCGATATATACATATATATATATATATTTTATAATATTCGGTCTTTAATCATTTAGTCTTGAGTATATATGAATGAACATAACCCTTTTCTAAAATCTCATTTAGATCAAATATTAATAAACTTTATATATAATATATATTGTAATAATGAAGTGGTTGATGTATGATGATAACTAATCCAAGTTTCAATCTCCACAAAACTAAAATTGAGTACTAACTAATGCACCATCTATAAACCTCCACTTAAAATAATTTCAATCTAGAATGATTAAAATTGAAACTTATTCAAATAAGTCACTCAAAATATTTAAATTTGATGATAAAAATTCGAAATGATCTGAACACAAATGATTTAAATTTAAAATGGAATTCGAACCCAAAATTATCTAAATTTGAGATATGTATAGAATAATTGTGAATTTTGTTAAAGAAAGAGGGCTCTAAATTTTTGTTCATGGGTTAATATATCATTTGGTACTTAAATTTAGTTTTAGTATTCAATTTGATACCTGAGATTGGTTTCAATGTTCAAATTAATATCCAAACCAACCAACATCATGTGATCTAATGAATGTTTGACATTTTGCTCTAGTAAGAAAATATAGGTGCTTAATTGAGACAAGAAAAAAAGCTCAGGTATCAAATTGAACATTGAAACCAAACTCAAATACTTAATTGGGACAAAAAAAACTCAAGTATTAGATTGAAGAAAGCTTAGGTTCCAAAGTGAACATTAAAACTAAACCTAAGTATCAAATCCAGACAAAAAATAATTTACGTACCAAATTAAATATTGAGGCAAAACTTAGATACCAAATTGTATATTAACTCTTTTTATGGGAATTAGGCATTTATCAATTTTTGGTAATAGATGTTGGATTTTGCTTACCATTCTTTACTGCCCTTCTCAATATCTACAGAAGATTTTACTAGATTTTCTCTTTTATTATGTCCAGATATAAGAACTCATAGCTACTCAATGCAAATATAAAATCCATTGATGTACATCAGAAGAGATAAAAAGCTTTTCAATTCCTTGTTTCCTTCATCTCCTTCATCACACTTTTTTTTTGCCTTTAAATCATCTTCATCTCCATCCTATTGACTTTGTTCATCTCCATCCTATTGACTTTGTCACTTTAAACCCCCCATTTCAGTTTCATCTGCAAAAACAAAAAGATAAAACTCCATAGATACGCAGGTTGTATTCCTTCCTTTGATTCCTTTCTTAAAAGCCTAAAATGGGGTTGGTTTAATGTTAGTGATACAATCTAAAACAAACAAAAATGGGAGAAAAAGAGAAACCAAAGCAGCAACAGCAACAACAAAGCTCAGCTGAATCTTTCGAAGCAATGAAATCCAGTCTCAGTCAAGTTATTGAGGGTATATCTTTCTTGATTTCTCTTTCTCATTGCATCAGAGTTTTCACTGTTAAATGGCAACTTATTCGAAAGAAGCTAGAAGAGTTAAGTTCTGGGTTACTGGCGATTGAAAACTGTGGTTCAAGTTCTGCTCAAAACATAGAGGTCTTTTCTGGGTTGGTTCCTTCCATTTTAGTCACCGTAAACGAATGTCACCGTCTCGCAAGAGCATGTGTGGATCTTTCTTATAGTGGGAAACTCTTGATGCAAAGCTACCTCGATGTAATACTTGCTAAATTCGACAACTATGTGAAGGATCTTTCTGGGTTTTACACTACTGGGATTTTAAGCCATGGTTTCGCCATTGTCGTTTCAAGGCCCGGTGTTACTGCTTCCAAAGATGACATGAGGTTTTACATAAGGGATTTGTTAACAAGAATGAAGATTGGGGATACAGAGATGAAAAAACAAGCATTGGGTAATTTATATCAAGTTTTGGCTGAAGATGAGAGGTATGTTAAACTTATAATAGAAATTGGTGATATTGTGAATGTTTTAGTACAGTTTCTTGATTCCCCAGAGGTAGAGATTCAACGAGAAGCTTCTAAGATTGTGAATTTGATCTCTGGGTTTGATTTATATAAAGGTTTTTTGGTTAAAGCTGGGATTATTGGTCCTTTAGTTCGGATTTTGGAGACTGGGAATGATTTGGGTAAAGAAGGAGCTGTTAAATGTGTGCAAAAATTGACTGTTAATGCTGATAATGCATGGTCTGTTTCAGCTCATGGTGGAGTGACTGCTCTGTTGAAAATATGTTCTAATGGTGATTTTGGTGGTGAATTGATCGGTCCTGCTTGTGGGGTGTTGAGGAATCTTGTTGGTGTTGAAGAAATTAAGAGATTCATGGTTGAAGAAGGAGCTATATCAACATTCATCAAGCTTGTAACATCAAGGGAAGACCTTGTGCAGATCAATTCAATGGAGTTCCTTCAAAATATAGCTTCTGGGGATGAATCCCTTACTCGAATCGTTGTTAAAGAAGGTGGGATTCGTGCGTTGATACACGTTTTGGATCCGAAATCGACCGTCTCTTCAAAAACAAGAGAAATAGCATTAAGGACGATCGAAGATCTCTGCTTTTCATCGCAAAACTGCATCAACATGTTGATGAACGACGGGTTCATCGATAGACTGTTGTTCTTCCTTCGCAATGGCGAGGTTTCGGTTCAAGAATCAACTCTAAAAGTGACATCCAGGCTTTGTTGTGCATCAGAAGAGGCTAAGAAAGCAATGGGGGATGCCGGTTTCATCCCCGAGCTCGTGAAACTGCTCGATGCGAAGTCATACGAAGTAAGTTCCATAGCAACCACAACACTTCATAGCTTGGTCTCAATTCCAAAAAACCGAAAACAGTTCATCCAAGACGACCGAAACATAGGCTGCCTCCTCCAATCACTTGACCGAGACGAAGCCATTTCAGGTAACAACAAAAAGCTCTTGCTCTCTATACTAATATCATTAACAAGCTGCAATAATGGTAGAAGAAAAATTGCCAGCTCTGGTTATCTAAAGAACATAGAAAAACTTGCTGAAGCTGAAGTTTATGATGCCAAAAGACTTGTTAGGAAGCTGTCTAGCAATCGATTTCGTAGCATGCTGAGTGGATTATGGCATTATTGAATGTAGTTTCTATTTACTGTATATCTATATAAGTGTTTTTGGCCTAATCTTTGATTCACTTGAAATGTTCATTGTGTCCAACAGCTTTTTTTGTGTGTTTAATTTGTAATAAGTAGGAATCTTAATAAAAAAGCTGTTCTTACAGATTTTGATCCTTTGTAAAGTTAGGCATTGTTGTTTGGAGTTACAGTTTCATATGTTGAGAACAAATAAAATACTATAAAGAAGATGCAATTGTAGTTATTTTAGTTAATATATGTATATGTAGATTTCTTTTGGAAGCATCTGTAGGTAAAAATAACTTGGAGTCCCTTGTACTAAGAGTCGGATTGCATTTTGCCCCTATACTCAAAAAATGGGCAAACCAATCCATGTAGGTTAGATCAAAGAGTAAATTGGTCATTTTGTTAAAAATTTCATCCGAATCTACTGTTAAAAGTGGTCCCTATACGTTAACATAAGGTGCATGTGACATATCACGTGTCACTGTTTGGTTATTTAGTCAGCGATGTCAGTTTTTAACAGTAGAAATGAATGGAATTTTTATACAAAGGACTAGTTAGTTCTTTGATCTAATGTATAAGGATTAATTTACCCATTTCTTTAGTAGAGGGTAAAATGTAATCTCACACCAAATACAGGGATATCCATAGTATTTTTACCAACATTTATCTGTTTGCTGCACATGGGGAAGGCTGGAACTCCTAATCAAGCTTTTATCATTATGGGACAAAGACGAAAGGGATAGATGAAAGTTCTAGGCTCTATATTTCATATTCTTGCTTGTCTTATTGCCAACGTTGTCTTATTTGCTTGTCTTATTGCTAATATCGATCTCGTCCATCAATCAACCCTCAACTCAATAGGAAAATTGTCGAAGTAAAACACTTTTAATTTTATTATTTTAACCGAAGTTTCGTTTGTTTTTTATCTCAATTTTTTTACATAATTTTATTTTCATCTTTTTATGGTTTAATTCTGAATTTCATCTTTTTACTTTTACTTTATGAAAATTGTTATTAAAATTTTAACTAAATTTTCCTAAAAAATAGTTTTAAATTTTAAATATGGGAGGAAGTGTGAATTAATATAAAATCGATTTAATTAGTTAAAAATCATTTGAATCGAATTTAAACTAATTTAAATATTTAATTTTGTTCTTATAATTTATAACATGACTGTTTATGTTTATATTTATATTATTATTTATTTATGTTTATTAATCTCTTTCCGATTTTTTTCGATATTTTTATTTTGTGATGGTTAATCCGATGATTGAATTGAAAATTGTTGATAAGATCAATTTGACCATAATCTGATTCTTACAGCATTAATTCACCCGCAAAGGCCTTTGTTTCTTATTTATATTGGCTTTTATACTTAGCACAAGATTACGATGAGATTTCGCTTCAGTTTAGGAATGCTTCTTAAAAGTGCTTTTGGGGAGGAAAAAAACATTTCTGGAGGAGTTGAAAATCCTTCTCTTAAAAAGCAACTTATTCAGAAATACTTTTGTTCCAAAAGTACTTCTTAGAAACGATAATAAACCGACCCTTAAACATTACATAAAAATTATAAGTGAAGCAATAAAATATTTATGTTTAAAATTTCAATTAACATCAATTTTGAATTCCATCCTTGGATCCACTTGAAAAACTTGGACTAGGTGTAATTGGTACTCCATATTTAATTTCAACCAAGCTCAATAATCCTTTGACTTTAGGCCCCTAAAGTATTTGGGTCCTAGCAAACCAACCATTTCTCAGATGAGGCAATTTTACATGTGTGAGACCCATTCTTTGATTGTGAGATGTATCCAAATATAATGAAATTATAATATAAGAAGAAGAAGTTCAACTTTTAGATTAAATATATTTATAGATTGAACTATCATTCAAGTTCCAATGGGGAATTCAAAAATATTTTACGGGATCGAAATTTAATTATAATTTTTTTAACAATTAAAGTGTAATTTTATCTCATATATGCATATATATTATTTTATAATTCCATTGTTTAAAAAAAAATCAAATAGAAAATTTTATTTTGAAGGTCAAAATGCAATATATAAAAATTTTTAATTTCATTATATATGAAAGAATTAAAAAAACAATTATCTAACTTTTTTGGGGTAAAGGCCTCTTTCCTACCCCATTATATTTGCCTTTAATGTAAACTAGGTAGTATATATAAAACATATTATCGAATAAATATAAAGGGTTATTATGCTATGCTCCAATTTTGAATATTGAAATCTCATCTTAGTTCATTGTCTAATTTCAGTGGCGAAGTCAGAGAGTTGGTAAGGGCCTCGGCTCCCTAAAACGGAAAATTTTTCATTTAGATTCCTTTATAATTTATAAAATTTTAAATTAGTAACGGTAAAATTTCACTTTGCCCCTCAAAAATAATAAAAAATTAATTTAATACTTTAAAATTTATAAAGATATAGACTATCAAAATGGTAAAATTATATTTTTACTATTGTAAAAATATACAATTTAATTCTGCCGTGAAATTTTCTTTTAGCTTCACCCTTGTCTAACTTCTTTATTTTAGGTTTGTCAATATTTTTAAACATCAAAAAGTCTTTTAAATTTAAATAAATCATTTGGTGAATAAAATATCTAAAGCTACCCCATAACACATGCATACACATACACATACACATACTCGTCGGTGATGGATCATTATTTGTAGGAATGTGCAATAGCATGTGCAAAATGAGGGAATGTGCAAAAGGAAAAGAAAAAACCTATAAGTATTTTTGCTATCTTGCTTTTAATATCTCTCTCTTCATTTATCCTTAATGGTATAGCTGTCCTTTTCTTTTTCTTCAAGTAAATAAAATAAATGTTAAATTCTGCTTTTAGTCTCTGCACTTTGCAAAAGTTATGGATTTAGTCCTTGTATTTCTCAGATTTTGAAAAATTTTAGTCCTAACCCAGACTGTAGCAGTTAAATTTGTTTGGTTAAATTCTGCTATTAGTCTTGTACTATGCGCACAGTTGTAGATTTAGTTCATTTTCTCCAATTGGATCATTCTAAGTCTTTATATTTTTCGGATTTTGAAATTTCAATATTAATGCAAATGAGAGTCGATAATTCATTAATTGGATTTTTAGTGAATAATATGTAGGAATAATAAGTTGACATGATATTACACATATGATAATTGGTTTAGCGACTCAGATTTTGGAAATATTAGAATTTTTCTTAATGAATTTAACAATTATTGTTTAATGGGCACTCAAATTTTAAAAATTACCAAATATAAAAATTAATCCATTAAATTTAAAAATTATTGCTTGTTACCTTCATGGAATCTTTACAACTTGTTGATTGATTAAATTAAACAGAGAATAACTCGAAAAAAATGAAACTTTGTAAGTGAAAAAATGGATACAAAAACAACAAGTTGATCATATAGGGAACACAATTTTTTTTTTGTTTGATTGACTGTCAATGTGCTGTAAAAGATTCATGGTCAAACATAGAGTAAAAAGGGATCAATTTGAAGTAGAGGCGAAATGATAATTTTTTTTTAGAAAGTTGGAATTAAGTTGTAAACGTTTACAAGAGTTAAAATGTAATTTCATTATTTTAATAGTTTATATCTTTTTATTTTTTATACACGAGTTTAACTTCAATATTCAATTTGGTACTCAAATCAAACAATATTATGTGGCTCGGTGAATATTTGAATGGTGTGTTTTAATAATAAAAAAACATAGGTACTTAATTGGAAGGAAAAACTCAGCTATCAAATTGACAAAGCTCAAGTACCAAATTGAGAATTGAATCCAAACTCAATGTTATAATATACGTCGATATATGGCAGTAGGAATGGTCGCAAAACAATAAGAAAGAAAAATAAGAACACACAAATTTTACATATATAATCCTTATCGAGAAAAACCACGGGCAGAAGAGGAGAAATTCACTAATATTGAAAAACAACAATACAAGAGGTTTGCGGCTATGCGAAGTTTTTAAGGGTTAAACAACCCGTCTAATAGAAGTATATTTTTATATGGACTTAACTTGTGCAAAAAGGTTCGTACCGTGGGGGCTCTATTATCAAATGGACCTCGAACCTTCGCCCCCATAGATCCCCAATTTTGCCTTTCTATTTTATTTCTTTAACAAGTGAGTTGCACATCTAACTTTTCAAGCCAGATCAAACGGGATTCGGGTCATACAACTCTAACACTCAGGTACCAAATAGTATAATAATTCTTTATATATATACAATTGTTAGATTTCTTAAGGGTCAACATATCATTTGGTACTTGAATTTGGTATCCATAACAAATGGCATCATATCACTCAATGAATATTTCACATGTATGCTTTGGTAAAGAAATGTAGGTACTTAATTGGGACAAAAAATCTAGTATCGAGAATTGAACACCAAACTCCAGTGCTTAATTAGGATAAAAAAAAATTAAAGTATCAAATTGAAAAAAAAAACTATGATACCAAATTGAATATTAAAACCAAACTCAAGTAGAAAATTGAGACAAAAAAATTCAAGCGAGTAATTAAACATTGAAACTAAACTCAAATACCAAATAATATATCAACCCTTTACATAATAATTGCTAGATTTCTTAGAACTTGTAACTTCATTACACATATCAATTTTTATTTGAAATCGAAAATTCAATTTGATCCATTTGAATTTAAATTCAGTCTAATCTAATTCAATCACAAAAATTAACAGTTCAAACCTATTCAACTTGAACTCAAATTAACTTGAATTCAAAATGATCCGAATATGAAATAATCTTAACAAGTAACTCGAAATACTCAGAACATGGAGGAACTCGAAATGATCCAAACATATAATGATTCGATTCAAAATGATCCGAATATGAAATAATCTTAACAAGTAACTCGAAATACCCAGAACATGGAGGAACTCAAAATGATCCAAACATATAATGATTCGACTTGAATAATATGAACATCAAACGTAAATGACCCAAACTAAAAACCCAAAATTGATTTAAACTTAAAATAACTCAATTTGAATTATTTAAAAATTTTAAACCCAAATTAATTCGAACCGGATTAATACTACTCAAAATCAATATAACTTGCTAAACTTATAGGTTTATGCAAGCCTCATCACACATTATTCAGATGATTAAAATTATAAACAACTTGCAAGCACAAGATATTCATACATCACACGTCTTATACGTCTTATGATAGACTTCTTTTTTTTTTTTTTGGGGGGGGGGTGTTATATGATAAAGGAATAATTTATAAATGGGACAACTCAAATCTCAAATTTATTGAATGAGTGATTATATGAATTAATTAAGCTTCGGTTCCAATTTTTTAAATATATATATGCATGAACCATGGATGACCAGTTTGTTTACAAAAACGATGGAAGGAAAGCATGAGTTTTGCAATTTGGTCCTATCCTTTCCGTAAACAAAATGGGGACCATATGTTTCTATTTGTAATTATCCTTCCTTCCAAAAACAGTCGTTAATTAACGAATTATTAGTTTTTTTAATACATTAATTCAATAATAAATGTATTTTGTTTCTAAATATTTTATAATATTTATTGAGCTCGTGTTAAATTTGGAGTCAAGTCAAGTTGAACTCTTAAATGGGGTAAAACCTTTTTAGCATTATTTTTTTCATTCACAAGCTTCGAACTCAAAATCTTAAATGGATATAATTGTTTTCGTATGCATAAAAAAACCAATCGTCTTGGGAAAACATAAACCTATATGTTGTTTGTTTTGCTTAAAACCGAGAAAATTTGCCATCTTATATTTAATATTGGCATAATGCTAAATTTAGCTCTACATTTCCATCTTTTGTTAATTTGATCCTTATTATTATTTTTAGTTAAATTTGACTCTCAACATTTCAAAAAGAATCAAATCACATTTTTTTTAAACAAAAATATTGACTAAAACATTAAGTTTTTAGCAATGTTGACATAGCAGCCCTCATAACAATCCATGTATACTTCATGTAGACATACCACGTAAACAAATAATTTAGAAATTGTAAAAATAAAATTATAAAAAAATATAAAAGAAATCTTAATTTTTTTAAAAAATAAAAATAAAGCATGAAGTACATATGAATTGTCATGCATGTTACCATATTTAAAATTTTAATGTTTATGGTCAAACAATAATTTGACTCTTTTTGAAAAGCTTATCGTCAAATTCGAATTTTTTAAAAAAATTGAGAACCAAATTTAATGGAAAGAAATAATGATCAAATTGACAAAAAATATAAACATTGAGAACTAAATTTAACATCATACATTTAATATTGATAACTCATATCAAGCTTAGATTAAACCTGAAGTCAAACCAAATTGTACTCTCAAACGAAGATGATGTTTTTTCAAACTTGAATCTAAAATCTTATTTAAAAAAATATTTAATTTCTTACAACTTGATCCAACATATTAAGTTTATTTTCATATCTTAAAAAACCTAATTTAACCCATCTGCTCACTCATTTTTCCTAAAACCAAGAAAAGTTGGCATCATAAGTTTATATAAAAATAAAAAACTTGAGCCTGACCCGCCTGTATTAAAATTTTTTATATAAAAATAAATTTAAAAATATAATACATCAAATACATTAAAAACATTAAAATAAACATTTTCCAACAACTTGACAATAAATTACAAAAAATCTTTATACTTAAATAATATTAAGATAGGTGCAACTTAACAAGCAAATGCCTTTAAAATAGTAACAAAATTAACAATAAAACTCGAGAAGACTATTCGAAATCTTAATCAGTGGTCGAGGGTTCGATCCTATGGAACAATTTTAAAACTCATGGCCTGCATCTACCCCCTTAATGGGCCTACATAATGCAGAGGATTAGTTATTGGGTTTGCTCCAGTAGATACCTTAAGAAATAAATAAATAAATAAACAATGAAACAAGAGTTATATAATATCCAAAAAATAACAACAAAAAATAGTAATATAATAGTGAAATTGTAGTAAAACAGTGGAAAAATAGCAGCAAAACAACAACAGTTTTTTCTTTTTGCAAATTTGGGCTGGGTCTGGACCAAAAAAACTTACCCGAGGCCCAACTCGTTTTGTAAACGGGTCTTATTTTTTTACCCATGCCCATTTTTTAAGTCTATGTTTTGCTCAAACCCTCTCACTTTTCGAATGGACCTCCAAGTCGGGCCAGGTCTACACCTCAATCACCATCTACTTTTCTTTTATTTTAAAAAAAATCTATTTCATTTGGAGTGGATTAATTCGAAATCCATCAAACCTGTTGAATTTTACCCTCCCTACTTTTTAATATAGATTCTTTTGTGTTAGAATAAGTCAACGTTTTAAT
The DNA here is from genome assembly GCF_007990345.1 of Gossypium hirsutum. Classification (NCBI taxonomy): domain Eukaryota; kingdom Viridiplantae; phylum Streptophyta; class Magnoliopsida; order Malvales; family Malvaceae; genus Gossypium; species Gossypium hirsutum. The sequence goes on from NC_053446.1 coordinate 1,951,249, forward strand.
TGGAATAAATAATAATATTAGAATTATAAACCGTTATAAAAATAAATAATTACAAAGCTATGTGAAATTAAACTAAATTCCAAATCTGAATATAGGATGGGAACAATGACATGACCAAATATTTAATTTGTATTCCAAAATGGAGCAAATTGGATGTTCATACGACAATTTCCATATAATTGGAGTTAATTGACAGCTGAATGAGTTTAGTTGTAGGATAAAAGGCAAAAAAGGTTAAGCAAATCAAAGCAACCGGCAAGGCAAGGCAATGGCTATCGTCTTTATTACGAAAAGAATATATGAATATCATGTTATATTACACGCCAATGATAATCGTAAGAATGATCGCAAAACAGTAAAAAAAAAATTTATCAGGAAAAATTATAAAAAGAGGAGGAGAAATTTATTAATATTTAAAAAAATAATATAAGAGATTTGCCACTATGCGTGGTTTTTCTTTAATCAACCTTTAATGAACGAAGTACAGTTATAGATTTCTAATTTTATTTCTTTATTTTATTTTTTTAACAAGTGAGTTACGCTTAAAACTTTTTAAACTGATAGTAGAAACCAAGACTTAAAAAAGTTAAAAAAGAGAAAAAAGAAAAATAAATAAACGAAGGCATGGTGTTGACAATTGAGAAAGACTAGTGGAATAAAAAAGCCAGCCCATACTTTAATGGCAGCCAGATATTAAACCCCATTCTCATTATTTAATTATTATTATTGAAAGTTGACTTTGAAAATATCAATTATGGGATGGTATTAAATTTGTAAATAGTTGTTGACTTTGGACTTTGTTGCGCCCCTCCTTTTTTCTATCCTTCTTATCCCTGTGATACTTATTAAATAACACACTCTTTTTCGATTCATAAGAACAGATATTTTCTTTAGAATTCAATAAAAATATAATAAAATTTTTGAATGTTTATAAATTTGGAGAAATAGATGTTTGTTTTATCAACAAAAGATTAAAAGAAATTCTCGTATAATTGAACTAAGTTCGAATTTTGAAATCGTTATTATTGGAAGGGCAATATTAAATACTATTCTCGATACATCAATACCAATTGAAGTCCACACAAATTCATAAATGGTTCCCTAAAGTCTTCCAATTTGCATTGACTTGACTCACTCATTTATTTTTGCTTTTTTATGTTTCAAGTTTATTTAAAATAAAATTCGTGACACTCTTAGAGTGAGTTTAGATGGGTGGGACGTTTACCTGCGATTAGTGTAAAAATAGTGGTAATGGTGAGATTAGATACTATAATACTGTAGTATGAGACAAAAATTAAACTAAATACACTGCACTGAATCATTTATCCAAACTTACACATTGAGGGTGCAATTGGAAGAATGAAATGGCAATCATAAAGGTTTAGAAAGTTTTAAGTCAAGCCACTAGTTTGGGCAATCCAATGTTTTTGGTCACATTGGTTTTATGCTTTGAGTTATAATAAAGTTAAGTTTGGAAATTTTGTAATTTTATGTTAAAGTTTAATCTTACATGGTTATCTTTTAAATTTATTTTGGTTAGTTAGTTAATTAGAAGGGTGATACTAAGGGGCTGGCAGGAGTTCGAGTTTCTTCTAAATTGAAAAAATATCGTATTGTCTCTTTTATATTTTATAAACTTATAAATCAATAAATAGTTAAATTGCATTTTGATCCTTTCAAAATGATAAAATTTTAATTCAATTCTTTAAAAATTATAAAAATATAAACTAATATATGATGAAATTTCATTTTAGCTTTAAAAAATACATAATTTGATTTCGACCTCTAAAAATAATTTCTGGGTTTGTCCCTGTTAATTCAACTGAGTTGAATTGATTATTGAATTTAATTCTTATAATAATTGATTTTATCAGAACTCAGAAAAAGAACAATCAGTCCCAACAAAAATCTAAAGTGGGAAAGCTACTTCCAATTTTCATTGGGGAATAAGTTCTCTATGGACTTTGTTTTACTTTAGTGACTCTGAAAAGATGTAGCCATGTAAAAGCAACAGAAATTTCCACACTGATTTGTAAGAACACATCACCATTGTGGTGAGAAAAAAGAAACCCAAGAAAATGATTTCTTGACTTTGGAGACATCATGGCTTAATGCAAAGACTTTGAAGTCAATACTTATCCACCACTCAAACAACCCCAACCTTCAAACTTAATTTACTTTTAATTTTATATGTAAGGAAAAAATAAATTCATTCTAAATATTATGATATTAACCACTTTAAAATATCATTACATAATTTAATTTCGTAGAATTTTTATGAAAGCATTTCATTTGCTTCTCTTCGATGGAAGTTTTATTTTCCCAGAATGTACCCTAATTTTTTGCCTAATTCTTCTTCTAATGAACCATTCAACCTCTGATCAAAAAGATATATCTTAGTTATATTTCATCTCTTCAACAAGTTTGGTAATGAGCATAATGGCCCTATTGTTCCGATGGAGAGAAAAACCTATGATTAACTTTTCAAGAAATTTCCAAACGAACAATTTCAACGAAATATTTCAATTTCTTATTTTATTATGTTCAACTCTATGTAACAACATGATTTATCATTACAAATTTTTAATAAAATGCATAACAACTAAACAAGTTGTTGTTGAACGTTAAAATATTAGCAACAACTTTAAAATGTTGGTATGTAATTTACTTTCATGCTTATTCGTTGCAATGGCACGATTTGTTGTTAAATGTTAAAATATTAACAACCACCTTAAAATGTTGTTTATGTAATCTAATTTTATGCTTGTTCATTGCAATGACACGATCTGCACGTTGTTGCAAATCCTTAATCAAATTTGTAACAACAAAACAAGTTGTTAAATGTTAAAATATTAGCAACAACCTTAAAATGTCGTTACATAATTTAATTTTCTACTTATTAACAGCAATAACACGATTTATCATTAAACGTTAAAATATTAGCAACAACCTTAAAATGACATTATATACTTTAAAATTTTTATTTACTGATCGCAACAACACAATTTTTCGTTATGAATTCTTAACAAAACCAGCTGTTATTAAACATTAAAATATTAAGCATTAGTATATCCATTTGTTGCTTGTTGTGACTTTGATTTGAAGGCATTCTAATGTCACGTTTTATTGGCTTTGATGATACTAAATCCAAACATTATCCAAATTCCAATAAGGCTAAATTTCAATTAATTTGGTGGGGAGACTCTAATTTTTTTTCCTACTCGGAATGTTGAATGACATCATACGTGTTTGGATTTCATCCTTTTTTTCCCAACTGCCGTTCATCGATTGCAATTCAGAATCGACTGGAATATCGGTTTGAAGAAATATATCAGATTGATTAATTCAAGAATCGATACAAATCGGTTAAATTAGATTAAAAACCAATTGAATTGAACAGTTGAACCGATTTTTTTTATAATTTATTTAATTGAATGAAATAAACCAACTGATAGTCTAACTCATTCAACCATCAATCCAATTTTAAAATTACTTAATCATTAGAGTTTAAACTCTAATATAATTCTTCAATGAATTTATTAAAAGAAAAAGTCGCTTTTGAAACTTTGTTACCACATGGAAGCATTAATATTGTCCAATTAAGAACCAAATTTTGATTTGCCCGTTTCGCTCCTATTTTGTTTGTATGAGGTCAAATTTTGGTTTTAGTTTTTTTTTATTAGTGCGACTCGAATTTAAATTATATTTGAGGGAATGAATACTGAATACGTTAACCATCACGTCAATATATGCAGTTAACATTATTGACTATTTTGCTTTAAAATTTTTATGTGAATTTTTCTTAAAAACAATATGATGTGTTAACTCTTAAAATAAGAGGATAAACACGCTTTAACTCATTTGAACTCACGTTCTCTCGCGCTAACAACAATCTCATTGTTAATCTAGTTGAGACTCAATCAACCATTTAAAATAGTTAACAAGATTAATTATTTGAATTAACTAATGAAATTATAAAGTAGATGTTAAAATTATATTATATGCACTAAATTCTAAATTTAAGTATGATAGAAAAACTAAAATTATAATTTGAGGTCTAAATTAAAACCTTTAGTGATGGATTCACCTGAACCTTAATTTAAACTATATTAATATGAAAAATATTACTCAAGTTGTTTATATTATTACAAATAGAATGAAAATTAGGGTAAACTATAAAAATAGTTATTTTTGTTTGCCTCAGATTACATTTCAGTCACTTATGCTTGAAATGTTACGTTTTAATAACTTATGTTATCATTTTGTTATGAAGTGGTCACTCTACTGTTAAACTCTGTTACCTCCCTAACGGCAGTCCTACATGGCAATCCAAATAAGTTTTAAATGCCAACTTGGGTGTCCAGTTGCTGAGATGAATATAGGTATTTGATTAAATGAATTTAATTTGGACTGCTACGTAGGATAGCTGTTAGGGAGGTAATAGAGCTTAACGGTGGAGTGACAACTTTGTAACAAAACGATAACGTGACTAAGACGTAGCATTTCAAATATAAGTGACTAAAATGTAATTTGAAGCAAATAAAAGGGACTATTTTTGTAATTTAGGTAATTTGTTGTGAAAATAAAAATTTTATCTGTCTACAGCTCAAGTCTTCTCCATATACCATACATAACAAATAATATATATACATACATATATACATACATATACATGTTTATACATATATATATGGATCTTTCTAATTTCTCTATATAAACAACCAGCATGCTGTTCTAAAAACTCTTATCTTCTCTTTGGCTTTTACACCATTCCTACAGTTCCTTGATTCCTTCTTTGTATTAATCGCCGCTTCCAATCCTATATATTTCTCTCTTCTTTTTTCTTCACCATTGAAGTAAAATAAAGCTAAAAGAAAATGCCTGCTGTAGGAGGAATCGGGCCGGGTACCGGCAAGGAATACCCGGGTAACCTCACCCCATACGTCCTTGTCACCTGTATTGTTGCAGCTATGGGGGGTTTGATTTTCGGCTACGATATTGGAATCTCAGGTAGTAATATTTCAAACAAAAATAAAAATAAAAAGCTTTTTTCACGTAGAAATTAATGGGGTTTTGGGTTTGGTTATAGGTGGGGTGACGACGATGACGCCATTTTTGCAGAAATTTTTTCCAAGTGTATGGAGGAAAAAGGAAGCGGACAAGACGAAGAACCAGTACTGTCAGTACGACAGCCAAACGTTGACGATGTTCACGTCGTCCTTGTATTTGGCGGCTCTTTTGGCTTCGTTGGTGGCGTCCACCGTCACACGAAAGCTGGGAAGGAAACTGTCCATGCTTTTCGGTGGTTTGCTTTTCTTCGCCGGAGCTTTAATCAATGGCTTTGCTAAAGCAGTTTGGATGTTGATCGTCGGTCGGATATTACTCGGGTTTGGTGTCGGGTTCGCTAATCAGGTAACTAATCGGGTTTCAGCTCTCAGTCTTCGTATCTTTTTATTAGAATTATAAATATTTGGAGCGAAAATGTAAATTTACCCTTATACTAATTTACGTTTTTATAATTTTTTAAGGGACCCGTAAAGTAAATTTCACATTTTAAGGGACACTTTTACGATTTTCAAAAAGATTAAATTAAAATTATAGTATTTTTGAGTCAATTTTTTCGTATTTAATATTTTTAATTTAGATTTTATTTCAAAATAAAAGGTTGATTCCAATCTCTTTTTCAGTTGATCCACGGTACATACTTTTAATACAACAGACAATTATTAACCTTCGGAAAATGACAAGAAAACATGTCTTTTGCTAAATTGTTTTTGCGTCATTCCAAATATTAGCTTTATAAAAATCGATTTAATCTTAAATTTATTGACATCAGTATTATTATTAATATAAAAAATATAAATTTAAATACATTAGATCGTATATTATTCTTTTATTTACGAATTAAAATTAGGTCCGAATTGAATGTAATTATGGAATTGATGTTTATGTTTTATTATTACATATGGATGTGCTTTGTTTTTCTTTGCGTGACATCTAATTGCACTAAATTTTTTGGCTAAAGTTTACGTCTTGATGGAACGGCCGTTGAATATAAAAATAATAATTGAAATTAGAATCCTTCTTTTTCTATATAAAATATTAAAATGTCTTGTTTTCCTACAAGCGTGACTTCGATGGGTTGAAATGTAAATTAATTTCTGTTTTTTCTTTTCTATATATATAATCCAATATAAGAAAAAACATTAACAACTTGACAATGTCATGTGGTCCCTCCCTTAGGTTTTTTTTAATATAGATTTTAATTTTTATAAGTATTTTAAAAATAATTAAATACTTGTCGATTAAGTCTCAATTAGACTGACATTGACATTGTTGTTAATGAAAGAAAATGTGGACTCGAACGCGTTGAAATGCATCATTCTCCTATTTATGGGTTAAGAGTAGTTTTAGACATTATGTCAAAAATAACAGATATAATTAAAATATATAACGAAATTCTTAAAAAATTAGAAAAAAATAACTCTCGTGATTTAGTCAATGGTACCAAAGAAACTAGATAATTTACATTTTAGATCATTTTATTTGGTGTAAAATTTATAAAATCACAAGGTAATATAATGGTAAAATTATATTTTAATTCTTCAAAAAATTATTATTTATTACCAATCCTTTTTAAACGATTTTTTAACTTGTCTTTACATATTGGTCACAAATCTTTAATTTTTATTAAATTACATCATTAATTTATTAATTATAAGAATTTAAAGATATAATTGGTTGAAACTAAGAATTGCGATTTACAAATTCAGGGATCTAAAATGTAAATTACCTGATTTCCATTTTAAAACTTGACATTGGTTTTGTAAATTATTACAGTCTGTGCCACTCTACCTTTCGGAAATGGCGCCATACAGATACAGAGGAGCATTGAACATAGGCTTCCAATTATCAATTACGGTCGGTATCCTCATTGCCAACGTGCTGAACTATTTCTTCAACAAGATCGAAGGCGGCTGGGGGTGGCGGCTGAGCTTAGGCGGCGCGATGGTTCCCGCCTTGATCATCACCGTTGGCTCTTTAATCCTCCCCGATACACCCAATTCCATGATCGAACGTGGCCAAACCGAGGAAGCCAAGGCCAAGCTCAAGAGGATCCGTGGTGTTGACGATGTCGACGAAGAATTCAGGGACCTCGTAGCCGCCAGCGATGCGTCGAAACTCGTCGAACACCCGTGGGGGAACTTGTTGCAAAGGAAGTATAGGCCTCATTTAACGATGGCTATCCTCATTCCTTTTTTTCAACAATTGACTGGAATCAATGTGATTATGTTTTATGCTCCCGTTTTGTTCAACACCATCGGTTTCAAAGACGATGCTGCCCTCATGTCCGCTGTAATTACCGGTGCCGTTAACGTCGGTGCAACGTTGGTTTCGATATATGGAGTTGATAAGTGGGGACGGAGATTCCTTTTCCTAGAGGGTGGAGTTCAAATGTTGATCTGCCAGGTACTTTTGAGATTTTTCTTAACCTTGAAAACTATTCCCATTTCAACCGAGTTAATTTAAAATTTTAAAATTTTGAGTTAATTCAATTTAAGTCAATTTTAAATTTGGATCATAGAATCGTCTTAAATTTTGAGTTCTAATCGTTGTTTCGGATTTAAGTTATTTTAAATTCAGGTTATTCAGATTAGAGGTTTGAGCTTCTTGAATCATGTCATTATATGTTCACATTATTTCGAGTTCTGGTCAATTCAAGTTTAATTTATTTCAATTACTTTTTGGTCGCTTTAAGTTCATATAATTCCAAGTTACAATAAATTTCAAGTTGAGATTATTTTAGGCTCAAGGTCATTTTGGTTTTAGTTGCTTTAGGTTCAGGTTGTTGGGTTTAAGGGTTTGGTTTTTTAGTTTTGATCAGATTTAAATCAATTCGAGTTACTTGTTCAGGCCACTTCGAATTCAACTCATTTTTGGGTTGTTTTAGGTTTAAGTTGTTGGAATTGAGGCTCTGATTTTTCGAGTTTTGGTCAATTCAAGTTTAAGTCAATTCAAGTCACTTGTTTGAACTATTTCAAATTCAACTAATTTTTGAGTTTGGGATTATTTTGAGTTGAATTTGAATTGCTTGAGTTTGAGTTATTGATTTTATATAATTAAATTGAGTTGAATTGAATTTCGACTAAAAATTTACACGTTTATTAAAAACCAATGTTAGTAACAATTGGTGCTAAAATGTGCTACCTTCGCTGCTTTTTCAGGCAGTTGTGGCAGCTTGCATTGGTGCTAGGTTTGGGACCAACGGTGACCCTGGTGACTTACCCAAATGGTATGCCGTTGTAGTGGTGCTTTTCATTTGCATTTACGTGGCCGGGTTTGCCTGGTCATGGGGACCCCTCGGATGGTTGGTACCTAGTGAAATTTTCCCATTAGAAATCCGATCGGCTGCGCAAAGTATCAACGTCTCCGTCAACATGCTTTTCACGTTTGCGGTGGCTCAAGTGTTCTTAACCATGCTTTGCCACTTGAAATTCGGGCTTTTCCTCTTCTTCGCTTTCTTCGTGCTAATAATGTCAATATTCGTGTACTTCTTCTTACCTGAAACAAAGGGTATCCCGATCGAAGAAATGAACCGAGTATGGAAAACACATTGGTACTGGTCCCGATTCGTCGAAGACCTGGATTACCCCAATGGAGGCATGGAGATGAGCAAGGGAGGGCAAGGTCCAAAAAATGTGTAATTCCCCTTTGATCGATTGCCTTCTCATTTCAAATTTTAGCTTTTGGTTGCTTGTGTAGTACATATGTTATTGATTTCATAAATGTTGTTCACCTTATTGAAGTATAAACATATTATAGATGAAATTGAAAACAAAACCTTGATTTATCAGAATGTTACACAAGCAAAATGAAAAATAAGTGGTTAAATTCTAATTTTGGTCCCTCTAATATGCTCAAATTTAAAATTTAGCCTTTACCCTTTAATTATGTTATAATGATGCTTATAAAAAACTTCGCTAATTAATACAATATCATTATAAGTAGCCTCAATTTTGTGGCTAATTAATTGAGACGAATTAATGAGGGAATTGGGCATGATTTGTTTGTCAATTTCTTCACGGTCTTTCACTGAAGCAGCACAGGAGAATCGCATGGCACTATGCCATTTATTATTTTGTGGAAAGGCAATCTTTTTCTATGTCCCAAAATATCAGACCCTTTTTAAGTGACTTTTATTTTATTTTAAGGTAAATCACAACGGAAATTATTAAACTATTATTAAATTTATATTTTAATTATTTAAGTTTAAAAATGTATAAAATGATCATTTAACTATTCGAAAGTTTTCATTTAAGTGACTGAATTATTTAAAATTTTTTATTTAAGCTTTTTTTTTAAGTCCGGTTAACAAAATCCAAGTGATGGTTCAACGACCGGTAGATGGACCAGTACCCATCGATGAGTAGAAGAATATACCTTGAATCCAAGTCAACCTGATGATTAGTCTCGAAGATCGGAGAAGAAAGATGTTTGGATTTTGAGTTGCAAATTCGTGATGTTCAAAATTGTTTCATGAAAAAAATTGAATTATAAAAGAGAAAGGGAAAAATAATTTTCAATTGGTGCAGGCGGTGCCAATGGAAATGACTATACAATAGCGATTTTAATAGTCCAATGACTTAAATTAAAACTTTTGAATAGTTCAATGATAATTTTATAATTTTTTGAAATTAAGTGACCAAAACATAAATTTACTAATAATTTAGTAAACTCTTAAACTTACATGATATGTATATAATGTGTTATGTTAATTATGAGATGTGGTGTGGTTGTTGCTTACCTTATTTCTTAATCATGAGGTCAAGGTTTGATTGTAACCCATGAAAATAAAATATATTTAATAGCCAACCGTTTATCTTTTTGGAGTGCACCTACGGCAAGGGAATCAGTCACTACTACTAGTGGTGCATATCTTGCTTTGGACCAAAAGAAATGCATTATGTAAATTGTATTTAGACATGCGGGTTGAGTTTGGATCCAAATCAATTCGGATTTTAAAATTTGTCATTTTTGTTCATGGCAAAGTTAGAGATTTTTGGGTAAAAAAGTGTTATGTTATAATTGTTTGGAGGCAAAAATTAAAATTTTACCACTATACTAATTAATAATTTTACAATTTTTAATTGAACTCTAAAGTAAGTGTACCATTTTTTTTGTTGGGTTTTCTATTCAAATCAATCTCAAGTTTAATGTTATTTTGAGTTGAATCATTCTGAATTTTGGTTACTTCAAGTTCCCGTCATTTCGGATTACTAGTTTGAATCATTTTAGATTCAAGTCATTTTAAGTCGGATTATTTCAAGTTCAGATTATTTTGGGTTCAATCAATTCGAATTTGAATCGAAAAAATTCAAATTATTAACTTTTTATAATCAAATTAGAATGGATCAACTTTGGATTCGAGTTGGTTGAATCATGTTCTTGAGATTCGATCAGAACTTATAGCTCTATAATTATTGAATTTTAACTTTTTCAATTTTTTTTGGTAACAAGAAAAAAGAGAACAACAATCAAGACGAAGTTGATAATCATGGCAATATTAACTTGAGTCACTGAAGACCCCAAACCATGACAACGTGCTCCATGTTAACTTGGCAAACCACAAACATACTGCCTGTGCCTAGTCTTTTAAATCAAGATGTAGATTAGATTTTGTTGAACAAATTCTTATCAGTGTCAAACTCCATTGCACGTTAGAACAAGGTATGGGCATTCAGCTACTATGAAATTTCTTATCGAGTCTCGCACAGAAATTACTGACGCAGTTAAGCAGATGCTCAGACATTAATCAGGGGGCGGAGCCGGTGAGATAGGCACACGGACCTTAGCCTCTAAAAAATGGTAAGATTGGAATTAGATCCCTAAAATTTAGTCACTCAAAAACTTATAATTTAATTCTAACTCCTTGAATTTTTTTTTTGGATTCGCCCGGTGATTAACAATGATATGGGGCAATGGAGAACAGTTGCATTCCCTTGGGAAGCAAAAAAATCGCAATCACTTATCTACAAAAGCCAGATGGTTGCTAGTAGAGTTTTTCTAGTTACCAATTACAGAAAATTCAGCTCACTTTTATATATATATATAATAATAACATCGAAAGATATCGAGTTTCCGACCATTCTTCCAGATGAAACACGTTACATGAAAAGATTTTAGGGGCATACGCAAAGAGATGAATATATAGAATTACAATGACATGATAAAGCAATTACCGGTTTAAACCGAGTCTACACCTTCAACCTGTTGCCGAGCAAGGTATCGTTCTCTTCGCTCTTTCTGGAGAATAGAAATAGACAGTAATTTGAATAATGCATGTCATACAAGTAAAAAAAAACATATATATGAGAAAAGAAGAAGAAGAAACTTACCCATTCGTCTACGACGAGTCCTTCCCCGATAATCTTTGGACCTGCATCCTCTGCAGGCTTTTTGCGTGCCTCGAGTTCAGCATCGGCATCGGCTAATTGGCGTTTCAGTTTTTCCAGAGCCTTCATAAAGTCAAGAAGCACAAACCATAAAGATTTAGGTAAGTTATTATGTTCGCAACAATCTTGATGTGCAAATGTATAAGATGGTATGCTGCTAATAGTACTTACAGGACAAGGACGGCCAGGATCGAGAAAAACGACTCGTAGTATTTGCTCTATTGCCACTTGATCCTTCAGATCATCGAACTGCAAAAACCGGTCACCTAAGATTAATTACACCGTAAGTTGAAATGTGCCCGACTTTATAAAGGGGAAGAAAAGTTCAGATAGGTGGAAAAGCAATCAATAGAGCATCTAACAAGGGCAGCCAGACAACTCCAAAAATGGTTGAAAGAAACCATGCAAGCCTATATCAAAATGGGGCTAAAATCGGCTTTGAACAAGAGGTTCTCGTCCCATCAGGTATCAAAATCCAGCATACGTCACATTCAGAAGTCAATTTACAGCAAGACCAGGACATCTTGATGACAAAAGAAAACACGGCCCCATAGCACAGTAATTTAATTATGTTACAGAGTGCAGACAGTACTTATAATGTAATACATTATCCTATCAAGCCAATTATTAGCAGAACATTAACCATAAACTAAATATTATATGCATCAACAGAATTCAACTTTATTCATCATAAGATCACCAGCATCTAAATGCAATCAAATTAAAAAAAGTCTCTTTTTCTTTGTGAATCATATAAAAACACAATAGTTTTATAGGAGAAATTCGACGCACCAGCTCAGATACATAGTCCATTGGACCTTTCACCTTGAGACTCATGATTTTGAACTTAACTTTGCGCTTTTGATCCATTGGTTTTTCATTGTTCTCTGGAGGCTCTACAAACTTGAACACTAACAGATCCATTCGAAACACGAAACGAAATTCATAAGAATCTTTCAGAAGACATGAACAACGTTCAAGACATATATTCGTGCAAAATACATAACACGGACAAGAACTACTAAACGAAAACGTGCAAGCATGAAGAAACACTTACCCGTTGCTATGATGCCCTCACCGGGGGCAAGGATCGCACCCGGAGGGCGCATGAAACAACTCTTTGGTGCTGTTGTTTGAAACTAAATTAACCAACAGAAACAAAAATGGCTAGCTCGTTACAAAATTCATCAAAGCGATGCCACATTTAACTATTAACAGAATAAGAAAGACAAATACAAGGCAGTGATGAAGATGAAATGCTTCAAAGGTTTAAGTTTTTTAAGTTTTAAATTTAAAGGAGTGTACCTTGAAAGCTGCATATGACTTGCTAGTGTTTTTTATCCTCACCGCGCTCCTCACCTGTTTGCCAGGTTCATCTTGAGAACAGAAAACAAAACAAAAATACTCAATCAAGAATAATTATTTTACATAATAACAAGGGTTAATTGCGTTAAACAACCTCAAACTACGACCCAAGTTTTTAAAACTAGTCCCTAAATTTCAAAATGGTCTAATCGAGTCCTATCATATCAATTAAGTACTTTTATCAGCCTAAATATTAACTTGGGTATTAAAGACCAATTCAAATCTGACATGAAGCGAAACATGTAGAACATACTGGAAGCACATGTATGGTGATTGCAAGAACAACTTAAATATGTCGTGTTAAAAAATAATTATTCTAAATATTAGTGACACTTTTGATTCAAATTGTGCATGTGATAGCTATATACGTGTTTTAAATATATTCTATTTCATATTCATACTGACATTTAACATCTAAATTTACAATTAGGATAATGGAAAGATCTAACTAATATAATGGTTATACTTTTAGAATATTACGAAGTTTAAATACCAATTTAAAATCTGGAGGATAGTTTGGGACCTTTGGTGAAATTAACCAGCTTTTAAAAATAAATCAAATAGGAAATTAAATGAACCGCATCAAAAATTATTTCTAGCCAATTAGCCATATTCATTTCGCAGTAATTTTTTTTAAAAAAATTCAAATAATTATCAGCAAACTTAAATTTCTTTAAAAAAAAACTAAAACTATAAAATATATTCTGCCTTTTACCAGCTACTTTAATTAATCGACAATCTGAACTCTTAAATACTTGTTGATTTTACTGTAAATTTCCAAAAAAAGCATAGTTTTGTGTTTAGATTTAAGCAAACAAAAGTTTTTTTTTTTTTTTTAAAAGGAACTTACATGGAAAATAGAGTTTATTGGCGGGATCAAGTTTCAGGCGACGCCGAGTCGGCAAAAGCGACTTCGCAACGGCAGAAACCGAATTGGCAGAGGCATGACGGTTCGATCCTTCGTTCTGAGGTTGAGTTTCAGCGTATAGATTCGACGACAAGGAAGAAGACGACGTCGTACCGGTAGCGTTCCCGGTTTGCCGAAATGGCAGCTTGAAAAACCCCCAAACTCTAACATCGGACTGTGACTTGTGCTCAGCTCCTATCGCCATCTCGCACTTTCACCAACAAGCGTAAATACGGCACCGTTTTTTACGTTTGAATGGAGAGACTCGTGAAAAAAGAAACAGAAGGGGTAGAGAAGACGGGATTTCAAAGCATGGATTGAACTGTATTTAAGTGGTGAGAATTTGAAGTCCGCTTTAACTTTCCACACACAGCTTGATTAGCGGGGGGTGAAGATACAAAGTTCAAAACGACGCAGCTTTAGTCTGCAGCCTTCACCTGTTCTTCCGCATTTTTACTGTTTTTCAACGACGACTTTATGAAATCAAAATCCACCTTTACTACAGATTGAGTTTATGGGAAAGCAAAAGTAGGTGAGATTTTTTGGTTAAAATCTGCCACAAGTCCCTGTACGTCCGAAAATTTAAAATTTAATCTCTATACTTTAATTTCACAGAATTTACTCCTTTTAATTTTCATATTTCAAAATTCAAGTTTAACTTTTTAACACTATTAAAACTTTTTTTTTGTTAATTCAAGTTAATTACAAAGTCGTTTTTTAATTACATGGCTATCAAGTGATTTTTTATTTTAAAAACGTCACAGCAACAAATTTAACAAAAGAAATGTAGTTGGATTTAAATTTTGAAATCTGAAAAATAGAAGAACTAAATTTCATGAGATAAAAATAAAAAAAAAGGGACATATGGAATATTTTTAACATTTTTAATTAAATTGGATTGGAATAACGTCTAGATTTAATGGGATTTTCACAAATTCCGACTGTATTTTCTTACAAGACGATGGAACAAATATTCTATGGATTTTCGTAATTGAATATTCAACATTATTAATGAACCAAAAAGAAAAATATTCAACATTTGAATTATTCAATAATGATATCCTAGAAATTGCATGCTCGTGGTTGATGCTATTTTAGTCATTAGTTAGGGGTAAATTGTAGTATGATGGGTTAATTAAAAAAAAGTTACAATTTGATAATTTAATTATTTGAAAGTTTTTAATTAAGTCCTTAAATATTTAAAAGTTTTTATTTAAATTATTAGGTTGTTAAGTTTTTTTTTTAATTTCACCAACAAACTTCAAGATTCGATAATTGATTTAATGAATCAATACCCACCAATGAGTAAAAGAACATACCTTAAATCCAAGTCGATCTGATTGTCGGTGCCAAAGATTAAAGAAAAAAATTGTTTGAATTTTAGTTCACATTTTAGTGACGTCTAAAACTATTTCAATAAAATTGATTAAAATGTAGTAGAGGAGTGAAAAAAAAAGCTTTCAATGCAAGCAATTCGAACAAATAAAATCATATGACATCGATTTTAACAAACAAAATTTTTAAATAATTAAATGATGTAAAACAAAAACTTGTACCGAGAATAAAAAGTGTAAACAAAAGATAAAATCCACTTAAAGTAGATATAAAAACATGATCTAAAGCATTACCTGTTATTATTAGAGGAAATATAGACATAAAAAAACCTCATGCAAAATCCTCAAACAATTGCATATCTATTATCTATATAATTCATATATAAGATTAAAAAAAAGAAGATATGTATGTACATCCAAGTAATTTATACAATTCCCTTGTACTTTTAACAGAAAATAAGGGAGGGGGGGGGTTCATGAGTTAGGACCCCAACAACTCAAGAACATAACGGTCCTCAATGACTCCTCCGCTTGCTTCAACCTCTCATTCGTGGCGGCCGCCGCCTTCACAGTCCCGGAATCCACCGTGTTAGAGAAACGCCTCGCTTGCTTAGAAGAAGAAGAAGAAGAAGAAGAAGAAGAAGAAGAAGAAGAAGAAGAATCTTTGAGTGACCTTAGATTAGTTTCCAACTTGGATGCATGGTCTTTCACCAACTGCACCGCCCTCATTCCTGACTGGGAAAACACCCTACTCGCGTACCTCAAGCTCATAAATACAATCAAACAATAATTTTTTTTCTTTTAATGAAGGATTTTGATAATGGTGGAACTTTGGGGTGTATATATAGACGAGAGGTTGAAGGGGACCATGTTTTTGAGAAAACAAGTGGCTATGGGGTGTGTGACTTTTCTTAATCAGCGGTTACAGGGAAGAAAACAAGGGGCAATGGTGACGACGTGTACGAATTTTATTACAAGACATGAAGATTCGAGATAAGGTGATAATAACAAGACAAAGATAGACAATACCTCATATGGGCCCATGCTATTTGCCCATGTTTGATTTGGATGTTTTATCATGCAGGGTTTTTGTTTGGTTTCGGATAATTTAAGATTCTGAATTCCTGTGTGGGGTTTAGATATTTTTGGTGGTGATGTGATTAATTATGATGAAAACGATGTTGACCACCGAATTAATTTAACGATAAAAAAATAAACAGCTTCATCAAATGTTTTAAATTATAGCTTTAATTTTAGTTGGATGTGGATTTGCAGTGTTTCTTTGGTCTAATTGTGTCGTAAAGTTGGGCCTTACGATGTATTTCTTTTCAAAAGTCATTGCATTTTATGAGACAGAATATAGAGATGTCAGTCATTGAGGAAGGCAATTGGGTTTATCTGAATATTGATGGCATTATGAAGTTAGATTCCGGATTGACTACTGTTGGAGGGATATTGAAAGACGGTCATGGGGTTAGATCCTTAGGTTTAACAGGAGTTTGGGTCGTTATTTGGTTTTTAATGCGGATTTATAGGTATTCTTGATAGCTTAAAGATTTTAAAAAGTCGGAAGTATGATGGAGTGTTGATCATAACAAATAGTTGGGAAGCTCTTCAGGCTATTCAAGATTTCTTCTCAAAGACATCTTCCTCAATGTTTATCCGATGCATTCAACAGAACTTGTTGGACATCAGTCAATGAAAGCTCGAATATATTCCTCGCGAAATGAACTTAAAAGCAACTTGTATTGCTAAGATGACTTTTGACAGGAATGAGGGTCTTCATTTAGTTGAAGATATTCCTTTAGATTGGATTAGGCTTTTGTAATCATTTTGTTTGTTTTTCACCAAAAAAAATAATCTAATTGTGTAGATCATAAAGTTGAATTTGAACATTATAATACTTGTTATTGTGTCTTAGCTATGCACTCCATAAGCAATATGTGTAAATCCTTCGTGAGAAATCCCGACTCTGATAGTTGTGTAGAACAAACGGCAAATAACAAAGGAAAACAAAAACAAAAACAAAAAAAAACCCGCAAGGGAAGTTAAACTGAACTGATCAATCATATTTTGAAACCAACTTAATGTTTCATATAAGCTTACATCCCATGACAAACCACCATCCTGAAAATTAGGGATATACTCAAAGACTCGACAACCACTTAGCTAGAAAATAGGAACAACCGATTAAATTAAACATCGGCTAAAAACTTAATTAATAAACCAGCAGAAAACAATCAACTAGACCAACAGACCAAACATAAACAACGTAAACATTGTTGGTGTAAGAAGAAATCTTACTGTTCAACATTAGCGTAGTTTTAAATACCTACAAACATTTGCAATGTTTTTTATGCAAGCATTATTCCAAATATTTGCGAACTTACACAATTTTTGTTAAAAGAAATACAAGTAAATTTTATCATTGTTTTTCATTTTAGGCAAGATCACTTTATAACTTTTCTTTCAACTAGGAAGGAATGGGCAATTATTATAGACATAAATATTGACAATAATGAGGGTCCACCAAAAACTCATATATATATATATTGGGATTCACCAACACATTGTTAAAAGAGGTGGACACAAATTTTAATTGCCACGCAAGGCATCGTACATTCTTGGATCATTAGGATAATAATTGCATCTTCTGACCTGGTGCTTCATTTGCAACAGCTACCACTAGTGAGGGCAACCTGCAGATACTCTCAAGGCACGGTCACTTTATAACTTACCTTTCGACTAAGAGAGGGGACTATTGTTATATCCATGCCCCGATGAGGACACGTGACAACATGAGAACTAACCGGAGAGACCTTTGAGCAAACCTCCGCCTTGTACCGTCCAAATGGTCACTTGGTGACTACCTATCCCCCCTTAAGGACGGAACTGTCCATCCTTGACCACTCGATTAAGTCCTTTGTTAAGCCATCCATTATCAACGGATGTACTCTTTTCATGAGAATATCACCTGTGAACCATCACCTTTCCTATAAATACCCCAAAGCATAACATAGAAAGGAGATCTCTCCTTTCCTTCTAGCAAAGCCTAAGAGGGCAAGCCATCATTCTCTCTCCTCGTTTCTCCTTTTCACTTTCCTACTTTTTCAGCTATCTGCCGGACATGGGTGAATAAACCTTCCTCGTCACCATCTCTTTCTCTTTCTCCAGCCTCGTTGATATTGTGAATCAACAATAATATTATTATTTTAATAACTCGATTAAAAAAATTTAATATTTAAAAATTAATTTAATATCGGAAAAACATCTTTTTACTTTCATTTTTCATCGTTAACCATGCCCCACTCATTACTATAAAATTAAACAATCCGAAATTCAAAGCAAAATTAAATCGTTTGTAGGGACTTTTTCTTCATCAATTGTCTGCATATGGAATTAATTATGGAGGGAAGAAAGACAATCCAAATCAGATCCACGAATAACATTATGAAATCCTTATTAAAGTAATGATTTAATAAAACAGAGATAAGTTTTTTTATCAATCAATATTTGATTTTTATAGAAATATTTCTAAAATAAAATATTCAATATATGAAATTGATTTCATATTTTTAATTTTTTTAAAAATAACAATTTAAACAAAACACAAGATATAGGCATCAACCACCGTCACGGTAGAGGAATTTAAATTTTTTTTAATAGGGTCGAAATGTAATTATAATTTTTTTATAAATTAATATATGTATTAATTTATAATTTTATCATTTTTTAAAAGATTAAATATTTTTTATTTTTAAGGAGTTAAAGTGTAATTTTACTATATATTAATTTATAATTTCTTTATTTATAAGGGGATTGAATTGGAAAATTTTCATTTTGATACACCAAAGTGTAGTTTTATTATTTATTAATTTATAGTTTCTCTGTTTATAAAAGAACTCAATGAAAAAAATAAAAATTGGAGGCCAAAACCCTTCTTGCCCCTTTAGATTTGCCTCTAGTCATGGGCAGAGGGAAAGGGGCAGGATGTGACCTTAACTCACTAAAATAGAAAATTTTCTATATAATCCTTTTAATTCTTAAAAAATCACAAGTTAGTATAGCAATAAAATTACATTTTGATCCTCTCACTATTTTTTATTCACATAAAACAATTTTCTAGCTTTGCCCTTAACCATCGTGAAATCAATTGGAAAGCATTATCCAATGGGGTAAAAGTATCATGGAAGCCCTTGTACTAAGAGTTAAATTGTATTTTGCCTCCTCTACTTAAAAAATGGACAAATTAGTTTTTGTACATTGGATCAAAGAGTGAACTAGTCATTTTGGTAAAATTTTCATCCATTTCTCTTGTTAAAAATTACTCATTATATGTTAGAATGAGGTATATGTGGCACACCACATGAATTATCTGATTATTCTATCAACAATGTCAGTTTTTAACAGTAAAAATGAATAAAAATTTTAACAAAAATGATCAGTTTACTCATTGATATAACGTACAATAACTAATTTGTCCATTTTTTAGTAAAAGCAGACTAAATGCTATTTGCTCTTAATACAATTACCTTCATGGTACTTTTACCATCGCCCAATTTAGGGGTGAGCGAAATTCAATCCGACTCGAAAAAATTTTAAAAAAAACTCAAATTTCGAATTATTCGAATAGAATTCATCAAGTTAATCGAACCAACTCGAATTTTTATTTCGATTTTCAAGTTGAATTTTTAAATTCGAATAACTTGAATAAACCAAATACCAACCTCTTTTATTTCCCTTCTCCTGCCCCTCAAACCCTTTTACTTTCTCCAAAAAAAAATTTACTTCCTCCCAAACCTTAAAAAAAAATTCTTTTTATTTTTTCCCTAAAACTTTTACTTTCCCTCAAACATTTCACTCCCCCCAAAAAAAACATTTTTTTCCTTAAATTTATATTATTGAATTAAATTTCACATTTTGTACTATTTATATTATTGAATTGTTTAATCATGCTCAACTTTATCAATTTATGTTAAAATTGAATTATTGATGATGTCGTAAAATATTCGTGTTAAAATTTTCTATTGATATCAATTTCACATTTTATCTTTAAAATAAATTTTATTAAAAAATCACATTTTTTATATTTAATATATTTTTTAATTTCAAAATACATTGTGACAAGAATCAGAATATAATTGAAACAATTAAGTAAGCAAAGAAACTAACTCGTATATAAAATATTAATAAATAAATTATGAGGGTATGAAAATTAATAAAAAAATTGATAACATGGGTAAATTTGATTACTGTAAATGATAGTGGCTACAAGTACCCAAACTCATTTTTTTAATTTAACTAGAACAAATATATTCAATTCTATTCGAATTACATCTCACTCAATTCGAAAATATTTCAAATTAATTTAAGAAGATAAAATAATATTTATCAACTCGATTAACTCAAAAAAAATTCATTTAATTCGATCGAATGCTAACTAGGAGTAATACAACCCATTAGGGACTCCAAAATAAATAAATTAGGAGAAACCCAAAACGGAAGAAAATCTAATAGCCCAGTCCAATATCACAAGGGACCGTTTCAAGCCCTCCCCCGCGCCCCCCCCCCTACACGCTTGGCATTCCTTTTTGCTACACCACAGCAACAGCAAACCAATTTTTCCTTTCCACTCAATACTCACCAACAAATCACTATTCTCCGCCTTTCAACAACTCCCATGATTCCCGCCATGGATCTTCATCTCCTCCGGTCTCCTCCCGGAGTCCGATTCTTCCGCCGCCACCCTTCCCCTGCACCTCTCCGAAGACGTTTCTTCACAGTTAGGTCTCTCACTTCTATCCACACTATGAAGCTTTCTAAAAGTTTTACTTCTTTAATTTACTATTAGTTATTTATTTTTCTGCATTTCGCAAAATATTTCAGCTCGATTCTTCCTTTCGCGAAAGAGAAAGCTAAGTACCACATTGAACTTGAAGCTGCGGTGGAGCTCGTGGAGAGAGCTTGTAGCCTTTGCATTGACGTAAGTTAAAATTTTGAAGAAGGTTAATCGTAGCAGATATCTTAAAATTATGATCAGATTTTAATTGATATCTTAAAGTGTTAGTATTATATCCATCATTTGAATACATTGGAGGAGCTATTAGTTTGAGAGCTAAATGACAGTTCAAATTTACGTCGGCCTAGTCAACGTTAAATGCAGCTCAGATTTTACAATGAACAATTTGACGTGTTAAAAAGAAAATAGTATTCTTAATTTTATTTATATTATCTATCTTTTTTAACACTGTTAATTTAAGTTGCCTTTGTGATCTTGTTTTTAATTTTGTTTACGTGTTTTAAATATATTTTACTTCAGATTCAAACTGACATTTTATGGCTAAATTGATGACTAGATCTAGATTGATACAGTAACGGTAGTTTGAGTATATAATTAGAATTGGAATATGGAATCTGCGTGATATAATTAGCCTTTTTGAAAATCTCGACTCTTGTTCTTTAGCCATTGTTTGATTAAATTGCTCTGTTCTAATGCATTTTTCTCACTTTTGTAATTTTATTTATTAAAATTGAGTTTTTTACTTTTTGTGATTGTAGGTACAAAGGTCTCTGTTATCTGATGGACGGATACTGGAAAAGAATGACCAAACTCCAGTTACAGTGGCAGATTTTGGAGTCCAAGCTCTTGTTAGTTTAGGTGTTTCCTTAGTGCCGTTTTGATTTTGTTTGCTTAATTGAACATATTGCATGTTACTTAGAAAAGAATTAAGAAAATGGAGTTTGAAATATGTTCAATTAAGCAAACAAAATCAAAACAATTTTATTCTTGTTTTTACAGTTTTTACAGTTTTTACAAAATCAAAACAATTATGATGTTCAATTGTGACATTCTCCTTTAGAGTAGTTTTTACAGTTTTATTCTTATTTTCATGTGAGAATATATGATTTATGATGACAATTGAAGAATCAGGGTTCTTGTTGTTTGATTAACAAGTAAGAAAGTTTAACTAATGAGATAATTGAAAATTTGCTTCTGTTGATTCTATGATAGAGTTGGGTAAATTGTTCCCTTCGATTCCATTGGTGGCGGAAGAGGACTCTGGTTTTTTACAGTCCCAAAATCTCGTGGATCTTGTAGTAAGTGCAGTATCTGATAAAACAAGCTTTCATGAGGAATCATTCTCACATGCTGATGTGCTGGAAGCAATCGATCGAGGGGAAAGGACTGAATTCGGAACAAAACCAGCCACGTATTGGGTAAAGCCCATACAATCTACTTAAGCTTGTCCATAAACTGCAGTTTTGACTATTGTTGATTATAAATAAAAGAGTTTCCAGGTACTCAATATGTACTTTTTGACATTTTTACGTCCACAAATCTGATGCAGATATTGGATCCAATTGATGGCACACGAGGGTTTGTAAACGGAAGCAAAGCCTTATATGTGGTATGTATGCCTTCGTTCAATTAATTCTTTTCATTTGAAACATTTTCTTCATGCCATGAAACATAATTTAAACTTAATCAAAAACTGTTGTATTGTTATTGACTTATTGGCCTGCATTATTTAACAAAATTTACTGATATTGTACAGGATTCAAGATGATAAACAATATTCTATTCAGCATGAATGATGCATTACATTCAAATGAAACATATGATAATATGCATGCTTGAAAATTCTAAAAGATATAGTTATTGTCATATTTTACATTTTTGGTTTAGTTTCTTTTTTTATATTAATAAAACTGACATTTACAAGTTTTAGGATTGTGGTTGGTGTAAACTTTGTTCTTTCTGTTGTTAAGTGAAGTTTTTATTTTAGTGATCTTTTGTTATTAGTTAAGCATAATCTTCCTTTGTCACCTTCATGGCTGAGGGCATATTCTGAATTTTCAGGTAGGTTTGTCTCTTGTAGTTGAAGGAGAGATCATGTTAGGTGTCATGGGCTGCCCTAACTGGGTTGTAGATACTTCCCACAGGTCCATTACGGGTTATAAAAACAGTTCACCTGGGTTGGGGATCATTATGGTTGCTCATGTTGACTGTGGAACTTGGACAAAGAGGTTAAGGCACATGCTTGATAGCTCGTTCAAACCTTCATCCGATTGGACCAGATGCTTTGTTGATGGTTGTTCTTTGGTACACAAAGCCAACTTCTGCATTCCAGATAGTCAAGCATGGGAGTCACTGCCACTGTCAGTTTTCTACGACGCAACAACCAATGACAATGATGATATCAGGGATAAGGAAATTCGTCTTTTACCCTTTTGTTGTGGAAGGTTTGTTGGCTTTCTATCACAATGTTTTTCTACTAGTGTGATTCTCGATGGAGCTTTCACCGAATTGCATGGTATCTAAAGCACAACTCTTTTTTCTGTTATATTAGTTCTTTTCTTGTGTGAGAGTTTTACAGTAATGTATCAATGACATGTTCATGACATACTTCTCTGTTTGTTTGCAGTTTATGCAAGTACTTAATGGTGGCTTCTGGTGGGGCATCTGTTTTCATTCTTGAAGTTAAACCTGAAAGAGTGACCAAGGTATAATCATTGTTAATAGTTTACTGAACACAAAAACTCTGTAGCAATATAATAACTTATATTCTCCTTTACAATTTAGGCTTGGGATCATGCTGCTGGTATGATATGTGTTCATGAAGCTGGAGGAAAGGTACATGTTACACCTCATTAGTAATAGAATATTGTCACAGATGGGATTTGTCTGGTAGTGGTCATTGTGGAAGACATTTTCCGTAGCTTCCTCATTGCTTGTTCCACGCCAAGCCAATAACACTAAGACGAAAAAACAAAAACTGATATCCGTAGGACATAGTAAATCTTACGTATAAAAGACATTGAGCTTGATATCCTTGTTTTGTTTACAGACCACTTATTTATTTGTCCTGTCATACAGGCCGCATCACTGTTCCAAAATTTTACTTCTAAATTCGATCAGATTGTTATATCATTAATTCATTTGCTAACGATAGTACAATAAATTGACATCGTTAATTCAGGTGACGGATTGGGAAGGAAGTGAACTTGATCTTGCAGCAGATCAAGTTAAACGGAGAATCATATACCCTGCTGGTGGAGTTCTTGTGACTAATGGCAAAATCCATCAGCAGATAGTGGAGATGATATCTTCCAGTTCAACAGTTGTGCGACATTGAGTTAAAATACGGTATGATTATTCATATTCTATTTTTCAATTCTTTGAATACCGTTCATGTTTCATTCAATCCTGTGGCATCCTGCAATGTGTAAAATGAGCACTTAGTTTATTCATAGGAATAAATTGAAAATTTTTCAATTATTCCATTAACTACCATATAGTCAGAAGAAGGAACTTCTTCTAGGCATGTGTATTGTGTAATATGTAATTATTGGTAATGTAAAGTCATCTTTTATTGTAATGCTTTTAGTCTTTTAAGGAGTATTAATTGATATACTGGTGATGGAGCTTTTTAACTTCAAAAGTGAGGTTTAGGGCACATAACAGCTTTAATCTCGCTTGTGGAGTTAAAAGAAAACTCCATTTTCAAATGTCTTTTAATGGGTGAAAAAGAGATGTGAAATTGTGTCTAAAACACCTTTTGAGCGTCTCCACAGAATATTTGGCTTGTCAAATTTTATGAAGTAGCATTGATTTATGTTATTTTTTTTTTCTTTAAAGTATTTGGACATGAGTATGAATGTGCGATGGTATGATTATTGATTTAATTTTGAGTTTCATCCTTTTATAGAAGTTAAGTCTTTTATTTTAATTTTTTAAAATTTGATTTTCGTATTTTACGATAATTAGAAAATTAGTTTAATTGTTAGTAAATGCATGAACTTAATTACTGATTTTTGTTAATTTGTTATATAGAAATTGCTAAAATGTTGGGTTTTTTTTTGTTTTTTGTTTTGCTATTTCCTTGCGTTGAAATTACTAAATTGTTTATTTTCAACGATTTAACAGCAAAGTTTTTTCAGTTTTCATGAAGTACGATGATTAAATTATAATAAATTAATTAAAGTAGAAAGATAATTTTTTATGTTTTCATAAAATAAAAGGATTGATTTCATAATTAGAGGTACAATTATTCAAATATATGAAAAAGGAATGTATTGTATCAAATGCTTATCCTTATTGGAAATTAAATGTAATATGGATAACATGGGTTTTGATTGGAACGGTATTTGCTTCAATTTTGTACTGAAACTCACTATGTGCCTATGATGGAATTGACATTAATTTACTAAATGTTTACCGTCATATTATATATACTAGATAATGTTAATAGTAACAAATATATTTATTAAACATTTATATAGAATTCAAATAATGTTTTAATTGAAATGGAGTTAAAAAGTTTAATATCATCATTACTTAAAATTTATTGATCTATAAAAATATATATAAAAAAAATTTTTAGAATAATATAAATTATTTTGTAAAAGGAAAAGAATTTTTGGTAATTTCTCAATTGAGATAAGACTTGGTTAAAGGGTGACATCAACTCAGTAATGTGTTTTATTATTGTAAATATATATGCCATTGAAGTCTAATATTTTTAAGGTTCGTAGTTGCTTCTCAAAATAATGTCATCTCTAGGGTTCAAACATAAGTTCTTTACTCGGAAGTATAATGTGTCTTATCAATACACCGAACAATTATTGGTCCATATTAGGGGCAAAGCTAGAAATGTTTTTTAGGGGGTCGAAATTAAATTATAATTTTTACGATAGTAAAAGTGCAATTTCACTATTTGAATAGCCTATATTTTTATAATTTTTAAAAGATTAAATCAAATTTTTATCATTTTTAGGGGGCCAAAGTGTAATTTTATCTTTACTTATTTAAAATTTTAAAATTTTTAAAGGATCTAAATAGAAAATTTTTCATTTTAAAGGAGGCCAAGGCCCTGCCAGGCCCCCTAACTACGGCCCTGATGTATATTGTGTATATTATTACTTAAAGGTTATCGAAAATCCATTCATTTTAAACAATAACCAACAATATTATAAAGTATTAATTTTGTCGAAAATACACACCATAAGATTCAAATCTAAATCATCATAGCCTTAAATATTTTAATTTTACCGTTTCAAAGAAAACCCTATTTATTTTTTTATAAATAAATTTATTACATAATAATTTTTACCTACAATATATTTTAATATTATATTTTTATGCCACTGTAACTAAGCTTCCCCTTAATTGGCCGCCGATAATCATGCCGTGGCGTAGGGTTAATGGATTGTTCATAAATGAAGTGACTGCAAATAGCAGCCTATGAATTCATTTAAGAACGCCCGAGTTCTCATTTCCCAACCACATGCACGAGACCCAAATAAATATACAAAAAAAAAAAGACTATCAAAGTGTATGTACAGCAAAAGATCTAAGCTAGTTATAAGTTCAAGTTACAAGAAGATTTTTATGTTGGAAGAGGGGGGGGTTTGCTTTAATTTTTAAAAGTCAACCTTATTTACTTCAATATATACATATATTTATGTATATGCTGTTTTCTAGACTTCACCCGTACTAAAAACATGAAAAAAAAAAATAAGACTTAGGCTTATCTATGCATGTGTCAAAATTGTATTTGATCATAGTCATGAAAATTCTACCTCTATATATAGATGTAATGTTTCATAATTATATTTCTCATTGGATATTTCAAACGAATCCACTCTCACCACGTCTTCATCTCGTGAATCTAAAGAAGGTAGCACCTCATTTGAATAAGGATGAAAATATAAATTCGAATGTAATGTGAAACACACTTATGAGAAGGGTTTTATTTTGACTCGATAGGATTAGGTCTAGTTTAGGAATGTTTTTCAAAAATAGTTTTTGAAAGTAAAAAAAAAGAAAACACACACACATTTTTGGGGAGAAGTTAAATTTTCAGCTTTTGAACAAAAATACTTTTCGGCCAATTTTTGGTTTGGGAGTACTTTTTCTCTAAAAAAACAGTTTGTTGAAGAATATTTTTATCCCAAAAGTGCTTCTTAGAAGCAATACTAAACTCACACTTAATCTCAAATCTAATGCGATTTCAAATTAAATGGTTCAAGTGGTTAAATCAATTGTAGGATTGGTTTATTTGGTTATGTTTGTCAATTATCAATTATTGAATTTCAACTTAATGTTTAATATTTTAAATATATATTTTAAATAAGTTGGTTAACTGACCAATGTTAGGTTAATTTAGTAGCATATAAGTTGATGGGTTTGATTATTGTGTATTTAACATTAGATCAAGTTAATTAAATTGGAAGAAAAAAACCGATTAAACCAGTCGAATTCACTGTTTGCTCACCCTCCAAAAAAACGTTACAACATTATCAGATGATATATTAGCTTTAACTTTAAAATGTTGCAATTGAATTCTTGAAGTGTTATTTTCTATCAATTAGGTTTTTGTGTCAACCTAGCTATCAATTTTGACGTTAAATGTGAGCTCGAATATGACGTGAAACATATTTAAAATACGTTGATTAAATATCAAACATATATAATTATTGATGAACAACTTAAATTTAATGCATTAAAAACATCATATCTAAAATATTCATACAATAATTAAAATTTAATTTATCAATTTGAACTTACATTTAACACCAAACTAATACGAGGCTTACTTGGGACTTGGGTCGCTATTTTTCATTTTCAAATACACCATTGATTCTTTTGGAAAATTCTCGACCTCTTGCAAAAGCATTGTTTGTTGTTCAAACAGAGACATGGTTAAATTAATTATAAATAGCAACAATTAAAATTTCATGCATGGCACATGCATATGTATATACATTTATATCATATCCCCAAATGCAATGCATTTGGTCTGATTGTTCATGATAATTTTATGCTCAATTATTTCATATTAATTTCAGGTCCTAGGTTTTTATTTAGATAAAATAAATTTTATTTTGAAAAAAAAAATCACGAACATCAAATACGAATTGTAAAACGGACATAAAAATACCTTAAAAATAAGCTTTGTTTTATAATTTTTAGACATTATTTAATAAACTTTCAATTGTTTTTAGTAAGTATTTTAAAAAGTAATAATTTTCAAGTAAATAAAAAACAACCAATGACTCTTACATGGTATTTTAAAAAAAAAAGCAATTACTTTCACTATTTAAAATATAAATTCAATTTAGCTCGAGTAATTATAATTTCTTTTAACTTATAAGCCAAAACAATCCAAAACACAACGGTTCAAAATAAGTTTCGAGTTTTTTTGCTGCATTGAATCACGTAATCTATAAATAGCATTATAAAGATATGGGTTCGAGGCAAATGTTTATGTTTTGTCACAATTAAGAACCGCGTATTGGCTTATCTGTTCATTATTCCAGATGTGGTTTGAGTTTAAGTCGTATTAGTCATGTTGTTGTTAGGGTTTTATCCTCTTCTTCTCTTATAATTCACCAAAAATACAGCTCATAATTAAAAAAAATCTTTAATTAATAAATAGTAGAATAAATTGAGGTAATCTGAATCTATACCACAGTCAAACATGAAAAAGGAACACGTATGCAACTTCTTTTGGAAAACCCATGCAGAAGCAAACCCTAGATTTTGGACATGTAATTACCCTATTAAACATATAATAATATCATATTATGTAAGCATATAATTATAATACTATCTTTTAATTTCAATTCGTAAACCTCCATGAATCATAATATATTCTTAAATAATTCTTTTTCATTTTGTTTTCTTTGACATTAGTGTCCCCATGATAGCAAGCATGGGGACATCAACCAAATATTATAATTCTATTTTATTATGTTAATCAAGGCTTATTAATGTAAAATAATTTTCTTTTGGTCGTATGCATGAAACTTTGATTTGATCTGTATACATAATTGCTGATATATTTATATATTACATATATGAATAGTCATATTTATCTAATATAAAAATAAATTAATGTATTTATTTCTTTAAACATGCATGATTGAAACAAAAAATTAAAGTTTCGTATATACATTAGAAACACAATTAAAATTCCATGTACATAATTATACCAAATCAAAGTTCGAGTATAATTTTGAAATTTATCCCAAAAAAATAAATATTATAAGACTAAGTTAAGAAAGTCAAGCAAGCAAGGAGCAATATGCAATTAGAGACTAAATTAATAATTAATTACAACTAAATTATGACATATCCAGTGAGCGAAAAAATATAAAAATCTATTTTTTAAAATATATAATTCATGACATTAATTAAATTATGATATATTTAGGTGTCGGTATTATTGTCAGTGCAGGAGGAGCGTTGAAGAGTATTATCCTCGTATTTAAAAGTTGAGAAGAGATTATAAATAATTTTAGGTATTGTATAAAAAAAAGTATAATGTAAATTAGAAATTAATAATGATGAACCCCTAAAATATATTTTTGTTAAGTAAGATTTGCTTTTGTTATGACGTGTACAATCTAGATTTCATGACGTGGTGGACTTATGATGGGTTGATAACCTGCCGATTTCACGCGGTGTGGTCCCACTTTAGGAATCAAACTTCTCTGATTCTGACACGTATAAACTTGAATATTTATAGAAAAAAACAAAAGGGGTTCATACTTCATAGTAATAAGATACCATCATGCATGCAAATAAATATTATATTTTTAATTAGTTTTTTTTTGAAAAATCCATAATTTATTTATTTTAATTAAGGGTGAGAAAAAATTGAAAAATTAAAAATCGACTTAAATTATAGTGTTTTAACAGTTTTTGAAATATAAATTAAAAATTATAATTATCCAAATCAAATCTTATTTTTATTAAAAATAAATATTTTATATTTAAATACAGTGAAAATAACTTATAATTTTTATATAAAAAATATTTTACAAAAAACTAATATATATAAATAATAGTTGTTTATTATTTATTATTTTCTTGAATTTTTAAAGAAATATTATGACAAAATTGTGAAATTTTAACAAAAAAAAAGTCTAAAGATAATGAAAGAAAACCTATTTTACCAAAATAAGTCGAATAAACTCAAATCCTAAATTTATATGAAAAAATTCAAAAAAAATCCATCACTCAGACTATCCTTTGCAAGTGTTCATACATTGTTTTTTTTATATAAAAATAATATAAAAAATAATTAATTATGAAAATGGGTTAATAAATAAATTATTTACGAAAATCAGTTGTTTGTTATAATGTTCGTCAGCAATAAGGGGATAAACCCCCTTTTATATACTCAATGAAAAAAAATCTGAAAAAAGAAATTAAAGGGGGAGCCCGTGATCGATGCTTTTTTTTTTCAGATAGTGGATTTTTTTAAAAATTTTGACCGATACTGCTTGACACACCGACGATACCATTAATTTTTTTTTTATCGACATACCTGTAATTTCACAAGTATTTTCAAATATATATATTAATGTCACCTAACACAGTGACAGCTTCAAAGTTTAAAAAAGAAACATGTGGTTAGCTAATATTAAAAGGAAAGTGGTGCCGCCGATGTATCAAACATACCGACGATCATTACAATAAATAATCTATTTTCGTAAATAATTTACCATTTTTATAATTAATTAATTAATATATGTATATAGCGTCATACATCACTAAATTTATGGTCCACCTAAAACCAACTTATTTGTCTGGGAAAATTTGGAATGATTTTTAAAATTTATATTAAAATATACCATAGATAAATTAAAACTAATAATTCATTAGTTTCAGCAAATTTAATTTTTCAAAATTTGTGGTGACATTTAGTCATAATCTTCTCAATAATGTTGTTGAAAAGGAATTAGGATGAAATGTGGTGGACCCAGTTCAATGATTCCATTATGGGTTTTAACTCCTCATACATTATCACTTCTTCTTTTTTAAATTTTCATTAAGTACTCTTTTTTAATTAAAGAAATTCAATCATTATTTGTGTAAATTTATGGTCGAGCCACTTACAAATTGTAGAATTTTCTCTTGATATTGATTTCAAATTTAATCGCTGCAGGGCGAAGAGAGAGAGAGGGGCTGGCAGGGGCCTACGTATAACCCTCCCTAAAATGGAAAATTGTTGCTTTAGTCATTCTCAAATTTTATAAAATTTTAAGTTAATATGTAATAAAATTATAATTTGTCCACCTCAAAATTGTTAGAATTTTGATTTAGTCCTTTTGAAAGCCATATACATATAAACCAATATAATGATGAAATTATATTTTAGCTTTCATAAATATATATATATATATCGCTGTATAGTCCATAAAAAAATTGTGATTCATTTGACTTTAAAAATATTGAGGGTATCCATAAAAATAGTATATGAATGTGTCCAAAAGCACAATTTTTAAAAAGTTTTTTTTCAAAAGGACCCATATTTTGAAAAACCATTGGTTTTAAGAAGCAAGTCATTTTTTCAAACTAATAATTGTTTCTTCGAATTTTGGATGAAGTCAATGAAGTTGAGTTCTTGATGTTTTGCTGGATGCAACTATATATTATATAATCGTATGTGAGATGTGGCTGAGACAAAAAGGAAGTTGGGGCTTATTGATTAAGTTTCTTACAAAACCATGATGTGTTTAATTTTTCATTTTTTTGTAAAAACATTTGGACCATAAGATTGCAAGCTTAACGTGTTCTAGGGTTAATTCCAATTTCTTACAAGATTTGAGAAGTCTAATTTTGAAAGTTTCCATGACCATTGTTGCGATTAGATTAGTCGATCGGGGCAAGCCTTGATATATAAAGTTATTTTGGATTTAGATAATTCGGGTTTGAAATTTGGATTTTTCAAATCGGACCCTTTCGATTCCGGTTACTTTAGGGTTTAGGTCATTTCGTGAGGGAGTGAAGTAAGAAATTGTGCAAGGGGACCATAAAAATTTAAAAAGAATTGGGAGGGCAAAGCTAAAAATTTGTATTAAGATAGCTTGAATTGATTTTTTTTTTAATTCTTGAGAGGGGTCAAAATTGCAAATTTTCCATTCAATAAAAAAGGGTAGAAGGGATTAAATTGAATTATCAATACTTCGGAGTGACTAAGGTTGAAATTATACCATCAATGAAGGGGTTGTTTGCCCCTTGACTAAATCATTACATTTTAAGTTACTTAGTTAATGGGTTTTGAATTTAAGTTTCTTTGGACAAGGCGTAGCGAAAGGGGTAAGGAGGGGCCTTGCCTTCCGTAAATGGGTAAATTTCTTTTTAGCCCCTCCCTAAAATTAAAAGATACAATTTAGGCTTTTCTAGCATTTGATTAAACGGAATTTGAAAAATTAATAATTTAATTTAAATATTTTAATGCAAGAATTTTAACTTTCACCTTTCAAAATTTATAATTTTATCTCAACCTCCTTTAAACAAGATTTTTTACTTCATCCGATGCAATAAAAATTAATGTTCTTATTCGAACTCATCCCAACTATTCCATTTAAACCCATGAAATATGAAGAATGTTTAATGTTTTGGAAATTAAATAAACTAATTGGAGGAGAACTCCTTTTTTGGGTTTCTTTCCATTTATGCTATAATATAGATGTAAGATATCCATATTTCGACAAACATCGTATTATAAGGTTATAATAAAATATTTCTTAACTCGACCCAAAATAACTTTTTTTATACACATTTCTAAATATCTTTTTGAAGAAGGTCGGCCCTAATTTTTATTTTTCTTGTCTTCTTCCTCCCTACTCTAAACACCATGCAAAAACAGATAACTTGCTAACGGGGTGATGAACTAAATTTTGTACCAACGCACTGAAATCAATTATTTGTCATCCCACAAAGCATTTATTATTTAATAATAAGAATTTAATTAATGAACTGAACAAATATTTAAAAAGGAAAATTGATTGCGTTACCCTCATGTGGTGGGGAGATAATTGGTCCAGCAAGTCATCTTCAATGGGTAGAACAGTCTTTTTAACTTTATATATCAAGTCCTGTGAACCCCAATCTTTGTGAAAATGCGAACACTGAAAAGAAGGTAGACACGTGGCTATTTTAAGTTGGTGACAGCTAATATGGTTCCAGAAAGTAAGGAGTGAGACCCTCCCCACGCTAGGGAAAACGATAGGGCAAATATAAAAATTTTACTTTTTTAATCTTAAATTTCTTTTTTTTTTAATCTCAAACGATGGGTTAATCGATGAGTTATAAAGATTAAAAATATTTTTTAATTTTTAGTATTAGGATTAATTTCACAAATTTTATAAATAATGAGGGTCAAATTTTTTTTTTAGAATTAGAACTAAAATTGTAAAATTTTTAAATATTAAAGGTTAAATTTATTGATTTTTTATATTTAAGATCAATTTGATAAAATGTGTAAACATTAGAGGGCTAATTTTGTTACTAGACAAATAAAAAAGGTCCACATCAACTTAGAGAGACTAAAATATTTAATTTCGAAAAATTTAGTGACTAAACTAAAAAAAATCAACAGTTGGATAACAAAAATAGAAAGAAAGGCATAATTAGGTGGCAATTTTTATAGTTTACCTATAAAAACAATTTCCAGCATGGATATAACGTTTCCCATCATCATTTAAAGATAAAATTTAATGAAGGGGTTAATTTGTACGTTTCAAAATGTATAAGGGCTAATTTTCCCAGTTTTTAGTAGAGGGGCCGAAATGCAATCCACCTCTAAATACAGGGGCTTCCCTGGTACTTTTACCCCAAAGTATTTAATACATTCAAGGTGTAAATACTAAATTCCAAAAATGAATACAGTTAAGGGACCAAAACAAGAAATTAACCAAATTTTCCCCAAAGGAGGGACACGTTGCCATAGTGATAAACAGAGGACGGTACCCAATCTTGTTGACTTGGCTTAAACTTTAGCTTATTTATACAAGTACGTCCCCTTACGGACCCTACACATCTCTCTTTTGCTGCGTTTCATTAGCATATATACATACCACCACCACCACCCCCCTCAAAAAAAAAAAAAAAAGCTTCGTTGAGGAAACTCCACCATGGGAAGAACACCTTGCTGTGATAAAAATGGTCTGAAGAAAGGTCCATGGACACCTGAAGAAGATCAGAAACTTATCGATTATATTCAAACACATGGTTATGGTAATTGGAGAACATTGCCTAAGAATGCTGGTAAAGTACAGAATCTCTTCTTTACCTTTATTTCCATTGATGAATATGTTATATAATGGTATGTTATAATGGAGTTTTTTTTTATATTTTTTTTGTTGTTGTTGAATAAAATAGGGTTACAAAGGTGTGGAAAGAGTTGTCGTCTTCGTTGGACTAATTATTTAAGACCTGACATAAAACGAGGCAGGTTTTCATTTGAAGAAGAAGAAGCCATAATTCAACTACACAGTGTGTTGGGCAACAAGTGAGTTTAATTTCAGTTGTCTCAGTTTTCGTAAAATTATCATGGAGAATCCTATATTAGGAGTAGGATTATTTTCTCAAAATTGGTCTTTCTGTTAAAAACCGGGATACACTTGGTATAAAAGACCAATTTACTCTTTAATCTAACATGTAAGGACTAATTTGCTCATTTTTTAAGTAGATGAGGCAAAATGCAATCTAACTCTCAGTCGGGGGCAAATCCAAAATTTTTTTAAGGGGGCGGAATTGAACTATAATTTTTTGTGCGGTTAAAATGTAATTTTATCTTGTATTAATTTATGATTTCATCACCTGTGAAAGGATTAAACATAAATCTTTTTATTTTTTGAAAGCTAAAGTGCAATTTTACCATATAGTGACATTTATTAAGGGACTAAAAAACAATTTTCCCATTTACCTTGTTGTTTTCTATCATGTTTTTGATTATATATGTGTAATGTATAGGTGGTCTGCCATAGCTGCACGGTTGCCGGGAAGGACAGATAATGAAATAAAGAACTATTGGAACACACATATTAGGAAGAGGTTGCTTCGAATGGGGATTGATCCAGTGACACACAGTCCACGATTGGATCTTCTTGATTTGTCTTCAATCTTAGGTTGTTGTTCTTTTTATAACCAGTCTCAAATGAACATGTCGACGAGGTTGCTCGGCGGCGGCGGCGGTGTTCAACCCTTGGTGAACCCTGAGATTCTAAGGTTAGCCACGTCTATCATGTCATCACCTCAACGTGAAAACCAAAACCCAGATATTCTTTTCCATGAAAATCAATACCAGCAACCGCCATTAATGCAAAACACAAATGTAGCAGAACCGGTGATGAACAACAACCCTAATGTAATAATAGACCAGTTCCCATTTAATGGCTGTTTCACTGACTGGCAAAACAATGCCAATGCCGTACTCCCATATTTGACCGAAGATAATTACGTTCCGGTACCGTCAAACTGTTACGGCGGCGGAAACGGAGAACCGAGCTTCAGGACGCCGTCTTCATCGAGTCCAACGCCGTTGAATTCAAATAATTCAACGTACATCAACAGTAGCAGCACTGAAGATGAAAGCTATAGCAGTGATATATTGAAGTTTGAAATCCCAGATTTTTTGGATGTTAATGAATTCATGTAATTTGCAAAGAGAAATTAAAAAATTAAAAAAAATCAAAATACTCACAAATGAGGTTTTGATTTTTTGGATTCAGTGAAGGGGTTGTTGTTGTTGATACGTGTAAAACCTTCTGCTAATTATTAATTTTTTTTTGTTGTTGTGATTTTTCTCAAGCTTACTGTATTAGGAAGTAAGGTCCTACTTTTTTTAATTTAGTCCTTTTTATTATATTGAAAAGTTTCCCATTATTGATATGTCCCTACCATTATTTAATTATTATTTTCGATATCATTGCTTTCTATCTTACCATATTATTATTAGATTAGTCGTCTTATCATTTTTTTATTCAAATCATGTCAAATATAAAGACAAATGTCTTCCTCCTATATAAACATACACATAAATATAAATACTAAAAGGGATTGAGCATTATTGTTAATATAGAAGAACGTAAAATTGAATATGCTAAAACGCATTATTCTCTTATTTATAAGTTAAAGAAGAATTATGAATAAATTTAAATATTATCTCAAAGAGAACAAATATGATCCGACTCGTGAAATCAAATCATATGTAAGGATGATGGTGTTGGGTTTGCTCACAAGATTTTTGATACTCGTAATAAATAAAGCAAGTATCTTTTTAGGATGACTTGAATATGATAGGTTAAACAACAAATAACCCTAAAATAGGACTTTTGTGGAATTAACCCTCAAACATATATATATTATAAGAGAAAGGTTTTGGTTTCATAGATCCCGACAAGAATTCAAATACCGGCGGGCTTTCCGTCCATAACAACGTCGGAGGTCGTGTATACGACACGTGTACATGACACCTGTTACGGCTACTGTCTTTTCAGGTAGTGATAAAGCAGGAAATTTTGCATGGGGGATTATGGTAAATTGCGGGTTTGACCTAAATAGTAATAAAAGATAAGGGCACGTGTCGACCTGTCTCATAAGGGCTCGTGTAGGGGACCACCATTAAAAAACATGGCGGGGCTCTTGTGTCTTAATGATCTCTCATCACGTCAGCATTTGGGGGACACGTGGACTCAATCATGCATGGGGTTTTTGACCTTTTTAAACACTTAAAAGCCTTACCGGTTGACCGGGTAACCACACTTAACCTTAATATTGACTTTCTTTCTTGTCATTAACATGTAATTACTTACTATTTTGTCTTTATGCAAAAAAGAAAAATCACATAATCATGCTTAATTAATAATATTTTATATTAATCCATGATTAACATAGTTCACACTTAATTTTGTGCACCAAAGCTTGTTACGCCAAATGAAATAGAAGTATTGATATTTCAGTTCGAATTTCATAATGTGTAATTACGACGTGTGGATTTTTAATTTTAGTATTTGCGTATGTCATGTGTAAATTTTATCCGATTTTTTCTCTATTATGTTCTATATTTATAATAGTGAAACTTAAAAAACAATTTAGTAATATAAGGTGAAACTAAAAGTTCGATTCAATCAGTAAATTCACCTATTTGGTAAGGTAATATAACTTTAAGATTATATTGTATAAAAAAATTAGTTCAATATTAAAAGATTTTCGTTAATTTGTAATTTAAGTTGACATTAAAATTCGAATTTAAACAAGCCTCGCTTCCCTTTATAATAATAAAAAAAAAACTTATTAATTTACCTATAAGTAGGTCCTTGAACCCCAAAATTGTAAAATTTTAGCCTTAATTTCTTTTAAAAACAATAATTTTATAAATTAATATAAAGATAAATTCTAATTTTTGGCTTCCACTTAGGAAAGTTTACTTGGTACATATTCTTTATTTATATACTGCTCTTGTTTTTCAATAGTAGTTTTTTTCTTATCAAGGTATTTATTGGAACGAACTCAGTAATTAATCATTTGCATTCTATAAGCTCATTAAGGGGTAGATATTGGTCACGAGTTTTAAAATTGTTCCATGCATAGAGTAAGGATCGAATCCTCAACCACTAATTAAAGTAAGAAAGATCTTTGCATTCTTGTATTGTTTTTGTTTTTGTTTCTTATATTATTTTGCTTTTTTGACACATGAAACTCGTGCATGGATGCTCATATTATCATATATTTGGTTCAAATAAGTTGTTTTTTTTAAATTTCGGCTTTGTTTTTTGCATTGATTTCTGCATATGCAGACAAGGAAATATATATGGATGGAAATTGGAAAGCCTTTGATCACTTTCATCTCTTCACATATATCCGCAAAAATGGACCAACTTTTGTTTACACGATGGATAGACGACACGATTTTGTTTACACTTTATAAGTTGGATTTTTATTTTATTTTCTTTTTCTTTTTCAGTGTAAAATCAAGGGTTTCTTCGAGTCACATTAAACTTGAGATTAATGGTAAAATTCTACCAATAAATGTACGTTCCAAAGTTAAAACTTGTGTTGGGCGAGGCCTCTACAAGGAGGCAAGATCTCTTGAAAAAATTATAAATTAATAAAATGGTAAAATTCTACTCCTTTAAATTTGGTTTTGCCTTTGTTCGCGGGCATCTACCACCTCAACCAACGACTTCTTGGTAATTTGTATTTAATTTCTTTTTGTACTTTAGTTTGGAAATAATTTGTTCCCTCTATTTTAATAACATTATAAGTAGATCCAAATTAATAACATTAGTAATGACTGTTGTTAGAGAGACGATGTGAATATCCATAAATTTGTTAACACTGTTAATTGTTTACGATTAATAATATTTTCAATTTTGCTCTATGAAAGCACAAATTATCACAAGTAGACCAAATGTCTTGGAAGGTTCTTTTCCTCTTTTACCAATTATAAAAGTCAAAGCCCCCCATGTAAGGTTTACGTAATTTGTACGTCCAATGTAGAGAAATTTGAATATAAGGATATTATTAGGGTTTTAAGGTGTCAATTATGGTAGAAAATTTTGAGTTTATGAAGGTAAGGGGTAAGGTTCTTCTTTGACTATGAACCGACCACAGCCTGATATAAATAGACAGTACACCATTTCTCGACCGACCAAAGAAATTTTGTTCTTTCGAACATGTTGAAATACCCTCGAAAGTGGGATTCCTGTCTTAATATGCATTTAGGGTTTCACTTCATTTTTTTTTTAAATCTTATAGGGAAAATGTGGAGAATTTTGTGTTTAAGAAAGAAAAGTCTTTGTGGCAAAGATTTTTCTAATTCGGAATGTGAGATTAAAAAGTCATGATTTTTCTGAAAAAGGGAAAATAAATTATAGTTGATGCATGCATTGTCAATAAATTAGATACTAATTAACCTATCATATAAATAAGTTAATGGTTGTGTTTAATTGTAGTGATTGATTTGACCAATTGATTCTATTAATTGTTTACTTAAATTGTTCGGTAAAACTTAACTAAAAGTTTATATGTGTAAAATAATAAATAAAGGTATGACACATTTTATTGTTAAGTATTTATTTGTTTATAATACTTTAGTCTTGATTAAGTGAAATTATTGAAATAAAACACTATTACCAAGGAATTAAAACATCCATTATGGAAATCAATTAGTGAATATTTTTCGGATTTAATTTGGAGGTGAAAGTAAAAATGAAAGAATAGAGGCTACTGATATCTTCGCACCCTTATTGAGTTTGAGAGGATGTGGCAAAAGGAGTAATTTTTTAGCAAGCATGGTGAGATATGTCATTCACATATCTTACTCTCAATCAGCTGTGAAAAAAGTTGTTCATCAGAGCATTTTTTTGTCTTAGAGGTTTTAGCTTAACAAGCTCTTGCAAAACTCCATTCACCAAATACTTCAATTAGAGGGCTGTACTATACCCAATCCCCCATTAGTGCCCAAATCAACTAAAAAAAATACTCTAAAACTCTATTTACCAAACACCTTCAATATATTTATCTACCATTATTATCATTATTATTAATTTGAATGTTTTATCAATTGGACACCAACTCAACAATACATTTATAAAAAAAATTCCTCATTTATAATAAACAATATATATTATTTTAAATGATATGTCATTAAGGGTGATGTTTTGTGTGGTAAAATTTTCTTTTAAGCCCTTAAAATTTATAAAATTATAACATATAAAATGATGAAAAATTGCATTATGAACCCAATATCTTATAATTCAATTATGATCCTATAATATAAATTTTTTTTGACCCCAAAGCATGAAAGGTAAATTCTAATATGTCAAAAACATGGAATATTTCGTAGATGTGACGATAAGAAAACGTTTTGTAATGTGAATTGTGAGCAAAGATGGTAGACTTTTTGTATTGTATATATGTGTGTGTATGTGATTGGATAATGGTAAATTTTCGTTAATCGAACCTTAGCTAGCTAGCTGTCTGGAAAATGACTTAGAAATGGTTAATTGGTGTTGGACTATTCTTGTTATGAATTTAGTCGTCTTTTTTCTTGTTCTTTTTTTTTTCAATTTAGTTCTAAAATTTAGGTTCTATTAAAATATGATAATATGATATTCTGAATATTTTTTAAAATACATATATATTTTTTAATAATTTTTATATGAAAATTTTTTAAAAGTTGAAAACGTGTGATTTCAAAAGAATATCGTATCATCGTATTTTAATGAACTCTAAATTCAAAAATAAATTTAAAAAATTGTCAAATTCCAAAATTAACGTGTGAGTAGAAAAGAAAAATTGCTTTATCTTTTTTTATAAGGTGGAAATTGTCACTAGCTAAGCTAGGTGTGATTAAACGGTCGATTTGGTTATTAATCGAACCGAATTACTATTAATCAAATTACTCGGAATGTAAAAATCTTTAATCGTTAATCAAATCGAATTATTTTCAAATACATTAACTGAACCAAAATATTTCAGTTAATTCGGCCGGTTAACCGAATTAACCGAAATTTATATATTTTTATTTTTTGGTTAAAATAAGTATAAAACATATAAAAAATACATTACTAATGTTCATTTTATTTTTTAATAGTTCAAAAATATATAATATATAATATTTATTTCGATTAATATAAAAATTAATAGTTCAAAAAATACATAGTTAATATAAAAAATATATTATTTATTTTGGTTAAGTCGGTTAATTATTCGATTTTGAACCGAATTAATTGATAATCAAAATTTTAAAAAAAATATTAATCGACTTCCAACTAAACTAAATTCAGTCACCGACCGATTAAACGAATTAGATCAATTCAATTGATTAATTCAATTTTAACCGAACTATTCGTGAAGGCAAAACAGGTGCGTATAAAATCCTATCAAATCATAAAGGGTTTTTTCTTTCTTTCCAAAATTAAGGCTTATCTCCGGTAAATGATTAATGGGCTCAAATATATTAATATTTAAGCTTGAATTGAACTGTCACAATTTAGCCATTACTCTAATTAGTGAATTTATTGATTTTGGGTTGGATTAATGCTTACTGTTTAAGTTCGAATTATTTTAGTTTGATTATTTTGATTTTTTATTTAGGTTTGACAAGTAATTCTGGGTCATTTTAGATTTGAATAGCTTTAAATATAATTTTATCATTTATTAATTTATAATTTCGTCATTTTTGAAAAGAAATAAACTTTATTTATTTTAAGAGTAAAGTGTAATTTTACTATATATAATTTTATAATTTAATGGTTTTAAGGGGGTTGAAATGTAAATGTCCATTTCAGAGGTTGCCCCTATAGTCATTCTGAGTACATGTCATTTTCGTGTTCAAGTTCGATAGGTTTAAGTTGTTGATTTTTTTAATAATTTAATTTAGTTTTTAGGTCAAATTAATCGAATCAAAATTTTGAGTTTAGGTCGGAGTTACAAGTTTAAGTTCTGGTCATTTCAAGCTCAGATTATCCTAATTTTCAAGTTTAATCATTTCGAGTTTTTCTGTTGGATTTGGAGCTCGAGTTCAAATTATTTCATCTTATTTGAGTTATTCTAAACTCACGATATTTTTAACTTGACTCATTTTCAGATTTAAATTGAGTGAGTTAAAAACTTTTAATTATCCAATCGAGTTTTTTTAATAAAGATCATTTCAATTTTTTTATTCGAATTAACTGGTTGAATTTTCGAGTTGGAGTCGATTAATATCTCTAGCTTAAAGGACTTAAGGTATGGGGGTGGCCGATCAAGCTTTAGCATGAATGAAGCCCATGAAAGCCAATCAAAGTTTTGGCCCATCAAAGCCAGCCATTGATCTTTCTCTCCTTCTTTCTTTCTTCTTCCTCTACCGCCGCTAGGTCACGAAAAGAAAGAGAAATGAAGTTGGGCCAAAATTACACATCACAAAATTGATGTCAATCAGAAGAGAATCATCCATGAGAAAATGCATTCAACAGCATCTTCTTCAGCTACTTCAAATTTCCACCGCCTTAGCACTGTAGCCTCTTCAAAGCTCCCTCTTTTACCTTCCCTCTCTCTATATCGCCATGTCCAGGTTCGTCTCTTTAACCTCTATTTCTACTTTTTATTTTCTGGGTTTGTTAAAGGGTTCTTGGGTTTATTGGGGGATTAGTTGTGTTTAATGGTGTTAAAGCTTTTTTTTTATAAACAGTTTGGAAGTGAAATAAAAAATGAAATGTTATTGAAGAAGGTTTACTCTGCTGTTTATTGGGCTGTAGCAAAGTGTAATTGTTTTGAATTATTACATTAAAGGCTTGAATTTTATTGAAATAAAGTAAGTAAACTTCTTGCTGTTTTGTTGAGTGGAATTGAAGACTGGGTTTTTAATACTTTTGTGTTTCTGTGTAAGATTTAGAATTGGTTCTAAGGTTTTTCATAATTTACATGGTAGATGATGAGTGAATTGTTGGAATGCAGAAATTTGAGATTTGCAAATATTAGGAAAGCTTTGGAATCTGC
Source organism: Gossypium hirsutum (assembly GCF_007990345.1). Taxonomy (NCBI): domain Eukaryota; kingdom Viridiplantae; phylum Streptophyta; class Magnoliopsida; order Malvales; family Malvaceae; genus Gossypium; species Gossypium hirsutum. The sequence continues at coordinate 1,993,594 of NC_053446.1, forward strand.
TATTTCGAACCAGAGGTTGAACCGTTCGGAATTTAGGAAGTATGCGACAGTGGTTTCTGTCAGGTTGCGTTTGCCGCAGTATAGAGTGTTCTCCCATTATAGGTTCAACAGTGGAGGAAAGGCTCCATTCTTGTTGCAGAATACAAAGGAAGGGTTGTGTCGAGGTTATTTTGCCAAGAACCGTTCCTTCGTTTCTGCAAGTAGTGCAGTAACTCATCGTGCCCAAGTTGCTTGGAAAAGGCTTACACAAAAATGTTCTGCCGGTGGTCGAACATTCCCTCAGATAAGCACGACTGCTCAAGCGGTCAGCTTAGCTTTGTCACACTCGCACTTGATAGTACCTGGTATTTTTGGCTTGACATGTGGACGAATAGCATTGGCACAGAGGACTTTAATAGAAACAGATTACTACCCATCACAGAATACTTTATCAATGCGTGCTCGAGATGGACACGCTTTTGTTTCTGCTATACTACTTTCAGCTGTAGAAGGTGTTATTTTGCTGGTGAGAGCTTTGTTTCTTGCGGTTTTGTTCTCTCCTAGCATAATAATGGCACCATTTGCCAACGCATTTGGTCCACAGTTCAGGAAAATGTGGCTTGAAGTTGTGCATCGCTCACTTGAAAAAGCAGGTCCAGCTTTCATAAAGTGGGGTCAATGGGCAGCAACAAGACCAGATCTCTTTCCTAGAGATCTATGCATCAAACTGTCAGAGCTTCACAGCAAAGCTCCTGAGCATAGCTTTGCCTACACAAAGAAAACTATTGAAAAAGCATTTGGCCGTAAGCTATCTGAAATTTTTGAGGCTTTTGAAGAAGAACCTGTGGCATCTGGAAGTATAGCTCAGGTGCACCGGGCTTCTTTGAGATTCCGCTATCCTGGTCAGCGGGTCAAGCCCATGGTAGTTGCAGTAAAGGTTAGACATCCTGATGTTGGTGAGTCAATTAGGAGAGATTTTGTGATTATCAACTCGGTGGCTAAATTATCAACATTCATCCCTACTCTGAAATGGTTGAGATTGGATGAGAGCGTCCAGCAGTTTGCTGTTTTCATGATGTCTCAAGTTGACCTTGCAAGGGAAGCTGCCCATTTGAACCGTTTTATATACAACTTCCGAAGCTGGAGGGATGTTTCTTTTCCTAAGCCTGTGTATCCACTTGTGCATCCCGCAGTTTTAGTGGAAACTTATGAGCAAGGGGAAAGTGTTGCACACTATGTTGATGGCCTTGAAGGACATGATCGGATTAAGTCTGCACTCGCTCATATTGGAACTCATGCACTTTTAAAGATGCTTCTGGTAAGGTTTTTATGTTGTCTGCTTGAGAATTAAATTATGGCAATTCTGGTTTCTAGAAATTATAATTCTCTTCTTTCAGGTTGACAACTTTATTCATGCTGACATGCATCCGGGAAATATCCTTGTTCGGGTGTCTCAAAGCAAGGCTTCTCGAAAACAGCTTTTTAAAACAAAGCCTCATGTCATCTTCCTTGATGTAGGCATGACTGCTGAACTTTCAAAGGGTGATCGTGTTAATTTATTGGAATTTTTTAAGGCTGTTGCCCGTAGAGATGGCCGTACTGCTGCAGAGTGCACGCTTAGACTATCACAAAGACAAAACTGCCCAAACCCAAAGGCTTTTATCGAGGTGATGTATATAGATTAACCCAAACCGTTCTTTATCCTCCATCATCTGTTGGTTTGTCATTATAGATGAATGCATTAATGGTCAGTCATCATTGTTCCAATTTAGAATATCTTTTTCTGCTTGGTTTTTTAATACCTTTTTCCAACTTCCAACAGGAAGTAGAAGAAGCCTTCACTTTCTGGGGTACTCCGGAGGGTGATCTAGTCCATCCGGCTGAATGCATGCAAGAATTGCTTGAGAAAGTAAGGCGTCATAAAGTCAATATTGATGGCAATGTATGCACTGTGATGGTCACAACTTTGGTTCTTGAGGTATCGTCTTGATCAAACATTTGAGATGTCTTATATGAATTCGTTCTACTTTTGGTATCATTTACCTGCTAGAAATAACTTATCGTCCATATGTTTACTCATGCTTATTTACCGTGCTTTCTGTTTTTCCGCAGGAAACAAAATAAATAGATATTTTCATAGTCGTCAGAGTAAAATAGATATTATGTATTCCCATCTAAGGATTGTCTCATAATAGTCCTAGGTCCAACTTGCAGAAATGCCTTCATAATATGAAGATAAACCTAGTCATTATTTCCATTTTAGATTATTGATTGAATTCGATATCATATTTTGGTACTTGTTTAAATTTGTAGGGTTGGCAAAGGAAACTTGATCCAGGATATGATGTAATGCAAACACTACAAACATTGCTACTCAAAGCTGACTGGGCAAAATCTCTTTCTTACACTATCGATGGGTTGATGGCTCCGTAGAACATTATCCGAAGTACGGTTAGCCAAATGCATCCTCCCAAGGGATCTTTAGGATCATTATTTCTGTTTCTAGAAAAGAAAAAAAGAAACAATTTTGATAGAGCCAAGACGCTAGAATATACCGGTCGTGAAAATCATAATGAGTATCATTGATCTTTTAACTTGAAATTTTGAGCTATGTTAAGTTTCATCCATATGTAATTATTTGTTACTTTTCCCCTATTCATTGCTGTTATATCTTTAAGCCCTGATGACTCACAGGTGAAAACAGTTAAAGGGCAACACGAGAGGAATAAAATGTCAAAAAAACTATTCTTTTTTCTTTATATTCATTGCATAAAATGGATGGACAAACTGTCGATGAACTTAATTAGTTTAGGGTTGGAATGTTTATATGAGTTGAAGCTATATGTATTGTAATGCATTTGGGGCATCACATGACATTTCCTAGGCTGTAAATCTCTTGTTCTTTGCTGTAATATCAGTTATGGAGGTCCTGTGCTAAATTTCATTTCAGATTGCTTAAAAGTTAGATAAATTAGTCTTAATATATTAAATTAAAAAATAAATTAATTCTTTTGTATAACTAGATTGTACATCACATTTAAAAAATTATATCACATTTTGACATGGAGATCAGTTTTTTACAATAAAAATTAATGAAATTTTTAATAAAATTAATACATTAATTAATTAATTTTTTTATTAGAAAGACAAAATGTAACCTAACTCGGTACAAATACCTTATATACAATGCGAAAATGATGAAAAGGGTTTCATAGGAGATTTCAAGCTTTTCATATAAACAAATGGGAGAAATTAACTGTGGTTATATATTCAAAGAAAAAAGTAAATAGTATGAATGGTTTTCCATCCTGGGGTATAAAGTACATGGTTGATGAATATTACACATTTACAAACTCAATTGCAGCAAACTGGCCGAGTTTCATATAATTCAACTTCAATGGACAATGGGGGGAGAGATAGAATGGACAATTGCATCAAAATCTCGGTGAATGCCACATGCTAGTTGCTGAGAGCAATGCTTCAAAAATGGGAAAAAAAAACCATAAGAGCAGAAGTCGCCAGCAGCAATAGCCATAAACTGAGAATCTCTTACATTACATGCCATTGTTCTTTAATCCAACCCTCAACTACTCACTGAGCTCAGCACTGGACCTAAACCTCAAGAATGAGACATTATGTTATAGTTGTAATTTCAGTGGTAGTTGATGAATATCATTGCTATTTGCAGATAAAAGACCTTAATAATTCCAAAAGCAACTTACTCTGAACATATAAGCTCGCGGATTTCTTTTATTGCTGCACTAATCCTATACAGGGCCATCTTCTCAACCTGATTTTAGGAGCAAAACCAGAATTATATTTGCATTAGTACAGAAAATGAACACTGTTAACTTTAAGTCATATTTTGAAAATTTACCTCAAACTTTTTTGCTTTGGCTTTATGATCGTCTGGAAGCAGACGAAATTCATTGATCAACCGGATACACTCGGTCACATTTTCCGGTGAAACAAAGTCCAAAACCACATTAACACAGGACTACAGGTTGTCAGGGGAAAGAAAAGAATACTTACAGCCATATAAATTGGTAAAATTTCTAAGCAAAACAATAACTTGTAATTCATAAAATTGCAAAAGTGGAGAAGCATATCAAAATTTGCAGATAACATCAATCAGTAAGTTCTGTAACAGTTATTCAAGACTAAAGATATCGGTAGTATGTGTTACCTTAACGTTTCTAATCTGGTATGGACAGCCAGCTGGAATTATTATGGCTTCTCCAACATGTTGTTCAAATGTCCAGGGCTCAATTTCTAGAAGCAGTACAAGGTCAAAAGGATTTCAGTAAGTTTGTCCTTAATTATAACAAGAGATAACAAAACCGAGTACACTCACCATACTCCTCCTTCAGCCTCCTTTTGTGACTTGTATCAAGAAAGAAATTCTGATCGAGGATTGGATGAACCACCTACAGCAGGAGTGTTAAACAATCAGCATTATGTCCATTCTGCTAGCACATTGTCAAGTCTCATAACTGGCCTTACATGTTTCTGAAAGCCACATGTATGACCAAACTCATTTGAATGCTTTCTAAGGTACTCCATAAGCTTTGGAACATCCTGTCTGCGGAAGACATCCCATTCTGCACCACAAGACTTAGCCAAATCTGTTCTTTTCCCAAAGATTTCCTGATCTTCTAATGCTTCTGAGCCGTGAATGGTATCACATGGATGTAGTGCAGCTTCAGAATTTGAATTACAGTCGGAATCAGAATCAGAGTCAGAGTCAGAGCTGTCTTCCTTATCATGTGCATCATGCACCGCAGAAGGTGATCGAGAAAGTTTTGGAACTGTGTTACGAGAATGCATTTCTTTATTGATCATACCATTCAATCCTACTTTTATGTTTTCACCATTTGACTTAGATTTTTCTTTCAGTTCATTAGCCATCTTTTGATCAAGGTGAGTCTTAGCAAGCTCCCTTTCGTCTTGAAATTTTTTCTTTTTCATTAACTTTCTTATTTTATTAAGTTGCTTCATGCAAACAGGAGCATCTGTAGCATGTGCCAAAACATTAACCTGGAATAGGAGGGAGGAAAGAAACACAAATAAACGGCAAAGGTTACTTACATCTGTATGATGTTTACAATAAGGATAATGAACAGACGAATTAAAGGGTCTCCAGAATAATTATATTATATAAGCTTTGTGTCGATCAATTAGACACACATATAGGAACCGTTCATTAACAATTATCTTAGAGCAAAAGCAAGTTACGTTCCAATCAAGATAACTTCAATAAAATGTGCATCATATCAAGTTCCAAATGGGATAAAATGGCCAAGATAAAAGAGAAGGATAGAGATAGACATACCATATCACATAAACCATAACACAAATTTGTCACGGAATTGGCTTGTGCAAGTTCCTCACTGCTGCAATAAGAGATAGAGACAGATGGACCTAGGTCAGGCTTTGTGATTTCTTGTGGCAACCTTGCAGCAATGTTCAAAATGCCGCTTCCAGGATTCATATATTCTCGAAGTGGTAAAGATTGAATGATTTCAGAATAATGATCCGGGAATTGTTCTTGAAATAAAGGAGAAGAAAGCCAGCCCTTCAGTTTCAGCTTCTCATCACACATACTAGATTGTGCCAGCCCCCTTAATGACCCCAAAAATAACTGCTTAATACCAATTTCAACCTGCCAGCATATATAAGGCAAAATTATTTATAACTTATACCTCACTTAAGATCCTAGAAGGCAGCCAAACATAATGAAAAGAACTCAAATGCCAACTCTCACGATCCTTTTTTTAAAGAAAAACAAAATGACTGACAAGCAAGGAATCTGATAACTGGTAGGCATACGACAGAATAAAGAAGATAGATGCACATGGAAGTTTAAATGCACTTTAATGAATGCCTTATATTAGGATTATGGAGATGGAGTGATGAACTAAAGAGGACCAGTTTATCTTCCTTTTAACTCCAAAAATTGTAATTTGATACGGCATTGTAATTTAGAAAGCTAACCTCGAACCAGTCTGAACAAGTTGTAGCTTTACTTGGCTCTTCGTTCTCAGCTTTGGCAACACTATTCTTAAGATATGAGCAAAACAAGAATATTGGATCCCAACTTAAAGCAGTAGTCTGAAGAACATTCCGAAATATTACAGGATGGCCTTTACACCAATGCTTCTGGAAGTGCTCCAGGTTATCACCATGAATGTTCAATATAGTGGGGTAAAATAGGAAGTTATCATTTGAATTCTCTCTCCTAGAAGCCTCTTGCAACTGCTTCACCCTTTTGGCTTCATCATCTGTCGCAGGACATAAGGAGCAGCATGAAAAAGTATCAAATGCTTCCGGCAATTCATAGCTGCCAACTATCTCTTCAGCACTTACTTCCAGCTCTTTGAACCAACTTTGCGGCAAAATACATCTCAGATCAAGAAGGCCATCACCACAACCACCGAACTCACTAGGTGGGCATGAGATAGGAACACTGCCATCAGGAGCTTTCTGACTAGGCAATGATACAGAAGAATCAGAATACCTACTGTCAGAGGTCTGCCTGGTTATTCTTACAGATTTCCTATCTGAAAGGCAAATACCGGGCAAACAAGTTTTCCTTCTCTTTGGGCATTTGCAGTTAACTTCTTTGATAGTTCCGAATAAATTCCCTTGAAAGATATCCCGACAACAACTTAAGCAGAGGCTATATGAACACTTTGGGCAGCTTCTATGGAAATCCAGAATGAGAGTCTTGCAGTAACTGCTGCTCCAGAATTAATATCATCACCAAAGAGCAACCAAAAACAAAATTACATAAATTTTATGAAATACATTTTAAGCAATAATGAGCATACCAACAGTATTCCTTATTGCCACCAGATTCAGCAGGTTGGACCTGAATATCACAGAGTTTTTTGCCTATGATACACAAGAAGATATCACAACCTCTTCCACTGATTAAAACAGAATGCTTTAATAATAATAATAATAAAAATCAAGATGCGTCGTTGTAAATTACCTTGAATTTTGGCCTCCACATCAATCTCAACACTCTGGTCTTGGTTTATTTGCTTAAAAACAGGAAGGAGCATGCAGATCAAATAATGAAAATCTAACACCTTGTCTACTTTTATCTTGTCCCTTAGAAACTCCTGAAATATAAATACTTTTTTGTATTAGGCAAAACATTAGATATCAGTGCGGAAAAATGCAAGCAGCATTGCAAAATTGAGGTGTTTCAGATGATATCAGACCTTACATTCATCGTCTCTACGTTGACTCACTGAGCAGGCCCTGCAGCTGCAAGTTCCACGGCATACCGGACAAGCTACCTGAACTTCTTCTCGCTTAAAAAAATAGCTGTATGCAATTCAACATCATAAGAGTCAATAAACATCCATGTTTTAACCACAACCAAATGGTTCAAAATCCATTATAGACCACATTCAAATTATAGTGATGAGACAAAGGCTAAATACATTTTGAATGCATCATTTCAAGTTGGCTGAAACAGGAAATTATGCCTTAAAGCTATTGCATTTTGATAAACTATACATTCTCATGTAGCACAGGATTTGCCTTCTTTGTCAATTAACAAACATATATGATATATCTACATTACAATCACAATTCAAAAACAGAACTAAAAATAAATAAAAGCGTCACTCACTGTTCTTTTATGCAATCCAAGCAAAAGAACTGCTGTTTACAACTAGAACACTTGATCAAATTAGGAGCACCGCCTTTTCGACACCAATGGCACCTTATTCTTCTCCCTCTCCTCAAATTTGCTCCATTCTTCTTGTATGGCAGAACATGCAAGAATCCCATAATTCAAAAAGAACAAGAAGATATTAATAAAAATTTCAAAATAAAACCATACAAATTACCTGCAATGTACCAACAGGTAATGGCTCAATGTTCTTAGACCGAAACCGCCTTCTGGTAATGGCAACAGCATTATTATCAGTTTCTCCTACTTTAACATTAATACAAGAACCTGAAACAGAACCAGAACCGGAAGCCGAACCAGAACCAGAGCATGAACCTGCATTATCAAAATGTGGACTTGACGAAGAAATAGCCATTAACCCATTAGGCAATTCTCTCATCAAGTCACCCTTTTCATCATCATCATCATCATCATCATCATCATCATCATCATCAAAATCACTACACTCACTTTCTTTCCTTTTCTTTTTCTTCTTCTCAGCTTCTCTTTTCAAAACCATCCTTATAAGCTCCAATGGCAAATCCCCTCTCTTCAGTTTCATCTTACGAACAGCTTCATCTAACGCCTCCGATTCCCCTCCGATCACTCGCTTCCTCTTCACCGGCCTCGCTAATTTCAGCAACTTTGCCCTAATTTCAAGCTTATTCTTCTCAAAAACCTTCTTTTTCCTCTTTTTCCTTTGCATTTTCAAGGATTCCGGCACTTTCTGTTTATTCTGTCGATGACGGCCTTGGATATGGTGAAGCTCACAGAGCTTTTTCCCTTCCATTACACGTCGCTTACACCGCCATTGTCTCCCGTCTGTTCGATTGCACCGGAGATGGTCCGGTATAGCACCTTCCCCCTCCATTCCCCTGTTTGGCTAACTTTCCCGGATAAGAAATCAAATCTTTTCCCGGAAAAACTAATGGGGTTCTCGAGAAAACAGGGAAAAAGATTTGGGTTTAGAGTAGAAAGAGGAGAAAGCAGTTTTTTGGAAGGGTTAAAAACTTAAAAGAGTTAAAGATTAAGGGTTTATTGGGAACAGTAAGAGTATGTGTGAAAGAGTGAAAGGGAAAGTGGCAGATATGGTAATTCTGAAGAAATATAGAGTCCTGTTTGGTCCTGGAAACTTTCCAAATGATGCACAGAGAGGAAAGCTTGACAGTTTTTATCGAAAAAAGCTATCGGTTTTTTGAGTTTTTTTCTATTAATTAGCTTTTAATGAGTGAAATATTTATAAACGTCTCTTTTAGCTGTTTTTTGGGGATTTTTTTTTGTAAATTTTCCCTTCTTTTTATTCATTTGAATGTCTTTGACCATTCCTCTAGCTAATTTGCAGCAGAAAATATACTAATTTCATGTTTTTTTTTTGTTTTTTCTTACCATAGGTTGCAGAACATTAATATTGCAGATTTCTTTTTTAAGTGCAAGACACAAATCTAGAATCTCAAAATAAGAATAAAGTTATCTCAATGTTTATTCAAACCCAAATTTCTTATCATTCAACTCAACATGCGTTGGAATGCTGCTGCAGATTAAACTATTTTTTCATGAATTCTACAGAACATATATAATAAAATAGTCTGCAATATCAATGCAAATTTTGTGTAACCCTTGAAAAACTCATCCTTTTTCTTGATATACTGAATTGACCATTGCAGGTCCCATTTTCTCTCCGGTTCCAATTCTACCTTTCAAACACAAAAATTATTGGCATTCAGAGGTTAACCATCAATGCTGCAATACAAATACTAAGTCACAAAATATTGCAAAAAGGGGTATTTTTTTTGTTGGGGAAAGAGCAAAAAAAAACATCAGTGAGTGAAGTGTTGATGAACTCATCGAAACGAAAAAACAGCTCATCAACGCTGCACTCAACAATGTTTCTTCTATATGAGATAATATATGTAAATGCTTAACTTAAATGAACCAATCAACATGCATATATATATGTTACGTTGAGGAAATATTTAAGTCGCCTTTCAATTTCTCTGCAGCTCTTTGAATGAAGTTTGCTTGGAGTTGTTGTACTAATTTGCTTTTTGTTTTCTTGGATTGGAATCCTTACCACATTTAACACCCACAATACAACTATCGAGTTCATTTGTATGGATTGCCATAACTTTCTCTAGAGATAGTATAGTGTGTCAAAAAAAATTGTATAAGATTATTTTGGCAGGTCCATGTGAAATGGTTGGCTCTTTTTCACAATTGCAAGCAACTATTTTTCCATATACCAACTCTAAGTTAAGGCCTGAGGGTCTCTTGGTGTTGCAGCTGGTTCTGCAATAGTGTTAGTGGTTTTTTTTTTTTGGGTCTATTTTATAATTCACGGATATTAATTCTTTTGGGTTTATGGCTAACCCTCTTAAGAACATCATCTCCATAGATACTAAACCTCTTAAGAACATCATCTCCACAGATACTAAACCTTTATCATGTAACATGTTAACAAAATTGGCTTCTAAGCTATTCTACTTTTCTCGTTTAGATATTTATATTTTGTCCAAAGTAATACCTATGTCATCAATTTTATTTTATTTTACTCAAAAAAGTGTAAAATGTCTAATAAGAACATATTATGTGTCACACTATTATCGGATCATATTGTGTTTTGAAGGTAAAATGAGATAAAATTTATAATTTATATATTATTTTTTTATAAAAAATAAAACTTTAAATATATCTATATAGAAAACATGAATTGATAAGAAAGGAGAAAATATAGCAATTATAATATCTTCGAAGATTTCACCATGTAAAAGTAGAGAAGGGATTGTATGAAACATGAATATTATCACTTTTTTAACAATTTAATGTCACATCAATTAGCAATTTCATCTTGAATGTCAAAACTTTCATTTGGATTCAATTTTTTTCAGGATAAAAATATTGATGTGGCATTAAACTATTTGAAAAGAGATAAAGATGATGTGGCGTCACTGTTTCATATAATATTTTTCATCAAATCCCACAAAAAAAGCTACCATATTGGTTTGGGCTGAGCTTTAAGTAAGAAATTTAAGAAAAAAAAACTTATCATCATACTAAGTAGTGATAATGGGTGCTCATGAATCGACTCAACTCAGCTCATGTTGAACTAGGTTTAAATTTGTCTTTTTAATCTCGAGCTGATTTTACTCATTTCAGTGAAATAGACCATTTAAGTGGGCTAGACTAAGCCCGTAAGGATGTATAACAACTATAATATCATAAAAAAAAATTCATCATGTGAAGATATATCAATTCTCCCAAATTATAAGTTACTCTATCCATTTGAGTCGGACTTGAGTAAAAAAATTTTAAAAAAAATCGATCCATTATCTAATTCATGAATAGATCTAAAGAGAAGTATTAGTGGGTATGATTTGGATATTATAAATTTGAGTTCCATGGAGAAATCCATGCCCATTACAATTGGTTCTCTAAATTCAAGTCATGGGTTCTTTATGCATGTTTAAATTGAACCATTCCATAAATGAAGCCCAACGGGTTTAACAAATTACAGTGACGACCTGGCTGGGATGTAAGTGTAACGTACGAAGTTAGAATTTTTATATTAGGAGATTAAAATTGAATTATAATTTTTACCAAGGCATGACTCAAGGTTATGCAGTTCGGTTGAGTCTGAAATTTAAAAAATAATGTTGGATCGAGTTTGAGTATCGTGTCTTGGATTTGGAGTTGAGTTTGAGCTTTTGTTTGTTATTATTCGGGTTTGACTTGGCTCAATTACATTCCTATAATTAAGGATGTAATTAGAAATTTTTTTGACTGAAAATAAATTATAAATTTAATAAGGGTTAAAATGTAATTTTATCATTGTACTATTTATGGAATAGTCCTTTAACATTTTCAAACTCCCGAGCGAAACATTCCTTCAAATGATATCATGTACATCTAAATAGTGCAATAAATCCACGTCTTATTATAAAATTTGTATCCAATATATGATATTTACCTATCCAAAAAAAATCACTTAATATAAATTCTGCAAAATAAACTTAAATAATTTCTTTGAAATTAATCTTACCTTTAGGAATGATAAGCTTATCTTCCTTAGTTAAAAGGTTTTTAATGACTTTTGAATATGACGATATTTCCTCCCATCTGCCTAAAATATATGTAAACTTAATGTCAAAATTATCTTCGCTTTTAGCTTTATTCATCATGGAAGTTAGATAAGATGGCAAGAGTCTCTCTTACCTTAACTAGTGATCAAGGGTTCGATCCCCGTCTTAAGAATGAAACAGCTTTAAAACTTATGGTTAGCAAGCATCTACTACTTTAATATAAATTTTTAACTTTTTTATATATATTCTTTAATTTTAAAATTTTTTTGTAATATTTGTTGAGAAAGATCAATTTGCTCATTTTCAATATTGACAGAGACCAAATGAGTATTTACACCAATTTATTCTTCGAAATATTCAAATTATTCGAGTTATTTGAATTCTAAAATTCAGTTCAACTTGAATGTCGAATTACTTATGCGAGTTGACTCGAATAACTTGAACAAATCAATTTGATTAACTCGAAATTTATTTATTTTTTAATTGTTTCAAATCAAATCGAATTTTGTTCGCCCCTATTGTTATTCATTGATAGTGTATGAAACTCATGTACTAATAGTGTATCAAATATTATTCTTTTATACTCCTTGGAACAAATGTCTGTCATAGGGACCTTAGAAGCTGAGTCATTTTGGGTCTTCTACATCTGTGCATGAACGTGATAGAACGATCATGTGTCACTCTCTTAAATATTCTTTAATCTACATGATTTAGTCTTTTTCATGGGATAAACGGAATGTGGATAAGGAATTGACCCCTTAGCGGAATTTTTTTTAGGTTAATATACTATTTGATGCTTGAGTTTAGTTTAAATGTTCAATTTAGTATCTGAGTGTTTTTAGTATGATACTTGAGTTTGGCTTCGATATTTAATTTAGTAGTTGAGCTTTTTTTTTTTCGTTTCAATTATAGAGTACACATGTAAAATATTCATTAAGACATATAATATCATTTTATTTAAGTACTAAATTGAATATTGAAAGCAAAATTTATGTACTAAATTAAGATTAAAAAAAACTCAAATATCCAACAATGTAAATATATATTTTTTTAAAGAATCTGGTGAGGTGTTCGGTCAGCAGGTAAGATTCGTAGCTGTTGACCCATTTGGATTTACATTTATGAAAAAAGCAGGGCTAAACGTATTTGATGAAATCATGGTGACCCCAAATTTGCATTAAAAAGTGTTTTAAGGTGAATTTGGATTTACGGTGTTAGTATAAAAACAACAGTGATAGTGAGATTAGATATCGTAGTGTGAGACAAGAAGGAAACTAAACACACCACACTACACTCAAACGCTCATCCAAATCCACCCTTAATGTATATTAAATATATTAGTAAAATATCTCTCTAGTCCCTTTTTAATTTTGAAATTGTGTAAATTAGTCCCTACTAAACAATTATAATAATTTAATCCATGCCAATTTTGAAAATGATGACAATTAATTGCGGTGTTAATGTCTTTCATAAATTGTACATAATTTTAATTAGTATAATAATTTTATCCTTCGATGTTTACATATTTTGTTAATCTGGTCTTTATTTAAAAAAAATTAACAAATTTAGCCTCTCATTTACACAAATATTGTGAGCTAAATTTGTTAAATCATGATCAAATTGATAAAATATGTAAATTATGATAACTAATTTGTTATTATATCGATCAAAATTATGTAAAATTGACGAAAAAAATTAATACCGTAATTAATTATCCTCGGTTGCTCACTTTCAAAATTATCAACATTAAAATTTTTTTTTAGAGATTCTTTACCAAATTTATTAAAATGCTGAGAAGAATGAATTTAGAGCTTTTAATGTAGAAGGTGAAGAGATTCAAGTTACCAATTTTTCTTAGTTTAGAGCTTTGGTGTGGACGGTGACGATTTAAAGGAGGCGGGTCCATGAAGAATAAATGTTGAGCGTAATAGTAAAATATATTCTATTTTTAATAATAAAATTCATATTTGAATTTTGAAAATCATATTATTAAAAGAAATGTTCATTTTAAAAATAATAACTTTTATGTATGGTAAAGTAATATTTGATTAAGTAAATAAATGTGCAAGATTATGTTATCAATAAATAAATGGGAACTAAACGAGTTATGTTATTAAGAGGTATTGGATGTGGTAGTAATGTTTGAATTCGTTCAGATCAGTTGAATTTAGTTTTTTTATTTTTTTATGAATTTTTAATAATTATTTAATTAAACCGGTCAGATTGATAATCTGATTAGTTCGATCACAAGTTCAGTTCTAATGTATATTTTTCTCGAAGAGTTTTAATGTATATTTTCTCTTCGAATTTGATTATTTATATCTAATATTTTTTTTTTTTGAACTTAACAAGAACTTAAAGTTGAAATCTGTCACAAACATTGTTCCGTGATAATTATACCAAATCGGAAACAACCACATGTATAGAATTTTTAAAAACTTTTTAGTTTTTTTAATTTTGCGTTCAAGATGAACTTAAACAATCAGATGTTTTGATTCATGACTACTTACGGTATATTGGTTGAACCAGGACACTTTAGTTTAATATAAAAAGAGGGCAAAAAGTAACACCAACATCCACCTTCCTTCTTCCCCTTCAAAGAAGAAACCAGGGTCTGCGGTCAACTTTCTCAGGCTACATATCTCATTGAATTAACTATATATATATTTATAAACTCCTCAAAGTTAGAGCTGAGTGTGTAATCATTATTATGCCTTCAAATTGCACAAGCCTGGTGTTCAGAGCCCCCCATGTTTTGGGACAAACCAGAATAACCAACAACACCAACAAATTAACACCAACAATCCATGTTGGAACTTGTTTCCCATGGTATGGGAAAAAAACCCACCAAAAGAAGAAGCTTTTCCACATTGTTTCTCAGTTAAAGTGTCGCCAAAACTACCCTTCTTCTTCAGTAATGGAAGATGAGAGGAATCTGGTTGTTTCATCTTTAGGACCAGACAAGTATTCCAAGGAATTGGATGTTGCTGTAAAGGCTGTCCAGATGGCCTGTTCACTATGTCAGAAAGTTCAAGGGAGTTTGATTTCTAAAACCAATAGTCAAATCCATTCTAAAGATGATAATTCTCCTGTTACTGTGGCTGGTATGAATTGACCAATCAAATTTTGTGCTCTCTTTTTTGTAAATTGGGGTTCTTGAGATGAAGCTGCTTTCTGATTTGTTTTTGTTGGTTTCTTATTGTATATATATTGGGGATGTTTAGTTCTTCTAGGACCTAGGTTAATGCTTATTTCATGTTTATCCTGCATATTTGATGGTTCATTGTAGTTCAAATTGTTGCTTCATTGTGGCAGCTATGACCAGTCCAATTTGTGCTGGTTTTTACTCCATTTTTGTGAATTGGGTTCTTGAGATAATGGTGTTTTTTCATTTGTTTTTATTGGTTTCTTATTATATATTTGTTGGGTATATTTAGTTCCTCTAGGACCTAGCCTAACGCTTCTTTCATGTTTATTCTGCATATTTGGTGGTTCATTGTAGTTCAAATTGTTGCTTCATTGTGGGAGCTATGACCAATCCAATTTGTGCTGGCTTTTAATCCATTTTTTTGTGAATTGGGGTTCTTGAGATAATTCTGCTTTTCCGATAAAAGTTGCAATATGAGCTCAATTACATTTTATCTTCTATACACAACAAATGGGTAAATTAGTCTCTCTCTCTTAGATCAAAGAGCAAATTAGTCCTATTAAAAATTCCTTTCATTTTTACTTTTAAAAATTGGTCTCTGCACGTCAACATAAAGTACATCGTTTGATTATTCTGTCAGTCATGCTAGTTTTTAAAAGTAGGATAGAAATGGATTAAGTTTTTAACATAAAAGGTCAATTTGCTCTCTAATAGGGACTAATTTGCTTATTATTTTTTCGTAAAGGAGAAAAAATGCAATCTGATTCCTAGTACAAGAGCCTCTATGGTACTTTGATTTTTCATTTGTTTTCATTGGTTGCTGGGTATATTTAGTTCCTCTAGTGCAAGTCCCTTTGATGTCTTGAGATTTCTACTACTGTTATGCAATGATCTATAGTGAATGAAGTTTCATCTTTTATGTGAATGGTGTTTGGTCTAGTAAAATCACAAACATTGTGTAAAAACCAGATTGGAGTGTTCAAGCAACCATTAGCTGGATACTATCCAAATCTTTCGGGTGTCGAAACGTGTCCATTCTTGCCGAAGAAGATGTCGAAAGCCTTTCTAAACCTGATTCAAAAGGGTTATTATCTGCTGTAGTGGAAACAGTCAATGACTGTCTAGTTCAAGCACCTCATTTCGGACTCCAGGGTCCAGAAAAGCTGCTTGGGAGTTCCGATGTTCTCGAAGCCATTGGTCGATGCAATTCAGAAGGAGGTCCTACTGGTAGTTTTTGGGCACTCGACCCTGTTGATGGTACATTGGGGTTCGTACGCGGTGATCAATACGCTGTCGCTTTAGCATTGATAGAGGACGGAGAAGTCGTGCTCGGTGTTCTAGGTTGCCCGAACTACCCAAAGAAGAAGGAATGGCTAAGTTATCACCACCGGTATCATAGAATTATATCTAAACTGACTCCGACAACATCTGAATCATGGGATAAAGGGTGTGTACTTTATGCAACGAAAGGCAGCGGCAAGGCTTGGATGCAACCATTACACCAGACAAATAAGCTGCTAGCATGGCCGAACTCTGCAATACCGATACGAGTATCTGCCATCGATGATCCAGCATTGGCTACTTTCTGTGAACCGGTTGAGAAGTCAAATTCGAGCCACTCCTTCACTGCAGGATTAGCTCACAGTGTTGGCCTTAGGTACATATACATATATACACATATATCCCTTTGGAACTCAAAGTTCTATATATGTTGTTCTATGGGATCTCATCAAAAGGAACTAGTTTCCTAAGGGCTTGGCTAGCTTAGATTTTCAGGTCATTTCAAGTTTAGTGTTAGTTTTGGCTTTGGGTCAATCTAGATTTGGCTTGTTTGTGTTTAAGGCTTCAAGTCGGGTCATTTCGAGTCATGTTTTCAGATTCTACATGCATTAGACTATGTATCAAAACAAAGCAATGAACATAGTTCTTTTTTGTCAAATGCAGGAAGCAACCGCTGCGTGTATACAGCATGGTGAAATACGCAGCAATAGCACGAGGTGATGCCGAAATATTCATGAAGTTCGCAAGGACAGGGTACAAGGAAAAGATATGGGATCACGCGGCCGGCATGATCATCATACAAGAGGCTGGTGGTGTGGTAACTGATGCGGGAGGTTCCCCATTGGATTTTTCCAAAGGTACCTTCTTGGAAGGTCTCGATCGAGGTATAATCGCTTGTGGTGGAGCCAAACTACATGAAAGAATCATCAAATCTGTTGATGCTAGTTGGAAATGTTCTAGTCTATAGTCATTTTCATAAATTTTGTTCATTGATTTGCTATAAAAAGAAAAAAAAATGGTTGGTCTGGTGAAGGTGCTAAGTCATAGTTGTGTTTTGTTCATTTGTGTTTATAAAAAGCTCAAGATATTAGGGTGCTAAGTCATTCTTATAAATTCATAGTTTTGGAAAAAGATTTTGGAAGAAAAGGCTGTTTTGCAAGTTAGGGTTTAATGTTTATATATAGAATGGGTCGATAAAAAAACACACTTTTTGTATTAGAAATTAAATTGCATTTTATTTCTTATATAAGAGGTTACAACAATGGGGTTAGCTCCTTTACTAATATAGAGCACTTAATCAAGGTTCGAAAATTTAACGTTCAACAATGTGTCTGCTACGATCGTGAGTATAAGGCACATTGGTGAGAAAAAAATTATTCAAATAATGAAATAATTAAGACCCATCCAACAAATGCTATATGAACTGTAATAAAAAAAAATTTCGGTGTAATGTATGAAACTACAACTGTATGTGTATCCAGTAAGCCCCCAACCCCAAAAAATAAACTAACATATATTCATTGTCCATGATCCCACCATGAGCTGACAAACTCAGTTGTCTTGTCGCTTATGTTTTTTGCTGCGCCTTTGATACCTTAAAAATGGATCCACCCAGTTCTTGTCTTCTTCCACAGATTGATTCCATCGCTCTTTAAACACTTTTAGTTCCCAAGTGGATTGCCTCCGAATCTGAAACAATGCCATTAATGTAAACTGTATTAGAATATGAAGAATCTAAACATAATCGTGTCCCACAAGGCTATGTTATGTCTCGTTTTTCAGGGGTTGGGGGATCGTTGAATTGCATTCGTTCATCGGGAGAAACCCGGTTAAAACTCTGGCTACAAGGTTTATAATATCGGGTGATAAGCATTGAAATATCAAGACGAGCTTTCCTAATATCTGTTTATCGCATCAGTTTCTTCCTGTAAGGGCTATGCCACTATTCACAATTACGAATCTCACCTCGGTTCTTAGATCAAAGCTTGAAGCACCGTGTCTCTGCACATCAGCGGGAAAATCGATTAAGAAACCGAGTGAATTACTTATCGTAGTTTTAGCTTGATGAAAAGATAACAAAATGACTCGGTGCAGGGACAACTATAATTGTAATGCAATAATAAAGGCTTCCAACAACTAAAAGAAACAAAAATTCAGACAAAACTTGAAAGCCAAAGACAGGCTTTGACACATTAAGGAGAAAAATACAGAAAGTACGAGAAGGGAAGCAGGCAAAGCAAGAACCTTCATGGTTGTCCTCATTGTGGGATGGCCGCTGCCCCCTAAACTCTGTATACCCTTATGAACAATGTACTCGCTATCAACCACGCCAACCTTCTTTGAGCGGTCACCCTGAGTAACAACATATATATTGATAGTAAGCATTTTATTTCTAAGCAAGTTGAAAACAGCATCGACTGAATTGTACCTGCGCGCAATACCCGAGTTTCATATCTACTCCCCATCCGTGTACAAGATCATTCTGAATGAAAGCAAAAGAAAAGGCTAAATGAGAAAATTATGCGTGCCATGATACACGTCTAAAGCTGCAAACTGCAAATTGACCGAAAAAGGGATCATGCGGAAATACAAGGCAGAGCCATCATTAAATGTGAAAAACGGACAACATGCAAAATTACCTGTATGAGATGCCATGCACAATACCAGGCAGACCTAGAAAAAACAGGGGCCATTCCCTCCACAAATCTACAAATAAATCACTAAAAATTAGTACAGTAATGATTAGCGGGATAACGACACTAGATGTTCTTTGATAGTAGAATAACTCACCCAGTGCATGGTGGCCCCTCACTCGAATTTGAACACTTCGTTTTACCTCTGAGGTCATAAACTCTCCTGTGATTGTCAAAACTTTTCGTATAAGTATTATATGAGTAATAATATGTAAGCTTTTTATGAATAGTCGTGGACAATCCTCATTCACCTATGAAACTTTTTCGTTCTGGCACGTATAGTGATCCTGTGGTGTATTTCTGTTGAATTCGGGTCTAAAGCTGGCTGAGAAATCTCTAAACCTTCCGACTCCACAATTTCTAGGTACCTGGAGAAGGAAGACTTGCCGATTAATCAACTTGTTGAGAAAACCCAAGAGAAGATCATATTATCATTCAAGAACACATAATACCACGTTAACATGAGATAACATCATAATATTGCGTGTAATGGAAATGTTGTAAAAGCCATTTACCTTGTCGGGTCAAAATGCTCCACCCCCAAATCTTCATCCCAGAGAAATATGTAGTCGTAAACAGACACAATATCGGGATGAAGAAAGCGCTTTGCAAACCACCTGAAAGAGGGAAGAGATCACTAAGCTTAACCGATGTTCCCAAATCTTCATCATTGCCACGTGTCAAATATTCATTGGACCACATAAATAGAAGTTTACACTGTTTGTGATAGGTACATTTTGTGTAACCAAAGCCAAACATAGGTAACAAAAAGAATATTTACACTATTTTCTACAGTAAGTCCCAAGCTGGAAGACTCCAACTTAAAAGCTAAAACCACTAAAAAACATCATTATCCCGACTATCCTATAGCTCGAATTATGAAATGTGTTATATTTTGAATCCCAGAGATAACATAAGTTAAACTCATCAGAAACAGATTCAGGAGAACCTACAATAGTTGCAGTGCTTTGATTTTGATACAAGCATACACATCCACCAACACATTCAACAGGATATAGAACAAAGAAACTTTTCACCAGCATCGAGCCTTACCATTTTGTTTGGTTATAAGCTACTATGTGAATGGCTTTCTCGCCCCAACCAAGATCCCACCATCCATCAACATTACCATCATAATGAAACAAAATAATGGTAAAATTCGCTGCAAGAAACTGAATTCAACAAAATTAGAAAAAAGAACGTGCAAATTCATCAAATTTGAAAGATCAACGGGATAAGATGCAATACCTTTTTCACAACATCGTCAACAAAATCCTTTTGCTTGATACCAACCGGCATTGCCAGCAAGTTCTTATTTGTCGTAGCACTAGCCTGCAACGAAATAGCCATAACAAAAAGATAAAAATGAGTCATCGACCTGTTAGCCCTACCGAGATCATATGCTACTACACATTTAAGGAGAAACATGCCAACAAACAAACAGAATAGCGTCTCACTTTTGACTGTGAATTGCTTGACCATAGAGGCCTTAGTTCCAAATCCGAACGAGCTTGCATAATGCCACGAGGCAAACCTCTTAATTTCCCAAGATGCAAATGATAATCCTAGGCACAAACATACTCATTTAGTTTCCAAGACCAGTAATTCTAGCCACAAACATGATACAAACAGCATACAAAGCAAGCACATAATCAATAAGAACTATAACCAAGAAGTTTCCTAGCTCTACAATATAGCACAGAAAGGAACTAAAAACCAAATTGGCACGTAAAGGAACTAAAAACCAAATTGGCACGTATATGCTAGTAATTAAGACATGTTTTTTACCTTAACTGTTGCAAAAGGGTGAAATCTTGTTTCCATCTGATAATAAGAGAAAAAAAAAAAAGCATTTAAAAGGGATTAGAATATAGGTATAGTAAGCCTTACAAGATGCTTTTCTTGGTTTTATTATCAAACAGGTTTGTTCCACAATAAACCATTGCCAATATGAAACGAGTGAGCCAAAAAGGTAACAAACAAGATCCCTTAAACATGACAATACCAGGAAGAACAAATCCATTTTGTCTCCTAAGCCATAAACTGAAACCATTGAAATGAAGGGAGAAACAGGAGTTGGCATATACCTCTGTCTTGTGGTATTGATAATCCGTAGTTCTATACACAATGAACAACATAACTGTACAAATAACTCCCATAAATGGAAGCTGCCTCATTTTAAATCCACAATTTCCCTGCAACAGCATTAGACAATTAGAAGCTTTAAACTAAAAACTATTTGTTGAGGGGGCCGACTAGTCCTTCAAGAGAAATCTTCAAAATATCGTCCACTAGGCAACCGACTGAACCCCTTGGTCTATGCAGCTCAAGTGGTACCATATTACCCAAAAGATGACCTATATCCTATCAGTCAGGGGTTCAAACCCTACCGAGTGTGAGACTTACATGTCCCCTCGTTAGGTGGCTTGTGAATCACGCACTGTGCAGCTGGTCAACCTGCTGGTGATCTATGCAGCTCAAGTGGTACCATATTACCCAAGAGCCTATAGGTCAGGGTTCAAACCCAACAGAGTAGGTGACTCACACATGCCCTCGGTAGGTGGCTTGCTCTGCGAACCCCACCTCAAGCTCAAGCTCTCAACAAAGTTAAGAGACAAAACCCAACTCGACTCGAGGATAATATCAACAGTTGAGGGATCTGCCGGCTCCGAACCAACGATACTTCGAAGACTTATCGTGAAGGAATACACCCTAAACACTACTAAAACTTCTATTTTCCAAGGCATTCAAGCTTAAAGTAAACGAAAGAACATACCCCTTCAGCTAAAGCATTTCTTTTCTTGACCAGTGCATTCCATGATTGAAATGTCTTCATAGACAATCAAAGCTTTATTATAACACCCTCAAAACCTGCAGGAAATTGCATTTAAAGCCAAAAAAAAAAAGGAGTTATATCCAATGTTCTTCAAAGTAAATGATACAACTAATAAGCTACTTAATTTTGTTTTTCACTAAAACACCATAAATAATAATAAGAAAAAAACCCCATTTTCTTCTTTGCTTAGCTTCATCAAATAAGATAAGGAAACAAAAATGGAGGAAAAGAGAAAAAATAGGGGAAGCCATTAAAACTTTAAAAACTTAAAAGGGTGTTTCAATATGTTGAAGCTATTGGCTCCCACCAAGAATGAAAAAAAACGAAGCTTGTGTATATGCATGTGCGGGTCTCAAAATGGCCAGATCTCAAAGGCGAAAAAATATATATATGTTTCACATTCTAAATTTAGAAATTAGACCGACACCCAAAAATCTAGAAAAAAAAAACAAAGACCAAAATCCCAGTAACAAAGATTTTTTTTAGGAAAAAACACATAAAAATGGAGTATTTGTTAGATCTAAGGCTGTGGCTGTTACTATTGTAAACACCTCATTGAGATTTAAAACAAAAAATGAAACTATGAAAAGATAAATAAAAAAATGGTTTTTAAAAGTAAAGTTTCGGTTTTTAGATTGAAGTGAAAATAGAAAATAAAAAAAAAATGTAAACCATAAGCTTAAGTTCCCAAATTTCTTCAATCAAAAAGGAGGAGGAAAAAAAACTGAAATACTATCAACTATTACCGGATCTTGATCCACCGACCATTAAAAAAAACACCCATAAATTTGAAGAGAAAATATGATCAGAGCTGAAGCTAGGAACGAGTAAAAAAGCTTGGAATAATAATACGCCATCATCCAATACTGGTTCAACTAAAAACAAGTTGAACGAATCGGAAATAAACCCATAAATCGAAGCAACGCCACGTTTCAAAGGAGCATTCGAAAGAACAAAAAAAAGAGGAGATTTTATGAGGGGACCTTTTGCTTTAGCGGTTAAGCATTTCCATGGCGGATTTTAAGCTTTTTTTGGGGGGTTTGGGGGTTTTGTATTTTTGGGGTTTATGAGTTTTCTTTGTCGAGAAATGGATCGCCGGTGAGTCCCACAGCGGTAGACCTTCCCTGTCATCCAAATACACACATTCCTTTATTTTTATAGAAAGAAAAAAATTTTAAATTATGTTTTTTATTTATTATTATTTTTCATGTAATAACATAGAGACAGCTGCAACAACGAAAAAAAAAACATCGATGTCGTGTGTCTCACTTCACTTTACTGTCTCTCCCTCTCAAATGGATTTTCTTTTTAAAATTGTGTTAAAGATTTTAAATGGATAAATTCTATTATTAGTCCTTATAGTATACATAAGTTATAGATTTAGTTATTCTACTAATTTTGATTGTACATTTTTTAATTTTGACATTTCAATCTTTATGGAACGATAAATTTTGACATTTACAAAATTTTATGTGGAAAATATATTATCAGATGTGTAATGCCATACAATGATATTTGAAATGGTGGTTGAATTGTTTTTTTTTTTAATTTTTAATATTTTTAATCGAATCAATTGGACCGATAAATCGATGGCTTGACCGATTCGACCATCAATCAAGTTCTAAAAACATTGATGTTGAATCATCTTACTATTTCCACGTAATACTTATAGAAACTCATGTTATTTTAGTTAATAAATTTATCAAATATTCTAAATGTATAGGGATTAAAAAATATCGAATTGAAGAATCAGAACTAAACCCTCAACTTACTAAACTAATAACAAATTGACTAATTTAAAAGTACATGGATTAATTTTGATCAAATTAAAATATAAAGACTAAATCCATAATTTATAAATAGTACGAGGACTAATAACATAATTTTTATCGTTTTAAATTAGATAGACATTTTGAACGCCACTTTTTGAACACTTTTTGTTTTCAAAATATCATATAAATAAAATAAATTATTATTTTAATATATTAAAAATAAATTATTGTTTCATATATTTACGGTGGCGTTTTTCTTATTTATTTATTTTTCTAAGTATAATTTAAGTCAATATCATATTATTGTAGGTATTTTTTATATATCATTTTAAATTTATCAATATTTCAAAAATATTTTAATATATAATTTATACACATACAAGTATATCTTAATTATATACATATAAATTATATATGAATATAATTTTTTTTAAATGATAGACATATAAAATTTAAAATTATTGAATTTAATATGCTAATTATTTCTATAAACTTATAGAATTAATTAATTATCAATCTGTTCAAAAGTGACCGAGTTTTAATTTATAGAATAGAAAATAATTTATAAAACTCATGTGTTGACATGATGGTTAGGGTGTTCACTGCCGCAAATATATTTTGGTTTCGAATTGCACTAGTCACCAAATAATATATATTATATTGTTGGTGGAAAATGGAGTTGAGTGGGTGCATAATAATTCAGATTCTTAATAATGTTTGATTAAACTATAATATAGATTAATGTTTAAGCTAGAATGACTTAGGCAGGGTGACCAAACTTTTAAAGAATAAATGTGGTGGAGATGTGCTTTGGCATTAACTAAACAAATTCATTTTTATTATATGGTCAAATGAACATAACTATGTATATGGACATTACAAACAATATTTAAATAAAGGAATCTAAATTCACCACCGATTTATTCAAGAAAAGTTTATAAAATGTCATCTATTCGTAGATTACATCGAATTTAGATGTGATATCAACATATTTTATATTTATCTAAGCTTAGCTCGAGATATGATCTTAAAGTTTTACCCAAATCTGTTTATATTTGTAAATAATTAACTCAAACTTATTTTAGGTTTGCCCAACTTTTGTAATAACTTAAAAATACATTTATATTATTTTTAATTTAATATTTAATAATTTTATATATTTTTTATGTGCTATAAATTATATGTAAAAACATTATAATATAAAACATCACAAACTTTAAAAAAAGTCCAGACTTTAAATACTCAAGTCCAAGCTCAACCTCATATTTTAAACAAGTTTAAACATTCTCATCAATAAAAATATCTTATATGCTACAGGACATAAGTTGGAATAAACAACACTTTGTTAACTTCTTGTCCTATTTTTTTGTCTAAAATATAATACATGCCACAAATTGTTTCATAGCACATGTTTCGTATCTAATTTGCAAATCTGGGTCAGAATTAAAACAAATTGCAAGATTTGGTGTCATGGACGGCAGATTCCTCATTTTCTTTTTTAAAAATTAATGCTTTTAAAAAAAATATTACCAATAAAAAAAGTAATTATTTAATATTATTTGTGGAGTTTTTTTACTCTATAAGTGGATTGAAAGTATTACATTTGTTTATGTAATTAGATTTTTTTTTTATTTTTTTACAACAGCCTATAATATACTTGTCAAACTCTCAAGTCTCAACCTGCATCTAAAAACCTCTGCTAACGATATTCATTAATATTTGATAAATTATGTTACATCCATGATAGCGAATGAAGCAGAAAACTTCATGAAAAAAATGCATATTCATACAAGATCAATTTATTGATTTAACTATAGTTGAGTTTTTAAAGGTGTTGTGTGTAAATCTTTATCAGTTTTCTTTATTTAAACCTTGAGCATTCGATTTATTTTAAACTGTGGATTGTTCAATTGTTTTATTTAAAAATTTTATATAAAAAAAAGATAAAAACTTATTATTTAAAAAATTAATTTTGGGTTCTTTTTGAATCATAGTTTTCAACGAAGTCGAGAGATAAAATCTCAAAATAAAATAGAATATAAACTTTTCGGGCCAAATACTAAACTTATTGTCACAAACCAAATGATACCAAATCCATGTCTAAAAAATATAAATAAAAACAATTTTTTTAATTTTTTTAAATATCACACCTAAATAAACAAGTTAACCATTATTTCATAAACTAATCGTTTTTTTTTTTCAGATTTAGGGAAACAAGTCGGTTTTAGAGAGGGTGTGTGAAAGCACATCCAATTGGGTGAACTTTTGCTGACATGTTAGGAAAGCGCACTCAGCTAGAAGCTTTTTCTAAAAATTCCAAATAAAACGCGTTTTTTATTCTTTTTTTTTAAATCGACCTATTTCCCTAAATCTTAAAAAAAAAAGAGTTTATTTGATAAATTTAAGAAAAATAATGATATATAATTAATTTAGCCAAATATTAAATATATTGTTAGTGGAAAATATGTCGGTGCATAACTAATCATTAAGAATCTTAATAATATGTAATTAAACTATATATCTGTGTTGATTAAATTAATGTTGAAGCTAAAATGGTTTAGGTTATGATGACAACATTGCTTTTAAAAATAGGGATTTATGGTGAAGATGTGCTTTGACATTAACTAAACAATATAGCATAATCTTAATTGGCCCAACTACTATACTGTATAAGAATCAACGATGCACGTGGACGCACCCATACCAGCCTCTTTCCGTATTAAAAATATTTTACATTTAATAGGAATTAATTTGGGTTAATTTACTAGTTGGGACTTGAATTTGGCAATTGTTTTTATATTGAGATTTGAATCTTTTTTTTTGTCTAAGTTAGTACGTAAACTTACCAATTGTTCTCAAATTAGAGTTTGAACCTTTTTGTGTTCAAGTTAATCTGTGATATTTCCTTGGACCAAAAAGAAGTTCACCTTAATACAGGAACAATTAACTAGTTCAATCCCTATACTCTTCATAGATTTAGAATTTAGTCCCTCAAATTTTTTTCTAAGAATTTGGGTTTTCTATTTTTTATATTTCAAAATTCAACTTCAACTATTAAAATCGTTGAAATTCTCGTATTAAATCCATTGGTTAGACATTTAAAATAATAGTTACTTGTTATTTATGTAACAAAAAAAGTAACGTTTTAATGAACCTGAATATAACAAGAGATATTTAATAACGTTAACAATTGAATTTGCATTTTCAAAATCCAAAAAGGTACAAAGTTAATTTTTTGGTAAAAGTACCACGGAGGCCCTTATAATAGGAGCCAATTTACATTTTGCTTCCTCTACTAAAAAATAGGCAAATTAGTCAATGTATGTCAGATAAAAGAGTAAATTGGTTATTTTCTTAAATATTTCATCTATTTATAAAGTTAAAAACTGGTCCACATACGTCAACATGAAGTACCCATGACACACCACGTGTAACTATTTGGTCATTATGTCAGTTTTTAATAGTAGAAATAGATGAAAATTTTAACAAAAATGATCAATCTGCACTTTAATCTAACAAACTTAGACTAATTTACCCGTTTTTAGTAAAATAGACAAAATACAATTTGATTCTTAATACAGTGACCTTCATAATCCTTTTACCCTAAATTTCTTAAAACAAAACTTGAAGAATTAAATTATAAATATATAAAAAATACAATAACTTATATATATATTATAATCATGGTTTAATATAGAAAATAGATAAAATTCGGGTCGACCCAATCCGACTCATGAACATCTACTCCTAACTTTGTTTCATAATAAATTGAGTTAGGTTTTCGAGTCACCTAAAAAGAGGGAAAAGCATTGGTCAATACCTAGGTTTTTGTCTGCTTAATATAAATATAACAATTCATTTAAGTTACCTACATAGGCATAGATCCTTCCACGTATATCATAATATATAATATTTATATATATTAACTCAAATCTCTATGTCTTAACCTAGACAAAACAGAAGTGATTAATTACATTTATTACCAAAACCCATAATTAATAAATAGTTTATATGATCTTGGTTTATAGACCTGCTCACTGCACTTAATTATAAAAAACAGAATTTAGCTGCACTTAATATATTATATAATATAGTTTTAATGTTATATCTGCATGAGGATGAACCATCTTACCATATTGACGACAAATATATATTATCTTATGCATATATGTATGCTCAAATCATTAGTGATTGCTTAGTCTTGATAGTGATACATATATAACCATTATAAATACAATAAAAATACATATCCTAACGGTTATATCGTAAAATCAAATTAATATAAAATATAGTGGACGAAGAATTGGACACATGATATACACATGGATGATATCAAAAGAATTGTTTTAGGAGGACTAGAAATTAATGATAAATTGTTGGGAGAGTTAAAATACAAATTTATTATACTAATATGTAATTTCATAAAAATTTAAAGGATTTAATGGTAAATCTATATTTTGGGGGGGGGAGGGCAAGGACAATAATTGCTCCATTTGCCTTTGTCTCTAGATGTAGATGTCATGGGCCTTGAACAAATGCACAAAGAACATCCCATAAAAGCCAATTAATTAAAAGGAGCTTGTTCAACTCATTTTTCGAACATGTGGAGAAACTCATTTACTTAAAGTCTTGGTGACTCAGTCAAACATTTATGAAAAATTAGGATTATCTTGATAAATATGGAAAATAATATTAGAATATATGTAATATGATAATATTTGATTTTATAATATTGAGGGATTATGTAAATCCCTTAAAAATCTCAATTGTAGATAGACTTTAATCTCGACTGTCGATATAAAATAAACTGTACGTTGGATCTAGAGGAGCTCAACTATAAATAGAGGTCTTCCCCTTATTTTAAATCATCTCACCGTATATCCTCATTCATAGTAAATTAACACTATTTAGAACATTTACTCAAACACATTGTGAATGTTGTTTCCTCGTGATTTATTTTTACTTTGCGAGAGTTAGGTTAACTTAAACTGGTTTGAAACAAAAAAATTGCTTAAGACGGTACGGATTGCGAGACTAAAGTTCTAGTTTCTTAATTTATACATATAGTGACATTAAAAACCTAAATATTGTAGTTGTATATAATGAGACTCGAAATTATATACCAAAAAATTTAAAACCTCCACTAATGTAAAATATTTTTTTTATTGAATTTAATGTTACGAATCAAATTTAAAAAAAAACCTTAAAAAATAAAATTTTTAAATTGACGATTGTAATAAAAAAAGGTGCTGTTGATGTTTTTAATGTTATCTTTTAAAAAGTTAACTATTTGTTTAAAATTTTATATCATTAAAAAACTATTATCTTTTTTAAATTAAATATTTGTCCTATAAAAGTACTCGTACTCCCATTAAAAATTTGTCAAAAATTTAAAATTTTTATATGTAGTGGTTTTTGTTATATCACTCAGAGGCGGCCCGCCTCTCTAAAATAAAAAATTATTATTTAGATATATTAAAAAATTTTAAAATTTTAAAATAATTAAAGTAAAATTATATTTTAGCTCACATAAAATTATAAAAATTTGATTTAGTCCTTTAAAAGTTATAAAGATATAAATTATAAAAAATTAAAATTTCATTTGACCCTTAAAAAATTATTCTGGTTTCGCTCTTGTACCCACGGTGTGGGTAGAAGAAAAAAGTAAAAATAAAAAACTTATTTATTTTAAATTAAAGGTTTTTTTAAAAAGAAATTAATGATATATTTCAAAAACTAATGGTAATTTTCTAAGGAAGTATTTTTCAAGTGGGGTGATTCTTTTAGAAGTATTTTTTAAAAAAGAAAAAGTAGTTTAAGTTATTTTGTTTAAATATATTATATACGGTCTTAAAAAAATCCTTAATATATATATATTAAGAACCAAGAAAATAAAGATTAAAAAATTATATAATATTTAGAATTACTTATAACTTCTCTCTAACTCTTAAATAGGAGAATAATGCGATTCAGCACATTCAAACCCACGTTCTCTTACACTGACAATAATACCGATACCAATCAAATTAAGACTCAATCGGCAAATCTCAACAATATTTAATTGTGTTTATAATGGATTGGATGGGGTTGCTTTAGTGAAAAAAATAACTGAAAAAAGTTGCTTAAAAAATAAGTGATCAAAGTGGTTAAAGCTCATAGCTTTATCTTAGCAAAAAATGAGGTTAACCAACACCACCCAACAAGTGAGAGAGGCCATAGCCATAGCCTCATTAAAAATTCATTTTTTTTATATTTTCCATAATTATTCTGTGTACTTTAAAATTAAACAACTCCAGCTAAAAATTTGTCAAATTCCTTATTTCTGTTATTTTAATTATTTTTATATTATGTGTCATGTTTGTTTTTGCTAAATTGGGCCCTAATTGTGGTTATATACCTCAAATTTGCATTGGGCCATCCAATCATTTTTGGGCATGACCCATTCAATATGGGCTTTTTAAGTTACTGGGCTCTAATAATTATTTTGGGATACAATTTGTAAAGCTTTGTGTTAAATGTTAGTTCAAATATAACGTGAATCAAAATATAAATATATGTCCACGTACTACATATGGATTTGACATGTTAAAAGGAAAAATAAATACAAATTGTATACGCGATAAGTACACACTCGTTACAATTTGGTCCACATTTTATGGATGTATTTCATGTGCCCAAACTAATAGATAGATTGAGAGGACCTAACCGGTATGATATTAATACTTTAAAATTTAAAACTCGGATCATGTTCTGATGAGATGATTTGATTAATATAGACTCAATTAAAAAGTTTTAAAATTTGAACAATGGTTTGAGGACATTTGGTGCAATTAACCCTAAAAATTTAAGGGGTCCCTCTTTTTCTTTTCTATTTATTTCATTTTATTTTCACTAATTACTGTTAGTGTTACAACTTACAGTGCAGTTCTGCAACTGTTTTCAAGAAAGGAAAAAACTTAATACACCACAAATAGACACCTTTCTACATTTAGTACAAAAAAGAAAACCAATATACAGTATACAACACGATCACTGGGCTCGAGTTCTCTTTCTTCCTTTCGCCGGACTTTCCGATTTTTGACTAGCTTGTGCACAACCCCCTTTTCTCGGTCGAGCCGAACCCTTTTTTATCACCACTAACGATTCCATCGATGGAGGAGAGCTTGCATTTGTTGGTTTTTTACTAACATTAGAGTTCCCAACTACTGGATTCCTATTGTTGGCTGCATTTCCTGGCGGTTTACGATTACCAGGACGAATGCTCCGGGGCTTTGCGGGAGGCTTATGTATAGGCCTGGTAGGGGTAAAGGTGGTGATCGGAATCTTAGTTCTGCACTCCTTTAAATGCTGTCGCAGAGATGCGGTGACAATATGTCGGAGAAGTAGTGCGGATTTATATTCTCGTGTGTTCTTTGAATAGAAAACCAAGGCGTTGTTGGCGACTAATAGCATATCTCGAAAGAGTTCTCTAACGGAATTGATTGAATTACTGCCTATTCTAGATTTTATGGTGTCGAAATCCATGTGCCGAAGGATCATTTTCTTGTATCTTCCTCTTTTCTGCGTGTGAATAAAGAATGAAACCAGCGCTCGGATTAAAAATGAAAAATGGACATCGTTAGGAAAATAAACGGAGAATATGTCTTTACCTGGCTATCGAGCCTTCGTCGAAAAATGGAAGCACAATCGTTCTCTGCTACGGAACTGAAAATTCCCACTATTTCATCGATTCTGTCCTTGCTTGAATCTCTGCTTTGATCCTCGACACCTGAAGATCGAGCAATCTGAGCCGAGTTGCTAGCTGAAGTTTCTTTGCACCACGAGACACTTGCGAAATCCGATGTGCCTAGAAACTCGCTTTCTCCGACACTCCCTTCTTTGGGACTGCAATATTTTCTCTTCCTCTTTCCCCTTCTCTTCCGTATACTCCGTAACTGTCCTCCGAGTAAAGCATCCGCCAAATTATCAATGGTCGAAATTTTCTCTCTCTCAGCTGAGGTTGGTGAATTTCCCAGCTTCGAGTCCATCTCTTCAGCAGGAACTGCCACTGGGACCAGACAATCGGGTGCCCATTTTGTCTCGGCTTCCTGCGTGAAACTACCAGCAGAGAGGCCATCCTTGTATGTATCCTTACTGGAAAACTCGACTCCTTCAGATTTAACACATGGTAGGACGGATTCCGTCTGACTGGAATCATAACCAACCCGTGAATCATCTCTTTTCTCAGCCTTTAAGCTTTCAAGCTTTGATTCCAACGACCTAAAAGGACTAACATGAGTCCGGTGTAATATAAATGAAAAAAAAATGCAAGTTTTAGGATGTAAAAAATCCCAAAGAAACAATCTGAAATTAAAAACACGATCAAATCCTCAAACCCGATTTATGCATATCTTCGCTAAGCTAAGTTCAAACTGTTATGCAAACAAAAGAAATCAGCAGATCCCGAAAAACTCGATTTAAGTAAAATGGAACTAGCCGAACTATATGATTAGCCATATCCCGGGTCGGTTACAAAGGCAAACTACTCACCCAATAGAATCTTCGGATTTCTCTAAAGCTCGTCTCAGCTCCTCCATTCGTTGTTTACGTAACTCCTCGAACCAAGCTCTAAGAAGGAAAAATCATAATAGAAATGTTAATAAAGCATCGTATTTCAGAATGTAACTATGCAAACAAGCGAATGAATGAACTCCGGACAGGATTACTCACGTGCTACCTGAGTAACGCTGTTGTAAATCCTCGTACTTAGCTTTACAAACCTGCATTAAGAAACAGACTTCATCAGATAAAATTCAAGAACAAAATTAAGCAATTCAGACAAATAATTCAATACAATTCATTACAGTATTCAATAAAAGACACACTAGGTTCAGTGAATCCACGGCGATGTCAAGAATTGTCGGAATACCGATAAAGACTGTATGTGAATATCACATGAACCAACCAACATTATGTAACTAGTTCAAATGGCAAACCCTTTGCGGGTACGAACATTGGATCATTCTTATCAAACATTAGGACAAGTTTATGCTCTAACAACGATTGAAGTTGCAAAACATCATTCACAGTGACATCAAGAATTGTCAAAATACTAATAAAGACCGTACGTAAACGTTGCACGAGCCAACCTACATTACGTGGCTAGTGCAAAAGGCAAACCCTTTGGGGGATTCGAACTTTGGATTGTTCTTATCAAACGCTAGGACAAGCTTATACATCTAACAATCATTGAAATCATGAAACATCATTCACAGCAACATCAAGAATTGTCGGAATACTAATAAACACTGTATGGAAACGCCGCAACGGCAAACCCTTTGCAGGATTCGAACTTCATCTCGATCTTATCAAACATTAGGACAAGCTTATACGTCCAACAATAATTGAAGTTGTGAAACATCATTCACAGTGATGTCAAGAATTGTCGGAATACTAATAAAGACCGTACATAAACGTCACACGAGCCAACCTACATTACGTAACTAGTTCAAACGGGAAACCCTTTGCGGAATTCAAACTCCGGGTCGTTCTTATCAAACATTAGGACAAGAACAATCATTGAAGTTCCATGGTTCTCAAAGGTTAGCTTGTACTATACCTAACAAAACTAGGCATTAATTGATACAAATTAAGTAAAAGATTAGTAGATACTAATAGCTTCTATAATTAGCATTTAATTGAATCTCATTAGTCCTAATTTCTTCAAAGTTTCCACTTCCAAACTCAAACCATAATTTTTTTTCTTTTATTGATTAATAATTACAAAGAAAATACATCCGAATGCAAAATAAATTATTACAAAACACAACTCTAGACCAAAATAATTTTGGACCGAGCATGTCTAAAGGTGAAACTCGAACTTAAATACTTGATATCGGAGTACATGATCATACATTATTAACCAATGTCTATCCACTAATCCTCATTGGTCACGTGGACATCACGTGACAAACCAGAAGCCACCATTGACATTGACCAATGACCATATCTTAAATTAAATTTTTTAGAAATAATAATTCTATTGTAATAAAAAAAATTTCAAAACCATGCAAATAGAAACATTATTATGTTAGTCAAAGTCAAGACGTGTTCCCCACATAAAATGTAAACTATCCCTTCCATTCTTTTTTTTGGCAATTTTCCCATTTATTTAATACCAATAATTAAATAAATTAAACAAACAATTAAAAAATATATAATATTGTAAATAAATTCTGAAAAAATTTATGATGATAAAGGAAAATTTATCATAATTTGAAGTAACTTAATTGGCTTAATTAATAACCTCTGGGGTGAAATCAAATGGAGAAATGGATCGGGTTCGGAGCTCCGAAGCGACGAGGTTCCAATCTCGGGCACCGTGACGGAGAACCGCCCCACCTAACAAAAGCTCTTCCCACGTGCCCCACCGCCCCGTTACCATATCCGTTCCCATATCCACGTGTATGGCCAAGATTACTTCAAAAAACGACGAAGACCCACCACCGGAAAATTTAATCAAATTAAAAAGCCACCGCCTTCGCCTTCGCCTTAAGGCACCTCCGGTGCACGTTAGCCAACGCCACCCTCTCCAAAAAAAATTCCCCGGAAATAAAAACAAAAAAGGCGGGTTTTTTAGGTTTTTTTTTAATGAATTTTGAAATTCGTTTAAAAGGGTATAATTTTTTTCGAAAATTTCGAAAGAATTCAGTTGAGAAATAAAGGAGATTTGTGGAACAATGTCGAAGAATTGAAGAAAGAAAAATAGAGTTTAACGATTGCAAAGATTCAAAAAAAAAAATTAAAAAGGGAAGAATTTTTAAAGATTAGAAATTCTTTTTAGTGCGAAAAACATGGTCGAATGGAGAAAAAAAAACCCAATTGGGGCATGATTTATTTTTTATTTTTTTTATAATTATTAGACTATTTTTGTGTTGGTTTCTGTTGGGCGGACAGACAAGATTGACCAAAATGTCGCCAATATCCACTTTGTAAATTACAATTAAATCCTTTCTTAATTAGGATTTATTCATAGATTATATTAGTCACTAATTTCAAGTTTGTAAAATAAGTGGATAAATATAGTTTACTTAATCAAAGTGATAATAGATTTATATTTAAATATTTAATTTTCAGATTAAATATTAACTCAATTAATATAAGTATTGTTCTTAATATATAGGAGGACGTGAGTTCAAGTCTGTTAAAGCGCATTATTCTTCTATTTATAATTAAAAAGGAACTATGAGTAACTAATGCTACCTAATCAAACTAAATTCTTAATTTTTATAAATTTTAATCATTAAATTCTTATTGCTTAAAAGTAAAATAAAATGATAAACTTACATTTTAGCTCTCATAAAAATTATGTAATTTAATTTTGATCCAAAAAGAATTTCTGAATTCACCCATAATCTTCCCCCTCCCCCCTCCCAAATGATACATCTATCTTTTAATCCCTTTAAATTTTACAAAATTTTAAGTTTTGATCCTAAAAAAATATATAATTTAAGTAATTTCCCAACTTCATCCTCCATGAAAGTCATGTTTGACTTCTATCTATAAATTCTTTTTGTTGCATTTAACAAATGACATTCACCCAGTTTGACTTTACTAGCTTTCACAATGATGGAACAATCAAAGTGGATTTTGTTGTACAGTTTCATGCATTCTTTTTAAACATCATTAAATAGCTGATTAATGAACCATTGGCTGTCTTAATCATAATGTTTTTTTTAATAAACAAAAGGATTACAAGTAATTAAATTAAAATAAAAGGAATCTTTGTAAATAATTACAATCTTTTTTTTTTGTTGTGAAACGTTATTTTGACCATTCGATCAGTTTTTTTATTTTCTCTTTTAGAAATATATTGTAGTATTTAATTCTTTACATTTTGCAGGAGCTTATGTAACGTCGAATTTGAAGTCTTTGTAGATTTATGTTACCGTCAAAAGTAATTATCAAAGTTTTATAATTAATTGCACAAAAATGTAAAATGTTATAAATTTTAAAGTGGTACTACTACTTGTTATAAATATTTTTATAAAGGCTTGTTAATAGAATATATTTATAAAGTTTATGAAAGAAATTAAAACAATGAATGGCTTTCATTATTCAGGAAATAAGAGCGGACCCTTTGAAGAAAAAAAAAAAGACATATTAGGAAAGATACGTTCATGGCTTTGCTCAATTACGTTGTAACCTACGGCGTACATGAAACTAACGTCTAATGAATTTGTGACCTTAAAAAAGATATTTTAACATTTAGCCCTTGAACTTGATAGTTTTTCTCAATATGATCCTTAAACTTTTTTTGCCCATACTTTTAAATGATTATGTAACACAATCTCAAAGTGCCATATCATCACAATAACCAAAATTGGAAAAAGTTGCTAAATCCAAGTACTAACGGGGTAACAAAAATATTCAAGCACTAAGAAAGTGTTAGAAAATTTTAAAGACTAAATGTTGCTTTATCTTTAAAGAAACATACAGGAAAAAAAAGTTCGAGCGAGGACGGGATGGTTTTCGGTTAAAATAATTGTAATTATTAGCTCAAGATCGAGTTTAGATCAAACTTACGTTGTCCATCTCAAAAAACCGCCTTGTCCAATTGCCATCCCTATCTCTTATAAATGTATAATGGATTTTTTTAACTGATTTTTAATACTAAGAGACTTTGGATAAAGATGGTAACAAAGAAGAAATAAGGGCTTTTCAAGGAATTTGACAAATTTCATTGAATATATATTATAAGGTGAAGAGTATATATTTGCATTAGGGACATGCTTACATTTTTTACCAAAAAGGAAAAGGGGACTAAGAGCACTACACTAAGAGGAAGGAAAGTTTTGTGGGAGTACCAGACACATTAAGGTTCACAAGTTGGCCGGTTGGCTGGCTTCTTCCATCTTCGAGATTGAAACGGTCGCATTGCGAGTGACAAAACTTACTCGAGCTGGCATGTCGGTACTGACAAAAGCTGGAAGAGATCGATATAGTAAGGTGGCAAGATCAAATTTGTGCATCTATGAACTGACCATTCTATGGCACTTGATTGAATCTTTTTATAAGTGGTGTCGACTCAGCCACCTTTTTCTCGTTCGTGGTTTGGTAGCAGATGGTTTTATAGATGGCGCCATGGTGGCATTCGTCGATCATTCTTGAAGAACTAGATTCAGTTCTTGTGCACATCTTGCTATCACACCACCTCTCCTGTAGTAACACAAAAAGTTCATCATGTCATCTGTAGGAATTAATTACACGACTCGAGGTTTCATCACTTGATGAAAAGCTTATAATCGTCATGATATGCAAACGGATATTATCATTATAACGGAAGTTGCGATCAAGAAATGTGATAAGACCCTAAATCCTTCAAGTATCTCACCTTTCGAGTGGTGGAAGAAGTTTCAGAATCTTTTGCAGCTGCGTGAAACACTGATTGCAGCATTCTCGCCTGTGTTCGAATTTCGAAAACTCAATTTAGTTCATAGTGGCATCGCCAAATCCACAATAGACAAAAAAAACCAAGTAGATATTGATAGATAGGTATATTAGCACCTTTGCTCAGCATGTAAATCGACACCAATACCACGTGGGGTTGAAACAGTTGAGCGTATCATTGGACCAAATACAGCTACAAGCTTCAAAAGCATCTCCAACGAGATATTTACGTGCCTGAAGATTCATATCACAGAAACAAAAATCAGTATGAACATCATAACTCATAAGTAGGAATTTGTGTTATTTAAATGTTGAAAAAGAGACGAATACGAAAAGTAATGTTTTGAAAGCAACGGATGAATACAGTATCTTACAATACCCAGAAACTAAAACTCTGCAGTAAAAATTACCTTTCCGTTTTACTATCTAATAAGCCCTTAAGCACAGGAAGCAGGCCAGAAAACAGATCCAAGGTAAGAATCTCCATTTTTTCCATGATAACACTGATTACATCGACTTGCACCTGCACCAGAAGTAACTGAGTCTAAGCAAAAGAGAGAATATGTTTGACAACCCTTTAGTTACTACTCGTAACCATCATCCAAAAACCGAATAAAGCAACACACATGAAATCTTCCCATAAATACCCACAGAATGATCCGGCAGCTTCTGTAGGGCACCGATTGCACCTTTAATGTTATTCTTTTCCCAAAAATGTCGCACCACCTGTAGGTTCACCAAACAAAATCAATGAAGAAATCCAAACAAAATGTCATTCCATGTTCGTTTTTACTGAACTTAAATTTCTTTCTTTTCACTAGAACAAAAGTTCGCATCCATCACAGGTTTTCAGATGCAAATGTATGGTTCTAAATCATAACAATGATATAAGATTCTACAATCCATTCATCGTACAAGTATCCACATGTCTTTGCCTAAAGCTATAATGCATCAGCTACTTATATCCACGAACACAGTTAAAATTTACCTGTAATTTTGTCAAGCGAGACCTAAGAGTGCTTAAGAATATATCATGTGTTTGCATTAGACTTTCAGTTATGATTCCATCATCAGGAGCAATTGATGTGCCCTTTGAAACTTGGCTTTCAATAATAGTAGCATTCCCATCATTAGCAGAACTCAATCCCCCCCGAGAAATTTGATTCTCAGTAACTGTACCATTTGGTCCACTTGTATCATTAACAGAAATTGCTTCCCTTCTAGAAAGTTGATTTCTAGAAATCATCCCATCTGCAGTGGAAGTTGATTCCCTTCTCATAATTTGGTTTACAGTAATGCTGTCAGAAGCAGAGGTTGATTTCATTCTAGAAATTTGATTTCCAGTAATGGTGCCACTAGAAGCAGAGTTTGATTCTCTTCTAGAAATTCGGTTTCCAGTAATGATCCTCTCAGGGGTTATGGTTGATTCCTTTCTAGAAGTTTGGTTTCCAGTAATGACCTTATCAGGATTGGACATTAATTCCGCTCTAGGAAGTTGATCCCCAGTAACGATCCCACCGGAAGTGGGAGTTGATTCCCTTCTAGAAGTTTGGTTTCCAATAATGACCTTAGCAGGAGTGGATGTTAATTCCGCTCTAGGAAGTTGATCGCCAGTAATGAGCCCACCAGAAGTGGGAGTTGATTCCCTTCTAGAAATCTGAATTCCGGTAACACTTCCCTCACAGCTTGAAGTTGATTCCATTCTAGAAATTGGACTTCCACCCTGCTTGACATCATTGGCAGAGACTGCTTTTGTTTCGGAGATTTGTCTCTCTTCTTTCTGTTAGATGAAAACATGAAAACTAAATTTAATTCAATCA
Organism: Gossypium hirsutum; assembly: GCF_007990345.1. Lineage (NCBI taxonomy): Eukaryota > Viridiplantae > Streptophyta > Magnoliopsida > Malvales > Malvaceae > Gossypium > Gossypium hirsutum. The sequence goes on from NC_053446.1 coordinate 2,032,314, forward strand.
TGAAAACATGGAAATACGTGCACATGCAAGTCTGTCCAACTTGGTTTAGACAGTTTTCTAATATGTCAATCATGTAATAACAGAAGTTTTAAACTTCAAGAAAAGATACAATTAGCTTACCATTATGGTTGGCGTTCTATCTGTTTCAAGTACCGGGGGAGGAGTATTGTTAGTTACCGGATCATCACCGCTGTTTAATCTCTCTCTTCGTTCAAACTTCTCAACCAGAGTACGTGTTCTCCCTGAAACAACAGCCACTGCCAAGAGAGAAATTTCTAAGGATTAAAATACATCCAATTTTATACTCAGAAGACTTACAAGGAAAGAGAGAACAAACCTCCTCTGACAATTTTGACAGAGTTTGAATCTTTGCTGCAAGTAAGGGATTCATTACCTGACAAAGTAAAAGGAAAATAATCACCAATCATTAACTTCTACCATACAAATGTGTGACCATAGACTGAGGAAGAAATAACAACATGGTTTAGAACAAAACTTACAAGTTTCTTGATTAGGGGGTGTCTGAGGCGATAACACCTTTTCAGATTTCTCTGTAACACTCTTGATATTTGAGTCCTTTGAATCACAGGATTTTCTAACTCCATCTTCTGATACAAGCCTAGTTTGAGAATTCAGATCCATTGCATTGTCTAAACCGCTTTTTACATTGCCAGGAGTTCCTGAATCAACTGTAGCCGACAGCTTTTCAACCTCAAACTTGTTGACAGATGGTCTCCTAACATGAGCTGGTTTGAGCAGCATGCCTGGTTTTGTCTTTGAAAAGGTGATGGTTTCTTTTGTAGAATTGCTAGAGTTTTTACCAATAGGATTGTCCCGTGGAACAACACTAGGTTTAGCATTGACTTCTGTTCCAGGACTCTTCTTCACTGCTTCTTGATCACTTATTTCACAGGCATCCATTGGGGGTAACACTTTTGGAGAATTCAAAGAGCCATCTTTCTGTGTGGCAATAGGATTACTACCAGCAGCTTTTTACAGAAACCGGAGCATCATGTCAGAAAATATAGCTTAAGAACTTCTACAAAAGTTTTACGTTTTGAAATTAAATTTAGTTTGACATTTGCCATCACGGGAGCAATCAAACTCCTCAAACATGGATATTAACTGTACCAACAAAGTAACAATGGGTAGAACAACTAAATCGAATAATAAAAACAACTGAAAAGCACTCACTGTCAATATATATGTTCTTTATTTCCTTTGTCTCACAATCAGGAGACAATGGCCGTGATCCCAAAGTAGACCTCATGCCATTCCCTGCTTTCACAGAAGAATAACTTCTCTCAAGATTAAATTTCTTCTCTGTTTGGTTGTTTCTTCCATATGGCTCGATATGCTGAGATGTGGGAAAACAAGGCATTAAGGAAGGAAGGTAAGCCCAATGTATTGTCGCTCAGGTTCAGAATTAAAGCAGGTCAAAACTGAACCAACATAAGAGGATGCAAAGTTAAAAAAGAATTGACTGTAAATACCGCTATATCTGCTACCCAAATTCCAACAGAATTTCGATAGTATGAGCAACCCAAAAGTTTGCCTTCATTGATGCAAAGGTCGCCAAGCGTTGACCATCCCATGTCAACAGAATCATGACAAACTACTGGCTCCCACGAATAAACCTACAATAATGACAACCAAAATTCAGATTTTTGCTTAATTGTGATAGAATCGAACTGATTTTACAACTGAAGGTAAAACCTTCAAACCATCATCTGCTCCACAGAACAAAGTTCTCCCATCAGGATGAAAGGCAATTGAGTGAAAACCTGTAGCCTGAAAAGAAAAAACACGAACATTTTACAAGAGTATGATGAAAAACGTTTATTATAAACAATTACTTCTGTTTTTTTGGTTAAAGTGAGAGAATATGTTTCTCGTATTTGGAAAGTTTGCAGGGTCATGAAAAGTTAACTGTTCAAAGGTATACTTTACCTCAGGTCTGGAAGATCCAATCAGTTCAAAGGTTTCTAAATCCCAGAATTTAACCGTTCTGTCCGCTGAACCTGAAAATTTTGACCACTATCAATTATGATATTCCAAATGAAATGCTGGCTTCAATATTGAGTACATGCTCAACATACAAATGATAAAAGGAACAAATTTGAAGGTTATCAATTTTCAATATTTACAAAAGAACAATGCATGAAACATGGACGGACAAGTCTTTTTCCTAACTGAAAAAGATTGGATCTTTGCAAGCAAGTTAAGGTAGTCTATCCCACCTTAAACTGAAAAAAATAATTGTCATGAAGCAGTTAATGGCAAGCAATGCAGAAAAAGGCAAATGCACTGTAATAAACCCACCGGCTCATACTGAAGTCACAGACTCACCTGTAGCTAAGAGAAACTCAAGAGGATGGAAGTCTATGGTGCGAATATGGCCTTCATGAAACTTAAACTCGTTCAAGAGTTTTCCAGCAGTAAGATCCCAAATCTTTTCAGCAGAGACAGGATACAAATGTGAATTGATTAGATAAACACAATTGACGACTCATTCAACACAGATGATGGTATGATTCCTAGTTTACCTTTACAACATTATCAAATCCACCAGAAACTACCCAGCGACCATCAGGAGTGAATCTAATTGTACTAATGCCTCGTGTATGGCCCTTGTACGTATGAATGCATCCCTTCTTTCTGATATCCCAAACCTTCAGATTTGTGTCCATGGAACCAGATACAAAGAACTCACCAAATGGATGGAATTCCAAGGCAGTGCAATTAGATCTGTGTCCTGTTAGCCCGCGAACCACTGCACTTCAAGGATAACATCAAGCATTTTACAAGTTGATTCTTACTCAATTTCAGTTCGGAATAAAAAAAAATTATCCGCATGTTCCATGTTTTAAACAGGTGAAAGTTAAAAATAAGTTGGAGTTGTGAAACATCTTATCCAACACTGTTCTCTATGCCTAACAAGCTCCCACCATGATACACTTATAGAGAAGGCTCTTAATATAATTTCCTAAGGAGGAATCAAAGACTTACTCTTTGTTTCTTCCAGGTCCCAAAGCTTTATCCCCCCCGTAGATGATCCAGCAAGCACGAAGACTTCTGCCGAATCAAAAGCTAAAGATTCCACCGGACTAGTATGACCACAGAGACTCTGCGCATTAACATGTACGTTACGATACCCTTATTTATTTTTGAAATACAACTTCACCCTTATTGGCATCTATTAATCAAAAATGTAGTTTCAAGCAACAAAAACAAATTACCCTGTAAGAGATACCATACAAAGCTGAACTTCGCAAGAATCTAAGCAAGAGAGAAACCATATAAAAAAACTTACCATTAGAGAAGTTGGTTTCCCAATTGCCCAAACATTCACTTTATGATCATCTCCGCCAGTAATAAGAAGCCTACATGTCTTTTTTCCCATACTTAGACAATTTACATTTGTTGTATGCGCCACAAATTCCTCTACATTCATTTTGTCAAGGAAGTAAGCAACTAAAAATAGAGAAAAATAAAACCCAAAGAACCTTCAAATTTCCACTTTTGGATAAATAAAACGAACACTTTTTAGAGTTTTCTCTTCAACTTGACACTAGTTGAGTTCAAACTAGCATTATCTGTTAAAGAACAAATCTTTACAAAAGCTTAAAAGTTTTCACTTAAATAAACACTAATTACTTCAAATTTTTTTCCCTTTTCCTCTATTGTCTTTAGCTAAAGCCAAAGTAGCAACCATGACTAATTTAATCAAATACAAAAAAAAAAAAGCAACAAATTTGAGCTGAAATTTCGTACAAAATACAAAACAAGCTAATAATTCACTTCGTAACTTGAATAAATGAAGCTAAATCAAGCTAAGCATTTCAATAACAACAACAACAAAAATACAAGAATTTAAGCTCAAAGGATACGCAGCTTATATCCACGCTTCGCCATTTTATACCGACGAAATTATATCCAAAACGAGATCGGAATCGGAACCGGGATTTACAATGAATTTCGCGCGTAACTGTTCCTCGAGATTCAACTTAAAAAAAAAAAGAGACGAAAATCGGAAACTTAAAAAAGAAAAATGTTTACTTTTCTTGGAAAGTAAATCCACCAAGAATTCCAAGAAAAGCTAGGAATCAAGTTCTGGTGAGAACGTGAAAGACCTTAAAAAAAATAAAATAAAATAAAAATAACAAAGAAATTAAAATTTCAGAGGAAATTTGAAAAAGAAAAATAAATCCTTGAATTGCTACGACTCATTTTAAAAACACTACAATTTTTTGTAGACCATGATATATGATTGAACCCAGTTTATCGACTGTTTATTGTAATTTACCAAAATACCCCCTCAGTCTTTTTTATAGTCCGAAAACTTGTGTATCCGATAGTTATATCATATCTCTATTAAATTTAAAATCGAGTTAAGTCGAATTTTTATACCGAAACAAAACACTTTTTAACGATTTTTATAATGTTTACTCGATACTTCACGGAAAAAATAATTTTAGTGTGAGCCATTTTAGATTTTTTGATAAAATTATTAAATAGGGATAAAGTTCTTTTAATATTGTTTTCTCTGATTAAAGCTTAAACTCGATATTTTAAATAAAAATTTTAAATTTTTTTATCACTTGACTTCTGATATTACTTAAATACCCCTTAGCCTTTAGCTGTCGCAGTATTGCAATTTTCTCAACACACTATTGTCTTCTACGTGTTGACGTGTCGGTTGGATCCCCCTATTCAACACTCGTGGTATAGGTTTTTTGTCTTTTCCAATCTCTTTTTTGAGAACATTATTTTTAAAAAAATTTATTAATTATTTTTATTTATTTATTATTTGGAAAATGATGTTAAAGGACAAAATAAAGAATTTGCGGGCAATAACAATAAACAAAATGATTCTTTAAAATTAATTCTTCATTCTTTCAATGGTCTAATTCTGGTTTTCATCCTTCTAATGTACTAAAATTTGTGCTTTAATCCTTTTTTACTTCAATTGACTTAAGGTAACATCGTTAGTGGCTACCATTGAAGTGATGATTTAATTTTTTTACTGTTATTCAATCATATAATCAAAATCACGTAAAAATCAAATCAATTATATTCAACCAATAATAAATCAACCGAATGTTTAAGGTTGTTTTAAAGAAAATACATGTCACCATTTTAATGACAGTGGTTAATGGCGTTATCGATTTGGACTTACTAATAAAATAATTGATTATGCAAGACTAAAGTTGAAGGATTAAATCTCAAACTCCAGCACGATTGAAGGACTAAAACCAGAATTAAACTTTTATCTTAAATTGAGAAATTTAGAATGTGTTGACGTAAATAAACTGATAAATTAGCTGACTTTAAAGTTGTTAGCTTGTCACTAGGTTGTTTATTAACTACTCTAATTATGTCACCTTTCTTTTATTTTTTTATTTTTTTGGTTTAAGTTTGGACCTAATGAAAAATAAAATAAAATATCAAGTGTTTGTCAATTTGTATTTTTTTTCTTTTTAATTTTAAGCTATACTTGTTGATTGAGTCTTAACTTGATTGGCAAGTGTGTTGTTGTCAATACAGGAAGATGTGGGTTCGAGTACGTTGGAGGGAAAATCTGATTTGTCATACTCTTATCGAAAAAGGATAAGGATGACGTTGAATCACAGTTTCATACAATCTTTTTTCCAATAACAGTTATGATCAAAACCTATATTTTTTTTATTTTTTATCTTGCTAATAAGAGGTATATTTAAATATTAATCAATTAAGTATTTATAGAAATATAAACAACCAATGTCTTAAATTATAAATTAAGCAATACATAACTAGTGCTTATCAACCCTAATTAGGCTAAATCTTAAATTACATACAATTACCAACAACTTTATTCATTCATGAAAATATTGAATAAATTTAGAATGGTTCAAAAATTGGATTATTTAAAGTTTAGGGTTCATTCGAAAGATGAGAAGACTTTGACAAAAGTATAAGGTTCGAAAATAAGTTTGGATAAAAAAATTATGTTGATCTAAAATACAGGTCAAGTTTTGACTCCAGCATTCAAGACCCGAGCTCAACCCTACCTTTTATTTTATTTTATAATATATTGTTTGTTTTATTTTACATATTATGTAGTTTATATCAAATAAAATATATAATGTAATTAATGTAAACCTTAAAAAAATTAAGTGAAGCTGTTCATGTTTAAATTTATAATAAAACGAGTAAACACTCCCTATTTGTAATATGCATAATTTTTTTATAAAAGAAAAAGAATAAAACTAATAAATATTTTTAAAAGTAAGTTTTAAAGAATAAAAATAATACAAGCCATTTATTTGAATTAAATATTTATAAATATGAATGAGATTGAACAAATATAAAATGTGCTAATATATATAGAGAGGTTCCGTAACTTATCTCGACTTGACAAAATGGGTGAAAATATGAAAAAAAATCTTAAGATTTCATAGAAAAACTCAAGTAATTTTATTTTATGAAAAATAGTTATTTTAAATTTATATAAATAATAAAAGCATGCAATATTTCATAATTATATACTTTTTTACAATTTAATTTTTTCTATAATTTTATTGAAATTGAGATAGAATTTTCGTGCATAGGATGAAGTTATCATTAAAAGCACATATATTAATAAAATAAATACTAAAAGTAATTTTTAATTAAACAGGACTAATAATAATTACATTTAAATTCAAGGTTGATGCCTTTCATGGCTAAGATGTGGTTTCAGAGTTGTAATAATTATATATCTTTCTGCAGTGTACTTAAACAATAAAAAATGCAATGATTAGTTTGTTGAGTGCCATAACAAATATGATTCTGTTGGGTCAAAGGAGCCTAATGTAAAAAAATTAGATCCATTTAAAATATGGGCTGAGTTCGGGTCTCGAACCCGACTTATTTTAAGTTTGTAATACGTAATATTATGTTATTTTTATATATTATGTATAGAACACATTAAAAAATAAACATATACTAAATATATAATATAATATATATTTTAAAAAATAATATGGATTGACTTAAAATGAGCTTGGATTAGTCTTTTACAAATATGGGCAAAATTTTAGGCTCAAATTTCTAGTCAAGTCGGACTTGCGCAAACATAAAGTATGTTAATATTATACTTAGGCCCGACCCGACCCGGCTCAACCAACGAACATATCTACTCTCGATATAGGTAGAAAAAATATAAAAGTAATTTTTAAAAAATATATAAAAAAATATTTTCATAATGATTTAATTTATTTTATAAAAATATTTTTTAAAATAATATCCAAATAAATTAGTGTTGGATTATGTAACGATACTGATTTAATTACTCACCTAATATACCGTATAGATTAAAAGAATAGGCGGTTAACCGTTAAACCACCGTGTACCTAATACTAATGATAATTTATGCATTAGCTGTTCAAATGTCAATTTTATCATATTAAAACTAAGCTTAAATGTTTATGTGGGTCGTGGACGCAATTTGGACTATGAAACCATAGAGAGAAATAAACAGTTAATTCATCCATCTACGTTGGATCGAGTGATTAAAAATAGATCTTTTTCAAATAAAATTTCGACTTTGATTCCTGTTGATTGAAACGAAATTAAAAAATTGTTTCAGGGATTAAAGATAAATTATAAATTATCAGAGAGTTAAATATAATTTTATCATTTTATTAACATGTAATTTTATAAAATTTAAGAGATTAAATAGAAAATCTATCATTTTTGAAGGGCAAAGCCATTATCTGCCCATTTTATCTTAGTCCTTATAATATTTACGAATAAAGAAAACAACGCTGGGAAAATTTTACCTTATGTTTAAAAGTCGAATCCAACTTAATTGTACACTCAATTGAAACTAGATTTGTTAATGGGCCGAACTGGGTCTACTTTAAAAGTGGGAGAATTTGGACAACAATATAAGCTTGAAAAATGAACTTGGGTAAAAAAAAATCCGTTTAGAAAATGAGTTAGGCCTCAGGTAAGTTTTTTTTTTTTTGCCCAACCTGACCCGAATTTGCAACAACAAAAAGAAATTATTTAGTTGTGTTTTCCCACTATTTTGCTGTCGTTTTATTATTATGTTGCTACCATTCTGTTGTTATTGTTTGAATATTATATAAATATTGTTTTATTGTTAATTTTGCTACTATTTTAGAGACATTTGCATGTTAAGTTGCACCCATCTTAGTATCATTTAAGTATAAAACCTTTTTTTAATTTATTTTTAATTTGTTGGGAAACATTTATTTTAATATTTTTAGTATTTTTGATGTATTATATTTTTAAAATTTTTATATAAAAATAATAAATAATATTAAAATTTTTAATACAATTGGGCCGAACCCATATTTTAACATTTTTATCCGAACTGAACTTAGATAAAATTTTAAACTTATTTTTTAAGTTCAAACTTATTAAATAGGCCTAAAATTTTAGACCATACCTCTAACTGAAACTCAATATAGTGAAATTTAAAACAAAAAGTATATAATATATATATATATGAGTAGCTTAAATGTATTAAAAAAGAAAGTAGCTTAGCTTAAAATATTTTATACTTGGTATTAAAGGAAAAGGGTGATCTTATCCAATGCAAATTTTGAGATAAAATATAGAGGTGAGAGGAGTAAATGTGCAGTGGCAGGGACCAATGTCCAAACATAGGACATTAGATAATATTAGATGCAACTTTTGGCAGATTGTCTGTAGCGAAAATGTGCAGTGCCGCTGCCAAGGATAAGTTACATTCCTTCTTTTATTACAACACTTTTTTTTATCTGTTGAAATTGTAATACATCTATAACCATATTTATAATTTAAATCGTAATTTTCCAAAACTTCAAATTAAAAAAATTAATACTAATATTAAGAGAATATAATTTTTGGTTATTGAATTTGACAATTAGACTCAATTTGATCCCTGAACTTGAAAAATATAAAATAATAATAATGATGTGATACTCTGAAATTATGTCACATCATCACTTGAAATTAATATATATATATATATATATATTCAAATGGATTAATTTTAGAGTGTTACTGATTCTCGATTCAATTGGCTTGATTGGTTTCATTGCTAGACCAACAATAATTACATAAATAATAAAATTTTATAAAAAATAAAAAAGTTATTAAACCGGTTCAACATATTGAACTATTGGCTTTTGTCTCAATTTTTTATTTTTACCGGTTTTGAGCAATTTCTAATTCAATCGGTTCTTCTTTTGTTGGGCCAGTATATCAATCTGTTATTGGTACAATCGACCAATCCAGTCCTGTTCTATGAACATTGGTTACACCATCAAATCTTGACGGAATCCAAGTTTAGAGATCAAAATGAATCTAGTCGCGAAATTCGAGTACTAAAATGAACAAAAAAAAAAGTCAAGAAACAAAGTTGATCTAGTTGCCAAGTTTAGTGGCCAAAAAAATATATTAACCCTGATATTAATTAGTGTGATTTAGATAATATTTTTATTAAAATTTACAAGAATAATTTTATTTATTAAAAAATCATTTAATAAAACATGATTAATATATCTTTACGTAAATTTTAAATGATTTATTGAAATAATATTTCTATTAAAATATGAGACAAAAGTTTGTTATAGAGAATTAATTTAGTAAATAATATACTCCGTACTTTATGGTTGTTGTTATAAATAAAAACTTGCTATAAAAGGTAAAAAATATCAATTCTATAAAAAAAAACTTCTTTTGACAGCTTAAAAATAAAATTTTTATTTAGGCCATTTAAATTTTTTTAAATTTTAATTTAGTAAATAAAATTGCACTTTGAACCCCTTAAAATTGGTAAAAATTTAATTTAATCCTTTAAAAATATAAAGATATAGGCTATTAAAATGGTAAAATTATATTTTTACTATCGTAAAAAATACAATTTAATTTCAACTTCCTCTATTTTTTTTTTTTTGCTTCGCTCCTATTCTCTAGGCAATTTCACAAAGATAGAGGTGTTCATGTATCGGGTTGGTATAATATTAATATATTTCGCTCAAAATTTTATCTAAGTCTACTCATATTTTTAAGTGATTAACCCAAACTCATTTCAGGCCTGCCCATTATTATTATTATTTTCAAAATATTATTTTATTTTTAATTTAATATTTAATATTTAATATCTTATATGTGTTTTCTTTTATTCAAATTTTAAATTTAAAAAACTTAAACACATTTTTAATGTTTATATAGTATTTTATTATATAGTTAATTTTATGTGATATAAATTATATAATATATATAAATAAAAATATATTACAAAAATATCAAATAGGTTAGATCCGGCCAGACTCAAATCTTAAGGCTTTACTTGGTAAAATAGAAATAAAATTAGAAGGACAAAAAATTGAAGGGGTAGAAAACTAGAATGATGAAAAACATAATTTTTCTTTCATAGGTGTGCTTGATACGAGAGATGAAAAAATAGAAAGAAATAAAATAAAATATTTGAAAAATGCATAATTTGGAACGATTGATTTTTATACATTAGTACGGAAAATTATCATTCCTCCTATTTTCTTTCGTCTCTACTTTTTCATCCAACCAAGCATACTTTAAATGTTGAAATCCAAACTTAACTCATAATTTAAACAGGCTCAATCTTTTTGTTCAATCCCCATTTTTGAGTTTCGTATTTTCACATATTACTCAAGAGTCAATTAATAGATTTAAAGGATGTCATATACGTCAAAACTGAAATTTCAAAACTTGAAAAATAGAGAGACTAAAAATAATCGAAAAACATAGACTAAATCTACAACTTTACGTGTAGTATAAAACTACAAGGACTAAACAAATTTAATTGTTACGAAATTTTAAAAGTTGAAAGTACAAAACTAATTTGAAAAATTAGGTAGATTAAAATTGACTAAATTAAATTACAGAAATCAAATCCACAACTTATGTATATTAGATACAAGAATTAATAGCAGAGTTTGTGACAAGAAAACAATAATAGGAACTATATAAAACATGGCTTTATAATATATAACCTAAATAAGACCTCAAATGACCACAATATAACACTTAAAACAGTTTTGGCAGAGATAAACAAAAATATTAGCACCTCCCCACTAAAAACATGAATCAAAAGGGGTGAGGACTGAAAAAAAATTTGCTGTTAGAACATCAATGGAGGTAATCTAATGCAAAACAAAAACACCGATATATATTACACGAAGCATCTAATAATCCGTGGCTTCGATCAATAGGTACCCCTTTTTTCTTTTCTTGCAGATAAACCTCGTAATCATCCATTCTTCTATGTACAGCCAAATTGCTAATAAGATTCACCTTTTAAATCATGTGTAAAAGGTCTTGGACTATTTCGGATATTGGCGGTCTGAATCCAGGTTCCGACTGCAGGAAGATAAAAACATTAGATAACTTGAGGTGGAAGGAATATGGGGACATGCTTTTTGTGGACTTTGGTTTATCCCATTCCTAGTTATAAATCAATTACCGTTCGGGAATAGAGTATGTTTAGTTCAATCTTTAAGACGGGTCATTCGGGATTTCACTTGTGTAAAAGCATGCTACAAAAGTAGGAGTGTTAAGAAGTTTACCTGCACGCATCTGGATATTATATCGGCAAAGCGTGACAATGACTTCACTGGATACACTCCGTTTAGGGTGATATCAACCATCCTAGCTAATGCATCGATATCGTGAAGCTGCTGAATTGCCCATCTAACGAGAAATTGCTCCCCCAGAGGCCGTGACCTAGAAATGTTCTTTAATTATAAGCCTATGGCAAGGAAAAAGATTTAAAGCGGATGCAAGATTTGGTTTACCTATCGAAGGATTCTCGCCCGGTGAGTAGTTCTAACATTACGACGCCAAGGCTATAGACATCACTCTGGCAAGTATAGCTTCCGAACTCGATTTCCGGGGCTGCATAACCGTACGATACAAAAAGGCTTCCAGAGAACTGGGAATACATGCACCAAGATTAGCCTCAGTGTTGTAAGATAGTTAATACGAAAACTCCTATAATACGCACATCTTAACAATGTTTGAGCAATAATAGGAAAATCAGTTCCCATTCTGTTGCAACATATTTATCTATAGTTTCGTAGTGTATCCATACTCTCATAGTTCATTACCTTTTTTTTTGCAACATTTGTATTTGGTAGTAACTAAATTTTTTTGTAAAACCTCAAATCATTAGGACTTGAACAGCACACAAATATATATACACAATAGTATACATAATTACCTCGCTTGTAGAGCCAGAAGACAACAATGGAGCCAAACCGCATTCCGAGACACGAACTGCAAGCTTGTCATCAAGAAGAATATTCACAGATTTGATATTCTTGTGCATAATGGGTGGTTGACAAGCTTCATGCAGATACCTTATCGAAACCACGGGAAAAAAATGAAATACTCAACTTTTGGTTGAAAGATGGCTTTAAAACATAGAGACTAAAGGCATTCGTATATGTCACAAGCATGGAATTCTATACTCTTCCAGGTTTCTTCTAAGCATCATATGAAAGATGATATGAGCTGATAAAATATGTTTACTTACTGTATGGCTCTTGCAACTCCAAGTGCCACTCGGACACGTGCATTCCATGAGAGTTTCTTATGCATCTCATCATCAATATGCAACGCATCATACAATGTCCCGTTTCTGCAATACTGATAAACAAGTAACCGTTGGCCGTGCTCGTTACAGTAACCCACAAGCTCCACGATGTTAGGATGTCTAAGTTTAGAGATAGTAGAAATGAGTTGTAGAAATTCAGCATCAGTCTTCCACCTCGAAGCTCTAGTATCCAGTTTCTTGATCGCAAGTAGCTACAAAAGAATGTCAAACATATGGAGAATAGAGGTTAGGAGGAAGTAAAAGAAAGTCGCATCCGCAGGGGCCTGAACATTGTTTACTACGGCATCAAAATCATCTTACCTTTCCATCTGGAAGCTCAGCCCTGTAAACACCACCGAGCATCCCTTCTCCAATAAAGTTTTCCTCAGCGAAGCTGTTTGTATACTGCTGAAGCGAGGCAATGGTAAAGGCGGTCACATCCAAAGAACACGAGTCCCTACCTCTAGAAGAGCGACAAGGTCCATTTACTTCTGTTGGCATTATTGGGCTTACACTGGCCTCCTCCACAGTGGGAAGTAAAGGAGGAGGTAGTGGCGGCCGTATTGATAAGGACTTGACATCCAAACCTCCCTTGTTTATCTCATAATTTTTCTGGTGCCTTGAACTTGCAGGCCTTGTATTTGCATCAAGAAGCTGTTCATCTTGTAAATTCGGACTTATTCCCGTATCTCCACTTTCTAGTCCATATCCATCCATTGGCCTCGTGACTGTTGCTTTATCAACTGTTATACATAGTGCCCTTGAATTACATAGAGAATTTTACAAGATCTACCACAAGGATAGACTATAATTAAGTTACCTTTCTCCGTTTGATAAGCCGGTCGAGACGAAGATTTTTGAACTTGGTTAAGCTTTTTACCGGAGCTGTTATACGCATTTGCACCATGCTTATTAGAATCTTTGTTCCCTCTAAAGCATCTCAACACCAAAAGCAGAACCACTCCAAGAACAATAAGTGTTACAATCCCGGCAGCAGCAATCACGATAACTCTCTTATTCGTCCAAAACACTCTACCCTTTGACCACTGAGGTAATACTAGGCTAGAAGAAGGTCCGTCAGCTGGTCGTCCCCTAGGTGGTCCATGTAAAGGAGATGGAGCCCAGGCTATAAATGGAGGAAGTGCTGCTGGTGGTGAAGGAAGAATAGTGGTATTAAATGGATTTCCATCTTTCCTGCGGAAAAGACATCACGCATCATCAAGGACGATGTGGGGGTTATTGCCAGGTTGGGGTTGAACACGGAAACAGAGAAACATGCAATACAATAGCGAGGATTCACCTGAAATTTGGAATATTCAGCAACTTTGGAGGTATAGGACCAGAAAGTATGTTGTTCTCTACATTCCTACACAAGAATAAAGTGACAATCCGTTACATGCTAAGCTACTTTCAGGTTTAATGCTTGATCATTTGGTGATAAATTTGTGAAAACAAATATTGAATGAAGGAAATTAAGAGGGAAAAAGAGTACAAATCCGAAAGGGGAAGATCCTGTAGAACATCAAGGACCCCAGAAATCTTATTATTCTGCAAATGCCTGCAAAAGAAAAAGCATACATGAATATAAGTGATTCATGGAAATAACTTCGTATGAATCAATCTAATGGCCTCATCCTTTAATGAGATTAATACTCACAATGTGGTAAGAGATGACAAATTTCCAAATGAGGGAGGTAGCTGACCGGTCAAATTATTTCCTGATAGATCCCTGAAACATAACATGTCAGAATTCAACCTAGAAATGAAAACAGGAAAACAAGCTATACGACTAGCGAGCTTACAAATCGACCAAGCTCCTAAGCTCTTGAAAGGAATCTGGTATGTTGTCACTTAAACGGTTATCATCCAAAAACCTGAAAGAGAATGATGGTAGAATATTGAAAGTTGATGAGAAATCGATTATTGTCTCAAGCACGATTTTAGAATAAGCAAGTTCGAATTGAACTTACAATTGTGTTAGTTGTGTTAAGGCAGACAAAGTAACAGGGATGCTCCCATTGAACTGATTACCTGAAAGAAAACTAAAAAGAAGAGGGAAAAAAAAAACAAAGTTGATACAATCACGGATAAGCATAGTAAAAGAAAGGCACATAATATTATCTTTTATTAGCTGTACTCTATGAATAAATATAAAGATTGTATAGTCCAACATACAGGTTTCTGATGGTGAGAGGTATGTTGGATGGTATGCTCCCTCCAATTTGATTGTGACTCAGATCCCTGCTTCATAAAACACCGAAAAGCAGCATAAGACTATACAGAATTTTATATACATATAATATATATATGTGATCCTTGGAAGGCATACAATTCAAGCCATATGAACGACTTGTTGATTGCTCAAGAAGCACAAAGCTTAAAACAGCCCGAATTAATCATTCATGGAAATGCATTCGAGATATTGTCAACAATGCCAATAACATGGAAACTATACATTTAAGAAAGAAAAAGTCTTACATTATCAATATCGATTCGAAGCCTCCGATGCCTTCATCCAAAATGCCTCCAAGGTTCAAGCCACTAAGTCGTCTGAATAAACACCATTAAGCTCAACAAATTGATACAAAAATTCATTGATGAAAAACTTATCGAAAAGTAAAAGGAAAATTCCATTTACAGTTCAGTTATATTGGAGAAAACACATGAAACTCCTTGCCATCCTTCTCCACATGGATCTCCTCCAGCAGGTATCCACCCCAGAAGTGGTGGTGAACCCAAAGAAGTATATAAGCTATTTATTGCTGAAACTGGGGAACCATAAAAAAAAACCAAAGAAACAATCACTAAAAGTTTCATATGACTTTGCTTAAATTAAATTTCTTCAAAAAAAATTTTAAATTGAAATAAAACTTATGCTTCTCATTACATTTGGTTGAATACAATGAGTGTTACAAGCTCAACCTTGCAAATCATGTAAGCTAAAAAAGTTAATAGACTCCATTTTTCTTGTATTTTCTATAACTTTCCTCGAACTTTCTCGACACCCAAACAGACCTTCATCATTCAACAATAACTAAATTTCCAAAAAAAAGTGACGCAAACATGAGCTAAGAAACAATTACTACAGGTTTAATACGACTTTGCTTAAATTAAATTTCTTCAAAAATTTTAAAATGAAATAAAACTTATGCTTCTCACTGACACTTGGTTGAACACAATGAGTGTTACAAGCTCAACCTTGCAAATCATGTAAGCTAAAAATGTTAACGAACTCCATTTTTCTTGTATTTTCTATCACTTTCCTCAAACTTTCTCGACACCCAAACAGAGCTTCATCATTCAACAAGAACTAAGGCCACCCCCCCCCAAAAAAAAAAAAAAAGAAGAAGTGATGCAAACATGAACTAAGATACTTTAATACTTTACCATCACGAGGGTCAGTATCTCCAGTAGAAAACGGCAGAGTCAAAACCAGCAACAACCCAACCCGTACAATACCCCAACTCACAAAACCCATTTACCTGCTCAACAGAAGAACCTTCAAACACAAAAAAAATCCAAACTTTCTCTCCTTTTCCCAGAAAAAAAAAAGAACCCAGCAATGTGTATGTTTACATAGAAATTTGGGTATCTGGGTTTTCAAAATGGAAAGCTATGGTAGAGAGAGTGTGTGTGTGTGACAAAGCAAGCTAGTAAAGTGCAGAGAGCCGGTGTATGAAGAGAACAGAAGAGTATTTTTTGTTTATTTATTTATTGATTTAAATTAATCTTAGTATTTTGGTCTAAATTTTCTCTGTTTCCGTTAAAACGAGAAGTGAGCTCCACTTGTGTTTGTTTGTCTCTATTATTTTCTTTCTTTAATTTAGTTAAAAAGCAAACCACGACCAAACCAACGGCATGCGAAGTTGTGTTTCTTCTGACTCGTGATTTATCTTTTCTAATTACTTTTATTTCTCCTATTCATACCCTGTTACCTACGATTAGTGTAAAAATAACGGTAGCGGTGAGATTATATACTGTAGCGATACTGTAGCGTGATACAAAAAGTAAACTAAACGCACCGCACCCAATCGCTCATCCAAACCCACCCTAAATCTAGAGCCGACCCAAATTTATAAGATTGTTTCAATTGAAACTACTAAATCCAGAATTAGTAAAGGTATTGTTTAAAGAATGTCATTATTTAACTCAACGATTGGACCCAATTTTTATGATCTTTTTAATAATTTGTTTAATTAAATGGACAAACTAGTGAAATGATAGATTGATTTGTTTGACCATCGATCTATTTTTGAAAATTTTACAAATTTGATCTTTAATTAAGAAGTAAAATTCCTTCATCGTTATTTTTCATCTATAAAAGTCAAATCCGAGACTCTGTTTAAAAGACATCAAACTTTTTAACATTTCGATCTAACCGTGTGAAGAGTTGATATATTTCTAAATAGGGATAAAACAAATTTAGTCTTAAAATTTAATATATTTTTTCAATTTAGTCCATAAATTTGGATTTAGTCAAAGTACACTTATATATATAACACTTTGATATTGTGTCAAAATTATCATTTAAATTTTTTTAACTTTTTAGATGATGACATGACACAAACTCAAAGTGCCATGTCATCAAATTTTAACACAGTCCAAATTTAAATACCAAGTTAACAAGTCAAATTTCAATAATAATGTAAAAAAAAATCAAAGACCAAATAAAAAGATTTTCAAAATTTAGAAATTAAATGTTAATTTATTTCTTCTAAATATACGAAGATGTTTTTAGATTCATGTAAATATTATTTATTTCTTTTTTTTTTAAGATGGGAAACATTTTTTAAAATAAAAAAAAAACTTTATATGGTAATGGCTAAAATACAAGGAACGGTAAAAGTTAAAAAAATAGGACAATGAAAGTTAAATTAAGCGCCGACCTACAAAATTAGTAAACTTGTTTGTCCTCATCTAACCTTAATTATAGTACCGATTAGATTTTAGTTTGACCTGTATGAGTATTGTTGTCAATATAGTTGGACATGAGTTCGAGTGTTCTTTAAGACATTATCCTCTGATTTATGAGTTAGAGAAAAAATATAGATAATTTTAAATATTATGTCAAAAAAATAAATATGATCATATCGGTAATGAAATTATAAAAAAAAAGTTAATTATAGTTTACTACTAAATATGTAAAAAAATATATTCTTACCTCATGATTTTGTTTTTTTTTTCAGATTCATGATGAAATATGTACTTTTTTATTTGTATAAAAATGGTTAAAAACTAAAAAAAAAAATTGAAAAGGAGGTCATGGGCATCATCGTCATCATCATGTCATTTAATAATATAAAATAAATTTTTTATTTATTTATCTTTAAGGATGTTGTGATTGATGGACATAATTTGCGCTTATTCCGGCTTTTATTTTGCTATATTTTTTTGAAAAAAAAATGCTGATAATCCATTGATGATTAATTAAGGATGGTAAAAAAAATTATTTTGACTTAATTTGATTTTATTGGGATAGTATTTATAAATAAAAATCGAATCGGAACTTAAATAATTTTACTGTCATTCATAATCAGGAGTAAGGAAAAAATAGTAAGTAGTGGTCTTTAACTCTTTGTTACAGGTCGTAAATTAGAATCCATGACAAATACACACAGATTGTTCTTTAGAGGTTAACCAATTAAATAGAGCTCATTTAATATGAAGAAGCTCGTATGTTAGTTTAGTGAAACACTCCATTAAAACTAGAGTTACCATAGTTAATGTAACTCCTAAATGATAAAATTGTATAGAATTTAAAATCAGATTTACTTTGTTGTTATTCATAATTAGGGGCAAGGAAAAAGAGGTAAGTAGCGGCCTTGACCTTCATCTCTCAATATGGTAAATTGATCATTTAACTATTTAAATTTTTGTGAAATTATATGTTAGTATAATGGTAAATTTATAGTTTGACTCGCTAAAAAATTTATAATTCATCTCTGATCTTCTAAAACAATTTTTTTAACTTCACCCCTGTATGCGACAATAATCATCTAACTTAAATTAAGTTTTACTTGTATTAAAAAAAAGGTTAAATCACTATTTAGGGCATGAAGCTGACAACAACTCTCACATTGGGGCTTAAACTTTCTTTTAGTCCAAGTTAGCTTCTAAAGCTGATAATAGTTCCCATATTAGGGCTTGAACATTTTTGTTGTCCAAATTAGTCTCAAAATTGATTAATTGTTCCCATAATGGAGCTTAGGATTTTCAAGGAAATTTCATGGACTGACTTGGACAAAAAAAAATTGAGCTACAATGTGAGAACAATTACTAAATTCAGAATCTAATTTAACCAAGACCCTAATATGAAAATAATTGTCAAATTCAAGCCTCAAAAAGTAATTTAACCCTAAATTCTTTTTCCAATAATGTGTGATATATTGAATGATAAATCACAATCTGCTACATATAACATGCATGCATGCCTGTCTCCCGTTTCTTTTAGCTGGATTCCTACCAGCTGCTGCCCCCTCAATGACCGAAAGCGAAAGCTTTAACGGAAACATATACATATATACACACATAACGTCAAAAAAAAATCTATAATTTGAGTCGAATAAATCAGATAATAATATTAATCTAACGTTTGGTTTTGACCTTTATTATATATTTGGCTCCAATATTCCGCTCCTTCTCGTCCCTGGTAGGTCTAGAGTATGGGGTTCTTTTTATAAAATTAATCCTTTTATTATTAAAATTATCAATTTAATCCATAATTTCATGTACTGTTAAATAGGAATCTATTAAGGTCAATTTTTAATAGAATTAGCTTTTTAAAAACTTTTATGAATCTCAAGTCGTGGCCAGGGGTGAAGCCAAAAAATTATTATTTTTAGGGGGTTAAAGTATAATTTTACATTTATTAATTTAAAATTTTAAAAATTTAAAAGGCCTTAAATGAAAAAAAAATCATTTTAAAAGGGCCCGTGCCGCTACACCCCTGATTGTGGCCTATTGGTTGAGTGTTCATCTACCTTAAGAATAACATTTTAAACCATTTATGAAAAAACCGACCTAAATTGAGATGTTTGGATGATTTATAGAATGCAAGTTAAAAAAACCGAACATCAAATTCTATTTTTATTTAATTTATATTAATTATATTTTTTATGATTAAAATAGTAAAAATAACTTAAAAAGAATACCACATAAAAGTTATCAAAAAAAAGTTAAAACCAGGTGATGTATATATGGATACGTATGCATATATATATTGTTCAAAATGTATGTATATATATTCCAAGCCTTCTATTTTGAAGAACAAAAGTGTTCCATTAATGGAGAAACTTGTTACTTGAAGAAATTATAGTTCAAACCAGCATAATTTTTGCCTTTAAAACAAGCTGGGGTAAATATGGAGGTTTAAAAATTAAATACACTGTTTTACAATTAATTTCCATTCCATATGTAACAAGCTGCCCTTTGAAACTTCTTTCCATATTCTCAAAAGAACAATTATACTAATATTACCTCGACTTTTTTTACATGTAATGGTGGAAATTTTGAAGTATTGCCATAGCTAGGCAATCCACCAAAAACTCTCTCTCTCTATATACACAATATATATAGATCTTTATGGCCGAGAAGCGGAGAAAAAAGGGCAACTCCGATCCAACTAGACGGTCTCTACTTGGTCATCGAAAACTTCCTTCCGGGAGAGTAATTGTGATAGTTGTTCGGTGTAGCATGTGGGAATCAGTTTCTTGTGTTTCTCTCTCAATGACTTGTGTCAATGGTTATGGTAGTCGGGATTGGCCGTTAAATCATGTTGATGCTGCGGTAATGAAGGGCGTTCAGGGGGACAGGGAACTGGAGCTGGGTGAGCGATGAAAGTAGGAATTTCATCACCCGGCATTAATACAGAAACTCCACTGGTGTATACCGTCATCTGCAAAAATGTCAAAGTAGACTACCTTTATAAGAACATTGTAGTAACTTAGAAAGTCGAGGACGTGACTTGGTCAACACTCAAAAGCATAGAAAAACAATAATTTCACCGAAATTATTGAAAAAAATGAAGTTACATGCAATAACACCAATAAAAGATTAAGGCTCTGCATGAGAAAGAAAATGTAACAATGCATGACATCAAGTTGAGCAGTTCAGAGATATCGACATATGAGGCTATATCAAGCTAGTTTCTAAAGTTCGAGAAATGGATAAATCCGAAACCAAAGGTAGAAATTTTTCTTAGCTAAATGAGGGTTAAAAGTAATTGAAGGAAAAGCTATATAAAGCCACCAAATTAGACCCTACCTAGTTGGCATTTCCTAGACAAGCATCCTTTTTTTTAAAGCATTGACCTTACTGGTACTACCTTACGATCACAAACCAACAACCCACCAAGCTGTTGTAATATTAAACAATCGGACAAAACTCGAACCGCCAATCATGCAGATTTGATGTTTTAATTGTCTTGAAAAAAATAACAAAACAATGTGCCAGACAGCATCAAAACATAAAGATTATATAAACATAGAAATCAACAATCTACTTAGCAATAAGTGAAAACAAAACAACCAATCGATATCGTAAGTTCCTACAATTCTTAACGGAGTAGAGAGGGCAGCGCATTATCTCAAATATCAACATATGTATCAACATTACAGGTTTGCATTCAAATTCGAAACTGACAGTTACTTCTAAGTTTCTTATCAATAGAATAGAATGCTTTTCCAGGATTGCAATTAAGCCGGACTAATTGATCACATCGACAAGAATGTATCTTGTTTGTTGATACATCCAACAGTATCCTAAAGGATTCGGTCCCGCAAACACAACAAAGCATTAACTTCCAACCCTCAACAAAACAATCCCAGCTTCCCCAAATAGGTGCTACTCAAAAACATTATCATGTCTCAAGATGCCAGAATATAAGTAAACATGGGTCCCGAACACAAAATCAGGAGTACTGGTTGATCTGATGCAACCTATCACCACCAGCAAAACTGGACGCATTCTGTTAAAAACTTCATTTATTTTTGCGGTCAAAAACTGATCCCTATATGTTAGCATGAGGTACATGCGACAAGCCACATGTCACTAAGTTATTCCATCAACCACGTCAGCTTTTAACAGTACAAACGGATGTAATTTTTAATAGAAATGACCAATTTACTCATTGATCTAATGTACAGAGACTAATTTGCCCATTTTTCTGAGTAAAGGGGAGTAAAATGCAATCCAACTCCTACTACAGGGACCTCCATGATGCTTTTACCCCTATATTGAACAATTTAGAGGGTTTTGGACTTGAAGTAGGCTAAAGATTTATTGCATAAAAATGCAGGGTTACACTCATAGGATACCCTAAAACAGTGATAATCCATATAAATTTGCCTTATCACACTTTCCATAATGAAAGTGGATCATACATGATCTTCATTATCAAAAGAATCCAAGGGAGCAAATTATCAGAGTGCACAATAAGGTAACCATTTGTTCCCATTCCCATGTATGGCCATGGTAAATTGGTAGGGTCCAAACTCTAAAACATAAACAACTATATCTATTTGTTATATATACTCTTCAAGGGGGGCCAAACCATTCAACTTCAGTGGGACATTTTGCCTAAATATATAATAAATACAATGACAGACAATTGACTGTTCCAGAGAAAAGATCTTTGACTAAAAAAGATGCAAACTTCGCAATTGCATGAAACTTGAAAGGAAGAAAATTTAACCAACTGAAATGCTTTATATATCACTAGGTACCAAATTGAAAGAAAAATAAGCCCTCATTAGCTATCTTTAATTGAGGGTCCCCAAGACAAAAAGGAACATACATAAAAGAGAAAGCTTTAACATTGAGCTTAGACAAAGCTTACAAGGAATGGGGAAAAAATGTCCAAAAAAAATCTCTTTTGCCTAAAGAAAAAGCTTATGATGATATTGATAGCCAATTAAGTACACAAAAACGTTCAAAAATTTTACTGCTAATGCAAAATGTATGATGCAATTGCATGAAACTTGAAAGGAAGAAAATTTAAGCAACAGAGATGTTTTTTATATGTCATTAGGTACCAAATTGAAAGAAAAAAAAAAAGAAATGAGGGTCCCCAAGACAAAAAGAACATAGATAAAAGAGAAACCTTTTAACATAGAGCGTAAACAAAGCTTGTGATGATATTGGTAGCTAATTAAGAATCTATAACATACTTAAAACCAGTTTTATTGCTAAACACCAAACAGTCAAAAAAGAAGGGTTTTTTTTGGATTAAACACATAAATGAATAACCATTGAACAAAATTAAAGAAAACCCAGAAATGAGAACAAAAAGGGGAACTCACTTTAGGTGATGGGTGATTAAGTTTGCCGTTGAAACCAAGCTCGAGGTCACCATGGTTAGGTCCAGCAGTAGTAGAAGAGTTATTAGGTCTAAGGAACCGTTCAAATATAGCCATTACTAAGAACATAGAGATGAGAATAGCAGTAGCAACGAAACCAAAAGACACTGCATTCACTGAGTTATCAAAATGTCTCCATTGTTCTTCTCTTCCAACATTCAATGGTGAACCTACCGGTGGCCAACCATACAAGTAGCTTTCTTCTTTTCCCATTTTTTTACACCAGCTCCAAAAAATAAAAAAGAGAAAAAAAAAAGAAAGCAATTTTTAGCTCCTTTACTGCTTAACTCTCATAGCTGTGTGTTGATGAGAGAGATAGAGAGAGTGTGTGGGTGGTAAAGGAAGGTTTTTTTTTTGGATGGGTTATGGCGGTACTTGAAAGGCTTTTTCTTTTTACACCATAACCAAAGCTTCTTGGAGTACTTAAACTGGTAAAGATTTTGGGACTTTGCGAGAGAGAAAAATAAAAAAGAGGGCAGCATGTGGGCATGTGGGGCTATATAATCTTATACAAGGGGCTGCTGACCTATTTGGAAGTGAATAAAAATGGGTTAATATAATTTTTGGTCCTTGGTAATTTGATTCACTTTGCTACTTATATTTTTTTTGTCCATTTTAGTAGGGGAGAGCAATTTTCAATTTTAACCTAAAAATCTGTTGACACCATTTTTTTTGGATGAAAACGGGGTCGACTTGGATTTTGAAAAAAGAATGAAAACGGGGGTCGCCACCAATCCTTTTTTTTTTGATGAGGTGTGATCGGGTCACCTCGAAAAGTGGTTGTTTTTAATAAACAATTTAATTTTTATTAAAACAACGATTTTGGTCTGCGAAATTCAGAAAAACTGGTTCGGGAGTCGGTTACGCACGAGGAAGGGTTAGCACCCTCGATACGCCCAAAATTGGTACCTGGTTGATTACTTAATGTCTTGGTGTCGAAAATTAAAAAACTCGAAAAGAATTTAAAATACGATCCTTGTATTGAAACGTTGAAAATTTTCAGGAAAAAGGGAATATTTCACATTATTCGAGAAAGAGAATCATATCCAGTAAGTTAGGACACAATGTCTCAAATTCCCGATACGCGGATGAAAAATGCTTATTTAAAAGATATTTTATTATCTTGGTTTTAGAAATAAATCAGGCCCAGTAAGTTAGGGCACGATCTTTTCTTAATTCCCGAGATCGTTTAAAAACTTGAGTTTGAAAAGATTCGTGTTTTTAGATTTATTATGAAAATCGAAACCCATTAAGTTAGAGTACGATCCTTTTGAATCTAAACACGGAATATTATTAATTCAAAACGAACTTGTTATATCAAATAAAATGAAATACGAAAATCGTAGGAAAAATACGAAAGCCAATAAAATCATAATGCACGCAAAACTGTAAGAATAATATGGACAATAGGAACAGTATAATAAAAATCATACTTACAATAAAAAATATACAAATAAATTAAAATATTTATTCAAAATAATAAAGAAAATTAAATAAATAAGCAATAAATACAAAATAAAATAATAGTAAGGAATAGAAATATAATACACATAT
Organism: Gossypium hirsutum; assembly: GCF_007990345.1. Taxonomy (NCBI): domain Eukaryota; kingdom Viridiplantae; phylum Streptophyta; class Magnoliopsida; order Malvales; family Malvaceae; genus Gossypium; species Gossypium hirsutum. The sequence goes on from NC_053446.1 coordinate 2,056,833, forward strand.
ATATACGTATGTTGAAATTATAAAGTATAAAAATACATATAAGCAGGTATTAATGTGTTTACGAAAATGAAAATATGGATATATACATATATATACAATTAAAAAAATAGAAAAATATAAGTACATATAAGTTGTAAAATAGGTACGTACGTATATATATAGATTATAAAAAGGTGGGTATATATAGGTATGTATTTAAGTTAATATATATATATGTATATAACATAAGTATGTATGTATACGGAAAATATGAATCATATATGTAAATGAGTATGTAAATATATATATATGTATATCATAAAATATATGTACATGTATATATGTATATATCGAAATTTGAATTAAAAAGATAATAATAATAATAATAATAGGACTAGATTAAAACTGAACCAAAATTTCCGGGCTAAAATAAGAAATAAATTAAGGTACGGGATCGAATTGTGATACGCGCGAAAAAAGGGGGGACCAAAATGGAAAATAAACCAAAGCCTCCCAAAACGCTGCACAGTAATGGACCGAATTGAGGCAAAAATAAAATTTTGTGGTGAAATTGCAAATATGCGAAAAAATTTCTTGAAAGCGCTACAGAATCAAAGGGACTAAATGCGCAAATTACCCAATAGTCAAAAACACGCGGATCCTCCCAATGGGTCGGGTTACCGCGCGGGTCAGAGACCAAAACGACGTCGTTTTTGGTCTCTGAACCCAAAGCCCAAACGGTGCCGTTTTGTGGGGTTATTTAAACCCAAAATTTTCCCAAAAATCTCATTTCCACCCACCATTAAAAAAAGAATCCGAAAGACCTCTGTTTTCTCAAAAGGTCCGGCCCTTGGGTTCCCCTAGCGCCGCCGTTGCGCCACCACGGACGGTGGTCGGCCTCGCGCAAATAGGCATCTTGCCTATCCGTTTCAAGACCTTATTGAAGGCCAGATTCGCATGGCCTGAAGAGCCGAGAGGAGAAGCCTTGGAACCCAACTTTTAGGGTCGATCTTCGACGGGAAACAACCCTCAATCGGCGCAACCGAACGGCTCTCAGGTGAGTTCCCTTCTTTTTCCTTTCTTTATTTTATATGTGTAAATAAACAAAAAGACAAGAGATAAAAAATGAAAACGAAAAAATACTCATAATCACCTTAAAACTTAGTTTGTATCGTGTTTCCTTTTTTGCTAATCTCTGTTTTTGTTACAAAGAATCCCCCCCCTTTTTACAGTGATCAAGCCCTTTTTTATATACCCATTTGTGTACATTTTTTACACTGTCATTTCTCCCCTTTTCATTGTTGTTGTTGCTGCTTTCTTTACTCGTTTGCAGGTGGGCAGTTGGGCAATGGCAGAAAGCAGGTGAACGACGGTGGGGTGGTTGACCAGCAGGCCTGGGTGCGGCGCAAGTGGCTGTCAGAGGCTAGGGTTAGGGTTTTTTTCTATTTTTGATGATTTTGGGCTATTGGGCTGTTGGGTATTGGGTTCTTTTGTTAGTGGGCCGGGCAGAAAATTGGGTTTGTACAGCTGCCCCTCTTTGCTCATTGTCGTGTAACGATAACAGAGCAAAGACTAAAAAAGACCAATTTTTTGCCCGGTTTCGCCGAGTCTTGACTTGTTCTGGTACTTCTCCATTTCAAGTAGTTTCATTCCAGTCCACTAGGTCTTGTTGCTTCGATCCATTCCACTGCGTTTTAGAGAGATGCGTCCTGTAGCCTTTATCTTCTTCGCAGCAACTTCAAGGGGACGAGGTTTGTGGTTTAAGTCTACTCCACTGTAACGTCAGAGAGATAAGACTAGCTATGATAGGTTTAATCTGACCTACTGCAACTTCAGAGGTATAGGCATTGGCGCTTCGGCCCACTCCACAACGTCGGGGAGATAGAATTACTGGCTTCAATGTACTCTACTGTAATCACAGGGAGGTAAAATCTGCCATCTTCAATGTGCTCCACTTTGGGAGATAAGATCTGAAACGATCTACTCTACTGTAACCTTAGAGAGATAAGATCCTTTATTTTAATCCGTTCCACTGTAATCTCAGGGAGATAGGATTACTAGCTTCAATCTGCTCCGCTGTAATCTCAGGGAGATAGGATAGTGTCTTCGATCTGCTCCGCTGTAATCTCAGGGAGATAAGATCTTCGGCTTCAATCTGCTCCACTGTAACCTCAGGGAGATAAGATCTGAAATTCTTTGGTCTGTTCCACTGTAATCTCAGGGAGATAAGACCTGATGTGATCTACTCTACTGTAACTTCAGAGAGATAAGATAATTTATTTTAATCTGCTCCACTGTAACTTCAGGGAGATTGGTTTATCGACTTCAATTTGCTCCGTTGTAATCTCAGGGAGATAAGATTTCTGGCTTTAGTTTGCCCCACTGTGACTTCAGGGGGACAAAATCTGTAATTTCCAACCTATTCCACTACAGGCCAGGGATATAGGACTTGTGGTTTGAATCCGCTTCCTTACACTTGAAGATAAGATTTGCTGTCTTTGATCTGCTCCGCTACGGCTTCGGGAGACAAAATCTGTAACCTTTAACCAGCTCCAATGCAACCGATGGAGGCAAGGCTTTGTTTTTGATCTGCTTTGCTGTTAATGCAGGAAGGCAAGATCTGCTTCTTTAACTAGCTCCACTGCAATCGATGGATGCAAGGCTTTGTTTTCGATCTGCTTCGCTGTTAATGTAGGAAGGCAAGATCTGCTTCTTTAACCAGCTCCACTACAACCGAGAGAGGCAAGGTTTGTGTCTTCGACCTGCTTCACTGTCAATGCAGGAAGGCAAGATCTTTTGTCTTCAACCAGCTCTATCACAACCGAAAGATGCAAGGTTTGTGTCTTCGATCTGCTTCGCTGTCAATGCAGAAAGGCAAGATCTTTTGTCTTCAACCAGCTCCATCACAACCGAAAGAGGCAAGGTTTTTTTCTTCGATCTGCTTCGCTGTCAATGCAGAAAGGCAAGATCTTTAACTTCATTGATCTGTCCCTTGGGGAACATGACCTGTACAATGAACCTGCTTATGCCTAATGATTAGAATGGCATGATCTAAATGAATCAAATGCTCCTAACAAGACATGTGTGAATGGTGTTTGCATGAATGCAAAATTTTATTTTTCCGAGAATGATCCCGCTTAGGTTGTCATTACTCGAAGTTTATTAAGGCTTTGTGACTAACGTGTTACAACACCTTCTTGCTTGACTGGCCTTTCTGAAGAAACATTTAACCAGGTTGCCCCCACTGTAAACCTCCAAGTTTAATCCATTGGGGCACAAAGCTTGTGCCATCATTCTCCCACTGCCATCCAAGGGTAGAAATATGTGGCCTTTCCTAAATCCTTCTATCACCATTCAAGGATACAGGATCTGAATCGTTTTGGTTTCTTGCACCATTCTCGGGGTGTCATACCAAAGACTCATGCGCAAATGAAGGCTCTCTTCTCCAAGGTAACCTCTTCCTATTGCCTGGTGATAATTGCTTGCTTGTTTATTTAAGCCTTGTTATTGACACGACATCTTGTCATTTTGTTCAATCAATGCATTTGACAACGAAATCTAAAGAGAAAGTCCAAATTTAGACTCTTCCTTCTCAAATTTCCAACCTTTACCTGGTGTGTTCTAAACAATCATCCTATTTCAGGTTCCTGTGATATTTAGAAACTTTCCAGAGTAATATGCAAAACTTCCTTTGTGAAAGTTTTATTAGTCCATTAATTATTATTCCAATGCAACACGTTTGCAAAAAGGTCATAACAATGAATAAGAATAAAGTTGGTTCTGAGCATAGCTCGAAAGAACAAATTATCGAAAATAGTAAAGAAGGATGACAAAGAAATTAATTGGGAATGTATATCTTGGAAAGAAAGAAAAAGTATTCCAAGAACAACAAATAACATGAGAATTGGGTGCCCCAGATATCACAGCTTGAACTTCTCTATACAAACTTTCTGAAGACCCTTTTGAGTTGGACATGTGTTTAAGAGATCTACAATGCTCTGTCGATGCCCCCAAGATGTCGCCTATCCTTTCCTGTTGATTCAGGCATGGCAAGATCAACACATGCCTCAATATGAACAAAACTTGAGCAGCTTATATCACCTCATGCCCCATTTTGATCAGTATTTGAGCCGCCCTTTTCGGGTTTTCAACTCAAATCCCCATTGGCCTAAGGTGCCCTTTACGGGTTTTCCCCTTAGCCTCTCCATTTTTACTCTTTTCATTTTCATTTTTATTCTTCATCTTTTTCTCTTTTTTTTTGAACTTCATTGTCTTACAATACAGTGACAAACTGTGATGTCTGACTTTGAACCGATTACAGCCCTCAACTATCATGTTGTCATTCCAGTTCAATACATTTTCCCATACCATCGTCTCTGGATTTCTATATTGGCATATGATGACATTGACGCATGCTGTAGCCTTTATCCATTTGATGAAGTAATTAATGATCTCAATAGTGAAGTAATGCCCATTAGAAGTCTTCGATAATGGTGATGTCCATGCCCCATTTTGCTCAAAATTTGAGTCACCCTTTTTGGGTTTTCAACTCAAAACCACTTTTGGTCACAAAGCGCCCCTTTTGGTTTTTCGCCTCGGCCTCTTCTTTTCTTTTCTTTACTTTTCATATTTCTATTTTGACTTTGATTGATTTCTCTTTTTCATTTTTTTTGTTATTTTGATTTTGATTTTGTTTTTTTTCTTTTCCCTTGTTTTTTGAATCGGATCTAAACTCTTGGGATTAGGCAAGTCCTTGTTATCCCCTTCAAAGGATCTTCTCTGATATCGAATTTCCTTTATAGAGCCTTTTAGGGCAAAACTACAACTGGAAACTTTTGATCTTCTTCTTCCATCGGGATAAAATCCAGCAACATCTTGAAGGAATAGAAACTCGACTTCAAACGGGCAAAGCTATGCTGAATTGACGGGAACGGTATTGCCCCGGCAAAGAATTGCATCGTTCGCACTGTAAATTTCTGACATCGTACTGTTGTGCAGGTTTTATTATAAGAATCGAGGCATACCCTGGTATGATCATACAAAGACATCTTTGAATTTTTCGTCTCTGTAGGCAGGTCAATTCTAGTCTTCATCAAGCTCACAATTTCTAATGATTCATTGAGAGGTAGGATCTGTTTGTTCTACTATCCTCAACAAGTTTAGAGATAAGCTACGCTCTGTGTCAACTTCAAAGTCGTGAGATCCCTCTAAACACATGTCTCGCTCAAAAGGAGATTCTAAGTTTGTGGCAGTGTCATTCATGTCGTTGATATCCAGGGACCTATTGTAGGTACAAAATAATATATAAAGAATGTATGAATTTAAGAATAAGTATCTGCACAGTATGATTATGAATGAACGAAAGAATGATTTGGATGGAAGAATAAAAGAATGATCAATGAAAAAATATTAGTTCAAAAGATCGCAAAGATGCATTCCATTAAAATAATGACGTTCAGACATAAGCCTTTTTCACAAAAGACTTCTTGTTGCTCTAGGCTGAAAGCAACAAGTGTGTTTTGAATATTACTCTGAGTAAGCTCTAAATACTACAAAGGTTTCTTTAGAACACTCCCAGGTTTTATAAGGGCGAACATCTAATAAGATCCATTTTCAATTATGCCTTCATATATGGTATTGATGTGAAAACTTCCCAACACTTTCTCATATATTGCGTTCACCCCATTGTTAATCATGATTGGGTGGCGAATTTTCTGCACTAGATGAATCACCAAACTTGACGACACCCATGTTGATGAGCTTTTCAACCAGTTTCTTGAAGGCTATGCAGTTCTCTATGGAATGCCCCGTATTTCCCGCATGATATTCGCAATGTGCATTCGCATCGTGCCATTTGGGGTACGGTGGCTGTGGAGGTTTCGTGTAGAGAGGGGCAACAACACGTGCGTTGAATAAGCTTTGATACAACTCCTTATATGACATCGGAATTGGCGTGAATTGAAGGTTCTCAGTGCCTTGCTTCACATACGATTCTTGTCTAGATGAACCTTGCTGACTAGTAATCACCTTTCTTGGCTGTGTAATCGATTTGTTGTAGGTGTTCACATTGCTCACATCATTTTCCTTCTTCTTCAAGTCCGACCTTCTATTATTCTCCCCAGCATCAATCTTTCCACTTCTCACGGCACTTTCAATCATTTCACCGCTCATGACTATGTCTAAAAAACTCATCGAAGCGTTTCCCAACATGTGGGTGATGAACGGGGCCTTCAATGTGTTGATGAAGAGCATCGTCATTTCTTTCTCTAGGAGTGGCGGCTGAACTTGGATAGCGACCTCCCTCCACCTTTGTGCGTACTGCCTAAAACTTTCATTAGGCTTTTTCTCCATATTTTGAAGGGTAATTCTGTCAAGGACCATATCAGCTACATGACTGTATTGTTTCATAAAGGCTTGTGCTAAATCCCTCCAAGAACTAATCTGGATACGCGTCAATTGATTATACCACTTAGACGCTGCCCCTGTGAGGCTATCTTGAAAGCAGTGTATGAGCAGTTGGTCGTTGTTGACGTATCCGGCCATACGCCTACAGAACATAGTAATATGAGCTTCTGGGCAGCTGGTCCCATTATATTTCTCGAATTCCGGCATCTTAAATTTGTAAGGAAGCACCAAATCTGGAACTAAACTCAGATCTTTCGCATCTATTCCCCGATAGCCGTCGATACTTTCTATCGCCCTAAACTTCTCTTCAATCCATTTCCATTTCTCCTCAAACTGCTTTGGTAACTCCTCCTTCATCTTGCCTTTCTCCGCTACTTCATCGAAGTCCGGGACAACCAGATTATCGTCAGGACTAGAACCAGATCTGCCCTGAAGGTTCTTCGGTATTGAAGCGTCACCTTGAAAGTGCTGAGGCCTAATCGGAACAGAAGATCTTCGTGGATGTGGTTCAATCTGTACTTGCGCATGCGGAGGCGTGAAACCTGGAGGATAAAGTGGCTCATCATTGTTTCCTTCTTCATCGCAAACCACAGGATTTTTCCCTTTATCCACTCCCTTGGTTATTAATTGCGTCAATTTAGTCATTAGTTCATCCTGAGACTCCTTCATCTTTTGTGCCATGTCTTTCTGGATCTTTTCCATATGTTCTTTCATTTGCACCTGTAACTGGTCTTGCATCTCTTTTTGCGTTTGCTCCAGTTTCTCTAATCTTTGATCCATTTCTTTGGCTTTGCGACGAGTACCGTAAGGATGTTTGGTTGATTGGTTTTCCAGATTAGCTGAAATAATTTTACATAATTAGGGTCACTTCGTGAAAATCTAATGCATATGATGCAATGTAATGCAAATGCCTGAAATGAATGCCTAAAGAGACGTTGATTCTGATTCAATTACATTTAGGAAACTTTTCTAGAAAGCAAATTCCCTTACATAAAACGGATACATGTACGACCTCACCCTCATATTCCAAGAAACAACATCGATTTTTTTCTTCATCCGCATGTTTGAGGTAATCTCACCAATAGATGCCATTGCTAGCTCATTTTCTTGATCTTGGTCGCGATCCATCATCTGCCCATCTTCATAAGGCTCGTTAGCTTATTGAAGGCTTTTGGACAATCGTCTCGAATCTCCAGGCCACAAAGCAAGGTCACGAACTCTTCCATCGCCATTCTCGTGTTTCTCAGAATATGTTTGGGAAGTCGTATTGTTTTCCACTTTATCAAGGAATTCGTATTCCATGACAAGCTTTCTAATTTAGTAATTGGATTTGAATCCATATCTCTTTCCTAAAATGCAAATGCAATGCAATCATAATCAAAACAAAACAAGATCGGTTAGTAAAAAAAAAACAGAAGCAAACAAGGAAAACAAAAAGTACCTAATCAGGTAGATACTAGGGGTTTGGAGTGGCTCTACCTAGGTTAAGTTCCTAAGTCTACCATATGAGGGTTGGTTCTAAAGTAAGGGTACCCGAACCAGCAGATTCCTCGATCCTCACCCATTATAGGCTCATACGGACTGAGTTCAGTTCAGGGGAATACATTTCCCTATGGCCATGCGGAGATGAAAATCTCACGAAGACATAGGTACGGATGTATCCCGAAAGCGATTCACTATCCCATGCGGAGGTGAAAACCTCACGAAGGCGTAGCTTCTCACTCCCACTTAAAAGGGTATGACCAACGGTCATGCAATGCAATGTGCAAAAATAAATCTGAACTTAAACACAGCAATTATGAATCACAATGACGAAGATCATAATAAAGATAAATAAAAATACAATGAAAGGATTGTATATTTAAACTAGGTTTTTGATTTTTGACAAAAAGACAAAAAGTAATCAACTCATGGCTTGACTCTTGTGTTTGTCCCCAGCGGAGTCGCCAAGCTGTTGACACCATTTTTTTTGGATGAAAACGGGGTCGACTTGGATTTTGAAAAAAGAATGAAAACGGGGGTCGCCACCAATCCTTTTTTTTTTGATGAGGTGTGATCGGGTCACCTCGAAAAGTGGTTGTTTTTAATAAACAATTTAATTTTTATTAAAACAACGATTTTGGTCTGCGAAATTCAGAAAAACTGGTTCGGGAGTCGGTTACGCACGAGGAAGGGTTAGCACCCTCGATACGCCCAAAATTGGTACCTGGTTGATTACTTAATGTCTTGGTGTCGAAAATTAAAAAACTCGAAAAGAATTTAAAAATACGATCCTTGTATTGAAACGTTGAAAATTTTCAGGAAAAAGGGAATATTTCACATTATTCGAGAAAGAGAATCATATCCAGTAAGTTAGGACACAATGTCTCAAATTCCCGATACGCGGATGAAAAATGCTTATTTAAAAGATATTTTATTATCTTGGTTTTAGAAATAAATCAGGCCCAGTAAGTTAGGGCACGATCTTTTCTTAATTCCCGAGATCGTTTAAAAACTTGAGTTTGAAAAGATTCGTGTTTTTAGATTTATTATGAAAATCGAAACCCATTAAGTTAGAGTACGATCCTTTTGAATCTAAACACGGAATATTATTAATTCAAAACGAACTTGTTATATCAAATAAAATGAAATACGAAAATCGTAGGAAAAATACGAAAGCCAATAAAATCATAATGCACGCAAAACTGTAAGAATAATATGGACAATAGGAACAGTATAATAAAAATCATACTTACAATAAAAAATATACAAATAAATTAAAATATTTATTCAAAATAATAAAGAAAATTAAATAAATAAGCAATAAATACAAAATAAAATAATAGTAAGGAATAGAAATATAATACACATATATATACGTATGTTGAAATTATAAAGTATAAAAATACATATAAGCAGGTATTAATGTGTTTACGAAAATGAAAATATGGATATATACATATATATACAATTAAAAAAAATAGAAAAAATATAAGTACATATAAGTTGTAAAATAGGTACGTACGTATATATATAGATTATAAAAAGGTGGGTATATATAGGTATGTATTTAAGTTTATATATATATATGTATATAACATAAGTATGTATGTATACGGAAAATATGAATCATATATGTAAATGAGTATGTAAATATATATATATGTATATCATAAAATATATGTACATGTATATATGTATATATCGAAATTTGAATTAAAAAGATAATAATAATAATAATAATAGGACTAGATTAAAACTGAACCAAAATTTCCGGGCTAAAATAAGAAATAAATTAAGGTACGGGATCGAATTGTGATACGCGCGAAAAAAGGGGGGACCAAAATGGAAAATAAACCAAAGCCTCCCAAAACGCTGCACAGTAATGGACCGAATTGAGGCAAAAATAAAATTTTGTGGTGAAATTGCAAATATGCGAAAAATTTTCTTGAAAGCGCTACAGAATCAAAGGGACTAAATGCGCAAATTACCCAATAGTCAAAAACACGCGGATCCTCCCAATGGGTCGGGTTACCGCGCGGGTCAGAGACCAAAACGACGTCGTTTTTGGTCTCTGAACCCAAAGCCCAAACGGTGCCGTTTTGTGGGGTTATTTAAACCCAAAATTTTCCCAAAAATCTCATTTCCACCCACCATTAAAAAAAGAATCCGAAAGACCTCTGTTTTCTCAAAAGGTCCGGCCCTTGGGTTCCCCTAGCGCCGCCGTTGCGCCACCACGGACGGTGGTCGGCCTCGCGCAAATAGGCATCTTGCCTATCCGTTTCAAGACCTTATTGAAGGCCAGATTCGCATGGCCTGAAGAGCCGAGAGGAGAAGCCTTGGAACCCAACTTTTAGGGTCGATCTTCGACGGGAAACAACCCTCAATCGGCGCAACCGAACGGCTCTCAGGTGAGTTCCCTTCTTTTTCCTTTCTTTATTTTATATGTGTAAATAAACAAAAAGACAAGAGATAAAAAATGAAAACGAAAAAATACTCATAATCACCTTAAAACTTAGTTTGTATCGTGTTTCCTTTTTTGCTAATCTCTGTTTTTGTTACAAAGAATCCCCCCCCTTTTTACAGTGATCAAGCCCTTTTTTATATACCCATTTGTGTACATTTTTTACACTGTCATTTCTCCCCTTTTCATTGTTGTTGTTGCTGCTTTCTTTACTCGTTTGCAGGTGGGCAGTTGGGCAATGGCAGAAAGCAGGTGAACGGCGGTGGGGTGGTTGACCAGCAGGCCTGGGTGCGGCGCAAGTGGCTGTCAGAGGCTAGGGTTAGGGTTTTTTTCTATTTTTGATGATTTTGGGCTATTGGGCTGTTGGGTATTGGGTTCTTTTGTTAGTGGGCCGGGCAGAAAATTGGGTTTGTACAAAATCGATTCATTCGGATTTTTCAGTTTGGTCGGGAGGATGGATTGGTCAATTTTGACATCTATTTAATTGGTTAATTTAGTTGGTTATCCGTTATTGAATCCCGAAATCGAAAATATATTTATATTTTATAATGTATAATAGTTATATAATCATATAAACTCAAGGTCGGTTAACTAAAAAAACGGACCAAATCAAAGTTGGTTCAGTTTGGTCAACAACTAAATTCAGTTGGGTTGATTTTCTCATGTTAAAGCCAATTCGGAAAAAAAAAAGATGTTAAATCGACGAATTAAACCGGTTGCTCTCCCATTTCAATACTTGAATTTGGCAACTATGTCTATTTGGGTTCATGAAATTGGATTCCGTCAATATTTGATTATTTAGCCTAGGTAGCCAGTATTGTATTGGTATTGATATTGGTATCAGTACTGGTCTGTTTCAGTGTACCGCTTCAGATTTATCTTATTTTTTAAAAACACTTATATGAAAATATTTACAAATATCAAATAATGAGATTAAATAGATTTCAAATATAAATATTCATCAACTATATAAAATATATTTTTAATAAAATTCGAAATAAATAAAATAAAATTTTATTTCATAAATTAAACAATAAAATCCTCCCATGAACATGACAATCCATAATTAAATAAATCCAAAATAAGTAATAAAAATTTTAAATTTAAATTTAAAATATATTTTTAAACTATCTTATTGTACGAATGAAATAACTAGTACACACCAATATCAATTGAAATTTGCACCAAAAAGAACTTAAAGTTTGTTCTAACAGTTTACTACCGAAACGGAACATTCTGACTAGTACAGGCGATACTAGAACATAATTGACTACCGTGAATGTGGCATTCTGAAATTATAACATATCATCGCCTAAAAATAGAATCTAAATTCAAGTATGAATATGGATCAAAATTAACTACAAAGTCAAAATTGATTTAATTGTCAAATTTATGAATCAAAAATTATATTATAAAATTTCAATTTTAATCCTTCAATTATGTTAAAAATTGTGATTTAGTGTTTACACTTTATTTTAGTATAATTTGATCTTTCCATTTTATAAATTTATTTGCTAATCCAATTTGTTAGCACAATTAGTTACTTTCGTAGCTTTTAATAAATAATGTTTTAAAATGAAAATCAATCAAATAACTTAATTTAATAAAAAATGATTTGTATTGTTAGAGTTGTGTGACTTGAATCCCGGCTTGAAAAATTCGATGTGTAACTCACTTGTCAAAGAGATAGAATAGAAACGCAAAATTGGGGATTTGTGAGGGCGAAGGACCGAGGGCTGAAGACCTTGTCGCACAAGTTGAATTCGTCTACAACTATATTTCTTTTATTAGACATTGATTATAAAAGGGTTGTTTAACCCTTAATACATATGTAGCAGAAAACCTATTGTATTGTTATTTTTCAATATTAGTGAATTTATCCTCCTCTGTTCGTGATTTTTCTTGATAAGGGTTTTCCACGTAAAATTTGCGTATTCTTATTTCTCTTTATTATTATTGCCTTCTTATTGCCATTATCGACGTATAGTATAACAAATGCTTAACAGTTCTTATTTTTCAAATCAAAATATCATTTAAAATGAAAATAATAACTATATTGTAGCGATATTATAACGTGAGAAAAAAAAAAGCTAAACCCATTGGACTGAAAATAAACGCTCATCCAACCAGTTTATCTGATTTAATTAAATAAATCATTAAAAATTTCGTAAAATATTATTTTAAAAAACCGATTCAATCGAATTTTTAACCTATTTCAATCGATTCGTAATGTTGTCCAAATCAACCAATTTTATACATATTTCCAGACCATTACTGACTAGTTATAAATATATAAAGGAAATTAAAGTGTTGAAATGGACATGTCAATGTTTGTTCGGCCTTCATGTAATCAAGGTTCAGAAAACTAACAGCAGTTAAAAACCGATGTGTCGAGGAGTAGTAAGCGCTCAGACATTGTTGTCCCCTATTGGCCCTATATGTATGTCTTTAGTTGGTTCAAAACAGACATTCTCCCCCATTACTCACTTTTCCTTTTTATATAATCTTTTAATATGTGGTATATCTTATATTCGAGTTGGGTCGAATCATGAATTATTCGAATACGACTAAATATTCAAATTGAGATTTAATGTTTTAAACGTTGTTCACGGTTAAACCTTTCAAAATGGTCATATAAAAAATTAATATTTACAAAAAATGCTCAAACGAAATAAGGGGTAAACTTTTTTTTTAAACTGCTCAAATAAAATTTTAAATTATGTTTTATTCTAAACACATCATACTTACTTAAATTTTACTACAAATTGAACTAAACTGCGTGAAAAGTCCCTATTTGAATATTTTTATAAAAGTCAAATCCTTATATGACAATTTTAAAAGGCATTTAATTAATCTAATACCTAAAAAGATAGAAATTTGATGATACGAATCATAATTCAAATTTCATGTATATAATTATACCAAATCAAAATTCGTATATAAATTCGATATTTGTATCTTTCTTATCACTCAATCTAACAGATATTAAATTAGTATTTAAGAAGGGTTTGATGAATATGGTGTTGAATTATGAGTTCCTTTTTTATCTGAAAAATAATTCAACCAGCTTTGCACCACTTTACTTAAGCCAGTTTCACAATCATGCCCTATATAAAATATATGGTTATCTTTAGAATGCAAAATACCCCTTTAATGGTAAAGTAGGACTGCAACATGATACCCAACATGCTAAAAGATTTAAAAAGATGTTAGCTTCCCCCCAATCCCATCTAGCTTCTAGACTTTGCTTCGCAATCAATGAAAATATTTATCGAACTTAACCGAATCGATCGTCTAAATCGAGAATTTATTACGGTATCAATTTGAAAAAAAGTATTAAATCAATTGATCTAAAAATTGGTATGAACTAATTAAACTAATTTTTTATGAATTTTTTAATAATTTATTTAATCTAATGTGATTTTAAAAACTTTACTAAAATTATTCTTATTTAAAGACTAAAGTTATTCCTTCTTTTTTTCTAGACAGATTAAAACATTCAACTCTATCATGGGCCATTGCCAGCTCCCTGAAATCTCCTTTTTTTTTTCTTTGTCTAGTTTATTTTAGTTTGTTTCACTTTTGGGACCATCAAAATAAGAAATAATTTGTCGATGTTTATTAAGTCGAATAGTAAGAAGACAGAGAGTTAGGGAATATTGCTTAAAGTTTAGCGTCTAACTTGACTCGAATTCAGATTTAGTAAATAGGTTTGAAACAACAAAGAAACATGAAAAAAAAAATGAACTTTGGATTACTTGCATCAAACTGCTCAAAGTATGATTTAAATTCTAAGGTCATCCTCTATCATACTAGTTTGGGTTTGGTTTGATATATATATAAAAAAACAACTTTTTATAAATTTTAATGATATTATTTGTTTTAAAACGTCATTGTTCGTAAAGTAGGTACACATGTTTTTAAATTTTGATTTACGTAATTCAAATATCAATTGATATTAACATTGAACCTGACAGTTAGACAGATAAAAAGAACTTAATATTTTGAAGATTCAACTAAAATGTATTGAAATTTGAGATAAAATTTGAATTCGAGCAATAATTTAGGGATGATTGATGAAATTATCACATTTTTAATTAGTGGGTATTTGTGAAATTAGAGAAAGATAAATGGTGAAATTCGAAAAATACTAGAATAGTCCAAAGCAAGAATTGCAGTGAAAATAAGAGGATGAGTGAATGCGGCAGAGAGAGAACGACAACAGATTACAACATGATGTAAAATCATGGGAAAAAAAATAGCGAAAAGTATTATTATTATTAGGGATAAACTAATGTTTAGTCTTCAAATTTGATATGTTTTTCTATTATGGTCCTTAAATTTTTTTATTCACATTAGTCTCAAAATGTTGGAAGTTTTTTTTTCTCATTTTGATCCCAAATTTGGATTTGCTAAGATTTAATAGTGCGACACTTGTGTCACATCATATATTTTTTTAATTTTTATAATTTCTTTATACTTCTTTATTTTTTTTAGATTTTATATAGAATTTTTAAAATTTTCAGGTGATGATATGATATAATCTTAGAGTACCACATCTCATACTTTAGCAAAACCTAAGTCCAAAAATCAAATTGAAAAATTTTGCTAAGTTTCGAGATTAATATGGACAGAAAAAATCATAAATCAGATTGAGAAAATTTATAAAGTTTAGGTATTAGATGTTACCTTACCCCCTATTATTGTTAGGATAAATTACATCTAATGTCATTGGATTATTACATTTTGGTGCCGTTATATGGCCTTCTTCATTCTCACCTGCGACATTAATGGAAAGAGTAAACTCCCCCTCTTCTTCTACAGTTTAGTTATTTCATGATACAATATTGAACGTCATAAATCTATTAATCAAAATCCAAATAACTTTTTTCTTTAATTTCTAACACTAATCATCGATTAGCTTAAATCTGAGATATGTTCTTTTACTCGTGAATGTGTATTGTTCCACTGTATCGATCATTGAATTGTTGTTAGAAGTTCATCAACTGAACTTTAAAAAAAAACTCAAACAGTCCAATGACTTAAATATGAACATTCAAATAGTACAAAGATTATTTTATAACTTTTTGAAATTGAATGGCCAAAATATAATTTTATTAATAGTTTAATGACCTTGGATTTAGTTTATCCTTATTATAATGATTATTATTATTCTCTTCAAAAATCTTGAGAAGGACAGCTCAGAAAAAGTGGTCCCCCTAAGGACTCCAAACACCGAAGCTTTTTGTGGTAATAGTGCTATGATTATGTGGCAGCATCCGACATACATGTTTTTATGGTCCAACGTAATATTAATTGCACATCATTACCCAGCAGTTCTTGCGAACCTCCTATGTCTCCCAATTTTTTTATGTGCTATAATTGTAATTTTTTAAAATTGAATAATTAAAATATAAATTTATTTTTAAAAAATAAAACAACATAAATGAAGTAATATTCTGATAAAAGTATCGTCTTATATTAAGAATTAGATTACATTTTATTTTATTTTCTCAGAAAAAAGTAAATTAATCTCTATATATTAAATTAAAGTGTAAATTAATTATTTTGTTAAAAAATTATTTATTTTTACTATTAAAAGCTGATAGTTATATATTAACATACATAACACATAAAAAATGAACTTTATTGGATAAACTCTTTTATGAACGAAGTAGTTGACTCAACTAGTAAGATACATTCCAAGCTATTGTATAGAGACTAGTCTAGTCCCATGTCGTAAGAATCATGACAAGGGAAAAGCCATTAGCCAATAGCCAGAAAATCCAAAGGGGCGTTTGTCTTTCAGTTTTCACCGCACCGTAGGTGGTCAGTGCCGGTCCCTAAGCAATTAGCCCCTTTGAGACCCCAAATTTCATGAACCATCCACATGACATGTTCCCTTGAATGTTGGTAAAACCCTAAACCCCCCACCTTGTCCCTAAATTTCCTATGCTCTCACGTGCCACGTCTACCCTCATCTTCCAAGTGGCAAGATTCGTCCTTTAAAAAGCGGATAAAGCACCTGGGAGGTCTGATTATATCAAATTAATTATAATCAATTTAGTTCCTCTCTATTAACAATTAATGTACAAAAATTTTCCTAAAATGATTTTTCCCTCAATAAATTTTATTTATAAAATCATAAAAACTTTAAAAATATTAATTATGTTAAACAATAAATGGTATTTTTAAAATTGTAAATGTTAAATCTATTTCTAATTGGCCTTATTTGATTCTTTTTTATAGTAAATTGCCTAAATCAACTCATTCACCAGTATAATGACTAAACTGATAAATCCATATAATAAAAGGACATTTCAAATACATTCACATTTGGAAAAATAAAAGCCTCACAAAATGTTAAAATATGTCGTAAGTCCCTATACTTTTCATAAATTTAGAATTCAACCATCATGCTTTTATTTCTAAGAATTTAGTCTATTTACTTTTTAAATTTCAAAAATTCAAGTCAAACCATTAACATTAAAATTATTTTGTTAAATTTAAGTTCATTACAATATTATTATTTTTAGTTACATTGCTACAAAGTGAGTACTTTTTTATCTCAAAATGTCACACCAACCAATTTAATAGTGATAACAATTAGACCCGAATTTTAAAATTTAAAAAATAAAGAGACTGAATTTATAGAAATAAAAATATAAAGACTAAATTTTAAATCTATTAAGAGTTCAAGGAACTAAAACATATTTCTAACCCTCCAAAAATCTGATACACTAGGCTTCTCCTCTTACTTGTTTACATTGTAGACATGAGAGAAAACCGAACAAATAAAAAATTGACAAGTACGTGGATGGTTTATAAAATGTAAGTTTAAAAATATGATTATTCGGTATCAAATAGATTTTTATTTTTATTTAATATATAATTAATTTTAATTTTTTATGATAAAATAAATAATTTATATTTAAAATAATAAAAATATTTTTTAGAAATATGTATGAAAAATACCTTAAAATTTTATCAAATAGTATTTAAAAGCCATAAAATAAAATTCATTAATCAAAAAATATCTAAAAAATAAATAAATATATAAAAAATCAAAAATAAAAAATCGAACCCAACCGAATTAAAATAAACCTATTAAGTCTTAAGTCTTAACCACCTCGAGATTATCTCTCTCATATTTCAACGGTCCAGATCGATTGTTACATCCCTTTCGGGGGTCTTGACCCGTTGTTTTTTTTGTCAGTAAGGGTCAAAACAATGCTAAAAAAAAAACAAAAAAGCTTTTCTCACGCGTGTGTACATACTGTACCATCACACGTGTGATACGTAGTTAACCAAAAGAGAGTACGGTGGTGGTGATGCTGGTGGGGACAGTGCATTGAGGTTGCTGTGTCAGGTGCTGGTGATGGGCATGGCTCGTGCTATTAAGCTTTTTGCTTAAATGGGTCACGTGAAAGGATCTTTTACGTGCTATTTATTTATTTTATTTATTGGCCTCTGTTTTTCTTTTTTACTTTCTCTTCTTTTTAGGTATCTTTTTGATGTTGTTGAATATTGACCGCTTAATGACTTGGGATTGGGCCTTTCTTTTTTTAAGGTAAATTATAGTAAAAGTCATTCACTATTCATAAATTTTACAATTTTATTTAGTATTGATTCTAAAAATTTTAACCTTTAATATTTACGCATTATATAATTCCTTTTCGCTTTTTGTCTTTTTTATGATGATTTCACCTAAAAAATTAAAAAAAACAAATTTATTAGCTAAATCTAATTGGAAAATACAAAAAATGGGAATACTTAAAAATCCAAGATAATATTTTTTATTTTTTTCTCTTTCTTTTAAAATTAACTCTCAATATTACAAAAAAATAAATTGCAAAAAAGAAGAAGATTAAATGACATAATGTAAATCTCTCGAACCAAACACAAAACAAGAAACGGTTCAATTGCTTTAAATGGTAAAGTAAATCTCTAAAATAGAAACCTGTAGGAATTGCAATTCCCAAAAAATATATTTTATTTTTAGAAAATACATTCTTACTATTTTATGACAGAATAACAATATATAAAACTTGTGTGTTAATAGCTTTATCAGTGTCATCTGTTTATAATGAGCCATAAGATAATTCCGGTTGAATAAGAATAACACAAGTAATATTTATTTAATAGAAAAACACTCTTAATCTAACTAGAAGATGTGGGCAACACACCCTAGATAAAAAAAAAACTAGGGTTGTCGCCCTTCACATGTAATATGAGGGGATTTGAGCCTCTCCTGTATTAGATTAATTATACATATGCTTCTTAGACTTTTAACTTAACGTTTTATAATTTAATCCAACTCAGTATTTGTTTTCTATTTCCCAAAACAATTATTAATTAATTAATCAATTTAGCTAAAATAATATTCCAATTAAATAATTTTCTCAACTTAATTCTAATTTTGTTAAAGCCATGACCACTTTACTGTATTCAACAAATTCATAATCACTGATAATTTAATTTAATTTTTGAACTTTAATTATTTAATTATAATTAATCAATTAATTAATAATTTGAAAATCTTAAAATAATTCTCAAGTAATTTCTATACTTAGTGGGAAGACACATTCATTTGTGAATGCAACTCATTTCTCTAACTTCATCATTTCCATTCATTTTTGTTCATTTGGTTCTACATGCAATTCATTTATGGTTTCAACAAGCTAGCATAGGGATCGATTGGACATATATAATTAAGGTTTAAATAATTTATAATTAAATTTCGCCTTTTTTCCTCCTAATTATAAACTTATTTAGTCACGAAGTTATTCTACTATAGTATCGTAATTGAGCTATTCATAATTACTTACCACTATGAAAGCTACTTAATTAGTGCTTAACTCTCTACAACATTCAATCGAACGTTAGGGTCCCTATGGCGTATTTGACCAATTCGAGTCTAAAAAATAGCGTAGAACACACTAAATCACTTATTAAATCAAAAAGATAAAACTAAGTAAAAACAAGGAAAAGACATTCAAATTACTCGAGAATAAGCTCATTAAGTGTAATTGAGAACCTAATTTAACATATCAAATTACAGTAGATCCAATGACATTGTCAAAAATGTGTTACCCTCGTAGGATATCCTTAATCTCTTTGAGATAAATCTGTTATTTTAATATAATCCTATTTTACACATGGTAACCATTACATCTTCTTCCATGAAATGTTAATTACTGTCAAATAGTAATCAACTCATTTATCACAAAGACAAACGATTCGTGGCCACGTTTACTTCTCATCTATCATGTAATGTCGATAAAATGATATTGTTTACCTATTAGCTGGGTTATGAATTCCACTATTGTGAATAATACTACATACTGCAAAAGTCATATATCAAGTACAACAACTTTCAATTTTGTATATATTTGAACTCAAGTTTTTACTTACATCAAAATATATAAGTCACACATATATAGTCCATCATTCACTCAACATTAAGATATGTCACACTATGAATGTCACAAGTGAATAAATTCATAAATAGATTTAGGATCTATTATACTTGAGTCATGTCTGATGTATTGTCAGTCTAGTCAGTTACATTTATGTCTCCATTTTCTTGGAGCCATTCACTCCAATGGTCACGACAAAGCATTTTCCTCATCTGGACTTGATAAACGACATATTAGTTTTTCAATTAGTTTGTTCATTTCTAGTTAGAATAATGACATGTTTAGATTCGTATACTAATACGACTATCTTTTCGTATTACAATCCGACCATATAATACCACTTAATATTAGTTAAATGTTAGATAACCAGTAAGCCAATATTTGCTTTCATTTTACTTTGAATATAAAAACATTGAGGACAATATAAAAAGGGTATTAATGTAATTAATTAATAATTTTATTAAAACAAATTTTTCGAAAAATAGAAGTATACAAAACGAATATAATACACTTGGGACATTAGATCCAACGAAAACTACATTAACATAATTTATAAATGTTGAGGGTTAAAGTTGCTATTATGCCAAATTTAAAAGTTAACTGTTAGCCAGCTACTAACCGCAAAAGATAAAATTGAATAGTTAAACAACCATTTTGTAACTTTTTTATAGTTAGAGGACACAAAGTAACATTTACTAATAATTGAGTAACTATTTTATAATTTTTTATAGTTAAATGATATAAAAACTAGTAGTTGAAGGACTACTAATGTAATTTATTTTTTAAAAATATATTATATATTATACGTTAGCTTTTGCACGTCTATGGCTATGTAGGCTAAGTTTATTTTCATTATTTTGGCAATTTTGAATTGCGTTTCATTCATGCCATGATCTTTGACCCTTTGGGCCTTTCCCGTTCTAGCTAAGGTATTTGGCTAAAGGTTGATACATTGGAAATATCTTATTCATTACTTTATATCTCATACATTATTGGAGCAAATCAATAATTCGTTGACTAGATTTAAAAAATAAGTTTAGATAAAAAATTAGACTAGTTTAAAATATTAGTTAGGTTCGGATTCGAACATTTAAGGTTCGATTTTTTTTAATGTTTATAATAAATCATATTTTGTTATTTTTATGTTTATATAATTTATAACACATAAAAATTAAATATATAGTAATATATAATACTATAATGTAAATATTTAAAAATGTTAAAGATGTTTATATACAATTTTTTAATAAATAAAAAATATATAAAATTATTAAAAATGAAAGTAAAAATAATATGAATATTTTAAAAAGTTTTAAAAAATATGAGTGGGTCTAAAATAAGCTTGATTTAGCTATTTACAAATATGGGTAGGCTAAGACAAAATTTTGGGCTAGACCGGACTTGGGTAAAGATAAAGTATGCTAATATCATATCGGAGTAGACACCCTTGACCAATGAACCAAACACAAATTCAAATTTTTTATTCATTTGATATGGACCTTGTTAGAAAGCAACATCATTTTTTGCTAAAAAAATAAATTATGGTACGCTTACCATATGAATGAAAAATCGTGTAATATATATTTATAAAAAATATAAAAAATATCATAGTTTTAACTGTGATGATGAAGTTAAAATATTAAAAATTAAGATGAAATAAAAATATAAGATACAATATTTTTATAAAAAATAATGTAATGGCAAACAAGACATTTTCTAGGGAGAAAATATTATCCCTATTATAGTATTTTACATGGTACATTTTCGCTTATTTGTTATAGAATATGCTACTTATACATGACTAAGGTAAATTTTTTTTCTTTATTAATAAATTAACTTTTAAACTATACCCAAATTTCATATTAATCCTTTAATTTTTATCGGGACTGATCTTTAATTTTACCGTGCGTTTTTGAATAGTGCATATTAACTTTTGACAAAAAAAAAACTTTAAGGACTTATTTGAGAATTCTAGTATAGCGCATGGGCCAATTTACGAATAAAACTTTTTTTATCAGTTATCCTTTTTATCAGAGCTGAACCACGCAACAATGGCTGCAAAGCTCATTTTCCCCTTCTTCCTCCGTTGGCTCTAAGCTCCGCCATGCATCGACGGTGGCCAACGTATCGAATATATAAACCACCGACAGTGTTTTCGTCGGTTCCTCAGCCTTCCGATACCCCGCGAAGAAATATAACTGTGTCCCGATCGGCGCCATTGTTAAGTAAAGCCGTTCCATGGCCGAGATCGGCGGATTGAAACGTGACCCGTCGACTTCGGTCCACATGTTGAGGTTCTCGTCGTAAGCTTCGATGTGTCCTTTCCATGGGTTAAGGCAATCGCCGGAGCTAAACAATTTGCCGTCTACGTCGACGATTTGATTCGGCGGTACGTCCAATTGCCACATCCCAGCCTCGAGGTCCCATTTCTCCGCTCCGACGTGGAACACCTCGGCGGAGCACCGCTGCGGCGAGAACGTCAGCATGTTGGGGACAGAATCGTCTTTTTCGGCGAAACCACCCACTACGTAGATTTGGCCTTGCCATGTTACCCCTACACATTTGTACCTCAACGAACTCATACTAGGCAAGTCGGTCCATCGACAGGTAACCGGATCATAAACCTCGGCCGATGTCATTCCTCGAGTGCTATTCAAACCGGATTTTCCACCCGCGACGTAAATTTTTTCGTTACAAACACAACACGCAAAATCATACCGTGGCGTCCCTAACGACGCACATTTCGACCATTTGTTCCACCGAACGTTGTATCGAAGCACTAATGCTGACACTTCTACATCAACATCAGGAATCTCATTCGAATCCCGAGGTTTTCGCTTGTTCCATAACCTCCCACCGATAACATAAACAGATTCTCCGAGTGAAACCATCACAAAACCCTTTAAGACATGGTTTTCACGTAGGTTGGGAATGAAGCTAACATGTTCCCATGTATTATTACAAGGGTTGTAACATTGTATACAGTTGAAAACATTAGTACTAGGCCCTGCCTCTTTAGGACAGAACGCGGCGATCACTCGATATCGAGAAGAATTGAACACGGGTGGTGGTGATGGTGATGCCGATCGTCGCTGGGAAGAGATCGAACCCATTGGACTTGTACGGGAAAAGTGATCGGGCTCGAGTCGAGCGAGTTCCGATGCTTTGTTTCAATGTCAAATGGGGAGAACCAATGTGATGGTTATAGGTCAGATATAGGTAAAAAAAAAAAAATGCATGGCGGACTAAACAATGAGGATTATGAATATGTAAGCATAAACTATGAAATAAAGATATGGACAGTACGTATCATACAAGAATGGGGGATCATATCTATGTTTTTTTTCTTGTTTATGTTTCATTTTTTGGGGTCAAATTTCTTGTTTATGTTCTGACCAAACATTTGATTCAATGTTTTTGTTTTTTTGGGTAGGTTTTCTTGTTTGTTGTGGTGGAACCGTAGAAATCCGTAGTTTACAATGACTTTGAATATACTTTTTTTTAAGGTTTATTATAATTTAATTTACTTGAATATGTTTTTTTTTAAATTTTTTGAACAGTTTATTATAATTTAGTTTAATTTTATTTATTTTTAAAATAAATTTTAAGGTTTTGAATTTTTGGATTTATTTTTTATAAAATTACATTTGTTTTATAGCGAAGAAATTTCAAAGCTTTTTTTAAGAATTTTTTAAAAAAATTTAAATTTTAAAGTAAATAATAAATAACTGGATTTTGTCACACTCATAATGTGGGTGAAAATTGTATGTAACAAAATTCACAAAAAAACATATAATATAACTTTAGTTGAAATGATAAAATTAAAAAATAAACAAAAAATTAAATATTATAATGTTTTGAGTTCGAATCCTGGGCAAATATTTTTCTAGATTATATATAAAAAAATAAAATTACTTTCAAAAATAATATTTATTGCTTACTACAAATGAGAAGTTTTGGATAAATTCATTGTTAAGTTAGTGATCTTGTTGAGGGTGACACCAACTCAGTAAAACACTTAAATATAGTAATAGATAAATAAATAACTCATATATTGTAATTTTTTGAAATATTTTTATATAGAAAATTTAAATTATTTTTACTATTTTAAATCTAAAATGTTTATTTTTATGTTCAAAAAATAAAATTAATTATAAATTAAATTAACAACAATACTCAATTTGATTCGAATAAATATCGTTTAAAAACCATCGAAAAATCATTATTCAAATAGATTTTCAATTTCTCGATTTTTTTCTAACCCTAATGCCATGAGTGCTTTTTAACTTATTTAAGGGTTAATTATAAGAGAGGTTTGCAATTCAGATTTTTTTTTATTAATTTTTAAACTTTAAAATGAATCAATTGCGTCATTAAAGTATCGATATAATTTTATCAATCAAATCTTTCTTTCAGTCTAACCGGCAACGTGGGTGTTAAATGCTAATTCAAATATTAGATAGAACATATTTTAAATATATAGATTAATTTTAAAAAATATGCATGTATCTATTAAATGGACAACTTAAAATTTGATGTGTTAAAAGAGTTTCATTAAAATTTAGTAGAGCTATTTATTTAACACGTTAGGTGATCCAATTTACCTAGGAGATTGATACACACATTTTTCAAATTTAATCCATGTATTCTAAATATGTTTTGCGTCAAATTCAAATGAATTGGTCTAGCTAACAACTAGATTAAAGACTTGATTAATATGATACTAATAATTAGTATCATATCAATCGAGAATCATTTTGAATCTCTTTAAGAATGTATGATATAATTAGCCTATTATTTAATCATAACTTCTGTACATCTCTAGTGGGATTAAAAATAATCTTATATTTTGTTTGGGTTAAAAATCTACTCATTTCAAATTTATTCTCTATTTTTATTTTTAGAAATTCAGTCTTTAAATTTCCCGAGATTTTAATCAATATTTTTAAACATATACTAAATGTTTTATTAGAACCAAAATATGAGAAAGCAACAAACGCTACCTAAATTCCTAAAAATATAAATTTCGGATTAAATTCTGAATTTACTAAGAATACGTGGACTTATAACATATTTTATCATTGTATATTTATAACGATTTGGAAAGATCTTGCATAAAAAAAAGTGATACTACCATCATAGTCTGGTCTCTTTGCCTATACTATCCCTTTTTTATTTCACTTCTTTTTCTCTTTACTTTAGGAAAGGAATTTTAGCATCCCTATGTATCACCATTTTCCATTCATTCTTTTCTCCCCCTTTTTGTTTCTTTCTTAATTTCATTCATTATTGTTCTTTCGTTTTAATACCATTTATGCTTCCCCAAAAGGCTCTTCGAGTTTTTTTTTTCAAAAAATGGTTCAGGGTTTAATGGAAAAGCTTGAATGGGCGAGTAGTTATGGCAAGAAACAATGCAGAAACCTTTTTTGGAAAATGAAAGCAGCTTTGAAGAGAAGAAGCAAAAGGCAGTTCAAGTTCCATTATGATCCTTCAAGTTATGCTCTAAACTTTGATGATGGTTATTGCCATTGTGGTGTTGGAACAAGTACAGTCCAACTTGCTAGATTGCAGGGATTTTCAGAGTGTGAGAATGTTATTTGGGTTTATGTTTTTTGGATCAAATTGTAAAAAAAAACCAGTCTCTTTGGTTTTGCTTTCCATGTTCTGTTTTTGTTCATCTTGTTTCTGTAGAAATAAAAGAGGGTAAAGCTTGCAGCTATGGTTTTTTGGGAGGTATCTAGAAGATGGTTTTCTTTTTCAATGGTTGCATTTTCTTTGGTTAAATTGTGAATTTAGTCCCTCTATCTACATTTTTTGTTGAAATAATCAGACAACTTTACTTTTATAACGCCATTTAACTAGTTTAAATTAATTAACATCGTCAACTAAAATTATCTGCGGGCTCCTATAATCTAAGTCAGATTACATTTTGTCTCTTCTATTTAAAAAATAAACAGGTTAATCCTTTTCGTAAGATTATGAACAAATTGATCTTTCTATTAAAATTTTTATCTATTTTTATTATTAAGTGCTGAAATAGCAACCAGTCGGTAACACTTGACATATCACGTGTACCTTATGTTAATAGCAACCAGTCGGTAACACTTGACATATCACGTGTACCTTATGTTAATATGGAGGGACTAATTCAAACAAAAATGGATGAAATTTTTAACAGAATGGTTAATTTACTCTTTAATCTAAGATACAAAAATTAATTTACCTATTTTTTTAACTAGAGAAAGTAAAATGCAATCCGACTCATAATACAGGATTTCTATTTTTTTTCCTTAAAAAATATCTATTATGATATGGATTTCTTTTATATTGACAGTGGTGCTTTAACATTATAACCGGAACAGTGGATCAAATTCTGTCAACGACCAAATCTCAAAATTGAGCTAAAACCACAATTTGACCCATTCTTTATCCTCATTTGTTGACCCCGTTTCTTGGTAACAAGTTAAAATCCAATATATTAGAGCAAATACCATGGAGAAAAACATAGCAATAACAATTTTGTTTTGGTTGCTTCAAATTGACTAATGGAATCCCTCCCCATTCAAGGGATAAAATGCATGATCATCAATTGTACAAATGCACTAACTTCAACTTGGAACAAAGTAAAATACCAACCAAAAGGCAACTTAATTCTTCTAAAAATGAAGATAAAACATCAAATACATCATAACAAAATAGCATGCATCCAACAAATTCCTAACTTGATTCCATTCAGTTCTATCTATGTTTCAATTTCAAAGCAACTATAGACTCATCCATAGTGTCTTTCGAACCTTTGTTTCAAACCGTGGGATCTTCGAGCGTGGCATTTGACAAATTGTTTATGCGAGGATAAGCAGCTTTCTCATCAAGTTGATTCTGAGCCCATATCAGCATCTTTAGTAAGCTTGGAAGCTTCGGGTCTGTAAATGATCGAGCAGGTTAAGAACATTTTATTATTTCTTAATCTCAAAGTTTGAATCAAACTGGGACATGTAGAGGTATTCAACTTAAATGACTAAAAAAGCATTTGGTAAACCATGGAGGGCCTTGTACTATTAAGTCAAATTGCATTTTCCCCCCTCTACTTAAAAAATGAGAAAATTAGACCCTGTACACTAGATCAAAGAGCAAATTGGTCATTCCTGTTAAAATTTCATCCATTTGTACAGTTAAAACTGACATGGCTGACGAAATAACCAAACAGTTACATGTGGCGTGCCACGTATAACTCACGCTGATGTACAAGGACTAGTTTTTAATAGTAAAAATGGACAATTTTTAACAGAATGACCGGTTTGCTTTTTGATCTAACATATAAGGACTAATTTGCCCATTTTTTGAGTAGAGGGGGCAAAATGTAATCCGACTCCTAAGATAAGGGCCTCCATGGTACTTTTACCTCAAAAGGTTATACAGACGACCAAAACTGATGCATAATTTTGATATTTACCCTCAAAATAAAATAAATTCAGTAACCAAAGTACATCTGATCGTCGAGATTAAGGCTTCTATGACCTTTTCGTGTCTACTATGTACATAATAGGCACTGTATTCTAACTTAATGATGGCAGTACCGGTTGAAGGACAAATAGACATAGCTGCATGAATATTGCTACTTACAACGAGGGAAATACACAGTAGCCAAGGTAAAAAAAGTTAACTTGCTAAAACATGTTGGGAGACCATGGTATTAAGGTCACAACGTCTTTAATTACTTGCAATCTATTGTTGGCTCCCCAAAAGTAGATAAATAATGAAAATAAAAGACAACACACAGACCTTTTTCATGAGACTGGCTAGTAAGAATGGCTGCATTCACCTCGCTTGCTATCTTAAGGCGTTGTGATATGTCCAAAAGCTCTGCAAGTGGGCAGTTTGAAACATCTTCAAACGCCAGGAGCGAAACAGTCCTCTCTAATTCTTCTAGAAAGGTTTGCTGCAGAAAAAAAATGTCATCTTAGATTCAAATATGCATAAGAAAGTTCTCATTGCATTAATGAAGGATAGTTACGTTCTCTTCTCCCCTCGGTGCAAGCTCTTCCTGAGCAAACTCCAAGGCTTCTTCTATTTTTCCATTTCGAATCAATTCTATCAATCTCTGTTGTTGGAGATGGAAAAAGAGTTGTGGGTTTGTATCCAATATCTGCAAAGAAATGAATCTCGAGAAGTGAAGATAGTTTCAAAAGAATATTCATATCTGAAACGAATCTGCTACCCTTATGACAGACTTTCCAAAGTTGCTTAACTAACACCGAAGACGGGATTACTAATTTCAAATCGAAATATTTAAACATATGAGTGCCTCCTTCTAACACCTAATTGCTCTCAATACTATTGCCGACGAAAGACAAGAAAAACAACTGTATTTAGAAGTACAACAAGATCCTAATAATGGATTTCATAATAGTTTATCTAGCTATGACTAAAAACAAGATATCACAGGTGTAAAATTCTCTAACTAACTCTTATTACTACAAACTCTCTTTCCCATTGCGCATCATTGCATTAATAAGATAATGGTGAAAATATGGCATAAGTCCCTGTACTTTTTAAAAAATTCTCTAACTTTTATTTCAGGAATTTAGTCCCTCTACTTTTCAAATTTCAAAATTCAAGTCCAACTGTTAACACAGTTAATTTTTTTTTTGTTAAATTTGTTTGTGTGACATTTTGAAATTAAATTTTAAACTCATTTGATAGCCATGAAATTAAAAGGATAATGTTGTAATTAACCTGAATTTAACAAAAAATTTTAACTGTGTTAATAGTTGGACCTAAATTTTGAAAATTGAAAAGTAGAGGGACTAAATTCCTGGAAATAAAAGTACAGGGACTAAATTCCAAATTTTCAAAGAGTATAGGAACTTATGAAATTTTAAACTAACATAATTCTTTCTTATTAGTACAAACTCCCTTTATCTTTACGCACTATTACTTCTTCCATTACATTAATAAGAGAAGTTCAGATTTTCATAGAGACTAGTGGAAGGAAAGAATTATAGTAACGAAGAATGAATGATATAAAACAGATCCGTGTTCATTTCAGAACGTAAATGCATAGCTTAACATCATTGTAAACAAGGATCGTACCTCGGGATTTAAATCGTTAACTTTCTCAATAGCATCCTCAACATTTCCACATTGTACAGCCTTTTTAACAGCCATGCGATCCGAGATTGTTGCAAGATCAATATCTGCTGTTCAATAATAAGGAAAAATAAAACTTATACTTTTAAGGACAGTAAATTTATAAAGAACAAGAGTAAAACATTTGTTTTCTTCATAGGATACGTTCGGTTCCAGATTCCATCCGGAATTTTTCAGCAGCTTCAACATAACCCTCCGTGACAAGAAAATTCATCACCAATTTATTCATGTCTTCTTTCCTGATTTTAACATCATTCAATCTCTTTTCCCACTCTTCCCTTGTAATCACTTTCTTTGAGGTTGCCTATAAGTGAAACAATTTGAAAACATAAGTAAATCAATGCCTTCAAGCAAGATATAAGTTCAAGGTAATCATGTCTCTCATGCATAGTATTTCAATACAAACCGAAAATTGACAATTCAAAACAAGAATAACTAAAACTAAATTTCTCTTTATCAAGATTAAAGATTTCATTTGCTTCAACAATATCAAAATGTATAATCTAATACATGAAATCTTACATATTGGCATAGATATCTTAGAATTAACTTCTGAGGGTAAAAGCACCATAGAGGCCCCTGTACTAGAAGTCAAATTGCATTTTGGCCTCTCTACTACAACAAGGAACAAATTAGTTTCTTTACGTTAGATCAAAGAGCAAACTAGTCATTCTATTAAAAATTTTATCCACATGTCCCTGTTCGATTATTCCACCTGCCGCACCAGATTTTAATAGTACAAATGGATGAAAATTTTAACAGAAAAGACCAACTTGTTCTTTGATCTAACATACATGGACTAATTTGCCCATTTTTTTGAGTATAAGGGGTATAATGCAATCTGACTCATAGTACGGGGCCTTCCATGCTACTTTTACTACTTCTGAGCTATAAGTTACGACTTCAAATTCTTATCAATGAAACAATTTGAAAACATAAATCACTTCCATCACATAAACTACTACTTCAATGCCTTCAAGCAAAGATTCCATTTCAAGGGAATCTACTATGTCTCTAATGCGTCATACTTTTTTGGTACATATGAGCGTGAAAAATTCACTTAATACACGCTCTAGGATGCATCACACCTAAGAAATCATTTTGTAAAAGTCTTATGAGAGCAACAAGTGGATCATTAAACTTAGTAACCTCAATATCAACATTATAACCTAAAGAAGCTAGGAAATCTGCACCAAGAATTCGCCTCTCTCATGCATCACACTTGAATACAAGTAAAATACAGACAATTGGTAAATATTCCATTGCTTCAACAATATCTAAATGTAAAATCTAACACAAAATCTTTACATATTGGCATAGCCAAGTTTGAAATAACTTCAGAGCTATAAATTGCAACTTCAAAATTCTTATCGTTAAAACAATTTAGAACCATATATCACTTCCATCATATAAACTACTAATTCAATGCCTTCAAGCAAGATTCCATTTCAAGGTAATCTATCATGTCCCTCATGCATAATACTTCAACACATATAAACATTTTCATTGCTTCAAAAAATATCTAAATGTAAAATCTAATACACAAAATCTTACATATTGACATAACTAACTTTGAATTAACTTTTTGAGCTATACATTACAAATTCAAATTCTTTAAAAACAAAAAAAGAGAGTAAATGATTAAATTATCCCTGATTATCAAATTAAAATTAAATAATAATAAGAGGAAGAAGAAGAAGAAAAAGGGAAATATACCATTCTTTCTTCAATTTCAGCTAATCGACGAATCACAATCCAAAACAGTGACATCAGTGCTCTACCTTTAGTCCCATTAGATTTCCCAAACCTTCTCAAATATAAAAAATAAAAACACAGAATTTTTACATTAAAAAGATTTCAACTTTTTAATCTCCCGAATCCACCGAACAATTAGTCAACAAAAAATACCCTTAATTTTGCAGAAATTAGGAGAAAGAAGATACCTTAGAGAGATAGATTTAGAAATAACTGAAATTGCAAGGCGTAGCTAACTTAGAATATTAATTAATAAATGATAAAAAGATTTGGGTTTATTAGTATTTGGGTTTCAAAAGAATTCTTGCTGCAGCAATCCTTCGTTTTCCCTATTTTTGCAGCGCCGCTTTATGATTGCTTCAGATAAGGGTTAATTCCATAAAAGGTACTCAAACCATGATTAAAATTTTAATTTGGTCCTAAATTTTAAAACATTCCAATTCAATGTTTAAATTAAATTTTTAGTAATTTAATATTTCGATAAGACCAATAATAAGTGTTTTAAAAATAAATTATACTTCAAATTTGAGAATTTAATTGAAAATTTTTTACATTTAGAAATCAATTTAAAAGTTGGAACTTCTGTACAATTAACCAAAAAAGTTGAGAACTTTTTGTAAATTAACCCAAAAATAACATTTTGGGTTTGTGAAGATGACTTGTTTATTGGGCTATGGTGACTGAGTTGGGCTAGGAGACTCGGTCTAGTGATTCTATTAACTTGACTCAGTCAACTTGGACTTCAACAGAGTATTGGGTAATTGATCCTTTCCTTGATCCCTCATAGTAAATTCCACTACAATTAGTCTTATTATTTTGAATTCATTATTTTTCTTTTATCAAAACAAGCACATATTGCAATTTTTTGAGGATGAGATGAGGTACTCAACCTTGGTATTTTGTTGGTATTGTTTTGAATTTTAAAAACTCTAACTTTTACAAATTTTTTAATGTTTAATTATATATTTTGCTCGAATTTATATGTGAGTTACATCGGTATCTATCTACGTATGTTTATTTTTTTCTCTAAATTATTTATGTATTTGAAGCTCATATCTCATATTTTGGTTCCAATATATGGCGGGTATAAGTACTTTAAGCGACATAAAAAGTCTTAGTAGCATAAATTGAGATTATTGAAGTAAGTTGGGGCTTGAACCTTGATATCATTTGCTAGATTGAATTGCAGTTGTTGTTTTAAAATTTAAGAACTCTAATTTAATCTAATTGTTACAAAATTTTTAGTATTTAATTATATTATATTACTTGAATTTACACGTGAATTATATCAATACTCGTCTGAAATAGATATGTTCATTCCCCAAATTCGTTATGTCTCATAAATACAACATAAATTGAGATTATGAGGTAAGCTTTGTGCTACAAAAGCATGTTAAATTGTAATAGGCCGGCTGCTTGGGGCTAGGTTGAAAGCTTTTGCTATTATTTTACTTATGTACATGAATTATTGAAAATCCTATACAAACTAGAATTAGTGGATGCATCAACCTCACTCCACCATTAAAATGAAAAATGAATTTTGCTTTTCTCAGTTGATTATTGTTTGTAGACCATAAAGGGAGAGTGGAGGGGACAGTAGGGCGTGTTTCCTTTTTATTAGGGGGGCTGTATTTTGGAGATTTTGATTTGTATTATTTAGCCCTCATGGTCCTCACTCCTTACAACTTGATAGAACAAAGCTTGCTTTGAGTTCTTGATCTTGAAAATACATATGCATCCAACTACACTCTACAGGGCACTACATACATACATACATAGGAGAGTCTCATCTCACTTCATAATTGCAGGTGATTTTGCTTAGTGTATTAAATTAGGTATGCAAGCTAGGGTATCTAAATATAGATGAGAGAGGATGGTGCCATTGTTAGATATCTCCTAGTAGCCTTACATGATACAGTTTGGAAAAGATTTTGTTTCTTAGGGAAGGTGGTTTCCACGTAAATCTGAAATGTGATAATAGCTAAATGATTTGATTTATGTTTAGTTGATTAAATTTGATAGGAAATTCTCGATTGAGTCTTAGTTCAGTTAGTATCGATATTGTTATCAGTGTAAGAGGACGTCGGTTCGAGTGAGCTGAAGCGCATTATTCTCTTATTTAAGGGTTGGGGAGAGACTATAGGTAATTCTAGGCATTGTCTCAAAAAACAAAGACTAAGAATCGTGATACTACATTCATATGAAATGAAGTAAATAAATAAAATTATTAACCAAGAAACTGTTCAATGCTTCATTTTTGGATATAGTTGACCGAGGGAATGGTGATCTGGTATTATAGAGGTCCCTGTATTAAGACTTGGATTGCATTTTACTCTCTCTACAAAAAAAAGGGGGGCAAATTAGCTCCTATACATTAGATTAAAGAGCAAATTGGTCATTCTGTTAAAATTTTCATTCATTTCTATTGTTAAAAACTAGTCCCTGTACAGTATGACGTACACATGACATGCCACATGTCACTGTCTGATTATTTTGTCAACCACACCAGTTTTTAACAGTGCAAATAGATTAAATTTTTAATAGAAAGAACCAATTTATTCTTTGATCTTACGTATAAGGACTAGTTTACCATTTTTAATAGACGGGTAAATACACAATTTATTTGTTGTGTCGAATCTAACAAGAAACAAAGACAATTTTAAATGTTCATAACCAATTGGATTTAGGGATGGCAAAACCCGAACTGTTCGATGGATTCTGAATTGATCCACTTCGTATGGAGCGGTTGTAGTAATTGTTTGTCTCACCTCGACCCGCTCCACTATATGAAATTACTATTTTATCTTTGTATATATAAAAATATTAAAATGGTAAAAAACGTAATAACATAATATTGAAAAAAATCCATATATTTTATGTTTAAATATTTTTTATTGAAAAATTATATTTAAATATTTACTTATCTTTAAAAAGATTGAAAATATTAAAAATAAATAGCAAATTTAAATTGAAGTGCAGCGGGATGGGACAAGAATGGAGGTGGTAATGATTTTTAAGATTATACATGCATAGTAGAGCGTGGTAGGTGGTGGAACAGATGGTACCGATTGTGGAACAATGATGGATTTAACAATATTGACCCTGCCCGCTCCGTTTCTGTCCCTAACTACATCATTTACATCTCTTTGAGATCCAATACATCCAAATGGAAAGGATACTATGGTCCTATTAGGCTGTAATTTCATAATAATACTTTTTCACATGCTTGGCTAAATGCTCAAGGAAAATAGCCAAAAGCTAGCTTGTAAGAATTAATCATGTGAAACTTTTGGTTTATCCGCAATCCATTCCCCATGTTAGGTAGGTCAAATAAGTGCTGCAAATGCTCTGTTCACTTTTGTTAGTGGCAGTGGAAAGTAGAAACCTTCAAAAGCACAAAAGAGGAATAAGAATGGAAATAATATTTGAGGATCATAGATAGGTATTGGCTCTATTGGTTCCTTGGTAGCATTTTATAATTAAATTCAGTGATGATCAAAGTGAAAGTAGGTCAAAATTTGGGGGCTTGCCTGTGCTAGCCAAAAAGGGTTTCTCTAGGGAAATTCAGCCATATTTTGATTTTTTAAAGCATTAATATTAGAATTATTCTGCTTGATTTAATATAATCAATGACTATGCTGCTACCTTGATGAGAAGCATTTCAAATAGTCAACATTCAGAAAGCAGTTCAGATTCCCTTCAATTTATATACACAGTTATGAGATAAGTTCATCCAGAAACCTTTTCAAGATAGTGTACTCTTATCATCTGGTTGTCAATGCATAAGTTATTATGTCATCATGAAAATTGATAATGCTTGAGCCCCCACTAAAATGAGAACAAACAAATAAGAATTGTGCATTTTGCAATCAATTTTTGTGGTCAAACAATTGTGGCAAAAGAATAAATATATTATCATTTTACACAATACCTGTTCTTAAGATGTTATGTGACAGATAGATTTTTCTGAAAGATGAGGCTTATCAGAATCAGATTTTTGGTCCATTGGAAATTTTATACATAATATGTTCCACATGCCATTTGTGTCTTCTCATGCTTCAGAATAGTCAGACAACAATTGATTACCAATATCACCCACCATTTTTTCATAGGCTCTTGTATGTGTAAAACTCTATAACATAGGTCAAAAGGTACTGGGTATGAATGGCTTAAGCACTTTTTTTCTAAAAAATAGAATCACAAATCTTATGTCTTGTAGTGAGAAGAACTATTACATTGTTTGTATCATGTGAAGAAGGAATAACACTACTGTGCTCTGTATAGGCTTCATATTATAGAAAACCAAGAAAAGGGTATAGGTATTTTTTATATGTTAATTTGTTGAGAGGTTTTCTTGGCGCAGCTTAATCATGTAGGCATCAAGAGGGGTTATACAATTGTACCAAACTGTTCAAAGTGTATTTGAATTGATTTTACCAATCAATGTACTAAAGCACTTTTAATCTTGCCCCTTTCTGGCAGCAATATGTCTTTTAAATGATATATATTACGGACTTGGATGTAAGTATCAGATATAAGTACATGTTTGGCATGGATTTGGAGCGTTCTTGGAAGATCATATCCATTTCCGTGTATGTGTAAGTAACATAGAGTAGAACCACTTAAACTTGGTTTCTCTTAGAACAAACAACCTTCTGCAATCTTTCTCAAGGTTGCAGGCAAATTTACCTTAGCTGATAACAATGTTGATTGAGAATATATGATAATAGGGATGCACACTCATATATTAGTTAAAACAATAATGCTTTCTATAATGAATTTAAGCAAAGATCTGCCCTTTTCTTTTTTTAACACTATATACATTCATGATTACTGGAAGTGGATTGATGCCAATATGAACGAAAAAAAGTGTTTAGTACAGGGATTAGGTGAACATCCATTTGGCCAATATAAATTAGGTTGAGGACTTGACTAGCCAGTTTTGCTTTTTAGGTGCCATCTCTTGGTGCAAAAACAGGATGAGCACTTGTGTGATGAATGTCACTACTACAATAAGTGAAGCAAAAAGATTTAATGTTATTTTATCTCATACTTATTATCTAGCTAAAGGGAGCATTTGTCATATTACAATGGGATGGATCAGCATCACATCTAGCTATTATTTGTTTATGTTTCACTAATGCTTTTAGAAGGAGTGCTTAAACTAGTTATGGAAACTTTGTTTAGGACTATCTTTGATGCATGTGATGATGTTATATATCAGTTGGGATTAAATGCATATCAAACAGAAAATAAATAAATAAAAGTTAAATCATTATTTGGGGTTTGAATTTGACAATTTTTTCACATTAGAGTTTGAACTTTTATTTTGGTTTAAGTTAGGTTCTGAACTTGACAATTGTTCCCACATTTAGGCCTCAAATTTAGGGTTTTCAAAAACTAATTTAGACAAAAAAAATTCAAGCCCCAACGTGAAAATAATTGCTAAATTCAGGGTCTAACTTGGATTGCAGAAGTGTGGGTATAATTGCCAAGTTCTGAACCTAACTTGCGGAGGCAAAGACCGAAGGCACGCCTTGCCTCCCTCCACCAAGGTGGTAAATTTGCTATAGAAACTTTTTAAATTTTGTCAAATCATAAGTTAGTATAATGATAAAATTATACTTTAATCCCAAAAAAGAATTATTATTCATTTTTAACCTCTTTAAAGTAATTTTTTAGCTTCTTCCTGCTAACTTTGACAGAAAAAAAAGAGAGTTTAAACTCCAATATGATTTAACCTTAAAAAAAAAAGACATAAAAAATTCACACATTGAATACCTATGGTATGTTTTCCCCATCTCATTATTCAATGAATTATAAAGTTGGAATCCAGGTCATTTGTTCAACAGCCTAATTGATGGTTCCTTCACCACCTGGGGTTCATCAGATTCAAGAGTCATAACGCACAAGGTTCGCCACAAAAACTTCATTTTTCAACTTTGTGATGATGAAGATGCTTAAAAACAGTTGGTTTCTCTTTCTACATTTCAGAAGAACCACTACTAGTTTCGAATATGCATGCCACCATGTCTTTTCAGACATATTGGCTATACTTCTTGATAAGATAATTCATTGGCAATAAGGTAGTCATTTCTCATGAAGATACTGCCATGTTCTATTGCAGTCTTTGTATAATCATAGATGTGGGCCATTGTGGACTCTGCAATAGTCTCTCTGACCCTCAAATGATTTAACCTCCCATCTTTTTCTTAGGACAGTGATGCTAACTTAGAATAAGATTGATAATAGTAATACCATAGCATTCAAGGTCCTCATATTTGGTAGTTGTTACTTTTAGTACTTGCAGTGCAATTGGTAAATAATTGATACAAGCCAATGCCTTAACTCGTCCTACCTTTTTACAGCACTGCAATTGCAATTAGACTTGATTTAT
This sequence comes from Gossypium hirsutum, assembly GCF_007990345.1. NCBI lineage: Eukaryota > Viridiplantae > Streptophyta > Magnoliopsida > Malvales > Malvaceae > Gossypium > Gossypium hirsutum. The sequence continues at coordinate 2,093,881 of NC_053446.1, forward strand.
TCGTTGTATATGCAGAACTGAAAAAAAAAAAACAACCATATTGTTTGTATGTTTGTCAAAGAAGCTATTTATTTCAGCACCATATTCATGCATACATATATATTAAGAATCTATGCAAGTATGTATCGTCTTTGTTAACAATTGTCCCTTGGTTTGGATACGTTGAACATGTTTGATCTCAGCTTTCATGGTCAGCCATTCCATCATTGAAGTGAAAGAAAAATGGAACACCGAGTTCGAGTACGTATAATAGTAGTCAGGTAATAGTTTTTAGGTTAAAAGCTAACCTTTACAAATGTACTTAAATTAAGGCTAAATCTTAAAATGGTTTCAAAAGGTTCAAATAAGGGTTCTCATATGTCGTATATTATATTTCAAATTATGTTGCAATTGCTTCTTTTTTTTTCCGGGTAATATTTGATTCAAGTGTCATATGTTTATCCTAAATATATGTCAGTATTTACTTAATTTTTTCTACAAATTGAATTGAATAAGTACCTGAAAATCCCTTATAAGCCTTTATTTAACTATTTTAAAAGGTTTGATTCTTAGTAGCAATCTAATATAAGCATTTAGTAGAATGGATAAAATTCTTCATGTGCTTTCCCAGTCAAAGATTTATGTTCAAACTTCAAGTTAAAAGTTACACAGTTGAATTCCCATTATTTTGAACATTATTTTAGACATTGGTACAAGAGTGTAGAAAATTGAAACCAAGGACTTGTTCCATCATATCTCCATGGACCGTCTGTCTAGTTCTTAATAACCTTTGATCCTTTTGACTGAATGAATATGGACTTGTTTGAATTACCATTTAAATGTGCTTGTTCCATCATACCATTTAATATTTGAAGGATTTGGATAAAGGGAAGTTTACCTATCTTATTTTCTTGGAAGATAATTTCCACATAATCACAATAAAAGCTTCTTACCTTTTCAGGTGCTTTTTTTTCCCTTTTAATATCCTTGCTTGTTTATCTTTATTGCACTTATTTATATGTATTTCTATGGAATTTCTTTTTATATATTTCGAGGATGATATTTTTATATATTCATGTCTAAATATGTAACTGATATGAATATTTTTAACAAAAATGAAAAGTCAATTTAGGTAAAAGTTTCAAGAAGGTCTTTATTTGTCCTCTCTACTAAAAAAATGAGTAAATTAATCTTTGTATGTTAAATCAAAGAGCAAACTAGTCCTTTTCGTTAAATTTTTCATCCATTTCTAATGCTAAAAACTGGCGTGACTGATGGAATAACCAGACAATTACACATGGCACGCGGTACATGGACCCATTTTTAATAGTAAAAATGGAAAAAAAAATTTAACAAAATGATCAATTTGCTTTTTTTTAGTGAAAAATACAAATACCATAGAGAGTTAAGCTATGTTGACAATGTCGAAAGCACCGCTAGACTTATCACTATCAAGAATCTCAATTAACTCCAAAAGAGCTGTTGTCAAATTTTGTACCCCTTCCAAGTCAGTTGGAGCCATCTTAGAAATTTGATCAACAACATGATTAGCTTCTCTAGAGATGTGTCATAGTACCCAATGATCTTTGTCTTGAAGTAGTATCTAAATACGCCTAATCAAAGCTGAATTCTGATTAGTTGAAATTATCCCTTGGATTGTCTGGACTGCTTCTAGACTATCAATTTGGATCAAAATTCTATTCACCCTCCGTTCTTGTAGAATGGACGAACTATCTAGAATGCCCCATAATTCGGCTTCGAAAGTTGAGCACACACTCAAAAATTGATTAAAGCCCAAAATCCATTCCCTTAGGTGATTTCGCAACACTTCCCCTGCAGCTACAAAACTTATAGTCAAATTAACTGTCCCATCAATATGTAAATGAGCTCATTTATCTAGTAAAGGCTCCCCCAAGTGGAGGTACAACTTTGATTAAAGCCCACATAACTCCTTATGCGTGGACAAAAATTCTCTCACCCAAGTAATGGAAATTTTAATAATCTTATCAGCTTTTCATGAAAGGCTTTGGAAAAACAAATAAATTTCTATTCTTCTAAATACGCCACAAAATAAGATCAAACAAACTTGTTCAATTAACTTCCATAGAATCCATCAAGCTCACAAGATTGTAAAGTCACATAATCCATATAATCATTTTACTTTTTAATCTAATGTATAAATATTTATTTATCTAATTTTTTATTAAAAATAATAAAATATAATTCAACTTTTAATATAAATATTCCCTCTATACTTTTGGCCGTCAATTTATTGGTTTCATGGAATGGATAAAATTTGCAAGTCACTAGTAAAAGGGGATAAAGTGCATGGATTGCTGGGATAAAGTGAGTGTAAAACAGTAAATTTATTGGGTTTCATGGGAGTGGATAAAACTTGTAAGGGCCAGTTTTTCATTGCTTAAAAAAAACACTTCTGACTTCAAAAGTACTTTTAGAAGAAAAGTTGTAAAGAACAAGCTGCTTTTGGCTGAAATTTTTAAAAGCACTTCTGAAAAGAAGAAGCTAAAAATTTTAGCTTTTCCTCTCTCAAAAACACTTTTGGTGTTTAATTACTTTTTCACCCCTCCAATAACATAGTACTTTCTTTTTTTTCTTGGTGCTTAATTACAAATGTGTTAAAATCATTAATTAAAAATAAAAAATATTTTTTTAAAATACTAATTATAAACATTTAATGATTATATTTAAATATTTAAAATATAGTCTATATATTCTAATTAAACTTTATAAATAATTAATATTTATTGCTTAAAAATATTTAAAATTTATATTTCATATATTAAAATATTAACAAGTTATAATAATTTTTTTTAAATTTTTTTTCAATGCGAAACACTTAAATTTTAAACTAAATTTTTCAAAAGTACTTTTTCACAGCACTTTAAAAGCACTTTTCAAAAGCATTGAAAAACTGTCCCTTCCTTCACATAGTTACTCAAAATTTCCAAGACTTTTTTTTGTTTAATCAACAAATAATCACAGATTGGATACAAGTAGTATATCTCTTGTTAATTTTAGAATCAAACTTTTTTCCATAGTATTGATAGTGATCATTGCTTTGATAAATAATAAAGATTACCATGATTATCCATGTACTTCACATTACCATGATTCAACAACCCAACAAGAGATACCCACTGTCCTTTGAACACTCTAGAAAACTGTCTAAAATCCATGTCAGATATTGCCATACAATCATATATAAAAAAAATCAAGGTGCCACCTAAGACAGTTTCTTCTTTATCTTTGTACTTTTGTAATAGTTCATATACCGAAGCAGTATAAATAGATATGTCATCTTCTTGCTACTCATCATCCATCTGATTTGTATCTCTCTCTGTAATCAAACATGGATTTTGGGCTAAAAGTGGTTGTTTTCATTATGCTGGCTTTTGTTTCAACCATATCATCAGTACTTCCTGTCACTGGTGGTAGCCATTGGCGGTGGTATAAGAAGAAGGGATTGAGTTCCCTAGGAAATAATGATGATCATCTCGTTGCCAACTTGCCTGGCCAACCGCCTGTTGATTTCCGACATTATGCTGGCTATGTCACTGTGAATGAAAAAAATGGAAGAGCACTTTTTTATTGGTTCTATGAAGCTATGTCTCAGCCTGATGAAAAACCATTGGTGCTGTGGCTTAATGGAGGTAAGATTAATATAGATTAAATTGTTTTGTTAACCTCTTGGTCCAGTGTATAATATGCATATTTATATATGTGTGTGTGTATATATATATATATCTTACCTCCATCTATAAAGGAGAGAAAAAAGAGAAAGCTATCACAGATTTCTTCACTTTCAGAGTGTTGCCTGGTTATTAGACAGACCGGGGCCATATAAATGAACTTTTTTGTTGAAATAATTGATATAATATCATAAGGTATAAGATATCATGATCATTGTCACATGTTATTGCTTAGTGGAGGTCATTGTTTTTCCTTTATTCTATGCTCTCTAATAAGCTGACAAGTTTATATGTTTCAGGTCCTGGGTGCTCTTCTGTGGGATATGGTGCGACTCAAGAGATTGGTCCTTTCATAGTGGACACTGATGGCCGTGGAATTAAATTTAATAACTTCTCATGGAATAAAGGTGTAAAAGTCGACAACTTATCGTTTTCTAGCCACTTGTAGAACTTCTTTATGTAATGCTCTCACCTATACTAAGAATTTTTTTTAATGTCTATGATGATGCAGAAGCCAATATGTTATTCCTAGAATCTCCAATTGGTGTTGGATTTTCATACTCAAATACTTCTACTGATTACAAAAATATAGGAGATGAGTTCACCGGTGAGTTTAACACCAAAAACAAAACTCTCTTGCCTGCAAATTACTGCTATTATCTTTTGTTCCTCACAATCTATATACATGCATGAAAAAGTATGTGTAGCTTCTATGTATATAAATCATATATTAGCAGCTTTTGATCATTATTCAGATTACCAGAAAGATTATTCTTGTATAACTGAATTATGCTTGTTTCTGACATGGATTTACTTATACCAGCAAACGATGCTTACACTTTCCTGCATAAGTGGTTCGTGATGTTTCCGTCGTATAGAACACGATCCTTTTACATAGCTGGGGAAAGCTATGCGGGTATTACTCTGAAAACATTACTTTTTAACTCAATAGAGTGATTCTCAAACCATATTCCGACTGAACCGAAATCCCTTGCCCTGGAGGAGTGCCCCCATCCATGCCCCTTCAATAACATAATGTCAAGAATTGCTCTATCAGTTCAAACTCGAAGTCCATTATATTATTTAATCATAAAAATATTATATTATAATATAAATATAAAAAATATATTAAATTATTTATGTTTAGAAATTTAATAGAAAAAATATAATAGCAGTAAATATATTTAATTAATATTAAATAGAATTAATTATTTTTAAAAATAAAAAATTGACACACCTAAATGAGCTTTGTTTAATATTTACAAATATAGGTGTATTTTTGTAAGCTTTTATTTTGAGCCGGGCTGGGCTTGAACAACTATATACGCCCATAAGCCTATCCTGAATCTGACTCAGCTCGACTTATAAATACTTTTAGATTTAAAGAAAATTTCAACCTATAAACTTCATTTTTTTTAATTTTTTTTCAGATTCAATATTTTTTCATCAATGAAAAAACAAAGTATATATTAATGGGAAAAAATATATTGAATTTGAAAAATAATTTTTAAAAAAAATGATGTTTCATATGAGGTTTGCTTTAAATTTAGAGATGTTCATGAACCGAGTCAAGTTAAATTTAGGTCGAGTCTATGCATAATGTCAATGAGGTATTTAGTTGTTCAAGCCCGACTTCACACGGGATAAAAACCTCAAAACTTGCTCAAATTCACCTAAATTTGCTCAAACCTTTTCAAAATTTTGGATGGATAGTTCAATCTTTGAACATGTATGTTTAAATCTAACTTTTTAATCATACAATAATTATTATATTTATTATGTAATTTATATATAAAAAATTGTAAGACATAAAAAATAAAAAATTAATTTTTTGGTTAATATTTCAAATTTAATTGGAAAAATCAATTTTTCAAATTTGATATAATAAATTTGTTGAGGCAATCTTCAGTACTATTTTTATTTTTAATTTGTATAAATTAAAAAATTATAGTATATTTAATTTTTATTTTTAATTAAAAAATTAGGGTTATGTTATTCAAGGGCAAGGATAAGAGCACTCATCCGAGATAAGAGATTTCAGTTCATTTCGACTCGTGAACAATCCATAGCTACTCAAAATAAGTATATGTTTGAGAATCATTCAACTCTTGTTTTTCACAGGCAAATATGTGCCAGAGCTGGCTGATCTCATTTATGACAACAACAAGGATCCTTCACTTTATATTGAGCTTAAGGGTATTTTGGTATGGTACTACTCAATCTGGTCTTACTTTTCACACTAGACGATGGCTTGCTTGCTTGGCTGGTTACTCAAGGAGCTGAAAATTTCCTACATGTGTAACAGTTAGGTAATCCAGAAACAAATGATGCTGAAGACTGGAGAGGCATGGTGGATTATGCTTGGAGTCATGCTATAGTATCTGATGAAACTTACAAAATCATCATTGAGAGCTGTGATTTTAAGAGCAATGATACATGGAGCAGTGAAATTTGTAGTCAAGGTGTGGCTGAAGTACTCAAACAATATCACGAGATCGATATTTATAGCTTATACACTCCGGTATGTATCAGAGACACCGCAGCTTCCGATGACCGATCGATGCCGCAAGTCATGATGAAACGAACATCCAATATGGTGGGTGATATAAATATCACATGCTCCATTTTCTATAATACAACATATCACCTTATTTAAAACAAAGTTTCTGACATAGTGGTTCCATGGTTACCAGATACCAAGGATTATGGGTGGCTTTGATCCTTGCCTTGATGATTATGCAAAAGCTTTCTACAATAGACTCGATGTTCAAAAAGCTCTTCATGTTAGTGATGGTCACCACCTCAAGAACTGGAGCATCTGCAAGTAATAATGCTTTTACACATATCTTTGCGACGATTATAAGCTTATAACTAGGTAAAAGTATCACAGAGGCCTTTATATTAGGAGTGATAGCATTTTACTTCATCTACTTAAAAAAAATGGGTAAATTAATCTCCATACATTATATCAAAGAGCAAATTGGTCATTATATGTCAGTATAAGGTACATGGGGCATGTGGTTATTTCGTTAGCCATACCGATTTTTAACGGTTAAAATTGATGAAATTTTTAAAAGAAAAGACCAATTTTCTCTTTAATTTAACCTACAACGATTAATTTGCCCATCTTTTGGGTAAAAGGGAGTAAAATGTAATTTGACTCATAATACAATAGCCTCCATGATATTTTTACCCCTATAACGATTGTTGTTTTTAGGGCTAATACATATGGAGGAACTTGAACTAGAAAAATTATAACTATTTGGTATCTAATATTTTTTGAATCTAATTAGTATGTAAATATAGAAATTATAAGTCAACTTGGTACCTAAACAACACATTGCTAAAAATAATTTTTATTTTTATATTTTTGTCACATATCAAATTGTAAAACTGTCACGTGTGTCATTATGCAATTAGTTGTTCACATAATATCTAATGATGTTAGTCTAGCACCTAAAAAAACATACCATGTTGACTCACAGTTCTCAAGTTTAGATATCACTTAAGTACTCTATAAAGAAATTTTAGTTGCCAAGTAAATTCGCCAAGTTGGAATAGCTGCGTATATATTAACTCTTGTTTTCAAATGCTAAATTTAACAGTGTTGTTCCCTTTTGCTATATGCAGCATGACTATATATTATAATTGGACAGATTCAAAACCATCAGTGCTTCCCATATACAAAAAACTTATTGCCGCTGGAGTTAGAATTTGGGTCTATAGGTAACTTTCATGTTTCAAAACAGTCCCCTAAACATTCAGATTCTCTCTCTCTGGATATATACACATCTGATGGTGGTTGGTTTGTGAGTGGTTTAGTGGAGACACAGATGGAAGAGTTCCTGTTTTGTCCACCAGATACAGCATAAGTACATTGGGGTTGCCCATAACTAAGACATGGAGACCATGGTATCATGAAAAACAGGTATTGATGATGACAATTATACTGAAAATGGAAACATCTGGCTTAAGTTTTAACTATTAATTTAATCATATTCTACCATGGTGGCTCTATTTGTGACATCATGAAATAATGCCCACCTTGTTATAAAAAAAATAATTAACTAAACCCTACCATGTGATGGTTTTAGTGGACTAACACTAAAAAAAAAAAAAACCTCTACTTTAATATTATTTTTTGAGATTATTATCATCAGATTATTGATTCTCTAAAGTTGGTGTTGTTTATCATCATATTATTGATTTTCACTTAATAATCCATCTTTCTCTACATATAATATAAATGGGACTAAGTTACTTTTAGTCTCTAAATTTAATAACTTTTTCTAATTTACTTTTTGAAATTTTTTGTTTATATTAATCTTAAAATTTACAATTTTTTTTCAATTTAGTCTTTAAAGTTAAATTCCATTACAATGCGGAGACATGACACTATAAGATTATGCCACATCATGGCCTAAAAAATTTAAAAATTATATAAATTCTAAAAAGTACAATAAAAGTATTATTTTTTAAAATGATCATGTAGTGTAATTTCAAAGTGCCATATTATCATTCCTTTAATAAAATCTTAAGTTTAGGGACCAAATTAAGAAAATTTGTCAAGTTTCAAAATTAATATGGACAAAAAAAGTTGAAGGACTAAGAAAAAATTACCAAGTTCAAGGGTTAAATATATACCCATTGCAAAGTATCTCTCTCTATATATTGGTTGTGCACCATGCATAGCACAAGCTTGTCTTTACCATCTTAAGTATATTTTTCATTTGTTTTTGTGGACAGGTGAGTGGGTGGTTCCAAGAATACAAAGGACTAACATTTGCAACATTCAGAGGAGCTGGGCATGCAGTGCCTTGCTTCAAACCAAGCAGTTCACTGGCTTTTTTCTCATCTTTTCTCCTTGGGGAAACCCCACCTTCCTCTAGATAAAAGTTTTTTTTGAGGATTTTGGTCTTAGTATTGATGTACTATATATATATATATATGAGCAGTGGTGCATGGGAGATGAGTTAAAACCCTAAACTACTATTGAGAATATAATAAGGCAAAATCAATAGGAATGCCTTCAGTTGTAAGGCAATGCTCCTTTTTTGTAGCAGAATAATCAATAATAAAGTGTCCCTTTTTGCACTATATTGTATTTATCTCATTACAAATATATAAATTGACAATATTTGATGACTAATTGCATAAAGCAATCGAAATGTCTTGTAATTTTGTGGATGAAAAATTTCATTAAGAGAATCCTATTCTCTTGTTTGTTAAATTCAACTTGATTTAATTTCGAAATTAATTAAAATTTAATAAGAATAATGAGATTATTGAATACCGAGAGTTTTTTAAAAAAATTGCTCTAACGTGTACGCATGAAATTTAAATTGTGATTCATATGTATATATAAAATTTAATTTTGATTCAATTGTACACATTTAAAGAAATGAATACATACATTTATTTTCATATTGAATTTTTTATAATTGTTTGTATATGTAATATATCAATGTAAAATGGTGTTAATTTGATAATATTGTTAGTGATTTGTAAAAATTGAATCAAATTAAAATTTCATATATAAAATCGTACAAAAACGAAGTTTATGTATGACATTGCACATTAGATCAAAGTTCATATATAGTTTTGATATTTATTCGAAAGTAAAAATCCTTGATTATGTTTGATATTGCAAGTTAGGCTGCTTTTGTTTCACTGGAAACAACTTACGAAAAATGATTTCTAGAAAATGAATTGATTTTATGGAAAAGCTTATATTTTTTTGATATTTAGATGATTCTGTGTAAAATATTTTTTGTTGTTTAGCAAATTTTCTTAAAATCATTTTCTAAAATTTGTTCTTTGTGAAATGAACATAACATAAACATATTTGTTACAAAATATTATAATACAATTTCCTTTTGACAATCGAAACTTATTTTATAATAAGATAATATTTTGTAATAATCAATATCATATATAAACTTGATAATAAATAATGTCTAATTAAAACTTAATTTAAATTAGATATATTATGTAAATGCCCAAATTTGCCCGTGCCCATAAAAAAAACCAAGAAACAGAATAAAAAATAATAAGCCCAAAAAAATTTACAAGCCCAAAAGAAAATTTATTACAAACCCAAAATACAAAACCCTAGCCCAAAAGTTACCAGCCCACAACCTAAACTAATTCAGAAACCCTAACACTGTGTTTGGTTCGCCGTATTACCCAATCCATTACGCCCCGATTACGTGCGTATTACATTACGCCCCTATTCCGGCGTTTGGTTCGCTGTAATAGGTATTACGCGCGTAATCGGTTACGCCCCTAATCCCCAAATTCCCGTGTTTTCCAATCCCTTCCCAAATCGCTGTATTAGCTATTACTTCCAGCCTCCCTCCCCATCTCTCTGTTTTACCCTCCCTCCCTACCCGACCCTCTCCTCTTCCGTCCTAATCATTTTCTCCTCCCATTTCCCACTGCTTCCGTTGATTATTCTGTCGTCATCGTTTCTTCTCGTCTCGGCGTCTAATTTCCCTTCCCCATTTCCTCCCAACCCTATCTGCGCCGCACACCAAAACTCTCTCTTTTTCTCTTCAATATATTCACAAAATTGGAAATTCCTGATAGCTTAATCCATTGAAAAAAGAGTGAAGCGTTTTTCGGGTCATCACGTAGCATCCAATATCAGGTGAGTTTTAATTCTGACCTAAAATAATCTGCCAATTGTAGTACATGTATCTCAATGTTTTTCCCAATTGTAGATAACCCCTCTGCATGCTTTTCTCTTTACTTTTTTAAGCTTAATCGTCACCTTAAGTGTTACCTGTTTTAGTTCCTACAAGTTAATTTCTGCTGAAATTGCTATTTTATTTTATTCATTGTTGCTTATTTCATCGAGATTATTGTGTATATGGATGCACTGCTTTTAAAGCTGCTTTCATTGGAATTATTGTATAATTGCGCTTGTGGCTTTTTACTCTTCAGTAGTTTAATGTTGATTTCATGGTTATGAATCTTTTATTCTTCAGTAGTTTTAGTTATAGAACAAGGTTATATTAGAAAAAGAACGAAGCATAAAACGAATATTAGACCAAAGAAAGAAAAAAGATGGCAACTGAACATTTGTAATCTGCAATTTTCTCTTTTACTTCCATTGTTGCCTCTGCATAATTTTCAACTTTACTTAAAAGGAAAGAAGAATATATTCCAATAGGGATTCAATTAAAAGGGTAGACCAAAAATGGAAAGGCAGAGATATTGGTCTGGGATTTTCATTTTGTAAAGCTAATTGATGATTGCTCAACTTGTCCACTATCAACCCCTATTTTCTGTCACCAATTAAAAGAAAAAAAAAAGAGTCAATGATTTCATCAAAAGATGTGGCTTTTTATTTGATATCATAGATGTTTGATCCTATTTTTATTAATAAAATTCATCAAAAGAACATTTTCCTTGTGCAAGAATTCTCCATTCAAGACTACCAGAATATATTCCATTTATATGGACAGTGACATAGCCATTAACAATGTCAACTAGAGTTTGCTTTTAAAAATATATAAATACCAAGAATTGTGTTCACCATTGGTGTGCATAAAAACTGAGAAGGAGAGAGGTCTTACATGATGAAAAGAGTCGTGTTTGGTAGCCAATGATGACTTGCCTGCATCTTTCAAAGAGGTTCAAAATCTCTGTATCAACCATGGAAAAGAACCAGAAGCTCTTTGTGAGGGTGCCAGGCAGTCACCTTAGCTAATCTAACAGGTTCTTGTCCCTCATGTTAGACTTTCTCTGCTTTGTCAATTATCTATCTGAAATTATTTATTTTTTATAAAAAAAGGGGTCATAGTCTGATATATGAACAAACTGGGAAGATTCTCAGGTACTCAAAACTTTGGTATAATATGAAATGACATGTATTTCTGAGTATTTGCATAATCCAAAATAATAGTAATACATTGAAGTGATTTTGATTGAAATGAAGTTTTTGTGTGTTCACTGATCAAAAAGTTATGATAATGAGGCCTTGGCATTGGATCATGATAAAAAGGTAACACTTGTATCATACTAATAAATTCTGCAAATTTACATCTTGTAGATGCCATCAAGTATTGGATGACTTTTTAAATATACAGTGAAATTCTGCTCATTATAAATATTATATACATATATACAGTGAAATTTTGCCTTGCGGACTTCATTTAAATTAAGAAAGCTTACAAAAGACACTCCCTTTCCATTTTTTGTTATTCTTTGCTATGAGTTGGAGAAAGAATAAACAGGAAACTGTTTGCAGATTTTGCTTTATTTTTTCTGTACAGTATGGGGCTTGGTTCTTTATTAGGAAGAATTATTGTAATGAAAAGAGGACACTTGCTCCTATCCTAACAGCCATTCCCTTTTTTAATGTTTAACAATGTTGCTTCTTTCTCTTTTAATTATCTCTTGGATACTGGCCAAGGAACATCAAATGATGATTACTTTGTTCGATGCTAAGCTTTGTCTTAACTATGAACCTCTAGAATCTAGATAATTGCATGCTATTGCTCATGCTATGAACTAGAAATTTTTGGTCATGTTTGATGATTGCATATCTAAAGCAAATGATGTTTCTCCTACATTCTTCAGCCAAATCATTGGCTAAATTAGCTTATCAATTGTTGTTGTCTCCTTTTGAAATTAGGTTTGATGGATAAATTATGAGCATCAAATCACTTTTGAAATTAGTTTGAATCTTTTTGCTCAGTTGATGATACATATGCCTGCATTGTGTTGTTTGCTAATGGGGATGAATGTGGGGGAATTAGAGGCCAGTGGTTTGTTATGTATTAACTGAGTGCAACTTACTACATGTAGGATGTTAGGCACTGAATTTACTTAATATGGTTGGTTTTATGGTTGTGCCATGACTGCTTCCAGCATTCTTGAAAAACAAAAGAAAAATTATTATCTAGTCTTCTCATATTGTAATGAAAAGAGGACACTTGCTGGTTCGGCCTTTTATTAGGAAGAAAAGGGATGTGAGAACTAATTACAAATAATGAGGGAAATGAGGAGGCAGTTCAGTGTAGGTTATTGAACTTGGAATTGGGTTTAATGGTTTGTCGCCTGGTATCATACAGAACAAAGAAAATCCAGTGAATCCTTTGAAAGCTATGCAATTGGACTTAATAGTTTCATAGTTCCCTCTTTTTGTGTTCCTGCTTATCAGTATCTGCTATAAGCCTATAACCAGTGGCTAAATGTTTTATTTTTCTTATGTTTTTGCAGTAAGAGAGAGGTTAATAAGAAAGTTCTCAAAGTTCCTGGAATAGTGCAGAAGGTAAGACTACTCTAGAAAGTTAACGGTCCATTTAAGTACTTAAAAGGTGATTGTTGCATAATTGTAAGTATTGATGATTGGTAGGCAAGGGGATTTAATAAACTATCTAGATACTGTTTTGATCGATATCATATTTAAAATATGGCTCATGGATGATGATTGGTGTATGGTTGTTCTGTGCTTTGATATACTATATTTAGCTATAGCATAAATATTTTCCCCAAAAAAAAAAGGTTGATCCGAGCACTTTTCTCATTACAGGTAACATTTTTCCAACACTTCCACATCGCAGTCGTCCCAGATTTGAGCATTACAGGTTAGTATTGATGTAGCAGGTTCTGTTGTTTCCCAAATGAATATGGTTTTGTTTGTATGTTTGTAATGCTCATTAAAGCTTTTGTTTGTATGGTTATGGTTATTGTTGCATGACCATTGTTCTTTTTGAATTTATCAGCCAAGTTATATGTTTTTACTATTAGGTAACATTTTTTTTAAAGAGCATTATGCCTACAAATCTTTTATGAGATAAATTTGTACATGTAAATGAGATAAAAGTTATATATTTTTTATGAAATTATATTACCATTTAAAATGTTATTATCTAGTTTTAAAACTTCAATTTCATTATTAAACTAAATCTTCATTCTTCATTTTATTTATTTTGAAATTAGAAAACCTTAACTAAACTAATCATCAATAAAAAAAATTTTCAATGATCAAACTTTGAACATGCTTTAAGTAACTAATCAATATATTTATACGATATCATTTTAGGTCAATTAATTTGGGTGATTTTAATTAACTAATCAATATATTTAAATGTCCAAATTATAATGAGTTTAGTTATAATCTAACAAATACCAACCTTCAAATTTTACCTCAATTAATTTTACCTCAATTATACATAATATATTAAAATTTAATATAAGTTTTTGAAGAAATTAAATGCTCATGGATTATAATTAACCTTTTATGCACGCAATACATGTTATTTAAAACAAATGTTAATTGATTCAAACATTATTTTTCCCCTATAATGGAAATAATGTTATCTTAATTATAAAAATGGATAAATGGACTGAAATTTATTATTGTCTAATTCTATCTTAGATTTTAAGTCAATTACATTATACATAAAATATTCCTCATTCATAATATGATTTCCCTATAATACATAAATTATAATTGTGAAAGTGTAAGGAAGTTTTTAAAATTAACGTATATATAATATGATAAATAAAATTATACAAATTTTACTTAAAAAGTCAAATTTGGCTGTTAAATTAATAAATTCTATAGAATTCTGAAATTTTAATAATAATAATTTTTTGATGAAAAAATGCTAAACATGTATTTTAAACTTGATACTAGACAGATAAGTAACAATTCTTGTAAAAAATAAGTCCTCTTCAAAGTTATATATATTTTTACAAAATGAAATTACCATTTAAAATGTTATAAAAGTTATAAAACTTCAATTTCATTATTAAACCAAATTCTCATTCTTCATTTTACTTATTTTGAAATAAGAAAACCTTAATTAAACTAATCATCAGTAATTAAATATACTCTTTCATTATTATTTGGGTGATTGATAAAGAAATGAAATTAAAGTTGCAACGATATCATTTAGTAGATAATTTTTTGCTTCGTGTGTTCTAAATTTGTGCTGTTTATTTTTATTTGATAATGTGTAATTGCAACTTCAATTCTTTGATAGTGTGTTCTAATTTTAAAATGTTGCAGTAATGGCTCGTCTGCCTTTAATTGCACAAAGTGTGAGGCGTAAAAGAATTAGTATTGCTGTGACAATATGGTTGGAAATCTGTAGAATCGCGATTTGGTTCTTATTTAGAATGGGTGCCAGCCTTAGCCTACATAGACCAAGGATTAGGTCCTATACCGTAGATTTTTATGCAAAACGGGATTATGTGAATAGGCTTGTATATGCTAGTGACGAGACCTGTATTGAACAAGTTAGGATGAATAGAGCTGCCTTTTTTAAATTATGTGAGATGTTAGAATCGATAGGGGGATTGAAGTCGACAAGGTTCATGCTTGTTGACGAGCAAGTAGCAATGTTTTTACATATCATCTCCCATCACCTGAAAAATCGAGTTATCAAGCATCACTTTAGAAGGTCCGGGGAAACTGTTAGCAGAGCATTTCATAGTGTTTTAAATGCTGTCATACGCTTGCAAGATGTGTTATTTAAAAACCCGGAGCCAATTACAGCCGATTCTTCTGACACAAGGTGGAAATGGTTTAAGGTATAGGACTAAGTTTTATATATAGCTTCAACAACATTTACTTGATTTAGATTTAAATTAGTATTCTAACTCAAGGTTTTATATCATGTGATATAGAATTGCTTAGGTGCTTTTGATGGAACCCACATCAAGATTAGGGTTCCAACAGTTGATAAACCTAGATATCGGACGCGAAAAGGTGACATAGCAACAAATATGCTAGGTGTTTGTACACCTGAGATGCAATTTGTTTATGTTCTTCCTGGTTGGGAAGGTTCAGTTGCTGATGGACGGTTTCTTCGAGATGCCATTAGTAGAAGACATGGATTAAAAGTTCCTCATGGTAAAGTGTATAGTTAGAGGACTTTGATTTATTCATTAAGATCACACTTTGTGTGCTGAATTAATCATTTTTTAATATGAAACTTATTTTATAGGTTGTTATTATCTAGTTGATGCTGGATACACAAATTGTGAGGAATTTCTTGCACCATTTAGAGGACAACGATATCATTTGAACGAGTGGCGTCAGGGTTATCAGCCAAGTTCTCCGCAAGAGTTTTTTAATATGAAACATGCCTCAGCACGTAATGTCATTGAAAGATGCTTTGGCTTATTAAAACTTAGATGGGGAATACTTAGGAGTCCATCGTTCTATCCTGTAAGGGTGCACAATAGAATTATTATTGCATGTTGTTTGCTCCATAATTTTATTCGAACCCATATGAGTAGTGATCCCATTGAAGCGGAGGTGGGAGAAGGATTACCTACAATTAATGTGGTGGATGACGATGAACCGAATATCACAAATATTCATCCATCGGATGCTTGGGCTACTTGGAGGATGGAACTAGCCAACCAAATGTTCGATGAATGGCAAGCATCTAGAAATTAGTTTGTGAAACTTTTGTGAAACTTTTGTATTGATTTTGTATTGTACTAAACTACAGAAATTATAATATAATTTCTTCTAATTCAGCATGTGTTATAATTTTAAATTTTTTGTGCTATGGAACTTTTGATTCATGATATTCAACTTAATTACTTAGATTTTATAAAGTGTTGACCTTTTGAATCATGATATTAAAATAGTAATTAATATAATTTTTTTTTTGTTCTTAAGATCATTATGTCAGGTGTTCCAGAATCAAATGCTCAAGCTTCTCGAGGAAGCAAAAGAAAATGGGTTCCCGAGGAAGATGCAGCATTAGTTTCCAGCATGGTGGACCTGCACAATGTTGGAACATTTAATGCTGATACTGGGTTCAAAGCCGGTTATTTGAACGAGTTGGAAAGAATGCTACAAACGGTTTTACCAAATGCAATGTTGAAGGCGAAACCTAATATTGAATCAAGGATTAGGTTACTTAAAAGGGAGTGGTCAATCGTCTACGACATGCTTAATGGCCAAAACAATAGCGGTTTTGGTTGGGACGAGCATAGGCAGCTCGTTGTTGCTGAAGATGCGGTTTGGGAGTCCTATTTAAAGGTAAGATTATTTCAAGTCTTTATTATATTATTTTTACCAAACTTACGACTAATATGATTTCCTCATTTTTTTAGAGTCACAAAGAAGCCGCCCAATTCAGATTTCGTACTTTCCCTTACTATGACCAGCTTACTACCATATACGCAAGAGATCGAGCAACTGGGAGAGATGCTCAAACAGCTGCTGATGTTCTTGAAGAAATACATGCTGATGATGAACGTACTACAGATATGAATGAAGAGAGAAACACATTCTATGACTGCGAAGCTGACGTCTCTTTAGATGACATGGATGTTTCTGGTACGGATCCGCGAAGAGATCGAGACCAAGGGGGTTCCTCATCTTCAAACAAGAGAAAGAAGAAATCTGATGCTCGTGATAATGTGTTTTCTTCATTTAATGAGGCTGCCACTTTGTTCGGGGAGAAAATCCAGGCCGTTGGCGATCAAATCAGTAGGAGTTTTGCCTCCGAGGTGGTAGTTCAGCAGAAGTCAGAACAACATATGGAAGAGAGAGCTTCAAATTTATATTCAGCCTTATGGTCAATTGAAGGTTTAACCGACGATCAGCGATATGATGCATTGAGTAAAATTCCCGACCATCCAACTCAAATGATCGTTTTCTTTAGTTTACCTTCAGTTGCCCGATTGGAATGGGTTAGGAGATTTCTTTCTTACCATTAAATATCAATGTTCAAACTTTTTGATGTTGTAAAACTATATAACATATGGATTTTAATGTACAATTTCATTTTCATCTAACCTTTTCTTAATATAAGTTAATTATGTTTATGCATAATATAATTCTCAAGTTATATATTGATTTTAGTAAATTCATATAAGAACATTTTATTATTAAGAATTTTATGAAATTATATATCACTATATAATTATATTTAATATTAATTATTTTAAATTGTATAAATTCATATAAGAAAATTTTTATTATCAAGAATTTTATGAAATTATATATTATTATTAAATTATATGTAATAATTATTATTTTAAATTATACAAATTCATAAACTATAATCATATTAGTTATAATAATTTTAAATTTTATTAAATCATATATTTAATTAAATCATATTTAATATTAATTATTTGAAATTTTCTTTTATAGTATCATATATTATGATTTGAGTAAATTCATAGAAGAATTTTATTTATTAAGAATTTTATTAAATTATATATTTTAATTATAATATATTTAATAATTATTATGTTAATTTATATTTTACAGTATCATATATTATGATTTGAGTAAATTCATATTAAATTATATATTTTAATTATAATATATTTAATAATAATTATGTTTAAATATGATTAAATTATTTATTATTGATATTAATCTTATTAAAATTTAAATAACAATAACAATAATAATTTACCAAAACAAATTTATGCTAATTATTAAGAATTTTATTAAATTATATATTTTAATTAAAATATATTTAATAATAATTATGTTTAAATATGATT
This sequence comes from Gossypium hirsutum, assembly GCF_007990345.1. Taxonomy (NCBI): domain Eukaryota; kingdom Viridiplantae; phylum Streptophyta; class Magnoliopsida; order Malvales; family Malvaceae; genus Gossypium; species Gossypium hirsutum. Next base: position 2,112,072 of record NC_053446.1, read on the forward strand.
AAATTATTTATTATTGATAATAATAATCTTATTAAAATTTAAATAACAATAACAATAATCATTTACCAAAACAAATTTCTGCTAAGGGTATTCTAGTCATTTTAGTTTTTTCATTATGCTATTACACCTCTATTACACTCAACCAAACACAGGATTACTATTACGCCTCTATTCCATTACATTCAACCAAACAGTTGATTTGCTATTACACAGCTTTTCCATTACACCTCTATTCCATTACACCTCTATTCCATTACACCTCTAATCCAATACACCTCTAATCCAATACAGCGAACCAAACGTGCTGTAAGTTCCCCATGTGCGCCGCACCCCTCCCCTTGATCGCGCCGCCCGCGCCTCACCCCGAGGTCTGACCCCTCCTCTGTTGTCTTGCACCAAAATGGCAAATGTGCCTCTTCTCCGCCTCCGTGAACACCTACAAACAAAGCAAAAAAAGGACAGAAGCAGCGCAAGAAATGGAAAAAAGCAGTAGAGGTACACTAGCAAATAGTGTAATATGGCTATAAAAGCCACAACCAATTTGTAATATGGGACAAAAAAATATACAAAAAAGCAGAGAGTTTGAAATAGATTCAAATATCAAAAGGTACTCTTTTTTTTTAAATAGATAAATAAAAAATAGTAAAAACTTACCTGTCGGCTCATCTTCCCTCGTCGTCGAACATTGCCGGCATCTGATGAGGATTTAAAAGGCGACGAGGGCTCGTTTTTATTCTTGCGTATTATTTTCTTTTCTTTTCTTGATTTCTAAACCAAAAATTTGATTTAAAAGTTTTAAAAAAGGGGAGGTTGAAAAAGGGCTGAAAAGGCCCGTTTTGTGTAGCTCCGGCAACCGGCGTTTTGACATTAACCTAAGACCCAACCTGATAGCATTTAAGATCTGCGTGTTTTTAAACAAAATGGTCTATTTGCTTTATGGGTCCTTCCGCTTTTGGACTCCTTTTCAATCTGGTCCTATCTGTTTTATATATTTAAATTTTTCCGCATAATTTTTTTTGTTTCATTTTGGTCCATATTGAAATGGCGCACTTTGAGGACTGGGAATAATTTCCCATCTAATCCCTGTACCTTTGCGCGCATTTTATTTTGGCCCTTCCTTCTGCCTTTTCTTTTTTTCTTTTTACAATCTATCCCTAAAATTCGTTTAAATGGCGACTTAATCCTTAGTTATTTAATTTCAACCATTGATATATGTTTTTATATGTTTTGTTTATTTATTTATCTATTTATTATCTTATATTCTTTATATATATTAAAAATTATAATGTTTATATTTTCTTTATTTAAATACTTGTTGTTCGTATTATTTTATCCTTACTACTATTATTTATTAATCCATTTATATTATTATATTTTGTATATATTTAAAGTGAGATTATTACATTTTTCTACTTGTACATTTTTCCTTATTTATTATTGTTATTATATTACTTTTTTTATCTCGTTTTTACTATTTTGTCACTTCTTTTATCATCCTCGCATTATTTATGCTTATATTTAAGAATTTATTTAATTTAAATAAGGAAATTATCTACTCCATCCGACTAGTTCCGGGTTCGAGTCCCTGGCAACCCATTTTTATTATCATATCGAACGCTATTCCTATTTATTATCATATCAAAACGCTATTCCTAATAGAAGCTAGGAATGATTTGGATATATATCATATGTATATCAATCCATAGTTTCTTTTTCTAACTTAAGAAAAAAAATGATAAATCTAGATACGATCCTAGATGTATATTTTCTATTTGATATTGGTTGACACGGGTATATAAGAGGCATCTAGCATTTTATTTCTTTTGTTCATATTACTTTATTTATTTTATTAGTAATGACACGAATTAATATCCTTATTATGGTTATAATTATATTATTAGTATTATAGTATTCATTTATTTACCCATTGTTTATCGTCTTACCCATACAAGCTTTTTAAATTATCTCAATGTCGTTATATCATACATTAGGATTAAATATTTATTCATTTGTATGTATGCCCGAATAAGTTAAAATGCCTATCTCTATAAGCATCATGTTCGTTTTTTGCACAATGAATAAAAAGAAAATTTTAAATTGAAACGACGTTCATTATTTTTGGAATTAGAAAAGTCGTGTTCCTAACTTACGGAATATGTCTTCTTTCTAAAACCGAGATAATCGAATATATTTTAAAATAAATAAATTTTTTAACGTTTATTCTCGTTTTCGGGGATTTAAGGCATTGTGTCCTAACTTACGGGACGTGATCCCTTTTCTCGATTAACTTGAAACAAACCCCTTTTCGTGAAAATGAACTTAGTTAAGTAATGTTTTAATAAAATATCGTATTTTAAAAGCTCTTCAAATTTTCAATTTTCGACACTAAAGACACCAAATAATCAACTAGGTACCAATTTTGGGTGTAACGAATGTGCTAATCATTCCTCATTCGTAACCGACTCCTGAATCCATTTTCTAAATTTTTTGTAGACCAAAAAATATTATTTAAATAAATCAAACATCTTATTAAAACAATCAAATTATGAGGTGACCCGATCACGTTTCATAAAAAAATGATTGGTGGCGACTCCATTTTCGTTTTTAAATAAAAAGTAGATTTCAAAAAAATGGTTTTGACATATATATATATGAGAGTATTTATTGACACATCGGAGTTGTAAGAGATAAATGAAACTAAGCATTATTAAAACAAATAATCATAGTTATATAATTAAAATATTCATATTTTATACTAGGTTAAAAAAAATCATAAGTCCTTGTATTCTTTGTAAATTTGAAATTTAGTTCCTGTATTTCTATTTTTGGGAATTTAGTCCTACTTTTTAGATTTCAAATTTTAGGTCCAACTATTAACGCGATTAAAAATATTTTATTAAATTCATGTTCATTACAATGTCATTTTTTAATTACATGACTACCAGATGAGTATTTTTCATTTAAAATGTCACATCAATAAAATTGAAAAAAAATAGTGTTAACAATTAGACCTAATTTTTAAATATGAAAGGTAGAGGGACTAAATTCCTTAAAATAAATTTACAAGGACTGAACTCTAAATTTTTAAAGAGTACATAGACTTATGAAATATTTTAACCTTTTATACTATAAAACATTTATTACTAATACATATCATTATAGTATATATATTTATTATTAAAATATTAGTATAAATATTTTTCAATAATACATGAAGAATATTATTTAAATTTTAAAATTATTATTTTTAAAATTTATTATTAAAATAAAATAATTTATTACAATAATAAATTATTTATATTATTAAATATAAATAAATATGTATGTTCAATAATATTGAAAATTACTATTGGATATTAATATTTTAATATTTTTAAAATTAAAATTAAAGATTTAATAATAATAATCGGTAATTTAAGTTAATATTTATAGAAAAATAAAATTACTCATAAATGAGCTCTTTTAAGGAAAATGACTTATGCTTTTTAGAAAAGTATGTCATTTTACAAGAAAAAAGTTTATTTTTCATTGATCTGTAAGTCATTTTTCGTTAATCAAGTTGATTTATATGAAACAAATATAGAAAAATATTTTCTAAGAAACAAACGTACCCTTATTAAATGGAAGTTATGAAATTACGAAGAAATTAATATCTTTTACTGTATTTAAATTAAAAGTAACTATTTTTCACAAAACTACCCATTTGATGAACCCTCAACCGTAATATTTTTCCAAAAATGTTCATCTACGTAATTGTGTGACATATTTAAGGTATTTTAGAAAATTAGTATATTGATTTATATATTTTTTAAAGTAAAGAAATATTTGTCATTTGTTGATAAAAATAAAATACAGTTGTTAAATAAGTGGCCCATTTACAAATCAATGGATGGGCTTGTGTTGATCAACAGAAAAGGTTTTTGATTAAATTTGGGCTTTATCCTGAGAAAACAAAAAATGATCTAATTTGATTTTAACCCTTCTATAATGCTATACTTTTTAATTTAATATCTCTACTTTAATGACATAATTTAATTTTAGTTTCAAATTGATAACATTAATTTTGATCTATCTATTATGTTGAATATTTAAATTTAGTCCACCTACTTCAATGACATAATTTATATTTTTATAAAATTATTAGTAGGTTTAAATTGATAAATAAAACCGTTAAATTTTTTTGTTAGATATAATAAATTTATATGTCAATTAAATGTTTAACACTATATTTAAATAAAATTTCACAAAATTATTTTAACGATTAACAATGTTATCAATTTGAACCTACTAATAACATTACATAAGTAGAGAGGATCAAATTGTATCAAATTAAAGTGGAAGATCAAACGTAAAGTTTCAGCATAGTAGAGGGACTAAAATCACAATTACACCAAAACAAAATTACATAATTCAAAGCCAGAAGTTGCAATTTTGAAGCAAGAAACAATGATCCAAGCCCTAAAATCATGATACATCAAGAAATTATATATATATATCTTTGAACATTTAAGATTTTTTCTGAGATTAAATTCTTTGAAGAAAAAAAAACTTAATGTATTTAAGAGCTTCTCTCCTTCAGCCTCTAACTGGTGTCATAATATACATCTTGCAAGCATGTCCAGCAACATATGCACCCATTCTATAACGCTTATTCATTGAAACAAATGAGTGCTGCAATAAAAACATCACAAAAGAACATGTCAATAATCCATTAGTTTAAAGTTCAAACCATTGAAAAGGACTAAATCGTACTTTCCATAAGTCTCGAATGGCAACCAGAGTGGACGGGGAGAGTCCGATTTCCCTCCATTTTACTGATATGATTGCCCTAGCTTGGCTTCTATTCCATAACACCACCACCACCCTTTTCCCTGATAAAGGCCCTGCCCATACCTGTGTAGATTTTTTATGAGGAAATCCGAAAGTGTGATCAAGTTGTGTGCTCGAAACGGTTTACCTCTAGGCCTCCATTGGATCGTATTTTCCTCCCTTGAACTCCTAGGGAGTCTTGGTTAACATCAATCACTTCCTTGTTTCCAAGAATGGTTAGAGTCTCTTTGCTCGCAGATCGAACATCGCATCCAATTAGGAGAGGAGCCTGGTGATGAAAAGAATTTTTTAGTATGTGATCACTAGGGGTTTATGTGTACAAGGAGGAATTGAGAGACAGATACCTTCATAAGAGCCCATATACTGAAATGAGACCGGTATTCCTCGATGTTCATCCCTCCATTTCCCACTTCCAGCATGTCGGGATCTTGTGTGAATTTTAAATTATGGCTTAAATTAATGAAATATCACTTTAACATCACTATAACTTGCATGTGCATGTATGTATGTGTGTGTGTGTGTGTGCGCGCGCGCTCGCGCGACTGTACTATAACATCACTATAACTTGCGCGTGTGCGTGTGTATGCATGTGTGTCTGTCTGTCTGTCTGTATGCAAGAAGTTAGAAATTTGCAGCTACCATTCCACCTGCCAGGACCAGCATATCTCCCCCAAATGTTGTTCGAATCTGCTATTGATGTTATACTAGAAAAAGAAAAAGAAAAAGAAATGAATTGTGAAAACAACTAATTCAATGGTTCATCGAGAATCATAAACGGTCAACCAGTTTATGTATATGTGAACGAACCTTGCCCATGTATCGTTGATATCCCCGGCAGTCCTCCAAGTATGGCCATAAGAACCGGCCCATTTTGCCGGATCCTCTTGTCCCCTACAAAATTACAGTTCTTAAAATTTTGCAAAAAGCTGATGACATAAACTTCATATGCACATATGACATACCATTCACATAAAGAGAAAAGGATCGGCCTACCAGCATTTCTTAATGCACGACTCATCGCAGCATATCTTTTCACAAAACAAAATTACATGTCTGTCACATAACATCAAATGTTCTTTAACTTTGTAATAAACTCGAGTGATGAATGAGACTACCTCGTTTGAGGTTTCGAACCGTCATTATAGCAGTTGTCGTACTTTAAGTAATCGACCCCCTGCGAAAATAACCACACTATTGGCCTGAATCCTGCATTTTAAGCAAATTCTATAGTTGCAAATGTAAAGATACGAACCCATTCAGCAAAAGTTCTTGCATCTTGATATTCATGCCCGAGTGAGCCCGGCATTTTGTTACTGCAGGTTCTTTTACTGCGGAGATCAAACAAGGTTTCCAAATGTTCAAACGGTTCAACTATTATTTATTTTGTAAGCTGACCAAAATATAAAATTTGTACACGTTTTCATTTACCCCGCATCAGCATATATTCCAAGTTTCAAGCCTTTGGAATGAACATAATCTGCAAGGGCTTTAATGCCGGAAGGAAATGTAGAGGCTTTGGCCCTTAAATTACCCGCGTTGTCTCTTTCTCCCTCGGCCCAACAATCATCTGCTTTCGTATAACCGATAAGGAAAATAGTGAAAACTCATGCAATCACCATTAAAGCATAAAGAAGAAAAAAACTTGTTTTGGATTCATACCGAGATTTACATACTTGTATCCGAGTCTTGCCAAACCGGTTGAAACAATAGCATCCGCTGTTCTTGGCAGGGGGGGTAGTCATAAAAGAATGTCAAAATTAACATTCTTGAAACACTTACGTGTTTCGATTTTATTCGGTTTGAATCCTAAGTTCATAACATAAACCGAATTCCATATTTCCAGCAAGTTCAAGATTGTCAAAGAAAAACAGAGGAAATAGTTCAGTTGTCCCCTTAAAGTTCATTAAAACAGTAATAGAATGCAGAGGCAAAATCTATGTTGTTCGGACTCTTCATTTTTCTTGAAGCACCAGTGTTTGACAGATGGATATTACATGGAAAACCTTTGAAAAATGAAAATTCTTACGATATTCGTGTCAAATGCACACCCATATTTGACACTCACACCCAAGTCCGAATAACATAGGGCAAAATTCACTATGCCAACTAACAATTGACAGCTAGGGATCACACAATGATAAGTTGCTCAGACTCTTCATTTTTCTTGAAGCACTCGTGTCGGACACATGGATATTACATAGAAAACCTTTGAAAAGCCTGATGATACTCTCGTTAAATACAAACCCATATTTGACACTTACACCAGAGTCAGAGTAACGTAAGGGCAAAATTAACTATGTCAACTGACAATTGACAGCAAGCGGTCACACAATGCTATGTTGCTCATACTCTTCATTTTTCTTGAAGCACTCGTGTTTGATATATGTATATTACATGGAAAACCTTTGAAAAGTCTAACGATACTCGTGTTAAATACATACCCATTTTTGACACTCACACCCAAGTCCGAGTAACATAGGGCAAAATTCACTATGTCAACTAACAAATCGACAGCAAGGGATCATCACACAAGATTTTTAGAAAACAATAAATAAATAACCCCAACAACCAAATGATGAAAGAATTTGAAATTCAAAGTCAGTGTATCAAAAACTAAATGCAGACAAAAATTCACCAACTTTTAAATGCATTGAATAATTTACATGGTCCTTATTCAAGGAAAGTAAAGAATTAAGGGTCTTCATTTCAAACATCTATGTGTTGGACTAATTCAGAACCCTAATAAAGAAGTGTTAAGTATAGAATTCATGGATATGTTCATTCACTTTTAAGCATGAATATTTTATTTTTATTACAAGCAAACAATTATATTACGGGGATCAAACCCTGTACCTTGTGCCAATCAACTTGAAACCGGCTAACCATGCAAATAGCAAAGTCATCCAAAGTTTCAAACCCTAATTAATTACTGTAATAGAAAGAACACTGAGGAATATTCAAAGTCAAAAAAACAAAACGAAAAGTATAAATTAGATTTAAAGGCTGTAAACAGCGTAGTGGTGATGATGGTGGTCTCAAGCATCAGTTGATTCTATTCACTATTTTTCAGCAACAAAATACCAATCAAATTAACGAATAAGCATGCATGATCCAAGTCCAATATTGAATTTAATTAATGCTCAACTGCAAGTTTTAAAATTTTGGGTTTTTGAAGTTGAAAATCTTAGCAAGTACTTGAATACAAATTCTGGGTTTTATTTAATAAAAATTAGGGTCTTCATTTCAAACATAATATAAGGAAACTTATCAAATCTGTAATTAAATTTCAAGAATTTCTTGATTGGACTGATTCAGATCCTAATAAACAAGTGTGCAGGCAATTCATGGGCATTTTTCAGTCGTGTCAAGCATTTCAAACCAGAATTAATTACTGTAATAGAAAGAACACTGAAACACTGTTTATAAAAGGGTATTATGAAATTATCTACTGTTGGAATATTCAAAGTCAAAAAACTAAGAAAATGGAAGTATAAATTAGATTTGAAGGCTGGAAACTGCATGGTGATGGCGGTGGTTAAAGCATCTGTTGATTCTACTATACCAATCAAATTAATGGATAAGCATGCATGATCCAACTCCAATATTGAATTTAATTAATGCTCAAGCGCAAGTTTTAAAATTTTGGGTATTTGAAGTTGAAAATCTTAGCAAGTACTTAAATGCAAATTCTGGGTTTTATTTAATTAAAATGAAAATGACTATATATAAATAATTAGAGTAAGCTAAGAAGCTTACCAGTACTTTTTATAGTCTTCTCGTCTATATCACAATGAAAGTGATTCCAGCTATTCCACCTGCAAACAATGATAAAATTAATCACCTTTTTTTTTATAAAATATGAAGGCTTTAAAAAGAAAAGTGAAAGAATTGATACCCCATTGGAGGGGTACGAGCAACCCCATTGGCAAGAAGGGAATGAGTGTAAGCTTGTTGGCTTCTGTGAGTGGAGTTCACTGGACTTGATGCAGTCACTTGGTGGACATGCCATAGTAGGTGAAAAAGAGAGGCAAAAAGGAAGGGCATTGTCAATCCCATACTGTATAGAGAGAGGGGTAAAGATGGATGATGGGAAATGAAAAATGGAGAGATTGAATTAAAAAGGTGGAGAAGAAATGGGGAAATGGAGATGGGAAGAGGACAGTCCTTTAAACAGGGCATGCATGAGGTGGCTGTCTGGTTTGGGTTGTCGGTTGGGGCACAATCTTCTTAATTATGATCTTTGCTTTTACAGCTAAACTAGATTTTGTGGGACCGTTCTAACCTTTTGAACCGGATTTATGGCCCGGAGAAAGGTATTAAATTAATTGATTCGGGAGACAATATAGATAGGTTAAATTAGATAGATGATCTATATTTTAATTTTAATTTTAATTTTTATAATTTTTAATGATTTATTTAATAAAACTAAACAGATTGATTAGACTAACAAATCAATAATTTAATCGATTTGATCACCAATCCTATTCTAAAAACTTTGATCTCGAATAAAACCAAAGTAAGGCAGGGATAGGGTAGTAAATGAAAATATTTGGAGGCAAACTAGAGGATATAACAAAGGATTTAAGTACAAATAAATTCAAAAATAATTTAAATATAATTGGAAAAATTACCTCTTTGATTTCTCTTAATTTTGATATTAAGTAAATTGGTTCCTCTAAAAAAAATAGATCAATTTAATCATTGTCAATTTTATAAGTTAATAATTAAGAATAATTAATTACAATATTTTCTATAAAAAAATTATAGTGATAATGTTTTTATCAATTGTATACAATTTTTATCGATATAATAAATTATTTTTCCTTCCATATTTATATATTTTTGTGAAAATATTGACATTATATATAAATAATTTACGTTCAATTTATTAAATTAAGGAAAAATTAACAGGATGCGTAAACTCTAAGAGCTAAATTTGTTATTATACCAATAAAAATATGTACAATTGATAAGAAATATCAACGTCGTGATTAATTATCTTTAGTTGCTCACTTTTGAAATTAACAAGATTCAATTGCTCTGATTTTTTAGAGGTACCAATTTGTTCAATATCAAAATTAAAAGGGACCAAAAAACTCTTTTTACCAACATAATTCATCATAGTGAGAAGGTCTCGTTCGCTTGTTTGTTTAAAACTATATAAGTTTGTGTTTGCTTGTTTTACATAAATGAACTTGTCGATGAAGATTAAACAAATATGTTATATTTTTGTGAACGTATTCATGAATATATCATTGAAGTGAATAATTAGAAATCTAATCAAGAATAATAATTTTACGAGAGTGATTCACTTATGTTGATGTAAAACTCAAATAATTTTATATATTTTTATAGTTTTTATATGATTAATATTTTATAAATTTTACTTTCATATTTTATTCAAATCATTATAAATTAAGATTTTTTTTCCTTTTTAATGAGATTTTCATATCTTCAACCATAGTTATCACTCTTGAGGAAAAAAATATTACATAAATTTAAAAAATATACTCAAGGATTTTTATAACAATTTTTTTTCTTATAACCTAAAATTATTGTAATCAGACAATGGAAAAAATTTATTAAAATCGATCGTATTCCACATTTTTAAATTATTTATATTAAAGTCGGTTGAGTTTTAGTTCGATGAGCATGAACATTGTTGCTAATGTAGGAGGACATGGGTTCGAGTGTGCTGAAGCACATTATCCTCATATTTATAAATTGGAGAGGAACTATGAATAATTCTAGGCATTATATCAAAAAACAGATACGATCAGTACTCGTGTAAGATATTTTATTTCATTTTTGTGAACCAAGATCGCAAAATTACAGCTGACAAAGTAACAGTAATGAATAGAGACTGTCAGGTGTGTATTAACAAAATTAATTAAAAACCAATAGATAATTAATTTAGTGAATGAAATCTAAAACTAGCTGTATTAATTAAAAAATAAATAGATAATTAATCAATGCCTCTAATTTAAAATTATTGCCGGCCTAAATAAGTAAATATAATGTTTGACAGGATTATTATGGTCCAACATTTTGAGTCAAAGAAACTCCCAATAATAAATAAAAATCATTATTATGAAATATTCATCTAAATAAAGTCTCCACATTTAATTAACTTTAGTTCGATTGACGTTTGTATTGTTGTCAGTACAATAGGATGTGGATTCGAGTGCGCTGAAACGCATTATCCTCTTATTTAAGGGTTGAGGAGGGGCTATGCCTAGTTCTATACATTGTATAAAAAGAGTAGATTTGATGAGAACATATAATGAGATTAATGTTAAAAAATTAACTCTTCTTCATATTTTCATAAATTTTCATATTCAAATTTTGAACTTTTTTGAATTTGGAAAATTTTGAGGGATAGGATTTTCAATAATCAAAGTTTTGTCGAGAGCTCTGATAGGTTCAAATAATGGGAATGTTTTGTAGTGCCTGAAAATATAAAACCGTGTGAAATCGAAGGGTTTGCATGCAGTTGGACTTGGCTCCATGACTTATGGCATCGAGAAACTCTTCAATTTTACGGTTCTCGTTTGTCAAGGCACTGCAAGCAATTTCACAGTTGTATATTTATTATGTATTTGTATAGTTTTCAGAAGGATTAAATCCACATTTTTATCATTTTTGTGGGAGGTCAAACTATAATTTTACCATTTATTAACTTATAATTTTATAAAATTTGAGGGCTTAAAGCATAATTCCCCATTTTATAGAGGCTAGGGCCTGTACCTTAGGCGATTTATAAAACGAAAGTAACTAAAAAAAATCGAAAGTACATAATAGCCACAAAAAAGCAAAGCATGCCAAGTGCTTGAGTAAATTGCTCTCAATATATTCTTTAATTCAAAGAATAAGATAAAATGGATGATTACAAATGACGGGGGAGGCCTCTATTTATAGTTGAGCTCCCCCAAAACTAATGGTACAAATTGAATTACATTGACAGACATGATCAAAGTCTATCTACAATTAAGGGATTTACATAATCTCAAAATATTACACAATCAAATCTTATCATTTTATAATCTCCTACAATCTTCTAATATTACTTTTTATATTTACTGAGGTAGACCTAATTTATCATAAGTGTTTCACTGAGCCACTAAGGCTTCAAGTAAATGGGTTTTGTCACTTGTTTTTCGAATCGAGCCAATTCAAATGGGTCTAATGAGTCCTATTTAATAAATTAACCTCCATGAGACGCTTTTTGTGCAATGGTCACGGGTTTTGAATCGCAACCGATGACACTTTAAGGTGCTTCCACTCTATGAACTCGTTAAGTCTGTTAGCAAAGTTGGAAAACAAAACCCCAACTGAGGACAATACATAATTAGGTAAACTACAAAAATAGTTACTTTTGTTTGCCTCAGATTATATTTTAGTTAATTATGTTTAAAATGTTATATTTTAGTCACTTACGTTATCATTTTGTTACGAAATGGTTACTCTACCGTTAAGCTCCGTTACCTCCCTAACAGTGGTCCTACGTGGCAGTCCAAATTAAATTTATTTAATTAAAAATCTATTTTCATCCCAACAAATGGACATCCAAGTTGGCATTTAGAACCCATTTGGACTGCCACGTAAGACTATTGTTAGGGAGGTAACGGAGTTTAACAGTACAGTGGTCACTTCTTAACAAAATGATAACGTAAGTGACTAAAATGTAGCATTTCAATACATAAGTGACTAAAATATAATCCGAATCAAACAAAAGTGACCATTTTTATAATTTACCCTACATAATTTATATTATATACTCCTTGATTTATGAACTCATAAGATTTTCTATTGAGCCAAAACATATCAACAAAAATCAAAGAACAATTTTTCAATAAGGGTAAATATACTTTTTGGTATCTAAATTTGACTTCAATGTTCAAATTGATAATATATTTTTTTAAATCGATACCCGAATTTGACTTCTATCATACATTTTAATTCATTTTTGTAACCTCTTAAAATTAAATAATATAAGTCAATCAAGTTCAAACACATAGCACACATGTCACATTATCAGTTAATGGACCATCCATATACAACTTAATCAATCCACATCATCCAATTTTAATGAGATTACAAAAAGTAGATCAAAATGTAAGGTGAAAGCCAATTTCAAGTATCAATTTGAATAAAAAAAATATAAATATCAATTTAAATATTAAAATTAAATTTAAGTATAAAAAATATATTTACCCTTTAATTAAATATTGCACTTTGCATGTTATGTATATATACACTATGTTAGTAGCAGAAATAAGTTTAGAAATTAAAATAATCACATCCTAATTTGATTTTCTTATTTATTTTATTTCTCCTTTTCTGCAATTAAAAATGGAATATAGAAAAAGCTAATGCAAATCACAGGAACTGTTGCCATCATTTCTCAGAAATTACTTAAATTGCATGGTCGAAGGACTTGACTTGATTTTACCCTCTACTTCACTCATTTTTCAACCTCAAAGTCAACGCCGACATATCTTCTCCTATTACTCAATATTTTGTCAACGTTGACATTTTAAGTTTAAATTTCTTTTTCTACATAAATCGGTAATTTCTTTTCTCGTTATGCTTCATTGATTGGTAAGAAATGGGAGAAATTTCTGGGTAGAATGAAATTACAAACTATTATTAATATTAGGTTAATAAGCATGAAATTACATGATTTTCTTTTTTGGATCGATAATCAGACTTATAATAGAATAAATTTAGATAAATCTAAGAATTTACACACGCGCATGCTAGATAAGCACGGTGAGCCTCAATATCGATACTATTAGTTAAGTTCTTATGTCACCCATTAATCAAATTTCAATCCATTCGAGAAATGACAAAAAAAAAACTCATTTTTCATAAAATAATAAATATTATTACAAGAATAATTTTATCTTCTCATAATTTTATATAAATATTAAAAAAAACAGTGTTTTCCAAATTAAATTAGCCACGTTTTGTTAAAACCTCTTCGGTCGCCAAGAGTGCTTTGTCGAAAAATCCTAGAGAGTGCAGTAGATTCTGTAGTTTGGGATGGAGGAAAGTGGTGGTGATGATAGAGGGGGGAGGGATGAGATTTCCCTTTTAGCAGAAGAACTTATTCAATTATCGGTAAAGGAATCGATGGTGGTGCCAACTGACAAGCCGACTCTGATTTGTACAATATGGACAGAGAAGTTTTACAATCCTGAAAGTTTTAAAGCGCAGATGAGAAGTATACGGAAGACAAAGAAAAACTTTGAGATTATGATTGTAGGGCAGAATTTATTTTTGTTGAAGTTTGATCTAGATGAGGATCTGGAGGCAATTATGGAAGGGAGACCATGGTTTTTTCGAAAGAGTGTTATTCTGTTTGACAGGTTAACTAAACGGATAGAGAGGGCTCAGATCCGTCTGACGTCATCACCGTTTTGGATAAAAATAGGTTCGTGTTTACCAGAGTTTGATAAGAATGATCTTCTACATGCCATTGGTGTTACGTTTGGGGGGGCTATCAGATCTGAAATCAATGGGAATTTATGCCGATTGAAGATTAATTTAGATGTGCGGAAACCCTTACGAAGAGGTATTTTTGTTTCAACCGAAAATTTTAATAAATCGTGGATTTCTTTTAAGTATGAGAAACTTCCTATGTTTTGTTTTGGCTGTGGAAGAATCGAACATAATCTCAAAGAATGTCATGTGCTAAACCCTGTTGAAAAAGAGAAAATAAAAAAAGATCCAAATTACACGTTGGCCTTAAAAGCAGAATCGAATTTTATTGGGAAGGAGAATATGAAATTTAACGCTTTTTCAAATAAGGTGAGGGTTTAGAGCTCCTATACAGGGGGTACAGAGTTGCTGTCAACCAATTTTATAACATCTATGGAGGAGAATAATACGGTTTGGATGAAAGCAGAGCCCATTGAAAAGCAAGAGGAAGCTTCTATAATAAGAGAAGATGACGAGCTGGATGAAAGCAAAATAAGACGGTTAATTTTTCAAATATTACAAAGAAGACAAGCTGGAAAAGAAGAGCTCAAATTTTCATGTTGAATCAAGAGAAGAGTGATAATGGTACAAGGAAGAGGAAAACCCCCGAAGAAGAAACTGATAGCTTCCGTATGGGGTTGGTGTATGATGAAAGGATAAAAAGATTGAAACAAGGGAAAGAGGGTCGTGAGAACGTTCTATCTGAAGCAACGTTGGATACTATGGTAGAGGAAGATGCTCCACAATTTATAGGATCAGCGGCTGCCAGTAGGTAAGCCGACCGAATACAATGAAAAGCATAAGCTGGAATGTCAGTGGATTGGGGAGTTCACAGGCAGTGAGAAGGCTGCGGTACTTTTTACAGCAGTATAATCCCCACATGGTCTTCTTAATGGAGACAAAAATTGATAAGCAACGTATGGATTAAGTTAGAAGGAGTTGTGAATATCTGAATGAGATTGACGTTGAAGCAGAGGGATCGCGAGGTGGTCTATGTTTAGCCTGGAAAGATGGTATAGAAGTGGCTCTAAGGAGTTTCTCTAAAAATCACATTGATGTCATGTTCAAAGAAGCAAGGGATAAAAAAGAATGGAGGTTTACAGGTTTCTCTGGTATACCTTACGCTTACAACAAAAGTGCTTCGTGGAATTTGGTGAAAAAAATGGGGGAAGATAAAATTCATCCATGGTTGGTGAGTGGGGACTTCAACGAAATTATGTATTCTTTTGAAAAGAAGTGAGGGGCACCAATGGAGGAGAAAAGAATTGAGGCATTCTGTGAGACTCTTGAAGAATGTCAGTTAGAAGACATGGGATATTCAGGGGCTTGGTTTACATGGGAAAGAGGTAACTTGCCTGAAACAGATAAGGGAAAGACTTGACAGGGGAGTTGTGAATGATAAATGGTGGCAACTTTTCCCAACGAGTTATATTCAACATTTACCTCAGTCAATGTCTGATCATTGCCCTCTTCTTCTAAACACAAATAGCGAAAACTCTCACAGGGGAAATTTAAATTTCAAATTTGAAGCATGGTGGATCATGGAAGAAACATTGGAAGAAAAAATTAAGGCATCATGGGGATCATCGGCAAACACAATAACGGAGAAACTCAAAAGATTACAATCTGATCTATTGGCATGGGCTAGATTAATCAAAAATGGGAGACAGATCAAAGAAAAAGCTCACAAAGGATCTTGATATCTTAATGGAGGAGGAGAGGGACGATGATACACTAAGCAAAATTATTGACACATGGGTTTTTCTAAATATGGAAATTGATAAAAATGAACTCTACTGGGAGCAAAGGGCTAGAGCAAATTGGCTTAAAGTAGGTGATAAGAATTCGGCCTTTTTCCATAAGTTTGACTCCTCCAGAAGGCGTATTAATACGATTTCTCGGCTGGAGATTGAAGGAGGAAGAGAGATTACTGAGTCAAGTCTGATCAACGAAACTGCTACCTCATTTTTTCAAAAGTTATTCACATCAACTGGAGTTGGGAATCTATCATATCTCTTAAATGGCATTGAAAATTGTATCTCTCCAGATGTTAATCGGGCATTACTATTAGCTTATTCTGAAGAGGCATTCAGCTTTAAAGGGAATAGGGCCTACTAAAGCACCAGGACCTGACGATTTCCGTCCTATATTTTTTCAAAAATTTTGGCACATAGTAGGGAAGGAGGTTACGAAGTTTTGTTTGGGAATTTGAAATTGTAACCAGAATCTAGATTCTATCAACCAAACAGAAATTGTGTTGATTCCAAAAATCCCAAATCCTACAAGTCTGGCCAATTTTAGACCTATAAGTTTGTGTTCGGTCCTTTATAAAATGGTGGCAAAAACAATTGCTAATCGACTTCAAGGAGTAATTGAGAAATGTATTGATGAAGCTCAGAGTGCATTTGTCCCAGGCAGATTGATTTCAGATAATGTGCTTTTGGCTCATGAGATTTTACATACTTTTCGGAATAAGCGAACAGGGAAAAAGGGATATATGGCAGTCAAGCTCGATATGAGCAAAGCCTATGATAGAGTTGAGTGGGTTTTTCTTAAAGAAGTAATGTTGAAAATGGGCTTTGTAGGGGAATGGGTGGAGTTAATCATGAAATGTATTAGTACAACGTCTTTTGCAGTGAATACAAATAGGGAAAGAGGAAGAATTTTTCAATTGACTAGGGGTTTACGTCAAGGAGATCCCCTTAGTCCTTTTCTTTTTTTATTTTGTAGTGAGGGTCTTTCATCCTTAATGCGTTTGGAAAATGAAGGAAGGTCTGATGAAAGGTGCAAAGGTTAGTACGAGAGGCCCGGAGATTTCACAACTCCTTTTTACAGACGATTGTATACTGTTCGGGGAAGCATCGAATAGGGGGCGAGAATTTTAAAGGGAATCCTACAGGAGTACGAAAGGTGTTCAGGTCAATGTGTCAATTTTGATAAATCTACTATTTTCTATAGTTCGAACACATCAAAAGAGAAGGAAAGCGAAGTCTTAACAATATTAGGGATAAGAAGATCAACAAATATGGAAAAGTACCTAGGCCTTCCTAATATAATTGGCAGACGGAAGAAGGAGTCCTTTCAAAATCTAAGAGAGAAGATTCAGTCTAGAATTAAAGGAAGTCTAGAATTCACAAGGGGGAAAGGAAGTTTTCATAAAATCAGTACTTCAAGCTATCCCAACCTATGCTATGTCCTGTTTTCTTTTACCAAAATCTCTTTGTGGGGAGTTTGAAAGCATTTTTGCTAATTTCTGGTGGCAGAAAGCACATGGGAAAAAGGGTATCCATTGGTGTCAGTGAAAGTATTTATGCCGATCTAAGGAATAAGGGGGAATGGGTTTTAGGAACATGGCACAATTTAACGTCTCACTTCTAGCTAAGCAAAGATGGAGAATTTTGAATAATCCAAACTCTTTGGTTGCGCAAGTTTTAAAAGCAAAATATTTTCCTGAGTGAAAATTTTTTTGATTCGCGTTTGAAATACAACTATTCGTATGCATGGAAGAGTATATGGGCTACGAAAGGCTTTTTAGAGAAGGGACTGTATTGGAAGGTGGGAAGGGGTACAAATATATCAGTTGTAAATGATGTTTGGATTCCTGATTTAAGTTTCACCAGATTATCATCTTTAGTTTATAATTTGAGTGATGTTAAAGTTGCTGAGTTAATTAACACTAATAGTAGACTGTGGAAAAAAGAGTTGATTGAGTCTACCTTTCCAGAAGAAGTAGCTGATAGGATTCTTCGCATTGGCAGTTGTAGGGTGTTCATTCGGTTAACCGACCGGTTAACCGACTCGAAATTACTATAACCGAATTAACCGACCTTCCAAAAATTTTAACTGTTAACCGAACCAATTTTTTTAAAAAAAAAATTTAACCGAACCGAAATTTTTTCGGTTAATAAGGTCGGTTAACCGAAAATTATATATTTTTTATTTTTTGTTAAAAATTACTCGAATTACCTGAATTACCCGAATTAACCGAATTACCGAAAAATACCCAAATTTTTTTATTTTTTATTTTTAAAATTTAAAAAATTTATAAATTATTAAAGTAAATTGAGTTTTAGACTTTAGTAAATTGAGTTGTCTTTTAGTTTTAGTTTTAGTTTTATTAACTTGGATAATTGGGTAAACTTTAATTTTAGTTTTATTGAGTTGGGTAATTGAGTTTGGGTTGGGTTGGATAATTTTATTTATTAATTTTTTCGGTTAACCGAAAATTTTCGGTTAACCGACCGGTTTCGAACCGAATTAACCGTTAACCAAAAAATCATAAAAAAATTAACCGACCCCCGACCGAAAAAATTCAGTTAACCGACCGATTAACAGAATTCGGTCGGTTAACCGAATTTTTTCGGTTTTACCCGAATTATGCACACCCCTATGCAGTTGAGCCTCACGATGATCTTCTGGCATGGAGCGGTGAGCCTTCGGGTGAGTATGCAGTTCGTAGTGCCTATAAACTATTACAAAGTTTGGATGAAGATCCTAGAGCTTATGAGTTACAAACCGACTACAAGAGCTTCTATAAAAAACTATGGCTACTTAACCTACCTTCAAAAATAAAAATAACAGTATGGAAAGTAACATGGAACTATCTTCCTTTACGGGCAAACATGCAACAAAGAAGATTGACAAACATTACAATCTGCCCGAGGTGTGGGAGTGGGACACAGACGATGAATCACTTATTTAGAGAATGCCCGGTTTCAGTATCAGTATGGGGAGAATTAGCATGCCAGATTTTTCTGTCTGAATATAATTTGGAGTTCCCAGAGTGGCTAGTCTGGGTCTTTGAACAGAGTAATCCAGTCCAGTGTAGGGTTTTCTGCTGCACTTTATGGGCAATCTGGGGAGATAGAAACGCAAGAGTGCATAAAAAGGTTAGTAAATCTGGAAAAGAGATAGTAAACTTTGTCCACAGTTATATTCTTGAATTAAATGAGATCGAAACGAGAAGGCCAAAAGTTTTTCCAGTTGTCAGTAAATGGAAGCACCCACCTGATCAGTTTGTGAAGATCAACTTTGATGCTGCATATGATGTGAGATCTTCTCATGCGGCACTCGGAATTGTGGCCAGGAACAGCGAAGGAAAGGTTCTCTTGGCATGCTCGGAAATCCACAATCAAGTCGCCTCAGCCTTTGTTGCTGAGGCAATCGCGTGTAGAAGTGCAACTCAACTCGGCATGGACATGAAATGGGGAAACATTATCATTGAAGGGGATTCATTAACAATAATCAAGAAGTGCAGAACAAAGAGCCAAGATAAGTCATTGATAGGGGCGTATATACATGATATTCAACAGATCTCGCTTAAAACTCAAAAATACAGTTTTGAATATACTCCAAGAACAGCAAATCGTCTAGCACATTTCATTGCAATCGAAACAATGAAAAGCAAGAAGGAAGTTTACCTCATAGGAAGAGTCCCCGAATATGCAGAAAAATTGAAGGAGATGGATAGTGTGAGAGAACCAGATTGAAGGAAATAGAAGGTTGAAGATGGAAAATGGAGAGGTTAGAGTGGATAATCAATAGGCTCGGCTAAGAAGCTCTCCTTGGGAATCTGGAATAGTCTTTAACAAGTAATGTCAGATGATAAGAAAAGACGATTTTTCCAAAGCGTTTTCAGATTGGGAATAGTGATAAATAATGAATGCGTTTTACAGAACTTTATTGTTTAGTTTTTCTAGAATTTTTCCGTTCATTTATTGTTTAATTTTTTCTCTTTTTGGGCTTTTGTTTATTAGGTCTCTGGTTTGTTTCTAGGCCATTGTTTTTCTGGGCTATGAGTTAAGGCCTGTTTTTTCCTGTTTCTTAAATAAAATCCAATCTGATTATTGTTTTCAAAAAAAAAAACACTCTCATCGGTGGCAAGGGGCTGGCAGGGCCCAGTCTTCTCTAAAATGGAAATTTTCCATGTAGGCCTCTTAAAATTTTAAATTTGTAATGGTAAAATTACACTTTGCCCCCAAATGATAAAAAATTGATTTAATCTTTTAAAAATCATAAAGATATAGACTATTAAAATGGTAAAATTATATTTTTACTACCATAAAAATATACAATTTGATTTTGACCCCCTAAAAAATTTTCTAACTTTGCCCTTGACTCTCATAATACGATTTGAACTTAAAACACCATAGTTTTCAATATATTTATTACATGTATTTTTTCACTTGTATAATAAGTTTGACGTAATCTAATATTAAATAAATAAAGGGTTAAATCTAATATTTAAGTAATTTATGCACAAACAAAAACTTACTAGAACTTAATTGCAAATTAATTTCACTATAATTTTTTATATTATTAAGCTATCATAAATCTTACAAGCAACCACTTTTAATTAAGAGTCAAATACCAAAGCTTACGTGTGTCGACAGTTGACTTTCACATGGGGATGGTTTTACTTCAATGCATATATATATATCAGTTTTAGGCAGCTTTGTATATAGTCAAATATTTCTTAGTCAAGAACAAGGTCAAATTGTGATTTTGGCTATCTACTATGTTCAAATTTGGGATTTAGTCCCTATATTATGATTTGGCATGATTTGGATCCTCTAATTTTATAATGCCATCACAGTTAAAATATGGTCCAATCAATTGTTAAATAGGTAAAAATATTAGGGAGGTCCCTTATTAGGAATCAGATTATAGTTTATCTCCTCTATTTAAAAAATAGATAAATTAATCCATGTATGTTAGTTTAAAGAGTAAACTGATCATTCTGTTAAAAATTTGATTCATTTCTATTGTTAATTATATCGATTAAAAAATTAAAGTGAATTTAAATCCAGAGAAATTGTAAAAAAATTTGAAACTCCACCAATGGACCAGAATTTAGGTTGGAACCATAAGATTTTCTAAAGAAAAACTTCGATAGAAATTCATGAAAATTAGTGCTGTGTAGTATGGATTGATGAAACCTCCTAGAAATTTTCTAGCAGGAAAATAAATCCCCAATTACCTCTTTATATATTTATAAACTTAAATTAATTTCTTGGCATAAACCCAGATTCATCAATGAAATTTCCTGCCCTGTCTCCACATTTTCAGCTTCTCTTTCTTTCCTTCTTCTTTTTTTTTTTTAATAAAAAAAAAGCTTCTCTTTCTTTCCATGGTGTAAATAGAGAAGACCCATGGATTACTCAAATAACCAACAAACAAATAATAATAATAACCATTTTATTGAATTTTGACCATATTACAAAAGAATATTCAACAGAAAGAACAGGAAAAGGTTTACAAAAATTTACGACTTATTTGGAGTAAAACTTTTGGGGGTTTACTACAGGAAAAATATTAAATTTTGAAAAAAAAAACCATTAACAAAATGGGGTTTAAGTTTTCCGAGAGATTTTTGAAGTATCATCCCTTCAAAGTTGATGGACTTTTCAATAGGTTTGATATCGTCTCCAAACTCCTTATACAATTCGGATGCCTAAGGCAAAATGTGTGATGCATGACTATTTACAAAAAGAACTTGAGTGTTTGCGGATTTGAACTTAGTAAGTGGTCAAGCACTTAGATTTCACAGAATCGGGAGAAAAAACTCTGACTAGAGATAATAACAAATCCATTAAAGAGTTCATCTACTCCAAACAAAAAAGCTAACGCGATTAACAAATAATGAAATATCTTCATTCTTGTTAACGACCCTGCACAATATATATGTACTTTTCTTGCTTCAATTAGCATCTTCCAATTCCACCAAGTTCTTAATAACAGCATCGGTTGCACAATTCAAGAAACCCGACCAGTCCCTTTAATTACAAAACAAAACAAAAAAATGTCAGAAATTCCATGTTTTTTAATTATCCCAACATTATTAAAAGTTGTGTTTCATACCCTTGTAAACTATCGAACGTAAGTCCAACGGTATATTTAGCTTCCTCGAGAGCCCAACTAAACCTTTCCAATTCCTCGGCCGAGCTGGTCCCGTAATCCACCACCCGAAGTTGCGACGGTTTAACGTCGTAAAATATGGGCACAACCCTTTTTTTACACTCCATCAAAAGCGCAAGCTCATGTAAGCAAAAGTACGAATCGCAATAATTCGGCGAAATGATCGCCACGCCGAGCTTACAGCTCCGAATAGCCGGGTCTATTTTACCGTACAGCTTATCGCCGGCTTTCATATTCATGCTATCGAGGAAAGGTCTCAACCCCAACCTGAACAAATGGCCGTGGAGCAACCCCGCAATGGTTCTCTTCGTATCGACCCCACGGTGGTTGATGAAGATATCGCAAAGTGGCGGCTGCGGTGGCGGCGGCGGTGGAGGCGGCGACGGCCAGACTGAGGCAACTCGGTGGGGTTGAAGGATTTTGCGGCATAAGTTCACAGCTGATGAAGCACAACGTTGCTGCATGGTTACTTCTAAGAAAGCTATAAGATCGAGAGAGATTGATTGAAGTGAATGCTTACAAGGTAAAATACTTGAATTTTTCAAGTGTATATATAAAGGTTTAAAAGATCTAATAAATGGGTTTAATGGGTGAAATTTTATTTTTTTTATTTTCAATTTAAGAAATTTAGAATTTTCCAGTTTGACTCTTGATGCTTTTCTTCCTATTTTATTTGTATAATCCTTCTAACACGTTTAATATGTATATATATATACACCATTTGAAACAGTCTCTCCTAGGAATATTGCAGCTTCTTATAATAGTAAAAGATATATATTTAATTAGACTAAAGGGAAGCATTAAAATATTCCTCTTCTTCCTTTCTTTTTATTTACTATTTCTTTTTTGTCTTTTTAGTTAATATTACTCACATTAGTAATGTATAATTGTATGTATCAGTACATGAAATTAAATAAATTTAATTTTAAATTATATATATCATATGATTCGCTAATACCCATTTCTAAAAACCCTTCAATTATTTAATTAATTACACCTTAAAAGTGAAAAAATTGTAGATTTATATAGATAAATCCTTTACTTCTTACTTCATTTTTATAAACCCATTTTTCCTATAAACCAAATATATATATCACAAGACATAAGCATACATACCTACTTTCTTTTGACTTCGACCCTTGTAATCATTATTTTCTTTGTATTAATTTAGCAATGAACCCTAAAAATGAAGAATAATATGTTTTTCTTTTTTGTTTTTTGATGAAGCATGCAAAATTTCCATTTACGTGCGTCCATAAATGCGAAAGGTTAGTTCACTTGTTATAGTCAAATCTCATTTGTTTGGGAATAGTAAATTACGAATATATATATATACATATATAGCATTATGTGTTACACGTGGTTCAACCTATAATTAGCAGCTAATTATGCCATTAATGACTTAAGACTCCTATAATTAATTCCCAACTAAATTCAATTTATATGCCAATACAATAGTAAAAATATATCACTTAGTCTTTAAAAAAAAAATTCTTACTTCACCCTCGAATTTATATATTATTATAGTACTAAATTTCATTAACTGTAAAATTTTGAACTTTATTCACAACTTTTAATAAACATGTGAATATATATAACTATATATAATAATCTCAAATAATAGGTAAAAACCCATTAAATTATTTCTTAAAACTTCATTTTAAAAAAAATATATATGTATTGATATAAAAGGAAACAATTGTATAAAACAGTAACACCTCATCATTTGTATCCAATTTCTAATAGTTTTATGTCATATTAGTATTTTTATCTTTAAAAAAATCAAATCTAAATTAAAATTTAGAATAAAATTACTGATGTGATATTAAACTATTGAAAATGGATGATATTTTTGTTTCATACAATCAATTCTTTCTGTTGATGTAAAATAGTTTGTGGGTATATAGCCATAAAAAATCCAAATGAAGAATAATATGAACTGGTCTCTTGAGGCATGCAAATTTTCCATTTACGTACGTCTTCATATGCAGGAAAATTAAGTCATTAAACTTGTCTGAATTGCGGCGCACTTAGGTTTCACACTATTCCAGTTAAAAATCATTTTATGAATTCCTCTGGAAATTTTTTTATGTTATTATCATATAATTTTGATAATTTTTTTTATCTAGAATTTTGAACTCTAAACCTAAACTTTAAATTTTCTAGTCTTGAATTCGGGGGTTAGGGTTCAAAGTTCGAGTTTGAGATTAAGGATTCAAAGTTTAAGATTTACTACCTATAGCCTCTCCTCAACTTTTAAATAAGATGATAATGCGCTTCAGAGGACTTAAACTTGACAACAATGCTCATGCCAGTTGAGCTATCACTCAATTAACAATTTATTTATTTATTTTTGCCATTGCTACTCTAATTTTCTGGATGTCTTTATAAAAATTAAGAAGTTAGTTGAACTGATAAGCTTGTTAAACCTTACCATCAAATTGTTGACTTGGAAATAAACAATTTAGCAATCTATATGATTAAAAATTAGTAAAAATTAATAGTTTAACATTTTTTTTACATTAAATTAGCCAAAATTAGTAGTTCAAATTCACGTGATTACTGAGAACCGAATCAGCTCTATAGTTTTCATAAAATAAAATGACCAAATTTCGACAAATTAAAATAAATAGACTTACTTCTGAAGTTACGTAAGGTTGAAGGATGCAATTCAAAATTATACCAATACCTTTTATACTTCAAAAGAGTGGAGAGCTAGGTGTTGCATAAACATCACTCACCAAGTGAAACTGTATAATTTATTAGGGGTAAACTACAAAAATAATCATTTTTATTTGCCTCATATTACATTTTAGTCACTTATGTTTGAAATGTTACGTTTTAGTGACTTACGTTATCGTTTTGTTACGAAGTGGTACTCTACTATTAAACTCTGTTACCTCCCTAACGGCAGTTCTACATGGCAGTCCAAATGGGTTTTAAATGCCAACTTAAATGTCCAGTTGTTAGGATGAAAATAAGTTTTTAATTAAATAAATTTAATTTGGACTACCACGTAGGACATCTAAATTAGCATTTAAAACCCATTTGGACTGTCACGTAGGACTGCCATTAGGGAGGTAACGGAGCTTAAGGGTAGAGTGACCACTTCGTAACAAAACGATAACGTAAGTGACTAAAATGTAACATTTCAAACATAAATGACTAATATGTAATCTGAGGTAAACAAAAATGATTTTTTTTGTTGTTTACCCTTTTATTAATTTATGTAACATGCAGGGCCGACGCCAAGCGAGGCAAGCCGCTCTAAAAATGGTAAATTCATGTTCAATCCCTCTAAAATTATAAAATTATATTTTGGCACCTTGAAATTTTATAATTTTAATTTAACTTCATTAACAATAAAATAAGTATTTTTTTTAATAATAAATATAGTGTAATAACTGAGCTAAATTAGCCATATATGTCAAAAAAAAAGTTAATTGGCCAAATAGGTCGGTCTTTTAAAAATTTAGAGAAATAAATCGTTTTTAGAGTGAGAATATGAAAGCACGCTCAACTGGACGAGCTTTCTTTGTAATTATTGAAAAACACGTCTAACTAGATGTGCTTTCATTCTCTCTTAAAAAATGACTTATTTATTTAAATTAAAAAAACAATTAACTTTTTTTTGACATATTCAACTAATTTAACCTGGTAAAAAATGAAAAATACATTATATAATACAATAAACGTGAGAAAAAAGAAATTAGACGTTGGCAATGAGTCCAAAGGAGCAGTTTTGACTCATTTAATTAAACACGTCATTCTGGGACACGAAAAAGGCCAAATTAAAAGGTGGTGGGTTAATAGAAATACCGAAAATGGATATAAAAATAATTTTAGTACAAAGTTTTATATAATCGGTCCATGACTTTTACTTAAATTAAAGCTGTAATATGTAAAGTGTGAACCAACTTTTTATTTGTTATTACATCAACCTGAATTTCTAATATTTGATTAATTAAAAATTTTATTATTCTTATTGTTAAAAATTTGTTATTGTATGTTAACATAAACTACATATGACTTAGAGGTTGATCTAATGGTTTTTTGTCTCGTTTTTTTGTTTCAAACAATTGACTTAGAGGTTGATTTAACTCTTTTGTCTAGACCGATATATCAATCCTTTCTTGGTCCAATCAGCTTGTCTGGTCCAACTCCAATAACACTGAAGTTTTTACATCAACTTGGCCTATATTAAATAAGTTTTTAACACAGTTTAAACTCGTACCAAACAAGTGTCCGATAAAAGATTTAACTATCACTTTATACAAATCAATTCAAGTTTTAAATTATTTTTATTTAAATGTAATTATAAAAATATAATAAATACGAATATGAAATTATATTTTTTAAGTATTTTTAATTTTAAATAGTAAATCAAATTGTAAATGTATAATATCTATGTAATACCCGATTTTGGCCCGGGTAAAAAGGTCCAAATAAAACAGTCCAATTACAATAAAGAGGGCCCAAACCCCAGACCCAATTTTTGTTAAAGAACAGTGGCTCAATTATATGTGGCCCAAATGCCCAAAACGATAGTCAGAAACCCTAGGGTTTCTAGGGAAATCTTTGCGCCGCAGCCAAGCACCTCGCCCGCACGAGCCGCATCCTCGATCTTTACCTGCACCAAAGAAATGAAACACAGCAAATAAACCACAAAGAAGGCAAGAAAATCAAGAAATTGCGAATCAAAACAGATATCAGAATAGAATTTCTTTTCTTTTCTTGTTTTCATTACGGCTATAAAAAGCTATCTCAAATACTGTAAAAAGGGGAGAGGAGGGTAAAAAGAGGAGTGTAAAAAGAAACAAAGATTGTATTGAAAAAAGGATACTAAATCAAAAGGAAAAAGAATTTTTGAAGGTATTTTCGTTTCATTTTTTAGGGGATTTCTGTTTTTTTATTTTTTATTTGTTATTTATTATAAAACTAAACGAAAGGGAAAAAGAAAAGGGGGTGCTCACCTGCGTCGATCTGCCCGAATCGGAGCCGGAGGGAGGCATCGTGCTCGCTGAAACTTGCGGCGGCGATGGCTTAGTTAGGACCCTAGCAGAGGAGGCTAGGGTTCATAAGTTTTTTGTTGTAAATGTGGCAGAAAGTGAAATTTCTTAAGAAAATGTTGGTTTTATAGTAAAATCAAAACGGCGCCGTTTAGATGAGGGTAGGATCCGCGTGTCGACCCGACCCGGGCCCAGGATCCGCGCATTTCTTTAAAATGGGAAATTTTTGCGATTAGTCCTCTTGTTTTTATAGTTTGTCTAAATTAAAATTTTTATTTCTTTTAAATTTTGCTGCATGATTTACTGCTGTTTCAATTTGGCCCATGCCGCTGCGCAACGTTTTGAGATAATGGATTAACTTCTCTTTGGGTCCTCCTCTTGTTGTGTGCGTTTTGATTTGGTCCGTTAGCGTGTTTTCTAACTTTAAATTCGGCCCTTAAACTCATTTTATTTTCGATTTAATCCTTCATTTGTCACCTTATTTTTTTTTAGTTTTTTAATATTGTTGATATTATTATTGTATCTTTATTATTATATTATTCATTATTTTTTATCATCATTATTATTTTTATTATTTTTATACGTTTACACACGCATTTTTTATATAATATATATACATATATTTTTATAAATACATGCGCTTTTTTTATATATATTTTATTATTATTTTCATTTTCATTTTTTATATACATATATATACTCATAATTTATTAATATATATTATACTTATTTTTTATTTATATTTTATAAATACATGTACATATTTTATATTTTATATTTTATTTTCATGACCTTTGTATACATATATATATATTTACGTTTTACATATATATATGCCGTATTTTATAGTTCATGCATATACAGGCATTTTCTATAATATATATTTTGTACTTTTTTAGAAATTATTATAAGTTTTTTTTATATATTTCATTCATTTTTTTATATATGTATGCTTATATGTACGTATTTAAATATATGCATATACACATTTTTAAAATTTATTTATATATCATACTTATATATATTGTAAATACATATACATGTATAATTTAAATTAAAGTATTTGTTTCATGTTGTATATTAACATTTTATCATTTAAAAAAATATTTGGTTTCATCAAAGCATTAAAACTTTTTTTGTTCAAAGGTTTTCAAAACAGAGATAATACTCGTATTTAGGATTTTCAAGAAAATTGAGCCCTAACGTATTGGGTTCCAATTTTCTTCGTTAAATCTAACAATCGAGAATTGATCATTAATCAAAAAAATAAAATGAAAAGCTTGTTGTCGGGAATTTAATATGTTGTATCTTAACGTATTGGATGTGACGTATTGATTTCTCGAAACAAATTTTTTAAAAAAAAAATAATAACAAAGGAAATATTCCAAGTTTAGGATTTTGAGAAATTGTGCCCTAACGTATTGGGTCGTGATTTCTTTATAAATCTTAAACAAATGAATATTCTTTTAAATTTTATTACACGAGTATTTTGGACTAATTCATTGTTGAGAAATTAGAATGTCGTGCCCTAACGCATTGGGTGTGACATTTTCTTTCTCCGAATTGATAAGAGTCTTAATAAGTAATGTTTTTAAGTTTTTGTTAAGGATCATATTTTTAAATTTTCGACATTAAGACACTAATTAATTAACTAGGTACCAATTTTGGGCGTTATGAGGGTGCTAATCCTTCCTCGTACGTAACTGATTCCCGGATTCATTTTTCTAAAACTCGTAGACCAAAGCTATTTTTTAGGTGATCCAATCACACATCAATAAAAGATTGGTGGCGACTCCCAATTTTCGTTTTTTTAAAGTCGACAACTAAGTTTTGTTTTTTTCCAAATAAAAATGGTTTCGACAATCTACTCTATGAACAATTTAGACTTGACTTGTTTACTATTCGATCTGTGTTTTGAATATACTCTATACCATATTTGAGTAGACATTTAATGCCCCAAACAAATAATGCTTAGCATAAGGATCTAATCGATACTATAACGATATTTTGAGGACTCAATTAAAATATTTTAACATTTGGAACCAATTTAAAATATATATCATAATTTAAATATATCTAACGCAATTGACCCATCAAATTAAACTAAGCAACTTAAATCTAGGACTTAAAATTCCATTTTTCTTTCGTTGAATAAATATTATCGTTAGTAGGTCAAACGTGTTGAAAAAAATCAAACAAGACAATATTATGTACAGGCTAAAATATGTTTCAAGTGTTTGTTATTTTTTATATTTAGAATTTAGTCCTTTTATTTTTAATTTAATTTAATCCCTCTATTTTTTGGATTTAAAAGTTTAAAATGTGTCATAGCCTCATAGGTCCTTGTACTTTTATTTTAACAATCTCGTAGATTCAATCCTTTAAAAATTATAAAAATATAAATATTAAAATAATAAAATTATATTTTTATTATGATAAAACTACACGACTTAATTCCGACCCCAAAAGTATTTGTTACTTCATGATTATTTTTCCATGGCTCTATAGTAATTTACTATATATACCTTAACCATAACTTAAACGTATTTTATCTTCTTTTCTAGAAAATATTTAAACACATAAAAGATGAGAAAATTCAACTAAGAACCATACTCTGTTAAAAAAGATCATAAATTGGATTAAATTTAGTAAAATTAAGATTAAAAAAATTTATAAAACCAACCCATTAAACCTTAAGAGATTGTGTAGTTTAAACTAAGCAAACACACACCATTCAATCTAAACCCACTCGTAGATTTTTGTTAAGCTAAAACCCAAAAGTTTTAACAAATAATCTTACTTTTGATTTTTGTTCTTTTTAATCCTTGGCTTTCTTGTTTTTAGAGATATCCCCTTCCAAAAAAAAAAAAACATGCACAGCAACACCAAACTGGCTTCTTCTTTTTTTTTTTGTCATAAAATTATAGAACATTGATTTTTTTTTATTTTTTTTTTGGGCTTTGTGGCAAATTGTTTGGTCGTAGATTAGTTGATAATGCCAGGAACTTTCTGTGGTTTATCACCAATGTTGTTTGGTCGGAAGCTTGTCCAGGTAATTTAATTATTCAGATTATTTTCTTATTTGTTGGTCAAATTTCATAAATGGTCATTGTACTATGTGTTTTTTGTGGTTTTGATCCTTCTATTATAATCGGAATTTTCTTTTTCGAAAGGTCGTGGTTATTTGGTGTAATTTAATTAATTTATTTTGGTTAAAATATGTTATATATCTTAGTATTTTTTACAAATTTAGTCTTTATATTTTTTATTTTTCATAAATTTAATCTCTTTACTTTGCAGATTTCAAAGTCTAAATCTAACGGTTCATACTGTTAGTTTTTTTTAATTTATTAGTGTGATATTTTAAAATAAAAAAAAACTTACCTTATAGTAATATAATTAAAAAATGACATTATAATGAACTTGAATTTAATAAAATAATTTTAATATTGTTAACAGTTAGATCTAAAATTTAAAAATATGAAAAATAGAAAGACAAAATTCCAAAAATTTGAAGAATATAAAGACTTTAGGCTAAATTTAAATTATTCAAAATGGCTAACCCGATTAGATATTTATATAAAATTGAATCTTGTTTATGCAGGGACAAAAGGCCCCTCTACCAAGGAAGGAAAATTCATGTCAATCAAGTGCCTGCAACTTCATTTTGATTATGGAGCTTAGAAAAAAAATCATTGCTTTCAGGGACATCATTGATCTGCCACCACCTTCTAGCACTTTAGTTTCAACAGACCAGGTAATGCATGAATTATATTTGTAATCATCAACTATTAGTAAATTTTTTAAAATTTTACCGACAAATAAAGTATTAGTGATAACTTAACAGCTTTTAAGGTTGGTATAATAATAACTTTAACCATATGGATTTGTATATTGCGTCAGTTTAGTCTTAATTTCAGAAAAAAATAACTCTCAACATATATACATTGTGTAATTTGATCTTTTTTTGTAGTTTTACTTTTATTTATAACATTAAAGATTAATTTTAAAAGAATAAAAAAAATACAAATTGTTGTTTTGGATTTTTGGGTGTTTTTATTTTTAATATATTTTCAATCAAATTTAGTTGATAGATTTTTTTTAAAAACTTTTTAGATGAAAAATTCACAAAGAAAAGCAAATTGAAAAAAAATCAAATTTACAATGTGTAAATGTTGGGGGTTAAAATTGCTATTTTGTCAATTTTAGAAAATGCCATATCATCTTTTCATTGGCCATTTAATTGTCGGTGACAACAAAAATTGAATAATTAAATAACTATTTTATAATTTTTCATAATTAAGTGATCAGAAAAAACACTTATTAGTAGTCGGGTTACTACGAGTGTTACATTACTTAAAAAATAAGTTTGTAATATAATTAAAGCGATAATAAAACAAAATTAAAAATTTTGAAATAATTTTCAGTTGATTCAATTATTTTGTGTTGCTGCAGTTGTTGATTGGAACAATGAAAGATCTTCATAAGTTCTACCCTGAAAGCATACCCTATTTTCGCATTTCAGAGTTCAAAAAATTGCCTCTTGATAAGGTATTTTGCCCACTTTTCATAAATTTTTAAGCTAAAAAATGGGTATTCTGAAGGATCGTACGGTAACTGTTTGATGAAATGCCTGAACAGGCGCTGATATACTTTTGCAAGGCTTTGCAAGGCCTTGGGGACACATCAAAGATGAGCGATGAGTGGATAAACAAATATAAGTACGATATACATGATAATGACAACTGCAAAAATGTCGATAAGCTCGGTATGTTAGTTAATTTTGCTCAGCCATGTTGGCAATGGTCACTGGCGAAGCAGAATATCAAAATTTTACAATTTTGAGGGGTCAAAGTGTAATTTTTTATTTTTAATTTGAAATTTTATAAATTATAAAAGGTGATGAAAATAAAGTCCGGAGCTCCTGACAACACCCCGGCTTCGCCACTGACAATGGCTATGTTGTTCTTACATTTTTTTGAACTTTGGCAGTTGAAATCGCTGTGGCTACACTCAATGGATTGATTAAGATAGCAAAGGAGAAATTCGATATGATGGATGAAGATGAAGAGAACAAAGAGTTCGGTCCGAAGGCGAAAACGTTCGGAAAGGTTTTGAAGGAATCGTATTCGGAGTATGGCTCGAGTAGCCCTTCTCCGGTGACACCAACTTCTGTCCTGCCTGAATTGATGAATGGTTCGCCGAAATCCTCTTATTCGTCATCACTTTTGTTGCCTCTTCGGGTTCAAGCGGTTGGGAAATCGAATCCTGTAGATGTGAAGCGGCTCGAGTCAGATATGCTTCCGAAGGTTCAAGTCCATGTTCAGAACTCATTGAACCAAAAGAAGGTTGCTGCTGTTGAGAAACAGAAGAAAGAAGCAAAGGGCAATTCCCCAGTGAGAAAAACATCAGAGGTTCCCCATTTGAATTCAAGCAATGCTTCTGGTGATAAAGCAAAGAGCTCACTGAATGCAGCATTGCCATCATCGCCTTTAGGGAGGCTACATTCCGAGTTGTTGAAAGATAAAGTAGGTGCAGAAAAATCAACATTGCCATCACCATCACCATCACCACTATCAGCATCCCTATTGCCGTCACCGTCACCATCAGCATCACCATTGCGAT
Source organism: Gossypium hirsutum (assembly GCF_007990345.1). Classification (NCBI taxonomy): domain Eukaryota; kingdom Viridiplantae; phylum Streptophyta; class Magnoliopsida; order Malvales; family Malvaceae; genus Gossypium; species Gossypium hirsutum. The sequence continues at coordinate 2,144,936 of NC_053446.1, forward strand.
CACCATCAGCATCACAATTGTCATCACCACTATCAACATCCCTATTGCCATCACCGTCACCATCAGCATCACAATTGCCATCACCACTATCAACATCCCTATTGCCATCACCGTCACCTTCAGCATCACCATTGCCATCATCATCAGCGTCACAATTACCATCACCGTCACCACTATCAGAAACACCATCTGCAGATGTGTTACTGCCATCCCCGCAATCACAGCGAGTAAAAATGTCAATGGATATGGAGACGGACATAAGATTACTTCCACCACCACCGAAACCGTCGGCTGAAGTTTTATTGGCTCCCCTGCCATCCCTGCCAACAAAGCTGTCAACAGATAAGGCAGTAGATATAAGAGCATTTGCACCATCGGCGCCACCGACAGCAGCATCAGCACTAGCACCACCATTGTTGCAACAAAATGTAGTATCGGGAGGACCGCCATTGCCTTCGCCCCCAATGTTGCAACGAAATGTAGAAGCGGTACAAGCAACAAAAGTAGCAACAGAGTCACAGTTGCCTTCACCACTTTCAATGCTAACAAATATAACAGTGGCTGGAATACCATTACCACGTCCGCCATCACCTCCACCTCCGGTCTCATCGAAGCCAAATGTAATGGCTATAGGAGCACCCCTTCTACCACCACCTCCAGTCCTATTGCAGTCAAAAGTAGTGGCAACCGGAGCACCACTTCCACCACCACCACCACCTCCTCCTCCTGGAACAGTATCAACAATGCCATCACGCCAACCACCGATGATCCTTTCAAAAGGATCGGGACCATTGCTGCCGCCACCGCCATCACCCCCCATGTCAAACGGAGGAGCTGCTCCACCACCTTCTCCACATGGTGCGGCAAAATCCTTGCGCCCCAAGAAAGCAAATACTAAATTGAAGCGATCAAGCCATATAGGTAACCTATATCGGGTTTGGAGGGGCAAAATCGACGAATGTCCCAAGCAAGGCAAGTCACCTACTGGTACAAAAACTGGGGTTGGAACCATCATCATCAATGGCAAACAAGGCATATCTGATGCATTAGCAGAGATGAACAAGAGGTATATCAAGACCTGCACCTCATCCAAATTTTGTTTTTGTTTTTTTACCAATCACACATTCTTCATTCTTTTTTTCGGCCTCAGATCGGATTATTTCCAACAAATAGAAGAAGATGTCGACAAGCATGCTAAATCAATCACAGAACTCAAAACTGCTGTTAACACATTCAATACAAAGGACATGACAAAGCTGCTCAAGTTCCACAAACATTTAGAATCCATTCTTGAGAACTTAACAGATGAAACCCAGGTTATTTGAGCATTGCTTATCAATCTTATTGCCCTATGCTTAATGATTCTATGATTATGAAGAATGTTTTTGGGTTTGCAGGTTCTAACAAGGTTTGAAGGGTTTCCAACCAAAAAGTTGGAAGCATTAAGGACAGCTTCAGGACTTTATTTGAAATTAGAATCAATGATCACTGTGCTACAAAACTGGAAGATTGAGCCTCCTTTGGCTGAGCTTCTTAACAAGGTTGATCGTTACTTCAACAAGGTATGATTTGGCTCTTTTATAAACATAAGATAATTAATAATAGGTTTAGCCTTTATACTACAGTTAAATTTAGGATTTAGTTCTATCGAAGGGAGGCCAGACTCACAAGGGAAGAATCCGTCGAGGACCGACAGACCCGTCAACAAGTTCGATATTGGGCTGGGGATGTCTATACTCGATTTTATTCTTGAGTTTTGTTTTTCGGCTCTGCTAAGAGGCCAAGCAGGTTTACAAAGTTAGATCAAGTGGTACCCATACCCACAAATGCCATATAAGTCCATGGGTTCATACCCCCACCAAGAGCAAATGTGGATATTTTGTTGGTGGGTGAAAGCGCTGATGCTCTGTGAACGTGCCACCACCTTCTTGGGCTCTTAGCAGAGTAACTTGGCGAACTCATTCGGGCCCTCTGCAATGTCGGAAGACAAAACTTAGAATAAAACTAAGTATAAACGCTTTAGGCCCAATAGCAAACTTGTTGAGGGGTTTGCTGACCCTTGATGGGTGACATTTTGCAAACTTTTCCTCGAGTGATTCTGGCCTTCCCTCAACAAGCCCCTATACTTAAGTATTGGCATAACTTAACATATTTATTTTTATAATGTCATTAATTAATTAAATAAGTAATACTGATAATTATTTCAGTTAAAATGCTAATGTAGTTTTTTTTAAACACCTTTTTGACTTATCATGCTGACATGATTCTTTTTCATGCATGAATAAGAATACATGTTAGCATCTTAATAGTTATAACCGCGGAATATATTGGTTAAATTCTAAATTCAACCGTAATTAAAATATCAAAACCAAAATTTTACCTTAGTAACACCATTTCCTCCCTAACCAACCAAAATCCATACAATTTTAAAACAGATCAAAGGTGAAATAGTCGCCCTGGAAAGAACCAAAGATGAATTAACCAAGAAATTCAAGAGCCAAGACATCGATTTCGACTTCCAAATCCTCGTACAAATCAAAGAAGCAATGGTTGATGTTTCATCCAATTGCATGGAACTAGCAATGAAGGTAAGCTCCAACTCAATGTCTCCATTAATCAATATTGAAAATTCTTCTTAAAAAAAAAACTGGGGTGTTAAAAAATAAACCCAGGAAAGAAGAGAAGTGAAGCTAAGAGAAAACGAAGTATCCAAAGCCAAAGCTGAAGCTCAAAGGAAAGTGTGCATTAAAATGCTGTGGAGAGCTTTCCAATTGGCTTTCAGGGTTTATACATTCGCCGGCCTAAGCCATGATGATCGTGCCGATCAACTGACCCCAAAATTGGCTGACGAAAGCCAAATCGATCCTCAATAATTCATTATATATATAAATATATATATATGTCTTGAGGAACTTGAATTGAAGTTTCAAAAGGGCTTTGTAAATTTAAACTAAGAAACTTTGCGAACTCACAAAAGCTTGAGATTGTAATTTTTATGATGTCATTCATTTTTTCCCTTGTAACCAACGTCGAACTATTGATTTTTCTTATTAAATTAATAAAATGTTTATTATTCTTTTTATAATTTACTATGTGTAATATCAAATTAATACGGAGTAGAAAGTGGTGAAGAATCGAAATATAAATGGACAAAACTCATCTACAATAATTCAGTATGGTGGGATTGGAGATCTATATATATATATATGATAATCATACTAGATAATCGTATAATTCATTATATATAATGGGTTAAGTTTTGCTATCAATCCTTATACTTTATGAAAGTTGTGAATTTAGTCTCATACTTTAATTCGATTAATTTTAGTCGTTGTATTTTTTGAATTTTTAGTCCTGACATAGATAATAATAATTAAATTAGTTTAGTTAAATTCAATTACTAGTCTTGAGCTATGCGTACAATTGTAGATTTAGTATATGTTTTACAATTGGATTATTCTAAATCTCTATTTTTGTCAAATTTTGAAATTTCAATATTATGGGAATGACGGTCGTTAATCCATTAACTGAATTTTTTGTGAGTAATATGTTAAAATAACAAGCTCACGTGGCATGAGACATATTATGATATATTTTGAAAATAACATAACTTAATGAATTTAACAATTATTGCTTGTTGAGTACTGAAATTTTAAAATTCGAAAAAATATAGAGAGTAAAAATGACTAAATCCACAACTTCTGCAAATTACAAAGATTGATAATGGAATTTGATTTTTTTTATTCACTCCAACTTCACACAATTATGGATTTAATGGAGCAAAGCTTGCTGGTTTCATCTTACCGTTTTAATGATCATTACATCAATGGCTATAGCTTGCAACCAGATGGTTATAAGCAGTTTCAAAGCTCAAAAGGCATCAATTCATCATGTTACAGATATGTGCACCCTAAGCTCGCTAATTATTGTCATACATCTCACTCCGCTTCGCTTCACTCAAGAGATCTCGCCAAATGTTTGTCTCATCAAGGCTCGTTGCCTTATCAAAGGCAAAGGCTTTGCTATGCCTTGTACGCCATCGTCATGCAAACTCCAAATGACCGGTGAAGTAAGACATGACTCAAAAGGCATACATTAACACGTGTCAGCAATGTCACATGACTCAACCTATGAATATCAAGATGATGACACCTATCCTAGAATATGTATATATAGTTCTCCAGGGACAAAATCAAAAAATTACTTTAAGCGATATAAGAATATTAATGTGCAATTTTATCATTATACTAATATGTAATTTCTTAAAAATTTAAGGGACTAAATGGTAAATCTATCATTTCTGAAGGGCAAAGGTCACTCTACCTGCCCCGTTTGCCTTTGTCCCTATAGCTTCCATACACTAAAAAAGGAAAACATTTATGGGCTTAGATAGGCTCTCGACACTCAACAAAGTTTAAAATGAAAAATTTAATTTCTCACCTCAATTGTTGATAGTAATATCAAATACTTTAAAAACTACACTTTTTCACGATATTTTTCAAAAAAAAACATATTTTTAAACAAACTTTTTTACAGCACCAAATTTGTCCTTAAAAAAATATTAAAAGTTTTAAAAAGTTGATTAAAAATTATATTAAAATTAGTAAAACACTGTTGTAACTTTGTATGAACAGCAAGAAATGTCAAAATGTTTTAGTCTCTATATTAAAAATAGTTTAAAATTATATTTCTTACCATTATTATAATTTTATTCTAATCATTAACATAATTAATATTATCTAATTTGATTTTGGCAACACATATATTTTGGTTCTTTTTTCTTTTGAATATTAGTTTTATTATATGTTTTTATCATATCTATTTGTTTTTGTACAAAACTTAGAACTACCTATAGGTCATGGCTTTTTCCCAACACTGTATTTCAGTACAATCAAACTCACATTTTCTTACACTGACAATAATATTGATATATCATTTGATAAGAAATAATTAATTATTAAGGTGGAATTGATTGACTTGTCTTTAGGTAAATATCAACTGTGGATGATAATTGAAAATCTTTTGACTGGTTAGTGGTGTAAATGACAAAGTTGTCTTTTTCTTTTGTCCCCCCATTGAATTATTTTGGATGTGGCAGCAATCAAAAAAATCCATATTAATCCATTGCTTGCCATACATTTTCTCTTATCATTAATGGAGGCACATCAATCATCTTGCCCTTTAATTCTAATATTTTAATGCTCCACCAAATCATTTTCAACCCTCGTCAATGTTTTTTAATTCTCAACTAACCCTTTGCCATTGAAATACAGTCGAAACTGTGAAATATGGTGCAATACTGTGAATTATTGTTATGGGTTCACAAAACAAGAATATTTTATCAAGTCTTTATGAAGGTAAATTATAAGTATAGTGTATGGTTGAACTCGAATTGGTGTTTTTATGACACTTGGCATTCTTACTCATAAGTGTCTTATAGTATGTAAAATATGTGTTCGAGTCCAACTATGTGCGGGATGCAAACGAAGGCCAATAAAAGCCTACAGAGACCCCTCAAGTGCAGCAGGCTTGAATTGGTGCACTTTCAAGAAGAAATGGTTTAGAAATTCTCGAAATGTGTCAAAAATTTTAGAAGTTTTGAAAAAGTCTAAAAGTTTGAGAAGAGACCGAAATCTTGTAAAATTAAATAAAACGTTGTGGAAGCACTTGAGCAGTAATACTTCTTATCATTCTCTCAAACTCTCTCCCCTAAGAATCGAGCATAATATCAAACTTTTCCTCTTGTGTGTTTTAGGTGAGGCTTAAGTCTAACTAGAGACTTTTTGATCTAGATAGATGGTTGACTTGGGTAAATATTAGCAGAAGAATCGAGCAGGTCATATGTTGGTGAAGCTAAAGTCTTGGCTCATAACCTAAGGTGCAGGTTGCACCTTCTCAAGCTCGATAATGATGTGGAAGATTCAGAGACATGTGCTTGCAACGCATTGAATGTTCTCCACCTTAGTAGCTAAGGTTTTTTTTTAATCTAATTTGGTACTTGAATTTAATACATTTTTCTTAATTTGATATTTAAGTTTTTTTAGTCCAATTTGGTACTTTAAATGTTCTATTACATTTAGTTTAATTTATTAAATTTATTTTATTTTTTAATTTAATTTAATATAATTAATTTCTTTTATTTTGATTATTCAAAGCTCTTATTTTTTTTCTTCAACAGTCCTTTGTTAAGCATAGCTCAAAACATAATTTTCTAACACGAATTTCTTTTGATATTAACGATATTTTTATGGAATTGAGGACTTTGTAAAGATTAAGTCATACTTTAAACATGTGGTCCCTCTTGAATAATTTATATCCTTAACAATCAAAGTGATCTTAACTTCAATAAAAAGTAAAATTTGAGCATATTCTTTAGTGAAATACTGAAAATTCTAAATAAAAATAATAAGTCTTACCATTAAATTTAATGTCATTTGCTACCTATATAAAAAAAATAACAACGTTAGTGTTTTTGGGTAATTTTTATAGCATTTGACTAGTTTAGATATCAAATTAAAGAAAATTATCAATTATGTGCCAAATTCAAAAAATGTGTTAAGTTTAGATATCAATTTTAATTGAAAAAAACTTAAATATCAACTAAAAAAGAATTTAAATGTTAGATTAAGCCAAATTAAAATAATATAACATTCATCTTTGGATCTTGCTAGGCTTGTGGCAAGGAAAGTCCACAACGGTTACTTATCATGCATTTAGTTTCGTGGATAAACACGAAAGTCAAAATCAAAACCACTAAACAAAATCAATTAAACTAATCTTCCAATCATATTCAGATACGTATTTGAGTAATTATTACTTTCTTTAGAAGTAAAACCACGCTACCCTAACCTCAAACCTCTGCACATATATATAGTCCCCCCATTTGTTCCTGCTTTTTTCGAACGGTTTTACTTAAAATTCCTTTTTCCTTTTCTGTTTACTTCTCTGGGTCATAATTTTTTTTGGGATTTTTGTTTAAGCTTTGTGGGGGGAGGGGGGTTGCCCTTTTAACTATGGCTTCAACGTTGTTACTGGCTCTGGTTTTTGTGATTGATCTTATTGCTTTTGGACTTGCTGTTGCTGCTGAGCAAAGGAGAAGCACTGTGAGTTTTCTTCATACAGAAAAAAAAAACTGCCCTTTTGTTTCTTTCCTTCCTTTTTTAGAGTACTCTTTGCTATTTATGACTAATTTCTTATGGTTTGCTTATTTTGTTTATATGATTTCCTGAATGGGTTTTTGATTCCATGCTGTAGAGTTTAGGCTTTTTAGTTGTAAGGTAAAAAGTTGCTTGCTTTCTAAACAAAATGAATATTTGTTATATAGCATGGTTGTTTGTATTTGAAGTTCCAAGTTTTCAATAAGCGCTCACTGTGAAAACTAAGCTAGAAATGCACTTGGGTGCAAAATATTTAACTATAAAGATGGGTTAAACAAGATTTTGTTGCAAGTATTAGTAGTTTTACTTACCGGGAAAACCGTGATTTTGGGCTAATTTAGTATTCCCGTTGAGTTCAAAAAGTGATTGAGTTTGGTTCTAAATAGGCTAAATGCTCAAATTGAGACCAAAAACGTCTTATGGGTTGTTTACATAAGGGACCAACTTTTTCAGATGATGTCTAACCTTTACAAAAGTGCTCAAATGAATGTCAAATATTTGTGAAAATACTTAAATAAGTGCTAAACCATTTCAAAGTACTCAAATGTCGTATATCATATTTTAAAATATGTTTATTATTTTCATTTCTTTTCAAGTTATATCTAATTCAGTTGTCATGTGTTTTATTTTAAACACGTCGGCATTCACCTAATTTTTACGACAAATAGGGAAAGCGCATAAAAAGTATTTATTTGAACACTTTTATAAAGGTCAAGCTATTATTTGATCATTTTAAAAAAATTGGCCCTTACGTGAGTTACACTTAAAAGGTTGGGCCCTAATTTGAGCATTTAACCGCTCTAAATACATCCTTTTATCAACAAGCTTGTTTAGTTCATGATAACAGGAATATTTAATAAAAAAATGTAGGAAAACACTAAGAGGAAACCGTGCTGAAAACATTGTATATCTTCAATACCATTTTAGATGCTATGTTACTTCAAGAGTGTTTTAATTTAGAACTTGAGGCTCAGGGAAGAAATGTCTTTGTTGTTCTTATTGATCCCAAATAGAGTGCACATGGCCTCTGAAAGAGGTTATTGCCTTGAGATTTGGGTAATGTATCTGTTGGTTCTAAGATCATAGGCTGGCTATGCTTCTTTCGATGCCAGCAGGAATGTTTCGTAGTTACAAACAATGTATCTACAGCGAACGATATTTGGTTATGCCGGTGCAACCATCGACAATTCTAAATGGTGATAGCCCTTGTTCTCTGTTTGCAGGCCACTGTTGGCAATAATGGGAAAGAAAGTTATTGTGTTTATGATAAGGATATTGCAACTGGCTTAGCTGTAGGTTCATTCCTTTTCCTTCTACTCGGTCAGATACTAATCATGGTGGCGAGCCGATGCTTATGCTGTGGTAAAGCCATGAAACCTAGTGGTTCTAGAGCATGGGCAGTTGTACTCTTCATCACTTGCTGGTAATGTTTTTTCACTGCTTTTTAACGCCTCGTGTTCGTTTCCCCAATCTTCTAATCAACGTGTTGCATCGGGTATTTCAGGGTGTTCTTTCTCATCGCGGAGGTATGCTTGCTAGCAGGGTCGGTCCGTAACGCATACCACACCAAATACAAGAATCTCTTGGATAATCCTCCATCATGTGCAACGTTGAGAAAAGGTGTGTTTGGCGCCGGGGCTGCATTCGTTTTCTTAACGGCCGTAGTTTCCGAGCTTTACTACGTTAGCTACTCGAAAGCAGCTAGGGATGAGAAGCCTAACAACTATGGTAGGGACACTGGAGTGAGAATGGGAAACCTATAAGAAGAGTATATATATATGGTCATTGATGATCATATGAAATATTCTTATGTAGGAATTCATTGTTAATTTGACCTTGGTGTGTTTTTGGTGTAGAAAAACTTAGATGATAACATGTGTGATTGACTATACATTGATCTTTGACCATGCCCACTTTAGCCTCTCTTTTTTTTCCTATGTTTTTCAATGTTTTTTACCTAGGGTAAATTTAGAACTTTCTTTAGAAGTTAAAAGTTAAATTATAAATTTAATTTTATTATTTTTTATAAATATTAAATCATAATTTTATTATTTTTGGGAAGTCGAAATGCAATATTTTTTCATGTATTAACTTAAACTTTATAAATTTTAAAAGACGAGAAAATTTCTCATTTTTAAAGGCCATTGTCCTTGTCTACCCATTTGGTGTCACCCTGACCTATTTATAAAATGTTTTTAAAAAAAACATGATTTTTCATGTAAAAGATGTTTCAAATAGTCACATTTTTTACTTTTGTCTTTTAGTGTTTTTATATGTAGTATTACACATGGTACTTCCAGGGATATTTACTAAAATATTATAACAAAAATAAAAAATTATCAAAATGTTATAACTTTTTTTTATTTATCAAAATATTATTTTTTTTATTTGTGAAAATATACCCAAAAAAAACTGCAAAAAGCTGACACCAGCCTGATCAAGTCAATCACATTGGCGGTACCAAATGTGCCAAAGAGATTGGTAGCACCAATTGTGCCAAAGTGATTGGCGGTACCAATGGTGCCAAATGACTAAAATTGGGCTAATTGCCTTCTAAGCCATTCTTATTTATTATTTTCTTTTTATTCTCCTTCAACTCATTTTTTTATTTAATAACTCTATTTTAATTTAATAAACTATTCTCATTTAATAACTCTATTTTAATTTAATAAACTATTAAGTAATACTTAATTTTTTTAAATTAAAATAGAGTTATTAAATGAGAGAATTCTAATTAAGTGGCCATTTGCAGTTTCAAGGACTTGACATGCAAATTTACTATTTTGAATTTTGAAAGTGAATTGTTGCTGTGCGCACTAAAATTGAAATGTGGCTAATTGCCTTCTAAGCCCTCCTTAGAATTCTAATTAAGTAATAATTCTATTTTAATTTAATAAACTATTCTCATTTAATAACTCTATTTTAATTTAAATGAGAATAGTTTATTAAATTAAAATAGAGTTATTAAATAAAAAAATGAGTTGAAGGGGAATAAAAAGAAAATAATAAGTAAGAAGGGCTTAGAAGGCAATTAGCTCAATTTTAGTCATTTGGCATCATTGGTGCCGCCAATCACTTTGGCACCATTGGTGCCACCAATCTCTTTGGCACCTTTGGTGCCGCCAATGTGATTGGCCTGATCAGGCTGGTGTCAGCTTTTTGCAGGTTTTTTTTTGTATATTTTCGTAAATAATAAAAAAAAGTAATATTTTGGTAAATAAAAAAAAGTTATAACATTTTGGTAATTTTTTATTTTTGTTATAATATTTTAGTAAATATCCCGTACTTCCACCACTGAATACCTTCATGAGAGGGCTTTGTCAATATATGATAAATATGAGAAGGATGAACGCGAAAGCGGATCGTAAAATTTGTCAAAGTTGTAGATTTGATTGAGGGCTCTAGACGTTCAAAAAGAAACTTGGATTTTGACACAACTTGAAACGAAATTGAATTCAAGTCAAATAGAAAAAATTAAAACAAATAAATAAAATAAAATAATAAATCAAAGATTAAGGATGCAAATAAAGAAGATAAATAAAAAGATAGAACGTGGCGTGTAGAAGTCCTAAGAAGCCTTAGAAATACGAAGAATCCACAACCATTTTCAACTGGCTCTAATTTTCCCTTCAAGATAGAAACCTTAGCAAGAAAAAGTTTAAAAATGATCCCCACAATCTAAAAAGATTGTTAAAACTCTTCTAAGAAAAACTCAAGAGAAATTCTTCAAAAGAAAAACCTAAAGAGAATTTATTAACTCAAAAAAGAAATAAAATAATAATGAATTGTCTGAATTGTGTATAATGCAAATGCTTATATATACGCTAGCTAAATAAATATAAATAAAACTCTTAAGTATACTAGAACTCTAATTTAATATAAACAAGAAGTAGTTTTAAACTAAACTTTCTTATTAACATAAAACTCTTAAATAACTTAAAATACTTAATAATTATAAAAAATTAGGAATAAAATAATAAGATATGATAAATATAATATTCAGCTCATATATAATAAAAATTAAGCCTAAAACTCAAACCTAATATGATTTAAACTTGAATTAAAAGTCTAAAACTCGTAATTCCAGTCATAATCTCGTTCAGAAATTCTGCTCGCGCAGTCTTCACTAAAACGGTCATAACTTGAGCTCCTGAACTCAAAATCGAGTGATTCAAAATGCGTTTCGAAACTAAGAGATGGATCTTCAACCATCATGGAGACATCTCAACCCAGAAATGCCAAGATCCCATCCAAAAAGTCGTCGCAAGTCTGATAATTTTCCAAGTCTAAAAATTAACAATTTTGGTGATTGAAATCTAATAAATTTTACTTCATCCATGCAAATATCAATGTATCTCTACCAAAGGTATTCTTCACTCGAGTCCTAAAAACACATAAGCCGATCATTGTTAGGTAGACCATTTATATTGACGTGACAATTATCACCTACCACTTACATACTCTACAACATCACATTACTCATCAATCTAAGCCCTTTGAAAGAATCAATGAACCAACCAAAGGCTACCATGTGCCTCCATAGGTCTATTACTTTAAAAACTCGTCTCACACCTGCATACCCTACAATATCACATTACTTATCAGTCTAAGCCCTTTGAAAAAATCAACGAACCAGCCAAAGGCTACCATGTGCCTACATAGGCCTAGGCTACTAGACACAACCCATACCTCTCCTAACTCCTTCATCATCTACTCCTCCTTCCAGATCCCTTTTATCAAACATATAACAATCTCTCACCGACCAATTTTTATTTCAACAAGATTCAATAAATTATTAGCTAGAATCAGAGGAAAAAAAGATATTTTCTCAACAATCCCATAGTAGATAAAAACTCAATCAAAGGAAGCTGATGCTATAAAAACAAATTAGGAAACAAAGAATGGAAAGTGTGGCCCCAATGTCCACATGCTCTGGATCTCTCAACTTAGAGAGGATGAGAGCAGACCATGTTGGAACAAAGATTTTGGTGCCTACTAAACTAGTAATAATATAAACATAGAAGTACACAGTTTAGACTGGCCAGCTAGAAAAGGGAAAAAGAAGAAGAAAAGTAAAGCAAAAAAAAAAAAAACCTACTTTCCAACCAGACAAAGAAGAGAATGATTCTCTGATCATAAATTATAAAGAAAAAGAATCTAACTATATTACAACTATTCAGATATGTCACTAAATATGCATATCCACATCAACGACCTTCCATCACATTCAGTTTGCCCAGCATAGCTGGAAAAAGACCCCATTTCTGAACTCTTCATATATCATATAGGTTTTGGAACTATTGGCAAAAGCTGAGGAATCCAACTTTGAAAGTTGGAATTCGAATCTCATTATATGCTATTATAATGTGTGGGTTTTCTTCTCATGTTTTGTGTGGATCTTATTCAACTATTTTTAGATTAGTCTGGTTTTTATCCGATTTTCATTCTTTATGCATTATATTGATTGTATTTTACATTATAGTTTGGTGTGTCATATAAATTTATACTTGTTTTATTCTTATAATTTGTACTTGCCTTGTAATTGTACGGTCTTTGTGTTACCGCATATATATATATATATATGATATATCCCTCTTCAAGGCCTTAGTTTAATGGTAAGATTAAGGTCTACGTTCAAGTACTTTATAATTCTTATATAAATGTATAAGTTCTCTACTAAATTTAATCTAACTAATTAATTAATTTGTAATTAATTATGATGATTGATTCTATTCCAACCGTAATAGTAATAATTATAAAAATAACATATCCCACCATATTTCCCACTTTTCCATTCATACACCTAACATGCAAATTCATATTCTTGCATTATGTAAAGATGTAGAGAGTACAAAATGATGTCCACCTAAAACCCAGAGCTGAATCTGAAAAATCACAGCTTTGTGAACAATAATCAATCTAAGGGGCCAAAAAAAAAAAGTAAATGAGAAAAAGGGATCTCCTACATATTAACATTGAATATATAATTAAAATTTGCTTTTCATGGTTTGATCTCAGAATCAACCCATGGTATGTTGTTGAGATCAGTAGAGACCAGTTCATCAATATCATCCAGGTTCCAGTAATTTGCCATGTCCATGCTTGCACTAGGCACTTGCCATGTCTGTGAACGACTACTGTTTGCTTCTCCAGTGTAGTTATAGATACTTGGTGAAATGGAGCTAGAACTTGAGCTTGAAAATGGGAATTCTAGGCCTTGAGTTTGAGGTAACAAAAGGGATGAAGATGAACCCATTAGCATGTTATTACGGTCCAACAATGGTGGAAATGGATGTTGTTGCTGCCATTGGATTGCCATCAAGGAATCAAGCAACAGCCTATTGCTATTATCACTAGAGGCAGTGCTGGTTTTAATGGCGGTGCTGGCAGCTTTGATGCCAGGCTTGAGCCGCTGGTTTTTACGACCACCACCGACAGGTACATTCCGGAGAGTGCCACCTTTAGTCCAATGTCTCTTACAAGCCTTGCAGAAATGTCTAGGCTGTGATTTGTTGTAGTTATTGTAATAACAAAACTTTGTGTTCAAAGAATCACATCTAGGACACTTCAATGGCTGCTGGTGCTGGTTTTGTGTGCGTCGCTTCTTCATTATTGAAGCTTTTGGTAGTGTTTGAGCCTGCAACAAAGATTGGCTCCAACCATGACCACCATCGCTAGAAACCTGTTTAGAACTCAATCCCATAACACTATATATCTTTAATCTAAGCTATATGTCTCACATACATATATATACATAAAATAGTGAGTTTGTTTTAGACTTTGATAAACAAATAATGATATGATGATTAATATATAGAAGCATAGAAGAAGAGAGAGGATTTCTTGCTTAACAATGAATTTGAAAGTGGGGTAGGGAGGGTGAAACGTGGGATTATTTGGACCGTTGATGGTGGAGAGTGATTGGATAGGCTGTAAAGAGCAAAAGGTATTCATGTTACATGTTATAATAAGTAATAGTAAATTAATTAAGGTATGCTACAATGTCATGCATATCGTATAGTGTATATACATATAATAATCTTCCCTTAACATTTAGATGGGGGGAGAAATGGGTCTCTTAAAACCTATAATTTGGGAGTTATGAAAATAGTCTCGCATGGCATGATAGCTAATAGATGATTCTTGTGATGATGATCTTATGGGCCTATGTACATGTGATTATGCACCTATGGGCCTTATGTGTGAAGATCCCCAAGTTGGTTTTTTTCACTAAATATTGGCTTGAAGTTGCCTCTAAAAACTTTAAATTATTGTTATTTCTTGTAGTGTTGTTAAAATTTTAATAATTTATTTAATTTTTATAAAAAAAATTTGACTATGTTGATACAGAGTGAAAGAGAGTGTTTGAAGACAGCTCACTAAGCAGACGGAAAGTCGTAAGTGGTCGAGTATTGTAGTAGAAAGGAAAAAAGAGAAAGTAACAATTGAGAGAGAGACTATAATGAGTATTTCGGCTCATATTTGGGCCTTATAAATGGTATTGCCAATCCTTTTTTGAGATTACACATGTCTTTCTATTATTGGTTTCGTACTATATAGATTCGGCCAACCTACTGATGTTCCTTTCTCCTATGTACAGGCTGCCTTATCATGATACTAAATAAGGGTAGTATATAGACGTCATGTGATCTCTCAACATGTACTCACCTTATTATTAATATGTGAGACAGGTATTTCAAAGTCTTAATCAGTGGTATCTAGTCTTCGTTATTGGTCTCAGCTAGTAAGACGAACTCTCCAAATACCATTAATTAATTCAGGAGATAAACATATAACAAACATTAATTTTATATAAATAATAATAATCAAAGTGAATGGATAAATGGTACCTAAAAAGCTAAATAAGCACACATCAACTTTTGGTGTTGGAATGAAATGGCATTTGGTATGCGATTAAAACGAGAATAATCGGTATAAAATTTTGTCTGATATAATTAACAAATGGCATTATTAGTTGCATCCATGAAAGGCTTATCAGAATATGAATGTGTGTGCAATTTGAGAGTCGCTCAAATTTTTAAACCATCAAAGGATCGAAACAATTAGGCCAGGGATGATGCATAAGTTTGATTTTATTTTTTAAAGTAAAAAATCAGTAATAATGTAACCTAAATCTTTAGTCGGTTGGTTAGGTAAAGTTGATTTGCATAGCCATTTTTCAATACTTTCCATAACGTCTGTCGCACAGTTTAGAAAGTGACTAAGCACACTAGCCAATTGAACGAAAACATGTCTGTATCCATCGTCTGGGAAACCAGTTGGTGGCAACGATGGCGCCAGCGAGGGTCCTCTGCAAAGCACCAATACCCGCCTGTGAGGAAGGAAGCGTCGCCGCTGAATGACAACGAGAGGACGTCAATGGCGCTTGTTTCCTTCCATTTTTCAAATGCAAAGCTTTAGTTTTTCTAACACTTACTGATAACTAATATTTTTAATTTGTTTGGGTGTGTCTTAATTTCATTATCGTTGCAATTGTTGTGTTACAATTATTGACTTGAAATTTGTTGATGCCGAAGAAAGAAGTATCTTCTTATTCTCGGAATAATAGTTCTTAATCTGGTAATTTTCTCTACATTAGAAACTTTACAATGTGTTTTTCTTCATCATCTTGCCTGCAGCATTAACGATACGAAATTATGATTCCGCAGGTAACAACTCTCTTGCTCAAAATTGATTTGGTTTGATTTTTTATATTAATTTTTTAAATTTATTTTGGTAAAATGAGTTTTATTTTATAGTTTTTAATATTATTTAACAAAATTTTAAGATATTTTCATAAATATTTTAAAAAAATATAAATTTTTAAAATTTTTAAAAATTATTTTTCTATTTCAAATATAAAATATTTATTTTTATATCATATAAAATTAATATTAATTATATATTAAATAAAAAACAGCATTCAATTCGGTTTCAGATAATCAAAAGACACACGTACCAATTTTTTAACGTTGCTTTTAGAATAAAGAAGACATTATCAATATCCCTAACACTCACCCTATTATTTTATTACATGGCAAAATAGTTAAACTAGTCAAAACAACAGACTTGTTAGAAATAAATTTAGTAAAAAAAAAAAAGATACACACGTGTGTGTATAAGATTGCACGTGAGAGAAGTTGGGCTGTGAGTCCGGTTATAATTGGATGATGAGATAAAGATGGACTTTTTCAATTTTCTACTTCATGGGCCTCAATTAATCTTATTCGAAACCCAATATAAATTTAATAATTATCCATTTTGATAGAATTTTTTGGTCAGAGTCTACTAAGAGTCCCTATACTTCTATATAAATTTCATTTTAATCCCTTTACCAAAAATTACTCTAGCTTAATCCTTACATGTTAAATTTTTATTCAAAGCCTGATACATTTACAATATTTCATTAGGTTACTAATAAGTTGAACAAAATATATCATACTTAATTAATATACTCATGACCCGACTCGATCCATAGAAAACCAACCATCCCAAAAAAAAATCCATGTATTTTTGAAATACCGAACGGCTAAATTATCAGTAACTTAATAGAAAATTATAACAATATCATGATTTGAATAAATTTTTAATGTACGGATATTAATCTAAAGTAGTTTTTAATAAAGGGACTAAAATGAATTTTAAATAGTAATATAGGGACTTCCGATAAACTTTGACTGAATTTTTTTTATAAAAAAAAATCCAAACTGCCGTAAACTAGGACACTAAATTGTTTCATATATTATTTTTTAACAGCTTAAAGTTATTTTATTAAATTTAGTTGTATTATTAATCTAAATATTTTTTAGAAAAAGCAGTGAAAGCGAACATGCTTTAGCTTTTTAAGAGGCGGCCGACTATAAAGAGTCTGCTTCAGTTTCACTTTCTTAAATGCATTTGTCAGGAACCAATTCCCCATGTCTTAAATTTATTTCTTAAGAAATATTTTCATTAAAACAATAATAACAGTGTGGACATAGGAACATACAACATGTTTTTCCTTACCATGTTGTCTTGTTACAAAAATCACATGATCTATTTGACCT
The DNA here is from genome assembly GCF_007990345.1 of Gossypium hirsutum. NCBI lineage: Eukaryota > Viridiplantae > Streptophyta > Magnoliopsida > Malvales > Malvaceae > Gossypium > Gossypium hirsutum. Next base: position 2,162,139 of record NC_053446.1, read on the forward strand.
TGAAGGTAAAATTAACTCATATTAAGTATTTGTTTTGTTGTCCTCTAAAATGGTTCATTTTCAGGTGTATACATAAGGTAAATTTTATTGAAATAATATGTTAGAGGTAATTACGTGTCATACGTGATGACACATATTTCTTTTGAAAGTTACATATATTTTAAATATTTTTTAGAGGATTATAATAAACAGGTGATACTATACAAGTGGTTTATACTCATAAGAGATGAACTTTTAGAGAGATTACTAAATTAATAGGTTGTCAGATTGACATACAAGTCACGCGTTTTATATTACAACGTAATAATGTACTATAAATTATAGGATTTTTTTTTGTGAAAATTAATTTTATCTTTAATTTTTTATCTATATTAATAAATAAAAACCACTAAAACTAATTATTTACTTCAAAATTTTCAAATTAAAATTTCAAAATAAGATTATTTTCAATAAAAATTCTTTCTAAAGTTTTTCCTTTTACCAGGGTGGGTTTAATTAATGTCAGTAGATATTGTTTAATAACGTAAGATAATATTCTAGAAATTAGTTTGTCTTATATGTATTTAATGAATATTGTTTACTTAATTATATGTAACTTATAATTAACTACATTATATAAATATTATTATAAATAATATTAAAGAATAAACAAATTTAAAAAAAAAAGGACAATCATGGAGAAGCCATTGGTCAAGAACTCGAGTTGAAAGGGTTTCATCAACTTAGATTTCTTCTTATTTTTGCTTACAACATCATCATCATCATTATTATTATTCAGCAGCAATTAAACCGTATCTTTAGTCAACTTTGGGTACATTAATCAACAAGTGGCCTTACATAAGAAAGATCATAAATGAGTTCATTAGCATGTGCCCAACTTCCCCAAACCCAATAAATTGGAACTAAAATCAAATTGAATAATGGCAACTCCTCACAAGAGAATCGTTCAATGTAAATTGCACGACTTAAAGGATAAATAAATGTGCCATTGCATCACATTCAGAGATGCAAAATGCATATTAAAATGGGGGTGATATTGCTGTACTCATTGACTTCTCAATATTGTCTTTTGTTCTATCATGGTGACAAATGGTGAAATATACAAAAAGATGTCTTTTTTAAATCATTGACGGTTTAATTGAGTGTATTTTTTTATAAGGACTCAATTAATATTTGATTTTTTATTAAAAGTTATTTTTTATTATTTAACCTTAGAAAATGACCTAATCTGAGCATTAAGTATGGTTTAGGTATCAATTTAGTCTTTTTAGTATGAAATGGTAAAGCTCACTGCCATAGTTGATGATACCGAGTTGCTACTCAGTGTGATGTCGATATGGGTATGTTTTTCTATTTCATTCCATATATCTGAAGAATTACAAAAGATAATATTTTATACTCATGTTCATATATTTCGAACACAGAAAATCAAATACAAAATTTTCAAGAAAATTGAAGGGGGAAGCAGCCTGGTTTGAAAGATAATTTGTGGCAATTACATGTTTAATGGTCCCAAACTGGATCAGGATAATGGTTGCAATTGGCATATAAATCTAAGAGAATATGGTAAGGCAAAGAGATAAATTACATATAAAAGAACACACGCATGGTACCATGATGTAAACCAAGCCCAAGAGTAGGTGTCTTACATTAATTGGAGGCTGAGAGATTACTTTCATGTCTTATTCAAGCAATTACATCCTACATTATCTACTACTTTTTTGATTTTGCTTTTTTTTATTTAAAAAATAGATAAATCAGTCCATATACAATAGATTAAAAAACATATCGGTTCTTTTGTTAAAAATTTTATTTATTTTTACCGTTAAAAATTGATCTTTATACATCAGCATAAGGTATATATGGCATGCCACATTTTAGTGATTGGTTATTCCATCAACCACATCGGTTTTAAACAATAAAAATAGATAAAATTTTCAACTAAAATGACCAATTTGCTATTTTCTAATAGTGATGGCAAAATACAATCTGACTCTTTGTACGTAATGTTCAACCCAACATTCAAACCAAATGGTGTCATATGACTCAATGAATATTTGACACATGTGCTCTAATAAAAAACCATACATACTTAATTGGGATAAAAGAACACTTAAGAACCAAATTAAACTTTGAAACCATGCGTAAGTGAGGAAAAAAATCTAAGTATCAAATTGAACACTAAAATTAAACTCAATTACCAATAGTAAATTAACCTTTTTCTTCAACCAGTAATTGGATAAAATCAAATAAACCCAAATCTCAATTATTGCTATCTTTATGTCATAAAGCATGAAAAACATGTATAGTAAAAGCATGATTTAACAACATACTTTCTTTTTTTTACTTTCAAAATTAAAAAAATAAAAAAAAAACAGCATATTATTCTTCCTTTCATTCTCATAAGTTGAAATCACAGGTAGCAAAAAAAAAACCCAAACTGAAAATATATAATGAGACAAATTGAACCTTATTATATAAAAATCTATACTTACAAACTTGATGTTGAAATATTGCAAAAAATACAACAATCTGATATAATATGATGAACAATGCTACCTTCTTCAACTCTAACATCCTTGCTTTGCCTGTTCCAAAGATGAACAGCATAGCTTTGTCTTCGGATTTGCTCGAGTTTACGACGTAACCAATCCGATTGAATCCCATTATTAGGCTCTCGGAATAAGCTTCGGATCCGACTCCAATCGACCGGATAAAAAGCCGGCGGTGGCAACACGGTGAAGTTAAATCCAGGCCTATTGGTAACTCTACCAACTACCCTTGAAACTAAATAAGGACCATTGTGACCCCATTTATTACCATCAAAAGTAAGTGCAAATTCTTGTATGAATTTGTACAACAATGGATGATGTTTATCAAAAACCAACACAGCGTTGTTTAATCTACTCCATGTTTTGGTCTCAATGTTCATGGACTGTGCACCAATGACATTGCTCAAATTGTTGAAACTTTTTAAAACAATAACATCTGTGTCGATATAAACGCCGCCGTATTTGTATAACAAGACCAATCGGAGTAGATTAGACAGGTTTTGTCCTAAAGAAACCTCACCTGGATTGATATTGCCTGTCTTTAATCGATTAAACCATGTTTCTGCATATGTGTGCTTGAATATAGAATCAAAATCAGGACTTACAGTGATTAAATTAAACCCCATGTTTAAAAATGTTTTTAAAACAGCATTTCCTTTTGGGGAATCTAATGAAGGGGATACAATGACAAGACAAGCTTTGGGGTTTGATTTGAACACACTTTCAATGACAAGTAATTCTCTATGACTCAATGAGTGTAATGATGAAATCCATGTCATGAAAAAACGAAGCTTACAGTTTGAATTTTGGAAAAAAGCCCTTAATTTGGTGGAGAAAGTGAAACCCTTTGTTCTTTTTGTTGTCCTTAATTGCAAAGCCTTCAATGTTTGAGGACTAAAACGATGAGGTTGTTTTTCTGGCTTTGAAACCATTGAAATGTTGGGTTTTTGTAAAAGAGATAAATGGGTTTTTAAGTTTAAAGATGGGTTCTCTTCTTTCACTGCATACATAACTGAGGAAGATGATAACTTTTTCACCGGTTTGTCACCGGGAAGGATCTCCGGTAACAAATTGGCGGGCACCGGTGAAGTTTTGGCGGGAACAGAGAGGTTAATGTAGAAAACAGAGAAGCCATTACAAGCTAAAAGAAGAAGAAGGAAAAGTGATAATAAAAGCACAAAGCTAAAGACTGAATTTTTGGTATGATGGAAATTATGGTAAAGTTTAGACATTTGAAACATTGGTTTTTTTTTTTTTGGGGGGGGGGGTTGTAAGAAATTAAAGTGGATTTGTTACAGACATTGATGGTGGTGGTAATAGTTTCATTTGTAAATGAAAAAGATTAAGAAAAAGAGGGCATTTCAATGGAAGCTAGAGGAAGAAGAAGAACAGGAGCTTTAATGGAGGAAATTGCAAAATAATGGGATTTACAAAAGAACAAAATTATTGTAGAAGTGTTTGTGTGGTTTTGGACTTTGAAAGCAACCATGCAAGCAAGAAGAGAGGTCTCTCCAACTCCCAAAGCAGCTTCTATTATTGCTATAATTAGCCAATAGGGAAAAATAAAAATAAAAAATTGCTGTAATAGAATAGTTTATTTTTGGTTTAAATATGCACTCAGTCCCTTGTCTATTTTTTACTTTTAGGAATTTAATCTCTTTGTTTGTCGGATTTGAAAAGTAATGGGTTAAATCATTATTTGAGGTCTGAACTTGTCAACTACTTTCATATTAGAGCTTGAATTTTTTTTTGCCCCAATTTAGTCCTTCAACTTGGCGTTTGTTCTCACATTAGAGCCTAAACCATTTTTTGTCTAGGTTAACCCTTGAACTTGACAATTGTTCCTATATTAGGGCAAACATTGTTTTTATAATCGTATACTTTTTTAAATATATATAATTGTATAAACCTTTTCTCAAAAAAATACGAGGCATAAAGATAAATTTAACTCTTAATATTTACATCTCTTGTCAATTTGATTTTTAGTTAAATTTAGCCTTCAACCTTTTAAAAAGAGTAAAATTACTATTTTTTAAATAAAAATACTAACTAAAATATTGAATTTTTAAATATAGAATCCACATGTATTTCATGGTAATTTTTTTGACTTTTAAGCTTCTTTTAAATTTCTAATTTTAATATTTTTATGATTTTTAAAATATTCGTCAATATAATATATAAAACAAATAATATAATATTAATATGAATGACACGTAGATTATTATGCAAATGATCGCTTAATGTGAACGTATCATTATACCAAAATATAATATGTATAAACCTTAAATCAGTAGTATTGGCATCATTTATAAATAATTATAAATGTTTGAAGTGAATCTTCTCATGTGATATATATTATTATTTCCTTGACTAATAATAGGACTCAAACTGATACATCACATGCCAGCCAAAATCGTGGAAAATATTATTGTATATTGGATAATGATTGATTTATAATTTATAATTTATAAATAATAATCTAATAAAAGTTTGAAGTAAATCTTTTTCATGTGAGAAAAATATAAGGTTAAATTAGTTACGTACGTAGAAATAATTTGTTTGATTTTCTGAAAATTTAGAAAAATAAGTTGTTTTGGAGAAAGAGTATGAAAGCGCGTCCAGTTGGTGCGTTTTCTGCACAGTTGACAAGAAAGCACATCCAACTTTCTGCTGACATGTCTGTGCCCAGCCAGACACATTTTCTTTGGAACTGGGCGCACATTCCCTTATATGTCAATAGAAAATTTGCCTAGCTAAACGCGTTTTTATTCTCTCTTTTCAAAATTTTTTAAAAATCGAACTATATAACTAATTAACAAACTATTTCATATATGATTAATTTAACTGAAATATTATTCTTTCATTGACTAATAATAGGGCTTAATTTTTTTCTCAATCGATACATTAAAATGCAGCCAAAAATCGTGGAAAATAATGCTCATTATTCATATAAATGATTGGACCTCAATGTTATCTGACTTTGATTTTCCATTATTTAAAATACCAAATTAATCCTTAAGAATCAATACCGTACTATGAATATAAAAATTTTAATGCACGTTTTAGTGCTTGAATTTTTTTTTTCATTTCAGTCTCTAATTTTTGTTAGTTTAATCATTTGAATGTTAAAATTAATTGCTGAATTATTTAATGATTTAATTAATCATATATTGCCACATGTCATACGATGATGTGATAATGATGTCATCACAAAAAATATTTAAAAATGAAAAAAATTACAAAATTACAACAATAATATAAAAAAATTACTAAAATTTACTAATTACTAGAGAATTATAAAAAATAATATTAGAAATTTTAATATTTTTAGAACTTTATGAATCACGAACTTGAAAATGAGATCATTGTCTATTCAAAGAATACCACATATGATAATTATTTTATAATTCAATCAATTGAAATTTATAATTGGTAGATATTTTTAAGTGATAAATTTAGATAAAATTTAAAATTATTTAAATAATAAAAAATAATTTTATTTAAATTAAACAATATTTTTAATTATTCCAAATATTTGTTACTATCTCAAGATAAATTATTTGTCTCTAGACCAATATATTAAAAACTGTTGTCGAGTGTTTAACCATTCTAAAAAACTTTGGTACAAAATAAAAAGAGTATGTGTGCGATAATGAATGAAGTATACTTTAGACATTGAATGGGAAGCTGAGTCAAATAAATATGCCGTTAGTAACCTTGATAAAGTACTAAAAATTGATATATTTTAAAATATTAAAAATTTAATATAAATATATATTCAAATTTTATTAATACAATTTTAATTTTTTTATAAAAATTGATTGTGTTACAATATACAATTTTTATCAAATTTTTAATATTTTAAATGTGATTAGCAAAGGTATATTTTATGAAAAATACAACAATTTTTACTATTTTAATATTTTTTACAATATTTTATGATTTCTAATAATTTTTATTTTTTAAAATTTTAAAATTTTTAAAATTTTTAAAATTTTAAAATTTTAAAATTTTTTACAATTTTTTAAAAAAATTCCAACATAATTTTAATTTTTTAAACAATTATATATATTTATAATATTTATAAATTTTTTATTTTTTTTATTTGTAGGTTTTTTCTAAATGATGAAGTCAGTGTATGCCCTGTGGCAAATTTATGATTGATTGGATATTCAAGTTGGGTTTTTTTGTATTCAACCGTTTTTTAAACGCCCAAGGGATTAAACCAAAAACATTTGATAATGTTAAGGATTGGATTTGGAACATTTGATAGCGTTAGGGATTGAAGTTGGCCAAAAAAACACTTTAAGGACCAAAGTGAGAAAATGCTATACTTTAAGGGCTAAAATGTTCATTAAGCCATATAAAAAATGAGCTTATTATTCTCAAATAATTTGAAAAACGAGTATGAATAATGTGGTTTTTTGGCTTCTAATTTCAAGATTAGGTTTATTTTGGTATCTGTATTTTTCTCTTTTTTTTGGTTTATTGGTATTTAACTCTAAAATTAAGTCTATTTTAGTTTTTGAACTTTTGAAATAAATAAAAGTTAGATGACATTTGAAAATTATAAAAGTAATTCTTTTAATTTTTTCTAAGGAATGACATGATATAATCTCGTACTATCAAATCAATAAATATTGATCAAATCCAAATTTAATGATGAAAATGGGTTTAGTTTTCAAATTGTATCAAAGTAGATAGAAAAATACAGATAAATCACCTTTGAGGCTTGATCTTGGTGACTTTTCTCACATTAGTGTTTGAATTTTTTCTTGTTTAAGTTAGACACTGAATTTGGCAATTGTTCCCGCACTGGAGTTTGAATTTTTTTTAATCCAAGTTAGGCCATAAACTTGGCAATTGTTCTCTCATTAGGGCTTGCATTTTTTGTTCAGGTTAGTCCTTAAAAGCCCTAAAGTTCATGCCCCAATGTAGGAACAATTGTCAAGTTCAAGCCTCAATATGTGAATAACTGCCAAGTACAGGGACTAACTTGAACAAAAAAAGTCCAAGCCCTAATATGAAAATAATTACCTGGTTTAGGCCTCAATGTGAAAACATTTACCGAATTTAGGGCCTAACTTGGATAAGAAAAAGTCTATCCCCTAATGTGGGAATAGTTTCCAAGTTCAAGCCCCAAATTGTAATTTAACCCTAAAATACAAATACGACAAAAGAATTTGCTAAGTTCAGGGATTAAAAATTATATTAACCAAATAATTATTTCGTTAGTTGGTTGCTGTGTGTGTGCGTGGGGGGATGTTGCGCCTGTCGGTAGGTCACACGATAAAGGGTATTTTTGGATCCCACATCGTCTGTGTCTAGTTAGTTTCTTACGAATTTTATATAAAAAATAATTAGGAATTTTAATTATTATGTCTTCTTTTTGACTAGAGAAAAGCTGCTTCTACGTATTTGTCATATGTGGTTCAACCAAAAGAAATTGTTGCCTGTGGGACCATGATTTCATAATTTGTAAGTTGAAAGATGATCTATAGATATTTTTTAGGGTATTATTGACTCAAGTTATAAAATTATTATTAAATTATTCAATAATTTTTATTTAAGTCACAGAACTATTCAAGTTTTTCATTTAAATCATTGAATTGTTAAGTTTTTTTTCTTAAGTCTGACTTGTGATTTTCAAGTGATAATTTGATGATTGGTACGTTAGATTAGTACCCATCGACGTGTAAAAAAACATACCTTAGGTCCAAGTCAATTTGATGATTAGTGTCAAAGATTGAAGAAAAAACTATTTGAATTTTAGTTCGCAAATTTGTGACAGTCAAAGTTGTTTTATAAGAAAAAACTGAATTGTACAAGAGAAGGGGAATAAGAGCTTTCAATTGGTGTAGATATTGAAAACAGAGAAGGTCATACAACAACGATCTTAAAAACCTAATAACATAAACGAAAACTTTTAAATAGTTTAATGACCATTTTGTAACATTTCGAAGTTAAGTGACCAAAACGTAATTTATAGTGACCTCAATATAATTTACCCTATTTTTATTGGGTGTGCAGGATGTTGAATAAATAAGGAAGATCGAATCGGATAAATAAAAATAATTCAATTTATTCGATTTTCAAATTTAAGTGATTTACTCGATGAGGTATCTATTTTAAATATTTAAATATTTAAACCAAATAAATTAATTAAGCATTAAATCCATCTAAATATTCAAAAACATAATATCCAATTACTTTATATAAACTAACCCAAATAAAATATAACCAAATCCAATTAAATTATGATAAAAAAAATCCAATTAATTACCTAATTAATTAGGTAAATATACAATAACTCAACTCAATTAATTCATTAAATCCAAATATAAAGTTAAATAATTAAATTAAAAATAATCCAATTAACTAATTTGAATAAATAACCTAATCCATTAAATCACCCAAATATAAAATAACACAACCCCAACACATTTAATTAATTTAAGGTAAATATAAAATTTCTATAAATTCATTGAGATAAAAATATATCATTAAATCAACTAAGATTCAAGATTATACAATTCAAAGAAATTTAAATTTCGCAGCCAATCATTAAATATGAATTATCGAGTTAATTTCATTAAGAATAATATGAAAACATAAAATAAAATTTAAAAAGAGATTAATTTAATTAATTTTAATATTATAGTAACAAATCAATTAATATTAGCAAGGGATAAAATTTTTTCAAAAATTTATTTAATTGGTTTTCATATTTTGAAATTTAAAATTTTAATATTAAAAAATAAAATTTTCGAGAATGTGATAAACAAGTACAACAAATTTTTAATACATTATTTTAGTTTCTACCGTTTTTTCACTTTAATCCTTAATTTTTTTTACTCCAATTAATACTTTAAAAAATGATATTTTTTCGATGACCAAAATAAAAACAACCTAAAAGTTCAGTGACCAAAATGAAAGTGAAACATGATGTTACATGTAAAGTTAATCGCCGTTAGAGATTTAACGGTGGGTGACTAAAATGAAAGCGCCTTAAAAGTTAAGTTACAAAATTGCAAAAATTTCATCTTATATAACCAAAATAAAAACACCCTAAAAGTTGAATGACCAGTTAGGTAGTTTATCCAAAATCAAATATCTCCATGTCATATTTTCGTGTCTTATGCAAAAAATTAATGGGCTTTTTCATTCGGGTATAAACACAAGTAGGGTTCTTGCATACAGAGGGTCCATACCCTACTTAATTTTTAAACTTTTTTATCCATGTTAATCCTCAAACTTATAACTTTATCCAATATTAATCCTCAAACTTATAACTTTATCCAGGTTTGATCCATGGATGACATGGGTATTTGTCACATAATCACTTAAATTATTATAATTTTATAAAAATAAATGATACGTGACATAACCTTAAAATGTCACGAGTTCAAAATTGAGAATTTTAGAATTAATTTGGACAAATAAAAGGTTGATCCCCATTTGCAATATCCATTATTTTTCATAAAATAAAAGAAACGTAGAATTTTGCTATCAGTTATAGCAGTCAAACCATAATTTTATAAACCAAAAAGAACATACATATACTCGCACTAAAAAACAATGAAAACAATATTCGTTGAAGGCAGTTTGATGAAATGCTATGGGAACAAACTTTCCACTTAAACAACAGCTGGAAATAATAAATATATTTATTAACTCTAAAGGAGACCTCTTCTTCTCTTGTAGTCACTAACTGTCAAGGTAAGAGCATGTCTCCTTCCATCATTCTCGGGAACTCGGCATCCGACGGTTGCTTCTATCCTTTGTTTCCTGGCCATGAATCCAGCCACCGCGCCCTCGTGACCGCCGAACTTCCGAAGCACGTCCAATGAGATTGGAAGCTCAAAGTCATGTAGCATGTTAGATTCCGTCCCTTCATCGACAGGGGCATTTGTGTCAACCAATTTCCCCGCACCTGCAGCTTCTTGCAAGGCAGCTGCTGTGGCTGCCCTGCCAGCCTCAGCAGCAGCAGCCCCTGCATCGTTGCCATTTCCACTGCCAATTGCACCGTTTGTGTCACCATTAGATACCGCTGCTGCATCTCCTCCAGGAGCCTTTGCATTATAGTAGTTCCTTGATCTAGTCCACCTCCTCGAAAATGGATCATACCCAGCTTCCCCTGCTTTTAAACCAGTATTTACAGGTTTCAATCCGGATGCATTTTTGAAATTCTCAACTCTGTTCTTTCGGTTCATCTCAGCCAACCTAACAGCCTTGGCATCTTTCTCCTGTGACTGCCGGGAAGCCTCTAGTTGCTGCAGTCTCTTCTTAATCCTCTCAACCTCTGCATCATCATGCTTGCTTTGTGCAATTTCTAGGTCCCTTCTCAGTCGGTCCTTCTCAGCTGCAACATTTAACGGTCTAGATGAACTGGACTTTTTCTCCTGCAACATCTGCTTTACGGTAGCTGCTGAGTAGACAAAAGTTTTGGCCTTCTGTAACACTTCTTTCTTTTCAAGCACATCTTGCTTGCTCGGCATCCGGCCTCCACTTCGCTCCACCTCCCTAATTAATTGTCTAAACTCCTCCTCTAGCGGTGGGGAGTCTGAAATCATAGCCATCTGCCACCTGGCAGCGGAGCTTTCATTTCCCCAAACCACATTCAAGTACTTATATGTTGTCTTGTTCTCTAGTTTGTATGTCCGATCAGGATCCGTGGCATCAACATTCCTGACCATGCAGAGCCTGTAGATAGCGCCAGTTTTTGACCTTCCAATGCCGACTCTTACAAAACAACCCACAATCAACTCTTCGAAAAATGGCTCCATTAACCATTTTGCAAGTTTTGACCTTCTGATAGTAATTTCCTTAATGTCATTAAATGTTGGCCCATTTGGCCCCCATGTGCCCCTCTCATCCTCACTATCAACCATTCCGCCATCCCCAGTTGACCCTTCGTCTTCACTGTTTGACCTGCTTTCACTCTCACTCTGACTAGAGCTACTTAGACTTGATGCAGTGAAGGGTTTCCTCTTGACTGGTGATAAGCCCCGGTTGCCAGAGCTGCCTCTAGATGCATCTCTCAACTTACGATGTGCCTCTGGATCCTGCTGCTTCAGCCGTTTTGCTCTCAACTCATTCAGAGCATCATCTTTAGCAGCAGCCCTATCCGCAGATCTAGCCGATGACCGCACTCCACGAGAAGAAGGAAGAGGTGGAGTCTCTCTCTGTGACCGGCTAGGCCTATCGTTTTCCCGCTTCGATCTAATCTTCTCAGTAAATTTCTTATCACCTCTCTTATCTGCTCGTTCCGACAGAATCATTTCTCTTTCCAGTTCAGTCAACTGCGCAAGCTGTCTCCTGTCTTCCTCATTCTTGTAAAGATCGTCACCAACATCAGATTCATCACTGCTGTCACGCTCTCGACCAGAACCAGCATCATTATAATCACCTTCTTCCTGACTGCCCTGATCATCATCTCTTTCAGCAGGGTCTAACCTCTTCTTCAATGGAACTTGTGAACCAGACGGTTTTCTACTTGCATACCCATGATCATCATCCGAATCATCATCCCTAGAGTCACTTCCCCCATCTGAATATGAACCTTCACGTCGCCTTCTAGATGGTGGAAGGGAGTGCCGGTTCCTTCCTCCAGTACCAGTTCTTCCCGCTGCCTCAAGAAGCAAATTTTCTAAGTCTGCCATAATCACCCGTGCACCCTTCTAGGCTGTGACAATTTGTTTCACCTCTGAAACCATTTAAAAAGATATAGTAAACCAATTTGAACGTTCATACACATATATATAGCGTTAACTAGTTTGAACATTCATTAAATATACTATCCACAAGAAAATTATGAAGAGAAACTCATTAAAACGTCACAAAGCATGTAAACCCGAGTGCAGAGTTTTCTTAAACTCTATATAGCTAATGTAGGGGATAACAATCAATGACCCCTTTTTTTTTAATAGTAAAGCAACTTCGATTGAAAATACACTAGCAACTAAAGGGGTATAGTTTTGTAACCTTAGCTTATACAGATTTATTCTTCAGCTCTTTTTTTGCCATTATCAATGGCCAATCTTATAATCAGATAACAAAGTATAATAATAAAGCAACGATTCCATGAAATTACTTATCATGATCAAAACCAGATCTAAGCCAGATAAACTGAAAATTCACAGTTTTTCTTATTCTATGCGTAAAACAACTTTTACAAAAAAAAAAAAAGTAAAGTAAAATTCGGGACAAAAATTAAATACCACAATTTAAAAAGAAAAAAAATAGGATGGTACCGGCGCCGACGAAGCGACGGAGACGCCGCCGCCTTAACGTTAAACAGAAAGGTAGAGAAATAAAGACTAACCTGGGTATCGCGAAAAGCTTTATCGATTTCGTAGCTAATTTTCTGATCTGGATATCGAATCAGAGAGAAAATCAATGGGTAATTAGGGGAAGAATCGGAAAAGGGCAAAGCATAAATCACTGGGTTGGATTTGAAAGGGCAAAAAATTTGGACTGAACTTTTACTTATAGACCCATTTATTATCAGTTGCTGGGTTTTCTTTTTTGTTACTTTTAAACCCAATTTTTGAATGCCGTCTTCGGCCTATTTACGAAAAGGGTAAACTACACCTAAAGTCTCTGAACTATTAGTAAGTTTACATTTTGGTCACTCAATTTAAAAAAGTTACAAAATGGTCACCAGCTGGCTAATGTAAAAACAGAAACACCAAAAAGTCCAATATAATTGGATGACCAAAAAAGACAAACTTAAATAGTTGAGTGACTATTTTATAACTTTTCATAATTGTGTGATCAAAAAAGAAAAATAATAATAATTTGGTGACTACTAATGGAGTTTACCATAAAAACTAATAAAATTATTACTTTATAAAAAATTATCTTAATTATTTTCTTAATTTTTTTTATATTTATATACACATGGATAAAAGGAAAACCCGAAGTACCTTCCTTCTACTTATGTCAAAAGGATAGAATCACGACCCATGACACTTACACATAGCACACCACCCTCTATGATCTCTCTCTTTTGGCATTTTAAAGAAAAATGTTTAAATTTTAGTTTTGATCCTATATAGCAAAATTTGAGATTTAATATATATACATTATTTTTTAACATAAATTAGTCTTTATATTTTTTTAATGTTATTAATTAGTCTAAATAGTTAATACCATTAATTTTTTTATTAAAACATTACGTGATTATATATAATTTGAATGTCTTACGAGTTTTAGATATTGACATGTCCCTTTCCATTTCTTTTAAGCTTGTGTCTATTTTGACATTATAAGACAATAATCAAATTTCAAATTTGGCCTCTAGATTATGTTGAAACTTGAGATTTAATCTATATACTTTAGTTTTTTACATAATTTAGTCCATCTACTTTTGTAATGTCATTAATTAGTCTAAACAATTAATATTGTTAACTATTTCAATCAAAATGTTGACGTCAAAGTTTCTTAAGAACAATATTCCAACCGAAGAAAAAGTATTCCAATAGAAAAAATGATTTTATAATGATGGTTTCGAATGTGTTTTTAAGAAAAAAAATCCTAAAAAGTGTTTTCAATGTTATTTTTATTGTTATATAATATTTCTTAATTTCAAAACATTATACCAAAGAATTTAATAGAAGAATTTCAACAACGATAACAACTGAACTTAAATTTTTAAATTCAAAAAAAGTAGAGGACTGTATTCCTGAAAATAACAGTAGGGAGACTCAATTCTAAATGTACAAAGTGTAGGGGCTTAGAGCATATTTTAACATTCAAATTTTTACTTTATAATTCTATACAAATAAATAATTAAACCAACGGCAAGCGTGAACTCAGAACCATACTAGTATATATTATTTCGTTAAAATGAAAGTTAAAGTTATTTGGTAAGTTTTTTATTTGATAAATTAATTTAATTTTAACTATTAAAATAAAAATATTTGAAATAATATTTTTCTTGTTAAATTTTATTTTCAAAACATTAAAATCAAAATTGAATGATAAAGTTTTAATTAAAAAAATTAAAGTTGATCGGAAAATTCAATAAAATTAAAGTTTAGTGTAAAATTCAATCACATAAAAATTGAATGATAAATTTACCAATTTTCGCATAGTATAATGATAAACATCAAATAAAATAAAATATATGGATAAAATTGGCAAATTTATAAGCCTTGAAAAATCTATTAATTTCTTTATTTCTTGAAACATAATAATTAATAATGGGTAAATTTTTTATTACATTAAAATGTTATATAATTTGAAAATAATTATTTTTATTTATTAAAAATATTTTGTATGAAATATAACTTGATTTTATTAAAAAAGAAATCATGAAAAAAAAAACAAAAATCGACGCAACATATAAAAGTTTTGCACATCATTTGTTGCCATAAGGGCTACACACTAAAGTAGGTAGTTTTGATGAGTTAAACAATAAACGTCGGCAAAAGAAAACAAAGTTTAAATGAAAAAATTAGAAAAATAAAAACCACCAAAAAATGAAACTTTACGTAGAAAGGTGAAGAGTGATGAATGATTCATAAAAAAGAATATATTGACCGTACATGGATGTACAATTGCTCATTAAAAAGTACTGTCATGAATGATTCATAAAAAAGAATACATTGACCGTACGTGGATGTACGATCGCTCATTAAAAAGTAGTGTGAACGTTTTGTTTTTGGTGGGATTCAAATCCCCTATACTAAAACATAGATAAATTAATCCATATACATATGATTAAAAAGTTAATTGGTCATTCTGTTGAAACTTCCATATTTAAAACTAGCCTATGACGTCAAAATGAGATACACATGGCACGTCATGTGTAACTATTTGATTATTTCGCTAACCAAATCAATTTTTACCAATACAAATTGATGAATTTTTTTAATAGAAATAATCGATTTACTATTTAATTTGATATATATGGATTAATTTACTCATTTATTAGTGAAAAGGTAAAATACAATTAGACTCTTAATACATGTAAAAATTTTAAATACACGGACCTCCATGATACTTTTATTAGTTATATTTCTATTCTTCTTCTAATTTGTGTATATTTATAATTATAAGGTAATATCTTTTATATTTGTACATATATTTATGATTGTATAATACTACGTTGTAAACTCTAATAGAAATTAAATTCATTAATAACTTTCATTAAATTATGCTTAAGCTACTAATTAATAATTAAAGATATTGCATTGATTAATCAATGATTGTAATTGGTCCCAAAACAAAGTTTGAACAAGAAAAAGAATTTTTAAACCGACCAATAAATAGATATATGTACTGTCTAAAATTATTAAACCAATAAAATATAACGTCCTCTTTTTACGTTTTAACTTAAAATAAATTAATCCATTCATTATATTTAAAATTGACATCAAAGCTAAAAAAAAATTGTTGAAAATTAACAAAAATTACGAAAAATCTAAACTAACGGAAAGGGTCAAAGCAAACAGACGGAAGCGAATCTATAAAAAACGTCAACAGCAGCCATATAAAGCGGCTATCTAACAGGTTTTTAACCCAATCCAAGATTTCATAAATATTATGCAAGTCCTTCAAGGTTCTGGGCATTGTTTAATTACGTCCTTCCTCTGACATCCTCCTTCGATTAGGTCATTTTTTTCCCGTGCACGCCCTTGAGAAAAAGGGATAATTAAAGTTCGGTCCCTCTCTCCGGTCCCCACACCCAGCAATGCCAATGACGCCTTCACAGTTCACACTAAAATTTATAATGGTTTAATATTATTGAAATGGATCTAGGGTTTTCTCAAATTCTTCATCACCGAAAAAAGCAAACCATAAGAAAGCCACTTTTTTTTTGTAATTTTTTTGCGGAAAATTTGAAATACGAAATCGGAAATCATCAAAGCAATCAAGCGAAGAAGAAAGAGATCTGTTATTAGGGTTTTTTTTTTCAAATTTTTTGAGATCAAATACTCCCCCAAAAGAGCACAGATCTATGTGAACAAATCCGGTCCAAAAAAATAAGGAGAAACCCTAAATTTCTCCTTCGGTCCTTCAATTGAACTTGCAATCGGCAAAAAATTGTGGTCAAATCTAAAGAGAATCGAATAGATCGAAAAACAATTTTGTAAAAACTTTTTGTTGTTGATAAATTTGACGAGAAATTTTGAGAGGATCTGAATCTGGTGATGAGTATGTACAAATCGGTTGTGTGTCGAGGGGATGAAGTGTTGGGGGAGGTTGAGATTTATCCACAACAGCAGCAGCTAAGGGAAGAAGAAGAAGAATATGGGGGAAAAATAACGGTGATGGAAGAAGAAATGAAGGAAATCAGGATAGGATATTTGACGCAAGGCAGTGAGAGATGTCCACCACTGGCAGTGTTGCATACCATTACTAGTACTGGGATTTGCTTCAAAATGGAATCATCAAAGGACAACAACTACTCATCTTCATTTCAAGACACGCCTCCGCTTCATCTTTTGCACTCCGAATGTATCAGAGACAACAAGGTATAGCCCACCAATTTGCCCATCAACTTGAACACAAAAAAACCCAGAAAAAAACAACTAAGCTAAAATTAAGTGGGAAGCAAACAATAAGTTTAAAAAAAGGAGTTAATATTAATTGCCCATAAGCTACTACTAACTTACTGGACTCTTTACTGGACAGACATTTTTACAGGACCTCCAGTTTGAAATTTAGACGATTTTTTTGCAGAGCCCAAGATCCTTGTAAAAAAAAATCATCAACTTAGAGAACTGGGGATTTTAACCAGTTGTAGCTCTTGATTTTGTGAGAACTGTATGAACTGAAAATGCATGAACTTCTGAACTGTGAGGTTTTTTGACAATTTTGGGAAGTTGCTAATGCCCTAATCCTTGGTGACTTGTTGAAACTTTATATTTTTAGTCCAGAAGCAGGAAATATGAACTGGTTTTTTTGGGAATTACGATTTTCTAGAATATTAATTTCTTGACAATTTTAGAGTGAATCCATGAATTGCATGTACCATAAAAACGTTAAGTCTTGAAGTCTTCTTTTGAACTGCCCAGAAAACTTGAGCTGAGCTGTTTGAAGCCATATCCATGAATTTACTAAGGTGGGTACCATACGATGGGAGGTCCCTAGGTACACCTTTAGATATTTATGGGTAATAGTCTTGTATTGTAGCTATTAGCCTGGTATCATTAACAGAGTTTCGGCTTTGTGAATGAACTTAATTTGGATGATTCTTACAATTTCTGAGTGAAAACTTTTATGACAGTTAGTGCTACTTCTTTTTGTTATCAGATAATGTTTTGTTTTCCTTAATCAAAGTTTTGAGAATTGATGGTGATGTTATTTGGTGCTTCCAGACTGCAGTAATGCCTATGGGAGATTGTGAGCTCCATTTGGTTGCAATGTATTCTAGGAATAGCGATAGGCCCTGTTTCTGGGGATTCAATGTTGCAAGGGGACTCTATGATTCTTGTCTTGTCATGTTGAACCTAAGATGTTTAGGAATTGTATTCGATCTGGATGAAACTCTAGTTGTTGCAAATACAATGCGGTCATTCGAGGACAGAATAGAGGCTTTGCAGCGAAAGATGAACACCGAGGTTGATACACAACGTGCTGCAGGTATGATGGCCGAGATTAAGCGTTATCAAGATGATAAGGCCATATTAAAGCAATACGCAGAGAATGATCAAGTTGTTGAAAATGGGAAGGTGATTAAGGTTCAGTCTGAGATTGTTCAACCCTTGTCTGATAATCACCAACCTATTATTCGACCTCTCATTCGATTACAAGAGAAAAACATAATTTTGACACGCATCAATCCACAGGTATAGAATTTGCCAATTCATGTAAAGATCTATTGCATATTGTTCAATTGTTCTTTTCTTGCATCTGCTACGGTTAAATGTTTCTCTGTTCCATCCCATAAACGAGGAACTGTTGGAATCTTTGGATTTTATGCAGTTAATCATTTAGAGAGTTCTTTTGCATGTTCTTTCATGGTTATTGTCGATTATCTATTGCATTATTGACTCTATATTTTCCTATAGATTCGTGATACTAGTGTTCTTGTGAGACTGAGACCTGCATGGGAGGATCTGCGAAGCTACTTGACTGCAAGAGGGCGTAAACGGTTTGAGGTTTATGTTTGTACAATGGCTGAAAGAGATTATGCTTTGGAAATGTGGAGACTTCTTGATCCTGAGTCAAATTTGATAAATTCAAAAGAATTGTTGGATCGTATTGTCTGTGTCAAGTCTGGTAAGCTAGTAATTGGTAAAGCTGATTTACATGCATGGCTTGCAATTTGAGTTGCTTTCTGTCCGAAATGTTCCACTACTTGGTAGTTTTGTACTAATTAAGTTTTTGTATGATAGGTTTGAGGAAATCATTATTCAATGTCTTTCAAGATGGCATATGCCATCCCAAAATGGCATTGGTTATTGATGATCGCTTAAAAGTTTGGGATGAGAAGGATCAGCCTCGTGTGCACGTTGTTCCTGCATTTGCTCCATATTTTGCTCCTCAAGCTGAGGTATGCGCAATCAGAAATTGGCTTCAACATCTTTTTTTGTAGCGTGCACTTATTGCAACTCTATATGTTGTAGGCAAATAATACTATTCCAGTTTTGTGCGTTGCGAGAAATGTTGCCTGCAATGTTAGAGGTGGTTTTTTCAGGTAATAACACTAACCTTACATTGCATAACCTTGTCAGTCTGGTAACCTAAAATTGAGCAATTTAATTCAATTGCTCTTATTTGTTTACGCCTTCCAAAATTTGCATTAAATAACCCTAGGAATTGATAACAGAGAATTTGATGAAGGCCTTCTGCAAAAAATTCCTGAAATTTCATATGAAGATGATATTAAAGATATTCCTTCGCCTCCTGATGTGGGCAACTATTTGGTCTCTGAGGTTAGTCATGACTCCTTTTTCCTTAATTTTCTCTGGTCTTGCTTGTTATATTTATGGGTTATAATTTGTTTTGGACCTTTTGATATGGCTACTTTGTTCCTTGTTCATTACTAAATTTGCCATGCCTCTCAGGATGACACTTCTACTTCGACCGCAAACAAAGATCCACCTATATTTGATGGCATGGCAGATGCTGAGGTTGAAAGAAGACTAAAGGTAATTGACATCCTTAGTTTCTTTGGATCCATGCAACTGGGCTTATATAATTTGTTCTTGTTTTCTCCGGTGTACTGTGATTAGTTAGCGAGTTCTGATTTTAGAGTAATTGTTACTTATGGAGGTGATCTGTGTGAATTGAATTTATAAAATTTTTCATTTTAGTTTGCTTGTTTCATCCAGGAGGCAATTTCAGCAGCGTCAACAGTCTCTTCAGCAAGCATTAACCTAGATCCAAGGCTGGCTTCTTCTCTTCAGTTCACCATGCCATCTTCTAGTTCAGTTCCATTGTTGGCAGTTCAGTCATCAATGGCATCATATCCGAACATGCAGTTTCCTCAGGCAGCACAAGTGATTAAACCAGTGGCTCCTGTTGTTTCCCCAGAACCAAGCTTGCAAAGTTCCCCGGCTAGAGAAGAAGGTGAGGTTCCAGAATCAGAATTGGATCCTGATACAAGGAGGAGGCTTCTGATATTGCAACATGGGCAAGATACCAGAGATCACACACCACCTGAACCTGCATTTCCCCCTGCGAGACCCGCAATGCAAGTTCCAGTTTCACGTGCTCAATCACGTGGAAGTTGGTTTTCTTCTGATGAGGAGATGAGCCCACGGCAACTGAACCGAGCAGTTCCCAAAGAATTTCCTTTAGATTCTGAGCGAATGCATATGGAGAAGCATCGGGGTCCTCCTTTTTTCCCTAAGGTTGAGAGTCCTCTTCCATCAGAGAGACTTCTTCGTGAAAATCAAAGATTACCAAAAGAGGTAATTGGTTCTTTGTGGTGGCCTGGCATGAAGCCGTGATTTTTATGCTAAAGTGGGAGGTTAAAGTTATCTCTCATTGCTGAAACATATTTATCTTAGAGCATAATTCATTTGCAGGCACTTCATAGAGATGATCGTCTGGGGTTAAACCATACACCGTCTAGTTATCATTCTTTTCCAGGTTAGCTGAAGCAATTAATTGCACATTAAAATGATTGTGAAGTTTCTTGTTATTATTGTTTGTACTCTGAGGTTTAATCTTACTTTAAATTCCAGATATCTGATATCTAATTGGTATAAGTTTTTGAGCAGGATGAGGTGTTTCTGTCATTTTTATTTTTTCTGTTTGTTTAGTTTTAATGACCCTGGTTGCTATGTTGATATATTATAGTTGTTGTTTGATTTTGTTATATTGGACTGTTCTACATTTTGAAGGTGAGGAGATGCCCCTTGGTCGATCATCTTCTAGTCATAAGGATCTTGACTTTGAATCTGGACGAACTATTCCAAGTGGAGAAACTCCAGCCGGAGTTTTACAAGATATTGCCATGAAGTGCGGAGCCAAGGTAATTTGGAAGTAATTTCTACTATGAGTTAGGTCGTAATGTTTATGTTACAATATTATATGGTTTTATCTTGTTTGGCTATGTGTCTACTGCTTATAAAATTTGTTTCTAAAACTTGTAGGTGGAATTCAGACCAGCTTTGGTTGCTAGCATGGACCTGCAATTCTCCATTGAGGTATATACAATTATTATTTTTGGGTTTGTTTTCATTGGGTGTCTCAGAATCTGAGATGGAGACATCCTCCTTTGCTTATCCTCTTTATTGCCTGTGGTAGGCTTGGTTTGCTGGGGAGAAAGTTGGTGAAGGAACTGGGAGAACAAGAAGAGAAGCGCAACGTCAGGCTGCAGAGGATTCTATAAAAAGCTTAGCTAGTAATATATCTTCCTATTCTTATTGTTATCTACAAGTATGTTGCACTATATTTATCGGAATTTGATGGGTTGAGGTCCCCTCTAATGCTCTCTAGGCTAATAGTAATCAATGCACTAGAGCTAAATTAATCTTACACCTCAATGTCTGCTTTGCTGAACTTCTATGATATAAACTGGATACAAAAAGGGTAGACACTGAAAGAGCAAAATGCATAGTATGTATATTTTCCAGCAGTAAGAGCAATGCATTTCACTTTTTTCTTTACCTTAAATCATGCATTAGGCCAATGTTATAGAAACTTGCGGTAATAATCTAGAAGAAAATTGCTTGATGGGCAGCTTTGCCTAACAAAATAAAACTTTTCTGTTAGAGAACTCTTGTCACCAGATTGTGAGTTTTCCAGGCTTGTGGTTAAGCCCATGTTGAGTTGATTTTGTTTCTGGCATGTTTCTTTCTTGCTGTCCGTTGATTCATTCAGTCTCTCTTCTCATGGTGTTCTTTTGGAGCGATTCTGACTCTCTTATAATAAACAGATACATATTTGTCACGAATTAAGCCTGATACTGGGTCTACACAAGGGGATTTAAGTAGGTCGGCCAACACAAATGAGAATGGCTTTCCTGGTAATTTGAATTTGTATGGGAACCAGCAATCCTCTAAAGAGGAATCTATGCCATTTTCAAATGCACCGGAACTGTCTAGGCTTCTTGATCCAAGGCTAGAAGGCTCCAGGAGATCTATGGGTTCAGTCACTGCACTTAAAGAACTAGTAAGATCTCATTAACTTGTTAGCTTTTAAGTCTTTAAGTTTGGCAACTTGCACTAATATAGTCCCTAGATTGGACTGATAATATGTGGTTTGTCTACAGTGCATGATGGAGGGCCTTGGGGTAGTTTTTCAAGCACAGCCTCCTGCATCTAATACATTGCAGAAAGATGAAGTATACGCACAGGTTTGCATTTAACAACTCTTCTTTTATAATGAGGGACAATGAAACAACCAAAAATGATGTTGAAGACCATCAACTTGAACTAAGTGATCTCTGAATTCCTTGGTGATCCCTATTAATATAAAACTCTTCTGTCATTACTTGATGTGGCATTAAAAGAAACGATGAGGACTTTTTAATAATATTTAGTTGCCTTTCACTCAAAAACAATGTGTCTACTCCTATTTATGTTTTAGGTTGAAGTAGATGGGCAGGTTTTAGGAAAAGGGACTGGTTTCACATGGGAAGAGGCTAAGATGCAGGTATACCTTTTGTTCTGTTATATTCAGAAATTTCTTTTGTGTGACATTATTTCTTACTGTATAATAATTTTTGCTGACTGGGCTCTTTTATCTCCCCATTAGGCTGCTGAAAAGGCCCTTGGAAGTCTAAGATCAATGCTCGGTCAATTTACTCAGAAACGTCAAGGTTCTCCAAGGTACATGATCTTTTACTCGTAGGGAAAAGAAAAACCATTGTTGCTTCATTTACATTTTCTTATTTGGTGCATCATTGGTTATATATGGACAAGGTCATTGCAAGATATGCCAAGTAAACGCCTAAAGCCTGAGTTTCCACGTGTTCTACACCGGATGCCCTCTTCTGGTAGATATCACAAGAATGCTCCTCCGGTTCCTTGAAGACACCTCGATATGGTAGATTTTTCCTCATTTTATAGTGTAGCAATTCTTGTGACATCTGTACAGTACGCAATATGGACTACAAGTGCACAACGGGTGAAGGCCATCAAGACCTGCAACCCACGTTGACTGTTAAAAACTTCGAGTGTTTCTTGCATATGACATGTCTGAAGCCCAAAAGATGAGATGTTTTTATCAGGGTAACCGAGGATTTTAATTCAACATGCTATCCTTTCATGGGGATAGACATTCATTCGGTTTCAAACAAGGTGGCAAAAGGGAGAACGCCAAATTCACGGTGGAACTCGGTTAATTCGGGACTTGAGCGCTTAAGCAAAAGGAAGACAAGGTTGAGCTTGTTGCTATGTAAGATTCAACAACAGTCAACATCGTTTACTAACTATAGCCAATGTTTCCCTGTTTTTTTAACCATAGAGTCCAGAGCTGTGGCCTAACTGGGTTTGATTGCTACATATAAATTGTCAATCCGTGAGAAAATTATTACTCTTCGAAACCGTAGTCATGAAATTGGTGAAATTTGCTTTTAGTACACAGCTGCTGATGTATTTACAATTTTGACCATCCACGAGTTTGCCTTTTCTATCATTTTATGCCAGTTGCTTAATCTCAATGATGTTTGGAATGGATCCGACCGGTTGGTTGGACCCCTGAATTGGTCGGGATATTATTAAACTGGTTGGATCAGAAATTGGTTGAAATTTTTATTTTTATTTTTATTTTTTGAATTTCTAATAATTTTTTAACCAGTTCAGTCGAATTAGTAAACTGATGGTTTGACCGGTTTGATTATTAGTGCAATTCTAAAAAGATTGTGTAATGCATTGATGCTGGTTTTTACATTCTTTTTAAGAATATATAAAAGAAATAAAGAAAATCTAATTATCCAACCTAACTGGATTCATTATCGAGTTAGATTTTGAAAAGAAAAAAGTTAATTGTACCGGATATTTTCCAAATATATTAAAAATATTTTAAATTGGTATTTTAATTTTAATTTATATCTTTAAACTATTAAGTTATATTAATTAAGTATTTTTCATTATTAATACTGCAAAATTTTGTTATGATTTTTTATTTTAAATTATACCATATAAGTGTGTTTAAATATTTTATTTTAAATTATACCACAAATTTTGTCTTATCATTTAACAATTAAATGTCATTTTAATATGTTAAATTCAAGTTGTTCATGTGATTACGTCAAATCTGATTTAGCTCGAGCTTACAACTAAGCTCACAAAAGAATTCTTTGTCATAAACTAATACTTTAAAGACTTAGTTAGAATATTTTTAAATTTGGAGTTTAGTTTAAAATCTGAATCACAATATAGGGACCCCTGTTGAATTTAACCCAATAAATAATGCATGAAGTTAACTTAATTCCTGAAGTGAAAACGCAAGTTCACCAAAAAAACAAAAAGTATCCCGAAACAGCGTCGTTTAGCTGTCTTTCAATTTTCAATTAGAAGGATAAACAAGTAATTTCAAATATTAATTTTGTTTTTCTTACCAAAAATCAAGTCCTCTCGTTGGCCGTCAGCTGTAGGTGTATATAAAGGTCAAAAATAAAGAAATTAAAAGGAAAGTTCAAGAAAAAAAAAAGCGAAGCTCTCTCTCTTGTTGTAAGCTAAAAAAAAGGCTCCATTTTCGATTCCTTTTTCTCTTAATTTTCTTTAGAGAAAGAGAGAGATGGCTTCCTTTGATGCGTACGGAATGGAAGGAGAAGAGATTCATGCAGCTGCAGCACCTAATAACCATCCTTTCGATGTAGACGACGACGAGAGCTATTCCAATTACGGCTCTTACTCTAACTTCACCGACAATCAGCAATTCCCGGCCGACGGTGGTGATGTGGCGGTGGATCACTTGGCTTCTTCTCCTGAGATCTTCGGCTTCGGATCTTCCGATCCGCCCTCTTCTTTCTCGCAATCTCCTTTCGGTACTACGATTCCTGTTGAAAACGGAAACGGAACGAATGGATTTAGCGGTGGAAACGACGATGTTTTCAGTTCTGATGGTCCTGTGCTTCCTCCTCCTACTGAGATGGCCCCAGAGGAAGGCTTCCTTCTTCGCGAGTGGCGGCGGTTAGTACTTAGTAGTAATAATTTCTTTTTTTCTTTTTTTGTTCAAATTGAATCGCTTGATTTGTCCACTTTTTGTTTGGATTTGACCGGTTCTTTTGGTTTAGCACTCCTTCTCAGTTTAGATCTGCTATGCGTTTGAGTAAGCTATGAATTGTTGTTGCATTGGTTGAACTCTGATTAACTTGAATTCAAATTTGTTAATGATCATTTCGTGTTTCTAGATCTGCCGAGGTTTTAACTATCGCGTCAATCAGCTTGATTTGCCGTTTCATTTATGTTTCTTATGAAGTTCAAATTTGTTGATCTCCCTTGTTATTAATTGAAGTTCTTGTTCAACTTATGTAAGACTTGGTTGATATTTAGATTCTTGTAATCCGTAAGTGTTCATTAGCTGTGATGGATAAATGGAGAAACTTATTGAATATTATCGTTACGTGTATGATCTCATTAGGCAGTAGATTTAGAAGATCCAGATCCACATTAATTTTCCAATCAGGAGATGTTTGAATAGTTTTCTGAATAAAATATAAACTAATCACCTTTACTTAGGCATTAATTTCTTTGAAAGATCATTTGCATTATATGAGAAATATGTTTCAGAGTCATGAGGTTGTTAGTCTATAGTTCCAACTTGATTTCTTGTAGGTTGAAAAAACATGTTCTCTTCCCGTTTATTATAGATGAGGAGTAAAGTTCTATATTTCACAATGATAATACTTACTACTGAGGATAAACATTCAATAATTACCTTGTTTATTGAATATGAGAATTTTTTTGTATCTATAAAGTCATATAATTTTTGAAATGCTTTCCTGTGAACCTCTCTTTGATTTCGATTCCAATGACGATGCACATAATGATCTCAACCTTTGTGGTTTATACCATATTCATTCATGACAGAATTTCCTTATTTTTTTATTTTGATTTTTGCTCTTGTCTTAAGAAGATCCATGAACTAATGTGCCTGCTATTCTAAATCAAAGACCATCTTGATTGATTCTTTGTCTTTTTTTAGAATGTTTGTTGGTTAATCTGGAATAAGTTATTGTAGTATCAGTTCTACATGTACTAATTTTTTCGAGTTACCTTGTGTTCTTTATACTAGTTGAGCTATAGGCCTATTTAAAGGTCACGTTATTGTCGGACCAGACAAGAATTTTCTAGTCCAGTCTGGTCCAGCCCAGCCCAGTTTATTGTTCATTTAATAAAAAAATATAAAATATTTTAATATTTTTAAATAGTGAAATGGACTTTTTGGCCTGGCCTTCATGGCAAGCAGAAGTAAAATTTTCTTAATCTAGCTTAACCCATGAATACCTCTAATAAGTTGTATATGGTAACCCTTTTCTTTTCTCTTCCTATACGTAAATTCTGTTGCTTTTTGGTATCCAAAAATTTTGATTTCTTATCTTGGTTTTGTCGTCGCAGTCAAAATGCCATTCAGCTTGAAGAGAAGGAGAAGAAGGAAAAGGAATTGAGGAACCAAATTATAGAAGAAGCTGAGGAGTACAAGCGAGCATTCTACGAGAAGCGGGAAAAAACCATTGAGACCAACAAAACTAACAACAGAGAAAGAGAAAAGGTAATATTATGAACAAATCGTCTTTTTCTCCATGCCCGGTCGATATGCAGTTATATGATGATATCTCACCACTTGATTTTTTTTTTTTGGGCTTGGAGCAGCTATACGTGGCTAACCAAGAAAAGTTCCATAAGACTGCTGACACGCACTACTGGACTGCAATAGCAGAACTCATCCCCCGTGAGGTCCCTAACATTGAGAAAAGAGGCAAGAAGGATGCAGAAAAGAAACCATCAGTATTTGTCGTCCAAGGACCGAAACCTGGAAAACCGACCGATCTTTCAAGAATGCGACACATTCTTGTGAAGCTGAAGCATTCACCTCCACCTCACATGATTCCTCCTCCACCCGCTCCAGCAAAGGACACTAAAGATGGAAAGGATGCTAAAGATGGAAAAGACTCGAAAAACGTTGACAAGGCTGCATCGAACGGAACTGCAGAGAAAGGGGCAACCGTTTCATCTGCAAAAGATGGCGCCGCCACCTCCGCTGAACAAGATGCCGCCGCCACGACCGCTCCCGCCAAGGACCAAACTGTTGCGGAACCAGAGGCAACAGCAGCCTAATTGCTTACAACACATTTACCATGGTTGTTTCCTTGCCCTATTCTTTTTTGTTTTTGCTCAAGGTTTCGATTTCAAATTGCATTCCCTATTAACATGGTATTTTCCTGGGAAGGATTTAGTACCATTAGTTACATACACAAGTACTATTCTTAATTAGTTTTTTTGTTTTTTTTTTTTAACATTTCATGAGATTGGACGTCAACTGTGATCGTTTTATTTTGCTTGTTGAATTGACTTTGTGGACTTATTATGTTGCTTGCAAGGTTACAAAATTTGTCTATAATCTGCGCTTTGCTTATTATCATTTTCGTGGTTTTATCTATGATTGTGTTTAAAACATCATATTTGTGGTTATATCGATGATTGTGCTTAACATAGCATAAAAATGACCTATTTATTGACTCATACGTTTATTTTCTCAAAAAAAAAACCCTTACCTATTAAGAGCAGAAGTTTTTGTATTTTAATAGTTTTTTTAATATTGAAATTGGTTATTTTAAAAAAAAATCTTATATAAGAACTTTAAAGGAAAAATATTATGTACTTCTAATTTTTATATTTGTACATTTTACAAATTAAGGTACCAATAAATAAACACACAAGGCAGGCATTTTTTATCTGCCAAGCTTGTCACTAGCGATAACAACTTCAATGCAAGATTTACTGGTCCAACTGAAATCGTTAAACGTTTATAAAAATAAAAAACATATATTAAAAATTGCTCAGTTGAACTGGTTAGTATCGATTCTTAGGTTAATCAATTCAATGCCCTTTTCTGGATTGATATCCTGATCTGATCTGCCAATCCAGTTCAAACAACGATTTTATTGCAGTACATATTTCCAAAATAAAAATAAGAATCCATTGCTAAAATTCAATAAAAACAGAAACAAAACCAAATATATTGACTAGAAAAGTACAATATGAAATTAGACCTGAACACGGCTCTACATTCATACAATGTCTACCTGTCTTACAACTACAATCATCTAGAACTAAAGGAATCTATTACACCTATCCATATTCTTCTCATTTCTCACCCCCTTAAAAATCAATGTCCTTAGTTAACGTTTGTTAAAATAAAAAAGTAACCTAACAAATTATTTTATCAACAAATTTTATACAGTGAAACAGGTTCTAGTGTTAAAAAAGCCAATCATTTGTTTCCTATGTTTAAGCTTTAAACCTGCAGCACCTTGTAAAGCTTCTATACAACTCGAACCCAAGGTCCGCCGCACATCGGACATCCATAGGCCCAACGACTGATCCACCAACTCACCCGTTCATTTTGACTAGGTTGGTGGGTCGAATCAGCCGAAGCAAAAGCGGAAGTTTGTCGCAAACATCTCATGCACTGCACGATATAAAACCAATAGATATGTTATTAATAGGAAGTTCATCAGAGAGAGTTCCAAACAAACAAGGAAAATCATATATCAAAATGACATATTTCGGCCCAACACTAGTGTCACAGCCGACAAAAAGACCATAGCGTTCAATTAAAATCTCTGGATGCGTGCGTTTTACATAAAATACATTGTCCTTCCATGCACCAGTCTAAGCACTGTTACATCATAATTCTATTTGACACCAACAATATTTGAAATCGAAACATTTCAAACCTTACGAGTGAAAGACACTCTCCCACAAGATCCACAGTTAAAGTCAAAGCCAGAAGCATTTATTTCACACGATAAAATGGCAGGACGACCAGCAGACCATATGAGCACAAGAAATGAAACAATTGACTTTTTGATTGTTCACAGGGGCAAGCAAATACCAAGCACCACTCAACCTCTTGTAAACTTAAAAGTGCTATATAAACTAAATGCTTTTTATTGATAAAACAGGGCAAAGAAATATCCCAGTTCCAACTGATAGGAATTAAAAGCATTTTACGAGGTGAACCTACAACAAGAACCGACAAAGACAAACACAGAAGTTAAAAGAGTAAATGTTTAAGAAAATTCTCAAACCTTGTACCAAACACCTTCAAGACCAATCTTCCACACAGCAGTCACAACATCTCGTCGAGATCCCATTATACCGAGATATGCACCCAGGTCAACAGAAGTGTTTAAGCCAAATGCTGCATCTCTTTCAGACAGCCGACGCTTCCTTGGCCAGAGGGTTTGTACTCCGTAATGGACATTAGAACTTTCCATTGAGCTTGTATCAGGCATATCAATGGAATTACTTAGCCTGGGAATATCATCTCCCGGGCTCATATCCTCCAGATCTGACCATGGGCCACCAAACATATTCCGTCTGTGCCACTCTTCAGATGAGGGATGTAATTCTAACTCTCGCAGTAACAGACCAGCAGCATCTGCACCCCTAGGCCGAGGCATGTTCTGCAGACAATTCAGAAACATAATGGAAATTAAAAGGAATCTGGAACTCAAATAATTAGAACATCATAGTGTAGGAGATTCCCTTATGCTAATTGAAACTGCTTTCATTAGCATAATATCTAGAATGCACTCCGTAGATTCAGAAGAATCGACAAACAGATCGATTAGATACCCATATTATTTGTTTTATCAGTACATCTTACTAACTACAAAGATGCAAATCATGAGTTACAT
Source organism: Gossypium hirsutum (assembly GCF_007990345.1). Taxonomy (NCBI): domain Eukaryota; kingdom Viridiplantae; phylum Streptophyta; class Magnoliopsida; order Malvales; family Malvaceae; genus Gossypium; species Gossypium hirsutum. Next base: position 2,191,971 of record NC_053446.1, read on the forward strand.
TATTTTTTTGTTGCCTAACATTTATTAGCTAGATTATGCAACTAGGTCTCATAACTTGGATGAAATCTGCCTACCTGCATATGTGGGCCAAGGGATGCTTCTACCACCTCAGGCAATACCGTATAATTTCCATCAATATAATGCAACCGCACCTGGATGCTGCTGCTCCCCACCTGAGAAACTGGTAACGGGTGTGGTAGACCAGAGGTACGCCTGCAGAGATCCATAAGAATAAGGAAAAGAACCTTTACCTGCAGAGCAACATATGAGGTTTATTATATCAAGATATCAACCCAGTCTGCCATTTCAGCATAGTCCTAAATATTACTTGGGACCCCTGAACACAGTTCCTAAAGAAAAAATTTCACTAACGCAATTACTGGTGAGGTTATTGGTAATGGTAATGGTAGCAATAAAAATACACAGTAACTACCTCCTCAAACGTGTATCCTTGACCAGCATTCCCAGAACCTATCTTTAATCCCCTGGGACCTTCCTCAGCACCTTTAGCTCCAGGTACTAATTGCCCAGCTCGTGCTCCGTGGGCTTCATCAGGTCTAGTCATAGTTGTTGGCTTAGCAGCAACCGAATTGACCTCCTCCATTTTCCCAGGAGCCCCAGGCTGATTTTTTTGTGGATTTGCATCAGTATTTCTTTGTGCAAAGCGAGGTTGTAGAGCTCGCCGAAAGAAAAAGCAGAAAAGTAAAAGTTGACATAGTCTATGAAGAAAATGGCAATCCCCAATAAGCCTAACAGCAGGTGTTCCAGGGAAAGTTCCTGTATTAATGCTTATTGGCATAAAGGACGAGGGGCCACTTATGGTGTTCGGAGTTGAAGTGGAAACTCCATCAGTTGAGCCACTAATCTTAGCAATAGCACCCTGTACCCAAGCTTGCATCTGTGTGCTTCCAGTCGAACTTGTCGTACCACTTTGACCAGCTGTAAAACATGGGTTTCTTGCTGTGACTTAGGCATATAAATATAGCAAATTCAAAGGTACAAATCAAGAAGGGTAACAGACACAAAGTTCTTCAGCATCACGCAATAAAGCAAAAAGAAAAAGAAATTGCTACTGACCCTGACTAGTTGCTGGAGTTGCTGAACTTTGGGTAGGACTTGTTACCATATTGCGATTGCTACCAGTACCTGCAGTAACAGCATGGCTTGCCAATGTGCGGCAGAAACTAGCATAACGACGCAAGCGTGTAATAAAATGTGAAGCCAGATCCAGAACAGCATCAACATAAGCCTGCATATTGCATCAACAATAGTGCATATAAAGCTAACTGAAAAAAGGCTGAGCTCTCTGCTGAAAGAAAATGCTAGTGGTAGAACATATAAGAGTATTTTCATATGCCAAGATGTGAACTGCTTATGTGGGGAATAGTCACTAGTCTAACAACATGATCCGAGAGCAACCATATACCCTCGTGCTGCACATAAGAAAGTTGCTAAACTTATGAATGAAACAAAGGTAAAAAATAAAGAAGCAACATCAAAAGAATGGACAGTGAATAGATTTTATTTCAAAAGTTAAATTTCAGCAGGACTAAAGACTTAATACATGTGCAGGTAAGTCAAACATAGAGGCAAGACCTGAATGCTCTGAACAAGAGCTGGATCAACAGCCATTGCTTCAGGATCAATGCTGGATAACGTCTCACCAGATGCCTGCCATGGTTCTGATACTAAGGCTGAAGGATTTACTAAAGCTGATTCAATTCCTTTCCCTAGCATATCCAGTAGCAACCTTGCTTGCATATCTAGAACCATTGCCCTAACCTCTTGGGCGTTTGTACCTTCCAATAGCCTGCACTTTATCCTGTCCAGACTCTGCAAAGTATAAAGATAATATTGAAGTTTCAAGCAAATGGAACAACTAACACTGAGAATTTCAAAAGCTCAAGCTTCTCATTTATATTATAGAACAGGAAAGTAGGAAGCAGAATTAGACAGACAGGAGAATATTTAGGCTGTCAAGGCAGGGTTATTTTCAAGGAAGCTGGTAGCATGATAGCCTCATTAGATGAGGTTTAAAGCACTGGGGTACACTTTCTTTAAACCATGTAATAGTTGGCAAAGTTAATAACCAACTAGAACTAATAATGTAAAAATCAACAGCCAACCAGATAATGCAAAAAAAAAGTTAGCGAAAGACATACAGGTCCATACTGTTGCCTGTGCTGAATAGAAGGGAGAGAGTGAAAATCCGCATCTAAGACAGCAATCACGCTGTTCAGAGAAACTGAAAAGGACAATAATCATCAAAAACAGAAGTCAAGTAAGAGTAGGTGGTGATACAAAATGATTATGCTAAGGAAAAATATAACTTGCACTCAGGTAAAAATTTCAACAGATAGTGAAAGCTTGTTTACCAATGCCATCCTCAGCAGCACTCTGCGTACAGCCAACAGCATCCCACCAATCAACTCCAACCAAAAGACTCCACCAAAACCTGCTCCGAGTTATTAATAATAGTAATTATAAATATCCATCAAATCATTACATGTTTATAGATTAGCTAATTTGGTACCTCTCTGCAATAGCACGTTCCCAGGTTGATGAATTAGCTTTTATTTGACTACTTGAAATGGCAGGAGGAAGAACACGGATTATCTTCAACATGGTACGGTCCTTGCTAGTGTCATGCCAAACAGAAGCAGAACAACAGCTTGTTGAAGAGAAGGCAGGGGCAGCGATAGCAGAACCAACATTAATTTGGTAGTTATCAACAGCACTAAAGTTTGGACCAGAAAAAATGTGGACTCCACCCCGAAGAAACGAAATAGCTATCTCACCACCATGCGCAGAATAAACAATTCGAGCAAGGGTCCTAACGTCACTTGGTAGATCGAAAGGATCAAAACTAACCCTCTTTAACTTCTCGGAACTCGAATCAGATGCTTTACGAGAATCAGAAGTTGGTCCTGCAGCAGCTGCTTGATGAGACTTAAAGTCATTAGTTGGTGGTATGCTTGTATCCACTTTGGACAACCAAACAGTCTGCTTAGGTGCCTGCCCACCGAAACTGGAAGAAGGGTTCCCAAATATATTATGGAGAACAACAGGCTGAAGAGATGATTCCCACCGTTGCACTCTCCAACCTGTGATTGTAGGACCCTCATCTGGATCATATGGGGACATGTATTGTCCTGCAATAAGCAAGATGACAGAATTTAGAGATGACCGACTAATAGCTTGTAAAATATGAACTATCTCATTCAAAAACCAATGGAATCAACAGCAAAGAAGCATTCAGTCCAAAATGAAGTGTATATTATAATTATCATTATCATGCCAATAATCTATTTCAGTTGCAGCCTAAGTGTCCCAATACAAGCAAGATTCTCCGAGAATCAGAAATATCAAATTAACTAACATTAGAAAAAAGCTTTTTTAATAGGAAAAGCAAGAAGTACACAAATTAACTTGAAAGATCAGACAAGTACCCTCAACAATAACAACAGCAATTACAGAACCACCCCGAGTTGGATCAAAGGCAACTGCAGTTACACCAGAGCCCCAAGTAGTGGTTGCTGCAGATTGTGCTGCAGCCTCGGGACTCACATATGCTGAGAAATTTGAAACTGGTGAGCAATGTAGTGAGACAACATCATTAAAATCTTGATCTGCTGTCTTCTTCCCTTGCTTTGCTTCAGATATCAAATATTCTTGCCAACTAAATAAATACGCAGCCAACGGAGCAAAACCAGCCCAGTTGGGTGGATTAACTGAGGGTGGGATCCCATTACTTGTGCTGGTCTTTGCAGTGGCTTGAAATCCATTTCCAGTGCCAGGAGTAACCTCCCAGACAACGACAGTAGATGGGTTTACAATTGGAACACCTGCCACATGCATGGCACCACTGTCTGTTATTATTGCATCAGCAGCCATGATACCACTAGGCCCAGCACCCAATATTCCCTTGCTTGTGCAAAACCACTTTCGTGCTACACTACCCTGCGTAGGGGGCCACTGGGACCAATGAAGTTGAACAGATCCTGAAGAGAAGACGGAACAAACACAAAGAAAATTGGGCCACCTGGCTGCAAAAAAAAAACACATTTTTCATACAAGCAATGAGTACCTTCCAAATTTCTATAATGATATCAATGTAAAAACAGAAAGAGCAGACCAAATGACAAGTTATGACCAAATGAGGTCATCATCAAAGAACACTAATAGCTTATATATGATCCTGTAAAATAGCCAACCTTACAAATCCAGAATGTTTACAAATTTATTCTTGCTCAAATCATGAATAGAACATGAAATTGTGAGCTAGACCTCAAATACTTAATGAGTAAAAGCTACAAACCTGAATTTTGAGACTGCTGAGAAAGAAATTTTTCCTCAAAAGTCGATTTTGAGTTTGCAGGATTACTGGATTTTGACGAAAGCCACCTATACTGATTATTAAAATACATAAATCAATAGCACAAGCGATCAGATCATTAACATTATGGTAGCAAAGACAAAAAAGACAACAAATGAGCAGAAGGTACCCATTGAAAGAATAAAAAAAAGGATGTTAATAAGGGAACAAAATAAAGAATGTTCCTTTAAACTTATTTCTTCACTTGGAAGGATTTAGTGATGGAAAGAAGATCCATCACTGTCATTTCTACATAGGAAGAGAAGTTTAAGGCAATTTATTAGAAGAGCAACAAAATTACACCACAATTCCAAATTACACGATAATTCATGCCTCAAATATCCATTTCAAGAAATCAACTTTGTGGGCAGTAAAGTACTTACTGGAGACACCCCTGACAACCACTTTGTAACAACAGCTATATCCTGTCGCCACTCATGCTCACGCTTCCAGAAGCTAGCATCACGTACCAGATGGGCAGGCCCCTGCAGTTAAACATCAAATTTTAGGCAAGGGTAAGATTTTATGGCCACAAATGAGCAAGAGATAAACCAAATGATGTCATAACAGAAAACTTAGGGAAACACCAATACTGCCATTGTAACTAAGTCTGAAATGGAATTATATAGAGAAAAGCCATGTTAAAAACTTAAAGGGAGGTCACTTAAGCATCTGAAAGAAACAATCTAGTGTGCTAGCTTACCTGGGATGGCTGAGTCCAGATGGTTACCCTCCCATGGAAGTTAGCTATCAATAAGGCACGAGGACAAGAAGTAGGCGACCATTCAATAAACTGAACAGAATCACGAGGAGAATCTGCAAGATATGTGCAGAGCAACCAGTCATATACACAATATTGCACCAGACTTACTACACGTGTCAGAGCTAAAATTGTTAAGAAGACATGTCGACAGTGACAACAACCACAGCAATGTGAAATAAATAAATAAAGATATGAAGCACACAGTCATAATCACACTTCCAAGTTCCACCTATACAAAGACCTTGCATAACTATAAAGATAAATTAAAAAATCCAACACTATGAAATCGACACTTGGCACCACTAGGTAAGTCAAGATATTCAGCCAGGTTCATGAGAACACTTTAGAGCTATAACAATATGAGCTGAAAATGTAAAATTAAGCTACCTGCTGTGACATTGAACACCGCACACTCAGTAGGACGCTCTGGGATCACAATTTGTATAGGGATCCAGAAAGGTGGATTTGCATTGGAACTACAAATAAATAAAACACTAAATGAGTTTTAATTTTAGAAAGGTGTATAGAATAAGTGACTTTGACAACTTTAGTGCTCCTAAGAAACTTGAATTCCAAATAATTCTACAGTTCACTTGTATGATGAAATATAGCAGAAATAGAATCTACGAGGAATTTATCATTCTACAAAGATAAACACTAGCAACGTCACTTGGAAGTAGAAGAAACAATTATAAAAAGAACAACTAACCTCGGAATCCTAGCACAAGTTTCAGTCGCACAAGCAATAGCATTCAATTTCCCACACCAAGCAACAGCACTGAAACAACAAAAAACAACGTAATAAACAAATCAATCAAGAAAAAAAAACAAGTGAATTGCAGAGTTGACTATGAATTGAACTAAAAAAAAACTAACCTAAAATTGCGGCACAATTCAGGTACTCTCATTTTATACCGCAAATTAGACTTCGGTTGTTTCAACCAAATACAAAACACGGTAGCTGGATTAACCGGATCCTCTTCCATCACAGTATCTTCACTTTTACCCGACGAAGAGACAACAACTTCGTCTTCTGCGACACCAGAAACCGGTTCAGAACCAACCGGTTTCTCCAAGCCCAGCTTAACGGCAGAATCAACCGGCTGGGCCACGGGCTCTTCCTCTGATTCCTTGTTATCGCCCAACCCTGGCTGTTGATTCATATCGAAGAAGAAAAAAACAAAACCCTAAATCTCTATATTTATATAAAAAGACGAAAAAATGGAAGAAAGAGAAAGAGAAAAAATTGCGAGCGGAGTGGTGCAAAAGTCGCAATTGAAGGCGACAGGTAGCACTGTAGAGAGAGAGAAAAGTGAGTTGAGTGTTCGTTTTTAGTGGGGTTAGTGCGATTTGAGATTTAAAAGTGTGTTTTTTTTTTTAGGGCAAAGGCAATTTCTTTCTTTCTTTCTTTTTGTTTTTTTGTGAGAGTGGAAATGTGAATTTTGGGAGTGGGAAGGGAAAATTTAGTAACAGTGAAAAGGTGGGATCGGAGGTTGATGGGGTTGCCCGAGGGGGGCGGGAGCCGTGGCGGTGGCGGTGGAGGTGGCGGGGGGTTAATTGGTGGCTGAGAAATCTTGCTTGGTTCGGATTGATGATTTAGTGAAATGTGTGAGTTAAGTGAGTGGTTAATATGGGTTTGGATTGGATCCAAGTGATGGGTGGGTGGTGGCTCTGATATTTGCCCAAATAATTTGGGTTTCCATTTTAAAACTACATGTAAGAATCTTGCGTCTTTTTCTTCAAATTTTGTGTACCTTAAAAGGAGGTTATTTAGCATTATAACTTAGGTAAATTATAGATGTAATTAAATTATTAAAAAGTAAATATTTGAATCCCTTGATTTTAAAATTTTACAAAATGATCATTAAATTATTGAAAAGTTTAATTTAAGATTATTTGAAAATTTTTATTTAAGTCATTAAGTTGTGTTAATTTCTTTTTAAAGTCTAGCTAGTGAGCTCCAAGCAACGATTAATGATTAGTCTGGTGGATTAGTATTCACCGACGAGTAGAATAACATACCTTAAATCCAAGTCAATCTAACAATCATTATCAGAAATAGGAGAAGAAAATGGCTTAGATTTTAGTTTGCAGATTCATGACGTTCAAAGTTGTTTAATGAAAAAAAAATGAACTATAAAATAGAAGAGAATGAGAACTTTCAAATAGTGTAGACAGTGCAAAAAAAAAGGTCATACAACAATAATTTTAACAGTCCATTGATTTAATTGAAAACTTTCAAATAATTCAATGACCATTTTGTAACTTCTTAAAGTTAAGTGATCAAAACGTAAATTTACTAACACCTTGATAATGTTAAATGTAAGTTACCCTAAAGCTATTAATTAAAATTTCAAAATAGTGATTTACTATAAATATTTTCCTCCAAATGTAATGTGAATTTTCAAAATAAATATTATTCAAATAGAATATAATCTCATATATTCCAATATTTTAAAAAGTAAGTAAATTTTAACATATTGAAAAGTAATCAAACACGAATTGATTAAATTCTTAGAAACTTTTCGTCATACATCAGAGCTCTAATAATTTTTTATTTATTTTTTGAATAAATTTCAAAACTATTCATAAATTTCAAAACATTGTTATTGTTGCCATTAAAGTGATCAGGTGATTTTCTAAAAGCAACATTAGAAGTTTGGTTGGCATGTAAATTTGTTTTTAGTTGAATATGATTGACAAATTTTCTATTTGGCCCTGGTTATGTGATCGAATAATAGTAAAAAGAATTTGTATTTCATCACTTTAATAGCAATAACTAACTATATTATCTGTTTAGATAAGATAATAACAAAGTAAAGTAACTAATTATACCAGAATGAATGAATTAAATCCCAAATTCATTACAGTAGAGGGACTAAAAGTATAAATAGATTGAACATTTATTTAATTTGCAATATAAAATATGAATTTTGATTTTATGCCATTATAAACATGTAATTTAGATCTTGATTCAATTTTTGCAAAAAAAAAAGCTTATAAACATGACATCAATTTACGTTTATTTATTGCATACATGAACTATTATAGTTACTAGATATGAAAATAGTTAGACTTTTTTTTTAACTAAGTTTGAAATATGGTTCAAATTTAAAAAGATTTGAACAAAAAAATTAAACCCATTTAAAATATGCGTCAAACTTAGAGTTTAACATTCAAAGTCCAAGCTCATTTCTGCATTGCCCATTATTTAATTATGTAATATGTTTTTTTTTTATATATTGTATTACTTATATCACATAAAAGTTAAACAATCGATCTTAATAAATTAAAAATATATTAAATCATTAAATTAAAAGAGACACGATTTGTTGTAGTTTTTTAATAGCGATGTATAACAACTAACAAGTTCGTATTAGTTATTTATAAATATTGATAAATTTGGCCAATTTTTAAAACTTAACCAAGCCTAGACAAGTATAAGATATTTGTTATGGCTGACCCACGGGGACAATTTTTATGCAACAAGTATATTTATCACTGAGTCTATATGAAAATTAAATGAAGCTTTAATTGAAATGATAAAATTAATTTTTAAAAATTATGATGTCCTAAGTTCAAATTCTACCATATGTATAATTTTATATAAAAATATAAATAAATAAAAAAGACAAAAGAGTTATATAAAGGTAACTGAACTTGATAAGTTGTATTTTTTTAACCTAAATAGTACTTAAACTTAGAAACCATAAGTCAATTTGATTTTTTTTTAGTTACTTGACTAACATGATTAAAATATGAAACGTTGCATTGACGATTAATAACATGTTGACATATAGCATGTAACACCCCCTAACCCCAGACCGTGGCCGGAACAGGGTTACGAGGCATTACCGGACTTATCAGACAACTTATGAATAATTCACAATTAAAATAACATTCATAGTATAATTTAATAACAAAATTCACATAACGAACTCTTAAATCCCAAAACATATATAAAAAAAACGGAACTTGTTCGAATATTCCAAAAAAAATTTTATAATTTTTAAAAAATTTCAACAGCATTTCTGCTTATTTCTACATAAAACTCCCTGCAATTTTAAAACAAAAAACAACCAATACCAATGTTTCAATCAAAGATTTTATTCCTTAGAACACTACTAAATCATCCTAAATAAATTGATTTACTACTTTAATTATAAAGGTTTAAGTTAATATAAAAACAAACAAACTAATTCATATCTTTCATTCAATTTCAAGATTTAATACTAAGTTTACTAATTTATAACTTTAAACTATATTTATCGTCAAAAAAAGATCGTAACCATTTACTTACAACCAATCATTTAACATATATATTTATATTTATATATACGACTCGTGTACAATCACCTAGTACATGCCACTTAAACAAAAGGAAGAAATACATCATCAAAATTTTCTTGTTGGAGTCGAGATCTTTCTGGATGCTGAACTGGACTTTGAACTCTAATGACCTATGCGTAGAAACAACCGTACGCTGAGTATTTCATACTCAGTGGTATTATTATAAATTAAACTATTTAATAATAATAATATTTCAAACATCGACTATAATCTCTATAAATCACTTAAACTAAATATACATATTTATATATCACTTCATAAATCTTAAATTCATATATATATAAATATATTACATGCTAATTCAATTCATAATTTAACTCATACATTCTTTCACGTACTTTTCAATAGTGCAAAATCAATCAATCTCATTTTTAAATTTTAATTTCAATTATTTACCCTATTAACAAGGCTCGGACTCTGACAGATACGCGGATCCCACCCAAATACACCAGAATATCCAACCTAAACACACCTGGAATAATATAAATCCTCCATAACACACCAGTATATTATATCCTCCCAAACACACCAATAAGGCATTAAATGCCTCTTCGGATAAACCAAAGCATATAATAACATAATCATCTTCTCGGCCGAACTACAAATCTCCTCATCACATCACAAATCCTATGGCAGGCCATTTGTATACAATCTAGTTCGATAAGTTAATAGGGTATTATTTTACTTTTCGAACTTCGAATTCATTTCCACAACAAATTTCAAATATTCTATCAATTCAAAATATCTTTTATTTCAACTCACATATAATTCAATATTCACACATATTCTTACTTAATTTTAAATGTTATTACTTACCTTACTTAAAATGTCCCATGATTACAATTTCAATATAGCACTCAGTAAATAGTTTAAGTTATAGTAATACAAACCCGGAATACGCGTTTCCTCCTCAACAATCTTTTCTTTTTCTTTGGATGCCGATGCCTCGTTTTCCTTGTTAGCAATTAAACTTGAAGCTTTAAAATCTCAAATTTCCCCTTTTCTTTTCTTTCCCTTTTTCTTCCCTTTTTTCGTGTCTTTCTCTGTTTCTTTTCTGTTCTTCTTTTGCTTCCTTTTTCTTTTGTTTTACTTACTTTACTTTATTTCTTTTGTTTTAACTAATAATATTAATAATATATTATTATAAAAAATCATTTACTTATTATTTAAGCATATATTTATTTTTATTACAAGTGTACCTATATAATTATTACTATTGCACTTGTCTTTAATCTTTACCATACATTTGTCATCTATTTAGTTTATTTAATATATAATTAATATTATATAATATAATATAATATATTATATTATATTATAAAATAATATATATAAAACATAAAAATCTAATATTTTTATCACTTATGCCGCCTCATTTCTTGTTAATGGCTTAATTGCCATTTTAATCCTTTTTATTTTCTATTAATCTATAATTCAACTTTTACCCCTAATTTAATTTAATCATTTTTCCTAATTTCTCTTAAATAAACTAAATTCACCCAATTAATACCTAATTAAGCACTCAACTAAACTCATAATTATTTCAAATAAATTTTTTTATGACTCAGTTTACTAAGACAGAGGCCCGATAGTGTACTTTTCCGATGCTTGTGAATTTTGGGTCATTACATTTCTCCTTCCTTAATAAATTTCGTCCTTGAAATTTACCTGAGAAAAGATGCGGATATTGTGTTCTCATCGTCTCTTCCGGTTCCCAAGTCACTTCTTCTACACTATGACTTCTCCATAAAACTTTTACTAAGGGAACCCATTTGTTTCTTAATTCTTTCACTTCTCGAGCTAATATCTGAACCAGCTCTTCTTCATAAGTCAAATCAGATCGAATTTCAACACTTCAGTGGGAATAACATGAGAAGGATCCGATCTATATCTCTGAAGTATCAAAACATGAAAAACGTTGTGAATCTTTTGTAATTCTGGAGGTAAAGCCAACCGATAGGCAACCGATCCGATTTTTTCAACTATTTCATACAACCCAATAAAACGTGGACTCAATTTACCTTTTCGGCCAAATCTTAAAATTTTCTTCCAATGCGATACTTTGAGGAATACTTTATCACCAACTGAATATTCAATATCTCGTCGTTTCAAATATGCATAAGATTTCTGTCTGTCGAATGCGGCTTTCAGTCTATCTTTAATCTTTTTAACTGTTTCCTCTGTCTCTTAAATCAATTCCGGCTCTATTATTTTTCTTTCATTCAATTCCGCCCAACATATCGGTGATCGACACCTTCAACCATATAGTGTTTTATATGGAGTCATCTGAATACTAGATTAAAAACTATTATTATAAACAAATTCTGCCAGTGGCAAATATCATTCCCAACCTAACTCAAATTCAATGAAACAAGCTCTTAAAATATCTTCCAGAATCTGAATTACTCGTTCGGATTGTCCGTTAGTTTGTGGATGAAATACAATACTAATGTTGAGCCGAGTTCCCAGCGAATCATGTAATTGCTTCCAAAATCTCGATGTAAATCGAGGGTCTCGATTTGAAATTATCGATGCCGGAATACCATGTAATCTAACAATTTCCCGGATATAAACTTCGGCAAGCTTCTGTAGTGACCAATCGGTTCTGACTGTTATAAAGTGAGTAGACTTGGTAAGTCTATCAACTATCACCCAAATATCATTCTTTTTGCTTGCTGACAAGGGTAATCCCGTAACAAATTCCATAGTAATGCAATCTCATTTCCACTCGGGGATACTAATAGGCTGAAGTAAACCTGTCGATCCCTGATGCTCTGCTTTTACTCGCTGACAAGTTAGACATTTACCAACATATTCAACTATATTTTTCTTCATTCCTAGCCACCAATACAGTTCTCGTAGATTACGATACATCTTCGCTCCACCAGGGTGCAAAGAAAAAATATTATCATGTGTTTCTCGAAGAATCAACTATTTAATCTCAGAAGTAGTTGGAATACAAATCCGATTCTGAAACCTCAAACAATCATGCTCATCAATACTAAAATTTTCCACTATACCATGCTGTACCATTTCTCTTTTCTTCATTAACTTTTCATCTTCTAACTATGCCGCTCTGATTTGATCAAACATCACTAGCTTAACTTTTAATTCAGCTAACAAACTTCCATCATCATTAATATTAAACCGAGCAAACATTGACCGTAATTCAACCGCTGTTTTTCTACTTAGTTCATCTACTACCATATTTGCCTTCCTTAGATGATAATTTATAATACAATCATAATCTTTCAGAAGTTCTATCCATCATCTCTGTTTCAAATCAACTCCTTTTGTGACAAAAGATATTTAAGACTTTTATGATCAGTGTAAATGTAGTATTTCTCACCATACAGGTAATGTCTCAAAATCTTTAATGCAAATATTACAGCAGCTAACTCTAAATCATGTGTAGGTTAGTTGCGTTCATGTGGCTTCAACTGTCGAGATGCATAAGCTATTACCTTTCCGTCCTGCATTAATATACAACCCAAACCATTCAAAGAAGCATCACTGTACACTATGAAATCTTTCCCCGATTCTGGTAAAATTAGAACTGGTGCCTCTGTCAATATTTGTTTCAATGCCTCAAAACTTCTCTGACACTGATCATCCCAGATAAATGAAACATTCTTTTGTAGTAGCTTGGTCATCGGTAAAGCTATTTTCGAGAATCCACTAACGAACCTTCGGTAGTACCCGGCTAAACCCAGAAAACTGCGGACCTTAGATACATTATTTGGTGCTTTCCATTGAACAATTGCCTCGATCTTCTTTGGATCAACTCTAATCCCATCAACAGATACAACATGTCCCAAGAATACTACCTCTGATAACTAGAATTCACATTTGCTCAGTTTCCCGTACAGCTGTTTTTCCCGTAAATTCTGTAGCACTGTTCTGAGATGTTGATCATGTTCTCTCTCAGTATTCGAATAAATCAATATATCATCAATGAAAACCACTACGAATTGATCTAAATACGGCTGGAAAATATGGTTTATCAAATCTATGAAAGCAGCTGGAGCATTAGTAAACCTGAACGGCATCACCAAAAATTCATAATGACCATATCGAGTACGAAATACAGTCTTCGGAATATCACTTTCTTTTACTTTCAGCTGATTATACCCAAATCTCAAGTCAATCTTCGAAAATATCGAAGCTCCTTTTAACTTATCAAATAAATCATCTATACGAGGCAACAGATACCGGTTTTTGATTGTCAATTTGTTCAACTACCGATAATCAATACAAAGCCGTATTGATCAATCTTTTTTTAACAAATAACACTGGAGCTCCCCAAGGTGAAATGATCGGTCTAATAAATCCACGATCTAGTAAGTCTTGTAACTGTACTTTCAACTCATTTAATTCAGTGGACGACATTTGGTACGGAGGTATAGAGATTGATACTGTACCTGGATACACTTCTATAGCAAATTCAACCTCTCTATCGGTGGTATGCTATGTAGTTCTTCAGGGAATACATTTGGAAACTCATATACATTTCTGATCTGACTACACTGACTTCCAATTGAATCAGAATTAATAACATATGCCAAATACGCTGAACAACCCTGCTGAAGTAATTTATTAGCTTTCATCGCTGAAATGATACGTGTCGTGCCACTGGTAAGGATGCCATTCACCTCAATTCTGTATCTATCCTCTGTCTGAATACTGGACCTCTTTTTGTAGCAATCCAAAATTACCCCGTATTCGGATAACTAATCCATACCCAATATTATATCAAAATCACCGAAAGACATAATCAACAAGTCAATGGAAAACATTTTATCATGTATCATCAACGGGCATCTCCGGCAGTCTCTATCTACAGACACAGTTTGTCCCAAAGGGCTAGACACTTCTATTAAAACTCTAGACATTTTAGATTTTAACCTTCCTGACTCAACCAGTTTTGAATTAATATATGAATGCGACGACCCTGGATCAATTAAAGTATAAATAGGCTCAAAGTGCGATAATAATATACCTGTCACAACATCGTGGGCATCATCTTCTTCCCGAGTCCGAACTACATAGGCCCTGACTGGTGCTCTTGCCTCTGACTGTTGTGTAACTATGTCACTACTCCTACAAACACCTCCACATCTAGATACTGAACTACCTTTACCTGACCCTCTGTCTCTAGTAGTAGGCACTGATCTCTGAGATGTTGTAGGTATAACACATTCACTTTTTAGAAAATCTCGGATGAAATAATCTGTAGACCCGCATCAAAAACATCGTCGAGTTATCTTCTAACATTCACCAAAGTGCTTCTTTCCACAATGTTCACAGTCGGGAATATCAATATTTCTTGAAGGTCCATTTACACTACCAGTAGAAACAACAGTCTGTTTACCCCGATTTTTATCACCTCGATTCGATCTGAAACTTGACCTCCAACTACCTCCGAATTCTCGGGATCTTTTCGGTAGAGGATTTAAAATAGTAATGCCAGCTCGTTTCCCAGTCGATCTAGCTATCTCAGGCTTTTTATCCAAACCCAAAACCTGCTCTACCATCTTAGCTCTCTCAATCAAATCCACAAGTTCTGTAATTTGCTGTGACACCAGCTGTACTCTGATTTCATCTCTCAATCCTTGTAGAAATCTCTTGCAGCTATCAGCTTCTGTTGGAATGAACTCAGTAGCATATCGGCTCAATCAAGAAAATTCTCTTTCATAATCCACTACTGATAAGTTACCTTGCTTCAACATTAGAAATTCCTGCTTTTTATCTTCAATATATAGCTCTCCAACATACTTCTTCTGAAATTCCTTCTGAAATAATTCACATGTTACCTGTTCTGCTGGTAAATGTTGGATTACAGATTCCTACCACAGATAAGCCTCACCCTGAAGTAATGAAATGGCACAGATTAAGCATTCTCGGGGGGTACATTCTAATTGCTGTAGAACTCATTTAGTTGATTCCATCCAATTCTCCACTGTAGATGGATCAACTCCTGTTAGACCCATAAATTCTGTAGCACCATATTTTCTTAACTCTTTTATCGGGGCCCGTCTTTGAGTTGATACAGAAGTTGTAGCAAGAACAATCCCGCTACTCTTTGTAGAGCATTGACAATAATTCTTAACAAATGTGAGTTATCTCTATCTCTTTCTTCATTTAAAGGTTGTTTTCTTCTAGAATTTACACTAGGTGCTATCGACTCTGTTTCATCTAATTCTCTATCTCTGGTATACATTTCTTCATCAGACATCTTTAATATATAAAACAAAAACAAACAAATAGGTCAGCATCCAAAAATTCCCGACTCACTTTTAACTCAAAAGTGGCATGTACTACTAGACTCATTTTCGAGCTCGATTTGGCCCGAGAATCAATTAAACATACTAGCTCTGATACCAATAATTGTAACACCCCCTAACCCCAAACCGTCGCCGGAATAGGGTTACGAGGCATTACCGAACCTATCAGACAACTTACGAATAATTCACAATTAAAATAACATTCATAGTATAATTTAATAACAAAATCCATATAATGGACTCTCAAAGCCCAAATCATATATAAAAAAAAACGGAACTTGTTCGAATATTCTAGAATTTTTTTTATGACTCAGTTTACTAAGACGGAGGCCCGATAATGTACTTTTCTGATGCTTGTAAATTTTGGGTCATTACATAGCAAACTCACATTTAGACACGTGACAAAAAAAATTAGAATTTATAAAAAAATTTACTATGTGTCAAAAAGTGTAAATGTAATATGTCACAATGTCGTTGGTCCTCAATGCCACGTCAACATATTTTAATAGTATTAATTAGGTACCTAAAAAAAGTACCAAGTTAACTTATAGTTTCCAAATTTAGATATAGGTCAAGTCAAAACAAAGTTGAGGTATCAAGTATGAATAAGCTATCAAGTTCAAATACCTTCATATATATTAACACTAAATAAAAATATCCTAACAATATAACATTGTAAAATGCATGATTTATTTAGTTATTTACCAATTGAATCAGTGTCTAATCTTTAGTTGACTCGTGACACTAACTTCATTAAAAAATTTAAATATGGTATAAATGTTAATAGCATGCATAAATCCAAATCCAAATCTAAACCATGATTGTCAGATTCAGACTGTATTATCTAATTTAATTGGAGATTGATATCCAATTGATTTAACTGGTACTATAAACCTAGAGAAGAGAGTTGATGCAAAACTAGTTAGGATTTGATTTAATTTAGATCAAATACTTAAATTAATTTTATTGTTATAATTTATTAAATAAAATTTCATGTTTAATTATTATTTATTTATGTTTTCAACCTTTTTATTTTTCTAAATTGTTTAGATTTTTTATTTTGCAACAATTAAATCAATGATTCAATTAATTGATTCGATCGTCGATCCAATTCTTATAATATTGATCAAAACTTGACTTGACTCATAAACACTTTCACTAACTTGTAAAACTAAAAAGTCAAATATCAATAATAATTGGAACAAATAGTATTATATGGAGTGGTGGTCAAAGCTCTAGTTTGACACTTAGGTGAGTTTGGATGAGCGGTGAGGTATAATGCGGTGCGTTTAGTTTACTTTTTGTCTTATATTATAGTATCGTTATAGTATCTAATCTCACCGTGCACCGTTTTTTTTATACTAATTACAAATAAATGCACTATTCATCCAAACCCACATTTATGTGACTTGAGTTCAAACCATGTTACCCGTTTCAAATATTTTATTAAAAAAATAATTGAAACCAACAAATATTGAGTCCAGTGATAGATCTTGACATTAAATTTTAGGGGATCTAATTAAAAATTTTGAGAATTTTAGTAAGAATTTTCAATAATCTTAACAAAGGTCAAGACCTCTTAAAGTCCTAATGAAGATCCGCCTCACGAACTTCGAACATAAAGGAGGGGAAGAATTAAAAAAGAAGTTTGAGACAAAACGACGGCGGTTAGAAATACTGAAAAAACAGAATGCCCTGGGCCCAGTTCTGGCCCCTGGGAACTTGGCAACAGGCTAACTGAAAAACTCGAGAAACCGCGAGATATCGTTACACTTCGTGTTTCATTTTTTCCCCCTCACTCACAGTCTCTCAACCCTCAAATTTAGCCAAAAAAGGACTGAAAATCCATTAAGCCATGAGCACGACGCCACAAGGAATTCACTCGCTAGCCTTCAGGGTAATGCGGCTTTGCAAGCCGTCGTTCCACGTCGAACCTCCTTTCCGTCTCGATCCTTCCGATCTCTTCGTCGGCGAGGACATCTTCGACGATCCACTCGCCGCTTCTAACCTCTCTTCACTCTTATCTAGCCACGTCAACAAGTCCACCGACTCCTCCGATATGACCTTTGCCAATAGATTCCTCCTCCACCACCCTTCCGATGCAATGGGCTTCTCTGGCCTCCTCGTCCTCCCTCAATCCTTCGGGTCTCACCACACATACTTCTCTTTATTCTTCATTTTTTGGGGGTTAATTGTACCATACGTCCCTAAGTTATGACCAAATTCTAAATTGGTCATAACTTCAAAACTCTACAATAATATTTTATTGTTCCTCTTTGTTAGTATTAAATGTCAGCTTAAATGTGAGGTAAAGGGATTTATAAATATTTTTTAACAGGTCATATTCAAACTAACAGTCAACATCGATTGGAAGGATTTGAAATTAAGGACCAAATTAGAATTTGATCTATAATTCAGAAATGTCCTATGCAATCAACTCTGTTTTTCATTAATCGTTTTGTATTTCTTTTTATCTGATTTTTTTTCTGGTTTAATTAATATAGGGCGATTTACTTAGGAGAGACTTTCTGCAGCTATATCAGCATTAATAACAGCTCAAATTTTGAAGTTAAGGACGTCATTATTAAGGTCAGTCTGTTTAATTGTTTTCTTTTTTTTTTCATGAATTTACTGCATTTTTTATTGATAAGAACTGTTTAACTGTTGCATTGATAATGTGTTTGGAACGGAAGAAAAATTTGAATATTAATTGACATTTTTCGCTTGTAGTTTGGTAGGACTTGTTCTTTCACGTTCTTTAATTGAATTTATTAAGCTTTTATGTTACTAAAAGTTCCAGATCACGTGCTTCTTTTCAAGCTTGATTTTAAGTATCTAAGTTCAGTGATTGTTTTATTTATTTTCATCTCTGTTAGATAAGTGCCTAAATGAAGTTTTGCTTGCAAGCTCATACACTTTTATTCTCAAAATATGTGTTTAATATACAACAGATCAAGAAATCTTGGGTTTATTGTAGGCAGAAATTCAAACAGAGAGGGAGAGAATCCTCCTCTTGGATACATCAAAATCCCCGGTTGGAACCATACATGCAGGAGGGCATTATGATTTTATTGTGGAACATGATGTCAAGGAACTTGGAGCTTATACGTATGTAGTAACAGACTGATTTTACTATCTCCTGTAATTTCTTTCATTAATTATTTTTCCCCTGACACGACCGTGATTTGTTGCATGACAAAAAATTAGGATGGTTTGCACCGCGTTGTACAATGATGGTGATGGTGAACGAAAATATCTTCCACAGTTTTTCAAGTTTGTTGTTGCGAACCCATTATCAGTTAGGACAAAGGTACTATCCCATGGCTTCAGAAAGAAATGAAATAATTCTAATGTACATGCTGCCCTGAGGTAGCTCCAAAGGCATTTATTGCTTCTACTTTGTTCTTTGAAATCTTCTCTTGGCTTTTCTTTTAATTTTCCATTCAGAATTGTAATGCTTCTTGCCTTTGTTGTGCAGGTCCGCACTGTCAAGGTAGGTTGAGATTGACTTGAATTCTCTAATGTAAGTGCATAAAGCCTAGATATTCATGCTGCTGCAATTAGATTCTTTTCATTTAATTAAGCCATAGAAATAAAAGGTTAAATTGGCTTGGCACTTATTGCTTTTTGATTTTATAAATCAAGTTGATATCAAACAAATTCCTAAAGCTAAAAGTTAAGTTTTAGAGCCTCTATCCCTCCTTAACTGAGCATTGTGAGAGGAAAGGGCAAGGGCTACCCTTCATTATGTAACCCAGCTTCAGTGTTTTCTTTTGGCTTTCTTTCCTTTTGTTGTTTCTCATTTTTTATCATTAAAACCAAAGTGCGCAGATGTGCATGTATCCTTCTGTTGCAACTTGCAAGTCAGTTTTTGCAATATGTAAAGCTAACATCTCCTGCTTGGAGTTGCTCGTTTGGTTTTATAGTTGTCGATAATGTCTAGTGCAGCGAATACTAGTTTAAATCTGCATCATTAGTCGTAATAGTTGTGAATCAACTTGGGGCTTTCATCCTTCTGTAATAGCTGAGTGTTTCCATCTCAGGAAACTACCTATTTAGAAGCTTGCATAGAGAATCATACAAAATCAAACCTTTATGTGGACCAAGTTGAGTTTGAACCAGCTCCTTATTGGACTGCTAAAATACTAAAAGCTGATGAACTCTATCCTGCAGATAACTTGTCAACTGGGTAAGTAGTGGACATATCACATGGATGTATCCTTTTGATTATTTTATTCTCAGCAGCTTGTCCTTGCAATGCTTTCAAGTCCTATTTGATTTTCTCTTTGATTTTTTAACTAAAATTATTGTAATATTTTCTTCTTTGTTAATAATCATTTACTGGCAGAGAGATAGTTAAGCCACCTATTATTGTCAGATCTGGTGGGGGAATTCACAATTACCTTTATCAAATGAAAATTTCTTCACCTGGTTCTGAACAAGTGAAGGCAAAGAGGAGTAGTATCCTTGGTAAACTTCAGATATCGTGGCGTACAAATTTGGGTGAACCGGGCCGCTTGCAAACACAACAAATTCTTGGCACTGTAAGTTAAGCACTTTTTTTATTTTAAATGACTTCATATTCTCTATTCTGAAATATGTACCATATAAAGAAATAATTTGTTTTTTATTCATTTTTGAGAAAAAAAGAAGGAAAAACACTATCAAACTCTCTATGTTATGTTTATTGAGTTTGAGATCTGCATAAATATCAATACCTAAAAAAGAGAGAATTATTGAAATCATTCTGATATGTTTTTCCTCTTTTTCAGCCTAGTAGTTGCAAAGAGATTGAGCTGCAAGTTCTGGGGATACCATCTTTAATCATTTTGGATAAGCCCTTCTCTGTATGTTTACTATCAAATGCAATTCTTTTACATTTTGGGAAACTTTTTTTTTAAAAAGAAAACTTTTTCATCCTAAAGACAAAACTTAAGGTCTGCCTAGAGTATCTCGCTTTGCTTCTTAAGGTCTTCAGCTTCATCCTAAAGGAATTTTTAATCAACCTTTGAATGACTTAGTCTCTATTTTGCAGGTACATCTGAATCTCACAAACCATACAGACAGAGAGTTGGGCCCATTTGAGGTCTGGTTATCAAAAAATAGTGCACACGAGAAGTTTGTTATGTTCAATGGTCTTCAGACAATGGTAATTGATTTAATTGACTTCCAACATTAGCTTATCATTTTTTGTCCAAAACTATTGTAATATCTTCTTTCTGACACTTCCTGGCGGCATATATACCTAAAGCTTACCTTTATTGGTAGAGGTAGAGGGTGATAAATGGAATTTTGGTCTTAGATTATGTTCTTAGAACTTCTTGATGAAGAGAGATTTGTGCTAGTTGGGTGGCTAAAGTGATATGTCACACCACATAACATGTATACATGAAGGATATGGTAGAAATTCATCTGAATCTTGCCTTCTTAGAGCTTCTTGATGAAGAGGGAGATGTGGTTGTTGGCATTTAAAGAAATCTGGTCAGTCTGCATGAAATGTATGTATTAATGGTATAGTGGAAATTTCTGTCAATGTAATCTGGTCGTGACAACTGAGGATTGCTTAAATTTGTCCAATCAAGCCTCAAAATAACTGGATAAGTGAATCTTTTCTTAAATATTAGGCTCACAAGTTACTTTTCTATCATTTTCCATTGTTGCCATGAGGTACTGTATACATGTACGAGGTAGTTGCATGCACAACTCTGATGAATTGCTTTCTTTTGTCTTCTGATAAGACTCAGTACCCCAGTAACATTAGTAAACATCTATAATAATACTTTATCTGTTCACTTAATATCTTAAAATATGGAAGTTACGATTTGCTGCAATACTTACATATGGATTTGACCCTTTTCGTACAGGCATTACCAGCAGTGGAGGCATTCGGTTCCACTGATTTCCATTTGGTATGAAGATGATTTACAGGCAATCATTTACTATAAAATGGAAGATGTCACATTATTTAATACTTATTCTACTTCTCCCTCGTATAAACTGCTAAAGACAGTTGGATTACTACTAAGATTTTTGCTACCATTGTAATAATTTATGGGTTCTACTTTGCATGTTGCAGAACCTGGTTGCAACTAAACTCGGAGTCCAGAGAATTAGTGGACTTATAGTGTTTGACACAATAGAGAAAAAAACTTTTGAACCTTTGGCAGATGTGGAGGTTGGTATCATGTTATATGTTTTCTTGTAATCTCAAATTGTTAACATCAATTTAGTTCTAATTAGATTTGTCAATTAGGCGAGTCAAGTTGATTTTGGATCTAATCAATTCAGATTTTAAAACTTCTTAGAACATTTCGGGTCTAGGTTATCGTGGGATCAAATTTTGCTAGTTGGGTCATCTTGGGTTAAAATCATTTCACGTTCCTTGTTTAGGTTTCGATTGTTGCCTTCTTATGATCAAATAGGGTTGGATCAGGCTCAGATTTGGGTTAGGCTTCAACATGTCTAGTTCTAATATGTATCTGATCGATTGAATTTTGCAGATCTTCGTGGAGTCTGATTGATTTATTAAGTAGTTCTCATTTGTCAGGGCTTGATGAAAGGTTGAACCATCTCTCAACTTAACAAAAAGGTGTATTTGATGTAATGGCATCAATTAGATTGCGCAGCGATGAAGCAGACAGCAAAATAGTTAATTACCACTCTTGCTTCCCCATGGTCAATTACAAAAGGTCATATTTTTGCAATCTTCATATGATCAAATGCTGAGCTGCATCATTTATTAGATGATAAAAAACTCTTCCATGCATTTCAGTTATCAAGCCATGTTAGGATTTCTTTTCTAATTTTTTTTCATTTTATTTATCAAACATGCCTTTTACAAGGCATTTTACAATTTCATAAACGAGGAAATAAACACCCCCCCCAAAAAAAAAAAACACAAATAATAAAATGTGGGTCATTTAGTATTGAATTATTCAAGCTTTGGAGCCTCGCAGTGCCCAATTGGCTTCGCTACCAACTCGGGGCATCCTACTTGTTCTCGACTGAGCATCGGCCATGAAATTGGCACCACACATCACCCCTTCACTGTCAATTCTTGGCATTGCCTTCATTTTGCTCCTTGGATGCTCAAAACTCATCAATCCTTGCTCACTGTGGAACATACACCCTGTATTCACACACACACAAAATGTTAATACAATTGTTTTTGTACAGAAATCTTTTAGAATTATAATATAATACTGGTAAAAACTAATCAATATGAAGCACACATTACCTGGTGGAAATGGTGCAAATGATTTAGCACAGCTTTCTTTTATAAGCTTCAAGTTATCTGAAACAACTACTGATCCATCAGCTGCTACACCCCAATAGAGATTAACCCTTTCATCTGCACCCTACACACCATTAAATAAAAACCAATTAATTAATTTAATAAGAAAATATACATTTGAATCATCCCAGTTATATGGAGAAGTTGGCTTTGAAAATGGTCTTACCAATGCAGCAAATACACTTCCAGCTTTGCTATCATACACCACAAATCCATAGCTGCCTTCAAGATCCTTAAGGACCTGGTCAGCCGGGTACGGACCACGGTCTCGGAGGGTCCGATATGCTTCGATGATAAACATGGCTTCATTGGTGCCCTTTGACAGCCCATACTGCTTTAGCAGGCTGCTCAAATTATTCAAATCCCCCAAGAATATGCAGTATATTTCATCCACTCCACAAAACAACCTACATTTCCATCAAAATCCAGAAACTTCAATTAAACAAAAAAAAATGGGTTTCTTTTTTTGAGGACAGAGAGTTTATTATTTTACCTTTGATGACTGGGGAAACGATTCTCTGTGGGAGCATAAGCAAAGCAAGCTGAGGATCCGAACCCCATTGAGAAAGCATTGTTGGGATTTGAAGAAAGGAAATGGTTGATGATTTGATTGGGAAGCTTGGGCTTGTTTGATGAAGTGAGTGAAGCTGGGCTATGCAGCTCCTTTGGAGGATTCATTAATTCTTTCTTGAAAATGCCTAACATCCTTTCACTTTACGAAAAACCAAAAATGGAGATTGATTCAAAAGGAGAGCTAAAAGCAGGTAGTTTGAAATGAAGATGAATATGAGATATTGAGAAAAAGCCCCGTAATTGGGTATATATACAATTGAGGGATGACCCATAAAAACGTGGCAACATTATCCAAAACTCGATTATTGATGCCTAGATCACACGTCAATATCGTAATGTAGATAAATTAGTTCACACTTCACAACAACTTTTTAGAAATTTAAAAGGGTTAATTACAACTGAGGTTCCAAATTACAACCCAGATTTTAAATTAGTCTTTAACTTTTAAAATATTTTAATCTAATCCTCAAAATATAAATATTGTATCAAGCAGATTTTTTGTCAACGTAGGCATCATTTTGGATAGCATGTGGACTAAATTGTAAGCATGTCTACTTATTGTGTATACAACTTGGATCTCATGTGTTAAAAGGAAAAAAAAAAAGAGAAAAGAAATAGCCTTCTTAAATTTTGTTAACTCTTTTTTTTTTAAATATCATATTCAAGTTGCTTATGTAGTAGTTGCACATGTGTTTATACATATGCTTTACATCCAATGGAGTGACATTTAACAATTAAATTGATTGTTAAATTGATAGAATGGTCTAATTGATACAATTTTGATACTTTGAATATTTGATTATAATGTTACTAAAGTTATGGATTAATTTAAAATTTGGATAATAGTTTTAGGATATATAGTGTATTTAACCATTTTTATTTTTTTATATAAATATTACTTTTAGTTGTATATGTATTTAAGAACTACTACAAATTCAATTTTGTATCATTAAAAACATCTATTCTTCTTAAAGTGGATTTTAATGGTTTTCATGTAAACTAGATAAAATATTGTATGGATAAGGACTTATCTTGAAAATTTTAATTGTATAAAACTTTTTTAATATTTTAACCTAAATATATTTGGAAAGAGACAGGAAACTTTATCCTAAAACATAAATTATTGTAAAAATATTTTGAACCAACCATCAATTGGAACATTGAAAAATTATTTATTTTATATACTTTTTTTTATCATTTCCATAAATCATATGGTTCTTTTCCCAATTTCGAACTTTGGGCAAATATTATAAACATCAAAATTACTATCGGGGGACTATTTTTTTTCACAATAAACAATAATTAATTATAGTATATGGGGATCCAAGAAACGTGTCTCACGGCTATCCTTGGCCACAAAAAACCCAATGAATGGAAGTGACGGTGAACCCAGTCAGCACATTAATCTGATTAATTTCTTTAAGGTTAAAATATTTCATAGGTATTTTTACTTTTCACAAATTTAAGATTTAGTCCCTCTATTTTTCATATTTTAAAATTTAAGTCCAATTATTAACATTGTTATTTTTTTATTAAATTCAGGTTTATTATAATATCAATTTTTTAGTTACATTGCTATCAAGTGAGTATTTTTTTATTTCAAAATATCTAATTTTAAAAAATAATTTTAACAATGTTAAAGGTTAGAATTTTTAAATCTAAACAATAGAGAGATTATAGTGAGTATATTTTAACATTTTCTTAATTTTTTATTCAAGACTTACTAATATATGTAGAAAGATGTAGATTCGAGTGCGCTAAAACGCATTGTCCTCTTATTGATTATTCGATATAAATTAAAAGTGAATGCCTAGGTTAACCAATATATTTTATTTTTTTACAATTAGCGGATATACTTTGTTTTATTATTTAAAATAAATTCAGAAATCTATATCCAGTATTATATAAAAATTCAAAAAATTTACGGTTTTAAATATTAAGTAGATAATGTCGATTGAGTCTTAACTAAATTGATATGAGTATTATTGTCAATACATGAGGATGTGGGTTGTAATGCATTGAAGCGTATTATCACTTTATTTAAAAGTTAGGAAGAGACTATGAATAATTCTAAATATTAAATCAAAAAAGTAGAATCTATAATGAAATTATTCAATAAATAAATAAATAAATTTAATTTGATTTAATTTGATATATATAATAATAAAATTAAAATTTTAATATATTTGAGGAGAATTTAAATTCGGATAAGACTTGTTGCCATCAACATAACCTTCCTCTTGCATCTATGCTTGATTTGACCTTATCACCAAAAAATAATAAAATATATTTCACTTTTCGATATAAATATAAGTTTAAATTTTAAAAATAATATTATTCTTAAAAGAAATTAATTTTATGAATTATAAAAAAAAACATAAAATATACTTTAGAAGTATAAAAATAATAATGATAAATTTTAATGCATTTAGTCATAATGATAATTTTAACTAATTTATCCTTTTTATTGTTTTGATCACATTTTTTTCTTGAATTATTTTAACTATGAACCTTCAAATATTTTAGTTAAATTACTTTTTATTGAACATAAAAATTGATTGAATTATTAAAACTTTGACAGTACTGGCATGATAATCTATTTGTACTTTATAAAAATATAAAAATTTCAACAATTTTTTTAAATATCATCTACATCAGTAACTAAAATACATGTAGACTATTAAACTGACTATCAGATTAGTCCATTAAGATCTTAACAACTTAGTCAACTTATTATCTAATAAAAAATAATTTAATTAAAAATTAAAAGTTAGGATTTAAAAGCTAAAATGATGAAAAAATAACGTGAAATAGTAAATATTAAAAACTAAATTTATTATTAATATATTTTTTATTCGTAAAGGTCAAAAATAGCAAAAATGTCAACCAAAGGAGCCTTTAAAATCAGACACGCACAAAAAAATCAAGGCTATTGGCCCAGCCTATTTTCTAGAAGGCTTATGCATATAAACTTTTGGAAAAATTGGTCTAAAGGGCTTTCAAGGGATTATAAATTTGATCTTTGGTTGAATAAATCTTAAATTTGTGAGAATGTTGCAGATTGGTGGGCTGGACAGCCCATTTTATTCTAAGAATTCACTCAATTATAAGGACTAATTTCGTATTATTGTAATAGTTGAACTATGCTTTTATTTTTATTTTTATTTTTTGAAAAAAAATGTTTTTCTTTTAAAGTGCTACAAAAATATACAATGAGAAAGTTTGATTTGTGAAGTGTTTAGTATTACAGTAAAAAATTATAACAGAAAATTAAAATATTCATTTTATAGGTAATGTTAGAAATTAAATCATAAATAAATTTAATGATATTTAATTAATTTAATATAATGATATATGAAATATACATTTTAAACACAATTAATAATAAATAAATAATTTAGTATAATAATGCTTGAAATACAATTACAATATAATTTAAATTTTAAATATTTTTTAAATAATTAATATAAATAAGAGTGTTTTGATGATAATTAATATAATTATACTTAAAATATTAAAGAAAAATATCTTTAAAATTTATATACTTTTCTAAAAAAATGCTATTTAAGAGTTAGTGATTATTATTATTTTATTTACTTGAATAAGTAAATTAAAGAACATTTATGCAAAATATTTTGCAACTTTGTCAAAAAAAAGAGAGTCCAAAACCCATAAAATAGAGTTGAATTTGTCAAAATAAAAATTTAAAGAAAAAACTAAAAATAAAATAAAAACGAATTATCAAAGAAAATTCAGAAAATTCAATAAATCCAATGGAATGGAACTCAATCCCTAAATAAATTAAATGTTGGCGTTCAATGTTTTTTTATTATTATAAATTATAAGAGGAGGATAAAATCCTAATAGTAACGCGATTAATGCAATTTGAATTCAGGTCATATCTAGAACGATGAACACCATAACTATTATACTAATACACGAGATTCGGTGGGTAGAATATTTAATCATTAAGCGTAAGAAACAAACTTTGAAAAAAATATTAAAGCTAATAAAATTACTGCATAATTATGTTCAATCATGAGCCTTAACAAATTAACAGGAAAGAAGAAATCATGAACCTTAATAGAAATTATTATCTAACATGATACTTTAATAATTGGCCTTGTCCGATTTATTTTTTAATTTGGATTTAGAATTTTATATAATTTAAAGGCTTAAATTTATAACGCTTTTATTTAGAAAAATTATTATTGAAGTTTTTATATTAAGAATAAGATTGTATTTTATTTTTCTTAATCAGAAAATAGGTAAATTAGTTTATATATGTTGGTTAAAGAGTAAAGTGATCATTTTGTTGAAAATTTCATCCATTTTTATTGTTAGAAATTGGTTTCTATAAGTTAGTATGAGGTACACATAACATGCCACATATGACTGTCTGATTATTTTATCGGTCACACTATTTTTTAATAGTACAAATGGTATGGATGAATTTTTCTAATAGAAATTATTAATTTACTCATTGGTCTGACATATAAAAATTAATTTGCTCATTTTTTTAATAGAGAGGACAGAATACATCTTACGCGTGCTACAAAAACCTCTATAGTATTTTTACCATAACAATAGGTTGACAAAAAAAAGTCACATATTTATAATATGCTTTTATAATGTTATTAGTAGATTTAAATTTGATAACATTGTTAATTACTTTCAATAAGTAAAAATGTGACTTTCTTAAGTTCTTGGCCATAATTCCTTTTCTTTTATCATTTTAATTTTTAAACCTTAAAATTTTAATTAACTTTTTTTAAAATAAAAAAAAAATTGATTGAACTGTTAAAATGTTAATGACATCGATGTGATAGCTTATGTACCAATCTACATGTATTTTATCGTGGATGTGGATACTTTTATTTTTTAATTATGAATTTTTTCTTTTCAACTTCTTTGAAGTAGACATGGGTAGTCACATGGGCTACCATGTTACTATTGTTAAAGTTTTAATGGTACGATCAATTTTTTGAAAAAAAATCGACTAAAATTTGAAGATTGAGAGACAAAGTAATAAAAATGACAAAAGTGCCAAATATTAGGGTTAATTTTGTCATTGTGCCTTAATCATTAACCTGACAAGTAAAATTAATGTTAATCGAATACGTGGCCTTAATTGTGCCATCGATTAATAGTAAAAACGAATCATGTCATATTCACGACAACAACTAATGGTTCTTTCAATTCGAATATGTTGATAACATTATAAAAATAGATAGGCTAAATTAATCTATATTAAATCTCTAATTTCAGTATAATAGAAGGACTAAACTTATAAATAGACCTTAGTACTGAGTATTCATAATTAGGTCTCTAAATTCCGATTAAATTGTTTTAGGATAGTATTAATGTCTATTTATGAGTTTAGTCCTTCTCTTGTATATAAAAACAAAAATTAAATTTGTGGGAAATTTTAAATTTAATCAATGTAATCGTATTTGTTATAAAAGGACAGATATTTTTTTAAAATTATATAAAAATGAGTTTAGAATTGAAATATATATATTGTTTTTTAACGAGGATTAAGTGTGAGTTTGGATGAGCGGTATGGTGCGTTTAGTTTATTTATTGTCTCACGTTACAATATATAATGTCACCACCATCGCTTTTTTATACTAACCGCAAATAAACGCACCATTCATCTAAATTCACCCTAAAAATATTATCATTAATTTTTAACAAAGAATTTGGTGCCCATAAAAAATCTAAGGAGGAATAATAACATTTACATAATTATGTTCAATTATGAACCTTAACGAATATTCTCTCATTATTATAGTTCTTGGTTGGAGTTGGATACCATATGATTATTTGACAAAAATATGATGTAATATCATATAAAAAAATTTAGAAATAATAAAAATAATATTTTAATCTCTCTATTGTATCATTAAAAAAAAAACATTACAGCTCATAAAAGTTACTACATAATAATGTTCAAATATGAGAACCTTAACTAATATTCTCTAATTATTATAGTTCTTGATTAGGGTTTGATATATTATGCTTATTTGACATAATATAATATTAATTGTAAAAATAATTGAAAATAATATTATATAAATATTATTTTACAACATAAATCGGATTTGGTAGTTTAGTGATTCGTCTAATTGTGGTTTGAATCCTTGTATTATATTGAAATTTAGATTTAATTTTTATTTTCTAGTTTGAAATAATTTAATATATTATACTTTTATGATATTATTAGCAGATCCAATTTGATAATATTATTGATTTTTTAACAACTTTAATCATTCAAATGATGTGTAAATTTATTATTAATTGAAAATGATGCTTGGCCCTCGGAATGGAAAATTTCTACTTAAATCCTTAAAAAATTAAAAAAAATTATAATATAATGTTAACCGCCTAAAAGAAATTTTTAGCTTTGCCCTTAATTGATGATAAAATTTTCATGTGACGTGAAGTATACCCAATAGCAATAGAAACATTCTATTTCATCATTGGAATGACAATAATTAAAAATATTATCAACTTGAACTTACTAATAGCATTATAAAAGTACAAGGACTAAATTTTGTTAAATTAAAATAAAATTGTTAAATATAAAATTTTAACATAAAAGTAGGACAACTAAATCATAATTACACCTTAATAATTTCATTTTCATAATTGAAAATACAAATGAATGACAAATAAAATGTTTGTCAATGAAGGGATAAACTAACATTTAGGGTGCCTTTAGATGGGCAGTGCATTTACTTTTGGTAAGGTTAAAAATAACGCTAGCGGTGAGATTAGTTATTGTAACTGTGAGGTAAAAGATTCCACCGTCCATCCAAAGGGGGCTTTAGTCATTGAAGTTGAACATTTTTCATCTTGGCTCTTAATCTTTCTTTTATGGTCCAAGTTAATTTTGAAATTTGGTAGCCTTTTCCTAATTGGTCATTAAACATGAATTTTGTTAAGGCACTTTGAGATTAGCACTTCGAGATTGTCGTGTCATGAACATTTTCTTAGAAAAAAATAATTTATAATACTTTTTTTATATTTTAGATTTTATATATTTTTAAAAATTTTAGGTGATTACGTGACACAATTTCAGATCCCCACATAATTGTGTCTTAACAAAAGCCATGTTTAGGGATCAAATAAAAAAAGTTATCAACTTCCAAAAATAATTTTAAAAAATTAAAGACCAAATTAGGGGAAAAAATGCTAAACTTAAGGAATAAATGTTGTTTTTATAAAAAATGATAAATTATATCCAAGGTCACTAAACTATTAGCAAGTTTACATATTGATCACTCAACTTCAAAAAGTTACAAAATGATCATTGAACTATTCAAAAGTTTTCATTTAAGTCATTGAGTTATTCGGAAAATTTTATTTAAGTTACCGGGTTGATAAAGTTTTTTTGTTTAAGTCTAGCTAGCGAGCTTCAAGCGACAATTCAACAATCAGTACGGTAGATTAATACCCATCAAAGAGTAGAAGAGCATACCTTAAATCCATGTCGATCTTACGATCAGTGTAGAAGATTGGAGAAGAAAGCTATTTGGATTTTGATTCGTAGATTTACGACATTCAAAGTTGTTTCATGAAAAAACTAAACTATAAAAGTGAAGTGAAATGAGCAGGGGTGAAGCTAGAAAATTTTTTAGGAGGACTGAAATTAAATTTTAATTTTTAATAGCCTATATCTTTATAATTTTTAAAGGATTAAATCAAAATTTTATTAATTTTAAGGGGTCAAAGTTAAATGGGTCAAAGTTAAATTTTAACTTTATTAATTTAAAATTTTAAAATTTCTAAAGGACTTAAAAAGATAATTTTTTATTTTAGGGAGTCGGGGCTCCTGCTAGCCTCCTTAAATACTCCACTAAAAATGAAAGCTTTGGATTAGTGCATCAGTGCAACGGTGCAAATAGAGAAAGACATATAATGACTTAACTTTTAAATAATTTAATAACTATTTTGTAATTTTTTAAAATTAAACTATCAAAACATAAATTTATTAATAATTCAGTAATCTTAGTCTAATTTACTCTAAGAAACGTAAAACGTCAAATTGTCAATGTTCAAAGAAAGTGTAAAACAAAAGCTACCGAAAGCAATAGGGTGAAAAAGGTAGCAGACAAAACTTCCTAAAAGAAGGAAAAAACAATCCAAAAATTCATCAAATTAGATCTCTGATAAAGATATTATTATAAGTGGGACAATTTTTTCGGTATCGGATAAGGCGCGTGTCACGGACTGTCAAGACAAAGTTCTATTTGACTGTCATGGCTACCTAGAATTTAGAACCACCACCACCAATATTGAAAGTGAAAGACGCCATAAAAGACACTGTCAAATAAAAGCTAAGCTTAGAGAAGGAAATTAGGGTTTATTTTTTGAGGGGTGAAGGATTGATTGGAATTTGATTGTTTTTTCTTAGAGATGTACACAAGTTCTATGCGAAAATCTTTCAAGGATTCTCTTAAAGTGCTTGAAGCTGATATTCAACATGCTAATACTCTGTAAGTGTGTTTGTTTTTGAAAGAAATTTTCTGGGTTTGATTTTTCTTGTTTTTTAACGGTTTGGGTTATTCTTATTTTTTGGAGAATTTTTGTTTGTCTTTGCTTTGTTTTTTGTTTGGGAATGAATGATACTGTTGATAAAACGTGAAACTCTTTTTTTTTTGAATAATTATTGTGAATTCTGTATTGGTTAACTGTAACAATTTCCTATTTTTAGTTGCTCTTAGGCATTCCATGTTTGATTCTTTGCCCTTCTTTTTAGAAACAAAATTTGGGTGTTAAATCATTGGTAAAAAATCTCTCAGATTTTGAAGTTGAACAAATTGATTCCTCTAAAAAATATTGTAACAATTTAATAGTCAAATTTGAAAATGAGCAATTAAGGCCAATTAATCACCATTTTATTATTTTCTATCAATTTAGTAATGATTTAACAAATTTAGCCTGCAACATTTGTGCTAATGTTGAGGTTAAATTTGTAGATTTTTTAGAATTCGGACCAAATTGATAAAATATGTAAACATTAAGAGCTAAATTTGTTATTATACCAATCAAAATTATGTCTGAAAACATTAATGCCATGATTAATTGTCCTTAATTACTCAATTTCAAAATTAACAGGGATTAAATTGCTTTAATTTTTGTTTGAAAAGGACCATTTTGCTCAATTTCGAAATTGAGAAAGACAAAGAGAGGTTTTTTCCCTAAATAGTTTTTTCTTTAGCTCATGAAGTGCGCATTTTATTTTAAAATTAGCTATTTTGAAGTTTAAATAGAAGTGAACTGCTAGAAAAAAACATGTATTTCTGCTTTGCAGCAGTGTGAATTTTCACATAATTCACTATTTCAGGTAAAAGTAATATTCACACAATGTATTAGGGTCAGATTGTATTTTATCTTCTTTATTTTAAAAATAAACAAATTAGTCATGTATGTTAAATTAAAGAGCAATTAATCCTTTTAATTAAAATTTTCGCCCATTTCTACCATTAAAAACTGACATGATTGATAGAATAAAAAGATATGACATGCCACATGTACCTTATTTTATGGACTAACTTTTAACGGTAAACAGAAAGACTAATTTATTTTTTAATCTAACAGGGACTAATTTGGTCATTTTTTAAGTAGAGAGACAACATGCAATGTGGCTCCTAATACAAATGTCTCTATGATATTTTTTACTAGTATTTCACCGACATATTTTGATCCATATTTATCATTATATTCTTCTCATTTGGCTTAAACGCCGGCTTGTTGTGTTGCAGGGCATCGGATTTTCCGAGGGAATATGATGGTGCATGTCTTCAAATGAGGATGTCGTATAGTCCGGCCGCGCACCTCTTCTTATTTTTGGTGCAGTGGACTGATTTTCACCTTGCAGGAGCCCTTGGATTGTTAAGAATACTAATTTACAAGGTTATAGTTTGTTACTTTACGTATAGCTCGTAGTTTTTTACGGTGAAAATCAGTTGATTTCGTCACCATATATCACATTCTGCAGGTTTATGTGGATGGAACTACCACGATGTCTACACATGAAAGGAAAGCAAGCATCCGAGAATTCTACAGTATCTTTCTCCATCTGAGTCTTTTGCTGTTTGGTGCATGTGTAGAATTTAGGGGTGTAAATGAGATATTGGTGCTCGCAAGCTACTCGAGTTTGACTCGAAAAAATTTAAACTTGATTTGGTAATTATCGAGCTGAGCTCGAGTAGCTCGAGATGTGGATTAAGCCGAATTCAAGCTTAGTAATACTTGACTCGAAAGGCTCTCAAGCCTTATTGTGCTTTTCGTACTTTTATACTATTAAATTATGTTATTGCCTTTGATATATATGATTAACCTTAAGCTTAATTATTGAGCCAAGTTTGAGCTTGAGTACAAAAATTGGTAAACGAGCTGAATATCGAACTCGAGTTTGGTAGTATTTGGGCTCGGCTCGGCTTGATTACACCCCTAGTAGAACTAATGGTTCTCAATTCCTATGTGTCCAGCTGTTATCTATCCCTCTTTGCTGCAACTTCAGAGCGGTGTCACCGATAGTGAAGATAAACAACAGAAAGCGGCATGCGTGGAAAGGTATCGTAGAAGAGAAGATGAAGAGTATAAGCAGCTTACCGATATTGATTTCGAAAGAGAAGAAGAATGTGGAATATGCATGGAAACAAACAGTAAAATGTTGCTACCGAACTGTAATCACACCATGTGCTTGAAATGTTATCGGGAATGGTATTCTTCCTCTTCCATGCCTTCAATCCTCTTATTTCCTTTCACTTCTTACATTTTGTCTGCTCATAATTCATCCAACCATGCCGACATCCTCTTAAATCCTCATGTTTTGACATCAAAAGTGTTGATTTTTGTTGTGATACGGCATGCAGAATGGAGAATATGATGTTTCCT
Organism: Gossypium hirsutum; assembly: GCF_007990345.1. NCBI lineage: Eukaryota > Viridiplantae > Streptophyta > Magnoliopsida > Malvales > Malvaceae > Gossypium > Gossypium hirsutum. The sequence continues at coordinate 2,226,518 of NC_053446.1, forward strand.
TTACATTTTCTTAAAGAAGGAACCGTTCATGTCTCCCGTAATCCATATAGCTTTCGAGTAATTGAAACGTATTTTGGTCTTCTGTCGAGTTTCTTGACTTCCTATCATGCTTGTTTTCAAACTGTATCCTCCATCTAGGAATCGGGTTTGAAAAACTGTTGATGTCATCATTTAGTTAAGGTGTCCTCGGTTTAAGCAAATCGCTTTACCACATAATGGTAAAAGCAAAACTCGTACCTCACCGATCACAGTTCAAATAGACAAGGACTGCTGACCAGTATGGCTAGTATTCTAGAACAATAACCCGGTAAATGTTCTCGGTTATGTTTAGTAACTGTCGATGGATAGATTACTTGCAGGTTGCCTTAAACTCGGTTTATAGTTTCCCGTTTTGCTAATTCTTGAACAACAATCTGTTTCAACGAATTGCAGGCGGTCAAGATCGCAGTCGTGCCCTTTCTGTCGTGATAGTCTCAAAAGAGTTAACTCGGGGGATCTTTGGGTATATACAGACAGCCGGGATATAATCGACATGGCCACAGTGACAAGGGAGAATCTTAGAAGGCTTTTCACGTACATAGATAAGTTACCACTTATTATCCCTGATACCATTTTTGATACTTATGATTCTCATTTAAAGTGATTAAATATAGTCTAAAACATCGGCTCCACGATTAGAGCATTTCGGGTAGAAGTACTATGGAAGCCCATAATACTAGAAGTCAGATTTTATTTTGTCCCTCTACTCAAAAATGGACAAATAAGTCCCTGTACATCAGATCAAAAAACAAGTTAGTCCTTTCTGTTAAAAATCTGTACTGATAAAAACTAGTATGGCTAATGAAATAACCAAACAGTAACACGTGACGTGCCATGTGTACCTCATGCTAATGTACAAGGATCAATTTTGAAATTTTAACAAAAGGACTAATTTGCTCTTTGATTTAACGTACATGGACTAATTTTCTCATTTTTTAAGTAGAGGAGGCAAAATGTAATCCTACTCCTAATACAAAAGCCTCCATGGTATTTTTACTGAGGATTTTCTAATCGTATTTTCTTGATTACATAAGGACCGAATCACTCGATTTGGCAAATTTAGCTAATCTAGTATATGCAATGCCTTTATTCCCACTTCTCACCATAGGCAAAAAGACCATGCCCGAGTTATTGTGGGCTGGTGCTGAAGTTGAGGTATATATAGTTCATGTAGGATCCATAAAGAAAAACTGTATTTAGTACATTTTGTACATGCTTGTATAGCCTTTTATGTTTGATGATTAAATATAATAAAATCCTTTTGCCAAAACCATATGTTGTCTTGTTTGATTCTTAGTTCTATTTCTTTTTGAGCTTCTTGTTCTTTTGAGGTTTGCAGATTCCTGGAAATGAGATGAATAATACTGAAACATAGTAATATCTGAAACTGTTAATATAATTTTTAGTCCCTAAACTTGCCAATTAGGTCCACTTTGGTACTTGAATTTGGCAATAGATTCATTTTGGTTTCTAAACTTGGCAAATGTAAAAGTTTGATGACTTAACACTCTAATATTGTGACATAATTGAGAATAGGTTCATTGTTTTTTAATTTTAGGTGATGATGTGTCACAATCTCAAAGTGTCACATCATTAAATCTTGATGAAATCCAAATTTAGGATCAAAATGAACTTAGTTGCTAAGTTTAAATACTAAAGTGAATAAAAAAGTGGTACCAAGTATTGAAGTGAACATAATTACCAAGGACTAATAGTTATATTAACCCCAACTGGAAAAAAAAATGTTTCAAAGGAATATGCTCAACAACTTGATATAAAGCTAATCTATGGTAGTGTTTTAAAGAAGGTTAAATTCTGTTATTAGTTATTGTATTTTGCAAAAGTTCTGAATTTAGTCTCTGTACTTTAATTTAGTCATTTTTAGTTCCATTATTTTTCAAAATTTAAAATTTCAAACTTCACCAAACGATATCTGTTAAATTCATTTAATTAGGTTATGCTATTTGCAAAATGTGATGCGTTAAGCATATTGTCATGTATGCAATGTCGTGTTAGTTTATTATTTTAACATATTACTCGATAAAAATTTAGTTAATAGATTAACGATTATCATTTGGGTTAAGAATGAAATTTCAAAATTTGGAAGGTAGAGAGATTTAGAATGATCTAATTGAAAAGTATAGATTAATTTACAAATATATGCATAGTACAAGACAGAATTAACAACTTCTATTGGGCTGAGGACTTAATTTTCAAAATTTGAGAAGTATAAGGAATGAAATTGATCAAATTATAGATATTAAATTCACAACTTTTACAAAATATAAGGACTAATAACCAAATTTAACCTTTAAAAATATGCCGAACAACGAGCATGTTGCAATATTGTGTTAAATTGATGTTTGATCACATGGCTTGTTCATTGTTTTTTTCCTTTCCACTGTTTTGGAAAACAGCCTGGCTTGTAACTATTATGGTTAAAATTTGTTACAAGTCCCTGTACTTTTCAAAGATCAGGATTTTAGTCTTTGTATTTTTTATGGAATTTAATCTCTATATTTTTCAAATTTTAAAATTTAAGTCTTACTGTTAAACACTATTAATTTTTTTTGTAAAATTCAACTTAATTTCAACGTCATTTTTAATTACATGGTTACCAAATAATTTTTTTTAATTAAAAAATGTTACAACAATAAATTTAACAAGGTTAACAGTTAGACTTAAATTTTGAAATTTGAAAAATAGATAAACTAAATTTCATGAAATAGAAATACATGGACTAAATTTCTAATTTTTGAAAATTACAAAATCTACTACTATTTTAAGTTGAACCCAAATCACTCCAAAAGTTTTTTGGTTTTCTTGTACACTATACAACATTCAAAAATTGATCCAAAAAATTCGAACCCTAATGTTTGAGCTTGAATTCTTTTAAATCCAATACGATGATTGTGAAAAAATCCAATAGGATCAAAAAGTAATATTCTTCATGATAATATTTTTTTAAGGTAAACTATCAAAATAGTCACTTTTGCTTGCATCAGATTACATTTTAGTCACTTATGTTTGAGATGTTACGTTTTAGTTACTTATGTTATCATTTTTGTTACGAAATGATCAAGCTACCGTTAAACTCTATTATCTCTCTAACGGTAGTCCTACGTGGTAGTCCAAATGAGTTTTAAATGCCAACTTAGATGTCCAGTTGCTGGGATGAAAATATATTTTAAATTAAATAAATTTAATTTGGACTGCTACGTAGGACATCCAAGTTGACATTTTAAACCCATTTGGACTGCCACGTAAGACTGCCGTTAAGGAGATAATGAAACTTAACGGTAGAGTGACCACTTCGTAACAAAACAATTGGCTAAAATATAATTTGAGATAAACAAAAGTAACTATTTTTACAGTTTAACCACTTCTTTATAGAAAAAAAAAATTGTCACAGCGCTCAAACATATATGTTGTCCGGATATTTTACGGTGGAAAAAACAATGTTCTGTTCATGTTAGCTTGAAAAGGGGAAAGCAGAAACCACACGAAAGCATTAAAGTAAATCAAAATGAAAAGGTTTAATATATTATTTTGTATCTAAATTTTACTTTAGTATTCAAATTGGTATCTGATTTTTTTTCAAATTGATACATAAATTTGGCTTTAATGTTTAATTTAGTGTATAAGTGTTTTCAATTTGATATTTGAGTTATTTTTTGTCCTAATTAAGTATTTGAGTTTGATTTCAATGTTTATTTTGGTATTTCGACTTTTTTTCATGGTTCTAAAAATTGGACCAGTGGTCAAATCAATTCAACCACCAATTCGGTTCAATTAAATAAACTATTAAAAATTCATAAAAATGAAAAGTTATAAAATCAGTTCAACTAATTTCTTTTGTCTCGATTCAAATGGTTCCAAGCGATTCATTCAAAAACTAGTTAAACCATAATGGTATATCGATTGGTTTTTGATCTAACCAATTTGACAGATCAATCTGATCTAATTCCAATAATAATACTTTTTTGTCTCATTAAGTACTTATATACCTTTTTACTAGAGCACACATGTCAAATATTCATTGGGTCACATAACGCCATTTAGTCTAGGCACCAAATTAAACATGAAGGACCAGAAAAAAATTTAAGTATTAAACTGAACACTAAAGGTAAACTCAAGTACCAAATAGCATATTAACCCAAATAAGAAAAAGTCTCAAAATACAAGCTGGATATTTTTAAACCGTGGAAGAGTGAAGACCGTTCAATCGATAATACACGTAAAAAACTCCTTAAAATGCAAAAAATAAAAAATAAAAAATAAAAAATTCCTTCTTTTCTGGCGGTTTTTTTTTTATATATTATCATACACAAAAAAAGGAAGGCACAAACTTCGCATTGAAAAAAACAGATACAAGAAGGAAAAGAGGGAAAAAAGAGAGGAAGGAAACATAAAGGGATTTGGACTTTGGACGGAAAAAAAATAGAGAAAGAAAACGGGGAAAGGAGGGGACAAGAGAATGGAAGAGAAAGATGAAGGATTAGCAATGGCGAATGATTTCTTTTGGTCATATACAGATGAACCTCATGCTTCAAGGAGACGTCAGATCCTCTCTAAATACCCTCAAATTAAAGAGCTTTTTGGTCCGGATCCCTTTGCTTTCCTTAAGGTATATATGTTAATATCCTTCAAAAATTTTTGAATCTCGTTCTTCAAAATTTTTTACTGATTTTTTTAGATCCCCAAGCAATGTAGCTGGTTAAGTTTATTGGATATTGATTTTTTTTTAACTTCGTTTTGTTCATATTTACTTAAACGGAGATCTGGGCCTTGGATTTTTTTTTTCTGTTTTGGTTCTGGTTCTGATTTATTTTTCTCTCTGTTTTGTTCATTTAATTCAATGGAAATCTGAGGTTTTAGAAAGGGTCACTATTCAATTTTTACTAGGAATATATATATTTAAAAATATCAAACCTTGAAACCTATGCATTTTGCTTCAGCTATGGACTGCCATATACTTGTCTTTTTTTCATCTCATTATTCAATTTTTTTTCTCTGTTTTGTTCATACTTAAATGGAAATCTGGATTCTTTTTCCTTTTTCTGTTTTGGGATTTAAAAAAAAAAAAGAAGTCATCTTTTGGTTCACATTGATTGGAATTAAGCTCTCTCATGAACTTTGGCACTTCTACCATGAGCTCATGAACTTTAGCCTTTAGTTGTAGTTTTCATCAAAACCCAAACTTCTTTTAGGTTTAAATGTGCCTCTAGCCCCTGTACTTTATGGAAATTAAGAATTTAGTTTCTATACTTGTATTTATATAGAATTTTAGTCTTTTATTTTTTAGATTTCAAAATTCAGTCTAAACTAGTAACACTATTAATATTTTTTTTTTTGCTAGTAGTGTAATTAACCTGAATTTAACAAAAACATTGTAACATTATTAACAATTGTCTAAATTTTGAAATCTGAAAAGCAGAGGGACTAAATTCCTTGAAATAGAGACTAAATTCCTAATCTTTGAAAAGTATAGGGACTATAGGCATATTTAAACTTTTTTTTTTTTTTGCTTGGGACTTTGAAATGATAGACCCATTTGAAATGAATTATATAAATGAATATAAAGATTAAACCTTGAAACTTTATGCATTTTGCAGATTGGTGTGGTTGTTTTGATTCAACTATGGACTGCCACTATCCTCCATGATGCTAGTTGGCTAAAAATATTGATAATTGCTTATTTCTTTGGCTCATTCCTCAACCACAATCTCTTCTTAGCCATCCATGAACTTAGCCACAACCTTGCCTTCTCAACTCCGATCTACAACCGTTGGCTTGGGATTTTCGCTAACCTCCCTATCGGTGTACCTATGTCCATCACTTTCCAAAAATATCACCTTGAACATCATCGTTTCCAAGGGGTAGACGGCATCGACATGGATGTTCCAAGCTACGTTGAAGCCCGTGTTGTGACCAATGCTTTCTCAAAATCCATATGGGTTATCTTCCAACTCTTCTTCTATGCGCTCCGACCTTTGTTTCTCAAACCGAAACCCCCTGGTTGCTGGGAGTTCATAAACTTATTCGCTCAGCTCGCCCTCGATGTGACCATGGTTTACTTTCACGGGTGGAAATCTTTCGCTTATTTGATCCTTTCGACATTCGTTGGTGGTGGAATGCACCCGATGGCAGGACATTTTATCTCCGAACATTATGTGTTTAAACCCGAACAAGAGACTTATTCTTATTATGGTCCTCTTAATCTTTTGACATGGAGTGTTGGCTATCACAATGAACATCATGATTTCCCTAGGATCCCTGGGTATAAGCTACATAAGGTGAAAGAAATCGCACCCGAGTATTACGAAGGCTTGGAATCGTATAAATCATGGAGCCAAGTTATTTACATGTACATAATGGATCAAACCGTCGGACCGTTTAGCCGAATGAAGAGGAAGATCTCGAAAAAATCCGAATAGGTGATGTGTTCCCCCCCCTCCCCATTTGGGATCTTTTTGTTTTCTGTTTTGCCTTTCTGTGTTTCAGTATGGGGTTTACTTGCATTTTAAGGCTCAAATATTGTTTTGTAAACATTGTTGAGGTATTAAGATTCTATTATGTAGTTTTTAGATGACTGAGCTAAGTTCGTTCATTGATTAATCTTTTAAAGACTGCTTATTGTTTTATTTCATAATGTTATCTTTGAACATTTGAAACAGGTTATGTTTGGTTATTTTCTAGGCTAAAATATGCTGTTAGTCTCTGTACTTGACAAAATTTACGATTTTATTCCTATACTTAAAATGCTTAGAATTAAGTCTGGCTTTTTCTATTTAGAAATCCCAATCCTAGCATTGAAATTGTAAGTATTTTTCATCAAAATTTATCAATTTGGTATGTTGGTATTCATGTGATGGGGCATATGATTAATGAAAATTAATAATTTTGAACTTTTAAAGTACAGGGATTAAAGATTAATTTTTAATCAAAGGACAGGGACTAATGACATATTTTAACCTACTTTCTATTTCACTTGCATATTTAACAGGACAGTTTCTTACCTTAAAACCCATCAACAATTTATAAGGTCTTAATTATGCATACAATATAAGAACAACAACAAAAAAAACACCACATAACACAAATGTATGAACGTGTCAAAATCTATATAATACAAATTATTAGAACCTTTAAAACGAAAAAAAGACATGAATTTACGAATTTAACCTTTTTAATTCAGTGCTGAAACTTGTTTTCTGGCATGAGCATCAAGGATACATAGCTTGGTTGTGTTTTGTCATGGTGAGCTCTCTGCTTTCATTTGTGAATGATGAAAATTTGGCAACACCCTTTTCTTTACTTGTTCATCTGCTTAATGATAAATCAATAACATTAAATAAAAATAACAAAACAAAAAGGTAAATAAAGGTGAGAGTATCCTATAGTAGGAGTTAGATTGAATTTTGCTCCCTTTACTAAAAAAATGGGTAAATTAGTTCTTGTAGGTTAGATCAAAGAGTAAATTAGTCTTTCTATGAAAGTTTTCATCTATTTTTATGGTTAAAAGCTGGCCTCTGTCTGTCAGTATGATGTACACGTGACACACTATGTGTCATTGTCTAATTATTTCATTAGTCACACTTGTTTTTAATAGTACGTATAGATGAAATTTTTAACTAAAAGAACTAATTTGCTCTTTAATCAAATGTACATAGGCTAGTTTGTACATTTTTTAAATAAAGGAGGTAAAATGTAATTTGACTCTTAGTACAATGATTTCTACGATACTTTTACCTAAATAAAGAGAAGCCAAAAAAGGAAAAAGTTGGAAAAGGGTTACTTACATTCCAAGCTTCATTCTTATTGGCAAAAGGAGGGTCTACAATAACATAAGCAGGTTGTTGAGGATGGTTATTTATTAAAGGAAGCCTAGCTTGATTGAATTCTTCGTCGTTATCATAGTTTGAGCATTGGTTAGGGCCACAAGCTCTCAATGCCATAGCCGATAGTACTGAAAGTCCCTGTGAATACGAGGGTCGGAAACTTAACCAATAAACATCCTTTCATTATCATGTGATCTAAGTTCATGAAACTTGCAGATGAAGTTACCTGTCCTAAGAAAATAACGAAGCCAATCCATTTGAAGATGTCAATATTGGACTCAACAAATTCTTTGAAATCATGGAACCTTCCTGTTGGATCTTCAGGCAAATCCTGGTATCATATCAACCAATGATAAGAAATTGAAACTAAAATGCTTTGAAACGAAAAAAGGATTGAAATGAAACACGTCAAGGAGAGGTTGAACTTGCTCTAGGGGAGATGTATTCGAAGTATTGTCAAGAGTTGAAGGACCCTTTCAACAATGGTTGGTATTGTCCCAAGGTATTTGTGCTTGGTTTTATCTCGGGTTTTGTCTCCTAACTCTGTAGAGAGTCCCAAGGGGTTCACGTAGTGAGAGTGCCTCACCCACTAAAGAAATGTGAGCATTTTCTCGACAGGGACGAAGACAAAGTGGGGCACGTAGTGGCCTTGCCTCCCCCCTCTCCAATGATAGATTTATCTTTTAGTCCCTTAAATCTTTATGAAATTACACGTTAGTGTAATGGTAAAATTCCACTTAAACCCTAATAATTTATTATTCATATCTGCACATAATGGGAAATGCTCACGTTTCCTTGATGGGGGAGATGCTTCCACCCCGTGGACCCCTCAAGGCTTTACTTGGAGTAAGAAGACAAAACCAAACTCAAACACCTTAGGCTCAATACCGACCACCTATTGAGGGATCCGTCAACTCTCGATAAATGACACTTTGAAGACTTTTCCGAAAAACAAGTTCAGCCTCCCTTCAATAAAGCAAATAGAGGAAAAAAGTCTCATATACCTTTTGCCACTCAGAATTCAAGAGCACATCAGCTGCAATTCCAGTTTCTACCAATAAAAGCACTGAGATAATCACCATGTACTTTTTTGCTACCGTTAAAGGAACAACAAATACATTGCTTGGAAAAGAAATTTTCGAACTCAAACAAAAGCATACAAAATGAAAAACAAAAAAAGGATACACAGAAAAGGCAAAATCCATTTGCAGTATCAGCAGCAATATGGCCTAAACATGTTAATAGGCATAAGGTGATGCCTGTGCCCAGAAAAGTATATATAAACCTGCACTTGTTTTTTGTAATTAGCTGACAAAAAACTGGTAAAATTAGCTGAAAAATGATTTTCTGTATATAAATAAATGTAGTACCATGGAGCAGTGGAATTGAAATCATCAAATGAAGAGCCTCCCATGTCTCTTTGCCAAATTCTTACCATCCAAAAGCCATATAAAATCATAGCAATACCCACCATTGCCATTATCAGGTTCACACATTTCAAAGCTGATTGTAGGCAAGATTTTATGATTCTTGCCATTATGAGAAAGAAAACCCCAGAGCTGGTTTTTTTTCTATGATCACTAATCTGAAAGATTAACAAGAAGCTACTTCGGGGGTATCTTAGATAAACACTATAGACTTTGGGAATATAGGACAAGGAAAAATTGGTGTGGCAAATGGGTAATGGCTTATCAATCAAAGAAACAGTGACCTTTTTTTTGTTTGTTTCTTTTCTTATTGGTATTCACATAGAAGAAATTATTTTCTTTAAGAAATATTTGTTGTCCAAAAGCATAATCTTTGAGATCTCAAATACATAAACTAAGCATAATCTAAGTAAACGAAGCATAATCTAAGTAATTATATTATTTATACATGTCCAAAAGCTATACTTGTTTATATCTTTGAGATCTAAATACATAAACTTTTTCAGTTTTCTACAGGAAGCATGGGGGGGGGGATAAATGGCCAAATCCATTGACAAAAAAAGGCTATGATGGAAAGAATGATTGAGAGATAAGAGAGAGAGAGAGGGGAAATTTCTGGGAAACTATCTGTTTGTTTTCTTGTTGCTTGGCTTTTTACATTTTGTCACACTATCAAACAATGACACTTCCCATCTTTTTATATTTTAATTTATATAATAAGTAATATATACTTGGATTCCCTGACAAAGTTGCTGTGGTGTAGTGGTTATCACGTTAGTCTTACACACTAAAGGTCCCCAGTTCGATCCTGGGCAGCAACAAAATGGTATACTTAAATGCCGACTTTTATTTTGTTCAACCACGAAGATTCCAATACTAGGACTGGTTGCACAAAAGCCAAATAAAAATAGGGTCTCAAGCCCAAACCTAGCATACAGAGGCTGATGTTCATACAATGACACCCCTAGTAAACTCGAGTCAAACTGAGAGAGGAACCCTTGTGTACCATCATCGAAGAAAATGGTATGCAACGCGTGATCGAAGATCATAGCATAATCTGATACAACACTTGATCCCAAAAACCCTACTACAGCGAAAAAATAGAACTAGTAAATTACAAACATCCCAAAAAAAACACGTTGTTTTCGATGCCAATGTTCATAATCTTTTTAGTGAATCTCGACGTAGCTCCAACAACAAAAGATCTTCAGATTAAATGAGACAAAACACGAGGCCACGAACTCCAGAAAGCAAGCCTCTATTAGCTTGATAAAAACAAGCCATCAAAGGCTCAAACACGAGCCATAGGAAGCTCAGTACAAGCCCTAAAGGCCGGTTTTGCTCCCATCGTGCGGGCAGTTTTGCTCATTTATATAATTTCCAACATACATTCCAAAATTCATTAGCTGTTTACTTCGTAAGTGTAAAATTCCACCAATAAATAAAAATAGAAAACTGAGAACCTTGGTTATAAAAGATTGTCTTCAAATATTGTTTTCTTTCATTAAATATACTAAAATTGATTTGGATAATATAAAACTATTGACAGGTGCTTTCGTTGAAAATCTCCATAGCAGATACAAAGCCAGGGTGCAGTGACAAATAAAGGATCCTATCAACCTTTGATTTTAAAGCTTAAAAATAAATGAGCTGCTCTTCTCCCCCATTCCTAATTTATTTAGGTTGAGAGCCTCCAATAAAAAAGGAAATTTTCATACAAGGACCCTGCTCTTGCTAAGTAGAGATTCCTAGCACCCTTTTTCCCTACCAAAACTTCGAACAATCTCATTTGGCTGGTGTCATGGAGAGATTGGATTTTATATACTAAGCATACAACCTACTTGTTTTGACCACGAAGATGCTCGCGCATAAGCATATGAATCTCTGCCTTGACAACCATACGCATTTTCTTAGCATCTTCCCATAGTAAACCATTATGCATACGAGCAAAGTCGGAAGCAGCCTCAAAGACATCCTGTTCGATAGAGGAAGAAGTCAATTCCAAGATATGATAACATAATGTTCAGAGATAAAAGAAATATATCACTCAGATCAAGAGGCTCGATATTACCCTTGAAGGAAATTCATCGTAAAAATGAGCTGGAGTCATCTCAACTCTATTCAAATCAGTTTCCCACAATCTTATCTGCAACAAAAGAGCAACTATGTGAACATCCCTAGAGTAATCTACTTTCGAACTGAAAAGTGCAAACACTCGATATGCTTCCCTTGAAGCAGGGATGTATAAGTTTAAATGAATTAGTCACATAATACAGCCAAAGTATTTAAGCAGATTAAGTATTCAACCTGATCCGTGACATTTTCAGGTACCGATGGTAATTTCTCAGCAACTCGAGGATGTGCGTTCTGCTGAAGGAATGTAACTATCTGTATTCAGGAGTTACAAGGAGCTGGTTAGACTATGTTAGATAATTTAAGTTGCTACTTTTTTTCAATTGTGTGATTTCTTGCATGTCTAGATCCTTCAATTTGGGATATCAAAGAGCAAATAGAAATGGATGCTAACCTGCTCCGCAGTAATGCCATTTTCAAAAGCATTATAGAGGCTTTCTTTTGTTATTGCACCAACTATGAGGTTTGGAAGTTGATACTCTACCCTATAAATGTGAGCACATTATCGTTTTAGTGAAGAATTCAATAGTTAGTATAGCAGTAATAAAGCTGAGAATCTTAGAACAAGCCAGTGAAAGTGGTTGGCTATATATGTGAATCAGCAGATTACAGGTAAATTCAAGAGCCTTTCTGAAGTGGGTAGGTAAAGAAGTGGAGAGCTAGAATCAGCAAAAAGATATTATTAATTGGCTATTCTTTCAATCAAGCAGAAACAGACCCTTGTTTACTTACTAAAAATGTATTACCACATTTCTAACTTCTCTAGACTCCTAATAGCATTAAATCAATTTGGATACCTTTTTTTAATGGTATCGAAGGGGAAATTAATTTTTAATCAGAAGGTTGTGTGGTTACATTTCCACCTACTGGCCCCAAAGACTTTGGAGGAAAATAAGAAATTTTTGCTTTTGACACTGGGTGATTTTCATTTCCCTGGAACCATTCTGGAAAATGATATCCGAAGTTATAAAATGGGAAGTTCATTGAGGATTCACTGCTTCATACCTTGCGAATAGACGTAAAATTTCACAGTGCAACTTAGATGATGAGTATGCGTACATCCTAAAGTTAGTTTCCACAACAACAAATCCCTGAAGTTATATAGCAAAAGAACTGCATGAGTAAAGTGTAACACAGCTACGGAAAACAATGATAACAGTTAATACATCAGAGGCCATGTATTCACACAACTAACTTAATTAGCCATACCTGTTTTCTTGATGATGAATCTGTTAAGCTCACTGAAAGATTGGTGGCTAATTTAGTAGGTATAAACCAACTCTCTTTCCTGCCCTGGACATATGCAAATACCATAAAACCATCATAAAGCATTACTTAAAACAGTTTATCTGTGTATTCCTATAAGAAAAAATAACTTTAGTTAGGACAACCTTCTGAAGTTTGACCAATCCCAAGTCTGCAAGGTCCTTGATCATAGTTGTCTGGTCATCAGTCAGTGTATCTAAACTATATGCCTATGACAAGACAAAGCAAATTTATAGAAAATGTCCAACAAATAGTTCACAAAAGTTAAATCTAAAGAACCTCAAGAAAAGAAAGCATTACCAAAAGGAAGTAAGAGTCTATGCAAATAACAAAATACAACAAAAGTTTTTTTTTAAGATTAATAATGTAGATACTTGCTAAGAAAACATGGATTAAACAAATGTCAAACATAGGCTTCTTCCAAAAAACATTTTCTATGAACAATCATAGATCAAGGGAAAAGTTATAAATGAATATGGCATACCTCACCAGGGGTATGAAAACTAAGTTCTAGCAAAAAAGCAATTAAGTCTGCTTGATCTACACCTTGCTCCTGCACCAAAACATGAAAGTCCGAGCATAAGATAAAAAGACGGGCTACAAAATGACAGAAAAATAGTTGCATCAATGTCTTCCAATTCAAGTAAAGAGGCCAAGACAAGGAGCCAATTTCTATTTTTCCTTCATTAAGCTTATCAGTATATGGATCCATCTATCCACAAACACTTGTACAACCAAAAGTCCCATATAGGAAATGGCACCTTTTTCCCTTGAACTAAAAGTAGCTGCTAATGCTCAAGCACACAAGAATACACAAGCTATTACTTTAGTGCATGCGCACAGTCACACCCCCTAGGGTACATTCACATTTAAGAGGATAATATATACTAATAAACCAATACCAAATAAAAGTTTAGAATAAATTCATGCTAATTTCCCCTTTAAGAACTTAACAACAGTAGAACACAATAGCTCTAACAAACAAGTTCCAAGCAGAACAAAATAATTATCTCATCAAATATACCTCTGAATTGGAGATATACTCTCTGATAATATACCAAAGCTGAGCATTTGTATCCATCAACTGTAAATTACACCGATGAGAAGTAATTTTAGGTGACAGATAACCAGAAAAGAGGCAAAAGGGCCATGAGTTTCATGATGCACACCAAGAATTGGAAACCACTATCAGTTAATCTTGGAGCTTCTTTATCTCTGTAGAAACAGACATAAAGACATCATGACACCAATCGTGAGATATAGAACCCTCAATATCTATTGCATAAAAGAAATGAAGCTAAAGTTCATGGCAGGATTTAGCACCTCTGACGCAAAAGACCACGCTGAAAAATTCTCATCATGGAATCGCTGAAGCTCGTTGATTTTTCGGCTTGTCCTGAACTTATAAGTTGCAGCAAGAAACACTGCTTAACAAAGCTGAAGTAAGAAGCAGCTCAAACATTAAAACTAAACAGTTGAGCAAATTCAAAACTAATTGCATAATTCCGCATCACATACACTACCATTAAGAACATAAATTATGCCAATGAATCGATGAAAAAAATAGGTGAAAGTCACACCTCCCATTGCTCATGTGCATAGGCATCAAGCTCCTCTGAGGTTGGAAGCCTTGCAGTAACACTTTGAGGCATCGGTTCTCTTGGCAAAATCCCACTGCAAAGTATAATCCTTTAAATAACTACTACAACAATAACACAACATGAGGAATCTAGTGGCATAACAAAAAATTAACTACGTATGTGATAGAATTGGCTGTAATTTAAGTAATAAGAAGAATATAATTTAAACCGGCAAATTTAAGGGTTTTACAAGTATGTAAACTCATAATGCATAACAAAGAGAAAATTTTAGCCCCTTACATTTTGACAACTAGCCTCTAACCTGGGAAAAAAAAACTTACCCAGATATCATATGTTTTCGGAGATTAGTCTGAAACGTGGAATTTAACTTGTAAGTGGTTTCCTTCTTCCTAACAAAAAGATAAAGATTGATTAACACAGTTCATACGACCAATTCCCTATAATGCACGGTAATAAGAAAAACAGATGCAAATGAAGCAAAAAGTAGTTGCAATTGCTTACCGATCAATTACTTCAAATACTCTTAGCTGAATCAACCGATCGATCGCAACTTTGTGCTTAGATGATCCATCAGCAAGCAGCCACTCCTGCAACGACTTGGATGTTATGGGAATATCGATGTACAACATTTGTAACACGTATTTCTTCGCCAGCGGCGGCAACGACCTGCTCAATGAACGAATGCTTCGATAAATTCAGAGATTCCTTGTTTTCTTTAATGTTACGGATTAAAGTGGGGGGGGGGGGAGAGGGAAGACCTGAGAATGGCTTCGCAAATGAACTGATTACGATAGAGCAAATCGAGCTTAATGGCGGGCAATGAAGCCACCATGTCCATGAAATTCTTGGCGATAATCTTCACCTGAGGCATTTTTCTTAAAAAAAAAAATCTTCTGTCGATTTCTAGGGTTTTGTTTTGTCTACGGATGTACAATCGAAACTCAGATTGAAACCATCCGAAAACTTGAATCCGAATACATCATTGATACAAAGGAAAATTATAAGGGTTAAAGTTGATAGGTAGATATTAAATTTTTTACTACATTCTTATTATATTTTAAAAATACGAGTAAATTTTTCATTTTATTTTTATGCCACTGAATTTTATCATGAATTTTGAATTTTATTAAATTTCATCACCAACTTTAATTTTTTAATTAAATTTCATCATTCAATTTTAATAATTTGAAAACATAATTTAATTAGAATAATTATTTTAAATATTCTTATTTTATTAATTAACAATAATTTAACTTATAAATATTAAACATTAGTAAATTAAATTAAAAATTCTATTTAATGAAATAAAAATTTGAAAAATAAAAATACATATATAGTCAAAAGAAAAAATCAAGTTCATTTTTGTAAAAGAACTTCTTTTTTTATTTCTAATATTATATTAATTTATTCAAATATTAAATTAAAATATAAAAATATTAAATGCTGCCTTCTAATTATTTTAAAATAAAATTAAATAGTAAAAGTTGATAAAATTTTCGACTTGTAAAATTCTATTAAATAAAAGTAAAGCCACAAAATTCAATATAAAGAAAAGTATAGTGATGATTTTATCTCCGGTTCATAATGACAATAACAAATACCATTCAATATGAAATACATTGGTAATTTTCAATATCCACTTCGTCAAATATTCAGTTCAACTAACATATTCTCACTAATTGAAAAATCTTCTAATCAATCTAGAGATATTTTGATTCCATTAGTTGTGAGGATTTGGAATATCACATATTATCAATCAAAGAGAGATTCAACAATTAAAAGAAATGTTGATTTTTTTAAAATGAAAATAGAATCATATCGATTCCTTAAGTGCCTTTTTGGATATTTCTCAATGTCTCAGCTATTCACAGAACGTGAGAAGTAAATGAATAATCATCTGCATTCGGAAGAAATCGAAAATCTTCTTAGGAATCTTAGAAGATCCATTTGTTTTTTTTTTCTAATAGATGATCAGAACTTCATTTGGATTCGAATCTTACTGAAAGGTCTATTAGATATTAGAAATTGTTCAAGAAAGAACAAGATGTTTCTTTTGTCCCTTCCAGGCAATTAAAAAATAAACAAATAGTTAAACGTTACGCCACGATTTTGAATCAGAAGAAATATTTCAAGAAATGGCAGATCTGTTCATTATATCAATAATCAAGTCAAATCTAATGTATTATAAGAGATTTGTCTTTTTATTTATTCTTTAATATTGGATAAAAAACAATCATTGAATGAATCATTCAATTCTAGAGATAAATCAAAAAATAAATCTTTATCGACTAAAATATAGTGACAAATTAGCATATTAATCCAATTAATTATAATTATTACGGGTTTTTTTTTAATTATAGTATAGTAACAACGAGTGAACAAGCTCTAAGAGAATTGAGAAAGCCCAATTGGGCAACGTTCCAAAATATGTTAATTGTCAAGTGTAGTTGAGTTTGAGGTGTTAAAAGTAATAATATTTTCTTAAAATTAATTATATGAATATAATTTTTTATGTAAATGATATTTGTACTTGCAAGCTATTTAAATTTAACTAGAAAAAGTTTGAATTTAATTTGAGCTATGGAGTAAATTGAGTTTGAATATCTTAAGCTCGTATATATATATATTAGATTTGATACAAGTTAACAATTAAGAGGAAGGGGGAAAGGTTTTATAAGCATTTGAATTGATGGTAAATTAACTTAAAACTTACACAAGAATAATAATAGAATTTAACCAAATAGATTTTACAACTAATATTTGGTCAGGATTATATTTTTACAATTTAAAAAGTATAAAAATTAAATTTAATTAAATTAAAATACAGGTATTAACTCCACAATTTATGCAAATTAGATGGCCTAATAGCAGAATTTGACTCAATTCATTCGTAAAATCACACGTGTACCGAGATGTTGAAATCTCATTGATTTCTTTTTTCTTATCAGTAAGGAAAAAAAAAAGGAAGTGGAAGCTGGGAAGAAAGATGGACTTGCTGCATTGGAAGCTCTTTCCTCTGTTAGCGCTGCTCGCTTCTTTCCTTTTCTTTTTCTACATTCAAGATTCTTCCAAGGTTTATTCTAATTAAACTCTAATTATTAGGTGTTAATTATAATCTTAACTTTCGATTTTTGTATTTTTGTATTTCTTTTTTCTGTTTGACATTGATGAGAAAAATAAACAGATGAAACGAAGATTTTCTCAGTTCTCTGACTTTCTTTTAGGTTTAATATCTGCTTTAAGAATATCAAAACTAAGGAAATACTCTGATGAATTTCAATCTTAATAATCCTGAAAATGATTATGTGATTTTAGCTTAAGCTTTGCTTTGTTTGCTTTAAGGAATTTACTTCCATTGACTTGCTTTTCTTGTAACGCAGTTTTGTCGTTTTAGATATGATTTTTTGATATCGTAAATCGATCAATTAAATAAACTGAAATTATGATTTCACATTTGACAGTCATCTCAAAGCGGTTGTAGTCTTTTTCCTCACAGTCACTACTGGATTGCAAGCAAGCGCATTGTGACACCACAAGGGATTATTTCTGGTGCTGGTATGTAAAATGACTGGTATCACTATGAAGATTCGATAGAGTAAACATGGGAATCTAGTTCATTATGTTGATAATCAGTGTTACTACTAGACCATTTTGCTGTATTTAGTACTTCATTTTGTTTATTTGTTTTTCCGGATGTGTAAATGGACAGTTGAGATAAAGGGAGGGAGTATCGTATCAATAGTTAAGAACAAGGACTGGAGTGGCAAATTTAAACAAGTAGTTGATTATGGCAATGCAGTTGTCATGCCTGGCTTGATCGATGTGTAAGATATTAGATCTTGTTTTCTACCATTCATGCTACTTAATAATTCATTCGCAATTTGTTCATTTCCCCAACAGTAAATACATAGCATAGCACTATGTTTGATAGAAAGGAAAGATGAAAAAAAGGGAATGGAATGAAACTAAAAAATACTTTCTCCACCATTTCCTTCGAGTGGTAAGAGGGGAAAACACAAGAGGACTGAAGGAAAATGGGTGGATTTGCATTTTTACTTTTCCTCCAATTTCAGGCCTTCCGTGAGAGGAAACCAATTTTTCAGCTTAATTTAAGAATTTTATTTACAACTTTACCCATAATCTCTTTCTTTCACTTTATTTTTCATCCTTAAGATCAAATTGAATGAAGGAAAATTAACTTTCTTTCCTCTCCCTTCTTTTTTTCTTTCCTTACCTTTTCTGTCCCTCTGATTTCCTTTTGTCTATCAAACATAGTATAAATTCTAAGCAATAATGGAGATAGATAACTGCTTGAGCATGAAAGTAGATGCAATCAAAAGGAAAATTTATAGTGCATAAAAGTTGCTTACATTTTGTCCATGGTAGGCATGCGCATTTAGATGATCCAGGGAGGGCAGAATGGGAAGGATTTCCTTCAGGGACTAAAGCAGCTGCTGCAGGTATATTGCTTTATATGTATAAATTGTAATGAACTTGTATTAACATATGTCTCCTTTGGTAATAAATGCAAATTATAAATAATTCACCTTCTTTGAGTGAACTTTACAGTTTTCTGTGGTGGGTTTGTTTGCTACTTATTTACCAATTAAAATGTTTATGGTTGGTTTTGGTTGTTCAGATAAATATGTTGTTCTTCCTTATTTTCCCTTCATGATCAACAGATATATTCA
This sequence comes from Gossypium hirsutum, assembly GCF_007990345.1. Taxonomy (NCBI): domain Eukaryota; kingdom Viridiplantae; phylum Streptophyta; class Magnoliopsida; order Malvales; family Malvaceae; genus Gossypium; species Gossypium hirsutum. The sequence continues at coordinate 2,245,516 of NC_053446.1, forward strand.
TGCACCATTAGTCCTTTAGAGTTGTGCTATTGGAATTTGGAATATTTCTTTCTTTTGGTTGGCATACTGTATACGCATCTTAACTTTCTATTACTGTATGTGTACAGGTGGCATTACAACATTGATTGACATGCCTCTAAATAACTTTCCTTCCACTGTTTCAACAGAAACCTTGAAACTCAAGGTATGCCTTGTACATATCGATGACAACATAATAGATATGATATATATCATCTATTTGATCGCCATTTCTTTTGACAGATTGAGGCTGCAGAGAAGAGTATTTATGTTGATGTTGGTATGTTCCATGAACTGTACCTTAATAAATCTCTATCTCAAAGACTGAAGTCTAAATAATATACCATGATCAGGCTTCTGGGGAGGTCTAGTTCCTGAAAATGCATTCAATGCAACAGCTCTGGAAGCCCTCTTAGATGCTGGTGTCCATGGTTTGAAGGTAAGCATCTAATGAAATGATTTAGTTATATATCATTTGCATAGTTATGCCACCAATAACATGAAGGTTGAGTCTTTGTATTTTCTTAGAAAATTATGCCACCAATAGTATTGTATGATTAATCTTAATGTCATGTATGACATTAAGTATTTCCCAACTGGTGAATGCTGCTTTGGATCCTAAACCTAATGTGCATTAGTTGAGGTGAGAACTCACTGACATCATTAGAACATAATAATTCCGTTTCCTAAGTCCTAACAAAGATATCTTGTAATAGCAGGGTTAATCATTTTTGACAAAAGAAATTTTATCTTACTACTTTTATGTTCATGCTTTGCAGTCTTTTATGTGCCCTTCAGGGATCAATGACTTTCCTATGACAGATGCCAGGCATATTAAGGTTCGTTTCTGATACCTGTATTGCACTCAACTAATGATAAAGCTAGTTTTCCTTTTGAAGCGCGGCATATTTGCATTTCTGTCCACATTTCTTTTTCCATGTTCTTTAGTATTTTGATAATCCATAAACAATAGCCTTCTGATCAATATACTTTAATCAGAGTTTGAAACATTGTTAATCTTTAGTCTATCTTCTGAAATTCATATCAATTTGCTACTTTAGGCAGGACTGTCTGTATTGGCCAAATACAAGAGACCTTTACTCGTACATTCCGAGATTCAATCACTTGTTGAAAGCCACTTAGAAACTAAAGATGGTGGTGGTGATCCTCGATCATATTCAACTTATCTTAAAACAAGGCCACCTTCTTGGTAAGTTGAATTTTCTTTTATTTTATTCATTGGGAAGGAGCATGTTTAAATACTTTTGTTTAGAGCTCAGTGGTTTTATATATGTTTTGCACAGTTTACAAATTCGTTGAATTCTGTTTCTTTACATGGTTTAGATTAATCTTGATTTCCCACCCAGGGAGGAGGCAGCTGTTAGAGAACTTTTGACTGTTACAAAGGACACAAGGAGCGGAGGTCCGGCAGAAGGTGCTCATCTTCATGTGGTTCATTTGTCTGATGCCAGTTCTTCCTTAGATCTTATAAAGGTATTTATACAACACAATCTCTCTGATAGAATTCCCTTGCTTGATCATAGCACAATTTTCGTGTTCTGTTTCCTATTCTTCAAACTGCCAATAAATTACTGCTTGTGATATTGCACTTTCATTGTGAACGTATCAGGAAGCGAAAAGGAGAGGTGACAGCATAACTGTTGAGACTTGCCCTCATTATCTAGCTTTTTCAGCCGAAGAAATTCCTGATGGAGATACTCGTTTCAAGTGTGCCCCACCTATCCGTGATGCAGCCAATAAAGAAAAACTATGGAATGCTTTAATGGTATTGCCAGTAACTTTTCTGGTGCAACTAGTTGACATCAATCCAGTTTCTTCAAACCATTTCTTCTCTATTTTTGCTAATGTTCCAGGAAGGAGATATTGACATGCTGAGTTCTGATCATTCACCAACAGTCCCGGAACTTAAACTCCTGAATGATGGTAACTTTTTGAAGGCTTGGGGCGGTATATCATCTATACAGGTTGGTAATTTTCCATTTAAAGAAAAATGATCTCGAGAAACTGTTTGCTTTCTTCCTATATAAAATTCTTATACCATGTTAGACTAACATTACTTCCTCAATATTGTGCTAATTTTTGAACAAAATGCTTTATAGTATCATCTCTCTGGCTTCAAGGTTGATATCCAATGAAAACAACTTCTGTCTGATTCATATTGTTATGCCGGTTCATCATTTCTTCGTGTCTCTCTTTGATTGTTATTTACTCTTACTTGGTACCAGTTGGTGGATACTGATTAATGCCCTTTTGTATCGAGACATATGCAGTTTGTTCTTCCTGTGACATGGTCATACGGACAGAAATATGGAATAACTTTGGAACAGTTAGTTTCATGGTGGAGCGAGAGGCCTGCGAAGCTTGCTGGACAACATTCAAAGGTCAATTTTCTTAAACTATCTTTTTACATATGCATTTCCATTAATCCCCCTTCCCCTTTTTCTGGTGCATTACGAATGAATAATCTGGAGATGACAACTACATTGTTTAGGGAGCCATAGCAATCGGAAACCACGCAGATGTCGTTGTCTGGGAACCTGAAGTGGAGTTTGACCTCAATGAAGATCATCCTATGTTTGTTAAAAATCCGGTATATATCCCTTTATCTCTATTATCTGGTAAAAGTATCATGGAGGCCTTTGTATTGGGAGTCCGATTGTATTTTACCCTCTTTACTAAAAAAATAAGCAAATTAGTCCTTATACCTTAGATTAAAGAACAATCTGGTCGTTTTTTATTAAAAATTTTATCCAATTTTGCTGTTAAAAATTGGCATAGCTAATAGAATAACCAAATAGTTACACATGGCATACTATGTGTACCTCATTTTAACATACAAACCAATTTTCAATAGTAGAAATGGTTGAAATTTTTAACAAGAGGATTAGTTTGCTCTTTGATCTAATATACAGGGATTAATTTGTCCATTTTTTTAGTAGAGAGGGCAAAATGCAATTTTGCTCTTAGTACAAGGGCCTCCATGGTACCTTTACCCTATTATCCCTATCTCATTCATAATTCTTGTTCTCGATTGGTTCTATTGTTAAGTCGGAGTATGTTTTCTCCCCTATCGAATGCAGAGTATATCTGCCTACATAGGCAAAAGACTGTCTGGAAAAGTGCTGGCCACTTTTGTAAGAGGGAACCTTGTTTACAAAGAAGGGAACCATGCTTTTGCTGCTTGTGGTTTTACCATCCTCGCAACATAGCATGGAAAAAAAGGGTAACATTATTCTCATAAACATCATAACAAGCAATGAACTTTTCTCAATTTTCATAACACAAAATGAAAAATAGAACAGTTAAAACGCAATAATCACGAGTTGTACAATATATTTAATACATATGTCTCCTAGATTTTGTTTAGGATTTTAAACACATTTAATTATTTATGTTATGTTCATCTTTACATAGTTAAGATGAAAAAAAAGGCGTGCATGCAAGTATCACTAAATTTACGTCTCATCTTTCTTCTCACCATAATGCATTGTAGTAAAATCTTTATTTATCAGCAACTTTTACATTTTTTTTAAGGAAATGCTAAAATTTTCAAGAAAGGAAAAGAAAAACATGAAATTATATAAAGAAAATATTGTAAATTACATGTGTTCATGGGTTGGTTCATGTCATTACTTTTTACATATTTTAAAAATATAATTTTTATTTAATTTTTATATATATTTAAGTAAAATTTTAAATATAAGCGACTTAATTTTTTAATATTTATATTATTGTATAATATATTTAATTTTCATTTGGTATAAAAGATCTATAATAAATTTAAAAACTAAAGGAGTCAGGTTGGATTTTTTTATTTTTTTACAGAATGTCGGGCTTTGTGTGGTAGAACTCAATCTTGACCTTTATTTTAAATGGTTTTATTTATGATTTAGTTCTTGGATTATATTAAAACTTCATTTTGGTACTTACTTTTGGTTTTCCACTTCGGTATTTAAATTATCATTTTAGTTTCATTCTACTTTAAAATTGCCGGTGTCCAATAGAATGTTCCACGTGTAATGTTTTTTAAATCGTAGATTAAGCTATTTTAAATTAATCCAATTCTTTTACTAAACTCATTTTCCGAGATTAATAATGTAGCACTAAAAATATATTGGGTAAAGTGGAACAAAAGTGATAATTTAGATACTAAAATAAAAAAAAATGAATATAAGACAAGGATCAAATAGTAAATTAAACTATTTTAAATTAATCTAATATATATATATGAAGTTATAAAAAAGAAAAACAATTTTTATATGGCAGGCTTATAATCTATCATTTGTCACTATATAATTCTCCCATGTGTAATTGTTTATTATATTTTTAAAAAATTAATTAAAGGTAACATATATTGTAAAGAGCATAATTAGGTAATACATACCAAATTTAAATTATATTTTATAATTAACTATAATTAATACAAGACTCATAATCAACAATAATTTTTATTCGACTTTTTTTATATTTTTTGATAGATATCATCGTATATAAAGTTTTTAGTTGTTGAAATAAGAAAATAAAGATTTGAATTACTAAAATTCTCGGCATTACAATATCTTTTAAACTTGAAACACTCTTTCCCTATAGCTGTAATTATGTGTAGCACGTTAATTTGGATTGTTTCATTACTTTATTTTATAGTATCTACAAATGAAATGTAGGAGTTGGAAATATACACGAGCGAAAAGAAAAGAAAGTATAATATTTCCTTTTAGAATTTGTCCTTTTCATGGAACACGATCATTTTTAACTTTTTAATAGATTTTAGTTTGATCTTGAGAATATTTTGATCCTTAATACGATATATAAGGACCGCTATTATAAATAGTACTACACTATTGATCTTGAAATATCGATTGCTTGTTGAACCATGTGAATTGCGTGAAAGTAAGATATTCTAAATTCAAGGGTTTAAGAGTTTTATAAAGCGTTCTTTGTGGAAAAAATGTGAATGAAAGATGCTACTAAATTGAATTGGGTCCATGAATTTAAGAAATAGTAAGAATTCTTGATCTTTCTCAATATCTCTCTCAATTCGAAAATTCAGGATTTGAATTGATGTCCTTTCATTTATTCTTCCTAAATTGCATTGATTTATCCTAAAAATTTCATTTCAATTGAAATTTGGTTATTCACCATGTACGAGGATCCTCGCTAAGCATCCATGGCCTTATTATGAAATCAAGAAAAGAGAAGTGAATTTAATGTTGATTGAAGGCATTGTTAGTCGAAGATGATGTTTATGATGGTGGTTAGTTTTTTAGAAAAAGAAAGAGTTTTAGAAAATATACCGATTCATCTAAAGAAAGAAAAAAAAACAGAGAAGTGAAAATGAGAAAAAAAAATATAGAAGAGTCAAAGTGATTAAAAACTCTATTAATAATGAAACTTCACCTGGGAGTAAATATTAAAATCTAGATTTTGGATTAATTTCATTTTAGCTCCAATTATACATTTAAGTAATTTTATTTTAATATCTTATTTTATCCACATCATTATATTTAACTAATTAAGTTATTTTTATGATATATGTTTAATTTTATTTCAAATTTAAACATAATTTTAGTTTTTGATTATGATGCTATTTAATTTTTAATTTAATAAATGCTTAATTTATTGTATAATTTAATTAATATATATTTTGCATGATATATATTATTTTATATTTATGCTATGTGTATTTTAAATTATGTTGTTACTAAATATTATAAAATATTATATAAAATCAAACAAAGATCGAATAAAAAATTATTATAAAATAAAAGCACAAGACAAATAAACAAAATGTGAAAATTGTAATTGATTAAATGAAAAAATTAAAAAAAATTAATCGATTCCATTTCTCAAAATGCATTTCACAATTACATTCAATTAGATAAAATTTAATTTATGACATAACACATAATATATGCTACAATTTATTTAATTTATTTATTTTTAAGAATAATTATTTACTAATATATATTTAATCTGTGCATAGTAGGGAAATACAAACTATATATTTTATTGAAGTCATTTTCCGAGATTAATTACGGGCTAGTTCTTCATTACTTTTGAAAAATGTCGTGGAAAAATATTTTTGAGAAGTGCTTTTGAAAAGTTTGGTTTAAAATTTGAGTGTTTAGTATTGCTGTCAAAAAGTAATTTTCAGAAATAAAATGTCTATTTTAGACATGTTATTATCAAGTAACAAATATGCATTTAAATAATATTTAAATTAGTTAATATTATTATATTTTAATATATAAAATATAAAATTTAAGTATTTTTAAACAATAAATATTAATTATTTATAAAATTTAATTAAAATATATAAACTATATTTTAAATATTTAAATATAATCATTAAATATTTGTAATTAGTATTTTAAAAAATATTTTTTTATTTTTAATTAATGATTTTAACACATTTGTAATTAAGCATCAAGAATAAAAAAAAGAAAAATACTATGTTATTAGAGGGGTAAAAAAGTAATTAAGTACTAAAAGTGCTTTTAAGAGAATAAAAGTTAAAATTTTTACCTTCTTCTTTTTAGAAATATTTTTTAAAAATTAAAAATAATTTATTCTGCACAAAATATTTTTTTTAAGCAATCAACAACATGTTGTGGCGCGTAGCGGCCAACGTTTGGTATGGTTTAAAAAACAGAAATGGATAAGGAAAAGCCCATCCAACTGAAATCCAAATAATCTTCATGCAACTCTCCACTTATTTCCTTTCCCTCCAAAACCCTCCGTCTCTCTCGTACCGCCACCGTCTCTGCCACCACTCTCTCTCAAAAAGACCCTTTCGGCACAAACTCATCTGCTCGCTCGCCAACTCAGCCGATCAACGCTCATCTGAACTCGTCACCACTCTCCAGAGCGAAACCCTAAAAACCTTAGAATGGCCTTCCCTTTGCAATTACCTTTCTCCCTTCACATCTACTTCCATGGCCTTCTCCCTCACCAAAGCTGCCGCAATTCCCGTGGGTCAATCGCGGGAAGAGTCCCAGAAGCTTCTCGACCAAACCACTTCCGCTTTGCACGCCTTGGAGGCCTTGAAGTCGGAACCGTTGGATCTCTCTGTAATCGAAGACGTCTCGGAGATCCTTCATTCCGCGGCTTCAGGACAGGTGCTAACAGTAAGGGAGCTTTGCAGAGTTCGTAGGATGCTCGGTGCCGCGAGAGCTGTCTCGGAGAAGTTGGCAGCTATCGCTGAAGGTGGTTCTTTGGAGAGGTATGATAAATTTATTTTCAATTTTCTCTTGCTTTTTTGACACAAGTTTAATCTGCATTAAAAAAACTGTTAATAGTTTGTAATGGCTTATGATTATATATTAGAAACGGTTGGAGTTATAGTTTTCGTATTGGTCTTACTGTCCATACAATGGATTAGTGATAACTGATAAATACACATATAATACTGAGGAACAACATGTCTAAAAGATTTGTAATTGCTTTCAAGGCGTGTCTTAATGAGTGTTAAAGCTTCAAGTTGAAAGGATTATCTTTATACGTAGCAAGAAAAGGTCAGTTACGGTGATGAATGCTTTGATTCTTTTCACAAGTCCAGAAATTGATTTTATGTTTCTTTAAGGATTCGAGCTTTTGATCTTAACAGAGTTTGGTTTTCATATTTTGCTTTTCCTAGTGTAGGTACCTCAGACTTTTAGTATCTTAGTTTAAAATGATTTTGGTGTAAGCAACTTTATTTGATGTGTCTCTGAAAGGTTCTTATTTTTGTTTGATTCAATTGGGAGAGGGCAGTCTGTCATATGATATCTTGTCTTAGTAAGGGTCTAATATTGTTTTCGAGGTGCTATAGATCCAACTCTGCACTGCTTGTTTCCTGTTTACTTTTATGAAATTAAATATATAACCTGACTGTATGAATGTTAAATTTAGTTTTATAGAATCTAATTCATATTATTGAATTTTTTGCCAGGTACACTCCATTACTTGAAATACTTCAAGGTTGCAATTTTCAGTTGGAGTTGGAGCGAAAGATAGGATTTTGCATAGACTGCAGCCTTTCAACTATCCTTGGTAGAGCAAGTGAAGAATTGGAGCTTATTAGAGAAGAAAGGAAGAGGAACATGGAAAATCTGGATTCTCTGTTGAAAGAAGTATCAGTTAGTATATTTCAGGCCGGAGGCATTGATAAACCTTTAATAACCAAGAGGCGGTCAAGGATGTGTGTGGGTGTCAAGGCTACCCATAAATATCTACTTCCAGGTGGTGTGGTTCTAAATGTTAGCAGTTCCGGCGCAACATACTTTATGGAGCCCAAAGAAGCAGTTGAGTTGAACAACATGGAAGTAAAGCTTTCAAATTCTGAAAAAGCTGAAGAAATGGCTATCCTAAGCCTGCTTACATCTGAAATAGCAGAATCAGAAGCTGAGATAAAGTATTTGTTGGATAGACTTATAGAAGTTGATCTTGCTTTTGCTAGAGCTGCATATGCTCAGTGGGTGAATGGTGTCTGTCCAATTTTAAGTTCAAAGGAATCTGAAATGTTAATTTCTAATGGCGCAGATAATGCTTTGTCAATAGATATTGAAGGGATGCAACATCCGCTTCTCCTTGGGTCTTTTCTAAGTAATTCCACAGATTTTATCACATCCAACTCTATGGGTCCGTCTGTTTTGGGCAATAAAAGTGGTGAAATGACTCCTATAAAGTCTTCAAAAGTTGTATCCAACTTTCCCATTCCTATAGATATTAAAGTTCAATGTGGAACGAGGGTGGTCATTATTTCAGGACCCAATACAGGAGGTAAAACTGCTTCAATGAAAACTTTGGGATTGGCATCTATTATGTCAAAGGCGGGCATGTATTTGCCTGCTAAGAAGCAGCCAAGACTTCCATGGTTTGATCTTGTTCTTGCAGATATCGGGGACAGCCAGGTAGTGGTTTTACCATTTTTTATGAGTGATAAATTCTCATTTCCTTATTAGATTTTGTCCTGACACTTCTTTTATGATTGAAGTCTTTGGAACAAAGTCTTTCAACATTTAGCGGGCATATATCACAAATTTGTGAGATCTTGGAAGTAGCCTCAAAAGAATCACTTGTCCTCATTGACGAAATTGGTAGTGGAACTGATCCTTCAGAAGGTGTGGCTCTATCCACCAGTATCTTACAATATCTAAAGAATCGCGTTAATTTAGCTTTTGTGACAACTCATTATGCGGATTTAAGTCGCCTTAAGGAAATGGACCCTCAGTATGAGAATGCAGCCATGGAATTTTCTTTGGAGACCTTACAACCCACTTACCAGATACTCTGGGGTAGAACTGGTGATTCCAATGCATTGACTATTGCTAAATCAATTGGTTTTGATGGAAATATAATTGAACGAGCAAAGATGTGGGTTGAGAGTCTAATGCCAGAAAAGCAGCAGGAGCGCAAAGTTGTGCTGCAACAATCGCTAATGGAGGAAAGGAACAGATTGGAAGCTCAGTTCAAAAGAGCTGAATCTCTTCATGCAGAAATTATGAAACTTTATCACGAGGTATGATTTTAGAATTTCAACTCATCAGAACATGATTTTTTTGTTGCTGCTTGCTCTTTGTTATCAAGAAGAGAAGTGATAATAGGTGTTGATTGCTTATTCGAGGTCAAGCTGTATCATATGGCCAGTTATTAGCACATTGGAGAGCTTAACTTCGTTTTTTTTAGACTAGTATATGTTCTGTTTTACTTATTTTAGTTGTTTTTTTATTGTTTCTTGCTCTTGATAATGAAGGTTAGGAGTGAGGCAGAAAATCTTGAAGAGCGTGAGAGAGCTCTCAGGGTGAAGGAAACCCAAAAGGTTGAACAAGAACTAAATGCTGCAAAATCCCAAATTGAAACTGTAGTACAGGAATTTGAGAATCAGCTCCAAACTGCTAATTCTGAGGAGTTCAATTCGTTGGTTAAAAAATCGGAATCTGCGATTAACTCCATTCTAAAAGCTCATCAACCTGGTGACAGTTTCTCTTTTACTGAAACAGATACAAGTTCATATCAACCTGTGTCTGGTGAGCAAGTCCATTTAAAGGGACTGGGCAACAAGTTAGCTACTGTTGTTGCAGCATCTGAGGATGATGACACTGTTCTAGTCCAATATGGTAAAATTAGGGTCCGTGTTGAGAAGAGTAATGTTAGACCAATTTCAAGTAGCCAACGGAATAATGTGATCAGCTCTCGGCAGAGTTTTGAAAGACAGGTTTGTAATAAAGAATGCTTTCTTAAACATTTTGCTTTTGTTTTATGTGTTATATTTTTTTAGTCCTCTTATCGGGTTGGGTACCATGCTGAACATTTTGGTGAAGGACAATAATAGCAAGAACTAAGTTGAGTAATGGGTGGCTCTGTTTGATATACCCTGCAGTTCAATTGATTAGTGGGGCTGACTATGTTGGAATGCAGCTCCCCTCCCCCTTATGCATATTTATTTACCTTTTCGTTTTAATCTCCCAATTTCCAAGGTCCTTTTTGTCGCTACTGGGAAAGGGAAAGTCAATCCATGACTATTCCCGTAGTTCTACTGGTTGTCATACTTGCATTACTAGCGCAATTGCTTATTTAAGTTGCACTTCAGTACATATCCAACAATGTTCTCCACATCCTTTTTTTGAATGCCTCCTGAAGCTTTTACAGACAAATAGCCCATAGCTTGTTTCCTGCATATTTTTCACAAAATATTAACTTAGATCATGTAGATGCAATAAAGTTGGTCTTTCCTTGGCCGACACATTGAATCATACTGTAAAAAGTAGCATTTTGGGTTTGTTTCATGTATGACTTAAGCTTATGATCTTCTGCTTGTCTTGGAATTGAATTTAATAACTCTGATTCTGATCGTTTTGCTATAGGGAGAACAGAGCAGAGAGGTCCCCAGTAATTCAGATGCTACAGAAAGTGGTGCAATTACTTATGGCCCATTAATTCAGACATCAAAGAACACTGTAGATCTCCGCGGTATGCGAGTGGAAGAGGCTGAAATCCAACTTGACATGGCTATCTCAGCAAGAGGATCAAATTCAGTTCTCTTCATTGTGCACGGCATGGGCACTGGTGTCATTAAGGAGCGAGCACTGGAAATGTTAAGAAATCACCCACGCGTGATGAAGTATGAACAGGAAAATCCATTGAATTATGGTTGTACAGTTGCTTATATCAAGTAAAGGACATTCATGGTCCTTTCACTTGACTGCACTTTCAGTATATATTTGTATACACAATGCGGCCAACTTTTAGATTAATTGGCTAGTTTGATTGTTTCCCTCAGTTCCCAGGCCTTGGCTTGGCATGAATGATTCATCAATGAAAGTAAGCTAATAGATCTGAGTAGCAAGTTGTAACGGTAACAATACTAATTGCTTTCTTTATCCATTAATCCTAGCTATCCAGTTTGAATTTTTCTGAATAACCCCATCATTTCTGTTTTCTTTTTCTTTTCTTGGAAGCTGTGATCTGAGACGTCAGCCCACCTGAGGAAGAAACAAAAAATTTTGGCACCATTCTTGCATGCAAGGCATGCCTTAGCTTCAGAGTCCAGGTTACACGTGAAACCCAACTTAAAGCTTTGTGTTGTGCCACATGCATAGACCCCAACGTAATCCTTTTCTGTAAGCTAGTGAAAGGAACCATCATTATTCTTTCAGTTACAAAGCTACAGCCATTTAGAGATAAGCATGAACTGAAAGTATTGGCTCCATTTAGGGTGCCAAGGATAGGCATTAGCTTTAGTATTAGTGTTTTTGCGGCAAGCATTGGCCTTGGGAATCTTGGGTTTTTCTGCAAAAATGTTGGCGGTTTTTGAGAAAGCAACAGGAAATCCACCGGAGGAGCTCAGGCTTCCTTCAGTTGGATTGGATTCTGACGGTAAGGGAACTCGAGAAGAAATCTTGCAGACTTTCAGGTTGCTGTGGCCAGAGTCGACCTTTTACCACCTTTCAAATGGAAATTTCATGACACTGTCACATGGAGCTCAGAGTCCTTTGCATCCAAGGTATTCAAAATTCATCCTTCTCGATATTTGGTTATGAGCTGAATTATATAATCTTGTTTTCTTTCCTTAAATTATCTTTGGCTGGAAATAAAGATCATACACTGAATGTTTCATATTGCATCTCATAAAATTCAGAAGTTCTATAATCTAAGAACTTTAATGCTTTAAAATTAAAAAATAATAATTATTATTATTACTAACAGGGTAATATATCCTATCTTTTTCAGATCTATGGCTTGTACTTCTAGTATCAATTTTCACATAATAGATATATATAGGTTCCTTTTTTCAATTATTTGATGATCTATCTAACAAAGAATGTACCAGCAGGTCCATGGTTGTCATGGATGACATCTTCTGCATCTTTATTGGGACTCTTGTGAACATTTGCGAACTCAGGCGACATTACGGCTTGTCCAGACAAGCAACAGAAGCCATGCTTGTGGTTGAAGCTTACAAGGTTCTTCGAGACCGAGCTCCATATCCACCCGACCAAGTCATTAAAGATCTTGAAGGAAAATTTGCTTTCATTATTTTCGATGCTAAATCTGGTACCCTCTTTGTGGCCAGAGTAAGTAGATATAACCAAAATGCCTACTTTTTTTAACAGTTACGTAGTTTTCCTTTCAAACTTTATAACATAATTGTTTTACAATGTTTAATTAGGACCGTGAAGGAAGCATTCAACTTAAATGGGGAATGGCTGGAGATGGCTCCCTGGTATTATCAGATGATCCAAACACCATAGAAAAGGCTTGTGGAAAATCCTCTGCTTCGTTTCCTCCAGGTAAAAGTATTGGTCTAATTGTGGTTTTAGTCCTTTTAACATGCTGAAATTTGAGATTTGATTTATTTATTTTGATTTGGCCTAATTTGATCTCCTTAACTGCAACTGTTAACTCTAGTCATTAAACTGTTGAGTGGGTTTCTTTTGCTGATAACTTCTTTACCGTAAAAACCCCATGTCATCACTTTAAAAGCAGCAGTTAACAGCTAAGGTTTAACAGTGTTTTCAATCTTGACCTACAAACAGGGGCCGCGGCGGCAGGGGGTGCTGGCAGGTGCCCGACCCCCTAAAATGGGAAATTCAACTTTTGGCCTTTTAAATTTTATGAAATTTTTAGTATATGGTAAAATTGTATTTTGCCCACCAAAATGATAATATTTTGATTTAATATTTTAAAAAATCATGATAATATTTTGATTTAATCTTTTAAAAAATCATAAAGATATAAGTTATGAAAATAGTGAAATTACATTTTAATTTTCATAAAATTATACAACTTAATTTTGACCTGTCCAGAAAAATTTTCTAAGTTCGCCCCTGATAACTAATAAAAGTAAAGTGACAAAATTATGCCAATTAGTGAAGAGAATTCCAAATTCCAATATAGTTGAGGGACAAACAATAATTAGACCAAAAGTATTTATAAACTTGCCTTTTAAGTTCATTTTACTGCTAAAAGTACAAATTTATGTATTTGTTAAATTTTACAGGCTGCATTTTCATGAATGGCAATGGCCTTATAAGCATTGATCATCCACTCCATAAGGTAAAAGCAATAGCTTGTCAAGATGACGATGGGAAAATCTGCGGAGTGATGTTTCAAGTCGACTTGTTTACGAGACTCCAAAGCATTCCTCGTAATGGCAGTGCCGCGAATTGGGCAGATACTGCCATCGTCGAGGGAGACTGAAAAAAGGGGAAGTTTTTATCGGAACGGTAGGCGAAATATTGCCTTTTCGTTTACATTGTGGTGAAGTGGACAAGATCTGAATTCTGGCCTGAATGTTTTCTGCTTGTTATGATTTTGAGCTTTGCATGTGTTCGTGTTGACTTCTGTTTTTTTTTTTAAAAACCTTTGTTAATTCAGGTAATAAGAACAAAGACCAACAAAATGTCTGGTAACATAAATCAGAATTTAATTTTTACAATTAATGCATCCAAAAATACACAAAATATCTTGTTTTAGTTATAAAAAAAGAAAGAAAGAGAAATGTTAAGTATATGCACTAATTAAAGGGTCTAATTATAATTTATAATATTATAGTAGGTGTTGTGTTAAAGTGATGATTTGCAATTTTATGAATCATGATAAATTAAAAATAGAAGCATCAAATTCCATATTTCAATATGATGGAGGGGACTAAAACCATTATTAGACCTTAGCTAAAGTTATTTTGTTTTGAGTCTACTGAATCATTAGTGGAGTGATTATCCTTCTTCATATGAAGAAATATTTTTAACGTTTATATAAAATTCAATAAAAAAACCAAAAATAAATTTTACAAAATTTTAATAAATTTGTTCTTGCACTTTTTTTTTAAGATTTACTAATACAAAGTACAATATAAGTTAAATATATGTCTTATCTATTATAATGTGGAACTAATTAATACAATGCAAAGCGAATGAAAATATGGACGAAAGTCAAATTAATCCGAAAAGAATTGAACAAAATCTATACAAGACATATATCTTATGCTTTTAACTTTTCTCATATGTTCAAAGTTTTCAAAATCGACCGATGGTCGAAGCGATCAGGTTACCAGTTCAATCGGTTCTCTAATTTAATTGAATAATTTATTTAAAAATTAAAATATTAAAAAATAGAAAAAATTGATTTGACCATTGATTTGATCTAGAATCAATCGATCTAACTCCTTCAAAGACTAATGCTTTGATTTAATTTGCCTAACAAGTTAATTTGATCCCATTATGAAAAAAATGATATTGTATTTTGAGAACTTAAAAAGATAATAATATCATATTTCATTAATGAAAAATTTACCTAATTAATCCACATTTTACATCTTAAAATTTATAATTCTTCTTGTATAATTAAAAGTCATATACTTATATATTATTATATTTTTCCTCAAGGAAAATTCTTAGGTATTTTCATGGACTTCCCAAGGAAAATGAAGGTTAAGAACAAATCCTTTTCTCGAAAATGAGAAAATAATATAAAAAATAAACTAAATAAATAAAAAGAGGAAAAATATCCTCTAAGACTAGAAGACCCACACACAGCTAAAACGAAGGGAAAAAAAATCAAATTTCTAAGCAATTTCAACAATTTCAGTCAGCCAGATTTTCTGCGTAATAAAAATAAAGAATTTACTCCGACATCCTCCATCAATGTAATGTACCCCGACTTTTTCAATTTTTAAATATTTTAGTTTTTTTATAAATAAATAAATAATTCACTAAACTCTGCAAGAATTTCAACTTCGCCTCCTCCAAAGCCTTCCACTGAAAAACCCTTTGGTAAGTGCTTTAAAACTCTCTATTTTCTTTGAATTAAAAATTATAACTTTTTTCCCCTTTGGAAGTTGATTCTTTGCAGCCAAACTTGGTAATATTTGATCTTTTTTTGTGTGTGTGTGTGTGTGTGTGTGTTAGATCGTTTTCGATTATAGTTATGGTTATTAATATTTGGTTGCTGAATCTTAAAATCATTATATTTTGTTTTCAAGTTTGTTGTTTTTGAAGCTTTAGAAAATAAAGCTCTCTCCTTTATATCCCAAAGGTGGATTGTACTAAGTATATATATATAAATAACATGGCAGAACCAAGAGTTGTGTGGTAGCTTATGATGATACTTCTTTGATCAAATTTGATTTTTTTTTTTTTGGCTGATGACTAGCTTTAGCTATAGATCTGTTGTATCTTAATCATCTTTTTTTTTTTTTAATTTTTGTTGGCTACGATTTTGCTAAATAATGTGACCAATGTGATTCATCCTTTGAAAAAAACTTTAAATGTTGATAATTGATATAAACATTATACATTGAATCATTTCTTATTTTTACCCTCATGGTTTTTTTTGGGGGGTTTTGAAGCTTGATGAAATGGAGGTGTCTGGTTTAAATGGATTGAGATATGATGAGGAGAGTGCATTGAACAGTTTGCTTGATGCATTCGGATCTGTATTTTCACTTAATGATATTGCTTCTGCTTACTGTGAGGCAGACCGGAATGTGGATATAGCCGGTGAAATTCTGTTTAGAATGCAGGGGAATACCTCTGTAGAACGAAAAAATGGTGAAACTTTGGAATCATCCCGAGCTAATAATTCCCGGAATTGTTCTAGAGTGAATGGGGATTTTACAGCCCCTAAGCAAATATGGCGACTGGTTTCAGCTTCTAGTAATGCAACTAATAGCGAGCTGAAAAAGGATGAACCTTTGGAATCATCTAGTAGTGATAGTTCTCAGAATTCTTGTCAAGCAAATGGGGATTCAAGAACTGTAAAGCAAAAATGGAGACTGGTTTCAGCTTCTAGTAATACGACTAATAGCGAGCTGAAAAAGGATAAACCTTTGGAATCATCTAGTAGTGATGGTTCTCAGAATTCTTGTCAAGCAAACGGGGATTCAAGAACTGTAAAGCAAAAATGGAGACCGGTTTCAGGAGGCATGGTTTCGAGCATGCTTGGAAAGGGGTATATGAAGTCCGCCCCTTCGACTAATGGTTCCAATCCACGAACCAAACCTTTAAAGGTAGACTCAAAGGAGTGGCCGGCATCTGTACTTTGGGGAGAAGGACATAAATCCAGTCCTCCAAAAGAGGACCGTTTGCACAAAGATATGGAAGATTTTCTTTTCAAAATGCTTGGAGCAGGATTTCAACTTGAGAGGAATGTGATCAAAGAAGTTCTTGGTAATCCTACTGTTAATCATTGCCTATATACATAAGCACGTCTGCAGACATACATGATCTTGCATGACCACTAATCTAGTTTTATTTATTTATCGGTTTATATGCAGATAGCTGTGGATATGACATGCAAAAGGTATAGATACTATCCTCATTTCAGAGGATCAAATGTGCTGTTCTGCAGATTTTTCGATGCAAAGTATCATGTACTAAAAGGGAAATGAAGTTTCTATTGCCTTGGTTTACTGTTCGTTGATCTTTTTCATTGCTATTCTACTTCATAAGACGCTTTCGAAGGTTATTCTAACAGTTCTTTTCCCTCTCTATTGATTTATAAGAGTATGGAGAGGCTCCTTGACCGGTCAGCTACGAGTTTGGATGAAGGAAATAAAATTCTCGGTGAGTCCAGTAAAAAGGTTAGTCTAATAATCAAGTTCGTAAAACCCCGTGACATGTATCATTGTACATGGCATTGTGCAATGTCTGTAATTTAAGCTCTATGTATTAAGCTTGCCTTCCAGAAATGTTTTTATGTTCTCTATTTGCATTAAACTCAATTATGTAATCTTCAGGGTCGGTTATCCTTTTTTCTTACGAATTCCCATTTTTACAGACTAATGATAAGCATCCAATATCAGAGGAACCTTCACACAAAAAGTAAGTTTTATTATTTCTTGTTAGAGTTCATATTAGTTATTTCACATGAAAAGTAAGTTTTATTCTTTACAGTTCCTAATGGACTATCCCAAAATGTTTTACTTGCTAGCAGAAACATAGGTTTGAACACCAATGGTGGAACAAGACAAATGAAGGATAGATACGATCTCCAAAAGGAGATTTGGACGGCTTTGTTTAGTGCTCCCGAGAGATTAGATGAATTGCCTACGAGAAGAGTGAGGCCAGCAAGAAGGTCTATTGCATTAGGAGAACCCGTGGAAGGACCCCTAATTGACTTCGATTCTGAGTCCAAGGTTGATAGAGTTCACTTGCAAGAAGATAAAAAAGACGGTACGCGACATTGTACATTTCACTTGGAAGTTTATGTAACTCAGTATTGAGTAATATGAGTAATATGCTCGAGTTCCTTTAATTTATATGCAAATTTTAATTCATCTTATTCGATGCTTTACATGCAGATGAAGATGAAGAATATGGTTTCCAGGCTCTTCGAAGAGCTGTGACGGAATATAGGGGCACAATGAAGGAATATTATAAAGCTGTAAGTCTTGTGGTTTTAAAATCGCAGTCAATTTTCGCATGTTGACACTATTATCAAATGTCCGATGTAATTTATACGTCGATAACCTTTGTATTCTAATTAACTGCGATGCATTCCTTGTCAGGCTATTGATGCTTTCGCTAAAGGGGATAAAGATCTAGCAAACAGACTTGTAGAACAGGTAAAATATTCGTCTAAAATGTAAAGTAAAATATATGCATAATCTGTCGCCTGGGATGAATGCAGTGTCAAGTGTCATGAGTCGATTACCTGAATTATGGATGAATTCGGTGTGGCAGGGACAATTTTTCCGTGAAAAGGCTTGCCAAGCAGATGAAGAATCAAATCAAAAGATTTTCGAAACTTGGTTAGCTTCTTGTTCTTCAACATGTTTATGGACCCGTTTTTTATACTCTCTCTCTCATATCCTTTTCTTGATTGGATTTGTCAGGGGCACAGATGCGGAAGACGAAATGTCACTCGACTTGCATGAACATGGCGCAAAGGAAGCAATTCGTCTTTTGAAATGCCATCTATCTTCACTAGCAGGCATCCCATGTAAGTCAAACCATTTCTTCCAGAATATGATTTTTACCCTTGAACTATGCTGTGTTTTATAGGTGAATGTATCTAAGAGGTCCTTTGGACCTGATCAAATTAGTCCTTCTACTATTAAATGGATCAATTTAGTCCCTATTCTATTAAAAAGAATCAAATAAGGCTAAATTAGAATTGAGTTAACATTTACTGTTTATAAAATGTCTTGAAAATTATTTTTTTCAATTATACAGGAAATGGTAACTCTGTTATAATTTGGACTTATTTGATTTTTTTAGTATTATGGGGACTAGTTTGATCCAGTTCTTATAATACAAGGATCTTCCAGGTACTTTAACCCTGTTTTTTCACTCATGGTTCTTGTTTTTCAACCAGCATTCAAGTACCTAAAACTCATTCTAGAAACAAACGAAGAAGACTCATCAAAAGGCCGTCGTAGACAATCGGTAAAGTTTTTCAAACTAATCTCACTGCCTCGACCGTCCATTCAAACAGACTAGGAAAAAAGCCAATATTTTAGGTACCGATTTGGTTGGTTTTAAATGTTGCAGGTTAAGAGGCTGTTGGAGAAAGAATCAATAACATGGAGTGAAGGAGAAACTTGTGGAGTAATAAGGATTCGGTTAGATAAAATAAACCCTAAAAGCTTGAGCTTTGGCAAAAAAATGCCATCTCTTTGAACATTAAAAGGCTAATGATGATTAGCCAAAAGCTATTGTTTGATGAAAACCTGAGCCGAGAGACTGAAACTTCGCTGTGTTGTTTGATTCTTTTTGGAAAACTGTATTTTTTTTCTCTAAATTATATTTTGTTATTGCAAAGCAACTGTAATGAAAATTGAAATTAATTGGAATCTTGATTTTTTGGTGGTGGTGAAATGGTTTTTTTTGTTGATTTTTTTTTAAAATACAAGAATAGGGCAAAGCTCAAACAACAGACACGACTAACACGATTTATAGTTCAAACTACACCTGAGTCAATGAGCACGTTAACTATTAGGCCATCATATGGGTTCTTTTTTGCATTTTATTTCAACATTAGATAGCAGTTTGATTTAATGATTTGCAAACAACGTTCATGCTCAAATTATGATTTTGGTCCATCTATTATATTGAATTGTGATATTGATTGGTCTTTTTATTATGATAAAATTTTAGGTTTAATTGTACTTTAATTTATTATAATTTGGGTTCTTATTTTTAGTGTTATTAGTTTGTCAAAATTAATAAAAGTATCGTGAAAGTTTCTATACTATGAGTCAAATTATATTTTATTTCATCTACTAAAAAAATGAGTAAATTAATTTCTATGCATTAAATCAAATAGTAAATTAATCTTTTAGTTAAATTTTCAACTATTTTTACCACTAAAAATTAGCGTAATTGATGGAATAATCGAACAATTGCACATGACTCACTATGTGTATCTCATGTCAATGTACAATGACTAGTTTTTAATAGTGGAAATAGATGAAATTTTAATTGAAGAATCAATCTGCTTTTTGATATAACGTATAAGGACTAATTTGCTCATTTTTTTAGTAAAGAGAACAAAATATAATCTAACTTATAGTATAAATGCTTTCATGATACTTTCATCTTCAAAATTAAATAGATAATTACGGTAACATAGTTAATTATTTCAGTTAAAATGTTACTGTGAATTTTTATTGAACTAATTGGTAATTCTCATACCAATACGGATTAAATTTTCAAAAAAAAAATTATGCTAAATTAAATTGCATAAGTTAAAAGGGATAATCTAATTTTTGGCTTCTAAAATTGGTTACTAAATTCATTTTGGCACTTGTACACTTATTTTATTCACTTTGGTACCTGAATTTGCCAATTAGATTCATTTTGGTCCTTGAACTTAAAAAATATATTTTGAGATTGTATTACGTCATCACATACAATGTTCTAGTAATCAGACAAGTGGTTAAATTGATCATATTATTGGTTCCCAATTCAATCAGTTTAATTAGTTCAACTGCTAAACTAACACTAATTCATAATTAATTAAAATTTATAAAAAAAATTAAAATATATATCATTAAATTGATTCGACTATTGGTTTTTGTGTTAATTTTCAAAATTTACCAATTTCAAGCAATTTTTGTTTCAATTGGTTTAATAATTTTGTTTGAATTATTATATCAGTCAAATTTTTTGTCTAATTAATTTGACTGACCAATGTAATCATGTTCCAAGAACACTAACTACACTGATAAATCTTAAAAAAATTTAAATTTAAAAACCAAAATCAATCTAGGTTTCAAATTTAGTAGAAAAGCTTTATCCCTTCCCTTTAAAAGATGCAGATATTCGACTCACTGTTCTTTCTAGTAGGGCCTAGAATAAATGAGTTAAAAGTTAATCGAACGGCCAAAAACAAGCCAACGGCGTTTGATCAATATAATCATAAATAAAATAGCGTGGAAACAAAGCAGGAAATCCATGACCTCTTAAAAACCTAAAAACAGAATCATGTTCCACTTCTAGGTTTTTTGGAACTGGTTTTCGAGTGGTTTGTGAGATAAAAACAAAAAAAAAAACAAAAACAAACACACACACATCGAAAAGCATTAAAAAAAGGTTGGAATTGTTACTCTATAAGCGCCGTCTACAAATCTCTTCTCTATTTCACTTCGAAGCGGAGAAGAAAATAGCTCAAATATCGAAAACCGTAATAATGGGAGGAGGTGGTGCTGGTGGTTCAGTGAAAGATGTGCAGTCCAAGGGTGAGCTCGATGGGTTACGGCAGAGTGGCGCAACGCTTATCCTTCACTTCTGGGCTTCGTGGTGTGAGGCTTCAAAACAGATGGACCAAGTGTTTTCTCACCTCTCCACCGATTTCCCCAACTCTCACTTCCTTAGGGTTCTTATTCGAAACTTTGAAAATTTCCCATTTTTTTTCCTTTTTTTTCTTCTTTTGGGGGTAAAAAAATTGTTATTTGAATGATGGGTATTGATTTTTTTATTTTTTATTTGCAGGTAGAAGCTGAAGAACAGCCTGAGATATCTGAGGAATACTCGGTTTCTGCTGTGCCTTTTTTTGTCTTCTTCAAGGTAAAGTCTTTTGATGGGTATTTTTTAAAAAATTGAATATGTTTTAATTTTATGAATTAGAGTTGGCTAATTCCTGTTCTTTTTAGGAGTGTACATCCCTAGTGATTTTCGAATTGGTACGCATGTTCTGAAACAGAACAGGGAACACTAGCAATATAATTCAGTAAAACTAGTTTTTGTGTTTATATAACCCAAAAATTATATGTAAGTTCCAAAAGAAAACGTATCCAGTTTCTACTGAACGAACTGGAGAAGACTACCCCTAGTAAATTTACGTTCTAGTTTTTGTTCTTCGTATTGGACTGATCCGCATTCCAAGTAACCTAGGTATATAGAAGAAATAAGTAACCTTATACATTTTTGTGTGGTGTGGATTTGTAATGATTGAATATTATTGGTTTCTTTTATGGCTCTTCCAGACAGGTAATAGAGGGCAAAACACAAAGGTTGATTTCTTAGGGCCACTTGTTTATACTGGTCCGATCATGGACATACACGCATGCTAGCAGAAAATTCTATTTAATTCGTGAATATGTTCTAGGCCTGTACGTGGAGAAAGAGCGAAAATGTTTACGAAATATTGCTAATTGTTACTTATTTTCTCAATAACTTGGTTGTGCAATTTTCAATTAAGTGACCATTGAAAGAAAATATATGATTATTTTCGCACTTGAGTTGATTTAATTCATGAATTTATGTGTCTGCATGCTAGAACTGAAGTTGATTCAATTCATGAATGTACCCTGATTCAGTATGTGGATTAAAGATGAAAAGTATTGTGAAATATTGGTTTCATTCTTATTTTCTCGATAAATAGGATGCACAATTATCATTAGCTGCGCTTGTTCTTACACCGGGGAGTGAGGATTCCTAGGCTAAGAGTTTCCATGTGATACGGAGGGACTCCCTATAGGTAGATTGATCCTTTGAGGGATGTTGAATTCCTGGACCTATCCAATCGTGACCATTCTTTTTTCTTTTCAATATTGCACTTGATAATTTGCTCTAAGTTTTATATCTTGATGCTAGGTTTGATTAGTATTCCATTTTGCTATTTAAATATTCTCCAAAATGTGAGCTTATGATCGGCTTTTTCATTGTTTCTATTAGGATGGAAAGGTTGTCGATAAATTGGAGGGTGCAGATCCTTCCAGTCTGGCCAACAAAGTTGCCAAGGTTACTGGGTCAATTAACCCCGGAGAAGCTGCTGCTCCTGCTAGTCTTGGGATGGCTGCTGGCCCCACCGTCCTCGAGAGTGTCCAAGATTTGGCAAAGGCAAACGGTTCTTCCCAAATGGGAAATCAAGTGCAAACTGGTCTCGATGACAAAATTAAGAAACGATTGCAGCAATTGATTGACTCTCATCCTGTAATGCTATTCATGAAAGGAAACCCTGAAGAACCCAAGTGTGGTTTTAGCAGAAAAGTTGTTGATATTTTGAAGGATGAAAAGGTGAAATTCGGAACATTCGATATTATATCAGACAATGAAGTTCGGGAAGGTTTAAAGAAGTTCTCAAAGTGGCCAACTTTTCCTCAACTCTATTGCAAAGGTGAACTTCTTGGTGGATGTGATATAGCAATTGCCATGCATGAAAGTGGTGAACTTAAAGAAGTTTTCAGAGATCACGGAGTTGATATTATTGGGACTGAACAAGGAACCGGTGGCATCTTGGAACCGACCGGATTGACTGCAAACCTAAATTCTCGGCTTCAAAGCTTGATTAATTCAAGCCCGGTTATGCTGTTTATGAAGGGGAAGCCTGGTGAACCCAAGTGTGGTTTTAGCCACAAGGTAGTTGAAATCCTTAAACAAGAGAAAGTTGATTTTGAGAGTTTCGACATTCTCTCAGATGATGAAGTTCGTCAAGGACTGAAAGTTTATTCAAATTGGTCAAGTTACCCTCAGTTGTATATTAAAGGTGAACTTATCGGTGGATCAGACATTGCGTTAGAGATGCAGAAAAGTGGTGAACTCAAAAGGATTTTAACCGAGAGAGGTATCATGAAGGAAGAGACACTAGAAGACCATCTAAAAAGTTTGATTTCATCTTCACCGGTGATGCTCTTCATGAAGGGTACCCCCGATAATCCAAGATGTGGCTTCAGCTCTAAAGTTGTCAACGCCCTAAAAGAGGAAGGCATTGATTTTGGGTCATTCGATATTTTAACCAATGATGAGGTTCGACAGGGATTGAAAGTCTTCTCAAACTGGCCGACCTTTCCTCAGCTTTATTACAAAGGTGAGCTTATCGGAGGTTGTGATATCATACTGGAACTGCGAAACAATGGTGAACTGAAAGCGACACTGTCCGAGTAAAGGTGGGTTCAGTTTGTTTAAAATAAATGACTTTTGGGGCAAAACCTTGATTTCATTTCCAGATTTCTCAGTCATTGAGGTTGAATGTATGCCAATTAACAGTAATTAAAAACTAGTTTGTTTTTTTTCTTTTTTTTTCTGGTTTTTATTTGCTTTAAAGCTCTTTATCTACTTGTGTTTTTCAAGTTGATTAAAGTTAGTATTTACTGTATCTATATGCACAATTTGCATTTTTGAGGAGTGGGAAACCTTTGTCTATGCCTTGTATTTTGGCATAATTTTAGAAGATAAAAATGTTCAACTTCCATCAACATTATGGATTATATTTGTTTCTTAAATTAAGTTATTGGGTTAATATACTATTTAGTACATGAGCTTGGCTTTAGATTTTTTTCTGCCTTAGTTGATACATGAAATATTTTCCAATTGAACACTCAAGTTTAGCTTTAATATTTAACGTAGTACTTAGTTTTCTTTTTCTATGTACTTATTGTTTTTCATCATTTATGTCAAATATTTATTGGGTCACACAATGCTTGATTTGAATACCAAAACAAAAATTGAACTCAAATTAAAATACTAAATTAAAAATTAAAATTAAATTCAAGTATCAAATTGTATATAATTTTTTTCGAAAAACAGCATTAATTTATATAATGTGGGCCAATCAAATATTCATTGGTTCACATATAGATTTGGGTGTCAAATTAAATATTAAAACCATACCAAATTAAACATTAAAGTACTAATTCGTATATTAACCTTAAAACTTTTTCATGAAAGTTATTGAAAAAAACAGAAGCATATATCACCTGCAAATTATTACATTACATTAAACTAATCACAATTCAAAATTGATAACATTCACTAAAATTTACTATGAAACTAGCAATTAATAGACTTTTATGTAAATGAAATGCTCCTCAAGAACAGTGCTAAACAGAACTACAATACATAGCCATTAAGAAAATTCACATAAGTCGTAGTAGAGGCAAATCAGATAACCACAAAAAGAAGGGGTAAAATTCAAAGTCATTATGAATGAAAAATGAGGAACCAACCTATTGAATTTAGCTGGATTTCATGGCCAATATTGATTTTGTTTCTTCATCTTCATTTATTTTATCAGCTTTCATGAGGTCCAAAACCTTATCCACTCTTTCACCATGTCTTATATTTGCCTTCAACAAGGTATGATACATTTTTCTATCGACCGGAACTGTTCTCTTCAATGACTCCACGAATTCTTCCACTTCCCGAACACTGCCTTCATCGCCTAGCCAATCCAATATACTCGTGACCACCCTTAGGTTCGGTTTCCACCCCTTGTTCTCCGTGAATAACGATAGGGCCGCCTTCATGCACTTGAAAGCCTTTTTTGCTTGACCTTTATCTAAGTAACTTGCTGCCACAATGCCCCAACTATTAGGAATGGTTGTCTTACCTTTCTCCTTCAGGTTTTCGAGCATTGTTTCAGCCTTTTCATGTAGACCCTTTTTAACATAGCCAACAATGATGATATTCGGTATCCGAAAATCGTAATAGTTTCCGGATGATTCCCATTCTTTAAGTATTTTCTCAGCTTCTTCAAACTCATCAAGCTTCACTAGAGATTGAAGCATGATAATGAAATCCTTGTTTATATACCTTTTACAAGCTTCTTTCTCTAGACCCCATAATCTCAAGACCTCGGCTTTATTTCCCAAACTCGTATAGAGCGATATTAGATGATTGTAGCCCGTTCCATCTTTATTATCTAGCTTCTGTTCGGATTTTTTTAGTGCATCAATGGCTTTTTCAGTAAGGCCTGCTTTTATGTAGAAACTGGCAACAACAGCATACGTGTTCCAATCCATCTTGATATGAGGTTGATCCTCCATTTCTGTTAAAATTTCTTCAATTCCCTCAAGATCAGACCTCACACCTAGAGAATTGATGCAGATTCTGTAACTGAAGTTGTCCGGGGATACGTTGTTCTCTTTCATCTCCCTCAGTACATCAGGTACTTTCTCGTGCTGTCCAATATTTGTGTAAAGACACATGATATCATTGTAAGTAAGAGTTGACGAGGCAAAACCCAACTCCTTCATTTTCTGCAAATGAGAGAGCGACTTGTCTATCTGGCGCTGCCGCACATAACAATTCAGAAGAGCACCGTATGTCTTCTCAGTTTTATCTTGGTCCTTCAATTTATTAAAATAGCTTTCTGCAGAAAGAAATCCACGAACTTTACCGATGAGATCCAACTGCACCGCGTGCTCAGTAGGTGAAAAGGCACAAAGACCCTTTTTATTCATCCATTCAGAAACCTGCACCCATTAGACATCAGTTAGCCATAATCTAATGGTTCGATGTTTGAACATTCATATACCAACTAGAATCGCAATTCCTTAACCGGAAACTTTCATGCCAATGCTTATTCAATCACTATAAACTAAAAAAACCGGTATCAAACAATTTAAATTTCAAGATCCATGCCATAATCAGCTTTAATTAACAAGTCTATATTTGCAGGCCTAAGAACAGCTCACATTAGTCCATTCTCCACTTTAGGCAACAATGTGGAGCATCCATTCTTTTAAAATTGAAACTTTTTTCTCTCTTAGTTGCTATGTTCATAATTCCAGTCAAACACAGACTCACTTTTGCAGGTCAAAAGTTCCCATATTTTAACCAAAATTTACACCACAAAATAAGCCCTGCATTTTGCTCAATCATATCCATTACTCGAGCTTACAGATTTCCACATTATTTCAAACAAAAAATTTCCATATTAATTCAAATCATCTTATAATCACAGTCAAATGCATGCCGTTACAAGCAACTCTAAGAAATTAGTTGGCAGTGTTTAAAATTAAACATTCAAGTCAGCAAATCATTAAGTTTTCACAATGCTCTACTACTTAAGTCGATATTACCATGAAAACCCAAAAGGAAAAATGCTTCAAATACAAATTTCAAACAAATTAAAGCGAATTAGACAACCCCCCGCCCCCCCAAAAAAAAAGCAATAAAAAGACCCAAAAACCTGAAGAGCCTGAGTGAAGCGCTTTCGTTTACGAAGATCGTGAATGATGCGTTGAAGCTCAGCAACTCGAATGTTGTTCCCATGTTTGAGGCAGTCGTCAAGCTCCGCTTCAACGCTTTTGTCAGGGCTACCCAAAGGACTGATCCTGGAATATAAAGTGGCTTTATTGAACCTATTAGTATAATAAAATCTGCTGAAAAACCCATTTTGAGCTAGGGATTTTGAGCTCGACAACAGCTTCGTGGAGTTCATGCCTGTCTGCTGGGGATTTTTGGCTCTGAAATGAAATGAAATTCAAAACCTTCAAGTAGGGTTTTAGGAGATACAGGGGTTGATAAAAGATTGGGCCATTTTTTGGGCCTTTTTAAATAATGGGTTAATATAAGACTTCAGATTGGGCTTTTATAAATAGGCATGAAATATAACATATTCTAATTATTGCATCACATGAAAAAAAATTAATTAAAAAATATGTTTAGAATTTTAATAAAAATAAAAATATATATGATTTCTACGCATTAAACAAAAATATTGATATTTAAAGAAAATAAAGATTAATATACTATTTGGTACTTGAGTTTAGCTTCAATTTTTAATTTGGTATCTGAAATTTTTTGTTCCAATTTGGTACTTGACTTTGGCTTCAAGATTCACTTTAGTACCTAAATTTGTTTTCAAGGTTCAATTTAGTGCTTAGGTTTTTAAATTTGATACTTAAAATTTTCCTTATCTCATTTAAGTACCCAAATTTGACTTCCAGATTTAATTTGATATCTGAGTTTTATCTTTTTTTTTGTCTCAATTAAGTACTCATGCTTTTATTAGAGTACATATGTCAAATATTTATTGAATCGGTCAGTCTGGGGTACCAACTTAAACATTGAAGTCAAACTTGAGTACCAAATTGGAAAAAAATAACTTAAGTATCAAATTGAACATTACAGCCAAACTTAGGTACCAAATAGTATATTATCCCACGAACACCTCCGATCATTTTGGTAAATGGCCTGTGTTAAATCACAAAATGAAGTGATGAAAGCAAAGGTTAATCCATAAGTTCCATGACCACATATAAGCTACAATGAAACTCTTTTTTCTTTTCATTTTTTCATTTTCGTTCATTTTCTCAAGCACCAAACAAACCATAATAACCCTTTTGGCTACAATGGAAAACGAAAGAAAATAACAAAATCAACCTAGCTAACTAGCAGAGCCTAGTTTCTTTATGATCACTAGTTCCACTGTGTTGAGCAATGCAATCCAACAGCTTGATCTGCAGATCTTTGAATTGAGCTATTTGGGTCTGCAATTCCACCTTCTCTCTCCTTAAATTCTGGTTCTCCTCCATCAGTGTTTGACGATGAACATATGTACTTTCTTCATCAACAGCACTGCTGCCGCCATTCATGATCTGATGATGATGATGATGATATTGATGATCATCACTTGAAGAAGATGCCTTCAGGAAAGCAGGGAACACACTTGGCTCGCTTTTCTTGCGTGTTATCTCCATTAACATTTGCTTGTAACCTCTCTGAAACTTCTCGTGCTTGAATTCCCATCTTCTTGATGATGTCTTCTTAAACCCCTGCTTCAACATTAATCCATTATACACTCTGATTAACGCTATATTTTTCAACATGAAGGCTATATATATAAGTCGCTGTATCCTTTTGACTTCACTAAAAACCTCCGAAATTTTGACTAAGGCTACTTAGTATTAACGACACCATTATCCTTTCCGATTCTCGTTTTGAAAAAAAAAAAAAAACCTAAGTAATTAGCGGAATATCAGTATCCAAACTAGATTTAATCCGGTACATAGATCAAAGACTAAATTGATCATTTTGTTAAAAATTTTATCTACTTTTTTAGTTAAAAATTAGTCGTAAGGGACACAATGCATGCCATTAGCCCTGTCAGTTTTACGGATAGAAATAAATGAAATTTTTAATAGAGAACAATTTATTGTTTAATCTAGTACCGTGACTAATTTACTATTTTTTTAGTAGAAATGGCAAAAATTTATTTGGCATAATAGTCCTCATGGTATTTTCCCCATGAAATATCTAACTTTGAACTAAAGATTTAAAGGTAAACTATCAATTAATCACTTTTATTTTTTTCAAGTTACATTTTAATTATTTATGTTTAAAATATTACGTTTTAGTCACTTATGCTAACTTGTTGTAACATTTTATTCACCGAGCCGTTAATTCTCGCTAATGGTGTAACTTTAAGTTGACGTGATATGTTAAATCATAATTTCAAACAAAAAATTTAAGTTAAATTATACAATTAATCCCCATATTTTTTTCATTTTGAACAATTTAATTTTTTTCTTTTATATTTTTTAACCTTTTTTCTTTAGTTTCCATTAGCTTTTGCTTCTCCAGTTCTCCCTCTATTTTCTTCCCTTCTTCATCTCTTTTAACGTAAAAGAAAAAAAATAAATTACTCAAAACGAAAATGTATAGGGACCAATTGTATAATTTAACCTAAATTTTCTTCTGAAATAATGATTTGACGTGCCACGTCAGCTTACAGTTAAAATTAACGCTCCGTGTCTAAAATATTACAATATGATAACATAAGTGACTAAAACATAACATTTCAAACATAAGTGACTAAAATATAACCCGAGACAAACAAAAGTGACTATTTTGATAGTTAACCCAAGATTTAATCTTCTCCGTTGTAGTCTAGTTGGCTACGATACTCTGCTTTCACCCGAACGACCGGGTTCAAGTTCCGACGATAAAAACAATGAAATATGGATTGCAAAAGAAAACGGTACTATATATATAAACTCACTCACATATGTATTAAGTTGGCGAATGAAGCTGGAAAAATTATTATGCTTGAAATATCTAGGCAAAGTAAGATCAGAAAACTCCGCCGGCGACCAAACTACGAAACCCGTTCCTTCGTCGTTCCACGATACTATCTTCTTCCTCCTCCTGCTACACCCTTCCTCTCCACTTTCTTCTTCTTCACCTTCCTCTAACAAAGCATATGTCTTCGCCAAAAATGGTGCTGGCCCTTTCGCCTTTGGCGACGACAAGCTTGAATAATTGCTACTCATTTTGTTACTCATCATCACACCACTCTTCTCTCTTTATTTATACCCTTAAAGTTAAAAACCTTCTTTGCTTCTACAACTTTCTAATATATATTATATATATGTTTATATCACACACCTCTTGGAAACTACTAGTGCCGTGGAAAGTGGTTTGTTTCTTTGGTCTTTCTTTTACTTTCTTTAGAGATTTTCTTTTAGATTTTTCTTCTTTTGGGGGGTTTTGGGATTAGATAATGCAACTTTGTCATGGAGGATTATATATATATATTTTTTTTCTATAACGAACAGTTTATTTTAACTTATTAGACAAAAGGGAGAGGGTATACTAATATAAAGTATTGTTTGAGCAAGCACAAAAGATTGAAATTTCATGCATTTCAGGCACATGGGGCATTGTCTTTTTTTATTTTTTCGTCAATGAATACAAAAACAAAGACCAACCTCTGTTTGGTCAAATTAAATGAAGCTGTAGTTTGAGTTTGTGGAAAAAAGAAAATATTGTCGGAATTATTTGTCTTTTTATCTAGTTCAATATTAAATTTAATCCAATTATTTCGAGAGAAAAAATTGATGATGAGAAAAGTAAATTAAAAAAATGCTACTTTTCACAAATTTATAAAAAAAATTTTTCAGATTTTAAAATTTAAATTCAATTGTTAATATTATTAAATTTGTTGATGATACGTTTTGAAATAAATAAATAAAAACTCGCTTTCTAATAATGTAAGAAAAAAATACATTGCAATGGATATGAATTTAAAAAAATAACTTTAACCTTGTTAATAGACTAAAATTTTAAAAATAAAAATATAAAAATTAATTTTTAAATTTACAAAGAATACAATTAACTATGTGATATTTTATCCGAAAACAAAACAGCTAGTGAAAAAAAAAACTGTTGATTTGTTTGATTTTCATGAAATTTATGGTTTTTTCATTATAAATATGTATTAGTCAGGGGTAAAGTTAGAAAGTTTTTTTAAGGGAGGTCGAAATTAAATTGTATAGTAAAAATGTAATTTCACCATTTTAGTAGTCTATATATTTATAATTTTAAAAAATTAAATTAAAATTTTATCATTTTTAAGGAGACAAAGTATAATTTTACCTTTACTAATTTAAAATTTAAAAAATCTAAATGACCTAAATGAAAATTTTTTATTTTAAGAAGACCGCCCCTACGAGCCCCTAGTTACGCCCCTAGTATTAGTATACATGCAGAAACTAAGATTTAGAATCATAAAGTTTAAATCATCTGAAAATAAATGAAGTAATATACTTTTTTTATATATTTATATTTTTATTTTGTATCGTTATATAATTCACGTGAATATATAATTTTATTAATAAAAATGCATAATGTCATCTTCAATAATACATAAATTTATTTTGCTCACTTTTAGAGTTTTAACCTTATAAGATAAGGTATGTCCAAAATCAAACCTTATAGTATAAGGAACTTTGACTATTGAATATTGATCGCTTGATTTCAGTGAAATTTCAACTTAATGCATGCCACTTCAATTCCTTCTTTAAAAATTAATTTTTAATATTTTCAATATTTAATAATCACATAAAATCCCGAATAAATATAAAATTAAATCGGATTAAAAATAATATTTTTTCTATATATAATACTCGAGTTCAAAAACGTACTAATATATATAGCTTTCACATTTAAAAAAAATTATTAATACAATTTTCTTCATCTATAATACTAGAATTTTATATATTATATATTTCTGACAATATAAAAAACTGAGAAAAAAAAATAAAGAATTAATAATGGCCGCGATGTCTGACTATTTCAAGAAGGTTTTGCTAGAACTTTCGATTTTCCAGCTGTTTTATTACCAATAAATTTTATTTTTGTCGTATGATTTTTAAAGAATTAATACTTTTTTAAAACGACGGATGGTTGAATCCATCCATCATGCTACTGTTTCCATTAAAATTTTCTTAAAAATTCGATTTCCATCTATTTAAATCGATTTTCAATCTAATCAGTTTAAATTATTTTTCAGATAAATCTCTTAATTGGTAACTCAAACAACACTAGTGATGTGCACCTCGATATTTCATTGATGGATTTGTTAGTTTGTTTTTATTAAAATTCTGTTATAACTCTCTATAAATTTAGAAGGTAAAAATATTGTGAAAATTATTGTATTAAGAGTCGGATTGTATTTTGTTTTTCTTAATAAAAATGAGTAAATTAGTCATATACGTCAGATAAAAAAACGGTCCTATTATTAAAATTTTCACTCATTTCTACTATTAAAAATGTATCACTGTACATTGACATGAGATACACGTGGCATGCCAGGTATAATTGTTTGGTTATTCTGTTAGCCACGCCAATTTTTAACAGTAGAAATAAATAAAAAATTCAACCGAAAAGGACTAGTTGGTTTTTTTATTTATTTCTACTGTTAAAAATTGGCATGGCTAACGGAATAATTTTTTTTATTTTTTTAGTTAATGAGGCAAAATACAATCCGACTCTTGATACAGGGACATTTATTATACTTTTACCAATTTTAAAATTTAGTTCCTCTGCTTTTACTTCCGGGAATTTAGTCTCTCTATTTTTTAAATTTTAAAATTAATGTTCAACTATTAATACTATTAAAATTATTTTGTTAAATTCAGATTCATTACAATGTTATTTTTTTAGTTACATTTCTACAAAATGTTTTTTTTTATTCAAAGATGTTATACCAACAAATTTAATAAAAAAAATTTAACAATGTTAATAATTAAACTTGAATTTTAAAATTTTAAAAATAGATTAATTATATTTTTTAAAATAAAAATATATTGACTAAATTATAAAATTGTGGAGAGTAGATGTTTGATTTGATTCGTTTTACTGTCTTAATTATTCTTTCTTTCTTTCTATATATAATATTAAAAATAGTTTGAAATTAAATAACATCATCCATCATTTTCAATTAGAGTAAGAGAAGTGACAGATGTGACTAAAGGTCTAGAAAATTATTATTTGATGATAAATCTGTTAAGCGCCAGATAATTTGTTTGGTTTGAGTTGGAGCTTAATTAAATCGTTATTTTTTTACGTTGTATTTTATTATAGTAAAAATATAATTTTATTATTTTAATATTTTATATCTTTATAATTTTAAGGATTAAAGTATAAATTTATTATTATTAATTTAAAATTTTTTAAATTATAAATGACTCTAAATGAAAAAAATTATTTTAAGGAGTGAGACCCTGAAGCCAAAAAGCTCTTCTCTCTCCACCCCTCAAAAAGTTAAAATTTATCACTAAGCTTATTAATTTTTTTAATTTTATTCTAATTGAGAGTTGAAAAGTTTTGAAAAAAATAATTAAAACTTTAATTATATCCTTCGAATTTTTTGAAAATTTTAATTCAATTTTTTAAAATTCAATGCCACGTTATCCAAATCTCAAATGAAAAGAACACAAAATGGAGTGGAGTTTGAAAGGTGGGCACACATGATTTGACTGTTAAAATATAGGGTTAGGTGTTTACCTATAGAATTCAAACAAGATTGCATGCCCGTGAATCCACAATTAAACCAATAAACCCACTTTTTTTGGTCTAATTCCCCCCCCCCTTTTCTTTAGACTTTGGATTTTATTTATCCCCCTTTTCAGTTCTAATTTCTACTATATAAAATAATATTGGAATTAAAAAAATAAATCATACATGAAATTAAAAAAATAATTCTTAATTTAAAGAAAATAAATGTAATTATCTAAAAAAATTTCAAAATGAATACATATGTTTATTTATTGAGAGGTTTCAAAAAAATAATTAATAAATCAAACCGAAAATATTGAATGTGTGCATTCATTTTGAAATTTTTTTTTTAGATAATTACGTTTATTTTCTTTAAATCAAAAGTTATTTTTTTAACTTCATGAATTATTTATTTATCTTATTATTTTTCACATGTAATTTTTTATTAGGTTATCTAAGTAATAAATTACATCTCATTAAAAATATTCTACATATGAAATTCCATATTTAACAGCCCGTTTTCAGTTAAGTCGAAATAGTGGTTTCGGAACCACAAATTCGAATAAAAAAGAAAATTTATTTTAATATTATTGCATGGTCTGCATTATGGTAGAGAGTTCATATGAAAATTTCGTTACGAAAATTTTTCAGATTAAATGTTTAATTATAGAGAGGATCAAATTGCATAAAATGCAAAAGTTGAGTTCTAGTAGCTATAGGTATTAAATAGCTATGGAATTTAAAACTTGAGATCCTTATATGGAAATTAGACCATTAAAAGAAATTAGTAGATATTTTTTATGATTCATCCATGGAAAAATAAGAAAATAAAATGATGAAATTGGAAAGTAAAATATGAAAAGATGATAAATACATAAAATAAGAAAATGTCATCTTTTATATCATATTTCCTAAATAAAATCTATGGAAACCCTAGCCATGGAGACTTGAAGAAAGAGAAAACTTATTTGGCCAAATTAGGTGAGTATTCAAGTCTCGTTTTTAGTAATTTTTATATTTCTGAGATCATAATAGCTTAATTTAGTTATCTCGGAGATTAATTTGCAAAGTTATCAAGGTACTAGGGTTTTTCCATGGATTAATAAGCATGAATTATGAAATTTATAGTAGAAAATGAAAGGTTGTTGATAGATAAACAACTTTTGTAAAGTGAATTTTGATGAAATTGTGATTTAGGGACTAAATTGTAAAGTTATAAAATTCATAAAAAATTCTGAAATTTATGAAATGCATGGGCTGTAAATGTTATATGTAAAAATTGGCTAGGCTTGGATTAAGGATTAAATTGCATGAATTTCATTTTCTGAGCCTAATGACGAAATTGTCATTAATGAAAAGTATAAGGGCAAAATGGTAACTTTTCCTAGGATGAGAATTGAATTGAATTGTATATAAATTGTATCAAATTGATGTTAAATTCATTTATATAGATTTGGAAAGATCAAATAAGGAGTTAGATCGAGGAAAAGAAAAAGTGTCGGATTAGTAGATTTCCATATACGAGCAAATGACGAGGTAAGTTCGTGTAACTAAATTGTGTATATTTATATGTTTAAATTGAATGTTGTATATATATAAATTGTGCAATTATTATGTATATGAAATTGATTATATATGTGAAAGTGCCTGATAAATGTTAAGTCCTGTTTGAAATATTGAAATTCAATGGATACAAGATTTCCCGTATTGGTTGTGGTTTAACACATGTTGCGGACACACCATAGCTCTTACGAGCATCCTATTATAAGCCCTTTCGAGCTTCCCGTTATATGGTTCCTGCGAGCATCCTAATCGATAGTGATCCTGTATGTGTTACGGGCTACAACAGCTCTTTGTGAGCGTCCTGTTATATGATCGGTTGTGATCTTGCATATATTGCAGACACAAACGCAGCTCTTTATGAGCGTCCTAATATAGGCTCTTTGTGAGCTTCCTGATATGGCTCGCTTGAACTTCCTGTTATATGGCTATCCGGATCTCCTAAATAATAACTTTTCGGAGTTACCCGTTAAGCTCAACGAACTTCTTGTTTTAAACTCTTATGAATTTCCTGTTATAGCCTAGATAAACTTCTCGTTACATGGGCTCACATGAGCATCATGTTTAATGGCTTAAGAGAGTGCTTCCTAATTATATGCCCTAATGGGTGCCCCTGATTATGAGTTGATGGATTACAGTTTTGTACACTTCGAGTGTACTACATGTATATCCATCAATATTTCAAATAAATTCAACGAGCAAAATTCTGACATGGTTAAACTGAGCTTAAGATGACCTGTCATAGAAATACACATGTTAAACGAAAATATGATATGAAAAGCATAAGTATATGAAAGTTATTACATGATGAGCTCATCCTTGATTCTTGATGTTTATATGTAATATTTGACTAACAAGTTTCTTGAGAGTATGTGTTTAGGCAAATTACTAAATTTCTTTGGATGAATTGTGTATGCTTATTTTAAATGTAAATGAGTGGTAAGTAAATTTACTGTTATACGAACTTACTAAGCATAATATGCTTACTCTGTTTTATTTCCTCTATTTTATAGTGCTCGTGAAGGTTGGAACTTGGTCGGAGACACATCACACTATCCCTTAGACTTCCCGATATATAAAGCAAGCTAACTTTTGGTATAATGGCATGTATAAGCTAAGCAGGCATAATGATGAAATGTTTTGGTTGTAACTAACCATTGGAATGGCTAGTGTTAATTATATTTTGATGTAGTTATATAAGGCCTTATCATGCTTGATGTGTGTATTGAAATGGTTAAATGATGGAAGTTACATAAATATGCTTATATGTTTATTTGTCCAGTTAAGTAAGATTAAATACTTAGATAAATGGGATGTTATGACATGTATTGAACTTGAAATTGGCTTGAATTGAAGGTATTATTGTGACTTGTAATGGTACAAAAATTTGTTGGATAGGTTGATGCCAGGTTGGGTGAGAAATAAGGCTTGGAAATGACCTTATTTTGTCCACACGGGTAGAGACATGGGCGTGTGACTTGGCCATGTCACCCTTGTGCTAAATTTTTGAGAATTAAATTGTCCATACGACCTAGCACACGGGTGTATGGCTGGCCGTGTGACCCAAGCTAGAGAGTTACACTGGTATAGACACGGTTTGGGACACGGCCGTGTGCCTCACATCGAATGCCCACAAGACCTGAGACACAAGTGTGTCACTTGGCCGTATGTCCCCTGTGCCTTGGAAAAAATTTTGAAATTTTGCGAAAAATTTCCTGAGTTATCGATTTAGTCCTGACTTGTTTCAAATGCATAAATTGGACCTTGAGGGTTCACTTAAGGGACAATATGATTGAATATGATTGGTTTCAGACATGAATAGCAAATAACATGAATTAATTGTATTTGTTCTGTAAACTCCGGTAAGACTCTATAACCCTATTCCGACGACGGATATGGGTTATGGGTGTTACACCACATCATCCCGTTAACTTTTTTAACCGTACTTTCATCAAATAATAAAAAAAGAGCAATTTGAAGAAAAGAATAAAGGTTGATGGCAAAAAAATGCTCAAAAATAAAATTAGGGTTATTTTGACAAAACATGTAAACATTAATGGTCAAATTTGTCATTAAGCCTAAATTTTAAACTAATACATTGAATTTTTTTTAAAGGTAATTTCATTATTCATTCAATGGATGGAATCATACATTTTAGAGAGAAAAAATAGCAAACACTCGTCGTAGATGGTGAAGGACAAGCTTCATCAACACAACAAAGGCTTTAGCCTCAGCATCAATAGAACATTATGACACGTTGACAATTGGTTTTGTCACAACTCAAGCACAACATATGTGGAGTGATTGCAAGTACTTGATACGATAATGAAATCAACCTTGGATGGTCCAAAGTGGCGAGCAAAAATCAATAAAAGAATTGAGCATTCATCAAACTAGAGAGAACGACAATAAAATCATCCTTAAAATCACTTGTAAAATTAAAATTACATGCATAAGCAAGACTAAAAAATGTGCTACAAGAGCAAACAAAAACTTCTAAAACTGAAGACTTATTAAACAATAGAAAAACAAATAAAAAAATATAAAACTTAAGACAACAATGGTCCAAATCAACACGTGGAATCATTTATTATTCTGAAATGCACTCAAACCAAAAAATAAATTAAGAAATTGACGAAGAGCCACCCACTTTTCAAGAAAAACAACTGGTGGTTGGCGGAGTTTTAGAGAACAATAAGGACTGTCATCTGTCCATCACAACTTGTGAAGACAACAAAGATACCCACAAAAGATATCTGTAAACTGAATAAGAGAAAAGACGTGTGTAGTGAATGAGAAGAAGAAAGAAAGAAAGGATTGATGGGAGAGGAAAAAGGCGGGATTTAGCCAGCCTGGAGACTAACATCGCCGCTAAGCAAAACAAAAAATAAAAAGCAAACAACTTAGAGAAAAAAAGAAAAAACTAATACATTGAATTTTAAATATTAAAATTATTTATTATATTAATTTTTAATAAACATATGGTGAGTCTAGTATAATCTAAAATATATATTTATAATATGGATTAGTTACAAGAAAAGAAAGACATGATAATAATCATTCACTAAGCACATGCTTTGCTTGATACTTAATCAATAATCATTGTTTTTTTTGTTGGTGAAGTGGGTGTCTAAGTGAACTGCACCTAGCATTGCTTGCTTAAGTATGAAAGTCTAATATATTTAAATTAAATAATAAATTTATGGTTAATTTATAATTTTATAATATAAATTTAATACTTATCAAACTTGGTATTAATTTTTTGATTTATCTAACAACATTTTGATTATCCAAGTCTTTATTTATTTATTTTAGATATTTGTATTCAGGGACGAAGGTAAGAAATTTTTCGGAGGCCAAAATTGAATTATGATTTTTTAACAAGGTTAAAATATAATTTTACCATTATATTAACTTATAATTTTACAATTTGTAAAGGGACCATAAAAAATGTAATTTTATCATTGTTAGCTGTGTTATATATGTGTGTGCGCGTGTGCACTTCCTAACACCATCTCTGTTTATGTTCTATATTGTTATTGACTTATTTTCTTATACTTAAAACTTATGATTAAGTTGGTGTTACGGGTCAATCAGACACAAATTTAGTTGAGAAATGATTAAAAAACCATTATTTTATATAGTATGTTATATTATTATTAGGATATTTTTATCTTTTTATATTAATAAAAACATTTGAATCTAAAACATTGAATTTTTAGACTTTTCATATAATTTTTACATAAACTTAAAAAATACAGATTTTTTTACCGATGTGTTATATCTCGTGCTACGTAAATCTAAAAATAAACATAAACAATGATGAAAATTTTTTTTATCATCTTTCATACCCATTTTATGATTCATGTTCGAGATTTATGACTGCTCATCTTAAATATGTCATCTTCAAGACTCAAACATGCATTTTCTTTGAAAATATAATATATTTCACCATTCAACCAACACTTGTAGGTAAACGAGAATGAAATGTGATAAAGTGAACAAATTGGAGAGCATATATGTACATATCCAATAGGTCCTTATACGCTACAATTGGGTTTTGTTCATGCTAAGCTTTGCCTAAGATAAATCCATTCCCATAGACTCTTTTGCTAGGCTCAAGCCCATAAATTTGGTAGGTAAACCAATATTTAATAATAACATGTGGGCTTTGAGCTATGACACTTAACCGGTGGTCCATGCACATTGACCCTTTTCTTATTGCTTGAGCTTGCCATCGATGTGATCAATGAAGTTGATGGAAGGGGAGGGGAGCTTTGGTTCTGTTTCTTTTTTTTTTCGGTAGGAAAATAATAACATTAAGTGAATACAATAAAATTAAACAATTCAGTTAAGGATATCACTTTCAGACTCCAAAATTTATTGAATAAAAATTGAGGGATCCTTGAAAAGCGTCAGACCCAATGGATTATAATATACGCATTTTGTCATTCTATCACCAATCATATTATGATATTTAGGAATGTATCGAATTCTTATCTTCCAGTTTCGTTTGAGTAAATAATTTATTAATCATAACTTCGCCAGATTACTATTGGCAACGCTACTTGCTAGTAAGGTCTCCACAAGAAGTGTATTATCGCATTTGACCTCCAATTGTCTATAACATTTTTCCCATATGATGCACAAACCTTCAAAAATAGCTCGAACTTCAATACGAATTTACCGTGTCCTTGTCCACTTTTATTGAGTATTCACATAACCATTTCCCATCTGCGTCTATAAATACTCCACCAATCGAAACGTTATCATCATTAAACGACATTATACCATCTGTGTTAATCTTAATCCATCCTGATTCCGGAGGTGATGAATACTTCACCAATACCGAGATATTCGATTGAGGTCCCTGTGAATCATTCCACATGCAACTCTTTACCTAAATAATACCTATATCCACAAGATCTTGAACACACAATTATTACTATTAGCAAAAATATAATAATTGCGATTCTTCCGTAACAACCAACAACAGAAAAAAATACAGAATGCTACTCAAAATTCACCGCACTCCAATTTGTAGAATTCCTCTAGTTTCATAATAACCAATCGCTATGCGTCAAGCAGAAAACCATTCGTTGGAAAATAATATAAATATCCACCTTTATTTTAAATGCTCCACTGTGAACCCTATATATGTAAATCCCATCACTTACCTACCCTCTTTATCATAAAATCCTTGTGAACCACCCTTTAGGGGTCTAGTTGAATTGGTGATTGTGACTTCATGTTCCCCACATTACCGTAATTTGTCAAAAAGAAATAAATATCCACCTTTGATGAAAATGATTGCTAAATTTTCTTTTTAACATATATGATTCCTATAGGTTTTTAAGTTATTACTTTAATTTTGGATTATTTTATCTTAGATAATTATAGATTAGAGTCATTTAAAATTTTGATAAATTTAAAATTTGGGTCATTTCAAATTTAGATTGTTTTAATTTTGAGGTACAGTTTCGAGTTCATGTCACTTGTTCAATCTGATTAATTTGAATTTGAATTTGAATTTATGATTTCTTTGAAATTGTTTTATTTTGTACAAGTTGCTATTAGCAAGTGAGACAAATGCCTTAGATACCGACAACCTAACATACAAGTTGCAAATTAAAAGGGTATTAGTACAGCCAATTGGAAAAGAAATGGTAGAATTTTCAAATAAAATCTAATATTATATTAATCATACAATATAATCTCATCAGCTTATGGGGGCTATACCACAAGTTTACATCTTAATTCTTTACAATTTATACAAAATGGCAAGTAAAATAAGAAGCTCAAAATACAATCAAGCACAAAAGGAAACAACAGAAGAGGAAGATAGAAATTCTATTCAGTGACCTATCAGCCTGCATCTCATGTCTTCTCAACCTCGGGTTATTACCATTTCCCGTTAGGTAGTTTGGGTTCGGATATGCGTATATGCTTTCCGAATTTCCGAACACCCTTGCATATACCATCTCTCCAAACATCCCAACAAGCGGATGATGGAATCCGGTCACTCTGGAACCTCCGAGGTTTAGCAACGGGGAGGATGAATCGTGTTCGTGGTAAGCATGGGGGTTGTAGTTTTGGTTTTGG
This sequence comes from Gossypium hirsutum, assembly GCF_007990345.1. Taxonomy (NCBI): domain Eukaryota; kingdom Viridiplantae; phylum Streptophyta; class Magnoliopsida; order Malvales; family Malvaceae; genus Gossypium; species Gossypium hirsutum. The sequence goes on from NC_053446.1 coordinate 2,286,648, forward strand.
TAAGGGTTGCGATAAGGAAGCTGCTGACTGTTCGGGGATGTAGGTGATAAGAGAGGATGTGAACTGCTCGCCGGTGGTCTTGGGGGTATCACCATACCCCTATAAAGTGCCTTGCCTTGAAGTTCAGATTCAGATTGGCCACGACCGTAAAGGGGAACCATGGTGGTGTGAGATATATCTGCTTTGCAAACCGGGCACTGCGGATGCTCGTCTGAAGCAAGGGAGGCACTCTGGACATGAAGCCATTTATAGATGCAAGGCCAGCAGTAAAGGTGACCGCAGAGTGTAACAATCGGCTCATGTGCAAAATCTAAGCAGATATTGCAGTTGAAGTTACCATTCAAAGTCTCGGGTGTTGAAGCACCTGGGACTGTCCTCCATTCCCGAGCATAATATTGCTCAAAATCCATGGATCAGTTCGAACAAACTCAGATTTAACCACTAGGACACTCTTGATCTCTGAAAAAAAAGAAAATGAAAGAGGATCAACACATGAAAATGCCAGATATTGAATAAAGGAGCAACAATCGAGCAACTAGACCCTAAGAAAGATAAAGACCAGGAAAAAAAAAGACATAAAATACTAGCACTAAAGTAGCAGCTATTTATGCAGAAAGACATATAAAGGGCCAAAATAAGGAAAAAACACCAAAAGATAAGGTCCCAACTCATATAGCTTTATTCACATTTTTCTCATGAAAAGGGCCAAAAGTCTTACTACCCTTCTACCAAATGGATAAAGAGAACAGCAAATTAAAGGGACCACAACTTACACTCATGTATTTCAATTTTTATAAGAAAATGTACAACCATTCAACACAGAGTATAGATATCAGTCGCATACATATATCTATCATTCACCCTAGAGGTCCCGAAAACAAAATATTGCCCTCACAGTAACTTTAGGTCCTAGTAAAAGCTGATAGATTAGGTAAAAGTATCATGGAGGCCCTCGTATTAGGAGTAGGGGGGATTTTGCCCCTTCTACTTAAATAAAAGGGCAAATTAGTCCCTGTAAATTAGATCAAAAGAGAAAACTGGTCCTTTTGTTAAAAATTAAATCTATTTCTACTGTTAAAAACTGATCATTGTATATCGATCTGAGGTACACGAGTCACGCCACATGTCACTGTCTTGTAATTTTGCTAGCTATGCTAGTTTTTAACACTATAGATGGATGAAGCCAGAAGTCTGACCACCGTTCTACCAAATGGATAAAATGTAAAAGAACAGCAAATTCAAGGGACCACAACTTACATTCATGTATTTCAATTATATTACAAGAAAATATAAGACGCATACGTATATCCATCAATCACCCTCGAGGTCCCGATAACGAAAACATTGCCCTCACGTTAACTTTGGGTCTTAGTAAAAGCTGATAGATTACAACACCTAGTTTTCTAACTTAGGGTTTCCCTATCACATTAGAAGAACTGAAGGACAAACTGCAACTTTCTATGTTTTTACATTGTTAAGTTAAAATTAGGTGAAACATGAAAACATTGAAAGCCATATAATTATTAAAACGAAGCTTCCAAGAATCCACCAACGACAGTACATTACATGACCGGTCAAAAGTAGATCCAAGAACAAAATTCTCTCGTAATCGAATCGATGTTTTGGAAAGTATATCACTGAGTTCTTAATTTCCTATTTGTTCATAATTGTTTTTTAATCAAAGTTACCAATCACAAATTAGGGTTTGGGAACAATTAATTTATTTCTCTAACTTCTTTAAATTCTCAAAATACAAAAAAAAAATTCCCGAGAAAGATTAATTTCAATATTTTTCTACATTTCAATTCTAGTTCCAAAATCAAAACCCTCCAAAAAGACCCAAACTTTATTCGATCAAAAGATACAAATGGAGCGATCTTAGTATTAATCAAAATTAAAAATAAATACGACAAGTAAAACAATTACGTACCTATAACAAGAGCCAAAAAACCGACAAATTCTTGAGTTTGTATTTTTCGTCTCGCTTACAAAGAAAACAAAGAAGGCGATTTATAGAATAAAGGATCCACTGGGCCTCGATTCAATGGCAGTTTTTATATGAAAAAGAAAAAGGAAAAAAAGAAATAATAATGATAAAGGATAAAGAGATCTGGAATGGAATATAGTGTAGCAAATCTTTTTTTTTTCTCTGATTTTTTGACGTTTCTAATTCTGCATTTCCCTTTCTTTATTGTCTCCTTTTTCTACAATTTGCTTCACCATCAGATGAAGTGAAGCCATCCTATGTGAATTTGCCACGTGGAAGGACGCCGTCAGTGTTTTATTTAACTCTTTCCGTTTTGATTTGATTGAAATTGGGATATATTCCAAGAGAAAACTATCTTACGAGCCTCAGCTTCATTTATATAAATATTATTGTCCAAGAAAAATGTGGGTTCGAGTATGTTAACATGTATTATATATAATTTATGAGTTGAGGATGAATTATAAATAGTTTTAGATATTATATAAAAAAATAGATGTGATTAAAAATTATAATAAAATTGTTCAAAAATTTGTCTTTAATAAATTTTATATTAAAGTTCTAGCATCTTGTTTTGAAATTAGTTATAAAATTATAAAAATATTAGAATTTTTAGTCTATTTTAAAATTGTTAGTATTTTTTTTCTTATAGCAGCATATGATTCGCTGAATATTCCAGTCAATTCTTTTAATATCCAAAATGATTGAATTGGAAACATCTTTTAACATTAGAGATCGGAGTGGGTAAAAAAAATACTTCAAAGACCAAAATAGGAAAAACAATATGCTTCAAGTACTAAAGTGTCCGTTAAGCCTATTTAGATTGGATTTTAAAATCATTATTGTCGTAGTTTCAGAGTGGATATGGATAGATGCCTTGGACATTAATTATTTGAATCTATGTTGTTTATTCGAATAATAGATGCAGACTAGATATATGAATTCATTAATGACAAAATGCTTATAATCTTTTTATATATATATAAAGAATTTTAATATATTCGAATCCAGTTTTTTATATATTCGAATATTCAAAAAAATAAAAAAAATATTGAAAATTTGAAATTGTGTTTTTATTAAGATATGTGATAGATAATAGTATTTAATATGGATTTAAATAATAATATTTGAATAATATATAGTAAAAAATGAATTTAAATTTTTTAGTGAGATTTATCATTCCTTAATCCAATTTTAAACTAATGCAAGATTTAGTGGGAATAAATTTAATAATTTTCCATCTTTGAAAATGATATCAGTCATTTTATTTTGGTTTATCTTGAATTTTATTATTTATGAGAGTTAGAGAAATACAAATATAGTATATTATAAGTATATATCCAATTAATTATATAATAGAATTAAATCAATATAAAATAAATACGGATACAAATTTAGAGGATAGTTTACTAGAATTCACACATGACAATTATGTATGATAAAATTGAAGATCGATATATAACAACTATATACATATGAATTTTAACCAAAATAAGACTCGAAGTTGAATACTTAAAAATTAAAATTTTTAACATTTACCAATAATGCCAAACACACATTAATTTAAATATTATTATTTTTAATAAAAAATAAAAACAAAACAAAATAAAAACATTGAAGCGGTTCTTTCAATTTTAGAAAATTAAAACATGGTTCCATTTATATCTATATACTTATATATTAAAAGAAGGTCATCTTCCAAGACACGTAGCATGCACCCACCACTTTATTTTCCATTTTTTTGAAAAATGTTTAATTTTCGATTTTAATTTTTTAATATACTTAAATTTAAATTTTTATATTTTAATTTCTAATATAATATAATTTTTATATTTTTATAAATTTAATAATTAGTTTAAATAATTAATATCGTCAGCTTTTCAATTACAATATTAGGTGGTTATATATAATCTGAAAGCATATTTTTAAATTCATAAAGTTGAAAGATTAAATTATTGAAAATAAAAGTTAAAAGATATACGAAATGTAGAGACTTAGAGTCATATTTATTTGAACCAGTCAAACTGACCAGGATACCAATCCGGAGAGAGACATCAGATTAATTGTCCCGTGAACCAATACGGGTCCATATAATTAGGTTAAAAATCGATTGAATTTTTTAAATAATAATATTTTGATATTTTTTAATGATTCGTTTAATCGAACTATAAGAACCGATGATCTAACCAATTCGATCTATTCTTAAAACTTTACTAAAATATATTTAATTTTCAAATTTTTATTTATTTTAGTGACCGAATGATAATAATCCACCGCTTTTGGGAACATTATCATCAAATAGTTTCTGAAATTATTAGGAACGTTGCATTATTTTGTTCCCTCAACCCTCAGCCGCATTAAAAATCGATTAATTTTTTAAATTAAATCCGATTTCTGGAAAACGGATAAGTGAATAGAAAAACCGGTGCTTTTCACCTGTTTCACCAAGTATATGATTGTCTAAGCTTACAAATGGGATCACCGTTGATCAATAATCAATGATGCTGCTAAATGAATCGAACGACTCAGATATTGATTTTATTTTATGTAATAAAAAGAGACGATTTATGCCCACTAGAAGACAGCAAAAGGATGGTGCTATGGTGGGGCTATTGCCACCTTTTTTCTTTTCATCAAATCTGTTTGTAAGATATGCTATGGTTAATATGCTTTTTTTATACTTATTTGTTAGGTGAGACTGTTAGAAATTCTTCAATTTCATCAATCCCCTCCCATGAAAAGAGAGGATGAAAAAAATATTATTGACTGAGTTTTTAACAATTTTATTGATTGAGTATTAACATGATTGATATTGATATTATTATCAATGTAGGATGATATGAGCTATTTGATCAAACGAATTATATATCTCATCCACCCTCTAATTCGTTTTCATAGAAAAATTTCAATTGAAAATAAAATTTGTAAATTTTGATCAAACGATAATAAGCTATTTGAATTGAAAGAAAAAGAGCGCCAATTGAGCGCGTAACAAAAAACGGCATTTCTTATATCCAAAAGCGGCCAATCCTCTTCCTTCTCCAAAGCTTCGGAAAATTAGAAAAAAGAACACCCTCTAACTCACACAGAGAAAAGAAACGTCTCTCGCTCTCCTTTTTCTCCATTTTGAACTCCAAATTTTTGTAAAAAAGAAAGGAAATCAAACAATGTCAACGAGCAAAGCAAGAAACAAAAAGCGTGGATCGGAGTCCTTGCTCGGAAAATCGGATCCGAAAACCCGACTTATTGATGATTTCGATCCTGATCCTGATCTTTCTAAGTCATTCTTCACGACTACTGTTCTTCTATGTTTTCTTTGTATGTGTGTATGTGCTTTAATTTGATAAGCATTTTGTTTGTTGATGAAATTTCAGTGATCTCAAAGGGATCATGTCGGCTCTGCAACTGATCAAAGAAAAAGCACAAAAGGACGGGAAAAAGAAGAACGAAGAGACAATTTCCAGGTAAAATTAAAATTTGATTTCACTTTTTTTTTCTTTTAAAAACGATATTTGTTTGAATTTTATAGTCAATGAGAATTTTACATTAGAGCTGTGATTTCTTTGCGGTTTCCTCACCACCTCCTCCTCAATTTCAAAGATGAAGCTGTTTTTTTTTTTTCAATTTTCATATTGATTGCAGGTGTTCTTTTACTTTTATGCGATTTGATGCATGATTTTGGTTGGTCGGTTCAAGGAATTTTGTATGAGTTAACAAGTAGTAATTTCTTAATTTGAACTCCATCATTGAACTTTTACCGTATTCAGATTTGAATGAATGATGCATGCGTTATTATTCTATTTTCCTATCAATTCCTTCGCTGATTCGTGAAGATCATTACGTCTATGCTAATGGTTTCACAAACTGATGCTTGGCTAACTTTAATTTGAGCAAATGAAGTAACAAAACTGTTATATTTGTTTGTTTAACTTTTTTTTTTAAATTCTTATCAAATTCTGCCATTATTTAGCCTCTTGCATATTGCGTTGACAGTGTGGCTGCTGAGATAAGGTCTAAGCTTGATGATCTGAAGTCAAAATTTGAGAAGGAAAGGTAAACTATATTAGCCTACTTATAATCCAACCTTGAACCAAAATTTAAGCATATTTTTTCTGATCTAGATATAGTAATTTATTGTTGTTTGTTTCTTTTTACTCTAGACAAACATTTGCCAAGGCACTTACAAAGAGCTCAAAAGAGGTATTTACTTAATAAAGATCTCAGGGCTCATCCATGAAACCGGTCAATGAAAGTGAATTTGTTAACTGGTTTAACAAATGGCTTAAAAGCTTGAGATGGTAATGTAATTGATTTGTTTTGCAGTGTGAAAATTGCTTGAAGAGTGAGACTGCGAAGTTTCAAGAGGTTTACGAGAAATTCTGTAAAGAAAAAACTATCCACCTGCAGTCTTTGAAAGGTAGTTTTTGAAGATCTATTAGAATATTTGTAGTAATACATCTGTCAGTATCCTAGGATAGGAAAGTTGTTTATTTAAACTTTAAACTGCTGCTGATATGATAATAAACATTCTGAAACTAGTTTTTGGCTTATTTCTTTGGAAACTTGATTAGTAGTCTTTATGATTGATATGTTCTAAAATTTAGTATAATAAATGAAGTTCTTCAATTTTTAAATTCATGCCTTGGCTTCGTAGTACTGATATAGCTTTACTCTTAAACATGTATGTATGTCACCAGCATTGAATACTCAAATGGAACTTTTTCTGATAATTAAAGCTCTTTTTGCTATTCATTTCTTTCCTTAAGTGAGAACTCAATAATTATCTACGCTTGGGTCGAGCGATAAAGAATTTTATGTTTTGTCCTTTAAACAAGGTATTGGATCAAATCTTTTGGATAAAAAAAAACAGCTTTAGCAAAAAAAAAGAAGTCATAATTAACATAAACTAAACTTCTCAGAATTTGAAGTTTATGATTCAGAAAACCATGATTTTAAAACGATAAACTAAAAGACTTTATTTCTATACGAATTTAGACTTTTGATTGTATTCTGATTTATCAATGCTATCCCACAGATACTATTTCCAGATTTGAGGAAGACAAAGAAAGGCTGTTTGTGCGATATGAACAATTAAGTAAGCTACAAATAAAAAATTGCTGTTCCTCGATTTTAATGAAGCATAATTTATACTAATTTGGTATTGGTTGGTACGTTAGGGAAGAAAGAGAAGAGCTTGATATCCGAGCAAGAGAAATTCTATGCTGATAAAATTGCTCAGTTGGAGGAGTCATTGAAGAAAAAGAAACAGGTTATTAAACAATGAAACTGGAAAATTTGTTGACTTGAAAAAGCTTTAAACATCCATTTTTATACGTTATGCAAATGCAGGATGACAGAACTTTCAGCATTTTGAGGAAAACTCTTGGGTCTTTCCTCGACAATGGTTCGGATGAAGACTTCCCACCTGAAGATTGAAGATTTGTTTACAATGAAAAAGATGGGAGACATCTTACTGAGATATATAATCCTTTTCGTCCGTCGGTAAAATCTTAGTTTATGCTTTTACAGCAATTAAAAATTCCATGCATTTCTACATTGATACAGCATCAAAAGAACAAAGTTAAAAACAGCGGTTAGAGTTGCAAATGCCAGTTTTGGGATGAAAATTCTTTGCCTTGATTATTTTGCTAGTGAAAACTGCTAGAGTTGATGAGGTAGGGTCTTATTGTTATCTGCTAAACATTATCAGCATTAATTTCTTTAGAACCTATCCACTCTTAGCATTGAAGAGTGGGTTTTTGAAGAAGCACATATGCAGTCAAATGATGGACAGATTAGACCGATATTAGTAACACCTATAATCAATTGCGTGGATTGAGTTGATTTTAAATAGGGTTAATGTGTGTTTTAAAATTTGTGTTATTTTAAACGCTCCATTTTATTTAAAATTTTAAATTCGAGTTATTTCAGTTTAATTATTTTAAATTATTTATTTTATCATTTTAAATTTAGATTATTTTAGATCTTAATTTTATTATATTTAAATATTTTAAAAAATTTAATATTTTATGATTAAATTAAATTGATTGGAGTTTTGATTCGAATCATAAAATTTAGATATCATAATGCAAAGCATTGGAGGGGTCGTTTCGGAATGCACTGTTTTGTAAACGTTATCAGCTTGAGTTGCCAAACTCAAAATTTGGTGGTAATTGGTAAGGCAACATAAACTTACATTACATCAGCATCAGCAAATGGCATAACCGAATCTCTCATTCCGAGCTTATGAATAAATACTGATATTTTGTAAAAAAAGAAAATTACGTTAAATATCTCTAACTTATCGTCAAAATTTTAATTTAGTCCTAAATTTTAAAATATTTTAATTAAAATTTCAAAGTATTAATATTATATTAATTAGATTTTTTGTTAGTCTAATTGTTAGTTTAGGTGTTAAATGATAGTTCAAAACCAACATGGTGTGTCTTGACTTATATAGAGTGGTGGTTAAAGTTTTTCTCAATTACTCGTTTGGCACAGTTCAAATTGTGTTTACTTCTATCCCTTACCCTAAAATTGTATAAAAAATCGTGGTGTATTTTGAAAACATATGGACTAGAAATAATTTATGAGATCGATCTATATGTATTTAAAATTTAATTTATGTATTTTGAATGTTTCTTGTCACAATCTAACGGATGAATTGATTTATACTTTCAAAATTCAATAAGAATATTTTAAAATTAAGGGCTCAGTTTAAAATATGAGCATACTTTAGGGATGTAAAATGTAATTAACCAAAGAAACAAAAAAACACAAGGATAAGAATCGCTTACCCGAAACCTCACCGTATCACATGAAATCAAACCCCCACCATTCAAAGCTAGATACAGTGCCCCAAGCTCCTAATGATCAAAGATTCGATAATAGAAAATTCCTGAAAATCCACCAGCAATTGTTCATATGCTCTAATGTATATCAAACAATCATAGAAACCGTAATCATTTGTCGCCCCATCTTTGAAGAAGAACATGGTTTGTGAAGCTCTGTCCTTAACCATCCCTTTCTTTACAAATTTAGCCTCCAAAGATGCTAAACTAGCTACTAACCGCTATAATCTATGTCGTTCAACTCCAAGAATTCGATGCTCAAGTTCCAGTGCAGAAGGGCCTGTAACTGCTGGTAAGTTCCCATGCTTTCTCCAGTTTTCATTTACTTTTTTTTTTCTTTTTGCTACTTAAAAATTGATTTTTATGGTGTTTCTGATACAGATATACTTGAAAATGATTATGCCTTGACTGGTACCGCTTATGATTTTGAAAGAGGTACCATATCGATTACTCGTGAGTCCTTATCTTCTCCAAAGAAGGTAATTCTTGTAAGGCATGGCCTTAGCACTTGGAATGAAGAGGGTAGAGTTCAGGTTTGTTGCCTCTGGTTCTCGTTAATTAGTTTCTATTACAAGATATACATCTAATTTTAAGGAGGTTTTTTTTTTTTTTTTGAGTTTGCCATCATTGTGAACATATATGAAGCTAGACTATGTTGCTTGGATTCGAAGTGTTTGATATGGTTGTTTGTTCAAAGGGTATATTTCTTAAAGAGTCGTATTTTCGTACCTATGTTTGAATATATGAATGATGAAAAACATCAAATTTTAAGGAGTTTTGAGTTGGCTTTCATTGTGATTTGTGAACATATATGAAATTAGACCATGTTGCTTGGATTTGTGTGTAAGTGTTTGATATGGTTGTGTGTTCAAAGGATATTTTTCTTAAAAAGTCGTATTCTCGTACCCATGTTTGAATATATTTCAGATACTGGTGCAGGGTTTAAGCATAATGAAGAACGGAGCGACATAGAAGTTGGTTCTTCCATTTGTCTCCAAATCCCCGAAATTATGAACTGCTGACTTTGCTATCTTTGTGTTGCAGGGCAGCTCAAACTTATCTGTGCTAACAGAAGCCGGAGTGAAACAAGCTGAAAGGTGTAGGCATGCCCTTGCAAAAATGCACTTTGATAAGTGTTTTTCGAGTCCGATATCCCGTGCTAAGGTATGACTACCGACCTTATTTGTTAAGGTTAGATGTATAGGATTCTTTTTGTATTTTTGAATCGTCTTTCTTTAATGCAGACCACTGCTGAAGTGTTATGGCAAGGGAGGGAAGAGCCATTGGTTTTCCTCGATTCACTGAAGGAAGCCCATCTCTTTTTCCTTGAAGGCATGAAAAATGGTCTGTTTCATTCATATATATACACATATAAGTATGTATGTAGAACTTGTCTTAAGTACTTTACTAGCTTGGTCTATGTAGAAGTTATCATCTAGCCGGTTTTGAACTCGGTTAACTTAAGTAGCTAATTTCTGCTTTAGAATAATGCAAAAACATTCTGCAAGTATTAGACTAAATGATATTCAGAATTTGGAGGCAGTGGATGCTAAGGTGATATATCCAAAGGAGTACATAACATGGAGAGAGGATCCGGCGAATTTCTACGTCAACGGTGTTTACCCTCTTCGGAGACTATGGGCAACAGCTAGAGATGCTTGGAGGGAAATCTTGTTCACGCCGGTATACTCTCTTTTCCATTAACTTCTTTTTCTGTAATTGCTATATCTTTTGCATCCCAAATAAATTTGATCGATGAGTAATGGTGTTCATCATTTATCAGGGTGAAAGTTTTTTAGTTGTCACTCACAAATCAATTGTAAGGGCACTTATCTGCACAGCTTTAGGGCTACCCCCTGAGAGGTATGTCATTTTCTTAACATATAATTATAAATGTTACCATTGGTGAACTGTATGTTCTTGCCAATGAAAACTGTATGTTCTTCACGTACTTATAATTTCCATTTCTTGCCAATGAGCTTTTAGAGATCTTGTTTAACTCTTAACTATTTGCTGCAATTGTAACAATAGAATAAAGAACATGCATCTAGGATTCACATATCGTTGTGGTTCATAAAGGTCTAATTATGGTTTCTACCCCTCTATTACGTTAAAATTTGAGATTTAATCATTTTACTTCAATTCGGCCTAATGGTCCTTCTAACTTTATAATTAGTAGGTTCAAATTGATAACATCTATGGTGTCTGCAATTATAGTGATGATGTTATATCAGCTTAGAGGGATTAAAACCCTAATTTTAACATAGTTGCCGGACTAAAATCATAATTGAACCAAATACCGTTGCATTGCTGCTCGACTTTCAGCAGCTTTCTCTAACAGTTGTTTTTGATTCATGCTTCAGGTTTCGGTCAATCGATGTGAACAATGGTGGTATGTCCACATTTGTGTTCAACAAAAGAGGGGAAGCAATGCTTAAGTCATTGAATTTGACTGCTCATATGTATAGCGATCATGTGTATCTTTCTTGAATCTGTTTTTGAAGCCATAGCTGTTAATAATGTGAGAAACCAGACATAATCAATATGTTTGTTTTTGTGTAGTTCCTATGAACATAGGATTCTTTACCTTGCATAAAAACATTACACAGATTCCTGAATCCTGACCATTGATTTGAGATTACTTATTTTACTAAATCAACGTCTTCTTTAACTTTTAATTTGGGTTTATGATTTGTTTCCTACTGCTTGCTTTTTGTTCAAGTAATTAACTTGTTTGAACTTGAAAACATTTTTACCATCCCAAATTGTGACTAAAACGCGAAAATGACCTAAATCCCAAATTACTCGAAACTGAAATGACTAGAACTTATAAAATCCAAACTCCAAAAACCCGAGTCTTGAACCCTAGGAAGGCTGAACTTAACAATCCAAATTTAAAAATGACCCAAATCTGAAGAACTAAATACCGAAAATGACTGAACTTGAGAATTACCCAAACTGAAATGTACCTGAGCTTCTAAAACCAGAATGGATTCAATCTAGACTCTAGCTTTGCATTCATATAAAACTAGAGGATACATAAGTTGGCTTTGCAAATTTTGGCTACCATGCAAAAACATATTGATTTCAACATTTATTTCAGTATCACCCTATGATAAACATACCAGAACTGAGAAGCAAAAGAATCCATAGGGAAAAAAGAACAAAGAACATAAAGCCCATAGCTATAGAACAGGATGATCGAAAAGCATTTACTATATTTGATCTGGAAAAAAAATGTTTCCACCATTACTTGCATCACAAACTATAAAAGTTTTTCTGAACAGTTTCCCCTTGTAATTCCTCACTGTTATCGACAGATACTTTTTCGTATACAGCATCTTTTCGAAACCGTTTAGGTAGTAAATACTGACCTCCGTATCGCTGCTGCAAGAAAACAAAGATGGCGAAGAGCAGACCACCACAAGGTATGATAATATCCCAGGCGGTAGAATAAAAATCCATTTTGTGGTTTGCGTATATGTATGATAAGTCGAGATATCCTGAGGAACTGTGAGCTCTGTAAAGATCATATGCGTGAGGCAATAGACGGACCAGGGTTGTTCCGATGTAAAACGAAGCAGCAAGAGCTGTTTCGTTTGACTTGGAGAAGATGTTGAACAAAATCTGTGGAAGCAAAAACCCATCGAGAATCAAACCGCCGTAAGATTTAAAGTCGGTCCAGAAAGAAGTTTGATGGTAGAAACGGTTTTGGTATGGAACCATTCGGAGCCGTTTGTGATGGGGTTGTAGAAACGGGGTCTGGTGGGAGTTTTTCCATCGGTGCACGAACCAAGCTATCAACCCACCAGTTAGGTATAAAGGTAAGGATATGTATAATGCTTTTTTCTCTGCGTTCCAAAAGCCCTTTCGGCTATCATCACCTTGCCGTACGGACCAAGTGAGTTGGAGAAGACGAAACTGCAAAAGGAAAGCTACCATTGTTACTGCCCTGACTATTATCTCGTTTACTTCGAGCCATCCACCACTTTCGAGAAAAGCATTTTGTTGATTACTGTTTTTTACAAACAAGGCCTCGAAGTTCAACAATAGAGGAATCATGTGCCCCAAAGTAAGAACAACGAGCATCAAGACAGAGATAAACGGAAGCATTTCCGGGTGTTTCTTCACATGAAAAAGCTGCATTCCAACAAAAAGACAAGCGAGTGTATTGGAAATTAGAACCATGGTAATCTCCAGATCCATTCGCCAAATGGATTCTTTAGCCTGTCCAGCATAGAACGATCTCGTGGAAAAATTAATTGGTCCAAAATAAAGAGGGTCCGACTTGATCCGTGTGCTTTCAATTGTCCCCTTAACACGATACTTTTCTGCAACATTTATAGGAGAAAAATGGATAGTAACCAAAATGTCACAGTCCAATGAATCAGTTTTTATCGAACTATGATTCTTGTATCTTACGTGTTTACATCCAACCATGCATAGAACACCGGTATGTCTATCATATACACCCTCAGCAGAAATTTCAAATCCTTGGGCCAAAACAGGTCTGTTACTCAAATAATACGTGTAGCTAATCTGATAGCTGATATTCAATAGCCTGCTATCATTATTGCTTGGAATTGCTGACTCAAAAGATAACGGTAAAAGACTGTAAGACTGATACTTGTAAGGCTGAGCACCCACAAACATTGGGTTCGCAATACCCCATGCTGGTTCTCCTTTACTATCTATCACCGACATATCAAATCTCATATCTATCGAATCAGCATTAGGGTATGTCTTTCCCTTGTGTTCGGCAACATGCTTACTTGCATAAACTCTTCTAGCACTGTCAACCTCAGTATACTCGTATCTTAAACCCGGAACATTCTTTAACCCAGGTGATACTTCCCAAACACTCCTGAACCGAATCATATCAAAGTAACTCGGATCCTCCTTGTTTTTATCACTCCAAATTTTCCCCACAATCGAATCCCTATTTCTCAATGACAAGACCTTGGGGTATCTCAAGCTGAACTTAATCGAACAATCCCCAATCGATGTTCCATTCAAAGAATTCCCGAATTTCAAAATTCGACAAGCAACACCGCAAAAACTATTCTTCTTCTCATCCCATGCTCCCTCACCGATCAATGTCGTGTTAGGATCGAAAGGGAAATAATTATGGGTCCAACTCGAGTTCCGAAAACCCAACAAAACCTGCATTTTCCCTTTATCCACACACTTAATATGCTTAAAGAACATGAAACTAGGAACAAATTTAACATCTTTAATGACAAAACTGCAATTAACTTGATCACAATTTCCATAATCCAATTCAAACCTAATCTTATGTTGAACAATCACTGAACAAAATCCCCCATTTGCTTTATTAACATCCAAATTTTCTCCCTCACTTAAACAAGAACCATCCTTTCCATTATCAACCAAACTAAACTCATAATTCTCGGAGTTTCTAATGCCCAATATGGGAACAGGCTCAAAGTAACTCGAACTATGTTCAGAATCCAAACTTTGAAGAACCCCAGAGATTAAAGTACCAGAAACATTGAAATTATTCGAGTAATTAAGCTTAAGAGCAACACTAAAAGTCCTGAATTTACCTGCATTGCCATTGCTTATCCCTGATCCAATCATACAAAGCCTCCAAGTCGATTCCGACCAAAACCCACCAAGCGAAAAACTTGGCGCTCCCCTTCCGATGACTGGGATTTTCGGTCCCCTGATCCGGAACTGCCGCCGTAAGCCTCGGCCGGGGTTTACGATACCGCCATTTGGAGAAGGAAGGGAAAATGATTTAGGAATTTGTAAAACGAGCTTTCCTTGAACTTTATAAATTCGGGTTTTATTACTACCAAAGATGTCGTGAGAAAACTGAGCACTAAACGTAGCTGCTTTGGGCACATCGACGGTGGTATTTGATTGGAAAAAAATGGAGTCTCCGCCACTGAAATACCCAATTTTAAAGTCGAGGTTGTTAGAAACGGTGGTGGGGCTGGGAAAAAGAGTGGTAGGCTCCGCCGGAGATACCGGAACGACGTCGTTACAGTGTTTGATGTACTCTAATGGGATTTCAGCATGGATTAAGGAGGCTTGAAGGAGGATAAAGAAGGTGAAGAAGAGGAAGGGACTTAGATGTAAAAATTGGGTTTTCGAATGGTTTTTTGGGTAAAATAAACGAAGAAATTTTGGCGGCTCCATTGTCGGGACTGGTTTTTGGGCAATGGCGAAGAAGAAGCCTTAGAGCGGTGAAGAAACTGAGTCAGATCGGTGGGGTATTTTGATTTAAAGCGATTTCCATTGAAGGGGCACGTTTGGGAGCGTTGGGTGTTTTTTTTATTTGATTTTATGAGGGTTTTTAATGACGAAATTGTAGAAAATTGGGGTTCACCATTAAAATTAGATTATTAGAACATGATGTTGACTCTTGAACTCCATTGATGGTCTGTTGGCTCTGCAAACAAAAAACGCGTCCACAAGCCAAATTCTTTGTGGAAAAAGAAAGGTAAAATTCAGCTATTAATACCTCTACTATGTGTAAACTACGGATTTAATCTTTATATCATCCTCTAATTTTTTCACTTTTAGTGTTTATATTTTTCGAATTGATTCAAATGGTATCAGTTAAACTCATTTAAGTTAAAATTTTCTATTTCCAAAATTTTATAGGGTAAATATATTATCATATATATAAATATAATCTCATACAACTTGCTATTTTAACATAAAACTTACAAAAAAATTCGCCTTACTTTAGTTATTGAATTTAATAGATATTGTTTAAGTAAAAGCTAAAATTTCAAATTTTGAAAAATATACAAACTAAAATTTTCTAAATTATTGAGCAATGATTAATAGTAAAATTTGACTTAACAAAACTTAATCAAGATACAAAGATTAAATTCAAGACGTATGTATAATATAAAGACTAATAGCAAAATTTGACCAAGCAAATACATGAAAATAGATGGTTGAATTGATTTGTGATGGTGTTACTTTGCGTTTTAAAATTTTCGGATTATTTCAAATAAAGTCAATTTCATTTTTGAATTATTTATTCGAATATATATAAATTGATGGAGTTAATTTGCATTTTAAAATTTTCGGATGATTTTGAATTGTTTCGAGTTCAAGTTATTTTAGCTCGGGTTATTCAAAGTTTACCAATTAGGTTTATTTTAGGGTAAAAATACTATTATAATCCCTGTACTAAAAGTAAGATTGTATTTTTATTTTTACTAAAAAGAATTACAAATTAATCCTTATACGTTAGATCGAAGAGCAAACTAGTAATTTCTATTAAAAATTTTATTCAATTCTATTGTTAAAAATTGACATGGTTAATAGAATAACCAAACAGTTACACATACATCTTGTGCTTACATACAAAAACCAACTTTTAACAATAGAAAGAGATAAAATTTACAATAATGAATAAATACAGTTTGACTCTTACTACAAAATTCTCCATATTACTTTATCATCATTTTAGCTTGAAGTCCTCTCTAATATGAATCATCCTAGTCCAATTTAACAAGACAGGATATAGGAAAGGCATAATCTAAGAAAAAATATTATCAAAAGCACACCAATCCAATCATCATTCACTTCTTATTTCACAAATCTTATTTGTTTTTGCAAACAATAACAGTTCTATACAGTCATAGTAAAAGCCTGTTAAGCATGGCTTTAGACTGTGATGCACTAAGAAAACATTGCAATCTTTTCACCAAACCACACCTGGAGATATATGATACAGAGCTTTCCTTGCAGGAATCTTTATTCGATTTTCATTTTTTCGAAAATTCTGGTGAAGAATATTATACAAAGGTATTCATGATATGATAACAGGACATTCACTTATTCAGCCCTCGGAATTGGCTGCAATCAATTCCCTGATCCGAAAATGCCTCCACAAGCTTCGGGAGAAGCTTCGAGAGCATGATTTTGAATCCAGTTGAACTTCCTTTGAAGTTTTCATCATGGTCTTTTTTGCCGCATTCGAGAGCATATCCTACTGGTGCACCTTCCATGTATGCATTGCAAGCTGAGATGATGGTTTCAGCATGTTTACTAAAATGCTCCTTGACTAGTGCCTCGAAATGCTGCAATGGTATTGCAATAAGAATAAGTGACTCGAAAATGGACAATGCCATGAATTTTTCTCATTTTACAGAATGGGATTCTAGTGTTACCTTGGGTGGCTTGCGGAGTACATAAAGCATAGACTGGCAGGTGACGAGGAACGCGTTTTCATTGTAGCTCACCGAATTTGTCTCCCCCTCGGGTCTTCCTAACTGTCTATCGTATCCAGCTTCGTTGAAATAAGGTTTCTCATTAAGCACAAGAGCCTGGAGGGACAGAAGAACTTGTAGAATAGTGGAGCTTCCTGGATTCCAGACCTCAGTGTCGGAACCTGTCCACGTATTTAGAAGGCTTAAGCAAACCTTCCCTGATTCATACAGGTTCGGATTGAGGCGTAGCCCCCATGAATGGTAGTGCACCGACTGCAAAAATTCGACTTTCATGAGTTTTGTTTACATATATATACACGTTCATGATTTACGTGAATGCTTGTATTCACTTTATGCAGAGACCAAGTAGAACTTACAGGTGGTTCGTACGGATAGTTAGAAGGGAGAAAAATGTCGAAAAAGAACAGCCCGTCATGGTAGGGCGTGCCAGGGGCACCAACAAGGACCGCTCGTAGTAGATCCATCCTTTCCTCATATACACGAACATAGATAATTTCTGCTAAGGTCAAAAATAGTCTCGTGACAAAATTGTCAAGTGAACCGATAAATGTAAAACATAAAATCATTACAAAGAGTAAGATAAAGAGCTAACCAGGAAGATTTTTCTCTAGGATACTCCATTCTTGTTGAACCTTTTTCACCCAACTTCGTTTCACCTAAAAGTGCGGACAAGTACGAAATTGAAAATGATTCAGACTGTTTTAACAGCTCAAATTGTATGTTTAAGGAGTCGGATAATGTTACTAACCTGAGACATGGCCAACACCTTGCTTTCACCAAGGAAATGGTGATCGGAGCAATCACTAACCATATCAAACTGCCTGTATCGACTGGAAGTCTCGTCAAGTCTTGGCATCATATTGTTTTCTTCGATCTCTTCTACTTCCTGCTTTATGTTTGTTGTTTCGAATATCTGCATCTCACTCGGATCTAGCTCGGCAGAGTCATTGCAAGTTTCCGAGACTTCTTTCTCGAGAAGAATGTCATCTTCTTTAGCACCATGAGAAATAAAACTAGATGACTCTTGGCTTAAAAGTGTTACGGAAGCAAGGGATCCAAGGAAGCTAGAAGCAATGCTAGAGAATAATTCAATAGCAGCTTGAGGACGGAAGAAGGAAGCAGGTGCCCATGAGAATTTCTCGCCACTTCCATGAGCACTATCGAAACTCAGCAACTCCTGAAAATAGACATAATACAAGATTTTTTCATGTTGTCAAATTCTAAGTATAAAAATAGTTTTGTTTTAAGACACGATTTGCTGGCCCTCATTAAGAGTTTGGGTTTACAAGGCTGGTATTGATTATTCAAGTTCCATGCACGTTATGAGCAATCAAACTAAAATATCATGAAAACCGAAAGTTGGATTTACCTTTCCTTTGTGGCTATTAGACTGTGCCTCATGCACGAACATCTCTTCGTTAAAATCCTCGGTATTTTCTTCATAGAGACCGGGAGTTGTAGCTGAACCTTCACACTTATCAATACGGGAAATTTCATATGGTGCAACCTGTGTGACAAAGTTTAACGATAAATTCGAAGGATATTTGACTGCTAATTGATGAGCTAAGAGACAGAATATATTCAGCCAAAAATGAGTTCAACAAGTTCCGGGATTCTGAATTTATATGCTATGCATATGATTCGAATCACGGAATAAGGATGAATAAGATTCAAACCTTTGTTGGAATACCAGAAGCCCATTTCACCTCCAAGTTTCCATCTTCAAACCCAATGACAACGCCAATACAGGATGGACAATATGCACAGGGACGGTTGTTCTCACCCCTTTTCATGTTTTTGCCTTCCGAAGCAGCTTCGGTACCTTTTTCAGCCTGATCGCCAAAATGGTTCCGAATTGCCTTAACCACAATGTCACCGAAACAGTAGCAGTAATTTGGGTGCTCAACAAGTTCATAAGCACTAACAGTTTCCTCCATCTGCTCTCTGTCAAAATCATTTGCTTGAGTCACGGCCTTATTTCTCCACAGTACCTTAACCGTTCGTTCTTTTGCATCCACACCGCGAACCACACCCCATCTTTGAGTATCGCCATTGGTTCCCTTTTCAAAGACAAACTGATGAGGCCAAAATTCGTGAGCGTTTGTAACACTAACAGGAAGTAAAGTATGTGAATCTAGTCCCATACCGCAAGTACCATCTTGCCACATAACATTAACTTTGGTCCTTGTCTTGATGATAACAAAGAGTTCCTCCAGTCTTGATCCCGGGTTTCCTATTTTAAATCCTTTTTCTAGTTTCCAGTTATCGTTAATCAAGTCACGAGTTGATGGGTGGAGAAACTTTCGAGAAGTTCCCTTGCCATCAGCAAAAGAAAGCATACACCAATCACCGAGCTGCCAATTTGCATGGGGAAAAGACACCAACAAAGTTAAGTCTTTTGCCTCCTGCAAATGCGAGGGAGGAGAGGCACTCATATCATGATCTAGGTGAGCAGAGGAAATCCAATCAACATAAACAAAACCTGCTTCCACACTAGAAACAGTTCCTTCATCCCGATTTTCCCTCCAGGTACCACATAACCATCCAGTTGAACTAGAATAATCCGAAGGCACAACCCGTACTCTCTGTCCTGGATAATACGGATATTGCAAGTCGTCAATTAAGTTGGGAGAAACAGGCACAAGCTTGTCTTGACCCATGGCAGTGACTTCACATTTTGAACCGTCATCAAAGACAATAGTAACACGGTCAACAACTTTATCCACTTTACCAATCCAAGTCGAATTAACAACATAATCCCCAACAGAAATGGAGCGGATCTTCAAAAGTTGGTTTGAATTTATATCTTTTATGACTTTCCCATTAACAGTCTCAAGATCCACAAACATATCAATATCAACAACTCTGCCCATCTGTCCACATGGATCTGTTACGGAGCGTACAATGTCTCCATGAAAGAACCCCCTCTCAAACGAGAGAAGGTCATCAATTTTCCCAATACTTTCTTCTAGACTTGATAGAATGGTACAAGCCCGGCCACCATACAGAAACTCTGTGTCTTCTTGTTCCTCACTACTGCCACTTTCACTAAATGTTTCCCAATCAGAATCGGTGAGTAGCATATCCATTTTTCACCACCTACGAGAAGATGTATGTCAAATTTAGTTCAACATGAACGGCATATGGAGGATTTAGATTTTAGTGCCACTTTTGGGCAAGACTCTGACCTTAGAAATAAAATAATCTTCGGGCACGATTTTTACTTTCAAAGCTTTGCTATCTTTAAGAGCACGACCTATGCTAGACAGAAACGACCATAAAAGATGGCGCAAGCACCTGTGAACGCATGGAAGCTTTAGTTTAAAACAGATATGCTAATATGAAACCATTCATTAAGTGTTTCACTTAATTACAGAAACTAAACTGTTAGTTGTTAACCTATTATTATTATTTTTCAAATTCTATAACAAAACAATAAAAAGTCCGGGTAGAAAGACGTACCAGTACTTCACTCCTGCTTGAACAAACTGAAGCACCGAAGATATGATGGGTCCAAGTTAAATGGTAATAAGGATAGTGAGTTAATAGTCAATCCCGAAAGAAGGCGCAGCCAAGGATATGATTATATTCTTCTGTTACGAATCACGGAATGTATCTTCTAGTTGGTTCAATTGTTCGTAACAGATAGTGAGTCAAATGTCCTGAAGAGGATATGTTGACTCTAATGCCAAAGGAGATTTGCCCTAAAACAGACGAAGGGAGTTAACTATGAACTCCAAATGCCAAAGGAGATTTGCCCAAACGGGTCCAAAAGTTTACACCGGAGGAAACTTCCGAAGGGAGTAAACTTTCGAGGTGTTTTTCTTCGAAGGTCAGTGTGAAGTTCCTAGCATGAAAGGAGAGATCCCGATATAAATAACTGCAAATGATGATCAATAAACACTCCTTTCTTTGGAAATTCACCTGACCGAAGGAACTTTTAGTAACTACTGCCAAACAAGATTTTCCAATTCAGCAACTTCACACACACTCGCGCGCGCACACACACACACACACATATATATATATAAACTATGATGCCAAAGGAGGTATGCTCCGAAGTAAAGCTGAAATGACCGCCTTTTTTCCCTCAAACAAAGCGGATCTGCTTCACGAAGATTTCGACTAAATCAGACAAGGGATCAGTGCCGCTTATCAAATAATGTTTGTGAAGAAAATTTATTCCAACAGTGGCTTTTCCTTGCTGAAACTCATGAGTGCTTCTTTAAGACATTTAACATTCCCACGAAACCTTCAAAACAACAACCACCATAAGTTATATCCCGCCCTATTTTTTTTTCTAAAAAAAGCATTAAAATGTGATTCCAATATTCACATTTTTTATTAAAAAAAGAAGAAAAAGCTAATGGTGCTTAATAGATGATGCACAAATGGATTAAGAACAACAAAAAGAATGTAAAATTTAAGAATCCACTTTATAACAAAAAAGCATAGCATCTATACCTACATATAATATTCAAAGAAATAAGTTTTCAGATACCCTCAATTAGATTACTCAAACTCAATGAAAAAACCCCATTTCTTTACAAAATTTGCAGATTTGAACAAATTTTCTTTGCATCAACATTTCAAAAATCCAAAATTCAAATAAAAACATACCCCTTTTTTTTCATTTTTTTCAGCATGCGGGCCATATGTAGTACAACTTTGAATTCTACAAATAAAAATTACAGTTATATAAAAAGTTAACATATATTAACGAAAAGTTTAAATTCTAAAGCATGGTATAACCTATGAGCAAAGAGAAAAAGAAATTATATGAGATTTTCATGGAAAAAAATGAATGAAAAAAAAACAAAAAAAGCTTACCATTTGCCGCATCTGAAAACGAGTAGAGCCATAAATCCAAATGAAAGAAAATTTATCAATCACAAACTGTACTAATTAAACCAACTCAACCCAGAAAAATAGACTTAAACTCCATTTACAGCGAGAACAAGAATTAGTCTTTTTTCCTTTCAAATTTCACTTCCAGCTTCCTTTTCTCGCTGCTTTTTCCGCTTTTCCACCGGTCCAAACAACATAAACAAAAAAAAAACCAAAAATACAAAGACCGGGAAATTTCAGAGAGGTAGTGTTCCTCTCTGAATCCCCATAGCTAAGACGCCATTAATGAAGATTGAAAACATTGCAGAGTAGAGTAAACAAAAGAAAATAAACTTCGGGTTTTGGGTTTTTTCTTGCTTGTTTGAACGTTGAAGAAGCAGAGCTGTAATCGTGATGGTATTCTTTTTTTTTTTCATCAAAAGGAAAAATATTGAATTGTGTATATATTAATGCAATGCATAATTGCATACAAAGAGAGAGAGAGAGAGAGAGAGAGAGAGAGAGAGAGAACGAAGAATATACACGGTATCTTAATTATACTGTACGTTCTTTGTCGTAATGACATTATTGTCCCTGTTATTTTTTCTTTTGTCACAATCAACCCAAAGTGCCAATCTAGAATTTTTTTAATCAAGCTTAAATTTAATTTTAGTTCTAATTCTAAATTTAATCCCTCTCTTTTGCAAAAATTGAGAAGATAGCCCTTTTAATTTGTCAAATTCTGGTAAACTAAAATAATGAGATTAATTTTTTAAAATTTTAGTGAAGTAAATGGACTAAATTTAAAAAATACTTAATTTACTTGTAATCTTTTTAATAATACTTTCCCTCTAAGTTTTAGTTTAATTAATTGAAACTCCAAACCCCATCCAGCTTTTCCAATTTTATTATTAATTAAACAACATTAAAAAATTTTTCAATATTTAGAGTTAACTTCAAGATTTAGATTTTAAATAAGTTTTAAAATATTAACATCATATTAATTAGATTCATTAACTTTGATTTTAACTTAAGTGCTAAATATAAGCCTAAATTTAATGTGGACTATATTTAAAATACGAGGATTAAATTGTCAATACTATATACTTATCACGTGAATGGCTTGAATTTGACAAGTTAAAAAAAATTAATTATTTAAACCTAATCTATAACAAATTTTAATGATAATATTTTTTTTAACACGTCAAATTTAAATTGTGTATACTGTAAATACATATTTTACCCTAGACGACATCTAGGGGTTGGCAGGGGCAAAAGGCTTCCTAAAATGAAAAAAAAAATCATTTTAGCCCTTTAAATTTTATAATTTTATATATTAGTAAGTGGTAAAATTACGCTTTACCTCCTCAAAAATGATAAAATCTTAATTTAATCTTTCAAAAATTATAAAGATACAAATTAATACAATAAATTTATATTGTAACTCTCGTAAAAGAATATAACTCAATTCTAATCCCAAAAATAATTTTTGGATTCGTCCTGAAATTAGCCCTAATATATAATGATAGATTTAATTGACATTTGAAATTCTTCTTCCAAACCTAAATGCTTCATTGCTTAACCAGGAGACATGTTTGTTTAATACTAATTTTTTTTACACATAAAAAACAAAAATAAATCATTAAGAATATGCTGGGTATATAATGTCACTAACTAGATTCTGTACTAATATATATATATATATAGACAGAAAAATTCATGTCAGAAATGTTGCAAGAAAAAACAATTTCAATGCTGCTTCTGGTAATGAAAGATCAATGTCAGACTTTTCTAATTAACTATATTGCCAGATTTCATATTCAAGTATTTAAAAAAAAAAGGATAATATATTATTTAGTACTTGAGTTTACTTTCAGTATTGAATTTGATACTTAAGTTTGGTTTTAATATTCATTTTAGTACCTGAGTTTTTTCAAATTGATACTTATGTTTTGTGTCCCAATTAAGTGCCTATATTTTTTATTAGAACACACGTATCAAACATTTGTTGGATCATGATGTTGTTGGATCATGATGTACCAATTAATATATTAATCGTAAAACAAGTTAAATTTACTATGTTCTTTGAGTTAAAATGTTGTTATATATGTGGGTTATACTAGGCAGTGGCGAATACAGGAGGGGCTGGCAGGGCCCCGGCCCCTTTAGGGCCATTAAAATTCTAGATTGTAATGGTAAAATTATATTTTAGCCCCTTAAAAATAATAATTTAATTTAATTTAATTCTTTAAAAATTATAAAGATATAGGCTATTAAAATGATAAAATTATATTTCTACTATCGTAAAAAAATACAATTTAATTTTGAACCCTCAAAAATTTTCTAGCTTCACCCCTGATACCAAGGTCCTTTTTTTATTCCAATTAAGTACTTATATATTTTTTTTACTAGAGCATACATGTTAAACATTCATCTGATCATATGATGCTATTTGGTCTAGGTGTCAAATTAAACATTAAAGTCAAACTCAAGTACCAAATTCATATGAAAAATTCAAGTACTAAATTGAAAATCGAAACAAAATTCAGATATCAAATAATATATTGATCCTATTTTAAAAAATATATAACTATGTTGTTCGAGTCAACATGTACTTCACTAAAGTGTATATATATTTGCTATATATATACACTTTTTATATATCTATGTGGTTTATTTAGAGGAAATAATTTTATGACGAAATCTAGCCATAAACAAAGCCATTTCTTGATAGATATAGATTAATAGGTATAATAAATTGACAAAACTGGCATACAGCCAATAGCAAATGCCAAATTAATTGGGTTTTCTTTTAACTAACTATAAAATCAAAATGAAAGGGAAATGATATCTTTGTTCTTTTTGTAGGTATATGTATATAATATTATTAGGATAAATTACATCTAAGGCCACTAAATTATTAGTAAATTACGCGTTTTTGGTCACTTAACTTTAAAAAGTTATAAAATGATCATTGAACTATTTGAAAGTTTTCAACTAAGTATTAATCCACTATATTAATTGTCGAATTGTCATTTAGAGCTCGCTGTAAGACTTAAAAAAAACAACAATCTGGTGATTTAAATAAATACTTTCGAATAGTTTAATGACCATTTTGTAATTTTTTTAAAGTTGAGTAACCAAAACATAAACTTCGTAATACTTGAGTGACTAGTCTATAAATATTATTGTTTAGTTGGAAAGGAAATAAAAAATGCTCATTGAAAATGACTAGTTCCTAACTACTAATTTTCCACTGCAAGGTTTCGTAGTTTTCCATTTTAAATATATTTTATACATTCTTTTTAATTTTTTTTAATTTTCTCTTTTTAGGTGGACAACAAATTGTTGGGTCTAGTTTATGCACTTTGTAGGGGGGCCTTAAATGCGACCTAAATTTTGTTTTTTGAGTTGGGTCCCTCTAATATTCATAAGTACCATCATCTCATAGAATATTTGGATATTTATATTTGATATTTTGGTTTGAATATTTCACTGGTTCAACTATTTTGATTAAGGATAATCGAGAAATTCATCTTATCATATCTAATGAAATGTATCATAATTTCATCGTTGAGCTTATAAGGTATAACCGAATCACATCTTATCATGTTTTAGTACAGCATTCTATGATTTTATTATCGTTCTCACATTATAATGATCCTGCCAAGCTCTTTCTCTATACTCAATCCAAACAAAGAAAAGGGTAAATCGGCTTTCTAATCCGTTCAAATTTAATGAAATCACAAGTTAAAATAATGGTAAAATTACATTTTTGACCTTCCCAACACTTCTAAACCACCAATAACAACTCTCGGTGTTTCGTGTAAACCACTTCCAACCTCTATCACCATATCTCGTATTAACTAATACATATTCGAATATGAATTTTAATCACATTTTCAAAAATAAAAATCGTAATAACATAATTAAAAAAAGTGACAAATACCAAATAAAACACAAATCTAAATGGTCTCATTTTAACTGTCATCAAAGTTTTATATTTCTTTTTTTTTAAATGTTCACTTTTTAAGACAATTTAAAAGCTTAAGTATTAGAGCACAAGGACTCCACTGGTGAGAACAGCAAGCAGAATGCCAGAATATTCACAAGATCATTCCTTCTTACACTACATATTTCCCTTCTATGTTTCAGCTTTTCAAGTAAGTGGCTAATTACTTTTTTTTTCCTTTTTATAATTATATATAAGCACTGTTTTAGCTTCAAAATAAGGTTAAATTAGTTAAATATGTTGTAAAAAATAATTGGTAAAATATATTTTTAATTTAAAAAATAAGTCGTGTTTTTTATGAGAGTGTGTGAAAGTACGCCAAGCTAAACCGCTTTCACGCTCTTTCTCCAATTAATTCTTAAATTTTAAAAAAAAAACCCTATTTTACCAATTAATTTTTTTTCCGCACGTTCAACTAATTTAACCTTAAAATTAGGTTAATAATATGAGGAATTTGATTTACCCCTTCAAGCAACTTCTATGAAGAAAAAAAAGTGGTTGTTGAAATGATTGTTCATACTTCCTATATATATATTAATTTAGATTCACTGTTTTTGATGTCTTTTGACTGTGAAGCTTTACTGTTAGTTGTCAAATGGAATAATGTTATATTTAGTCCCTCCACAAAACCAATAATTTGATTTAAGTCTTTTTAACCAATTTTGATTAAATAAGAAAATTACGTTTTTGACCACTTGTAAAAATTCAAAATTTAATTTTATCAAAATTTTATAAATTTATCTCAACCTCTCAATATAAAATTTCTAATTTCACATTACAAAAATTGAATGTTTGAGAAAAAAGTTTGGGGAAAAAGCTGGCCAATGCGGTGGAAGCTTAGCTAATCAACTATATTTTCCCATTGCATCATGGACCACTAATTTGATTATAGTGCTTTGGAACTTACAAGGAAACTCATACAACAGGTTGAAATTTTAAGGAAGTGTACATACATACAACTGTGGCACATTGGTGTCACTATTGTTCGGAAATGAACACAATTTCATTAGATCTAACTAGCCCCAAAAAATAAATAATAATCTTATACATTTACATCTCGCCCTGCTCTATTTTTGTTATAGTCTTATCAATAATAAAAATCCCGTAATGTCTCATTCATTATTTATAAAATTCATCGACCTGTCACTATACAAACTATATATAAGGACTTGACACACAGCTCAAAAGATACACATCAGCACGCATGTCAACAAAATTTGATGACTTATCTCATAAGCATCAGATTATAGCTCCTCTTTACCATTAACCTTTCAACACTTCCTTGTATGAATCTTTCGAGATGACTCGTAAAATCTCATTCTTCTCCTTTATGACTTTATTGTTTTCTTTCTCCACTCAAGTTATATCAACCAATAATAATAATGAAGGGAGGAGGAAATGAAGAGTAATAAGATGGGGTCAAGAACTGGTGAAGAATGTGAAGAAGTGGAGTTAACTATTGTGACAATGAATTCCATTAAAAGCAAATCATATTTTAAGACCAAAGTGAGAGTAGTGGGAGCACACACCAAAAGTGCTTTTGTTAGACAATGCCAATTCTTTGTTTTATTTTGTTTATACATTTACTTAATAAGTGGCAAATGGCAAAGAATGCCCTTTCCACTTTGAAGGAAAATATGTTTACAAGTTTTATATATATATATTTCATGTCCACATGCACTGCAGCCACTAATAATATACATTAGATTACTTTTCAATTGGAGCATAAATATATAACAAAGGGAAATGGAAATGTTGGGTCCATAAAAAAGTTAATCATTTCACATGTATGGATTAATTTTAGTAAGGGTATGACTTGTAATATACTTAAAATAGGTAGATTAAAATTTAAATACGTATATATATTGTATGGACAATTTAAATTTAGTGTATTTTTTATGATCTTAAAATTTTAAAACAAAAGATAATTTGAGCTTAAGTATGCTCGAACTCATATCTTTTTTTATTTTTGCAACAACATCAATACCAATTGAGTTAAGATATAAGCGATTTGGGTCTAATGTGCTAAAAGAATAGATAATGTCATTAAAATTTAGGATGATTTTTTTTTTAACATGACAGCGTTTAACATTTAATTTTGTGTTTTAAATGTGTTCCACATTAGACAGTAAGATCAACGGAAGTAATTAATCGACACGATACTAATACTTTAAGGACTTAATTAAAATATTTTTAAAGACTAAATTAATATTATATTATACATATGTTTTTTAAATATGTTTTTTTGTATCAGAGCAATTGGGCCTTTGTCTCAAAAAGAAAAAAAAATTGTAATTTTGTCTTTTCATAAACGATTAAATTATAAATTAATATATAGTAAAATTACACTTTCACTTCAAAAATAGAAAAAAAATATTTAACCTCTTCAAAAATTATGAAAACATAAAATCAATAAATGATAAAATTAAAATTTGATCTATCAAAATTTTATAATTCAACTCTGCCCTCTAATTTCTTTTTTGAATTCACCCTTAAATTTTGTTATGCAAAGACATAACATTCAATAGAAAATAATGTTCCTTTAAAACATAATTTGTGCCAATAATTGTTAACTGTGTTACGTAAAGACATAACAATAATGTTAAGAGTAATAATAATGCGATTAGCGCGGCTCAAACTCATGTCACAACTGGAGCAGTAAACACTCTAACCATCAAACCAGCACACATAGTTTTTATGATTTTATTTTAAACATTTTAAAACTTTATTTTATCTTTGAAAAAAAAGTGATTCAGGCATCCAAATCAATTTCGATTACTTTGGTATATATATATGTTTCTATCAATCAAAGACATGAGTAAATAGCAAAAAGGGAAAATGAGCTAGGAGTGTAGCACATTGCCGAAAATGGAGTCAACCATAAAAGGGGATATGCATGAAATTGTTGGGTTAGTTCCATTAAACTTGCTCCACTCAATCCAAATCAATGGAGGTAACTGTGGGTGATAGAGACAGACTGCCCTCGTCATTGTCTCTATCCATATCTTTCAAAAGAAAAACACACACAAATTCAAGTTAAACTAAACATCTGTTATTCATTGTTTAAAAAAAGTATTTCTGATTTTAAAAATATTTTTAGAAGAAAAGCTGTGCAGAACAAGCTGCTTTTAGTTGAAATCTTTAGTTTTTCAGAAATGCTTTTCAAAAGTACTATTGAAAATGAGAAGCTACAAATTTTATCTTTTCCTTTCACAAAAACACTTTTGGTACTTAATTATAACTTAGTACTTTTTTTTTCTTGGTGCTTAATTATAAATGTGTTAAAATCATTAATTAAAAATAAAAAAAAATATTTTTTAAAATACTAATTACAAATATTTACTGGTTGTATTTAAATATTTAAAATATAATTTATATATTCTAATTAAATTTTATAAATAATTAATATTTATTGCTTAAAAATATTTAAAATTTATATTTCATATATTAAAATATTAACAACAAGTTATAATAAAAATTTTTATATTCTTACTAAAATATAATAATATTAACTAATTTAAATACATATTTGTTACTTGATAATAACATGTCTAAAATGAACATTTTATTTCTCAAAAGCACTTTTTGACAGCAATATTAAACACTCAAATTTTAAACCAAAATTTTCAAAAGTACTTTTCTACGGCACTTTTCAAAAACATTGTCAAACTAACATTTGCCAAACATCAAGTTCCAACCATGCATGTAGGTTCCTTTTCATATCCGGTTCCAAGCCCTCACTAGAAAGTGATACTTTAAATTTATCGTTTATACGGTTTTATTTGTTATGGATCGGATTTGAAGGTATATTTAGAGGAAGTTAAATATGGGTTTAGATGATTTTAGATTTTTATAAGATGATTGTGAATTTGAAAGGCTTTGGAATTTATATTTTAAATAAAATAAAATAAAATAAAATAAAACAAAGAAAAGAAAATTGAACCCTTTCGAGAGGAAATTATCTGTGAACCCCTTAATAGTTAGGGTACTTGACTTTATTTAGATTCTAGTACAACGGTAATAGTTGGGTTGGTTTATGAAAAATAATTTAAAAAATTACAGTTATCCGAATCAAATCGATTATTATTTTTAGTTAATTACCTTAAAAGTTTTTGAGAATTAAATTTTAAATTAATCTCTAAATGTTTGTTAATTTTTTTTATAAATAATAATTTTTGGCTTAAAAATTAAATGTTAGCTCGGATTTGACGTAAAGTATTTAAAATATGTATTTCAAAATTTGAACAAGTTTATATCTATAGCTTGGATAGCCATTCTGAGTGTGAGTTTGGATGGACGGTGCGATGTGTCTAGCATGTTTTTTGTCTCATGCTACAGTATCACTTAAGTATTTAATCTCACCGTCACCATTATTTTTACAGTAACCGCAGATAAATGCACCGCCTATTCAAACCCATAATTCAAACGATGAATGTAATAAGTATAAATATATTTAAAATTCGATTCACGTATACACTCCACTTTAAATCTAGATTTATTATTCAACATCCAAATTAATGTTAAGTCTAGAAAAAAAAACCTAATTAATAAAACAGTTATGCTTTAAAAACCCAAATCGAAATATTCTAAAATTTAAATATATTTATTTGTATAAACTATAAGCCCCACTTCTTCTTTTTTCTTCCTTTTTTGCCCTTCCCCGCTCTACAGAGCTTATCCAAGCTTTACCCAGAGAACTGTTAAGCAAGCATAACTTGGTTATATCAAAAGATTTTCGACAAACAAAGAAACATGCAATGATGAATTGGGGGGGTAATTGTGAAACATCAATAACGAACTAAAACACTTTTTTTGGGGCCCTTCAGTTCTTGTTCTTATCTTTTGTTGCTTTTCCTTCACCCTTATTTTTATAATATTAATTGTTGACAAGCCAGTTTTCAAAGAGGAAAGGGGTATATAAGATAAAAGATGGAGAAGGAAGGGGTCAAATGTAGTAATAAGCAAAAGTTTAGGCCTATCCCAAGCTAATATCGTGTAAGATTAGAAGTAGTACTTGAACTCATTCCACTAACTCGTGTTTTTCAACACTTTCAAATGAGAAGAAATATTTAGTAAATAAATTGAGATTTTAATCCAAATAAAAATTTTAACTTTTGTTTGAATTTATTATTTTTATCGTCCTTACAATACATCTAGATCTAATTATAGATATGTAAAATTTTAGGTCAATTTTCTAGGCCCGAGTTCGGCCTAAAAAATAAGTCTAAAATTCTTCTCAACTCAGTCCAGATTAAAAATGGTAAACTTGAGCCTAACTCAACTAGCTCGTATTAATTTTTTTAGATTATTTTTATAAAAAATATAATATATCAAATACACTAAAAATATTAAAATAAATATTTCCCAACAATAGCAAAATCAACAATAAAATAAGAGTTGTACAATATCTAAACAATAACAACAAAATGATATCAATATAATAGCAAAATACCAGCAAAATAGGTGATTCGGTTCTGGCCAGGCCCGTGCCAAAAAATCATACTCGAGGCTTGAAAATGGGTCTTACTTTTTATCCAAACCCATTTTCAATATTATATATTTTTGCCCAAACTCTCCCATTTTTAGGTGAACTTTCGGACCTGGATGGTTGATCCGGTTCATAATTAAGTCTAATTACATCACGTCTAAAATAAATATATATATATATTTTTAAAATCACTTCTTTGCCACAATAATCATACGAGCCATTAATTAACTTTACCTGGTAATACTATTAAGACCCAACACTAGGCTTGACACAATGGGCTTTTGCAAGCTGGTTACTTGGGGTCCAGTACGGCTGCTGCCCAGTGCCTAACTAAGCTTTTCAATTTTCAATCTGCTAAGAAGGAACCATTGGGCAATTGCTAACAAACAACTGTTGAGATCAAATAGCATATCACAAGCTCAACTTTTAACCGAAGATGAACAGTAATACCAGTCCAACCACAGCAACAACAGCATTAATACTCAAGTTTAAGTAGCATGTATTTGGTTAAAATATGCTATAGGTCCCCGTGCTCTTCACAAATTTCAAATTTAGTCTCTTTACTTTTATTTTCAAGAAATTAGTTTATCTGTTTTTAAAATTCTAAAATTCTGGTTCAATTTTTAATGCTGTTAAATTTATTAGTGTGACATTTTGTGATTAAAAAAAATATTCACTTAGTGGAAATATAACTAAAATAATGACACTATAATAAAGATGAATTGAATAAAGTAATTTTAATAGTATTAACAATTAGATTTAAATTTTGAATTCTGAAAAATAGATAATTAAACTTATAGAAATAAAAGTATAGAAACTAAATTTTAAATTTACCAAAAGTGCTGAAACTTATGACTTACTGTAACTCACGGAGAAAATAATAATCAAATTTAACTTAATTTCAAGTTTAATTGGAATTCAATACAAAAGATTTAGCTTAAATTGTATATTTAAAAAGTCACAATTTTTACCGATTGAGTCATAGTTCGATTGATATGGGCATTGTTTCCAGTTAGAGGTGATCATGGGTTGGGCTACCTTACCCGGCCCAATAGCCTGTCCAAAAAATGAGAGGGTTCTGGTAAAAATATAAGCCCTAAATATGAGTTTGGGCAAAAAAATAAAGCCCGTTTTGGAAAAAATGAGGCCCATTTTCTAAACGGGCCAGACATTGATAAAACCTTTTTAGCCCGGGCCCGACCCGACCTGAATTATATATTAAATATATATTTTTATTTTTAATCCTGTTTGGCATAGATAGATTGAGCTATATTTAAGGAATTATCAAATATATATTTAATCAAATATATTAAAAAGATATATTATATATTAAATATATATTTAATATGGGCTGGGCCGGGCCAATCTCGAGCTTAGTAATTTTCTTTCGGATTGGGCTTAGACAAATTTTTAGGCTCATATTTCGGGCCGGGCCAAGCCCGAGCCTAGAAAGTGGGCCTAAAATTTTGTCTAGGTCCGGCTCGAACCCGACCC
The DNA here is from genome assembly GCF_007990345.1 of Gossypium hirsutum. NCBI lineage: Eukaryota > Viridiplantae > Streptophyta > Magnoliopsida > Malvales > Malvaceae > Gossypium > Gossypium hirsutum. The sequence goes on from NC_053446.1 coordinate 2,319,523, forward strand.
ATGATCATCTATATTGCTAGTACGAGGATATGGGTTTCAGTGTGCTGAACCGTATTGTCATTCTATTTTTAAGTTGGAGAGGGACTATGGGTATTTTTAGACGTTATATAAAAAAAACAGATATGATCAAAATTTATAATAAATTTATTAAAGGAAAATTTTAAGTATTTACAATCTAATTTCAAAGGGCAAATAAAACACACAGGATGAATTTTTCTTAAATTCTGACCCATACCCAATAATTTTACATTCTTTCAAAAAGACCCAAATTATTAACTTCACAAAATATACATTTCCATATTACCAAAAAAAAAAAACAGAGCAAAATTTTAACAAGAAAAATGAAAATATCTAATCATACTTTTCTCTCCAAGAGTAAACCAAAAAGGAAACCCAAGAAAGAGCCAATAAAATATCGCCAACCGTTTGCCTAATACAATCCCAAGCCAAATCCTCCACTCTGGTCTCGAACCAAAACCTCCACACGGCCATGAAAACGTGCAAGAAGGTGCAGCCGGCGGCGAAGAAGGACTGGAAATCGGTGTCTTCAACGAAGGAGACCATGAAGAGCAAGAAGCCGATGGTGAACAAGAGCAGGCCGGAGAACGAATCGGAGGTCCGGATCAGGAGTTGGTCGTGTGGGGTGGAGCCGAGGAGCTTGGTGGCAGTTTCGATCCCGTGCGTGAAGGTGTAGATTTCTTTCATACGGAACATCATGAAGGCGCCGCTTGATATGGCGATGGCCGAGTGGAGGAGACAGATCAGCATGAAGCACGACGACGGCGGTGATGACGAAGGCGATGGTGACGATGTTCTCGTTGCCATTTTCGTGGGTTTTTTTCCTGAATTCGACCGGATGGACGGTTGTAATTTTGTTAAGGATTTCTTAAAATAGGCATGGTTGTAGTGGAATAAGACACTGACTCTTCGAGTTTATTTCAGGAAGCAAAGACTAAACGAAGAAGAGGTAGAGAAAAAAGGATTTTCGCTAGTTTTATCGGTGATTTCTTTTAGGCTTAATTGTTGTTTTAGTCCCTATACTATATTAAAATTTTATATTTATCCTTTCTACTTTAATTTATGTAATTTGATATCTGTATTTTTATAATATTATTAGTAAACCTAAATTAATAACATATTTTTATATATTTCCTTAAATTAATAATATATTTAGCTGTTACCATTAAATTAATAACATATTTAAAAAAAAAACTTAAACATTCAGCTAACATGTAAATTTATAATTAGTAGAATATTATTTATATTTTCATGTAACCTTAACTCTGTGACCAATTTAGTTATATTTTTATGGACCTTAAACATTCAACTAACATTTTTATGAATACGGATATGCTAGTGATATTGTAAAAATAGAGAGATCAAATTCTACTAAATTAAAATTTAAATGATTAAAGTTTAAATTTTAAATATAATAGAGGGACTAAAACTGAATTAGACCATTTATTTTACTAATTTTGTGAAAGATTCTGCCGAGTTGGGTTTAAATGAAGATAAGGATCTGGTGGGACCCAATTTCTGGGACATTAAATAATCCTCTTGTCCTTTGCTACAACCACGTGCCGGAATCTAATTAGTGCCGACAGGTACGTTTCCGTATGACTGTGAAAATAAAATCCTAAAATTTCAACCAAAAAATTTTGATTCTAAATTTTATATTTTTTTTATTTTATTAAAATAAAATTAATAAATTCTTTTTCACCGTGGTATTAAAATATGAAGGTGAAATTTTTTGTTGAATAAAAGTTTTACTTTCGGTCTCAAAAATTGGGATTGAAAGTAAAATGTTATTAAGATTAATTAATTTGTGTATTAAGATTTTCTTTTGTTGATTGAAAAATTGGTCGATGATTTCATTTTAAAAAAATTGAAATTTTTACATTGGTTAAATAAAAAGTGAGTATTTCAAATTAATCCAAACAAAAAGAAACTCTAATTTTTTTGGAATGAAATGACCGATCAATTTTTTCAATCAAGAAAAGCAAACACATAATATCCAAATTGATTAATCTTAATAATCCTAAACTCTTGTTTTCTATTGCATTTTTTTCTCAAAAAAAAATTCTAAAAGTAAAAATTATCCAAAAAAATTTCACCCTAAAACTTCAATTACATGATGAAAAAAAAAAGAGAAAATTTGAGTGTTGTTGATTTTATTTTAATATGGTAAGATAAATACAAATCTAAGGTTTAAAACCATTTATTTTGATCTAATGGTTAAGATCATTTTAGTTCTTATGATTTTTATTTTAAAAATTCTCGCTATAATTGTCGCATATTAATTATATAGCTTTATCATGCAAAATATGCTAAAAAAATTAGGGTTTAGGATTTAAGCTTCTAATATTAATAGTTTTCTAATTAGCATAACCTTTCGGTTTACAATATATATATTTTTTCTTCTCTTCCAAAATCATTTCTTAAAAGTAATGTTATTGAAATCAGATCGAATTGGTGGATATATCGGTTTGGATAAAGGGTTTGAATTTGCTTTTGAGTAAATGATTTAGGGTCGATAAAAATAAAAAATTAAGATAAAAACTGACAGTTGAATCAATTTATATTTTTATATTTTAATTATTTAGTTAATTATCATTGAATCGAGGATCAAGCCAATTAAACTAAGAAGTGATAGTCTGATTGGTTTGACTAGACCTGTCCATGGGCCGGGCCGGGTCCAGAAAATTTTTTTGGCCCGCCTCCTAAGCCCGAGCCCGGCCCGGCCCAAAATATGGGCCTAAAATTTTGCCCAGGCCCGACCCGAGAAAAATATCATAAGCCCGAGCCCGGACCAGCCCATTTTTACAATAAACATTAAAAAAATATTTTAAAAATAAAAAATATATTTTAAAAGTATTTTAAAATTAAAAAATAAAAATAAAAAATATATATTTATTATATTCGGGCCGGGCACGGGCCAAAAAAGTGGTGCCCGAGGCCCGGCCCTTTTTAAATGGGTCTCGTTTTTTTGCCCAAGCCCATATTTCGGGCCTATATTTTTATCTGAACCCTCCCATATTTTAGGCGGGCCGGGCCGCCCGGCCCATGGACAGGTCTAGGTTTGACCATCGATCAGGTTTTTTAAACATTGGTTAAAATCTAAAAATCATAAAGTCATGTACTCATTATGATAGCTTAAATAATTGTAATATCACACTAGATAATTAAATATTTATTTCAATTAAAATTGAATTGGTTTATTAGATTCAGCTTGACTCAGTTTTTGTTTCATTCAACTCGAGTCATCAAAATTTCAAATCAAGTTCAGTTTGTCAAACTACAATTTAACTTAAGTAACTTGATTTTTTTTTTCACTCAATATAACTCAACTTGATTCGATAACTCGTTGTAGATAAACGGAGGGCAACCCCTCAACAAAGATCCAACTCTATACTAGTTATGAATTTTAGCAATAGAAATAGATTAAATTTTTAATAAAGAACCAATTTAACGTTTGATCTAACCTATGGTGATTATTTTACTCATTTTTAAATAAAATAAATAAAATATAATTTAACTCCTCCTAATACAAGGACTTCCATAATATTTTTACCATTTTTACGCTAAGACATTTGCCCTATTGTAACCTCCTTTATTGTTCGATTCAATAACTCTAACACCAATTAAGAAAAAAAGCTGCAAATCTAAAGATATAATTATCTCTTTCATATTTATGGATTTGACTTTCCAGATAAACAAATTTGAACGAAATTTGACTACTACGAAGGAGCTCGCGACCGTAGCATCATGAGATCAAGAGGGGAAGAATGTCACCCCATAACTCTCTCTATACAAGTAGGAAAGGTGCATTAATTGCATGCTGGGAAGGAAATGGAAAATCTTTGGATGCATAAACCAATGTGTATTGCACATCCAATTAAGCACTCGATCATATTAAAGACAAAAGAGTTTGCGCATGATAACACTCCCAACACACCAAATCAAGCTAGCTAAGTTGACAAATGCTTTCTTAAAGAATTTGGTAGGGATTTGAATTTTGGTTAAAAAGTCTCTAAAAACAGCCTCGAAAATTCCCTACCATTCGCAGACATATCATGGTCGTGTTCCGAAGTCCTTTCCAAAGCATATGTAGTTCATTATTTCTCACCTATTAATTATGAATACATATATTTAAATATTCATGTATTTGAATTTGGTTACGTCATATCGATGTTAATTTTTTTATTTAAATTCAGAGGTGAAGTCAGAAAACTTTTTTAAGAATCGACATTAAATTGTAATTTTTTACGATAGTAAAATATAATTTCATAATTTTAATAGTCTATATCTTTATAAATTCTAAAGGATTAAATCAACTTTTTTATTATTTTTAAGTTTTTAAAATACAAATTTATCTTTACTAATTTAAAATTTTAAACATTTTAAAGAACTTAAATGGAAAATTTTTCATTCAGGGGGGCCAAGGCCCTGCCACCCCCTAACTACGCCCCTGTTTGAATTCAATTATAATCAAAGAAAATAGATCTTTCGATACATATGTTTAACCCTCCTAACAGTGGTGAATTTAGGCGTTGGCAGGACCCAGCTTTCTTAAAATGAAAATTTTTCTATTTAGGTCTCTTTATAGTTTATAACAATTTAAATTAATAATAGTAAAATTGTTCTCTGGCCTCCCAAAAATCATAAAAATTCGATTTAATTATTTAAAAATTATAAAGATATAAACTATTAAAATAGTAAAATTATATTTTTACTATAGTAAAAATATATAATTTAATTTCGACCCCACAAACAAATTTTGGCTTAATCCCTACCTCTTAATAAGGATCTCTAGGTAAAGACTAGAAAGCTAGAAAAGTACCCAAAAAAAAAAGTGTCAAAAGAAACTTCAAAGATGGCTAAAGAAAATTAATCTGTTTTGCTTAGCCGAATAGAAGAGGAATTTTACTTTTATTTCAAGCGTGGATTTAGCAATTTAAACATGTTAGGACTTCGGGGGAAGGGTACTATTAGACCTGTCCATGGGTCGGGGCGGCCCGGCCTGATTGCCCGCTCAAAATATGGGAGAGTTCGGGTAAAAATATAGGCCCAAAATATGGACTTTGGCAAAAAAACGAGGCCCGTTCAAAAAACGGGCCGGGCCTCGAGCATCACTTTTTTGGCCTAAGCCCGGCCCAGCCCGAATATAATAAATATATATTTTTATTTTTTATTTTTAAAATACTTTTAAAATAATTTTTTTATTTTTTATTTTTAAAATAATTTTTAATGTTTATTTTAAAAATAGGCCAAGTCGTGCCGGGCTCGGGCTTATGATATTTTTCCCGAGCCGGGCCTGGGCAAAATTTTAGGCCCATATTTCGGGCCGGGTTGGGCCCGGGCCTAGGAGGCGGGCCGAAAAATTTTTTGGGCCCGGCCCATGGACAGGTCTAGGTACTATTTTACCGTCATATTTGGTCAACAATTTATGTAGATAATCTATGTTTAATTTTGAATAAATTAAAATATAATATTACTATTATTTTACGTTAAAAATATATTAATAAATATTTTATTTTGAATTAATATAATAAAATATAGTATAAATTTAAAAAATTATACTATATGATAAACATAATTATATTAATAAAGAGTTAATATTTGATACATTGATAATGAATTTTGCTCCTATGGGGCATCTGTCAACCCCTTTATCTTGCTTGTGGGGTTTAAAAATTCTACTGGTAGAGTGGCAGTGAATAAAATATTATTTTTTAACGAATTTAGTTGTTAATATATGAATATATGATTAGTATTTGATTAGTGGTAGTGTACTTTTTTTATTCCATAATTAGTTTTAAATTTTTTTCATGTATTTCTTTTTTTAATATTTTACTATACCCGTATAAGACACTTGTCAAGCCCTTAACATTGCTATTGATTTTAGCGTAAAAATATTATGAGAGCTTTTGTACTAAGAGTTAGATTTATTTTGCTTTCTTTAATTAATAGAATGGGCAAATTAGTCCATATTCATTAGATCAATGAGTAAACTTGTCATTCTGTTAAAAATTCAATCCATTTTTACTGTAAAAAAATCTATCCTTGCACATCAATATGAGATACACGTGGCACATCACGTGTAAGTGTTTAGTTATTCCATTAACCACATCAATTTTCAACAATAGAAATAAATGAAATTTTTAACAAAAATTATCAATTTACTCTTTGATCTAATGTGAAAGAATTAATTTATCGATTTTTTAAGTAAAAAATAAGGAGATAAAAAGCAATTTAGCTTTTAATATAATTACCTTCACCATATTTTTTATCCAACTTCAACTACATCTTTTTCATGAATTTCGGAAAAATACATTGAGATTTATGAAATTATTAAAAATAAATATATTTTAATAAAAGGTTACAAGTGAATTAAAAATTAGTAATTCATATGGGGCAATTATAAACTTAAAAGATTTATATTTAAAAAATATTTTATGAAATAAAAATAAATTTATTAATTATATATATTTAATATTATCTTTATCAATGTCGTCCTTGACTTTTCAACTTCAAAGCTAGGTATCTTTTCATAATTAAGATATGTAATTCACATCTCAATTTCATATACTGTTTGCTATGCATTGCAAGTTATTAATTTAAGCCCCCAAAATGTGAAAATTTAAATGTTTAAATATGTCTCAATCCCTATAATTTTTGAACTTTTAAAATTTAGTCCCTCTACTTTTATTTTGAAGAATTTAATATTTCTACTTGTTTGATTTGAAAATTAAAATCCACCTAATGGTATCGCCAATAGGTTTCATTAAATTTAAATATATAATATTTTGTTATTTAAAGTTTTGATTTAAAAATTAAAAATTAAAATTTAAAATCCAACTCATAACACATATTCGAATTTAACAGGAGTGAATTAATAGTATTATCAATTGAATTTTAAATTTTTTTGGAATAATCTCATTATAGATTCTCATAATTTTTTTTTGACATAAATAGGAGGATAATACTCGAACTTACATCCTCCTGCATTGGTAACAATGCTCATGCCAATCCAGTAAGATTCAAAAAATCAGATTAAAGTGTTGTTTGATATGAAAAGTTAAGTGTTGAAAATTAGACCAAAGTTAACTACGGCAATTTATTTTCCAGCTTGACGTTTTCAAGAAGATCACGTTGTCAGCTTCCATAAGAATGTCAAACAAATTTGTATAATATCTACATGCAATCAATCTAAAAATTTCCAATATTCAAACCCTAAATCCTAGCTTTGCAATATCTTAATCATTTGAGGGGCAAAACCATAAAAAAAAAAGAAAAAAAAGACCATGGACTTTTAAAAACCTCAAATAGTACTACGAACTTATCAAACTTGAATTCTCCCGTGAACAAAGTAGCTCTCCAGGTTCTTTTTTGTGTTTGCAGCCTGCTGCAGGCTGCAGCAATGGAGAAGAAACACCCAAAGCTTGTCTTGTTTGTTCTTATGTTCTTTATAATCACCATATATCAACCTATTTCATCACTTGATTTCGTCTTCAATGGCTTCAACAACTCAACTGATGTTTTACTCTACGGCATAGCCGACATAGATTCTTCCAACATCCTTACACTCACGAACGAAACTGATTTCGTTGTCGGTCGAGGTCTTTACAGCTCAAAAATCCCAACAAAATCCCCTAATTCATCTCACGTTCTTCCTTTTTCAACCTCTTTTATCTTCTCCATGACTCCTTCGAGTAACAAAGAAACCCTACCTGGACATGGGATTGTCTTCATTTTTACACCAAGTCCAGGCATCGATGGGACAACCTCGTCACAACATCTTGGTCTTTTCAACCTTACTAACGATGGAGACAGTGATAACCATGTCTTTGGTGTTGAGTTCGATGTGTTTTTAAACCAAGAATTTGAAGACATGGATGATAACCATGTCGGAATCGATGTTAATTCACTTAAATCAACAAGCTCCCACACGGCAGGTTACTGGCCCGACAATGGAGATCAGGGTTTTGAGGAACTTAAGCTTAACAGTGGTGAGAATATCAGGTTTGGATTGAATATGCTGATTCGGTTGTTAATGTAACTGTGGCACCTATAGGAACCAAAAGGCCTAAACGTCCATTATTGAATGTTTCTTTGGATTTATCTGATGTTTTTGAAGATGAAATGTATGTTGGATTTACTTCATCAACTGGTAGATTGGTTCAAAGTCATAGGATTTTAGCTTGGAGTTTCAGTAACTCGAATTTTCGATTAAGTGAAAGGTTGATCACTACTAGTTTACCTTCATTTATTATCCCCAAAACACCATTTTATAAGCACAGATCGTTTATTGTTGGTGTCACAATGGGGAGCTTCCTTGTTCTTGTTTTGATTGCCCTGTTTTCTCTGTTTTTGGTTAAGAAGAAAGCAAGGGAAAGAGCGGCAACGGAAGATTGGGAATTCGAGTATTGGCCGCATAAGATGACATACAGAGAGATCGATGCAGCTACCGATGGTTTCTCCGATGAAAACGTGATTGGTTTCGGGGGAAACGGAAAGGTTCACAAGGGTGTTTTACAAGGAGGAACAGAGATAGCTGTGAAACGAATTTCGCACGAAAATGATGGCATGAGAGAGTTTTTGGCCGAGGTGTCGAGTCTCGGTCGGTTAAAGCACCGGAGTTTGGTCAGTTTAAAAGGTTGGTGTAAGAAAGAAAAAGGTACATTCATGTTGGTTTATGATTATATGGAAAATGGGAGCTTAGACAAGAGGATATACTATGATTTTGATGAGCCCAAAATGTTGAATTATAATGATAGAATTAGAATCATAAAAGATGTTGCTTCAGCAATATTGTATTTGCATGAAGGATGGGAAGCTAAGGTCTTACATAGGGATATTAAAGCAAGCAATGTATTGCTTGATAAGTACATGAATGGAAGGTTAGGTGATTTTGGGTTAGCCCGAATGCACGGGCATGGTCAAGCAGCTAGTACAACACGTGTGGTTGGAACCGTGGGTTACTTGGCACCCGAAGTGTTTAGATGCCAATGAGCATCGACACGAACCGATGTGTTCAGTTTTGGGATCTTAATCTTAGAGGTCATGTGTGGGAGGAGACCTGTAGAAGAAGGGAAGCCGGGTTTGGTGAATTGGGTATGGGAATTGATGATGCAAAACCAATTACTCGCCGCGGTCGATCCACGGTTAAGAACCAATGATGAAGAGGTGGAGAAGGTGCTGCATTTAGGCTTGTTGTGCTCATATCCTGACCCAAATTCAAGACCAACAATGAGACAAGTAGTTAAAGTGTTGGAGGGGAAGAATGAGCCTTGTGAAGCAGAAACGGAGGATATGGAAGCATACTTGTTGCACAAGGTGAAGACTAGAGATATGTGGATTAATTACTCTCGGAATTTTGGGTATGCGTTACACCCCACCATCGATAATATTCGACGGCCACATTCGTCTTTTATGTCACTGCCTTGGACCAACAGCATTGTGGAAGGTAGATAAATTTTTAATCATTTGTTGGTTCTAATGTATTTGAAGCACAAGCATGCCTTGGAAGGACTCTGCAAAGATGAATCATTAGGTGGGGGATTGGGGATGGGCTTTTTCTTTTGTGATATTTAGGCCTGTCATTGTATCCGTGTATGTTAAAAGTTTTGAACACACATTATTGTGATGATTAAAAGATGAGTTTATTTTTTTGGGTTATGAATGTCATCCATGAAATTGGTGATTGTATGCTGTTTGTCTTAGTAAATATCGACTATGCCTAGAAACTACAGACCATGGTCACCATTTTGGTATTTCTTTTGAAAATAATCTATAGTTAGATGTAATATTTTTAATGAATTAAAATATCCAATAAGCACCAGTGGTCTAGTGGTAGAATAGTACCCTGCCACGGTACAGACCCGGGTTCGATTCCCGGCTGGTGCATTTCATGTTTTTTTTAGTCTGGTTAAATTCTGCTATTAGTCCCTTCACTTTGCAAAAGTTGCAGATTTTTTCTCTATCCTTTAATTTGATCATTTTAGCCCCTATACTTTTTGAATTTTAGTCCCTGTATTTTTCGAATTTTAGTCATGACCCAAACAATATCAGTTAAATTCGTTTGGTTAAATTCAATTACTAGTCATCATGTACTGTGTGTATAATTGTAGATTTAGCTCATATTCTTCAATTGAATCATTTTAAGTCTCTATACTTTTCAAAATTTGTAATTTTAATCCTGACTCAAAACACAATCGTTAATTCATTAACGAGACTTTTAGCAATATGTGGAAATAACAAGTTGATATGGAATTACACATATGATAATATGTTTGCTGCATCAGATTTTAGAAATGGCAGAACTTAACTGAATGAATTTAACAATTATTTGTTTCGTGAGGACTAAAATTTTAAAATTTGAAAAGTAGAGGAACTAAAAATGACCAAATTAAAGTACAAGGATGAAATCCACAGCTTCCATAAAGTACAGGAACTAATAGCAGAATTTAACCTTTTAGTTTTCTGCGGTTTACTGTTATAGGCACAAGCACTGAAGCAGCATTGTTCTTCATGGTGGCTGATCTTTTGGTGGGTGTTCTCTTGGCTATCCCATAATGTATTGAGTTCTTTTAATGACACCAATCTTTAGGGTTTAGGATGGGTGAACTCATGATTAAAGCTTGTAGCTCTGCTAAACCAGCAGGTGCACTGTTGCATCCTGTATTTTTGATCAGTTGCAGCAGAAACTAAAAGCAATGGCTCCACATTAACCCCATTGTTTGCCAAATACACAAAGCTAACTACAGTAGGGGAAAAGTCCACTAGAAAGATATTTAGAAGTTTTGCCAAATACCTTCTAAAAATCCTTTTAATTTATGCCTGCCATTGAATGTTATAATGCTACTGCCAGATATAGTAGCCTCAGATCTCAGTTCAGTTTTCATTGCTCTTCAGGCAGTGAACTTATATTTTTCTTGTGAGGTTGACATGAACTCTCTATGCAAAAGATATTTAATGTTTTTGTCATTTTATAAAATGAGCCTTCCTTAGTTCAGTTGCTAGAGCGGAGGACTGTAGTGGGGTTTCCCTGATTGTGTAATCCTTAGGTCACTGGTTCAAATCCGGTAGGTCGAATTTTCATTTCTTAAGAAATTTAATTTTATTTTTTTTTAGCTAATTTCGTTCAATTATATATATACTTAAGGGTAAGGGTAATTATACTAAGTTCACTAAATTATTAGTAAGCTTATGTTTTAGTCATTTGACTTTAAAAAGTTACAAAATGATCACTGAATCGTTTGAAAGTTTTCATTTAAGTCACTGGGTTGTTAAAATCGTTGTTGCAGGGCCTTCTCTATTTGCACCACTTACACCAATCAAAAGTTTTCATTCCTCTTTTCTTGTACAGTTTAGTTTTCTTTTTCATAAAATAACTTTGAAAGTGATGAATCTATGAACCAAAATCCAAACAACTTTCTTCTCAGACATTGATTGTTAGATCAACTTGGATCTAAGGTATGTTTCTATTTGTCGATGGGTATTGATCTACCATATCGATCATCAAATTATCGCTTGGAGCTCACTAACAAAATTTAAAAAAAAAATTCAATAACCAGTAACTTAAATTAAAACTTCTGAACATTTCAATGATTTTACATTTTTTTTTAAATTAAGTCACCGCTTACTAACTTTGAATTTAATTTACTTGTATAAATTAAAAGGCAATGGACCAATTCTTTTCAATTTATTTGTATTTTTATTATTGAATATTTGTTTAGTGATCCAATGAAGAAAGTGAAAACTATAAGCAAAACCCACATGGGCATTAACAGCTATTCATGTCCACCCATTTGTCTAACTATATACAGCAACTTGGCTGGCACTTTGGGCGCCCTCCATTTTATTATAAACCAAAAAGAATATGTCTAGCTTGTAATAAAAGTATGGAAGAAACATTTGCAGCAGCAATTTGTTGCTGTCATAATCTTAATTGAGCACTTCATAACTAAGAGGGACCAAAAGCGTTGTTATACCCTTTTAGCTTAGGACTGAAGCTAGGTGTTCATGGGCCGAGCCAAGAAGGATTCGGATCAAGACTGTGCATGATATTATCATACTTTATGCTTGCTTGATCCCAGCCTGGTCTAAAATATGAGCCTAAAATTTTACCAAATCTAGTTCATATTTGTAAATGATTAACTCAAATCCATTTTAGACCTGCCCATGTTATTTTTTAAAAAATTTAAAATTTATATTTATATTATCTTAATTTAATATTTAATAATTTTATATATTTTTATTTGTTGAAATTTTATATGTAGCCACCTTAACAATTTTTAATGTTTACATTATAGTAGTAATACTATACACTACTATAGATTTAATTTTTATGTGTTATAAATCACATAATATATAAAAATAACATAATGCAAAACATTATTAACTTAAAAACTAATTGGGTTGGGCCGAGCTCGAGCTTTGAATGTTCAAGCTCAACCTACATTTTTAAATAGGCCTAATTTTTTGCCCAAGCCTATTTTTTGGCTTAACTTTAAAAAACACGATAAGATTTCATGCCATCATTATCTCTTTCGAATAGGAGAATGACGTGGAATCACAGTTTGATTCAATCATTTCTCTAAAAAAATGGCGAATGTTTAATTTCTTTCTCTTCATCAAAAACTTATAACACTATATTTCTGTTTTCATTTATTGGGTTTGAATCAGGAAATGAGTGTGAATGTGAATGAACCCTCGCAGAGTTGAAAGCTTTCTCAAAGCAGATCAAGAATGCTTTGAGTTTCTTGAAACGGTAAGTCTGGTGTATGATGTATTCCTCCATCGACGATTACCACAAGGCAATGGAACTTTGCTAAGGCTGTGAGCCTAGCTCTAGCTTAGCTTTGAAATCCAAACCCAATCACCGCCACTTTCATCTCTTTACAAATTAAAACCTTTGGATTTGTTTCAATATGCAATAGCTAAAGCTATTAATGAATATACTAATACTGCTGAAGTAGAAATAAAAGAGATTAATAATAAAATTATTGAACTCTTTGAACCAAACAGGTTCACTACTGAAATTCAGCCAAAATTATTAGATTTAAGAGATCTGTCAATTCCAAGAGATTGGATGATGGAAAAAATTAATAATTCTAGTACTTCTAAACCAGTTAGTACTATAGAATATATGTCATCAGGAAATAAATTGTATTTTAAAAATAATTGTATAACAAATACAAATGAAAATTTAGTTTTACCCTCTAATTATCAACCAGATGAAGAAGAGGATAATATTAGTACAAATAGTACACCAATAGGAATTAAAACTGTTCAAATTCCTATATTTCCTACTGATCCTAGTAATAATTCTAGAAAAACTAGAATGGAAGAAATTCAAACTTCAACAATTGATAAAAAGTCAAAAGTTGGAATAAATATCAAAATCACATTTCAATTTAAAAAATATAAAAAAATATTCTTTAAATGTTTTTATTGATACTGGAGCTACAATTTGTAGTTGCAGAAGAAATGCAATTCCTGTAGAAAAATGGGAATTAATGAAAAAACCTATAAAAATAATAGGAATAGACGGTAGTAAAACTATTATACATTATAAAGTTAAAAATTTACCAATCTACATAAACAATGTTAGATTTGTGATTCCTAAAATTGTATGTTTTCCTAACATGAAAGGAGATATATTATTAGGAAATAATTTTATATGTAAATATTTACCTTTTACTATAGATAAAAATTCTATTTGATTATAGTAAAAGATGATTTTATAGAAATTCCAATTGAAGAAAATAATAAAATTGTGTGTAATAAAAAATTTACACCTATTAAAATTAATTAGTAGTTTATTACTAATATTTGCTGATTTTTTGAGCAGGCCTCATGGATAGAGGTAAACAGCCTCTAAAAGAAATAGTAGGTGAATGGACCGTTCACAAAAAGCCCAACAAAGGGAAAGCAGAATCAAAATCCAAAAAAGGATTTGTACCTGCACAAATACCATTTTATCCTAACCAAGGATATTATGTGTCCTATCCAATGGTAAACCAACCACTTGGATCAAATGTTTTAAATTACCCGATGGTAAACCAACCAATGGAAAATACTTTTTCATTGACCCCAAATACGGTAAGTCAATTACAATGGTCCCAAAATCCGAATTCAGTGTCACAAACAAGTTATGCTGAAGTCATTAAGGGAGTTGAGAATTTGTTGAACCAACAACAAATTCAAGAATTAAAAGATCTTTCAAAAATTAAAGATTTTTATAATACTGGTTTATCACCAGAAAATTATGATTTTATAAATGAGATATGGAGAACCCATATTTCAAATCAAAGAGCCAATTTCCGAAGAGCTCTTACCAAATTTTCATTATTCTTAGTTGAAAAAACAACTAAAGAAAATAAAGCTAAAGATTTACTATTAAAATCTATTTTATATAGAGAATGGGATGAATTCCAGTTAGAATTCATGGATATAAGGGAGATAAACAATCTTCTTGATATTATTCAATATTTTATTCATAAAGGGAAAAACAATTCTATTATGAATAAAGTATTTAGAATATGCATGTATAATAAAGCTAGGAAATTATTTCCGGTAGAAATATTCACAAAAATAAATGAAGTAATTTGCAGACAGCAAATTCAATTTTAAAAAGCTTTTTCAGAATATTTTCTACAGGCATATGTTTTTAACGATTATTTAGATAATGAATTTCCTACTTTAAAATACAGACTTGATCATGAACCATTTCATACCAATCACGGGGGGAAGAAGGGTTGAGAGGATGAGCGGAAGGGAATATAGACTCTTTATTAACAAAAGGAAAAGGTTACAAAAGAGAAGACTATTCTAAAAGAAAGTTTATGCGGAATTTACAAGATCGTATTCTAAAAGAAAGATAATGCGGAATGCGGATTTTACAAGATCGTATTCTAAAAGAAAGATAATGCGGAATTTACAAGATCCTATACAATTGAGCTTTCCTCCCTATTTATAGAGGAATTCTAAAAATTCTATATAATTGTATTTTGAATCCCGAACAGTGTTTCTGATAAGGATTCAGTTTCCAAATGGATGTGACTGCTTCCACGTCTCATTTGTCTTCTTGTATATTTAATTGCATGGACCTGGTTGTTTCCACGTTGCATGCTTCAATTAATGGCTGCTTCCATCACTTGCTTGTGTTATGGTAGCTTCCGTCATTGCTTACATCATCATTGGTTTGATGATAGCTTTTCCTGATGTATGACTTTTTATCTTCATCTGGATGTCTTTATCAAGCATTAATGGTTGTTTCCATCTTGCTTGCATTATCAATTCATCTTGATGTGATTTATCATTAATGGTTGCTTCCATCTTAATTCATCCCTCAAGGTGATGAATGGTAGATATATCTTGATGACAATTTTTCCACGTACTTCTGATTTGTTGTAGAATGTTAGATGGAAAATCTTCTATATTCATGTCTGCTATCTTTTTTAGCAGATTGATGCCTTCATCATTTTCTTCAATAAGATATGAATGATATGCTAATATTCTTCTTCCATCAGTTCTGAATTGATAATTTCTTTCTTGAAGAAGATATTTAGCTTTAGTCATTAAATCAACACCAGCTTGAATTTTCTTCCATCAGTTCCTACTTTGCCTGTTATCTTTTCTCATAAAAAGGGCTAAGATTCACACCATGTAGTCGGCTCGTTTAGTAGAAAGACTATTCAATAGAGCTGATCAATTTAATACTTCACTTGTGCTTGCAGAGTACCATTAGTTAATTTATGTGTATATTAAATTCGAGTTTGAATAGATAATTCCACCATTGAGTGGAAAATTGTTTTGTGGTGGCATTAAATTTAATGGAACATTTGAGCATATCGTGTGGCTAAAAATAGCCTAATGTTGATCCTTCTGGTAATTTCTCCTCTTCTTCAAGCTAGTTTACATTTCAAAAAAGATACGGATAATATTGCTTTGCGTGTACATGTTGTTGAGATCGGCACGGCACGTGCACGAAAAACATACAAAACGCTCAACATGTTTTCTTTGTTTTCTTGTTTCTTCTTCAAATGTCACTACTCACATGTTATGGTCCAAAATCGAAGTTTCCATTGAATATTTGGTATCCCATTCCTTCACATAATATGATTATGAAAAAATATATATAATATAAAAACATGGCATGCACTAAAAAAATTCGAATTTTAATTTTGAATAATTATAACGTTTATAAAAATAATATAAACTAGTTGTATAATATTAATCCTTAATAAATTAATATATAATATGATTAAATATAAAATTATTATAAGCTATTAAAATAGTAACTAAACAAAAGATATATTAAATAAACGTATCTACAACGTTTTCATTTAAGCTTTCTCATATTTTTCTATTTTTTTTTTCAAAAAATTATGATATTTTTAATTTAATATTTTTTATTAACACTTTTAAACTTAGAAACATAAAATAGTTTTTAATATTTACATTAAAATTTTAATATAAGTTGATTAAGTCTTAATTTGATTGACATAAATATTATTATCAATATAGAAGAACATGAGTTTAAGTATGTTGAAACGCATTATAACATTGTCGGATTGTGTTGAAATGGTGGCAAAGAACATTTGCATATTTTTTGCTAACACACGAAACGATGTTTGAGGTTTTCAATTTGACACTTGTAAATTAACGCTTTATAGCCCATTTTTTATTGTTTTACTTTTTAAAGTTTTTTAATATATTCATGTAAATTGATTGATCGGGTTCAAATCAAATTTATGTATGATGTTAGCGTAACTTAAGCTTATTTAAATTTAGTTCGATTTAAAATATAAAATTCAAAATTTATCAAAGTTTACTTATATTTATAAATAATTAATCTAAAATATTTTTATTTTTTAAAATTATTATATTTTTAATTTTTTATTACCTTAGATATATAATATAATATTTGAAAATGAGTCAAGACTAGTCAATTGTTAATTTTACAACTTAAACAATTTAAATCAGTTTATAATTCACATCTCCCCGTATTATTTATTTAAATTAAAATATTTTACTTGAAATTATTTTAGGGTTTCAACTTTGAAGATTGGAATTTAAACTCAACCAAAATTTTAAATTGATTTAATTATTTTTACCCAAGTTTAGTAAGCTTGAATGAGTAATCATCTTTTAAACTAGTATATTAAAATACCATAAAATACACCAAATATTGCTAAACCCGAATCTTTTCATTTCTCATCTATCATCGTTAACGCTTCAAAGTTTATTTTTTTTAGGTCGATTATATGAACCAATGTGACTAGATTACAGGGTATGTTAACAAAAAAATAGATATATAATCCCAAAATAGTAATATTTTAATTTTATTTTTTTTAAAATAAATAAAAATTATATTTTTACCTTCACAAATTTATAATTTAATTTTTAAACCCTAAAAGGATTTGTATGCTTCCAACAAGAAAAAGGGGAAACAACATTAATAGAAAATACTAGTTTTTATGTTTGTTATGCTTTAGTAGGAAGTTGCAATTAACGCTAATGTCTAATCATTTTTATTGCCGCGTGGAAAAGAAAAATGACAATGTTGCATGTCCATCAAAGTTTTTAAGGCTCATGTATGAATTCTCTCGAATATACGTACGCTTAAGTATTCATCGTGATGTTTCCACGGACTTGACATTGTGACGACGACAAAACTTTACCATAAATTAAGGCAGGATCATGGTTGAAATTTGAAAATATAAGAGAAGGTAGATTCGAGTACACTAAAGTGTATTATTCTTTTATTACGATAAGATTTTACCAGTCATTATGAAACATTATGGTATTGGTATTATTACCAGTATAAGAAAACATAAGTTTGAGTGCGTTGAAGCACATTATCTTCCGGTTTCCGGTTTAAGAGTTGGAGAGAAGTTATGGATAGTTCTAGATATTGTATAAAAAATAATAGATATGATAAGAACTAACAATGATATTAATATTTAAAAAAAATCTAAAAAAAATATTTCACTTTTTAAATGTAGTAATTTTTAAATATATATATTTAAATGCAATCTGACTCCTAATACAAAGACACTCATATCACTTTTACCGTAAACACATCAATATATACATATATATATATATATCCTATCTTGAGACACTATTAGTGTAGAGAAGTTGATAGATTTTTGACATGAATGGTAGTTAGTCATGAATTTTAAAATCGAATACTTTTTATGTAAATTTTATTATTCGTAAATTTAATCGAAATTTATTTTAATTTATAATTTTTTAATTCTTGGTGAAATCATAAATGATAATTTAATAAATAAATAAAAACAAAGGAGTTTCTCCATCAACAAGTCCAAACGGTGCTGGTGTGGTCCAAACAGGCGTCTCATTCGATTTCTGTGGATGGTGGCTAATGATCTTTGATCATGATCATGATCATGATTATCACGCCAACTACAAAAAAAAAATGATGATCATCATTATCACGTTAAACTACTTAAAAAATAGTGAATTCCTTGCAAACAATTATATATACCCTCATTTTTATCGAAAGCTAACTTCGCGATATTATTTATTTTTAGGTTCTCTTTCCTAGAAATATATAAAAATTTCTATTGCACCATTCTCACAAAACCGTGTTGAATACGTGTGACAAGTGCTCAATAAGAAGGCATTGAAAACATCTTTTTAATAGACTGAATAACCTCTAAACTATTTGATCAAATTGACACATTCTCTCATCTCCTGTCTTATTATATAATTATTTCATTTAATGATAAACTCGACCAGAAAAAAAAACAAGATAAGATTGATTAACTCAAATCAAGTTAATTAAATCTAATAAAACGTGTTTATCCAAAAAAAAAAAGAATGAAAAGAAATTTTCAACTTCCATTTTTGATGTGTTGGGGGAAGATCTTACGTTTTAAGTGTCTAAATTAATCATAAAATATTGCAAAGTAATGAAGTTGAGGTTAATTAAATCAAATAATTAAGAACTGGATTAGATTGAAGGGACGCTAACATAATCAAGTTGTTGTTGATGTTAAAACTAAATAAATCTTTTTATATTATTAAAAGGGTACGTGGACTACTAATATTTTTTTTAATGGTCAATTTTTTATATTTTTTAAAAAGGTAAATTATACTCATCTCACTAAATTTTTAGTAAGTTTATGTTTTGGTTACTTTACACAATAGTCACTGAGCGACTCGAAAGTTTTTATTCAAATTACTCGATTGTTAAAATTATTGTTGTATGGCCCTTGTTGTTAGCACCGTTTGCATCACTCGAAAGCTCTCATTTCCCTTCTTTTCTACAGTTCAGTTTTTTTATGAAACATTTTTTAACGTCATAAATCTACAAACCAAAATTCAAACAATTTTCTTCTCTATTTTACAACACAGACCGTTAGATCGACTTGGATCGAAGGTATACTCCTCTACCTGTTGATGGGCACTGATCGTCGAATTGTTGCTTGAAGCTCGCTAACCGGATTTAAAAAAAAAAACCTTAATAGTCTGATGATTTAAATAACAACTTTTGAATAGTTCAATGACTTAAATGAAAACATTTAAATAGTTCAATGACTATTTTGTAATGACAATGTAAGCTATCTAATAATTTTATACATAAACCATTAATTTCATTCAATTAAAAAATTACATATTTAAGAGTACTTGTAATAATAAAATTGTGGATTAAATTAATATTCAATCTAGATAAATTTAATATTTTGATTTTCTTTATTTTTAAATGGATATTTATCTATCCATATATATAGTAGCACTAAGTTTTGTTTCCCTAGTGTTACCAAAAAGAATAATTTTGTTTCCTCAGCAATAGGTGGCAGGTGCACTGACATTTTTTCTAAATAAAAAATAATAGGTAATTAATTGTTGGGCAAAATTAGTATCTATAATTTTTCATATTTTATATTATATTGTTGTCTTTAATATATTTTTATCCCTAAGTTTAATTATTGAGTTGAGCTCGAGCTCATGTATAAAATTTAGTAAATAAACTTAATTGAGCTCGAGTAACTCGGTTATATCTTGAGCCGAGTTCGAAGTTAAAAATAGATGTTTGATCGAGTTTGAACCGAGCATTGAGCTCCGAATTTTGAGTCAAGCTCAACTCAACTAGATAACAGCCCTAGTTGTAAGAATATGATTCACCGATGAATTGAATGAAAATTTAGTGGCCTAACGAGTATAATAAAATCGATAATAGGATTGTTAAATTCATTACGTATATTAATTAAAATATCAATATCACGTTATGTGCAAATTGAAGTTTTAATTATTGTTTTCTAATTTGAATTTGGAATTTCAGTTTTAACTCAAACAATAGTCATTACCTCTATTAACTAAAATATGGTGGTTTGTTATAAATAATATGTAGAAATAGCAAGCTAATGTTACATTATAAATGTGAAATTATGTTTGTAGTACGATTGATTTATCGAATTTAAGGGCTATTGTTTGGATTAATGGTAAATTTTCAAAATTTCTGTAAGTACGGGTACTTGTTATACTTATATCTCACGTGTCAACACCCTTAACTGCATGACCTAAAAGATTATCTTGCGAGCAAAAGATACTGAAGAGTCCAATACCTCATTAGCCCAGACCTTGCAAGCCCTAAACTACACGACCCCGTACCATCAAGACCACAAATTGACACGGACAAAATATCTGCTAACCACACGTCACATATATGGATTATACCCACAACGACAAAACATTGACTAAATTTTAAGAAATCTGAAATCAATACGAAGATAACACATGACTCTTCAAAACATACAAATGTTAAACTCAAAATGAGTATTACGATTTAAAGTATAAAAACTAAATCGAGATTTTAACGGGCGATTAAAAGGAAAAATTTAAGATGATTGACCCACGTGAACCATTGCTCTTTAGGTCATAGTTCAGATTCCTTTTTCCACAACAACAATAGCAGATTTGAATTATTGGCTTAAAATATGAAATAATTCCACACAATGTCGACATAAAGTGACTATACATAATTATTATTTATTATTAAATAATTAAAAAAATAAACACTTTAATTACATATTAACTCTTTTAAATGTAATTAAATAATTAAAAGTGAAACAATGTTAAAATAGTAGCCTTCCCAATTATTGCAAAGCAATCGAAAAGGACAAAACAATCTTGTCTTAGATGTCCAATGAATAAATAAAACAAAGCCAAACTATTGGCAAGACGCCGCGTTTTTGCTATACGATAATTTCTCTTTTTTTTTAAAAAATTAAATCTTAAAAAATAATAATAATTGAAACAATACCAAAAATAATAATTGCTTTTTGGAAAGCAAACAGAAAATTTGAGAAAAAGGGGGCCACTCTGTTTTCGGATAAACCTTAACATCTAACGCCCTTGATTTTGCCACGTGTGATCTTAATCAAACACTCAATCAGATCACATCACTCTTTCATCTTCCAGCTTGTTTGTGGCCCCCACTATTTCGGATCGGGATAGGGATCAAATATAATATTCTGAGTAATTAGCTGTGGCAATCTGGGTCATGTTTTTTTTTTTGTGAAATTCTGAATTCATCTCTCTATTATTCTTAAATTTACGATCTAGTCCATAATTTTTTTCCTGTTGGAGGGAAAGGGAAATGGAGTTGTTGACATATTTATATTTTAATGTCATCCTATTAATATTTTAAAAAGAGTTAAATTATTAAAATATTAATTTCTTTTAGCAATATTGATTCGATAACTCGCATGATAGTCCACGTGTATTTCATATTGATATGATACTATTTATCATACATATTGCGTTGACTAATAATTTGTAAAATATTAATAGTTAAATTCGACTCTTTTAAAAAAGTTGATGATAAAATTTATCTAAAAAATAAGAGTCAAATTAACTAAATATTAACGTTAAGAGCTTAATTTGTCATTATGCCTTAAAATTATTAATTATTTATATTTAAAAAGTAAAAAAAAATTATGAGGGCTAAGTCACGAATTATAGAAAATAAATTGGTGTACTTGTGGTGTCCGACTTGTTATTTTGGTCAAATTTATTATGGGTCCTTATGCTATACTTTTATAATATCATTAATTAGTCCAAACATCATAATGTAAAGTTAAATTTGACTTTTTTTTCAAAAGCACTAGCCGTTTTTGACTATTTCAAATTTCATGATTATATTATTTTAGGCTTGCATAATTTTAATTCAATATTAGTTATTCTAATTTAAATGATTAAGAATAAAAATTATAAAATTCATTTTAAAACAGAAAACTATTTTTACCAAAAAAAAATGATTTACACGTTGATAATTAAATAATTTCAATCCATTGTAGATTAAGAGGTTGACTCAACGATAGTTAAACACCGAATACGCGGAATCAGTCAATTGAGATAAAAGTTTACCATTTAAAAAAAAATTGGTCTAATTTTTAAAATTGTCCCTCAATTTTATAAAATTAACAAATTAATCTCTTTGTTTTAATTTACCATACTTTAAAAAAAATAGAACAACTGTTTTTTTGCTAATTTATTACATATAAATTGTTGACCTTTTGATTTCACTCTATTGTTTATTCTTAGGTTAGTGGTTTAACAATATTTCTGGATTGAACTAATTTTTCAACTTTCGTAATTGGGGTATAAAGATCAAATTATCGCAAATTAAGGGGTAATTTAAAGAGGCTTGGTCCTCAAAAATGAAAATCATGCAATTCAGTCTCTTTATCAATAATGAAAATTTAAGTTAATATGTGATAAGATTACGCTTTGACCTCCTAAAAATGAAAATAAATTTATTTAGTTGCTTCAAAAATGATGAAATCAAAAATTAATAAATGATAAAATTATATTTTGATTGCTTAAAAATTTATAATTCGATTTCGATCCGTACTAAAAAGTTTTCTGAATTCACCCCTACAGCAAATTAAAATAGAGGATTAAGTTATCAGTTTTTTAAAAAGTAGAGGGATGAAATTACAAATCATACGAAACTCTCTTCTTTTTTTTGTAGGAAAAAACTTGCGGGACGTGAATATTCGAGAGCATATCTAGAATAGATCAGATGAGCAAAATTATTGCAGCCGGTTGACGTGGATCCTCGCTGTCTGGTCTAAAAATACTCGACTGTGCAGATTATTCAATTATTTAATGCCACGTCGGACTCGATCCTCTCTCTCATCATTGCTCGGCGGCCCGTTAGTCCACGTTGGTTCGAACCGGGTCCCACTTCCTGTCCTAAGACCTTACTATAAAACCAAATCCTGTAATAACAATAATAATGCACAAAACAAACTTGCCTCGCTTAGCTACTACCCCAAATTAAAAAAAAAAAAAAAAGATGGCTCGCGTTGCGACAAGAATTCCATGGAATCACCGGAATTTAGCGTACGGATGCCCGGAATTCAAGTTCCCGGAGCAACCCGATCCGGTTACGCCGGATATAGAGTTGGAATTTCTTGAAGATAGCGACCAGGGGGTCCTGGGAAACTGCAACGGCGATAAATTTAGGGGTAATAATAACGATGGAATTGTCGGCGATGGTGTTGATGATGATGACGATGAGAAAGAGAACGATGGGGGCAACGATGAAAATAGTAAGAGTTTTTGGGAAAGCCAACACCAGGTTTTACAGCAAACGTTGTGTAGGACTAGCTCCATGGAATTGAGAATCAGAACCGCCACAAAAGAAGCTTTGAATGATATTCAAAAAGGAAGAACTGTATGTGTTTGTGGAAAATCCTCAACGGCGGAAAATTGTAAGAGTTGTCTCATGAGAGAAGTTTCTAGCCGTCTCCAAAATGCCGGTTTCAACAGTGCCGTTTGCCGGTCTAAATGGCGTAGCTCCCCAGATATCCCATCAGGTACATATCTATATATGAATTAAAAGATGAATTTCTTTGTCATGGTGGGTTTTTGTTTTGTTTTTAATGGGATTTATTTATTTTCTCGCAGGGGAACATAGTTTCTTGGATGTGATAGAAAATACAAGGAAAGGGGAAGTAAGGGTAATAATAGAGTTGAATTTCAGAGCTGAATTTGAGATCGCAAGAGCTAGTGAAGATTACAATCGGCTAGTACAAAGATTACCAGAAGTTTTCGTAGGTAAAGTAGAAAGATTAAACAATGTGATCAAAATCTTGTGTTCGGCTGCCAAGAAATGCATGAAGGAAAAGAAAATGCATATGGGGCCATGGAGGAAACAAAGATACATGCAGGCCAAGTGGCTTAAATCATGCGAAAGGAATACATCGACACAATCGTTGCCGGTTGGACGTTCCGGTGACCGGTTGACGAAGCCGAGGGCATCAATGTTAACAGTAGATTTGTTGGGGAAGTTGTCCAATGTGCGTTGTACAGCACTTGAGGTTGTATGAAGAAGATGATAGTATATGCTTACTTAAATCTGCAGTTTTGTTTATGGATAAATAACGGTATATGAGATATATATATATATTTTTTTTGGGTTATGAAATGAGGGTTTTTGGCAGAATTTTTGTTCTTTTTTTTTTTTGGATGTTTGATGTTCAGAGATTTAAGTTACAGATTTGATGACAGAACATGTTCTGGTTTTTGCAAGCAAAGTAATACACAAAACACATCTGGATTTTGGATTCTTTTCAAGTGATTAATCTTATAAAAATAATAATGTTTTTATATTACAATAAATGGATTAGGTTCCGAGCTAATCCCATTAAACTAAGGTTTTATTGACTTGGTCTTCGTTTCAAATCAAGATTCAAAGTGGCAATGGATGATCATGCAAGTAGATGAGACCAAAGTCACCATTGCTGAAACCTGGGCAATTTCTATGGTTTTGAGCTGTCGTGTTGCTACTAGGTTATGAAGCCCATTTCGAGACAAATGCTTATGGGATTGAGAGGTAATAAATCAAATACCGAGATGAAAAAAATAGTATTAATTGGAAGAATTTTGTCTTATATTTAAGAATTCGATCTATCTGGACTCCGAGCTTTTTTGGAATATGGAAGTATGTGTATATATATATATATATATATAAGTTGCATACAGTTTGCAAGTGTCAGGTAGGATTAATTATTAATTCATTAAAGCTTGTGGGGAAATTACAAACAGTTGTTAAAGATAGGGGTGCCAAATTGGTGGTATTTATGAGCAAAAAGCCAATTGCAATGCAAATTTGTTGGCTTGTCGCTTTTGAGGTCATAGGCGGCCAAACATGAATGATGTTAGAGGTTGCAATATGTAGATAGTGCAAGGGTTTTACATATCTAAACTTGATTTTTTTTAAAAAAAATTTATTGTCACTTTTTAAGTAGGTATAATGCTAAATTTTACCCTCAACATTTACACATTTTGTCAATTTAGTTATTGCTCTTTTTTAGCTAAATTTGGTCATTAGTCTTTCATAAAGCGTTAAATGAATTTTTAACGGAAATGCTAATTAAAACATTAATTTTTTAACGACATTAGCGTGACAATCTAAGTGTCAGTCAACTTGTACTTCATGTAGACATGGAGTTCATAAAATTAAAAAGAAAAGCATGAAGTATATGTGGGTTGCCAAACAAGCTGCTATGTTTAAAATTTTAACGTTTTAGTTAATATTTTCATTAAAAAAATAATTCAACTTTTTTATAAAGGTTGATGGTGAGATTCAACTATTTTTAAAAAGTTGAGGGTCAAATTTAACTAAAATAAAAGAATAAGGGCTGAGTTGATAAAAGATACAAATGTGTAAGACTAAATTATTTCTTGATTTTGAAACTCAATTATATTATAACTATATTATTCTATTCCGTATTTTCATGCATAGCTCTAATACCACTATCCTATATGATATATTGTCTTGGATCATGCATAATAGTAAATAAAAAGTAGTTACGGTAATATAATTATCTTTAAATATGTTTATTATTGAAGTCATAATTCTTAATTAATTTCATGTGAATATAATGCTCTAAAAAAATACGTAAATATCAAAATTACATTTAAAAAACTTTAATAAAATATACAATGCGATACATAAATTTTAATTTGATATAATTTTTTCCATTCACAAAGGATTAATGAAGAAATTAAAAGACCCAACTACTCCAAAGGTTTTTGAAGGCAAACCAATGAAATAACTGAGTTAATGGGCTTGGTATTTTTATAGCCCAAGATAATTGTTGGGAAGATTGGGTTGGGCATTTTTAGATAACTTTTAGACCCAAATTTTCAAATGTTTCACATAACTGGGCCCATCTTGTTTGGGTCCATATTTTGGACTTGGAGCCTCATGAGTCTTTTCTTTCCTTACCAAATCTTAATTTGCAAAAGAAAAATAATAATTTTAGAAAATCAAATAAATAACATTAGAATTTGTCTTGCCCACACATAAGGGTGAAAAATAATATTTCATACATTAAATTTTATTTAAAATTTTTATTTAAATAGTTATTTTTTAAAAAGAGTTTATAAGAGGTTAACTAAAGTTTAATAATCCATGTTCGAGTTTTGTGACCTCTCTCCTAACAATGTCGTATTCAATGTTCGAACTTCGTTTTTTTCTCGAGAGCGGAATGCGCCTTGCCACCATACCCAACACTAGCTGGTAGAATGAAAAGTTAATTACCTTGTTCTTTAAGTAGTTTTTTTCTTTCAACTATTAATTGGGTACATATAAAAATTTTAAAAAATAATAATATTTTTGAAAAAAATTCTAATTACCTTATTTTATTTTTGAATTTATAATTTTATAGATTTTGTTGTATTTTCATTGAGCCTGTCTCAATCAATTTATGACAGCGAGCTCAATCACACAAATTATAATGATATATACAATGTAGATAAATAACGGTTTATAATTCGAATCACAATATCTGCAATTCCATTGCATATTTCTATACTGATAAACTCTTGAAGAAAAATCCAATTTTTCAACACATGCAATTTGCTTTTTCTTTTATTGATAATGTATTTCAAATTTAGTCAATAAATTATGAAGGTACCAATTTTAGATAGGTTTTATTCCCACTCTTATATTTGTTAACATACATGCATCTACCTATATGTACATATAAAAGGCAAAAGCAAAACCTCCAATAAGAAAAATAAGTTGCCTTAAATTCTAAAAAAATTGACTAAAACAAGTTAAATGGCTATTATTTGGGGGGGGGGGGGGTTTGATCCTTTTCTTTGAAAATCTTTTAACATGAAAATACTTTTTTTTTAATTACTAAATGCAACCATAGTTTGAATTGTCAAGCATGATTTGTGTTGCTATCATGTTTGTAATTGTCCTATTCCAAAACTTTCATCAAGTTATAATTTATTAATTGATACTATATTAAAAAAGGTTGACTAATTTCCATAAAATATATGTTAGTAATTTAAATTTTAAAAATAATTATTTATTTATCGATTGAGTCTTAGCTCGATTGGCATGGATAATGATGTCAGTGAGGTGGGTTTCGTGGGATCCCGCCCCACTTCGCACCTAATTGGGCGGGGATGGGTACAAAAATTAGATTTGTCGTGGGTGGTGGGACAAGCGTGGGTATGAACTTCTACCAACCCACCCGCATAATATAATAAGTATATTTTAAAAATAAACATTTATAAAAAATTAATTATGATAACAGTACTCAATTCACGTTTATTGCTATTTAAAAAAAATGAGAGCACTTCACAGTTTCTCACCCAATTTAGAAAAAAAATGAGAGTACTCAACACTGTTTCTTATATGCATGTTTAGGTGAAGTTAAAGAGATACAGTGCTCACAATTGATAGAAGAATTGGAAGATGAATGTGATACAAAAGCAACGGGAGTGACATGTATTGATTGATTTTTGGAATTTTTGCACTTGTGTTGCATTTGAAGACATTTATGATGTATTTGAGACATTGTTTGTATTTGGATATTATGTAAGAACTTTATTTTCTGAAATTTTTAAACTTGGGTTGAAGTTATATTTTATTTACCAATTAAAAGATTACGACGACTTTTTTTTTTAAATGGTGACAATTAGAATAATGTCACATATATGGTGGGAGTCCAGATGATAGATATTTCATATTTTTTTCATAAAAAAATTGTTTTATATTTATTTCTCTAATACTTATAAATGTATTATATGAAGTGGGTTTGGGGACCCATGTGGGTGGTAGGGTGGGGATGGTTTTAGTCTTGTGGGTGGGGACGGGGGACGGGGATGGGTGCCCAATTGACATCCCTAGGCATGAGCATTGTTGCTAATACAGGGATGCGAGTCTGAGTGCGTTGAAGTGCATTATCTTTCTATTTATAAGTTAGGGAGAGGCTATAGGTAAATTTAGGTGTTGTGTCAAAAAGATAAAATATGATCATAACTTATAATGAGATTGTTAAAAAATGATTATATATTTTTATATAGAAAATCTACACATTATAGAACAAATTTTGTTAAATGTGTTTTGCTAAAGTTCAAATCTTACGGTGTGTTTTGATTTTTATTTTATTTTATATAAAATTAAAAATAATGTTCTTGTAATAACATAATTTAATGAATAAAAATTATGATTTTTCAATTATTTTTAACTAAGTTAATACTTAGTTGACTCGTTAAAACAACTCAATTAAAGACTTTAATAATAGTATTTCAAACATTTTTTAATATAATATTTTCAAATAAAATAAATTAAAACTTTTTTTTTAAATCGAATCACCCTTTAAAAACTTTTCTCTTTAAAATTTATCATTCTCTTTCAAAAACACTATATATATTGATTAATGCACTCGTCATGGGTGTTCTTCGAAAAGGTAAATGGCGAACCGTAAAATGTACTTTATTACTACGAGCAACCACCACACTTGTGATTCAAAAATTATTATTAATTCGAAAGTAAATATATTATTTTGTACATATTTTTAATATTTTAATATGTTCTTTATAGTTTATATTCAAGTCCATAACTTTTTTTATATTTTTTAAACTAATTATAATTCAAGGAAGAAATTACATGTTTAAATCTATGGTTTCTAAATTACTAAAATAACAATAATGCTATTGATAAGTCTAATTATTATTTTTTGAATAAATAAGTATAAACTTTTAACTACCCTATAGCTTTTACTTTGGTTTATCATCTTTTGACTTATGGTAGCAATACAAATAACAACCCTCCAAATAAAATCCTACCAAATAAACTTTCAAAATATAATATATATATTTAATAATTTTATTATAAATTTTGATTATATTTATTTTTTTATATAATATTTAGTCTCTCTCCAACCCATAAATAGGAGGATAATGCGCTTAAATACATTCGAACTCACGTCTTCCTGCATTGACAACAATACTCATATCAATTGAGCTAAGACTCAATCTACTAATATATATATATTTTAAATTCCCTCGATAATTCATTATGTTATAAAATTAAATAACAATATAAATATATAATATATAAAATAAAATATAAGAGATAAAAGGTAGCTACTAGGAATGGTCCCTTTACATTTTGGTCCAAAATTTTCACCACATACAATTTGCTTTTTCTTTTATTGACAGTGCATTTCTCATTTAGTCAATAAATAATAAAGGTATAAATTTCAGATAGGTTTTATTCCCACTCTTAACCTTTACAATCTATTTTTATTAGGCAAAAGCAAAACTTCCTATTAAGAAAAATAAGTTGCCTTTAATTTCTAAAAAATTGACTAAACCAAAGTTGAGTTGCTATTTTTGCTTGGGTGGGTTTGATTCTTTTATTTGGAATTTTTAAAAATAAATTATTTTTTAATTAATAAATGCAACCACAATTTGAATTGTGTGTTGCTATCATGTTAGTAACTTTCTATTCCAAAATTTTTATTAAATTGTCGATTAAGTCTTAATTCGATTAGTATGGGTATTATTGTTATTGTAGGAGAACGTGAGTTCGAGTGCGCTGAAGCGCATCATCCTCCTATTTATGGGTTGAGAATGGGCTATGGGTAGTTCTAAACATTGGGTCAAAAAGAGCAGATATAATCAAAATCTGTAATGAAATTGTTCATTATGTTGCTACTATTTTGTTATTAATGTTTGGATATTGTATAACACTTATTTTTTTGTTAATTAAGTATAAAGACTTTTTTTAAATTTATTTTCAATTTGTTAGAAAATAATTATTTTAATATTTGTAGCATATTTGATATATTATATTTTAAATTTTTTTATATAAAAAAGTAAAAATTAAAAAAATTAATACCACCATACCAGGCCTAGATTTTAATATTTTTATTGGGCTAAACCGATCAATGAAGCCCAAAAATTTTTTAAGGCCCGGCCCTAAACCCATCCAAACCCATAGGCAACTCTACTTTTAACTAACTTCTAGATTTTACTTTGATTTATCAAGTAGGAATATGAATAAAACTTTCAAAAATATTAAAAACAAAAAGAGACAAAAATAAGAACCCACCTTTAAAATATAAAATATACGTATAAATACGATCCATATACAGACAAAAATACAAAAATAATAACGTTGGGCACTGGCCACAAAAAGAGAACAAAAAATCCGTGCGAACCGTACCATCCTTTCGATTAAAGAAACAAAAATACCCATAATATTCTCTATGAAAATGACACTTCTATCCCTCCACTTTACAATTTTTCATCCATTTTGTAAGCTTAATTTACTATTTTATCTTTGAATAATATTCATTTTAATATTTCAATATATTTTGTTTATTTTAGTATTTAAATTATTATCTTGTCTCAATTTCTCTTAAAAAATTAATATTAACTAGAAACAACGTGACAAGAAAGAAATGATATTAAATCCCTTTTTGGAATAAACTAGAGGTGTTTATAGGTCGGGTCGGGTTTGAGTCGAGCCTATATTAACATATTTTATATTTATCCATGTTTGTCAGTCCGGTCTGGCCCGAAATATGAGCTTAACATTCTGCCTAAATTTGCCCTTATTTGCAAAAGGTTAGCTCAAACTCATTTTAAGCCCATTCATATTATTTTTATTTTTAAAAAATATTTATATTATATTCATATTTAATAATTATATATATTATTTTTAAATTTTTTTATATAATCATCTTAATATTATTTTAATGTTTATATTAAAGTTGTATTATATATTTACTATAAGTTTATTTTTTAATGTGTTCTAAATTACATAA
This sequence comes from Gossypium hirsutum, assembly GCF_007990345.1. NCBI lineage: Eukaryota > Viridiplantae > Streptophyta > Magnoliopsida > Malvales > Malvaceae > Gossypium > Gossypium hirsutum. Next base: position 2,350,653 of record NC_053446.1, read on the forward strand.
TATATAAAAATAACATACTATAAAGTATTATAAACTTAAAAAATGAGCTGGACCAAGTTTTGAATGTTCAAGCTTGATCCCAAGTCATATTTTAAACTAGTCTAAATTTTTCATCCAAACCCATTTTTCGGGCTTAATATTTTATCTAAACCCTCTCAAATTTCAGACGGGTCTTCTGGCCTGAACTGATAGCTCAACTCATGAACAGGTCTAGGATAAATTTGAACAAATTGTTAATTTAAGTATCAATTTGGTTAAAAATTTTAAAAAATAGAAAATTAAATGTTAAATAAAGCCTTAATTTTATAAAAATAAATTAACACAGTTTTTTTATTAAAAGAAAATCGAAAGCTGTCCTTTATTGACTTTTTATACTTTTTCGTGGGCCCAAGAACTCCACTATCACCTCCCTTACTGTGCCCGGCTTTATTATTATTATATATATATATTTATTGTTGTAATCCTTAACATTGGGTCCACGGAATCTACGGTCCTTCAGCCATACCCGTATACGATACGTATACAATATCAAACTTGTTTTTTACAGGGAAATTCTTAGATTTTTTAATTTTCTTTTACTATTTTTTGGTTTTTGTTTTTAGTTTTTACTTTGTTCTTATTTAGTTTTTACCCACAAAAGATCTCATCTTTGCTTTTATAGCAACAAAGAAGAGAGAAAACAAAAGGAGGACATTTTTTTTTTGCCACCTTCCGTTGATTAGCCATGCATTTCTTAGCTTCATGGTAAAGTTATTGCCTTTTGATGCTTTTTTTTTGGGTATTGTAATGTACTTTGAATTTTTTCAATATTTCAATCTGGGTTTTTTTTTCTTTTTTGTAATGATTTTGACATAAATGATATTTTTTTCCTCTGTGGTTAATGGGTGTTCATAAAGTGTAGTATACACTTTTTTTTTTTTTTTGATGAATGACTTGTTTATTTGGTTGCTTGTGTGGGATTTTCCAGGCATTCACGGAAGGTGGTATTTTGACATTTGAAGCCTAAAGGGATTAAAAAAAAATTAAAAGAAAAGTTTGGTCCTTTGAAAATCAAAGGTTGAAGAAAGGGATTTTCTTGTTTTTTTTTTTTTTTGGTTTGTTGGGTTTCATTTCAAGTGACTAATCATCTTTTTTTTCTTTTGATGGAGAATAGATTAAGGCCAGCCAGATTTTCCTTCTTGATGGTTGTTTATAGCTTTGATTGGTTTCTTGATTTCAATGAAACCAAAATTTTAAGCTAATTTTATGTTGTTTAGCATCATATTATTTCAGCTTTTTTAAGGAGGAAGATACAGGGGGTAACGTCTTTTTTAGATATAAAGGGAGAAAAAAAATGGCAGAAGAGGCTAATTCATGGATTAGAAGAACAAATTTTTCTCATACAGTTTGTCATAGGTTGGATTCATCTAGATTGGTATCTTTACCTTTCAACCTACAATTAGATACAAACCAAGAGAGGACTTTAGGGTCTAAACCTTCTAATCCAAAATCCGATCACATCGATCCGTTGATTCAGCGGAATCCGGTCACGAACAAGCAACGATCTGTTTCTCCGGTCCCGCAAACAGTTTTGTCTGATACGTTTAAAGAAGCAAGGTCTGAGAGGAGGAGGTTCTCGACTCCACATCCTCATAGGAAAGAATCTGATAAGCGGAGGATGGGAAGGTTTTTCCATAAGGAATCCCATTTGCACGAAAAGAAAGGGTCGAATTCGAGTCCTCTTAGGAACTCAGGCTCACCGAGAGTTTCAGATAAGTCGAAGTTTAGGAAGGAGGCTTCTTGGACCAAGTATTTTGATTATGCTGGTGGAAGGGTTAACTCTGCTGATGCAGCTGATGAACATACTGTTGATCTTTCACAGTTGTTTCTTGGGCTTAGATTTGCACATGGTGCTCATAGTCGGCTTTATCACGGGATATATAAAGAGGAAGCTGTTGCGGTTAAGATTATTAGGGTACTGGACGATGCCGACAATGGAGATTTGGCTGTTCGATTAGAGAAACAGTTCAATAGAGAGGTTACTCTTTTATCCAGGCTCTACCATAGGAACATTATAAAGGTAATTGAAATTTTTATCATGCCATAGCTTAAAATTTTTATCGTAAGGTTTTGGTTCTCACTTTATGTTTTGATCCGATAACTAGTTTGTAGCAGCATGCAGAAAGCCACCGGTTTATTGTGTTATAACGGAATATTTATCGGAGGGTTCGTTAAGGGCATATTTACACAAGCTTGATCACAAGTCCCTTCCTTTGCAAAAGATAATTGCTATTGCTCTCGAAGTTGCTCGTGGAATGGAATACATTCATTCTCAAGGAGTCATTCATCGTGATCTTAAGCCTGAAAACATCCTTATCGACGAGGAATTCCACTTGAAAATTGCTGATTTCGGTATAGCTTGTGAGGAGGCACATTGTGATCTATTAGCAGATGATCCGGGGACTTATCGATGGATGGCACCTGAGATGATCAAAAGGAAACCGTATGGACGGAAAGTGGATGTTTACAGCTTTGGACTAATCTTGTGGGAAATGGTAGCCGGTACGATCCCGTACGAGGATATGAATCCTATCCAAGCTGCATTTGCAGTTGTGAACAAGGTATGTTTCTAAACCTCATTCTCCTTCGTACTATCGAGATTCCGTGTTTAGATTCCAAACACCTGCCCTAATCATGCTCAGTCAACCCAGAGATTGTAATCATTCTGCATAAGACAGGGCATGATTGTTTATCGGTCACATGCAACGGCTCGAGCTTTAATCGACATTAAAACCATCTTTATGCATGATTTTGTTGCATTTGGTATCTGCAAATTCTGATATCAGAATCCATTTTTTTGCTCAGAATTTGAGACCGGTAGTCCCGGGAGACTGTCCGCCTGCCATGCGAGCATTAGTCGAGCAATGTTGGTCATTACACGCAGAAAAAAGGCCAGAGTTCTGGCAGATAGTAAAAGTGTTGGAACAATTCGAGTCATCGTTTAATCAAGATGGAACCCTGAATTCGGTACCGAACCTAACTTGCCAAGACCATAAGAAAGGGCTTCTTCATCGGATTCAAAAGCTCGGTCCCGTGCACCTTCAAAGTAATGCTTCATCTATGCTTAAACCTAAGTTCACATGAATCTTAATTGTGACCAAATTGTAATTAAAAAAGAAAAAGAAAAGAAAAGGTTGGTTTTCAATGCTTTCTTTATTTGTACCCTATGCTACATTCATGTGAGAGTGAATGAAAATTCATTGGTAGGCAATGCATCATGTTGTGTCCTTTTACTGTCATACACATGAAATTGTCATTATTTTTCCTTCTTTTCTTTTGGGCAGGAAAATTAAAATATTGGCCATAAAACAAATTTAAAATCCCATATTTTAATTTTGAATTTTTTTCTTCTTTTATGTATTTGGTCATATTCTGCATTTAGTCATGGCTAATTATCAGAAAACGCGTCCAGTTGGAAATGTTAATAATTGGATTAGAATTTAAAAAAAAAAATGGAATGTTGGACTAAAATGAATTTAAGAACAATATCTTTGGGATTAGGTGTGGGATGTCCCAATGTAACAAAAATACAATTGTGAGATTGACTCATTGATAAATAAAAATTGTTTCCATTTGCCTGTATTTAATAATTGGACCGTATTGCTTTCATATTTCAAAATATCACTGTCACTATATTTATTTAAATTATTGACCAGTTAAATATTAATCTCAAATATTCAAATATTATGTGTGATTATAGAAATATACGTAGACACTTGTTCAAACTTCAGATGGATATATTCGTCGGTGAGACTATCTGTCTACGTTTGAAGATTTATTCGAAACTTAAAAATGTTTGAAGAAAAATATTAGATAAAAAAATACGTTTGAATAAAAAATTATATCTATACCGAACTTTACATTCTAAGGCCAGGCTAGGTTTTATGCGTATATGATGTTTTTTTTTTTATATATATATCATATAATTTATAGTACATTAAAACTAAATTATAATGTACATATTAAAAAATTTAAAATACCTAAATATAAATTTTAATAAATAAAAAATATATAAAATTATTAAACATTAACTTAAAAGTAATACAATTTTTTTAAAAAAATTTAAAAAGTATGGATGCTTAAAATAGACTTGGATTAGTCATCTACAAATACGAGTGGGTTTGAGCTTGAGCAAACATAAAACGTATTAAATCATGTTTAAATTTGACCCAATCCGAATTTAGGCCTTGAACACCTTTACTTGCATTGGGTAACATTGCAAGTAAGGTCACTTCTTAACATGCATTTTCTTTTAACATTTTATATTGAAAAGACCACGGAGCTAACATTGGAAACAAAGTTTCTTATTTCGGAAAGTTGAGGAGCTAAGCTTAGGTAGGTCAGTATGATTCTTGGGTTTGCTCCATTGTAGAAATATCTTTGAGAGCATGAGTCCAAAGTTTAGATACATAGGTTGTTAAGAAGTTCACTTCCTAACCTTTATTTAGAGCACAAGTGCTTATTCCTCGCCTCGTTGAACAAATAGGTGCACTTGCACTCTCCTTGCCAAATGTGTTACATGGATATAACTTCCCTGTAACCATTATGTTGTTGCCCACTATATAATTTCTTTGTCATTACTCAATAGTAGCATCGCATTTCATGAGCGTGGTTTCCTCCACTCTCCTTCCCCATCACTTGTAGCACATTCTTCCCCTATATCAAAATCTGTCACTGCTCAATTTTACAAGACGATTGTGGAAGAGTCTAGAGGTTGAAAGATATAGTGAAGAAGCATCTAGTCTCTCATCACTTTTTGGTGCTGGTAAAAGCATGTATGACTGTCAAATTTAAAGGAGATTCCATACCCCAATTTATTCTCAACCAAGCAATTTTTACAGCTAGCCGAAGCAATTATATGTGCTAGTGTATAAAATTCATTTTAATCCCAATATTAAAATTTATTCTAAATTAGCTTTTCATATATTAAAATTTTATTTAAAATATGATACTATTAAAATTTTATTGTTAAGTTATTGATAATTTAGATAAAATATATCGACCCAATTGATTTACTTATAACTTTACTCGGGTCCATAAAAAAATCTTTCATCTCAAAATAAATCTAAGTATATTTGAATTATTGTGCGGCTGAAACTCTCCCCTATCAAAATTTAATGGATTTATCATTTGCCATTGCTCTGTGCAAGAACTTGATGTTTGATCTCGTATAAATGATGGAGAATTGTTTATCGTCTCAACTAGAGGTGATCATGGGCCGGGCCTAAAAAAAATTTCGGCCCGCATCCTAGGCCCGGACCCGGCTCATTTTTTTAATAAGCACCAAAAATTTATTTTAAAAATTAAAAAATAAAAAAGTATTTTAAAAATATTTTAAAATTAAAATTTTTTTAAAAAATATATTTATTATATTCGGGCCGGGCTGGGCCCGGGCCAAAAAAGTGATGCCCGAGGCCTGACCCATTTTCTAAGCGGGCCTTGTTTTTTGCCCAAACTCATATTTCGGGCCTATATTTTTACCCGAACCCTCCGATATTTCAGGCTGGCCGTCGGGCCAGACCGCCCGGCCCATGATCACCTCTAGTCTCAACTCAAACCTTGCACTCTACCTTACGATTTATATTACCACAATCTAAGTGGGATCTCCCATGGCTCACTTTATATCATATTAAGCCATAACTTTTCTTAGCTCAATTTTTTCTCTTGGTTTCTTTTTACGTCATAAGTTAATTTAAACATATATATATATTTAGGATGGTTGGAATTTTTATGAGTCTGGTAAGATTATGGATAGAACTATCCAAAGGTCGGGTAGTTTATCCAGCTCGACTTGAGTCGGAATTAGACAATGATTTTTGCATTTCGACTTAACTAGACCTGAATTCAATTTAAATAATAATAAAAGTATTTTAAAATTAAAATTTAATTATAAAAATATAAAATAGCAACTAAAAATGTATTTTTAATATTCTATTATTTTAAAATAGAAAAACGGGTTTTTTGGCAAGTCGGGCTGGCCCAAAAATGGGTCTACTAAAAAACATTGTGGTTGTGAGGCATTTTATGTTAAATATAGGAAGGGGTTTATTGGATTTTGGTGTAAAAATATATCGACAAAATGAAATGGAAACATCAAATTGATTTGACTTTTCCATTTAATTCTCATCCACAAGGATTGGGTTTTGTGTCTTTTTGTAAAGTCATGAAATGGCTTCGAGGAAAAAAGAAAGTTAAGCCGCTGCGGTTTTTTTTTTTTTTGGTAAAAATGGCTGACATTGGTTGGACATAATAGCAACATCATCATTAAATAGTTCTTGGATTATCTAACATTAAATAATTTTAGTCATACGATCAATAATTTTATTGCGGTTCCTAAGAATTATGTAGACTAAACAAATATGTAGGCCATTTCTAGTCGAAGTGATCAGTTTCCGGCTCTTTTCCTCCATAGCTTTAGAGATATTATGCTCCAATCTCTTCATTCCCAGCACAAACAACTACGGAGATGAAGGGTCTCCATTATACACTTAGGGTTGTGGCTCCATTATAGAGAAATTGTATAATCAACATCATAATCACTTATGTAATCTGAAAGGGAATACTAATTTTATGGAGTGAATCCTCAATAAATTCCCAAAAAGTTTCTTAATGTCAATCTTGATGGTCATCTATCTCTCTTATTTTACATGTTCTCATTGGATGAATTAGCTGAAATTGACCCATAGACTCTGGACTATCCACTTTAGGTATCAACACTAACAATGTTTTATTAATGTAATGTTAATCATTAAAGAGATGATAACTAAATAAAATTGGTAAAATTTTATGGAAGGCTTCGATGCTATGATTTTTGGTAAATTATTTTTAGTTGTTTTACATTTTGAAATGTGTAATTGTTGTTTCAAGACATTCTTTTTCATTTGATGTCACTTTTTTCAAACATGTGTTAAGAGCTTTGATGTTATACCCTGTTGTTTCATTTTCTATTATAACGTCAAGAAAACAACATTTTTGGGACAATCAAAGTTATTTAATGAGTTGGAATTTTTGACTCATATAGCTACTGTTTTGTTTTTGAGTATTTAATTATCTTGTATTCGTTGATTGAGTTTAACTCGATTGGTATGGATATTGTTGTCAATTTAGGAGGGTGTAGGTTTGAGTGCGTTGAAACGCATTATCCTCCTATTTATGGGTTGGTGAAGGACTATAGATAGTTCTAGGCATTATGCCAAATCAACAATTGTATCTAGTTAATAGTTGAGTAAATAATCATTCTTTGAACTACGTTAACAATCTAAATGTGTTGATCTTTTGGCTCTCCTTACTATTTTGTTATACTACCTGTTATACGTCAGTGATCACCAATCCATGACCTGGATAAGTCCTGCTAGAAGATTGGACGCAAGGTGAACCATGAGTGGACGACGAGGTAAGTTCACAGGCCCAGCTCGTGATGTAAGTTCGCAGGCCTAGCTAGCGATGTAAGCTTGCAGATCCAGCTCGCCACAGTCTCAATTCGCCTATACCTAAGGAACGCGTAGTCACCCGGACACGTGTCCAGCAGGTACGAAGCCCGCTCAGGTCGTCAGCCCTAGGAACAAAAAGCTCCACGTGCTCCATAGACATGTGTCCAGCAGACTTGGAGTCCGCAGAGAATGTCAGCATTAGGGACAAATAATGTCAGTGCTAGAAGCAATGGAGTCAAGACAAAATAGTGAGGTCTTATCATGAGCTATAATAACATCTGCAACAACATGTATTAATATCCAAATACTCCCATAAATAATATACGAGAAAATATTACTCAACACTACCTTGTTCCATTTCTTGTTCTATTCTTTATTATAACAACAAAAAGTGACATGGAATCGTAAAAAAAAAGTAAGTTATTTTCAACATGTGATGATGTGACATATACATATTGACATTTCTTCGGACAAATATTATACATGTTCTCCTATCTTTTACTTTTTAAATGTACAAAAAAAAATGTAATTTCCATGTTATTTCCATTTGAAACTTACGATGTAATTTCCATGTCATATACTTAACCTACGTCAACAACGTGTCGCATGCATGCTAAGGATTAAGCATTAATCTAGTGATTATTATGATGATAAGCATGAAAAATGTTGATAAAATAAAACATGCCATAATCAATTAGTAATTAGCTAAGATTAAGGAGCTGAAATCAAGCCTTAAGCAAACATCATTTTGACATTAAGTTTTCATGCCTTTTATAACATGTTTTGTCAATTTTTCTTTAAAAAAATATTACTTTAACTAGAAGATTATTATGATAAATATTATAATATATTTTTAAAACAAACAACAATTTCTTTTTATTCCTTAAAATCTTCAAAGTCATCAGTTACCATTCCACGTTTTATGTTGTTTGGTCAACACACGTTATATGGCTTTAGGAGGTGGGAGGCCGTCAGGCCGCCACAGTAAAGAATGCGTCATTATTTGTTTTATACGGCCAAGAACATATCCTGTTAATGGGTTGTGTTACTCGTTCAGGTTCGATAACTCTTCTGAAATTTAAGAGAGTTTAAATAAAAATGTTAGATTTAAAAAATAGACTTGAGTGAAAAAATTAGATCTGATTAAAATATGAACATTCAAGGCCTGAGCTTGGCCTGATTTGTTTTTCAAGTATATCATGTTTTATATTATGTTGTTTTTATATATTTTTTGTAATTTATAACACAAAAAATTAAATTTACAGTAATATATAATACTACTATGATATAAACATTAAAAAAATTAAAATGATTATATATGAAACTAATGAATAAAAATATATAAAATTATTAAATTAAATTAAATTAAATATATAGTTTTTTTTAAAAAAATTAAAAAATATATAGGTGAATTTGGGTTGGCCATTTATCAATATGGACAAGTTTAGACAAAAAGCTAAGCTCATATTTCAGGTTGGGCCGAACTTAGGTAAATATAAAGTATGTTAATATCATACTTAAGCCCGATCTAAATGCAACCTAACCCGACTCATAAATACCTCTAACTGAAAATAATATTTGCAATGATATCGGGTATTCATTTTTATTATTAAGAAAAACAATTTCAAACATAAAATTTATTAAACTCTATCAACTATCTTGGTTAAAAAAGTAATATGTGGGTGTAGCATATGGTAAAATAAAAATAAAAATTAAATGTATGTAAAAATGTGGCACATGTTACAATTTTAACCTTAGTTGTAAAGTTTATAATTTTTTCAGTAAAAAAGATCTTTTTAGTCTCTCTCAATTTTGATATTGAGCAAATTGGCCTCTATAAAATAATCAGAGTAATTAAATCTCTATCAATTTTGAAAGTGAGCTACTAAGGACAATTCCTTACAACATTAATGTTTTTCCTTAATTGTACATATTTTTATTGATATAACAAACAATTTTGGCCCTCAAAGTTTGCACATTATGTCAATTTGATATTGATTTAACAAATTTAGCTCGTAATATTTACACATTTTGTCAATTTGGTCATAATTTAATAAATTTAGCATGCAACATTTATACATAATATATAAACATCAAGGGATAAATTTGTTATTATACATAGAGGTGGCAATAAGGAGCAAGCAATGACCTTAGTCCCTCTAAACTACAAAATTTTGCTTTTGGGGAATATTGTGATTTTAGGTCTAAATTGAAAAGATGTAAAATTCATGGAAAATTTTTGAATTTTGTGAAGTACATGGGCTGTAAATGTTATATGAAAAATTTGGTTATGTAACACCCCTTACCTGTATCCGTCGCCGGAATAGGGTACGAGGCATTACCAGAACACATACACTTGTAAACGTATTTAACCGTATTATAAAATTTCATCTAAATTAAAACTTTCAAATTTTTAACATGCTTTTATAATTCTTCACAATATATCCTCTAAATATTATATTCATAATAAATAGGGCCTACGAGACCCGATTTATATTCATGCAATTCACAAATCTTAACAATTCAATGTTTCATTTCCATTTCATTCAATTCATAATTTCTCATTTCACAATTCAAATCAATTTCTCAATCCAATATACATTTCAATATCACAATAATTCTTTTAATTCAAATCATATCACTAGCAATAGAAATTTCCATTTACTTCGCATACAATTCAATATCATTAAGTTCAATATTAATACGTATTTACCATTTAACTCAACGTTTATCGATTATGCCATTCATTAACACATTTATGAAATTCTTAATTTTGCAATGAAAATATCGTTTTAGCTTTTAATTTAGCTAAAATCAGATCATCATCAATCTCATAGTAACTATTTGAAATAAAACATTACATCATTTCTAATTCAACATTTATCGATTATGATCGAATATATGACCGATTTATACACAAGTCATTCATATATTTTCCAATTTTCCTCCTTCTCCTATTCATTCCACATCCTTAATGTATATAACACGCTTAAATAACATTAACTATATTTTTACTATTTACTTATAAGTAAATTCAAAGCTATCTATCCGAGTCAGAGTTACTAAATTATTTATATCTTGAGTTACGAAACTCCAAATTAAGATCCATTAATTTTCCCAAAAACTAGACTCTTATATATTTTTACCACAAAAGTTTTATAATTTTTGGCTTAGTCAATAAGTACAATTTATTCTTTAAATTCTCCCCTGTTTCACTGTTAGACAGTTCCGACCCTTCTTCACTAAAAATTAATTATCTCCTCGTACAAGATTTAGATGATGTTTCCGTTTGTTTTTCTTAAAAATAGACTCATTCAGGATTTTAAATATATAAATTTAAGCCCCTAATTATTTTTCTTAAATTTTTGATGATTTTCCAAAGTTAGAACAGGGGAACCCGAAATCATTCTTACCTTGTCTCACAAAATTTATTATATCTCATAATTTACAATTTCGTTACTTACACCGTTTTTTCTATGAGAAACTAGACTCAATAAGATTTAATTTCATATTTTATTAATTCTCTAATTCGATTCCCACAATTTTTGGTGATTTTTCAAAGTTAAACTACTGCTGCTGTCCAAAACTGTTTTAGTGCAAAATGTTGATTTCCATTTTGCCCCAAATTTCACAGTTCATACAATTCAGTCATTGCTCAATTAACCCCTCAATTAAGCTAATTTTTCTCAATTAGTACTTTACCTAGACATTATAAGTTACTCATAACTATTGAAATTCAGAATTTCCTCATAAAACCCTAACTTCAAACTCTTTTACTATTAAGTCTCAAACATTAACTTTCTATTCAATTCTTTTAATAAAATCAGCATATAAACAATTTAAAGCTCTAACTCCATGCTAAATCATCATATACTTCCAGCACATTTTCATAGCAACTTTCAACTTCTTTCATAGAATTAAAAACTAATGAATTCAACAAGTGGGCCTAGTTGTAAAAGTCACAAAAACACACAATTTCAAGAAATAATCAAGAATTGAACTTACTTGCAGTAAAAATATGAAAAACCAGCTTAAGAAAACCCTTCTATGGTGTTTTAGCTAATGGGAATGGAGAAAAATAAAGAGAAATCTAGATAATTCCACTTTGATCCTAGCTTTATTAAGTAATTTTGTAATATTCCAATTTTACCCTTAATTCTCCTTACTTTCTTGTTGATTTCATGCCTTTGCCGTCCAGCCCAAATATACATTTGGTCTATTTACCTTTTAAGTCCTCTTCCTTTTATCATTTAAGCTATTTAATCATTTCCCATAATTTTGCATTTGTTACAATTTAGTCCTTTTTGTTCAATTAATTATCGAAACTTTAAAATTTCTTAACGAAACTTTATTACTAACTTTTTAACACTTCATAAATATTTATAAAAATATTTATGGCTCATTTTAAAATCTCTGAGGTCTCGATACCTCGTTTTTGATTCTAATTATTTTAATATTTATTTCTAGTGCACTATTCACTATTTCAAAAATTTTCGTAACTTCACATTTAACTTATACTCACTAAATTAATAATATTTTATACTCATTTGTCGGATTTAGTGATCTCGAATCACCGTTCCGACATCCCTGAAAATTCAGGCAGTTACATTTTTCTTCGTCGAATTTGTGGTCCCGAAACCACTATTCCGACTAGACCCAAAATCGGGCTATTACAGGTTAGGCTTGGAATAAGGATTAAATTGCATGAATTTCATTTTTCGAGCATAGGGACGAAATTGGAATTTATCAAAAGTGTGGGGGCAAAATGGTACTTTTGCCTAAGATGTAAATTGGATTGAATTGAATATGAAATGTATTAAATTGATGTTAAATTCATTTATATAGATCCGAAAAGATCAAATAAGGAGTTAGATCGAAGAAAAGAAAAAATGTCGGATTAGTAGATTTCTATATACGAGCAAGTGTCGAGGTAAGTTCGTGTCACTAATTTGTGTATATTTATATGTTTGAATTAAATGTTGTGTATAAATGTTGTGTATATGTGAATTGTATAAATGTTATGAAAATATGAAATTGATTACATGTTTAATAATGCCCGATGAGTAATAAATCCCGTTTGAATAAATGAAATTTGATGGATACAGGATTTCCGTATTGGTTGTGGTCCTGCATATGTTGCGAACACACCATAGCTCGAAAGAGCATCCTGTTATAAGCCTTCTCAAACATCCTGTTACATGGTTCCTGCGAGCATCTCGATCGGTATTAATCTTGCATATGTTGCGGACATACCGTAGCTCTTTGTGAGCGTCCTGTTATATGATCGGTATTGATCCTACATATATTGCAGACATACTGCAGCTCTTTATGAGCGTCCCGATATAAGGCTCTTAATGAGCTTCCTGATATGGCTTGCTTGAACTTTCTGATATATGGCTATCTGAAACTTCCTGATAATAGCTCTTCGGAGTTACCTGTTAAGCTCACATGAGCTTTCTGTTTCAAACTCTTATGAGTTTCCTGTTGTAGACCGGATAAACTTCCTGTTACATTGCTCACATGAGTTTCCTGTTATATGGCTCGAGAGAGTATTTCCTAATTATGTGCTATAATAAGTACCCCCGAATATGAATTGGCGAATTACAGTTTTATAGACTTTAAGTGTACTACATGTGTGTCCATCTATATTTCAAATAAATTCAACGGGCAAAGTTCCGACATGTGCCAACTAAACTTGAGATGTTTTGTTATGGAAATGTACATGTTGTATGGAAATATGATAAGAAAAGTATATGAATATAAAACGTATTATATGATGAGCTCATTCATGTTTCTTGACAATTGTGTGAATTACAATAACTAACATGTTTGATGAAATTGGTTGTTTAGGCTATTAGCCAAATTTCTTGGATGCATTTTGTATGTTTACTTTAATAGAAATGAATGGTAACTTAAAATTTCAGTTATACGAACTTACTAAGCATTAAATGCTTACTTTGTTTTATTTTTTTCTGTTTTATAGTACTCGGAAGCTCGTGAAGGTTGGAACTTGGTCAAAAACACATCACACTATCCCTCGGACTTCTCGGTATATAAAGCAAGCTAACTTTTGATATAATGACATGTATAAGCTAAGTTAGGTATAATGATGAAATATTTTGTTGTAACTAGCCATTGGAATGGCTAGTGTAAGGCATATTTTGATGTAAATATATAAAGCCTTATCAAGTTTGATGTGTGATAAAATGGTGAGATGATGGGAAGTATACAAACCTATTGATGAATGGTTTTGCATTAGCATAATTGATAAAGTATGCTTATAAGCATTAATGTGTTTTTGGTAAGTTTAAACACTTGCAAATATGAGATAATATGTCATGCATAAAACTTGGTATTGACATTGATTTGAGGGTTATGAATTGGCTTGTGAATGTGTTTGGTTGATATTGTAGGTGAAAGGCAAATTGAGTGAGAAAAGTGGCCTGAAAATGACCCATTTTTCGTCCACACGAGCAGAGACACGGGCGTGTGTCTCAGCCGTGTGTGACACACGGCCATGCGCACGGGTGTGTGGTTTGGTCGTGTGTCCCCTGCACCTAATTTTCGAAAATTAAATTGTCCACATGGCCTAGTACACGGGAGTGTGGCTAGCCGTGTGACCCAAGTCAAAGAGTTACACGGGTATGGACTAGGGCCGGGACACGACCGTGTGCCTCACATCGAATGCCCACATAGCTTAAGACACAGGTGTGTCACTTGGCCGTGTGAGTCACACGGCCTGGCCACACGGGCATGTGTCCCCTGCACCTAAGGAAAAATTTTGAAATTTCGTGAAAAATTCTCTGAGTTCCCGATCTAGTCCTGACTTGTTTTTAATGCATAAATTGGGTCTCGAGGGCCCATATAAAGGACATTATGATTGATTAGGTTAGATTTCGGATATGAATAGTAAATGATACGATTTGATTTGATTTAATGTATAAACCTCGGTAATGCTCTGTAACCCTATTTTGGCGACGGATATGGATTAGGGGTGTTACACATATCATGTAATTATATTTTTTAAAGAAAAATCAATAATTCTTTTAATTACCATATGCTATATGTAATTAATAGATTATTAGCTTTTCAAATAAATGTAACATATACTAATGTTTAAGAGTTGCATAAAATACTTTCTCCCAATAAAAAAAACTTAATTTAATTAATTTTTTTATATAATATATATTTTTATTCGTAATTTTTTTCAATTTTTAAATCAAAAGATAATCTCGCTTAAACACGTTTAAACTTATCAACAAGTGGTTAGGTGTAATGGTAAAACATATTGTACTCTTAAAAGAAAAATGCAAGTATAAATCTTAATTAAAGACAATATTATTGAGAGAGGTAATCATGAACCCCGAACATAAAATGTAGAACGGATAAACTTAATAATAATAATAAGTTACAAATTCCATTTTGATTGCCCATGTGCTGTGAATGGTTAAAGCCGAAATTGATACAGTAGCTTTAGTAATTATATAAGTACGTGTTTCTCTGAATAATTAAAAGGCTCAATGACAGTCCACTTAGCCTTACAGGAAACCCCACTATCTGTTCAGATAACCCAAACTTTCATTTTCTTTTCTTTCCTTTTTGAATGAAATTTCATTGAATAGGCATCTCAATTTCTCATTAAATATTTTGCCTTTTTTTTTTTGTCCTATTGGCTCCCATTACTGGCAAGGGAAAAACCTTTTAAGGGCTTACTTGAAAATAAAAGGAAAGGTAGATTCATTAAAACACAGACTGTAATTTGCTGCTGTTTTTGTTACTCATCATCATCAATGGAGATCAACAACAACAACCCTAATAATTTTTCCTCAAGAACTGATAGAAAACTCATTGAGAGGAACAGAAGGAATCAAATGAAAGCTCTATATTCAGAGCTCAATTCTCTCGTCCCACATTACAACTCTAGGGTTCATCTCTCTCTCCTTTTTCTTCTTTTAGTATATTGTGTGTATATGTATAAATTATTGATTTTTTTCATTGTAGGAATCAATATCACTACCTGATCAACTAGGTGAAGCTGCAAATTACATAAAAAGGTTACAAACAAACTTGGAGAGGATGAAACAAAGGAAAGATAGCTTAATAAGTGGAGGACAGTCGATGAATATTGCTAGCAGCAGAACTGGTTTTAGCCCAAAAGTTCCACAAATCCAGATTCATGAAATGGGTTCTTCTTTGGTAATCGGTTTAACGACCGACACTCACAGCCGGTTCATTTTTAATGACACCATTCGTATCCTTCATGAAGAAGGAGCTGACATTGTTAATGCCAGTTTCTCTGTAGTTGGCAACACTGCTTTCCACACTATACATCTCACCGTAGGTATTGTTGGTCCTTTTTGATGTGAATGAACAATGAAATTAATGGTTAATTTTTGGTTAAATTTTTTTTGTCTATAGGTTGGGGAGTTAACACCAGATTATCATGGAGTTGCTGTCACCAGGATAGCTGAGAGATTAAACAAGTTCATCTATGATGCTCATGCATGACAAGTAGTAAAATATATATATTAATTATGTATGTTTGATTGTTAGTGAAATTTGTTTGTTCAGAAACCTCTGAAATAATGCTGCAATTGGAAACCAGATCTGTTAAGTTATGTTCATTTTGAAGCTACCCTTCTTCATATTATAAGCTGATCATATGCAAATGGAAAACTAGATAAACTGGGATTAAGCTACATATATAAGACTTTATGTATTGTTAACTAATTCTGGTTAGATATAGGATTATATATATATTAATGTTTGAAATTACTTGTTCTATTATTGGTAGCTTAGACTGATTTTACTTTACTTGTTAATTGATTCTCATAAATAGATTAGAACCAGGGTAGAAACTAGAAAATTTTGTTAGGGGTCGAACTTAAATTGTAATTTTTATAATAGAAAAAATACAATTTCACCATTTTAATAAATTATATCTTTATAATTTTTAAATGATTAAATCAAATTTTTATATTTTTTAGGGGAGCCCAAGTACAATTTTACCTTTACTAATTTAAAATTTTAATAATTTTCAAGGGTCATATGAAAACAAATTATTTTAGGGGCGTCGAGGCTTTGCCAGCTTTCCTAGTTTCACCACTGCTTAGAACAATACAATTGTGTCTTAGAATAGAGTATATGAATTCTATTTTGCTGAAGTATACTTTTATTTTCATTCAATTTACTATCAATTTTACGATTAATGTTCGAAGTTCGTATTATTGCATTACGATTAATGAATTCTATTGATTAAATGTTCATATTATTGCATTACTACATAAAGTCTGTCAATGGCTAGTTTGAACTGATGAATCGCATTAATTGACCATGTGATCACTAATGTAGGCAGCATTTACGGCATTTTATAGATCAATTAACGGTTCATATATAGAGCAAATAAAGCAAAGGTTTTCCCCCAAACATTTTCCAGTCAAACTTGAATTCTTTATATATTTGAATAATTAAGATTTTTGTCGTGTCTGTTTCATAATATATGGAAATTATTTTAAATTTATAGTTATTTTTTTCAATAATATCATTTTTAAGGTTTGAATTTGAATTTTTTTAAAAAATTTTGTTTGATATAAAAATGAAATTATTTTATGGACTCACATTATTCATGATCACTTTCCAATTATTTAATGATATTTTAGTAATTCTTTTCATGTCATTAACACCAATTTTTGGCAATTTTAAACCTTGAACCATAAATAAATCTCAAACTCTAAATTTTAAACTCTAAACCCTAGCCTTAAACCCCAAATCTCGAAATCTAATCTCAAATCCTAAGCCCTAGATTTAAGGTTCGAGATTTGGATTTGAGATTTATGGTTCAAGGTTAAGATTTAGGGTTTTGGGTTCGACATTCCTCGAAGGGTAAAAAAAAATACTAAATTTGTGTCAATGACATGAAAAAAATTACTGAAATGTTATTAAACAATTGGAAAAGAATCATGGATTGTGTGGTGAGAATGGTTCATAAAATAATATTTCATGAGAACTGTTTCAAATTTATAGTTATTTTTTTTCTAATAAAGTCATTTTTAAGAGTTGAATCTGAATTTTTCTTGATACAAAGATGAAAAAATAAAGATGAAATAGTTAAAATTCGATTGTAATTTAACTATTAGATATTGTAATTAATTTATTATTTGTTTGAAATTAAACCTGGGATTTATTTATATATATATTTTTATAAAAATGTGAGTAGTCAGTAATGTGAGAAATGAAATGCTTCGGTAAGTTTTGTGACGAAAGATGAAAGACGTTTGCAAGTTTTCTTTTCATTACATCATAGTTACCAACAACGAAATGAAAATAAATGAGCAACGAAATCTAGAAGATATATCGTATACAGATGAATGGGATGGCAAGGAATGCATATTTTTTTGCCCCACATCTCCACTAACCGCTTCTTCCCACTTTCCTTCTCAACTCTTAATTAAACTTCTTCCAACCACATGTAGAGTTTAAATAAAAAGATTAGTTTTAGCGGATTAAATTTTATCTTGATTGGCGTGGACATTATTGTTAATGCAGGAGGACGTGAGTTCAAGTGCGTTGAAATGCATTATCATCCTATTTATAGGTTGGGGAGGGGCTATGGATAATTCTAAGTATTGTGTCAAAAAGAGCAGAGATCATAAGAACTTATAATGAGATTAGTAAAAAAAATATTAGTTTTAAAAATATGATTTGGGAAAAAAATTTGTTTAAAAGATGGGTTGAGTTTGGATTCCAACATTAAAACTTATTTTGGTTAGACCTATTATTATTATTATTATTATGTTGGTAAAAGTATCATGGAGACCTCTATATTGAGAATCAGATTGAGTTTTACTGTATTTACTAAAAAATAGATAAATTAGTCTCTGTAGGTTAGATAAGAGAGCAAATTGATTTTTTTTGTTATGAATTTCATCTATTTCTACTGTTAAGAATTGACGTGGCTAACAGGATAATCAGAGAATTACACGTAATGTGCTACGTGTACCTCATACTGGCGTAGAGAGATTAGTTTTTAATAGCAAAAATGGATGGAATTTTTAACAGAAGGGTTAGCTTGCTCTTTGATATAACTTATAGGGGCCAATTTGTCTATTTTTTAAAGTAAAGGAGGTAAAATACAATTTAGCTCCTAATACAAAGGCTTCTATGATACTTTTACCTTACTATGTTTATGCATTATGTACTTTATATTACATAAAATTTAAATTTATGATAATATATAATATCATAATGTAAATATTAAAAAAAATGTTAAATTGGATATGTTTAGAATTTTAAATATTAAATTTAAAATATTACATTTTTGTCAGGAAATAAAAATAAAATATGAGTAAACCTAAAACATGCATGTGTTAGTTATAAATATGAATGAACTTTGACAAATAAAAAATGCACTAATATCATACTTAGATTTAGGGGCCCTTCGGATGAACATTTATCTCCAGTGCAGTGCGTTTAGTTTTCTTTTTGTCTCACGCTACAGTATCGTTACAGAATTTAATTTCACCACCACCTCTATTTTTACACTAACCGTAGATAAATGCACTGCTCATCCAAAAAGGTCTTTAATCCAAATTGTATTGGATTCCTGGAATTCAACATTTATCAATAAATCATGTTTAAACTAATTAATATATGGTGAAACAAGAGGCCAATGTAAGATGATAAAAAGAATATGTGAAACTAAAGGAGTCCCTAATATCACTTCATGTTTTTTTATGTCTGAAAACATTCCTAGCTTTGATAAAGATATTTACATAAATTGTAATAATTTTGGGGGTCCAAACACATGTCAAGCTTGTCCCTCTTGCTTTATCATGCATTATTATTCCAATTCCATTTAATAGGCATCATGGGCCAAAACTTATGTTAAGTTGTGCATATATGTTGTTTTTTTATTATTATTAACCGATGATATATTTAACCAATTAATATAATTATTATGTTTTAATAATATCATCGATTAATTTAAATAATTAACTCCTTAATTTATTCTAGTTACAAATTGATATGAATTTTTCTTAAAAATACTATACCAGCATGATGAGTTAGTAATAGAGGTGTTTATGGGCCAAGTCGGGCCAGATCTAAGCATAATATTAACATATTTTATGTTTACTCAAACTCGATCTGACCTAAAATATGAGTTTAAAATTTTGTTCAAACTCGTCAATATTTACAAAAGATTAACCCAAGCCCGTCTATATTATTTTTAAATTTTTTTAATATTCATATTATATTGTTTTAATATTTAATAATTTTATACATGTTTTATTTATTGAAATTTTTTTTATATAGCCATCTTAACATTATTTTAATGTTTATATTAAAGTAGTATTATATATTTTGTATAGGTTTATTTTTTTAATGTGTTCTAAATTAAGTAATATATAAAAATAACATAATATAAATTATTATAAACGTAAAAAACGGGCCAGGCCGGACTTGAACCTTGAATGTTAAAGCATGAGCCTGACCCATATTTTAAATAGGACTAATTTAATTTTTTGTCTAAACTCATTTTTCGTGCCTAATTTTTTACCTAAATCCTCTCAAATTTCAAGCAAATCTTCGGATCTAGACGGATAAACTGACCCATGAACAGATCTAATTAGTAATGATGGTTTTAAGAAATGATTAGTATCAATATTTTAACTATAAAAATAAATAATATTAAAGTGTAAAATAGTATAATCGATTTTAGACCAATTCTAATCATACTAATCGATACACACTGTTTTCGTAATAAAATGAAACATCCGATTGTGCTTTGTACTAGTGGCACAATTCCGATTGTAATGACAAAACGTTGTACACAACGGGCGCATGAGTACATCATCTATTTTCGTACTAAAGAAGCCCAAGTTTTAATTAGAGTGAATCTTGGACAAGCAACAATGGCGAAGAAAGCCCAAATATAAAAGAACCTATGAACCCTAACAACAACTGAGGCCGAGATCTCAAGTCCAAAAAGCTTTAAGAAATTTTTGGGGTTTATGAAAGGATCTCTCCAAAATCTTTCCAGTAAACTATTTAATATTAGTATAAATCCCCTAGGGTTTTGTTGGTTCTCTTACTCTGTTGCAGGCAAAATCTAGAGTTTTCAATCGACAATGGTGGGAGTTTTCGAAGTAGGCGCTGTTCCGTTTAACCCTGACGGCTGGGGTCCACCCGATTCCGCCGCCGCCGCATCGATCACCACTACTCTCCCTCTCCATGTTCCCTTCGCTCCTTTCTCCCGCTCCGACAAGCTCGGCCGAATCGCCGACTTCACCCGCTCTTTTCCTTCCTCAAACGCTAATCCGTCCAACCGCCCTTCGTCGAGGCACGGGGCTGGGAACCCTGCGGACTCGCCCTTTGATTTCTCCCTCGACGTCGACGCTTTCCCCTTGGCTAACCCCGAAGACGATTCCTCATTCCGTTTAGTCGATGCCAAGCCTCCGCCGCGGCCTAAGTTCGGTCCTAAGTGGCGTTTCAATCAAAACAGACCTCAACTCCCTCAAAGGCGAGACGAAGAAGTTGAGGCCCGCAAACGGGAAGCCGAGAAAGAACGTGCCCGCCGTGACCGGCTTTACAATCTCAACCGGTCTAACCAGAACCAGCAACGACGTGAAGCCGCGATTTTCAAATCCTCTGTCGATATTCAACCGGAATGGAATATGCTCGATCAAATCCCTTTCTTAACGTTCTCCAAATTATCCTTTTCCGTTCCCGAACCAGAAGATTTACTCATCTGCGGCGCTTTAGAGTACTACGACCGGTCCTTTGATCGAATCACACCGAAGAACGAAAGGAGACTCGAACGGTTCAAGAACCGTAACTTCTTTAAAGTCACCACCACCGACGACCCAGTGATACGCCGATTGGCTAATGAGGATAAGGCGACGGTTTTCGCGACGGACACGATCCTTTCAACCTTAATGTGTGCACCCAGGTCAGTTTATTCATGGGATATTGTGATTCAGCGTGTTGGGAACAAATTATTTTTCGATAAAAGAGATGGGTCTCAATTAGATTTGTTATCTGTCCATGAGACATCTCAAGAACCATTGCCTGAAGCTAAAGATGATATTAACTCTGCTTATTCATTGAGTGTTGAAGCTGCATATATAAATCAGAATTTTTCACAGCAAGTTTTAGTTAGGGATGGGAATAAGGTTAGTTTCGATGAGTCGAATCCGTTTGCCAATGAAGGCGATGAAGTGGCTTCAGTTGCTTATAGGTACAGAAGGTGGAAACTTGATAACGACATGCATTTAGTTGCTCGGTGTGAGGTTCAGAGTGTTGTCGATGTTAATAACCAGAAGTCGTTCCTTACTTTGAATGCACTCAACGAGTTTGATCCTAAATACTCCGGTGTCGATTGGAGACAGAAGTTGGAGACGCAAAGGGGTGCGGTTTTAGCTACCGAGTTGAAGAACAATGCGAATAAGTTGGCTAAATGGACTGCTCAAGCGATTTTAGCCAATGCTGATTTGATGAAATTGGGGTATGTTTCGAGGGTACATCCTAGGGATCATTTCAACCACGTGATATTGGGCGTTGTTGGTTATAAGCCAAGGGATTTTGCCGCACAAATCAATCTCAACACCGCGAATATGTGGGGGATTGTGAAGTCTATTGTGGACTTGTGTATGAAGTTGAATGAAGGGAAATATGTGCTTGTGAAGGATCCATCTAAACCTCAAGTTAGGATCTATGAGGTTCCTGCTGATGCTTTCGAGAACGATTACGTGGAGGAACCATTGCCAGAAGAGGAACAGGTTCAACCACCAACCGAAGACCCCGAAGACGGGGAAGCAAATGGCACTACAAATGATGTTGAAGATAAAGAGATTGAGGCACAAAATTAATGGTAATGGTTGTTTGAACCATTTCTTAAATATTTATCTATCCATTATATGTTGTTTAATACCAACTTCATATGTTAGCACTTGGCACTTGCCATGTTTCTAATTGTATGATTCAACTTCTTCTTTTTGCATAGCTTGTTTAGTCCTGACAATGTACCAAAATGCAATTAAGTTTGAGGCAAAAATGAATTTGAGAGAAACCCCTTTAGTCATTCTTCGTTTCTTTCCTAATACATGTGTGTGTCAATTTTGGATTTAAGCCTTTTTGGTTATCGTCAAGGTTGTTTCTCCCGACTGTCTATGCTTCCAGTTTCTCGTATTCTTCAAACTTTTGTAATTTAATCCCTTGAAGGGATTTAATCTCCATCTGGTTTAAGAGTATTTTCATTTTTATTTTAACTTAAAATTTAATTGATGACATTGCTAATTAAATTATGTAAAAAATGAATGTGTGTTACCATTAATTTTTAAGTCACAATATTAAAATACCAAATACTCAAATTTAATAGAAGTTCATTAATGGTATTATGAATCATATTTTAATTTTTAAATGTTACATATTCAATTTTAAGAAAAAAAATTAATAGTGTTTTGAATCAATTTTTTTTTTAAATTTGAAAATTAAACATTTCATTGTTTTATGAAATAGATTTTAATTTTTCTTAAAATCAAACAAGTGGAGGGTTAAATTCTTTAAATTAAAAGTAAAAAGAATAAATTCTAAAAAATTGAAAAGAACAGGGATTGGAATGGAAAAACAAATGGAGGGCTAAATTCCTTAAAAGTAAAAGTAGAATGACTAAATTTGGAAGAAAACGTGTGAAGGGTTAAATTCCTTGAATTAAAAGTACAAGAATTAAATTTAAAAAATTCCTCAAAATAAGAGTAGAATGACTAAATTTCAAAAATTGAAATCGACAACGACTGTAACAACTGAATTGAAAAAAATTAGAGACTCTAATGACAAAAATTCCTCGAACTAAAAGTAATTGGACTAACTTTCAAAAATTGGAACGAACAGGGACTGTAATGACAAAATTTAAAAGAATAGGGACTGAAATGACAAAAGACTAAGTTAAGGGTTAAATTCCTATTTCAAAAATTGAAAACCTTCCATTGCCGGGAATTGAACCCGGGTCTCCTGGGTGAAAGCCAGATATCCTAACCACTGGACGACAATTGATGTTTAATTAGCGTATAAAATAGTTATTATTAATTCTTTGAAACAAAACGATATTAGGATGGCCCTAATAACTGGATTTCCCGCACCTGCTTCTCAATGCAAAATACACACACCATTTGCTTTCTCCTTCTATTTCCAACTACAACTGCAACAGAAGCTTTTTTCTGATATGGACAACTTGGTAATCTACTCTCTCCATTTTTGTGTATATTCTTTCTTCTTTTCTTTGCTCATCTTCTTTAGTGTCAAATTTTTTCCAAGAAACCAAAAAGACTATGTACCTGCTAAATTATTTCACTCAATTCTTGAACATGGAATCATGAGAAAACTCATTTTTGTAAAACTTTCTTTTAGTTTTCATGGGGCACCTTTTCTTGGAAAAATTCTACATTAATGGGAAGATCTTGATTCTTGGAAAATGTTTTCTTTATTATCATATGTCTGTTTCGATTATATTTCATTGCAGACTATAAGAGTGAGTTGCAGAACGGAACATGAGCCATTGCATCCACCTATATCTCAAAAGATACATTGGCAACTTGACCTCTCTTTCAGGCATTTTAACTACACTACTCCATTAATCGAAAGCATTCGTGGCAATGGTGCCTCATCTGTTGTAAAGCCTATGCCGGCAGCTTTTGTAGGAGCACCAATGGAGAGCAGTAAAGCTTCTTTTATAACAAAAATGGTGCTACTTGATGCTGCGAAGGCAGCAGTTGCCCCATTTGAACGAGTGAAGCTCTTGATGCAAAACCAGAACGATATAATCAAGTCGGGTCGGCTGCCTAAACCATATAATGGAATATTTCATTGCTTTGCTACAACTATCAGACATGAAGGCATCTTTTCACTTTGGAGAGGCTACCCTGTAATGGCCATTGGAGATGTTTTCTCTAAGGTAAACTCCCACCCAGCTGAAATTTATTAATCCCTGTTTAACAGCAATGCTAAACTAACCCTTTATGTATACTACAGGTAATACGTTACAACATTTTCGAATATGCCAAGACTCGTGAAGACATCCGGTGGACTTCGATGCGAGTGCTAGAGTTAAATTGTGTTGCTTTTTTTGCAACTCAATTGCTTGTTCATCCATTCTTATATGCCGGAACACGCATGGCGACCGATGTGAAGATTACCGGTAACTTAGGGCAAAGACAGTTTAATGGTATAACCGATTTCTATAGGAAAACCCTGAAATCATTTGGCATTGTTGGTCTGTACCGTGGATTTAATATCACACTTGTTGAACTTGTTATGTTGGGAGCACTATCTACAGGTTTAAGCCCTTGGAAACAGTATTACTCCTACATTTTGCAGGTAAGAACATTTAGTGAGGCTTTTTCTTTTCTTCAATGTAAATGATAAGGTTTCGATTTTTTGGCAGAACGATTATTTGTCGAGGGTTATGGTGGAATTCGGATTTGATATTTGTGGAAAAATGGCTACTTACTCAATGGATACAGTGAGTAGAAGGATGATGATGACCTGGGGAGGTGTTAAGTACAAGAGTACACTGCATGCAATTGCACAAATTTGGAAAACTGAGGGTGTGAAGACATTTTATAATGGTGCAGGGGCTGAAATCCTCTTATGTGCTGCTTATACAGGTACTGTAATGTTAGTGATTTATGTAGCTGATGTTATTAGAGCTGCAACGGAGAAGGGCAGCGATGACGGCAGATCCGCTCTCGGTTTTACCGCTAGATGGAAGGATCCTCGAGGTAAATGACAATGCGGTCATGGAAGTGGTCACTTCATTCATGGAACCATGGTGGATACATATCATCATCTTAAGCTTCCATTAATGCATTCCAAGTTCAGTTGTGTAATTACATTCGTTGTAGGGATTCTTTAGTTACTTCCATGAAAAGAAATCTCAAAAGTTGCAAGTTCTAATAACAAGGGAGACACCGGTCCTCAACTCAAACATTGTGGAACCAAATGGTTACTTCAATTCAACAGTTTTTCAGCTTCGTGTTTAACCGAAAACAACAATGAAAGAAATTGTTTCTCAGCACCGAAAAGATTGAATGAATGGAGGGTTAAGATGTTATCCACCACTGCCGTCACTACCGGGGACCCTACCATGTAATGGTAAGACTGGACCCTTCCGTTAACACTTCAGTACCTGCGTAAACAACACATCCAAGGATCTGTGCCCCTGCACCACTATAAAATGACTTCTCACCCTCGGTTGTCAAAATATGTGCAATTGCATGCAGTGTACCTTTATACTTAACAGCTCCCGAGGTCAACATCATCCTTCTGCTCACTGTATTCAACGGGTAACCAGCCATTTCGTAACAAATGACAACCCCGGATTCTAGCATTGGCCTTGACAAGATATTGTTCTGCGAAAAACCAAACCATATCATTTATAAACCAGACACCATTAGTTATTGTTCTTAAGTATATCTAATGTGCTGACCTGCGAAACGTGTAAATAATGTGGGAATAAACCGACATATACTGCTGCCTTTATACCAGTTTCAGCAACTGAAATAATTAATCCACGGTACAATCCAGCAATGCCATCTAATTTCAAGGTTTTTCCGAAGACATCGATTACACCATTAAACTGCCTATTTCCGCCCGTGTAACTGACAGTCTTCTTGACATCGGTTGACAAGCGTGTTCCAGCATATAAAAATGGATAAAAAAGCAATTGAGGTGCAGCGAAAGAAACAAAACCCAACCCTATCGTCTGCACCCTAGTCCACTCGATATCTTTACGACTCTCGCCATGTTCCAAGATAATGGAAACTATTGCCTGTAGTTCATAAAGGTTTAATGGCTCAACACTGGAGCAGACTAAGAAACTTCAGCTTGGTGGAAACTACCTGAACAGAAAGATGTGCAATGAGATACGCAGTGTTGCCTCTCCAAAGTGAAAAGAAGCCTTCATGTCTGATAGTTGTAGCAAAGCAGTCACATATCCCATTATATGGTTTCGATAGCCGGCCTAACTTGATTATGGCGTTCTGGTTTTGCATCAAGTTCTTCACTCGCTCCAGTGGAGCGAATGCTGTCAGCAAAGCACCGGTTGTAACCAATTCCTTTGTAAGAGAATCTTTGCTTTTCTCCATACAAAAACTTGTGGCAAAAGTTCTACGACAGAAGATGAAGCACTGCCCTGAGATTTCCAGTTCACCAAGCCACCACCACCATTGCCCCGAATAATTTCCATTATGGGAGTAGTGTAGTTAAAATGCCTGAATGAGAAGTGAGGTATGAAATTGTTGGAAACGTGATGGGCCGAAAATTTACCTTTTATTACACACTCAATATATTACAATACGAAGATTACAAATATTTTCTCAATGACTAGATAGTCTAGCTGCTGCTAGATTTTAACTCACTCAAGGTTTGCTAACCTTCTCACTCTCACTCACGTTGCTTCTCTTATTTCTTTTTTCTTCTCATTTTACTTCATTACAACACAAGTTCAAGCCTCTATTTATAGGCTGATAAAATGACAACAAATGTGGCTATTAATCCACTTAATTTCCAGCCACAAAACATCTCAATAATGGAGCACTTTGTATGGCTAAAATTTCAGCACTTTGCATGGCACAAAATTGCTCCACGTCTCATGCTTCTAGATTATGCTTGGAGTGGGTTTGATTTCTAACACTCCCCCTCAAACCCAACTTTCATACCGAGCTTCTCTTTGAATTTGTTGAATGTCTCCACTTTCAACGGCTTTGTGAAAATATCTGCCAGTTGATCTTCTGTCCTGCAATGGACCAACTCCACGTTTTTGTTTTTCACTTGCTCTCGGATAAAATGATACTTCGTATCGATGTGCTTGCTTCGGCTGTGCGACACCGGATTCTTGGCAAGTGATATAGCGGATTTGTTGTCAACGTAGATGGTAATTGGACCTTCATTTGAAACACCTATTTCTCCCAAAATATTTTTCAACCACATTGCTTGGCATGTACAAGTTGCTGCGGCCATATACTCTGCTTCACATGTTGAGAGAGCAATTGTTTGTTGCTTCTTTGACGACCATGAAAAAACTGCGGAACTGATGTGGAATGCATATCCGGAAGTGCTTTTCCGATCATCCAAGTCTCCCCCATAATCGCTATCTGAGTAGCCAACTAATTTTGAATCTTGTGAGTGGGTATAGAATAAACCATGGTTCATCGTACCTTTGATATATCTCAAAATTCTTTTTGCGGCAATTAAGTGGTCTTGCTTCGGCTTCTCCATGAATCTGCTCACCAATCCTACTGCATATGTAATATCTGGTTGTGTGATTGTCAAATACCTTAAACTTCCAACGAGACTTTTAAACAACGTCGGGTTTATCGACTCCCTTGTCGAATCAACACTTAGCTTCATCCCTGGATCAGCTGGCGTGACTACTGGCTTGCAATCCTTCATTTTGAACTTGTTCAAAATCTGCTCCGCATACTTCTTTTGAGAGACAAAAATTCCATCTTGCATTTGTTTCACCTCGACTCCAAGAAAGTATGACATCTCACCGATATCTGTCATTTCAAATTCTTTAGTCATAGCTTTCTTGAAATCATCAGACATACCTGGATTGTTTCCGGTGAAGATCATGTCATCCACATATAGGCATACGATCATGATATCTCCATATCCATTCTTCTTTATGTACAGGGTGTGCTCGTGCGGGCTTTTGATGAATCCATTTCTTCGGAAGTACTCGTCGATCCTTGTGTTCCATGCTCTTGGGGCTTGCTTCAATCCATACAAAGCTTTCTTCAATCGGTAGACTTTGTCCTCCTTTCCTTGTATGCTATATCCAGGTGGTTGTTCTATGTAGACTTCCTCCTCCAAGTAGCCATTCAGGAATGCAGACTTGACGTCCATCTGATAGATTTTCCATTTGTATTGTGCTGCGACTGCTATGAGAAGCCTAATTGTGTCTATTCTTGCGACTGGAGCAAATATTTCATCATAGTCCACTCCTTGTCTTTGCTTGTAGCCTTTGGCGACTAGTCTTGCCTTGTATTTCTCTACTTTTCCTTCTTTGTTGGTCTTCGTCTTGTACACCCACTTGACACCAATCGGGCTATGTCCTTCTGGCAGACTTGTTAGCTCCCACGTGTCATTCCTTCTTATTGCAGCAATCTCCTCGTCCATGGCCTTCTTCCATTTATTGTTTTCAATTGCTTCTTCGTATGTCACTGGATCACATTCTGTCATTAGATAGAATAGTGAATAATCGAACTGCGTCTCTACAGGTTCCGTAGAATTGTAGATGTCGTTGAGACTCCGTGTTCTTGTGGGTGCTTCATCTGAGCTGCTGCTTCCGCTACTGCTGGTTGGTGACGAAGGGGCTGTTGTACCAGGACTTTGATCATCGCCTTGTTCTTCTTGGTTGATGACATCATTGTCGTCTTCGTTGAAAAATAATCCTTCCACTTTCTTTTCTTCTTCACTCCATCTCCAGTAATCCGCTTCATCGAACTCGACATCTCTTGAGATAATCAATTTCTTAGTAAGAGGATTATAAAGTCTGTAGGCCTTACTTCTTTTGTCATAGCCTATAAAGATACACTTCTCTCCTCTATCGTCAAGCTTTTTCCTCTGTTGCTCAGGAACGTGTGCATATGCAATGCATCCAAAAATTTTTAGGTGTCCAACTCTTGGCTTGTGACCGCTCCATGCTTCTTCTGGTGTCTTGTGTCTTACACTTTTTGTTGGACATTGATTCAACAGATAAACTGCGCATTCAACGGCTTCAGCCCAGAAAGTTCTCGGAAGGTGTTTACCTTTTATCATGCTTCTTGCCATATCCAGAATTGTCCGATTCTTCCTTTCTGCAACTCCGTTTTGTTGTGGAGTGCGTCTGGCTGTTAACTGATGAATGATTCCATGATCCTTGCAGAAACTTTCATAAAGCTTTGCAGTATACTCGCCTCCTCTATCGGATCTGAGTATCTTCAAATATCGACCACTCTGTTTTTC
The DNA here is from genome assembly GCF_007990345.1 of Gossypium hirsutum. Lineage (NCBI taxonomy): Eukaryota > Viridiplantae > Streptophyta > Magnoliopsida > Malvales > Malvaceae > Gossypium > Gossypium hirsutum. The sequence continues at coordinate 2,380,124 of NC_053446.1, forward strand.
CACCATTGCTTTGAACTCCTTGAATTTTTCTAGGGCTTCCGATTTTGCTTTGAGAAAATAAACCCAACATTTTCTGCTATAATCATCAATAAAAGTTAGGTAGTACCTGTTTCCACCGAGTGATTCAATGTCGTACGGACCAGATATGTCGGTGTGTACAATTTCCAATGGTCTTCTAGCTCTTCGAGATTTTCCTACTTCAAATTTCTGCCTATGCTGCTTTCCTTTGACACAGGCTTCACACAGTTGATCTGGATGATTAATACTTGGTAATCCATTCACCATATTTGTCTTCGACAACAGCTTCAAGCCAGAAAATCCGAGATGTCCGTACCTTAAGTGCCACAACCATGATTCATTCTTCAGATCCATCTTCATGCATTTTACTTCTCCAGACTCGATGTCGAGGGTGAAAAGACGATTTCGCGTCATATCAACTCGAACAACTAATTCTTCACTTTTGTTCCTGATGGCGAGTGAGCGGTCTTTCATATGAACTTCATATCCTTTTTCTAGGAGTTGACCAAGACTGATCAGGTTGCTCTTCAAAGCTGGTACGTAGTAAACGTCTGAGATGTACTTCTTCTCTCCATTCCTTTGTGTTATAACAACCTTGCCCTTTCCTTTGATTTCTGCATGTGAGTTGTCTCCAAAAGTTATTTGTCCATGAACTGTTTCATCTAATTCTGTGAACAGCTCCTTTCTTCCACACATGTGGTTGCTTGCATCGTTGTCGAGATACCACACACTTCTCTTGCGATCTTCATTTTCTCCGTAAGTGAGAAAGACACTTGATTCCACTTTTTCGTTGCCTTCTGCTGCGACTGCTACATGGTTTCTTTCATCCACTTTGTGTGTTGATCTGCACTCGTAACTGAAATGTCCATACTTGTTACAGTTGTAGCATTGTACCTGAGATTTATTTTCTTGAAATCTGCCTCGGCCACGACCTCTAGATCCACGTCCACGGTTGGATGTTTGATAATCTTTATTTTCTTGATATCTCCCATATGATTGATTTCCACGTCCTCGTGATCCTCTTCCTCCTCTGTTTCCACCACGGTAGCCTCCACGGTATCCTCTGCGGTTTCCTCTTCCTTGGTTAAAGTTATTACTTGTTTCTCCGTCGTCGACGGACAACTTGCTATGCAAGGCTTGATCAAGATTTTCACTATCTTCATTTAGCTTCATCTTTTGCTCATGGGCTTGCAGAGAACCCACAAGTTCTTCGAGCGACATCTTTGACAAATCTTTTGATTCTTCGATGGCAACGACTACGTACTCGAATTTGCGTGTGAGTGACCGTAGAATTTTCTCCATCACTCTTACCTCGTCAGGAGTTTCTCCATTTCGTTTCATTTCATTTACCACCGATTTTACACGATTGGCATAGTCATCGATATTCTCGGAGCTCTTCATTTTTAACATTTCAAATTCAGCTCTAAGTGACTGAAGGCGTACCTTTTTAGCTTTTTCTACACCTTGAAATGATTTTTGCAAAATCTCCCATGCATTCTTCGCGTTCTTCACATCTAATATTTTCTCGAAGGTTGATTCATCCATACCTTGAAAGATACTATTCAAGGCCTTTTGATCCTTCTTTCGTGCTTCTCGTAACGCCTTCTTAGCGTCATTTGATAAAGCTGCTTCTGTAGCGGCATCTCCGGGCTCGATGTATCATTTTTCAACGATCTCCCAACAATCTTGCGAACCGAGCAAAGCCTTCATTCGAATGCTCCAATTTCCATAATTTGTCTTCGTCAATTGTGGAACTTGTAGCTGAATTACGTCGCCCATATCGACTTGTTAGATGAACACCAAAGGTACTCCGAACTGGACACGAACCGGACACGAACCGAACTCCGAACCAAGCTCCGAACCGTAGCTCTGATGCCACTTGTTGGAAACGTGATGGGCCGAAAATTTACCTTTTATTACACACTTAATATATTACAATACGAAGATTACAAATATTTTCTCAATGACTAGATAGTCTAGCTGCTGCTAGATTTTAACTCACTCAAGGTTTGCTAACCTTCTCACTCTCACTCACGTTGCTTCTCTTATTTCTTTTTCTTCTCATTTTACTTCATTACAACACAAGTTCAAGCCTCTATTTATAGGCTGATAAAATGACAACAAATGTGGCTATTAATCCACTTAATTTCCAGCCACAAAACATCTCAATAATGGAGCACTTTGTATGGCACAAAATTGCTCCACGTCTCATGCTTCTAGATTATGCTTGGAGTGGGTTTGATTTCTAACAGAAATGCATCTTTTGAGATATGGGTGGGTGCAATGGCTCATGTTCCATTCTGTACCCTGCAACCAAATAACCCATTAAAAAAAATCATGTTTGAGAAGCATTATTAGGCCATGGTTTGAAGCTTGATTACAATGAACTAAAAACCAGAAAAATGGAAGGAACCCAGATGATTATCTGTTTTAATACTGGTCTCTATCAGTATTGTTTATTTTCTTGTTTACTGTTGTTACTTATTTCCTGTCGTCATTCCTTGCTGATATTTTCCTTCTCTTAAGGTGATTGTGGAGATTCTCGTGAGCTACATATAACAACTGAAACCCTATGTTTCCTATTTTTTCGGAACTTAAAAGTGAAAAATAAATTAAAATTATAAAAATATTTAAAAAATTCAAAATTATAAAAAAGTTTATAAAACTAAAAAAATAAGTAGCATTAAATACATGCAGTTAAAACTTTAATATAATTTTTTAAAGGTTGATTCTCAAATTTAACTATGAGAATCAAATTTAACCCAAAAAAATTGAACAAAAGCCAAATTATTAAAAGGTGGAAAAAGAATGCTAAATTTGTCATTATGCCAAAAAACAATGGTGCCCCATGAAATAAAAAGCAACAAGATTTTAACAATTAATCATATAGTAATTTAATCTTTGGAAGTGAATAGCTAAGGACAACTAACCATGAAGTTAATGTTTTCTTATCAATTAAACATATTTTTATTAGTATAATAACAAATAATCCTCAAATTTCACACATTTTGTTGATTTAGGGTTAGTTTGGCAATGCTTTTGAAAAGTGCGCTGGAAAAGCGCTTTTAAGAATTGAAAAGTTTGGCTTAAAATTTGAGTGTTTAGTATTGCTGTCAAAAATTGCTTTTGAGAAATAAAATGTCTATTTTAGACATGTTATTATCAAGCAACAAATATGCATTTAAATAATATTTAAATTAGTTAATATTATTATATTTTAGTAAAAATATAAAAAAATTATTATAAATTGTTGTTAATATTTTAATATATGAAATATAAATTTTAAATATTTTAAGCAATAAATATTAATTATTTATAAAATTTAATTAGAATATATAAACTATATTTTAAATATTTAAATATAACCATTAAATATTTGTAATTAGTATTTTAAAAAATATTTTATATTTTTAATTAATAATTTTAACATATTTGTAATTAAACATCAAGAAAAAAGAGAGGTAAGTGTTATGTTATTGAAGGGGTGAAAAAGTAATTAAGCATTAAAAGTGCTTTTAGGAGAGGAAAAGTTAAAAATTTTAGTTTCTCTTTTTAGAAGTGTTTTTAAAAAGTATTTTTGAAAAACTAAAAGTTTCAGCCAAAAGCAGTTTGTTTAGCACAACTTTTCTTTCAAAAGTGTTTTTGGAGCCAGAAGTGCATTTTTTAAGTACTGCAAAACAGACCCTTAGTCTTGATTTAGCAAATTTAGCCCGTAGCATTTACACTTTCAATTAACATTTACACAAATTTTATAAACATTGAGTGTTGTATTTGTTTTTATACCAATAAAATTTATGTATAATTGACGAAAAATGTTAACGTCGTGATTAATTATCCTTTGTTACTCACTTTCAAAATTGTCGGAATTAAATTGCTCTAATATTTTGAGAAGGACCAATTTGTTTAATATCAAAATTGGAAGGTACCGGGTGTCTTAAACAAAAAAAAAAAAACTAGAGCCAACTGTTAATTCCTTGAACATAACGAGATTGGGAAGGCCTTAATAACTGTATTTCCCACGGTTGCTTCGCAAATATAAAGACATGAAAAATACATCACTTCCTTCCTCTCCTATTTCCATTTTCCAACTACAACTGCAACAAAGCCTTTTTTGCCGGAGATGGAAAACTTGGTAACCCCTCTTACTTTTACTCCATTCTTGAATTTGGCTTTGTTTCTTGATAATCTCATGGGGGGCGCCATTGTTTTTCTCTAGTTTCTGATGAATTTGTTTGCATCAATCCCTTTGTACTATTACACGTAAAACCAACCATCTTTTTTCTCATCTTTAATTCCTTGTTTGTTAAATTCTTGGGAAAATGCTACTTTAGTGGGAAAAGTCTTGATTCTTGGAAAATGTTTTTTCATTGCAGGCTGCAAGATTGAGTTGCAGAACGGAACATGAGCCGTTGCATCCACTTATATCTCAAAAGATACGTTGGCAACCTGACCTCTCTTTCAGGCCTTTTAACTACACCGCTGCTCCGATAATTGAAAACATGGGCAGCACAGTCGGTACCTCGTCCGTTGTAAAACCTTCACCAACGGCTTTCGTAGGAGCACCAATGGAGAAAAGTAGTAAAGCTTCTTTAATAAAAGAATTGGTTGCACTTGGTCTTCTCAAGGCGGTAGCTGCTCCGTTCGAGCGAGTGAAGCTGTTGCTGCAAAACCAGAAGGTCATAATCAAGTCCGGCCGGCTGCACAAACCGTATAATGGAATATTACACTGCTTTGCTACAACAATCAGAAATGAAGGCATCTTTTCACTTTGGAGAGGCTACACTGCAATGACCACGGGACATGTTTCCGCTACGGTAACTTGCACAGCAAGCTAACAATAAGCCTGAAAATTTCTTAATCTCTGCTATAGAATCGAACCTTTTAAAACCTTCTATGTACTAATACTATACACAGGTAATACGTTTCGGTATCTTCCAATATACGAAAATTCTAGACGACACCCAATGGAGCTACACGCGGGTGGTAGTGTCTAGTTATGTCGCCTCAGCCGCTACTCAATTCCTTGTTTATCCGTTTCTATATGCCGCAACACGCATGGCAACCGATGTCAAGACTACCGGTAGTAACACCGGTGATCGACAGTTTAACGGTATGATCGATGTCTTTAGAAAAACCCTGAAATCAGATGGCATTTTTGGACTGTACCGTGGATTTAATATCACACTTGGTGAACTTGTTACGATGGGAGTACTATCTAAAGGTTTAAACCCATGGAAATAACATTATTCCTACATTTTGCGGGTCAGTTTATCACATTAAGGTTTATAATTCTTCTTTTATTGCAGAACATATGGCTGAACTTATATGGTTTGGTTTGTTGCAGAACAATTTTTTGTCGAGGCATATGGTAAAATTGGGATTCTGGATTAGCGGGAACATGGCTACTTACCCATTGGATACAGTGAGCAGAAGGATGATGATGACGTCGGGCTCGGGGACTGTGAAGTATAAGAGTACAGTACATGCAATAGGTCAAATTATGAAAACTGAGGGTGTGAAGACGTTTTATAATGGTGCAGGAGCTGAGATACTTGCTTGTGCAGCTAACAGGGCTACTCTATTGTTAATGATTTACGTAGCTGATGTAATTAGAGCTGCAAAGGAGAAGTAATACTAGATGCATGGGATAATGTGGATAATACCTGCAAAACTTGTTGAGTTGAAAATAACCATTTTGGCTTTTACTTTTGACTTTTATTTTTTTTACTAAATTTGATTATTAATATTTTAAAAAGATTCAAATATTTTTTAATAAAAATATTAAATAAAATATGACAGTTCATGTTAGAGTTATGTACCTCCAGTCACTTGTTAAAAAAAAAATAGAGAGGCAAAATAGGGATATATAAGCACTATGGCGCACAAGTTGAATCCGTATAAAACTATACTTCTTATATTAGACATTGATTATAACAAACCTATAGTCGAACTCTTCTTGTAGTGTGTGTTTATCAACATGGTGAATTTCTTCTTTTCTACCCGTAATTTTTTCCCATATGGATTTTTCAAGTAAAATCTGCTTGTTCTTATTTTCCGTTCTTATTAATTTGTGATCTTTTTTGCTGCCATTATCGATGTTGATTATAACAATCCGTGTATATTTCATGTTGACATGTCATTATTTATTTTATATGTCATGTCAACAAAAATTTTAAAAATTATAAAAAAAATTAAAATGATCATAAAAATTCAAAAAATTAACATAAAGCATATTTGGCATGTTTAAAAATTAATTTAATTAGTATTTTAGTTAAAAAAACAATAATTCAATTCAATATTTTTAAAACGATGATGAACAAGTTTAGCTCAAGGATAAAATTAATAAAAGATGTAAATATTAAAGCTTAAATTTATCTATCATGACAAATTTGTTGATTAAGTTAAGCCTGTGTTTGGGGTGAAGTGGACCAGTTTCCTAGAGTTTATATATCCACCATTGTTCCATGAATGAAGTGACTACTTCTATCACTGCAGTGTCATTTACCTCGAGGATCCTTCTATCTAATGGTATAACCAAGAGCAGATCCACCACCGTTGCCATCCTCCGTTGCATCTCTAATAACATCAGCTACATAAATCATTAACATTACAGTCCAGCAATGCCATCTGATTTCAAGGTTTTTCTGAAGACATCGATTACACCATTAAACTGCCTATTTTCTTTCTTATTTTGTCAAGGCCAATGCTAGGATCTGGGTATTCCATTTGTGGTGAAATGGCTGGTTACCCGTTGGATACAGTGAGCAGAAGGATGATGATGACCTCGAGAGCTGTTAGGTATAAGGGTACACTGCATGCAATTGCACATAATTTGACAACCGAGGGTGATAAGTCATTTTATAGTGGTTCAGGGGCACATATCCTTGGACATAACGAGATTGGGAAGGCCTTAATAACTGTATTTCCCACAGCTGCTTCGCAAATATAAATACATGAAAAATACATCACTTCCTTCCTCTCCTATTTCCATTTTCCAACTACAACTGCAACAAAGCCTTTTTTGCCGGAGATGGAAAACTTGGTAACCCCTCTTACTTTTACTCCATTCTTGAATTTGGCTTTGTTTCTTGATAATCTCATGGGCGGCGCCATTGTTTTTCTCTAGTTTCTGATGAATTTGTTTGCACCAATCCCTTTGTATTATTACATGTAAAACCAACCATCTTTTTTCTCATCTTTAATTCCTTGCTTGTTAAATTCTTGGGAAAATGCTACTTTACTGGGGAAAGTCTTGATTCTTGGAAAATGTTTTTTCATTGCAGGCTGCAAGATTGAGTTGGAGAATGGAACATGAGCCATTGCATCCACTTATATCTCAAAAGATACATTGGCAACCTGACCTCTCTTTCAGGCCTTTTAACTACACCGCTGCTCCGATAATTGAAAACATGGGCAGCACGGCCGGTACCTCGTCCGTTGTAAAACCTTCACCACCGGCTTTCGTAGGAGCACCAATGGAGAAAAGTAGTAAAGCTTCTTTAATAAAAGAATTGGTTGCACTTGGTCTTCTCAAGGCGGTAGCCGCTCCGTTCGAGCGAGTGAAGCTATTGCTGCAAAACCAGAAGGACATAATCAAGTCCGGCCGGCTGCACAAACCGTATAATGGAATATTACACTGCTTTGCTACAACAATCAGAAATGAAGGCATCTTTTCACTTTGGAGAGGCTACACTGCAATGACCATGGTGCATGTTTCCGCTACGGTAACTTGCACACCAAGCTAACAATAAGCCTGAAAATTTCTTAATCTCTGCTATAGAATCGAACCTTTTAAAACCTTCTATGTACTAATACTATACACAGGTAATACGTTTCGGTATCTTCCAATATACGAAAAATCTAGACGACACCCAATGGAGCTACACGCGGGTGGTAGTGTCTAGTTATGTCGCCTCAGCCGCTACTCAATTCCTTGTTTATCCTTTTCTATATGCTGCAACACGCATGGCAACCGATGTCAAGACTATCGGTAGTAACACCGGCGATCGACAGTTTAACGGTATGATCGATGTCTTTAGAAAAACCCTGAAATCAGATGGCATTGTTGGACTGTACCGTGGATTTAATATCACACTTGGTGAACTTGTTATGATGGGAGCACTATCTAAAGGTTTAAACCCATGGAAACAACATTATTCCTACATTTTGCGGGTCAGTTTATCACATTAAGGTTTATAATTCTTCTTTTATTGCAGCACATATGGCTGAACTGATATGGTTTGGTTTGTTGCAGAACAATTTTTTGTCGAGGCATATGGTAGATTTCGGGTTCTGGATTAGCGGGAACATGGCTACTTACCCATTGGATACAGTGAGCAGAAGGATGATGATGACGTCGGGCTCGGGGACTGTGAAGTATAAGAGTACAGTACATGCAATAGGTCAAATTACGAAAACTGAGGGTGTGAAGACGTTTTATAATGGTGCAGGAGCTGAGATACTTGCATGTGCAGCTAACAGGGCTACTCTATTGTTAATGATTTACGTAGCTGATGTTATTAGAGATGCAAAGGAGAAGCAATACTAGATGGTAGGATCCTCCATTAGTGGCTTCATTCCATGGAATAATGTGGATAATACCTGCAAAACTTGTTGAGTTGAAAATAACCATTTTGGCTTTTACTTTTGACTTTTATTTTTTTTACTAAATTTGATTATTAATATTTTAAAAAGATTCAAATATTTTTTAATAAAAATATTAAATAAAACATGATAGTTCATATTAGAGATGAGTGACCCGAATTCCATCATTTGTTAAAAAAAAATTTAGAGAGGCAAAATAGGGGATATGTGAGGATCATGCCACACAAGTTTAATCCGTATAGAACTATACTTTTTATATTAGACATTGATTATAACAACCCTATAGTCGAACTCTTCTTGTAGTGTGTGTTTATCAACATAGTGAATTACTTTTCCTTTGTCTGTGATTTTTTTCGATATGGGTTTTCAAGTAAAATTTGTTTGTTCTTATTTTATTTTCTTATTGATTTGCGACCATTTTTACTGCTATTATTGACGTTGATTATAACAATCCATGTATATTTCAGGTTGACATATCATTATTTATCTTATATGTCATATCAACAAAAATTTTAAAAATTATCAAAAAGAATTAAAATGATCAAAAAATTCAAAAAATTAACATAAAGTATATTTGGCATGTTTAAAAATTAATTTAATTAGTATTTTGGTTAAAAAACAGTAATTCAATTCAATTCTTTTTAAAAAGATGATGATCAAGTTTAACTCAAGGATAAAATTAATAAAAGATGTTAATTTTATCATGAGAAAATTGTTGATTAAGTTAAGCCTGGGGGTGAAGTGAACCAGTTTCCTAGAGTTTATATATCCACTATGGTTCCGTGAATGAAATGACTACTTCTATCACTGCATTGTCATTTTCCTCGAGGATACTTCTATCTAATGGTATAACCGAGAGCAGATCCACCTCCGTTGCCATCTTCCGTTGCATCTCTAATAACATCAGCTACATAAATCATTAACATTACAGTCCAGCAAGGCCATCTGATTTCAAGGTTTTTCTGAAGACATCGATTACACCATTAAACTGCCTATTTTCTTTCTTATTTTGTCAAGGCCAATGCTTGGATCTGGGTATTCCATTTGTGGCGAAATGGCTGGTTACCCGTTGGATACAGTGAGCAGAAGGATGATGATGACCTCGGGAGCTGTTAGGTATAAGGGTACACTGCATGCAATTGCACATAATTTGACAACCGAGGGTGAGAAGTCATTTTATAGTGGTTCAGGGGCACATATCCTTGGATGTGTTGTCGCAGCGTATACTGAAGTGTTAAAGGAAGGGTCCAGTCTTACCATTACATGGTAGGGTCCCCGGCAGTGACGGCAGTGGTGGATAACATCTTAACCCTCCATTCATTCAATCTTTTCGGTGCTGAGAAACAATTTCTTTCACTGTTGTTTTCGGCAAAAAGGAAGCTGCAAAACTTGTTGAATTGAAATAAATTATATTTTGCTGCTACTTGTTGAATTGAAGTAACCATTTGGTTCCACAATGCTTGAGTTGAGGACTGGTCTCCCTTGTTAAAACTTATAACTTTTGAGATTTCTTTTCATGGAAGTAACTAAAGAATCCCTTTCCATTCAGCATAAATTGCAAGTGCTAGAGAGATAAAGAGCTTGCTTGACACTGACACTAGTGAAAAATATACTAATGAAAAGAACATTGACAATAGTCCTTTTATGCTTAGATATTCGTGTCATATCTTCAATGGTGAACTTATCCATGCATAATGTTTTTCACTTTTCAGTTCTTCTTTTCGTTTTTTTTTTTTTTACTATATAGCCAACTGTTAATTCCTCCCAATATTGGGATGGGCTTAATAAGGGTATTTCCTACAGCTGCTTATCAAATAAATACATGAAAAATACACACCATCTGCTTTCTCCTATTTCCATTTTCCTACAGCTGGAGATAGAAAATTTGGTAATCTCTTTTTCTTTCTTTTAATTCCTTCTCTTTTCTTTGTTCAACTTCTTCTTTAATTACTTTACTGCATTCTTGAATTTGGAATCATCATGTTAAAATCTTATTGTTGGTTTGGTTTCTTGATTTCATGGAGGGCACCATTGTGTATTGGACTGCAAAAGTTTCCTTCATTGGTAGGAAAACTATGCTATGTTTATGCTATTCATGATTCTTGACATAAATTTATTGGCTTCCCTTCCTTTTCTATACTTTCTGATGAATTTGTTTGCATCAATCGCTTATGTAAAACCTGCAACCTTTTCTGATCTTTAGTTTCTTGCTTCACGTTCTTTTTGATCAAGCTTTAAATCATGGCCTAATGCTTCTCAAACATAATGATATTTTTATAATATCGATTGGGTTATTTTGTTGCAGGGAACAATAGTGGCTTGTTGAATGGAACATGAGCCATTGCATCTACCTATATCTTAAAAGATACATTTGATACCTGAACTCTCATTCAGGCATTTTAACTACACTATTCCGATAATGGAAAATATTTACGGCAATGGTGCCTTGGTGAACTGGAAATCTCAGGGCAGTGCCTCATCTGTTGTAAAACCTCTGCGACCAGCTTTTATAGGAGCCCCAATGGAGAACAAAGCTTCTATTACAAAAAAAATTGGTTACACTCAGTGTTTTGAAGGCAGCAGTTGCTCCATTCGAGCAAGTGAAGCTCTTGATGCAAAACCAGAATGCCATAATCAAGTCAGGCCAGCTGCTCAAACCATATAATGGAATATTTAACTGCTTTGCTACATCAGAAATGAAGGCTTCTTTAAACTTTGGAGAGGCTACACTGGATTTACGAATGGACTTGTTTCCGCTAAGGTAACTTCCACCAAGCTGAAATTTCTTAATCTGCTCGAGAGTCAAGCCATTAAACCTTTACGTTTACGAACTAAAGGTAATACGGTTCAATATCTTCAAATATTCCAAGAGTCATGAAGACATCCAGTGGACTTACAAGCAAGTGCTAGTGTTAAACAGTGTTGCTTTAGTTGCAACTCAATTGCTTGTTCATCCATTTTTATAAGCTGGAACACGCATGGCAACCGATGTCAAGACTATCAGTAACATGGGCAATAGGCAGTTTAACGTTATATTATATGTCTTCAGAAAAAAACTTGAAATCAGATGGCATTGCTAGACTGTACCATGGATTTAATATCATACTTGCTGAATCTGGCATGGTGGTAGCAGTATCTGCCGGTTTAAACCCATGGAAACAACATTATTTACACCTTTCGTAGGTCAGTACATCAAATGAGATACTTAAGAAACAATAGGCAATGGTGTCTGGCTTTGTAATTGCACAAATTATGAAAACTGAGGGTGTGAAGTCATTTTATAGTGGTGCAAGGGCAGAGATCCTTGTATGTGGCGCTTATAATGATACTGTATTGTTAATCATTTACCTCGCTGGTGTTATTAGAGCTGCAAAGGGAAAGTCCGACAATGACAGTGGATCTAGTTCCAGTTTCACCATTAGATGGAAGGATCCCTGAGGTAAATGACAAGGCAGTAATGGCAGTAGTTGCTTCATTTCATGGAATCATGGTGGATAACATCTTTTCCCTTCTTGTTGGAGCTAAGAAACAATTCCTTTCGTTTTCGGTTAAACGAAACTGCAAAACTTCTTGAATTGAAATAACCATTTTGCTGGTACTTTCGCTTCAGTTTCATGTATAAATATATTGTTTGTATGGTATTTGGTTCCATTGCTCATACAATGCTAAATATTTTGAGTTGCTGTAAACTTTCATAATGCTTGAGTTGAGCAACACCTTGACTGAGTGAATTTCTCCCTTATGGTTAAAACTTATAACTTTTAATATATATATATATACACATATATGTATTTCAGGGCATTTAGTAAAGAATCCCTTCCATTCAGCACAAATTAATATAAAATTTGAAAAGAACTTTGAGAACAGTCCTTTTATGAAGGTTTTGGGGCAGGCAGCCTGCAGGCTCATGCTGAGATTTTAAATGTCACATCTGCCTTGCATATTAGGATTTGTAGAATACAATTAATAAATTGATATTTTAGGGACTTAAATTTCAAAATTGTCATTTTTCAAGTAATCAATGCAAAGAATGTCAGTCGATATGAGGATAAGTGGCAGGTTCCAAGCAAGTAATTGGATGCATAAGGTTTTGGACCATTTGGCCTGTTTCTTGAAACATGATGTGAAGCTGCAAAATCGAATCTTTGCTTTATGTTAGCTCTTATTGCTGTTGGTGAAGCAGAAGCATTACCACCATGGGAGGTGAAGCTAGAGCTTCATGTTTCATGAGCACCATAGGTTCAAATGTTTGCACAAACTAGGTTCTAATCCTATTTGTCCTTGGGATGCTATTACAGTACCTACTTGTTATTCATAAGAAGATGACTAACTTTTCGATGATATATTCTTTTGAAATTTTAGGAAACTGGTTCACTGCATCCCATAGAAGGCTTAACTTAATGAACAATCATTGCCAGCCCTCAAGGATATGGTTTAGGTTCAAGATCTAGAACCTATTATAAAACAATGTTCAAAGGGCCCATTTTCCTGAAGAATTTCATTTCTAGTTATCCAAATTGTGGTTAAATACAAGCTCAAAGTGACTTGCATTGTTTATTCCCCACAGCCGCTTGTCAAATAAATACAAGCAAAATACACCATTTGCTTTCTCCTTCAATTTCCAACTGCGATTACAACTCAGCTTTTTGATGGAGATGGAAAACTTGGTAAACTAATCTCTCCTTTTTGTTTTCTTATATTATTTTTTCTTTTCTTTTCTCGACTCATTCTGTAATTACTGGTAGTAGTGTTATTTTTCCAAGAAACCAAACAGACAATGTAGCTGCTAAATTACTTTACTCCATTCTTGAACATGGAATCATGTCAAGGACTTATTATTGTCTTTTTGGACGTTAAGGTTTCCTTCTTTGGCATGAAAAACATGCTCGGTTTATGTTATATTTGTAAAAACCACAATTCTTTTTCTGAATCTTTAATAACTTGCTACTTTGCTGCTTTCTTGGTATATTCTTGATTGAGTCTAGTCACATTGATCTTGAACGGTAGTTTAACGGCCAAATCTTGAATATTTTCTTTTTTGTTTTCCTTCTATAGTTGATCTTCATGTCCACTCTAATCAAGCTTTAAACCATGGCCTAATGTTATTTCATTGCAGGCTACAAGATTGAGTTGCAGAACGAAACATGAACCATTACATCCACCTATATCTCAAAAGATACATTTGCAACCTGACCTCTCATTCAGGCATTTTAGCTACACTACTACATTGATGGGAATTCTTCAAGGCAATTGTGCCTTAGGGAACTGGAGATCACAAAGCTCTATCCTTCCGGTATCCCATGGCAATACCTCATCTATTGTAAAACCTGTGCCTCCAGCTTTTATAGGAGCCCCAATGGAGAACAGTAAAGCTTTTATTACAAAAGATCTGGCTCTATTTGGTGTTTTGAAGACAGCACTTGCTCCATTCGAACGAGTGAAGCTCCTGATGCAGAACCAGAACCACTTAATCAAGTCAAGCCAGTTGCCCAAACCATATAATGGAATACTTGACTGCTTTGCTAGAACTATCAGAAATGAAGGCGTGCTCTCCCTTTGGAGAGGCTATACTGCAATGACCTTGGCAGATGTTTCCCTTAAGGTAACTTCCACTAAGTCGTCCAATAGGTTGCTTGACATTGGTTAAACCTTAAAATCTTTATGTACTACAGGTAATGCGTTTCGCTACCTTCCGTTATGCCTTGAGCCGTGAAGACATCCAGTGGACTTACCCTCGGTTGCTAGTGTTAGATTCTGTTGTCATAGTCACAAATCAATTGCTTTTTTATCCGTTTTTATATGCTGGAGCACGCATGGCAACCGATGTCAAGGCTATCGGTAGCACGGGCAATTGGCAGTTTAATGGTATAGTAGATGTCTTCAGGAAAACCCTGAAATCTGATGGCATTGCTGGACTGTACCGTGGATTTAATATCAGACTTGCTGAATTTGGTATGATGGGAGCAGTATCTGCTGGTTTAAAACCATGGAAACAACATTATTCGAGCCTTTTGCAGGTCAGTTCATTACATGAGACCTCCTTAATAACCTGCAGTGAAGGTTTTTTTCTTTTATTGCTGAACTGATATGGATTGGTTTTTCCCAGAACAATGTTTTTTCGAGGCATATGGTAAAATTTGGCTTTGGGATATGTGCCAACATGGCTATTTATCCGTTGGATACAGTGAACAAAAGAATGATGATGACCTCGGGGGCGGTTAAGTATAAGAGTACGCGGCAAGCAATTGCACAAATTATGAAAACTGAGGGTTTGAAGTCGTTTTATAGTGGTGCAGGGGCAGAGATCCTTTCATGTGCTGTGTACAAAGGTACTGTGTTGTTAATCATTTACGTAGCAGATGTTATTAGAGCTGCAAAGGAGAAAAACGACTATTGCAGCAGATCCACAATGGAAGGATCGCTGAGGCAAATGACAAGGCACTGATGGCAGTAGTCACTTCATTTCAGTCAATATTTTCCCTTCTTTTACAGAGCTGAGAAACAATTTCCTTCATTTTTGTTTTCGGTTAAACGAAGCTGCAAAAGTTGTTGAATTGAAATAAACATTTGATTCCATTGCTCTCAATATGCTAAATTTTGCATTGCTGTAAACTTCCACGATGCTAAATTTCATTTAAGTAAAGAACCCCTTTCCATTCAACAAAAATCTCAAGTGCTGGAGAGATACAAAGCTGCTAAATTTCATTTAAGTAAAGAATCCCTTTCCATTCAATAAAAATCACAAGTGCTGGAGGGATACAGAGCTTGCTTGACACTTACACTAGTGAAAATATTAATAATGAAAGGAACATTTGGCAGTAGTCCTTTTATGCTTAGATATTAATGTCACATCTTCATTGCAATCAGGATTTGCAGACTATAATCAATAAAGTTTATATTTAAGGGACTTTAACTTGCCATGAATGTGAGCCAGTATCAAGATAAATGGTAAGTTTCAAGACTGCCATTAGAGAACAAATGAAAAAGAAAAAGAAAAAGAAAAAGGGCATTTATGTTTTGGCAAGCAGCTGCAATTTTATGTTCAAGGCAGAATCCTATAGAAACTCTAGGAACTGGTCTTATATGAATAATCTTTGCCGGCCACAAGATATGGTTTGGGTTCAAGAACTAGGCCCTGTCAACACTGTTGCAGGAAAAATAGGGCTCCTCCTTTTTTAATATTTTTTTAATTTACCATGACATAAAGATACTAGGATGGCCTTTATAACTGTTATATCTACTCATTTCAACATGCAATATACACCATTTCCTTTCTCCTATTTCCAACCGTAACTGCAAGAGAGCTTTTTGCTGGATATGAAAAACTGGGTAATCTCTCCTTTTTTTTCTTTTTTCTTGTTCAACTTCTTCTTTAATTACTGCTAGTAGCTTTCTTTTCCCCCAAGAAAAAAAACCGAGTATGTATTTGCTAAATTACTTTACTCCATTCTTCAACTTGGAATCATGTGAAAACTCATTCTTGTATTGGTTTCTTAATTTTCTTTGAATTTCATAGGGGCGCCCATTAGTTTTTTTGCAGGTAAAAGTTTCCTTCTTTTGTAGGAGAAATATGCTGTGGCATGTAATCCATGATTCTTGACAAAAAATTATTGGCCTCTCTTCTTTTTCTATTGTTTCTGATGAATTTGTTCAAACATTGATCGCTTTCTATGTATGTAAAAAAGCCAGAATCCTTTTCTGGTCATTAATTTCTTGCTTTTTTAGATAGCTTAATCTAAGATTCTGGCCAAGCATTACAACTTTTCTTGGAAATTCTTGACCGGTTCTTGGTCACATTCATCTCTTGTGTAAGATATAGGGCTTCACGTCCATTTTAGTCAAGCTTTAAACCGTGGCCTAATGCTATTGTTTTGTCATATTTGTTTGATTATTTCATTGCAGGTTACAAGAGTGAGTTCCAGAATGGAGAATGAGCCATTGCATCCACCTATATCACAAAAGATGCATTGGCAGCCTGGCCTCTCATTCAGGCATTTTAACTACATTACGATAATGGAAAATATTCGCTGCAGTGGTGCCTCACTGACCCGGATCTCGCGAAGTCCTGTCCACCCTGTGATCCAGGGCAGTGCCGTATCTGTTGTAAAATCTTCACCAGCGGCTTTTGTCGGAGCCCCAATGGAGAACAGTAAAGCTTCTTCTTTTATAAAAGGATTGGCTCTACTTGGTGTTATGAGGACAGCAGGTGCTCCATTTGAGCGAGTGAAGCTCTTGATGCAAAACCAGAACGAGATGATCATTTCAGGCCGGCTTCCCAAACGATATAACGGAATATTCGACTGCTTCGCCACAACAATCAGAAATGAAGGCATAGTTTCCCTTTGGAGAGGCAACATTGCATTTGTCACTGCATATCTTTCCTCTGAGGTAACTAGCACCAAGTTGCCCTATAGGCTCGACATTGGTTTAACCTTTGTGCCATTTTCGTGCAACAGGTCATAGCTAAGGCCATACACCACTATGGTAACAGTCGTGAAGATATCGAGTAGACTCACACTGGGCGGAAAGTGGCAGTTTTCCTTTCTGCAGTTGTGAACCAGTTTCTTGTTTATCCATTATATTATGCTGGAACACGCATGGCAAACGATGTCATAACAAGCAGTAACTCGAGGGAAAGGCAGTTTAATGGCATATTCGACGTCTACAGAAAAACGCTGAAATCAGATGGCATAGCCGGCGTGTACCGTGGATTTAATATAATGATTCCTAAAATTGCCCTTTTGAGAGCAGTAACTGCTGTTTCAAAGCCTTGGCAACAATTTTTGTTGCACCATTTTCAGGTCAGTTGATTAGTTGGGATTTGAGAACCAATCTACTGGTATCTAACAATCTGATAAATGATATGGCTCCTTTTTTCGCAGGGAAGTGTTTTAGGCAGGGCTGTTGTAAATACTTTGTATGCTAGTTGTCGCAGCATGGCGGTTCACCCGCTGGATACTGTGAGCAGGAGGATGATGATGACCAGTGGAGCTGTGAAGTATAGGCATTCACTGGATGCAATTACATGCATTTTCTATAATGAGGGTGTAAAGTCCTTCTATAGTGGTGCAAAAGCACAAATCCTTACACTTGCAGTCTACCAAGTTTATGGGTTGTGTTTGAGGTACGTAGTTGGTGTTCTTAGAAGGAAGAATACCGGGGATAAATGACCAGGAAAGTGACGGCAGCAGTCCTTTTTTTTTTTTTTTCTGCCTGCAGAACTTGTGTAAATACATTGTTTGTAGGGTACCTAAACAAAGAAACCTATAAAATAGCAGCATCAATCAACTGTCATGCCATAACCCTCTTCAACCTCTTCCTTGATGGATTTGCACATAGAATCGTCTTTCCCTCTTTCTGTAACACACTACATTTTATCAGAGTAAGAAAAATGAGTCAACAAACAATAAACAATCACAAACAGATAATTCATCCTATTGAGTCTAAACGGAAACGAACTTTACTGTATTATATGCGGATACGTGCGAACGGCTGCCTACTTCCCTGGAAGCTGACAACCAATCACTCCAATATGGCTTAAATTAAGCTGTTAAAGAAATGCAGAAAAATGATAGCATTAGCAACAGCTCTTGGAAAATGTTTTCTTCATATCATATATCTGTTTAGATTATTTTCATTGCAGGCTATAAGAGTGAGTTGCAGAGTGCAACACGACGCATTGCATCCACCTATATCTCAAAAGATACATGTGTATTAGTCTACTTTTGATGCGTTTCGATTAACCATATCGAATTTTGGTGATAAAAAAATAAAATTGAATAATTTGTTAATAAAAATGATAAGATTAAATAATTTGACGATAAATAATTCAGTAATTATATTTTATTTTTTGAAATTTAGTGACTAAAATAAAAAGTTAATGATAGTTTAGTGTCGTGTAAAAATTTTTTTTTCTTTTTTACAAAATAATATATAAAATTCAACAAGTCCAATTGAACCAACCGAACTGGATCCTAGAATTAGTGAGATGCCAGGGAAAAGCAACATGTGTTGACTTGTTGAACCCACTAAGACCCTAAACAACCACGCATGTCCAACACGTGGTATAAATATGCTGCAACCTGTCGCTCTATTACACTGCCACCTTCCCCTACTCTGCCTCCATATAGTTTGCATTTTCATGGCTAAGATATAGGAAAAAGTACTGAAAATAAAAGCTATTACTCAAGAAAAAGACACCGCTCAGCAAGAACTAAAAGATCCTCAACAATGGCTGCCTCGTTAATAGCTAAGACCGCCATGTTCCAGCTCTCAAAAGCGTTCCCTCGAACCGTGTCTCTTCGTTCCTCCGCCAATGTCTCACGAGTCTGCTTCACCACCACCGCTTCCAAACGCTCTGAGGTAAATAAAACCACCGATTCTTTGCGTTTTCGTGGAGTTTTAAGTGATGGTTTCATGGCTTGATGATTATAAATTTCAGGGGAGAGACACCAAAGCTGGCTTTGCTTACAGGGAAAAAGATATCTCATCCGATGAAGACACCACCGCCGAAGAAGCTATGGAAAGAGCAAAAGAATACGCGCATAACGCTAAGGAGAAAACGAAAGGAGCCTTTGATACGGCGGCTGATAGGGCAAAAGATGCAACGAACAGAGCGGCGGAGACCGCACAAAGCGCCAACGAGAAAACAAAACAGAAAGCTAGAGAGTACGCGCAAGGGACCAAAGAGACTGCCCAAAGTGCTAAAGATAAGACCAAAGAAGGGGCTGATAAGGCATCTCAAACTGCGTACGAGTTGAAAGAGAAATCTAAAGAGAGAGCACAAGGGGTGATGGAGAAGTCGGAGGAGATAGCCGGTTCAGTTGCCGATAAGGCGTCGGAGACCATCCAAAATGTTGGAGAGAAGGCAAAGCAAACTGCACAAGGAGCTTGGGATGCTGCAAAGGGAACAACGCAAAAGATAAAGGAAACTGTGGTTGGGAAGAGTGAGGAAGAGAAGAGGATGGATGATGATGTTGTGGAATTGAGGAGGCGTGCTCGAAGAGAAAGCGATGAGAGCAAGTATTAAGGAGGAGTTTGATGGGGGGTTTACGTGTTGTATTTTACAAATAAGTTTGGTTTTTAGTGTAATGGTGGTTGATCTTTACGTTTATTTAAAGAAAATAAATTTTTAAAAAATGAGTTAAGCATAATCCTCTTAACAATCCTAAAAGAAAGAAACATGGGTTTTGGCTCGTAATCCCATTTTCAAAGTCCATATGGACGAGTTTAATCAACTTTGAAAATCTGGTTTCTCTCAATAAATTTTTTTTAAAAAAAAATTAAAATAATTTTTTTAAAATTTATATTTTTAAAAAATTTATAAAATTTTAAAAAAATATAAAGAATTTTAAAGACTTAAATTATTTAATTTTCTCATATTAAAGTTTCTTATTTTGTTTTAAGACAATTTTAAATTCTAATATGGAGTTGACATGTTTAAGTTAGTTTTTTAATTTAACTCGTAAAATTTCATTAAATTTTATTAGATTTAAAAAAATTTAAATTATTTTAGTATAAAATAGAGAGGGTGAAATTCATTTTGATTAAATATTTTATAATTTATTGACTGTACTTCGAACCAACAAGAATTTTCTCATTGATCTCTGTTTCTTCACTAAGATTGTGACCTTTCCCCTAAGTTCCAACACTCGGTACACAATTTCTCTTACTTTACCTTTCATGAAAGCAGCTCATGTCAACCCTCTCTTCATCTACATTCATATATAAAATCTGCCTATCTAAATAAGTACAGAGAAATAAATATATGATGTACATATATAGCATGGGATTTGTCTCCCTTTTGTCTAAGATAAAAAATCTGGGTAGATTTTGTTGGGTTTTTTAAGTGGATATCTTCATAATTTCGCTTCTTTATTGCCATTTAAAATACCATTGGGGATGAGCCATGGTTTTCATATAAGAGATGAAAAAGGAAATATAAGCCGTGGTTTTTACTTTTTGTTTGTAGAGCTGAGATTCTCAAGAACCAGAAGCAGATACGTAGAGTTTTAACATACAGATACAGCTCCATACAGAACCAGAAGGGATTGAACAACACATGAAGCAAAACCAACAGCAAGGTCGGAGATTGAAGCCACTAATGGCGGCCGAGCATCATCATCATCATCATCATCATCATCAACAACAACAGCACACACCTCAAAAGTGTCCTCGTTGTGAGTCTCGTAATACAAAGTTTTGTTACTACAATAATTACAGTCTCTCGCAGCCTCGTTATTTCTGCAAGGCATGTAGAAGGTACTGGACTCAAGGTGGAACCCTAAGGAACGTGCCTGTGGGCG
This sequence comes from Gossypium hirsutum, assembly GCF_007990345.1. Taxonomy (NCBI): domain Eukaryota; kingdom Viridiplantae; phylum Streptophyta; class Magnoliopsida; order Malvales; family Malvaceae; genus Gossypium; species Gossypium hirsutum. The sequence continues at coordinate 2,401,051 of NC_053446.1, forward strand.
GTGGTTGTAGGAAAGGAAAGCGCCCCAAGCTTTCTTCTTCTGGTGATGATAATCCAACAAGGCAAGCTACTCAACGGAACTTGATATCACCACCAGTACAATTACAAGCCAAAGAGTCTGATAGTTTGGTTTCATCATCTGCTGCTATGGGATCTTATTATCCTGCTAGTGGGTTCTTGTCATCTTTGGCTGCAATTCAACCAATGAACCAACCCCAATGTTTAAAGCAACCTCTAAATCAGGCTCTACGTATTGGTGGTGGTGACTTCGGCAGTAGTTCTTCAAATTTGGGTCTTCTGCAGGGATATGGTGTCCCATTTTTGGGGTCACAACACCATCAGCAGACCCAGTTCCAATGGCCCGCTGCAGGTAACTCTTATTATCAGCAGAATTGGCATCAAAATTTCATCAATGAAGCGGTCACAAGCACCGTTAAAGTCACTAACACCAGTAACAGCAAAACTGCTTCTTCTTTGAGCCCAAATCAATGGCCTGATCTTCCAGCTTATGGTGCTCCATAGGTAAACAGCTTAATGTTGACGTCTATAAACTGAAGACCATTAAACCACACTTATATTGAATCATTTTGTTTGTCTGTTTAACTGCTATTGTTGTCTCTGGTTTCAATCTGGTTTTAACTTAGGTAATGTTGGGTGTTGCTGTAACTGAAAGAAGAGCTTTGTTTTTAATGCTGTCTAGAATATAGATATAGATTTGAGCTGGATTTGGTTTTGGTATTGATTTTGAACATTTTAATATTATAAAGTGGGATGTTTTATGTTTGAGCATTTGTTTTGATAGTTTTACTTGTGCTTTATTGCATAAAAAGATCCTGACATTATTTTGTAGTTAAGTTAGGGTTTACGAAATGTCTCTCGAGTTAAATGGTAAGAAATTCAATGTTTTTTAAGTAAAATTTCGGGTTCGAATTTTGTTGAGGAAATAGTATTAGGAGAACTTACTTTGTTTCTCTTTAGATATTAAATATATAGTTTAAGTTAGAACAAGAAATCTTCATTACCCACAACATGATTTTTTGATACAATTTTCATTATTACTCAAACTTTTAAATCGAAATATAGTACACATTTAAGTACGTTTGAATTTATAATTTTTTTACGATCTAAATTATTTGAATGATTTTATTTCATCATCTGAAAGAGATATTCGGGGGCTCATAACCTAATCAATCATATTCAATATGGTGGGGAGGTATAGCAGCAACATCTAAACACACTAATTGAAGCGATTAAAACATGTCCAAATTTAGAAGTTGGGACACCATATGGGTTTGAATTGAAAAAAGAAAAAGTGGGTCGAATTGGGTATGAAAATTTTTTAGTTAAATTGGTGAATCTAATTTTATGAACCGAGGGTAAGGGATATTGGAGCATGGACCCTAACACTAACTTAGACAAGTTATTTGATAAGTTTGGCAAATTAAATTAATGCACCATATTTGCACCACGAAGTTGCAAATATGAGCCAATTCTTTGGATAGGTCCCTCCTTATCTATTTCTATTCCTAGCAAAATGTTTTGATGAGAAAAAAAAAAGGGCTAGATTGAAATACAAAATGAAATTTCGTAAATCCTTTGCAAGATTGTTATTTAGGGCTTTAGGGCTTGCTTGGAAATGAAGAGTTACCAACCAAAATATGCAATTTTTTTCTACGTGTTTCAAAAGATATATTTTCTGGTTTCAAACCCTCTAGTATATTAAGAAATTCGATTAAATTTTGAGTCGAATCAAGTTTCTCCAGTACGAGTTTCTCCGCCCACAACTTGAATCAACTGATGTTGATAATGATATATGTATGTATGTATGTATGAGAAGAAATGGGAATTAATCCACGGTGAGGGTTGAGAGATAATATTTGATAAATTAAATTTTTACTACTTGGTGGAATTTAGAACTTTTTGATTAAGACTGATTTTGAGGGGTTATTTATTTCCTTTAATAATAATAAAATTTGTGAAGTCTCAATGTCAATGTCAATGCCAAAATTAGCGTAATGGAGTGAGATCCTTTGTCTAATTGTCTTCTGCTAATTATGTCATAGATAGTGAAGGGTGTGATTGCAACACTAAAGGAAAATTAATTAATTTGTTGCAAACTATTGAGCCACGGAAAAGATGATTGAAGCAAAAGCTAGCTTTGCTTTTGTCCTTTTTCTTCAGCCAAATTGCTCAATGGTCAAAAAGATGAAGATCTTGTTGTTTTAATGTGATATTGCAGAAATGTATGTATGTATGTATCGACATAATGGAGTTAGGATTGGCCAAAAAAACATGTAAGCAACTGAGATCGAGAGTAGAAGGTATATTCAGGACTGGGCCTCAAGTACTTAGCTAGCACACAGATTTATACTTCAATTAAATGAAAACCTAAAGAGAGTTCGAGAGATAAATATAGAGGTGTTTATGTGTCTGGCTGGGCTTAAGTATTATATTAATAAATTTTATATTTGTCTAAGTCCAGCCCGTCTCGGAATCTAGACTTAAAATTTTGTCTAAACTTATCTATATTTATAAAATATTAATTCAAGCTCATTTTAAGCCCACCCATATTATATTTAATTTTTTTTAAAAAAATATTTATATTGTTTTATTTTAATATTGAATAATTTTATACATATTGAAAATTTTTATAGTCATTTTAACATTTTTTTAATGTTTACATAATAGTAGTCTTATATATTTAGTATATGTGTTCTAAATTATATAGTATAAAGTATTATAAATTTAAAATGGGCCAATTTTGGGCATTGAATGTTCAACACTGAGCCTGACCCATATTTTAAATGGGCTTATTTTTTTGCCCAAACTCATTTTTCGGGCCTAATATTTTTGTCCAAATCCTTACGAATTTCGGGCAGGCCTTCGAATCTAGGTGGGTAGCTCGACCCATAAACAGGTCTAGATGAAACCAAAATTATACACAAATTTTGTATCATTATATATCAACTTTAATTTGGTGCATTTATATACATCAAACTTCAATTTTGATTTATTTTTCACATTTCACTAATCCCGTTCTGTATGTGACACAATTTTCCATTAAGTTATTGTAAATTGTTGTCATGATAGTTTATTAGGTTAAAAAAATAAACAAATAAATTTAAATTATTTTCACCTAAATTAAAAAATAAATACATTGAAAAAGCGCTTTTTTATTTTCCTCATAAATTTTCTTTTATTAATTTAGGTAGAAATAATTTAAATTTATTCGTTGATTTTTTAACCTAAGAAAATATCATGTCACTAATTTACACATGATTTAATGGGAAATTGTGCCATATAGTGAACAGGATTCAATGAAATGTGAATGTCGAACTAAAATTAAAATTTGATATATAAAAATGCACCAAATTAAAGTTGGATATTTGTGAGTTTTTTAGTGTAGTGTAGTACTTGTATTTAACAAAAGTTATATATTTTGGTATCCAAAAGTAACAGGGTTAACTTTTTAATGTTTAATTCGAATTTTAGAGTTGATTTGATTAAAGCTAATTGCTAACATTATTAGGTTTAAATTTTCATGATCTTTTTAATAAAATAAACAGATAATTATTTCGTACACGAGCGGTGGAAAGTTTTTATTCCACAAGTAAGGTTTAGATTTTGCCACATGTTCTTTTATTTTTTTAAATACAACTTAATAACACATGACAAAATCTCAACCTCACTTGTGGAGTCAAAATTTTCCACCGCCAATGTACCGGATAATTATTTAAAATAAATTTAGTTTTAATTTTATGTTTAATTCATTAAATGCAATCAATGGTTATACTTTTTTTTATGTTTTAAGATTGATTTGATGAAAAATAACCGCTAACATTATTAGTTATTATAAAATTTCATCAAATCACGTCCTAAACAAATTCCAACGCTCCTAAAACTTATATTTGTCTTGTAAAAACTTCGTATTCCAAACTCGACCAACTCCTCTCATTTAATTTCCTCCAAACTCGACTCCTAACTAGAGTTATTTGAACCAAGTCAACAGGGAAAAGTTTAGATTAATTAAGTAACGAATACATACGATCAATTGAATCGAATTAAATCCTTTTAATAATTTATTAATCGAATCATTCAAATTAATCAGACCAACAAACCGATAGCTTAACTACACCATATATTAGTCGTCCTGTATTTCCACCTCGTGTTTCTAAGTAATCAATTACAAGCCCATAAGGAACCAAAGAAAACACGAAATTAATGCAGACAAGAACTCAACCACAAACAAGCAGCTGCCTTCTTTTAATGAATAATAAGATCAGTTTTTTTTTTTTTTTGGTTTTGTCATGTCAGTTTGATGTTTCTGAAAATATAAGAAATTTCAATTTAAGAAAAAAATTAAAAAATAAATAAATAATTATTTTTTGTAAATTATAAAAAATGAGTAAATTAGCGCAACACAAATCCAAATTATACTTGAGATAATAAATAATTTGATCATCAGACCAACACGAGTTTATATAAATAAATAAATAATTTTAAGCTGAATATAAGAGTAGCAGAAGATGTAATATATAAAATTGGTCCCCCCCGGAGACAATGAAGGGACACCCACTTAGAGTTCACGTATGCTACAAGTTATGAAATGAAAGCAATGGGACAAATAGTGGGGAAGCTCAGTCGACCAGCAATGGCAGCAAATAGCACCACCACCTATTTAGTGCTATATTTAGTAGATAAAAGAGTGATTACATTTCTTAGGCTTAATTCAATGTTACACGACAGACCGCCCTATTTTGTACACTACAGCAATTTGGATAGGCCTACCTTAAGGGGTTGTGGTTAATTCCAAAATTTTTATTTCTTCATTTATTTTTTGAGAATAAATTTTATCGCGTAAAATTACGTATTTTAAACATAACGTATAATAAATAATGAAACACATGATTTAATTAATAATAATGCATGCGATATGTACGATATTAAAATAAATTAAATTAAATTAAATTAAGTAAAACAAAATTTAAACATGTAAATGCATCAAATTAATAATATTAAATGCATTACAATTATTTATCACGATGTTGTTATCAACCTTAAGTTGATGTCGAGTTAACTTGTGATACCAACTCAATCAATAACATTATCGATATATATGCACAATTCACGAAAGTTATAAAAGTGTGCATAATAAAATAAAAATGTATAAAACATTAAAGCTTTGGTTGAGTGGTAAAGTTAAAGTTTTATCAACTCGATGCAAATGTCATGAGTTTTAATCCAACCATATGCAAATTATTTATTGGTTTCTTTAAAAATATGTTAAAGTACCCTAGAATATAAGTTATTTTAAATACGGAATGACATTTTCGTAATTTTTCTAACCAAGCTGGTGCTCGGTAGACCTAATCATGCGTCGGGTCAAGTCGAGTAAAATTTTAAGCCCTTTTTTAAGCCTAGGCCCCGCCCGGTAAAATGGGCCTAAAATTTTGCTTAAGCCCGACATAAATTAAAAACGATAAGCCCAACCCGGCCTGCATTAATTTTTTTATATTATTTTTATATAAAAATAAATTTTAAAACATAATATATCAAATACACCAAAAACATCAAAATAAATGTTTCCCAACAAAATGGAAATAAAATTAAATAGTTGCAACTTAGCAAGCAAATGCCTATAAAATAGTAGCAAAATTAACAATAAAACAAGAGTTATACAATATCTAAATAATAACAACAAAATAGTAGCAATATAATAGCAAAATAGTAACAAAACAACAGGAAAATGGCAGCAAAATATCAACAGAAAAAAAAGTTTAAGCTGATTCGAAATGGGCCTGAGCAAAAAAAATCCTACTATATGTTCGACTCATTTAAAAAATGAATCTTATTTTTTGTCCAAGCCCATTTTTTAGGCCTATATTTTTACCCAAACCCTCTCACTTTTCAGATAGGCTTTTGGGCTTGGACGAGTGGCTTGACCCATGATTAGGTCTAGTGCTCGGTCGGTTGGTGAAAATAACTCAGTCAAGGGTTTAAATAATAGTATAGATTATTATTTTTGTTTAAATTTAAATTGGGATAAAGTAATATTTAGTCCATGAACTTGACATCTTTTCTCAACTTAGTCCATAAATTTTTTTTTGTCCACATTAGTCATAAAACTTGGCACAGTTATAGAGTACCATGTCATCGCAAAATCCAAATTTGAGAAAATTTACCAAATAGCATGAGTAATGTGAACTAAAAAAAGTTTAATGACTAAATTGAGAAAGATTATCAAGTTCAGGAACTAAATGTTGTCTTATCTCGTTTAAATTCAATTAAATGATCTGTTTTTAATTTTCTTTGGATAAATCCATTAACCTGTTTTCTTATTAAAAAAATATAAATTTAAAAGTTTTATATTCAAATTTATATAATTTTATAATTAAATTTAAATAAAATAATCTATGATAATTTAGTCTAAATTCATTTTGTTGGATGAATAAGTTGACACTCGAACAAATTTGTGGTATTTTCAAAGCTCATTTGACAAAAAAAAAAACACAAGAAACGAAATCTTTATTGTTGAATCATGCATTAATCCAGGATTTCACCTTTGAATTTAGTGATGATTTTATGCTTAAAATCAATTTTGCATTAGTGAATTGTGGACTAAATCTTGATCTTGTGGGATATAAATGTAACACATATACCCTCAACCTATCTATAAATGCAATATATATGAATTAGTGTATATATATATATTAGAAAAAGTCAAATTCTGCTTTACCAAAATTTTATGCAATAACAAATTTTGTTATTTTAAAATGTTATGCAGCAACCATAGTATCATATATGTAATATCATGTCAACTTGTTATGTCTACATAATATTTACAGAATAATCAAGTTATTTTAGTTAATAGATTTAACGATTATCATTTGAGTTAGGATTAGAATTTTAAAATTTGAAAAGTATAGAGACTTAAAATGATCAAATTAGATAATAAAGATTACATTAACAACTTACGAGACCAATAGCATAATCTTATCTAAAAAAAATTTTACTATTACTATTTGGGTCAAAACTTAAATTCAAAAATTTGAAAAATATAAAAATTAAAATTGAATGGTCAAAGTACAGGGACTAAACTCACCCCTTACACCCCCTCTTCCATATATGTACAAATAGAATAGCCTATTTTTACATAATGGTAAAGGGGCCCTCTATGATCATCGATCATAGAAATAAATAAAAAAAAGGAAAGGATATTTTAATCCTTACCAACTTGATCTTATTGCCCCCGGCAACAAACATGTGTGAGCCATGTCACGAAGTATGTGTCCGGATAGTCCAAAGTCTTGATAGTTAGCTCCCGATCTTTCGGTCAAAAAGTAACGTCGATGAAGACGTGTGGGTGCGCTATTTCGTGGTGAGGATTGTAACTTTCCATGAATTTTTCATTTCTCACTCAACGACGAAACTTTGATTATTTCTTTTTTTGAGGATCGATTTAATTAAATGAGATTTTTGTTCCAATTTTTACCTTTTCTTCTCCCTATGAATCAAACTTGAGACTAATTGTAAAATTTGACCTTAAATATTATTTTTTTATATAATTTAAAATGTTATTATAAATTCCTTTACACATGTATATATATATGCTAATGTTAGGGTTTCTAAAGAGAAGTTTATATGCATAACTAAAGAATTAATTCGACAAATTAGCTCACCCATGTGTGTATATATATATATATGCAATAGCAAGGTTCACTGCGTATATTACATCTAGTTGGATTCTTAAGACATATACATACATATATATATATAGGTGCTCCCATATGCATTAATTCTCATCTTTCCCTTTCATTTTAACACAAATTCACATACACAAAACACATGCAGTACTCAAAAACAAAACAAACTCCAAGAAAGGAAGTGGTAATGGAATTGGTGTTTTCATTACAAGCAGCCAAGCTGCTAAATTCCAAAGTGTGGACCTTTATAAAAATTTCTCATCACAAAATCCCTGCCATAACTCAACTGTATTGTTTCTCAATGTCTGGATCGTAAAACCGGTAGAGAATATCCAGCCAACTAAATTCCAAACCTATAAACAACAAAAATAAACCTATACATACACATTCATAGCTTTGCGTACATTCATTGTCTGTACCAACTTATTACATAAAAAGAACTTCCATTGATACATAATCTATATATGCATTGCTCATGCAGCTTTAAGGTTTAAAGATGACACATAAAAGTTATTAACAGTCACACCAAGAACAACAAAAAAAATGAAGAAGAAGAACAGACCAGTCACAGTAAATAAGTGCTTAAATTGCAGTTTGCAGGTACAAATCTCCCTCTGTTCTATACTATTAATTATACCCCAACTTCCCAAAACAACAAAAATGGAAAAAAAAAAAAAAGAAATTAAAAGAAGAAAAAATGAGTTCCTCTTTTACTGAGGACTGCAACATATACCACCCTTTCTAAAAACCCAACCTAAGAACCTGTAATGCAATATATATTTATATATATACATACAAAATAGAAGCCAAACTTACTGGATTTAAAAAACAAAAACAAAAAAAAAGTTGCAGCAAAAGGGAGTTAAAGCCTGTCTCTTCAACATATTGCAGATGGTGATGAAGAGGATCCGAGGTTCCTCTCAGCGCAAATTAAGGGGTTTTTTTCAGCCTTTTTTTGAGAATAAAACTACAGGCTGAAATATTCTTGCAGCTGACATGATCGCTCCGATCCAATCTTCGCTTCCCATGCTTTGATCAGTACTCTCAAACTTTAATTTATTCCCACACCATACTTTTGACTATTAGAAACTAAGGACCTAAGGGGGGAAAAAAAGACTCTAGTGAAAGAGGGAGATGATTTGAAAGATCAATAAGGTACTAGTGTTGTTGCTTGCTAGATCAGAGAGGTGACTGAGGACCCAATGTTTGTTGGATCATGCCAAGCACCTATATTTGTGCTCCAATAAAGTGATGGATCAAGTGAAGTAATTTGCTCAAGGTGATTCTGGCATGGTACTTTGATATCTTTCATGGCTGTTGTTTGAAGATCTTGAAAAGGTGGTAAAGCTTCAGTGTTTTTAACACCACCATTGATGAATTTGTGTTGGTTAAGAGTAGAAGCCAAAAGAGAAGCAATGGTGGGTGTAGTAGTGGTAGTAGAAGAAGAAGATGAAGACCCAAAAATATTGGTATAGCTTGAAAGCAATGGTGGATAATGATCAGTATTATCCCCAGAAGAAAACCCTAATCCAAGACCACTCATTTGAGGTTGGAGATCATAACCAGTGACAGTACTAGAACGAGAAAATGGAAGATTGATAACATCATGATAAGGGTCATTAGCAGTTAAACCATAAAACAAAGAGTTGATATGCTGACTTGAGGTTGTTGAATTAGGATTTACACCACCACCACCACCAGATGTTGGTGAAGCTCCACCGATAGACGGCGGTGTTGAGGCTGAAACAGTTGGCCTTTTAACACGCTTGTTCTTCCTACATCCACCACCGACGGGAACGTTCCTTAAAGTACCACCTCTAGTCCAATAACGCTTACAAGCTTTACAAAAATGTCTCGGCTGTGATAAACTGTAGTTGTTGTAGTAGCAAAACTTGGTGTTCGATGAATCACAACGAGGACACTTTAAAGCTTGTTGCTGCTGCACCTGTTGTTGTTCTTGGCTTGGTTTCTCCATAAGCTTCTGCAACCAAAGAAGGGTCCAAAATAAAAAGGGAAAGAAAGAAAGAACTGAAAGAGGTGTTATTAGGGTAAAAATACACAACACAAGACATAGAGATACTCTTCCAAAAGCAAAGCAACAAAAATGGGGTCATCTTTTTTTTTCTCCCTAATAATTGATTGATTGAAAGAGAGAGAGAAAGTGAAAAAAAAAACCTGTGGCCATTCATTAGTAGCTGAAGAAGTGATGACGGCAACCATCTTCTCGCAGTTGCGCAACATTTCTTCTTCTTCTTCTTCTTCTTCCCTCAAAGGAATCGTTTGAAACAAAAGAGTAAACAGACAAAGAGCAGTTGGCAACGGGAGACTTCGTTAATGGGTTTTTTTTTTCGACCGACTCTATATGTGTGAAGATGTGATTTAGCATTACAAGGAACATTATTTACCCCCTGTTTTAGTCTTTTGATTTGTTAATCAAATTTCCACGTGATGGGGCCTGTGGTCTATAATTGAAATTATCTAGGTATTTAATTGAAGGTCAAATTTTTGTTTTAGTCCCTCCATCATGCTCAAATTTGAGGTTAATTTTTATGTTTTATTTAACATAATTTGATCGTATTTACTTAGTTTAAATAGTTAATCCTAGTAACACAAATTTTAGCTTGAAAATACATCTTGTAAAACTCATCGTGTTGACATGTATTTTTTGTACCGGAAAAGATGGTGTAAGAAAAAACTCACATTAACAGTTTAATTGGAATAGTTTTTCGTATTCATTATTTGGATTAATTTATAGAGTTAGTGTACTATATGATTCATGAGCTTTGCTTCACTGTTCACTTTAGGTACTTGAGTTGCTTTTTGTCTCATTTAAATACTTAAATTTGACTTCAATATTTAATTTGATATTTAGGCTTCTTCTGTTTTACCCCAATTAAGTATTTATTTTTTACTAGAGCACATGTATCAAATATTCATTAGGCCACATGATGTCGTTTAATCTGGGTATCAAATTAAATATTTAAGCCAAACTCAAGTATCAAATAAAGACAAAAAAAAAACACTTAGACACCAAATGATGTATTAACCCCACCTTTAAAAAAAAACTCATTAAACCCCCCCCAAATTTTCTTACCCTTTTAATTTCTTCCAACACTTATAACTCATTTCTCAAATTTCCCTTATTCTCTCACACTTTCTATAGAATTTTTACAAAATAAATGATCAATCTTTCAATACTTTCAGGTGGGTCTCTCTAATTTGGTAACTATTCTTCTTTTCTTTTCAAGTTTTATTGATTGATCTCTAAAAAATTAAGATTTTGGCTTTTCTTATGATATATTAAGATTCCTTTGCAAGATTATTTTTATTTATTGAATGATTTTGGGATATTGATTTTATATGGAATTACCAGCATTTTGATTGGATAATAATTTTTAGCGGTTGATTAATAGAAATCCTTCAAGAAATTAGGATTGATTTATACTTATATAATCTTGAATTTCTTGAATATTGATTAGGAATTTAGTATTCTTATTTAGAAATTATTATTGCTAGTGCGATTATTTTAAATTTTCTAGCATGGGTAGTTTTAAGCATTGCGTTAAAAAATATAATCTAATTTTCTAGCTCTCCCCCTGAACATAGGGACCATAATTTTGAATAATCTCATTATAAATTTTGGTCATAACTGTTTTTTTAGCCCAATGCTTAAAATTACCCATAACTCCTCCCAAACTATAAATAAGAGAATAATGCGCTTCAGCGCATTCGAACTCACGTCTTCCTATATTGACAACAATATTCATACCAACCAACCTAAAACTCAATCAACTTAATCAAACAAATCTTAAAATGAAATATAAAATAATAGGAAAAGAATATATGTAATGGAGGACAAATATTCAAAATCCAACAACAAGACAGAGTGGTAAAAGCAGCAGAAGAGATGATGAAACTTGAGAACTTCAAGAAATAATAAATATACATATAATATGGTAACATATGAAACTATTCCATTCCACATCACAATGGGTGTAAAAAACATTCCCCCCTTTGAATATAGTGAGAGGGAATCCCTAGTGAGTGTGGCCTCTCCCATTCCCCAATGCTGTAGCAAATCCCACTCCCTTTACTTTATTATTATTATTTGTAACCCCAAATAATTAATTATATTTACAAGCACCTAACCAAGAAATTTAATTGAAATGTGTTCGTAAAGTGTGGTCATTGATTAACATGAAGTCTGCATCCCTTATACAATGCCGCTAATCAATGCATGTTTTTGCCATCATGACATCTTAATTAATGTATGATCAATCGACTAAGTAAGAATGTGTTTAGGTGTAAAATAATATTTTATGACTTAGTGATTATCAATAGCTGGGGTGGGAGGGGGGAGCTGTTAAAGAGAATTTGAAAATTCCAAGAGAAAGCGACAACACACATGTATATACGAGTATATAGGAAAGGGATAAATCACACATTTAGTCTCTAAACTTGGTAATTTTTCTTAGTTTAGTCCCTAAACTTTTATTTCCACGTTGATTTTTGTGTTGAGGGTTCATTCTTTGCTGTGTGTTTCCATGGCTTCCATGCTTATTTTTTATTGCTTTTTGAGAGAAATAAAGGAAGGGAGCCGTTAATGGTGTCAGAATCAACAAAGTGATACAGAGCCATGTGGTGGGCAGCACAGCTTAATTATAAACTTAAAAAGAAGAAGTATAATAAGTAAAATTTTGAGTTTAAATCTTACAAATTAAACGTAATTATCAAATACGAAAAGATTTCGAATAAAAAAAGCCAAAAACAAAAAGCAAAGTACAGCTTAGGGAACAAATCGATTTTGTAGTATTTCAAGGGATCTTCTCATCTCCCTCACACCCCATCCAATTATTATTGTGCACCCTTTTATTATTTTCTTTAAAAAATATAATAAATAAGAGGATAAACTATAAAAATAGTCACTTTTATTTGTCTCGGGTTATATTTTAGTCACTTATGTTACTGTTTTGTTACGAATTAGTCACTCTACCGTTAAAATCTGTTACCTCCCAAATGGTAGTTTGACGTGAAAGTTAAAATGAGTTTTAAATGTCAACGTGAATGTCCAACTGGGATGAGAAAAATCGAATTCTTTTATGAAAATAGAATATCAAATTTTGCCCTAAAACCCAATCTTCTCCGATTTAAAAAGAAGCAACACTTGAGTTTGTTTGTTTTTTTTTTGTTACCATCAGAGTAGAGAAGAGAATAATAGAACAACAGAGAAAAAGAAGAAGAAATGGATGCACCAACCTCTATACCTACTTGCTATTGTGGTTATCCTTTTTGTCTGTCACATATATAGAAAAACATGAAAAGATGGATCACCTTTTTGCAAAAAATTCATAATATTTGAACCAAAAACCCTAGTAAAGAACAAAAAAAAAAACTCATTACTTATTGTAATCCATACCTGGACCCTCCATTGAATTTGTAATAGCTCGATTTTTAATGGTGTCGAAAATAATAGTTTGGGGCCACCAAATCCAGTGATTAAGCTCGTAAATTTTATTATTTAATATTTACGAGTCAAATAGGGTTTTAAAAAGATTTTTGAATTGGTAATTTATGTTTTATAATGATTTATTAGGTTCGAGTGGTAGAATCCTAGATCAAGAAGTTTTAGAAAATGAGATATTGAGATCTCGTTTCTATAAACCAAACCGTAAATATTTTTATAAATATTTACAGAGTGTCATTAAGGTAGTATTAAAGTTTTGTTGAAAAATTTTAACATTTCGATAGTTAATTAATTAAAAAAATTGAAAAATGTGCAAAACTTGCTAATTATAATAATTAAATGACTAAATGGCTTAATTAGTAAATGAGGGAGGACTTAAGAAACAATTATGCCTAAATTAAAAGATGAGGCGGCATAAGGAGAAAAAAATTTAAAAAAAGGCCATTCAATGGTGAAATGGTAAATAAGTTGAAATTAAAAATAAACAAATTAGATTTTAAAGTTTTCTAGGCATTTCTTCTCCCATTTTGGTTCAAATTGACATAGAGAGAGGTCCTTGAGCTGGTTTTGCATATTTTTGCTTGCTTCATTTGAGTTAAATTCTTATTTGTTTCTTGTAAATTTATATTTTTGAGATTGTTACAATTAGGTCCAATTAAACTATATCTTAATTTTTGATTTTATTAAAAATTTTGAAAGTTGACATTGATAAACCTTGTGATTTTTTATATTAAATTATGAATTTGAGATATTAATTTTTATTTAAAAGTATTTTATTAAGTGATTTTTGATGAATTTTCTAATTAGGGACTTAATTGTTGAAATAGTAAAAATACAAGGACTTGTTGTGAAATTCTTGCAAAAATGGGCTGCATTAAATGCCATGAAAATTTTGCTAGCTTGGATTTGTATTAAAAATGGTTAATTTGCATGTTTTGGGTTTAGGGACCAAATTGAATAAAAAATAAAACTTTAGGGGCAATTTTGTAAAAATGTCAAAAATGATCAAATTACATGAAATCAATTGTTTTATTGTCTAAATTAATATTTTTAATTAAATTATTAATTTAGATCAGGATTGGGTGAAAATTGAGGAAAATAGATAATTACCAAAATACCCTTGAATCTTGGTATTTCTACAATCTAGCCAGGTAAGTTCGTATGAACTGTATTCTGTATAATTTTGATTAAAGTGAGTGTTAATAGGTGATTATATTGTGATAAAATTAATGTATATATGTTAGTATGCAAGTTGTCGTGTTATGAAACGACGTACGATGATTACTGAGTCTTGTTTGAACCTTAGAAATTTGGAGGATACAAATGTCATGTCATTAGGGTTTCCAATTTGGTTGTGATCCTGCATGTGTTGCGGATACACCACAGCTCTCTTGTCCCGATACTTGGCTCTCATGAGCTTTCCGATATACAACTTACATGAGCTTCCTGTTATATAGCTCGAAAGAGCTTGTCGTTTACATGCTCGTATGAGCATACATGCATATAAATTGACAGATTATAATTCTATACACTTCCTATGTATCTACCTGAATATCCAACGATATTCTAAACGGTTCAACGGGAAATGTTCTGTTACAATATGATATGAATTCGATACGAACTAATATAGGTATATATATGAAATGTAAGGAAATGATGGTACATGATATATGGATATAATGAAATGGATGATGTATGTTTATAAAGAAACGGTAAGAGAATGATATGTGTCATGACATGTATATATGTAAATATCTTTGATATGTTAATACATGGAAATTATGTAAGTTGAGATGAGTAATAAACTCAAGTGTGACATGTTGAGAAAATAAGTTTATCAATGTTGAATTGATATGAAATATGTTCAAGTACACTAATAAGTGTTGTTGTTTGATGCTTAGGCAAGTGTCAAGCTATTGGTTGAATGGTAATATGTTTATTTATAAGATGCATTGAAAGGATAAGTACTCAAATGAAAATATGCTAGTGCTCATGAAAGAGTGGTAAGGTTTAAGTTATGCAATTTCTTATGAAATGACTTATCAGGTGATTAATTTGAAAAAAAGGCTATGTTTAAATGCACTAGCTTGTGGCTATGGTTGAATGATATGCTTATGACTGGTGTGTTATGCATATGGAATGAGTGTGGAAAGTAAAGAAATGCAAATGAAAATAAATAAATTTGGAAGAGTTAAAGTTGTTTAAAATCCTACTATGTTAGGAATAATATGTATAAATGATGTTGTGGATTTATTTACCTTGTGAGTTGATGAATATAACTTCATGAATATTGTGGTATCAATATTGGATCATTCTTGACATGTATAAATTTCATATTTGAAATGAATTGATATGATTAAAGTTTATACAAGCTTACTAAGCATTCATTGCTTACGTATTTGTTTTTCTTTACATTTCAGATTATCGAAAGCTCAATTGGGTTGGAAGCTTGTCAGAGTTACATCACACTATCAATCGGTTCTATTGGTACTTTTGAATGTTTTGATTTTGGTTATAATGGCATGTATAGATTATTTTTAGCTAAATGTTGGCCTATATGTGTTTTGTTGAGTTTAGCCACTCATTTGGCTTATGTTTTGGTATTTTGATATGTGCTTAATTTGTCTTAAAATGTTGATGTGTGGAATAATTTGTGGTTGAATGATGAAAGGTAAAATAGTAGTTGAAAGTGCAAATGAGGTACGTTTTATAACTTGGTGTGATTTGGTGCTATGCTATAGTAAGTGTATATGTATTTGATGCTATTGAATAAGTGGTACAATTGGTACCAAATGGTAAGTTTTAGTAAATGATTTACATGTTGTGTATTAATGCGATTAGACATAAAAGTTGGTTGATTACTTGGTTACATGGATTATATGGTTAAACATATTTGTATTTGTCATTTAAGGTGCATAAGGGCATATTGGTTGTATGTGAATATACTACATGTTTAGGGATTAATTTCACTTGTTTTGGATGCTATAATATGACTTATTTATATGCATAATATTAACTGAAGGTACATGCCTTGTTGGGTGAGAAAAATGGCTTATAAAATAGCTTATTTTCGTCCACACGGGTAGAGACACGGGCGTGTGTCTTAGCCGTGTGTGACACACGGCCAGGTGACACGGTTGTGTCTCCCCTGTATCTTTTAAAAGAATGCAAGTCAGTGAGTTACACGGCCTTAGACACGAGCGTGTCTCTTGACCGTGTGAGTCACACGGCCGTGTAACCCCTGCAGTGTTGAAAATATTAAATGTTTCTAAAATTTTTTTTATGAGTTTCTGATTTAGTCCCGATTTGTTTCTAATGTGAATTTTGGGCCTCGAGGGCTCGTATAAAGGACAATATGTATGGTTTTTTTTTGACATGAATGCTATATGATATGAAATGTTTGCATTTTCTATCTGTTTGATTTATAAACTCCGGTAATACTTCGTAACCCTGTTCCGGCGATAGATTCGGGTTAGGGGTGTTACAGAATTAGTTCTTTGTTCTTCCATTTTGAATAAAAAATTGAACCGATTGATAGAACACTCAATTTAATTTCTATTGTTTCGATGCAACAAAGATTACTATGAAAATAGATGGTTTTTTCAGTCAAAATAAAAATGAAAACTAAAAGAAAAAGGAGACAAAGGGTTCTTTCCAGTTTAAGGATTAATCTATTAATGCATTGGTTTTGATTATTTCGGGAAATCAAATTAAAATTTTACTTTAATTAATTAAAAAATTTCAATTAATTTACTTGTTTATACAGTCACGTTGGCATTTAAAATCCATTTTAACTACCATGTTGGACTGTCGTTTGGGAGGTACTAGATCTTAACGACAGAGTGATCATTTCGTAACAAAATGATAACGCAAGTGATTAAAACGTAACATTTTAAACATAAGTGACTAAAATGTAATCTGAGGCA
This sequence comes from Gossypium hirsutum, assembly GCF_007990345.1. Taxonomy (NCBI): domain Eukaryota; kingdom Viridiplantae; phylum Streptophyta; class Magnoliopsida; order Malvales; family Malvaceae; genus Gossypium; species Gossypium hirsutum. The sequence goes on from NC_053446.1 coordinate 2,418,143, forward strand.
AACAAAAGTGACGATTTTGGTAATTTACCCTAAACAATAAAAAGGGTTTGATGTATGGTAATTTTTTTTTAACAATCTCATTATAGGTTCTGATCATATATGCTCTTTTTTTTAGCACAATGCTTAGAACTACCCATAACCTTTCCCCGACTTATAAATAGGAGAATAATGCGCTTCAACGCACGTTCAAATCCATATTCTTTCATTGATAACAATACTTATGTCAATCGAATAAAGACTCAATCGGCATTGATGTATGGTAATTAAATAAGATATATACGGTCATTTTGCTATTAACAAAACTTTAGTTTGGGTTAATAATTAATTACATAAATTTACAACTAATTATGGGTGAAACTGTGTTATTTATTTGGCGTGTTTAGGTTTAGGGTAGATGATCATCATCTTAAAACTAAATTAATAATCTGGTTTAGGCCATGTTACTGCTCTAAATTATGCTTACTTTTTTTCCTTTTATATATAATTATTCTTTTTATTCTTTTTATGGGACCAAGTTGCATTATATGTATTAAGATGGATTAAATTTAATTATAAGAATCATTTAAGATAATTGGAAAATAATTTAATTAAATTTAGAGATTCCTTAATTTGGTATATAATCATAACTATTTGACAGGTATAATTTATTTAGTGTGCATGGATAGAGGTAGAGGGTTGACGGGATTGATAAAAGTATTATGGAGGCTCTTGTATTAAGACTTAAAATGCATTTTGTCTCTTATACTCAAAAGATGGGTAAAAGTGTCATTGTACGTTAAAAAACTGACGTGGCTGACGAAATAATCAAACAGTGCCACGTGTATCACATGTTGATGTACAAAAGACCATATTTTAATAGTAAAAATGTATGAAAATTTTAAATAGAATGGTTTATTTGCTCTTTGATCTAGCATAGAAAGACTAATTTACTCATTTTTTTGAGTAAAGGGGGCAAAATACAATCCGACTTTTAGTATAGAAGCCTCCATAGTACTTTTACCAGCAGAGAACTTAACTCCCTTGATTAAATAGTGCAATTGCACTTTTAATCTATCTTAAAAATTAATAGTTCAAATTGATCTGTTTAGCTTTCACCAAATGCAAAATTTTCATTTTTGATTCCTTTAAAAAATTAATTATTCAATTTAAATCATTGTAACAAAAAAATTAAATTTTAACCCTCAAATTTTAAAATTTATTCCAATCCCAACACAAATTTCAAACATCGTCCTTGTTGAAAATGTAATTAAAAAAAAGGCATAATTGCAAGATTCACCTTTCTCACATTAGCTCTTAACATTTTTTTTTGGGTATCAATCCCATCAACAACGTTGCAAAAATGTTCAAATAAGGCAAAAATTCGTCAGTTAACTAACAATCAACAATTTTGTCCTATGTGCCATGATACCTCAGTTCATGATACCTAATTAGCCAAACATGCACATTAATTAGTATGGTGATGATATGACATAATTAGTTAAGTTTTCTTTTGTTTTTTTATTTTAGATTTAGCATTAAAAAAGTTTAATTTTTTCGTATGAGAATAATTTATATTAGGATGATATTAGAATATATAGTTTTTAACTATCAATAAAATAATATCACATCATTAATTTTTAAAGATATATAAATATTATTCTACAATTTTAAAAGACATTATATTATTGATGCTCAAAAACTATATATTTTAAAATCATCATAATATAATTTATTTCCTTATAATTCGAGAATCATCTTTTTATCTTAATTTAATTTAAATAAAAATAAGTTCTTTTGAATAAATATAAATAAAGTATATATATTTTTAATATCATATATAATATATGTTACCGATTCGTGATTTTCTCTTAAAAATGTCATTTTTATGATTCACCTATCAAGAACAAGTTATCAATAAATTAAAAATTATTGACAAATTAAGTATAATTTGAGTTAATTATTATTATTTGTTTATTCAAATAACAAAAATGAAATTCTATCTTACTAATTTTTGTTTCCATCAAGGGGGCCATGTTCCCCCTAAAATGATAAAGTTTTAATTTACAACCCTTATGATAAAATTACACTTTGTCTCTAAAAATGATAAAATTTTAATTTAACCATTTAGAAATTATAAAGATATAGATTATTAAAATGATAAAATTATATTTTTACTATCGTACAAATATATAATTTAATTTTGACCCAAAAAAATTTGAGTTGCCGCGACTTAGTGTTTTAGACATATAATCACACCCATTAAACAAAGAGGGAAAATCACATGAAAATCAGAATGGACCATGATTTCATGAAAACTTTAATCAACACCACAAATTGTAATGATGGTTTTGCCCTATCCAAAATTACACAAATTCTCAATCATCTTTTTCTTTTTTGAAACTTTATCCTTATTAACTTGAATGGTTGGTGCCAAATTAAAGTTGATATAAATCATGATATGTAAAATAAAGACACATGGACCAATAATCATAATACTTATATAACAACCTCATCTTATTTAATATCCATATGGTATTAAAAAAAAAAACAATAACCCACTTACTCTTAAAGTATCAATTAACAGTCAAACCTGGGAATTGGGTCCCTAATTAAGATGGGAAATTTGCAGAAATGGCAGATTAAGGGTATATAAAAAAATAATATTTATGGGTTTTCGTGGGGTCTTAGGAATGTTGAGGGATGGGACAGCTACATACATTTTTATTTTATTACAAATTTATGCCTTTTTCTTTTTTGGTTATAGATATGTCCAATTTGTTTGGTTAGAGAAGGAGGGAGTGATGTTGCGATTCCCCCCTTTTGTTAAATTATTAATTAAAAGCACTTACTTTTAGTTTTATTATGAAGAGATTAGTTGTTAATTAAGGATTTTAATTGGGAAATAACCGGGAGTATATGAGATTTGAGATTTGAGAACAGATAGAATCATATTCATAAGTTGAAGATCATTATATATCGATAAGTGTTACGTACAGTGATAAGATATATTATATATTCGAGAAGAGAATGCAAATTGAAACCTTGAAGATGATAATTAAGAGGGATAGCCACTAACCCTTAACATATAACGTAAAACGGGTACAAATGAAAAAAAAAAACCAAGGTTGTGGTAGAACATGCCTTTGAGTTTTGGGGCTATTTAAATTTATTTTTTTTAAAACTAGGATTTACTTAATTTTTCCAAAATTTTAAGGGTTTAATAAGAGTCTTCAAAAATATTGAAGGGTCTAATTAAAAATTTTAAAACTTTTACATGACTTAATTAGACTTTTTAAAAATTTTGAAGGGACTAATTCAAATTTTCAAAATTATGCATAATAAAAGCTTCTCAAAATTAGAGGGGGGAGTGGAGAGGAACGTCCCTTTGGCTCCAATGACACTCCGGATAGTTTTTGATATCTCAAGTTTGAGTCTTACTCTATGTAAATCATGTGTGGGTTCTCTATTTAGATTTATTTTAGTTTAAATCTAAGCATGTATGGATCTTGTGTAGATCTATTTTGGACTAAGTTCGGAGATATTAGTTATTGGTCCGTTGTGTTTTGTAATCCTAATTATAGTTATACTTATTTGAATGTATATTATTTGTAATTGCGACATTACTTGTAATTATAATCACAAAAAAAGATTCTCTCTTTTTTTCTCTTAAGATTTGGCATACGATACGATACAAGTACAAATTTAATTACAATTACTAATTAAAAAAATACATATCCGAATAACTATCACTAGGATTAATCATTACAAAATATGATCAAACTAATAAATTGAAATATGTTCCATAGTGAATTTAGGCAGAACCCACCCACAACAACTTTAGAACTCAAAATTCTCAATGCCTCAATATACTCAAAATTGCAATAACTTCAATGCAAGAGTTGGATCTAAATATGAATTTCATTTGTTTTTTATCTTATAAAATTTGAGAAGTCAAATCTTTTGTTTTAATTTGTTAAAATTGATTCTTCATATTTTATAAAAATCAAGAAGTTAGTCCACTTATTGGTAATTATATAAACTTAAACTATTAATTTTTTTATGATCTATTGCATATAAATTACCGAACTGTTATTTTCACTCATTTTTACATAAAAATTGTTGAATTATTGATTAACAAGTCTATAATTTAATCGGAATGTCTAAAAATGTTATTCATTTAGACTAATTTTTTTAATTTCCATAAAGTACAATAATCAAATTATAATAAATTAAATTAGATGAACTAATTTCTTAATTTTTATAAAATGGATGAAATATAAAATTATTCATATGTTATTATCACATGCAGACAATATATATATATTTTTAAAAAAAAGAGCAGTATAGACTTCTAGTAGTAGAAAAACCATTAAGGTCTTCATGCAAGGCATTTAGAGCAAGATCAAAGGGTTGAGACCAACAATGAATGCCAATGCCCATTCTTTCTCCAATCTTTGCTAAGCAATCAGTTAGCCTATCGCACTTTCAATGCACATGTTTTAAGTTGGTATCCTAATCACAGCTCAACAATTCTCGAACCACATTAACGACATGTGATTTCGGTTGATGTATCGTCAAGTTCCCCTTAATATGGGAATAGATAAACAATGTGTATTTCAAGTGAATTTAATATAGAAAAGTATTATTTATTTTGTTATATTGTTATAGTTATTTGAGTAAAGTACACCAAGATCACTAAATTATTAGGAAGTTTATATTTCGATTATTCAATTTCAAAAACTTATCAAATAGTCACTAAACTATTCAAACGTTTTTATTTAAGTCGCTAAACTGATAAGTTTTTCTTTTAAAGTCTAGCCTGTTAGCTTCGAGCGACGAGTCGACAATTGGTACGGTGGAACAGTGCCCATTGACGATAGAAGAACATATCTTAGATCCAAGCTAATCTAATGGTTGGATTTTAGTTCGCAGATTTGTGACGTTCAAAGTTGTTTCTTAAAAAAAACTAAACCGTATAAGAAGGGGAGGGAGTTTAACCTTTCAATTGGTGTTGGAGGTGAGAACAGAGAAGGTTATACAACGACGACCTTAACAGCTTAGTAACTTAAATGAAAGGTTCAAATAGCTTAGTGATTAGGTTGTAAGTTTTTTAAATTAAGTGACCAAAAATAAATTTACTAATAATTCAACGACTTTAGATGTAGTTTACCCTAATTATTTGTGGTTCTGGTGATGGGACATTGCTAGTTGTGATGGTGGAACCGTGGTCCCTCAGCTAAGCCTATGATTTTATATAGCTTGATTAGGTTAGGGATTTTGGATATCAAATTTCAAAATTGACTATTCACTCTGCCCATCTACTAATAGAGATTATCAATAAATTAATAAAATAAATTTAAATAATGAAAAGTGAATATAATTATTTTTTTAACAAATTAATAGTGTATGGACTTGTACATTATTATCTGTGCGTCAAGTATAAATTTAAAAATAAAATAAATAAAATCATGCATTGTATTTAATGGGCCATGAACCATAACAGACCACCTAGTAGATTTTGACATCAATGACTGGTTTGAAAAAAGAAGCATGTTTTAGCCCATATCTTGTTCTTCCTTAGGAAAAGGGCAAAAATCTATACAAAAACTTACTCAATAAGCGAGACGGTTTGAGTAAAATTATATGCTTAAAATACGGGTTTTGATAGAAAAAATAATGCTTGTTTTCCAAAGGGCCGAGCCTCAGGTAGTATTTTTTTTGCCTGGACCCGGCTTGAATTGGCCTAAACTTTTTTTTACTTGTTGTTGTTTTGTTATTGTTTGGATACTGTAGAACTCTAGTTTTATTGTTAATTTTGCTACTATTTTATAGGCATTTGCTCGCTAAATTGCAACTATCTTAGCATTATTTAAGTATAAAGATTTTTTAAATGTATTTTCAATTTGCTGGGAAATATTCATTGTTATATAACTTAAATTTGTTTTTGTATAAAAAATTTAATATGGGCAACTTTTATTTTGTCCAACTTTTCCCAACTTGACCACATTAGTCTTTCATCTAGACATCTTTTCTCAATTTTGGCCTATGTTGTGAGGACATGGTGCTTTAAAATTATACCATGCCATCATCTAAAATTTTTATTAAAATTTTTAAGTGACGATGTCATAGACCGAAATTGTAAAAAAGATGTCTAGTTCCAAAATTAATATAAACAAAAAAATAAAAAATTAAATTAGGAATTAAATATTAATGGACTTTGTAGTTTTGGGCTACGACTCAACAAAAATAGCCTTCTCTTCCAAAGTGACCCACAAATAAACCTTTATTTCAAAAGGACTTTGTCTGAACTTGTAGCAGTTTATTACATGTTCAAATCTATTATTACCATATGAATGAGATTGTATGAATACTACATTTGGTAATATGGAGTAGACTATAAACATACTATATATTTAGAATATTGATGACGAGTTGTGAAAAATGGGTCATTGTCTTTCACTATAATGCTCAACTACATTTGTCCTAATCAATTGAGGGATGAAAATGAATTTTTTTTCATCAAATCGTTATCATAATTTGTTCCATTAGATTGGATAGTGCCAAATGTTAGGTAATAGGCAGTGATGGAAAATAAAAGAACAAAAAAGTTGTAAATTACCTTGAAATTGCGGATTAGATGTTTAACGAAGACTGACTTTGAGTTTTGAGATTCCGAATTTAAGTTTTATCGTACATATATTTACATTATAGAAGGAGACTGCTTCTAATTCATTTAACGCAACTTTACAAGTTAAGAAATCTGTTGTGCTTGATGGAATCGATTTTGCTAAGAGAGGGTGAAATGATAATTGAAAACTCTTTTCTAAAATCTAAAAAAAGGATGATAATGATTGACACAATAATTTATAACTCAACTTTAGCTCCACTTGTTAAAAGATTTTCCTAATTCACTAACTTAAATTGTTATCTTTAAAGGATTTTAGGTTTTGGTAGAAATTTGTTCCCTATCTTTTACAACGAATAAGATAGAACTGCTCTGCTTTTATGGCTTAGCTAGAGAACCTCCCAGTAGAACTGTTCATGGGTTGGGCTACTCGCTTAGGCCCAAAGGCTCGCTCAAAATTTGGGAGGGTTTGGACAAAAATATTATGCTCGAAAAACGGGCTTGGGTAAAAAAATAGGCCCGTTTAAAATATGAGTCGGGCTTGGGCTTGAACATTCAATGCTCGAGCCCGACCTAACCCGTTTTTAAGTTTATAATACTTTATATTATGTAATTTATAACACATTAAAAAAAATCTATACTAAATATATAATACTATTCTAATGTAAATATTAAAATAATGTTAAGATCACAATATAAAAAATTTTAATAAATAAAAAATTAAAAATTAAAATAATATAAAAAAATTTTAAAAAATATGGACGGGTCTAAAATGGGTTTGGGTTAATCTTTTGCAAACATAAGTAGGTTTTTGCAAAATTTTAGGTCTATATTTTAGACTGAATTTAAGTAAGCATAAAGTATGTTAATATCATACTTAAACTCGGCCCAACCCTTGAGTATTTCTACCTGCGAGTAACAAATTGATGATTTGGTTTAAAAAAAAAAAGAAAATCTCTAACGTGAGTGTTACAATGATGCTCTTTAAAATATATGTTTTGGGTTCTCTTGATTTTCTGTGTTGGTATGTCTTGTTTGCATATTTCAAAAGCATGAAAGTATGTGGATTTAACCAAGAATTTTCCATCTTGGGTGTGCAACCATTTGGGTTTTGGAGGACCCTAAAACAAGGACCTTGGGTTGGCCAATTATTTCCTATTTAAATTAGCTATAATGTCTCGGACTAGTACCTAATTAGGGGCCTCCATACCATGTTTTTAAGACTTGTAAATATTTTATAATATTCCTCATTTGAAATTTACAAATTGATTAAGGAGTTAATTGTAAAATTAAATTTAAATATTTTTTATATCAAAAACTTAGTAAATTAAAGCTTGAAGAGAATATCTTGATGTGCAGAAGACTATCCCCATTCTTTAAAATCAACCGCGAAAGACTCCCTAAATTTAGGTCTCAAATTTCATTAGATCAAAGCTCTCCCCAATCTAATTGCATCAACACAAATGAGATAAAACTTGTTCGTCAAGATCAGGTCTTGATGACACTTAGACTGAACCTTATCAACCCAAGATTAAGTCTTGTAGATCCTTAAATCAATTCTCAAGCAAATAACTCTCCAAATTCGTTTTTTAAATCAAATCTCGACAACCTTTGAAGTGAACTGCATCATCCAAAATCAAGTCTATACAACTCTTGAATCAAAATTCTATTAAGGAGAAAAATCAAAAGATTTATCTTAAGATCGTAACTGAAATTTTATAAGTAAAATTCTTTGATTTGTTTCCAGTTTTCAAGACTTATTTTCGGCTTGAAAGTTCATATACTTTTTAAATATCAAGTTGATCAAAATTGCCATGACTCGCACGAACAACTTCGTCAACAATTCAAATCTCAAGTCTTCTTCAACTCAAAAGTTAGAAGAATAAATATATGCAAAAACACATTGCCATAACTCATCATCAGAGTTGGACTTTGTGGTTATGATGACAACTAGCGTTGCTTCCTTTGAGAAACAAGTGGCTTCTGTCGTGAAAGTTTCGAAATCCACTGCCACATGCAGGAAATGAATGGATGATCAAATTGCTTTCATGATGTCTTCGATTGAAAATCTTAATGAAAACAACAAAACTCCTACCAACGAAACTCAACATCAAGTTTTTCAAGAAGTTGGTGAAATTTCTTTAGATCAACTCTAGGAGCTTATTGACGAAGCTATTAAAGATTAAGCTAAAAAGTATTGCTCTGCATTCATACACATAAAAAAAAAAAAGCCATACATTCGAAAATTTGGTCATTTGAAGATGCTTGAAATTTCTCAGCCCTCAAAGTTTCAATAATTTGAGGGCAAAAGAAATCCACATCTACATCATCAGCTCAAAATCAAGTCTCGAAATTTTTTAGGTCAAATCTCAAGCAATATCAAGCAAGCAACTCTCTAATCTTGCATCCATCCAAGACCAAATCCGTTTAATATCAAGCCCCGATGACTTTTAAAGTAGGTCGCATCCTTCCAAGACTTAATCCAAACAACTTTTGAATCAAAGCTCCATTAAAAAAAAATAAAGTTAAATTTTATAAATAAAAATTCTAATTTATCTCAAATTTTAGATCTTGTTTTTAACTCGAAATTTGTGTCCTTTATTTTTAGAAAAAAAATTACAAAATCTTGAAAAAGGGAATATTGGAATTCACAAAAAGAAAAGTAGAAATTATTTTCTTTTTCTGTTTTTCCTGTTGGAAAATAGTAGTTAGCAAATTATTGATTCTTCACCTATTAAAGTTGTCCTCGTTTATTCTTCTCCTGGTACCTACAAGTCAATTTCGTAATCGAGGTTTCCAATCCATCGTTGTGGTTGCCTTAGCACTTTGAGCCGTCCATACCGTTAATATTAATTTTTTAAATTTTGTGATTATCTCTTTTAATATTTTATTCTCCAAGATATAAATACGAATATTCTCTCTATAACTGCAATATGCAGACTTGATTATACATATATAAAATTTAATCTAACATCTTTCAATCAGGGCAGATAGGGACTTTGATCTCCCAAAAATAAAAACTATACAATTTAATCCCTTTATGAATAATGATCGGTTTCATTGTTATGTTGGAAACTATGATAGGGTAATAGGGCAACCATGTATAATGAATGCATGGGGGGTCCTATAGTACAGAAGCTGACAACAACGTGAACCCAACTGCGCATGGTTCCCTGGAATCGAATTGACTCAACTTGATGCAGCTGACCATGACCTCGTACAATTAGACAATGGGGACCAATCTACACGATAATGTACGTACGAGATGATGGTTGTGGTCCTGTTTCTTTCGACCATGGAACTAGTCGTAGTAACCGGGGCACGAGGCCTAGTTAAGCTAGCTAGGTTCCCACTTATCTGCAACCCCGTTGGCTATCACCAATTTGAGACAACAATGCAAAAAACAAAAGGCCATCGTGAGAAATTATAATAGGCTGCTATAAAGACTATATATATATATAAGCTAACTTCATTGGACCATTTTTTTTTCTTTACAATGGGTTTTTAACCCTTTCATTTAATACAACTTTTAGATGTTTGCCAGCAAAAACTGTCCCCATTTTATGAAAAGGACTGTCCAAATTTAACCCATAATTTTTATGCAGCATTGAACCAGTCAAGGACACCAACAACTGATATGGATAAATCTGTCTTTGCCAAAATTTGGGTTCTTTTTTTTTTCCATTAATGCTTTTGGAAACGAGGCGAGTTTCTTGCTTTGTGATTGGACAAACCAAGCTGCCTTAGAAAATATGAAGAAGAAAAATTAATCTTTTTTTCCCCTCATTGGTTCAAATATTTGATTGAGGGTGATGTTTTTCACTATATTCTGACAATATTTTAATGTGATATAGTTACCTTCTGGATATATGTGTTGCTGCATTAAAAGTCAATAAAAGTCTACAGGTACATGTCAATTATGAATATATATATACTTACTCTATCAAAAATATATATATAAACTATTTGATGAGGGGAGTGACAAAGGATTTTGTATAAATAAAAGTTCAATTGTGATGTATTTATTAGCAAGTGTCAGGAGTAGTGGTAAGTAGGGTTTTTAAAATAGGGATGGTGGTTGAAATGGTTAGATCATTAGTTCATTGGATCAATTGATCTAACTGGTTCAATTAATAAATCATTAAAAATTTCAAAAAATAAAAAATATCAAAAATCTGATTCAGCCTTTTTTTCACAGCTCAACTAGTTAGTATCGGTTCCTAGGTCCACCGCCTAATGGCTTACCTCGACTGGTCCAGTCGATTCTAACAATATTTGTGGTAAGATAGATTGCATTCTTAGGAAATGAACTCATATTCAAACCGTAAAAGACAACATTACTAGGAGGGATAGTCATGAACCCTAAAAGAATTAGCCTTCTTAGACTGTAAAACATACATAAAAAAAACTTTAATCATATATACAATAAACTATGTGTCTTAATAACAATAAACTAATAGACTAATAGAGAAAGGATTGTATGAGACTGTAATTCCACGTCATCCTTATCCGTTTCCAACGAGAGAATGACAAATTAGATTTTTCTTCTTGATTTTTAGTATTTTTAGTTGGATTTAAATTTTCTCAGGAGGAAAAGGTTGAAAATCAAGAGTAAAAATCTGATTTGTCATTCTCTAATTAGAAAGGGATAAGGATGACGTGAAATCACAATTTCATATCATCTCTTTTCTAGATTAATAATATTGTAAAAGTGAAGGATTAAGCTCAAGTTGAGGAATAATTATCGGATGCCGAACTTCCCAAGATGGTCTAAGTTGAAATAATTTACTGTGAGTGGACTTTGGTAAAAAAAAATATGGTTTGTACAGCTATGATTAAGCCCCTGTGAACTAAAATTTATTCCTTAGAGCTTTCAAACTTTTTAACTGTTGAACTAATGCTGACAGGGACATAAATGGAACTTTATGGTCCTCATACATGATTCTCCTCTTCTTCTTCTTCTTTTTCTCCCTTTTTTTTAACCTTATTATCTCTCAAAGAGACTATTTTTTTATTCTTCCTCATAGAAAACCTCTTCATCTCATTCATCTCCTCTTTTCTTTTGTGATTTTTAAGCAAAACCCAGAAATGGCAACAAGCAAAGCTGAAGGGAAAAGGAGACTGAAGGAAATGGCGGAGGAGGAAGAAGAAGAAGAAGAAGAGGACGAGGATAATAGTACTACTGGTGACGATGACAAGAAGAAAAAAGGCAAAAGAGGGTCCAGTACGGTGGTCGGAGGCTCCTGTCTTCCCGCCTGTCAGGTCGAGAACTGCACTGCCGACATGACCGATGCCAAACGGTACCATCGGCGACATAAGGTGTGTGAGTTCCATGCCAAGGCTCCTGTGGTTCGAGTTGCTGGGATCCATCAACGCTTTTGTCAACAATGTAGCAGGTTTCAAACAAAACCCTAATTCTTTAACCGCTGTTATAGACTTTTAACGGTTTAACCTAACAATTTCATCACTTTAACTGTGATTATGTCTGCTTTTAATTTCTATTTCTAACCAAACATTTTAGTTCTATTTTTATATCTTGATGTCTGAATCCATGATTTTTTGCAATTTTTCTTATCTTAATTACATGTCTCCTTCATTTCACTTATAAATCATTGATCTAATTTTGTGATTATTTATAGATATTCATGAATTATTACAGACTTCTTAAAAGCATATAGGCAATAATACCTCACAATCAATCCTATCAAATTCTCATTTATGCATTTTTTTTTAAAATTTAAACAAAGTTTTTTCAAATTAAAAGTTAGGAAAATCCTTTTAAAAATAAATAAATTTTGTATTATATATATGGTGAAAGCTACAGTGTCATTGACAAAGGTTGTACAAAAGAAGCCCACTTTTATTTTCATAATATATATATACATTAACAGCAGTATACCCTTAGACTAGATAGATTCAATAAGCATTGATATTATCATTATTTATTATATAAAATAATTTATTTTCTAGGAAATTACATTTCATTTTCTTTTAAAGAGGTTCATTCTCATATATAGCATTCAAACTGGTGATGCTAATGCAGGTTCCATGAGTTATCAGAGTTTGATGAAACAAAAAGGAGCTGTCGACGGCGTTTGGCCGGACACAACGAGCGCCGTCGGAAAAGTTCATCGGAATATCATGGAGAAGGCTCAAATTATTAAAACTAGCTAAGAAGGCAAGCCTATATATATATATATGCAAAAAAGAGTCAATTCAGTCTTGAATTTAATATGATCCTATGTATGGGAATGGACTTTCCCAAATGATCATGTAACTATATGGAATTTACTAATTTAACCATGCTCTCTCTCTTCTGTCAATCTTAATTTTACCCCTATAATAATGTCACCCTTTTTCATGCTTGCTCTACTATTATATCCTTTATGTATGTAATGCCTTCATATATGCTTCTTAATTTGTGGGTTTCTTTTGGTTGGTTTAATGTTTCTATTGTATGCTTTTGTTTCCTTACATGCATTGTGTGATTCATATTCTATTTCATGAAAAAAACAATAACATTTAGGGCTAATTTTTTATCGTGGTGATATATTATTTAGTATTTGAGTTTAGTTTTAATATTCAATTTGGTACCTGAAATTTTGCTATCCCAATTTGGTGCTGAAGTTTGGTTTCAATGCTCACTTCAGTGCCTGAGTTTTCTTTTTTTTGGTCTTAGATAAGAATATGAATGTGGCTTCGATGCTCAATTTGTATCTTAAATATCTATGTTGTTTATTTTACTAGAGCACACGTGTCAAATATTTTTTGGACCAAATGATGCCATTTGATCTGAGTATCAAATTGAGCATAAAAACCAAATTCAAGAACCAAATTAGAACAAAAACAAACCCAAATATCAAATTGAGTACTGATACCAAACTCAGATCGCTAAATAATATATTAACCCATTTTTATTCAGATTGTCAACAAGTGAATATAAAAAAAAAAGATGCTAAAAATGCCTCAAAAGACTTTCTTTCTTTGTTTGAGATCTTCTAATAATTACATTGAGCTCCGATTAAACTTAAAATCGAACTGGATCAAACCTAAACAAGAAGTAAACTTTCTTCATTATTAATTTTTTCTTACACGAAATCTGAATCTAAAACTTTACTTAAAACAATTCATCCTTAAACAGGAAAAAGAGAAAACAACCAAATTAATTTCCGACAGGGAAGGGGTGCCTTTTTATGTGTCATAATCAAAAGTCGCATTAAAATTTTTCACATGAACAACATGTACTCTAGCTTGCGCCGTTGGTGAGAGGTAACTGCTGTTTTTTCATATGTCAAATAGAGAAACAGTTAAAAAAAAAGGAGTTGACAGTTGGAATTTTCTAACATGTTAGTGTCTTAAAAACCACCTAAACAAGCTTCTTTTTTTTTTTTTTTTGAAATTATGGGTCTCTCTCATAAATCTTCAACTTTTATCTCGAATCTATCATGGAGAATAATGAGAGCATAAAACAGTAGCATTACGTACCGACCATCGTTTTCCTTATGCTTTGCCCATTGGAATATCGAAGGCTGTTTAATACTACAGCGAAAGCGTTTGTTGTTTTGTTCTTGTTGCTTTGCATCATATACCAAATTTGAACGGTTGGTCGACAGAATTGTGTTCAATATCGTCCTTTGGTTACAGTCCCTTTTTGATTCTGAGTCGAGTTATAAATTGGAAGAGGAGAAATTACGATTTGAATTCCGGTAATTTTTAAAATATTTTAATTAAATTATCAAAATATCAATATTATATTAATCAGCGGCTTAGATATTAAATGTTAGTTGAAATCAGATTCAGCAGCTTTTGATGAAGGTTGGGAATTAGCTTCTACGGCATGTGCCTAGAGATAGCGATAAGAACACAGGTTGCATAGCTAAAATGACTTTTGATGGAGAATATAGCTTGATTTATATGAAAAAACCTCTAATGTAATTAGCTTATTTTTATTCACCAAAAATTTAAACATATACATTCATTGCATGGACAAGTTTAGGTAGAAAACAATAGATTTAAGTTATCTATATGGTAGGTGTCATAGGTTGCGCATTCTAATCTCGGGACAGTAGGTATAAACACACTTAAGATTTGATCAATGTATTTTAATTATACTCCTCATCATGTCTGAATTAGAGTTTAATGTCCAACCTGACAATTAGGCTAATAGAAAATTGAGTGATACGATATAAAAATTTTGAAAACTCATTTACAATATTTCTATGATCAATTTAAGATTTAAATATAGTTTGATAACATCTTGTGCAATTAACCCTAGCTTCAATAATACTAACAAGAACCGAGAAAATTGATAAACACCGATTAGGGTGCTTCATATAATTAAAATTGCCACTAGACCAGATGGATGGTACAATACCCACCCATTAAAACATATAGTATTTGCTTACACAAATTTTTTTTCGACTGTGACAGATACCCTTCGTCAAATCTCTGAATAATCTTAACAAATATCATTCTATCTAAAATTAGGTCGTCAAGTTTAATTTTTTCGATAAGATTATCATGACTCACTATTAATAAATATTACTATCTTATCACATCAAGTCACATAATTAATAATTCATTAATCAAAAGGACTCGCGATAGCTTATGAATGTCTCCCTTAAATACATCATCAAAAATTCCATGACAAGGGACACGAATGAGATCATCAACTCTCTACAATCCCCTCGTCAGTTATGACTCTCGATCCACCAAGTGAACTGCCTCGACCCTTCAACTTCCAATTATATCTTTGTATGAATTCAACACCCAGAGATTATTAGGATTTCCAGGGTTTTATGATGAAAACATAATAAACATTAGAAGCATCCTGTGATTATTGATATAATTGCAGCTGCATTATAAGCATGAAAGGCTGTAGCCACGTGTCATGCGTTTAGAGTGTGGCCCGTGGTTCCCAATCCCACTCATGTCTCTCGGTTGATAATGCATGTGTTCCAAAATCTGATGAATTGACTAAAGTTTATTTTGATTTTCTATTTTGGAAAATAAAGTTGGAGCAAATAAGCCCAAGGTTCCTTTTCTTTCATAGATGAATCGAGTATGTGGACTATAAGGATTTGGATATCGAATATGAAGATTTAATATATTATCATTTTTTTTTGTCGGTTAAGTCTTAATTCGATTGATATAAGCATTGTTATCAATGCAGGAGGATGTGAGTTCAAATGTATTGAAACGCATTATCCTTTTATTTATGGGTTAAGGAGTAACCATGAATAGTTCTAGGTATTGTGTCAAAAAAAGAACAAATATGATCAGAACCTGTAAATTTAAAAAGATCAATATGATATACGAAGAGTAAATATATTTGTTCAAATCTATAATGAGTATTTTAAAAAATATCAATATGATATATGAAGAGTAAATATATATATATATAGCTCATAAACTCAGCAAAAACTTAAAAGTGAAAGTGGAAGATTACAAGTTACAATTAAGGGATAAATAACAATGGAATTACATTTTCTTTTAATTTGTAATGCACAAAAATAAAATTACAAACAAAATATAAATATAAAAAAAACAAATTTAGTTTTGGGGTTTAAATTTAATTTATTTGATGTATAAATGCATGCAAATATATGTTCAACATATTTTTATAATTATTTTCTTTATTGAAAATTTTTATAATTGTCTTCATTTACATACAACGATGATTAAAGCTTTATTATCGTATGACATGAGGTCAAATCTTATCATCTTAATATTGTATAAAAAAATATATTTTTTGTATTTTTCGGATCAAAATACATTATATCATTCTAAAATTAATTTTAAAATACTTAAAATTAAAATCTTAATAATAGCGAAAGAAAATCAACCTTTAATTTTATTTAAGAGATAAATCTCAAAACTATACACAAGGGACATAGCTAGAGGGGCAAGTAGTGGCCTTGGTCCCCCTAACTAAGGGTTATAATTTCTCTTTTAGTCCCTTTTAGTTATAAAGTATTCAATTTAAGTCATTTTTGAACAAAATTTTTAACTTTGACCCCCAAAGTTCTAAAATTTTGTCCCCCAATAATGAATTGCTGGCTTTGCCCTAGTACATGAATTTTGATTTTAATTCAAGTGTATATATTTAAAGAAATAAATACATCACTTTATTTTTATACTAGATAAATAAAATTATTTTCATATATAATATGTAAATATAAAATAATGTTTTATCGATAATTATGTTAATAATTTATAAAAATTAAATCAAATCAAAATTTTAAATATAAAATTATAATTCATGTATAACATTAATATTTAACCTAAATTCATATATGAATTTTATTCCTTTATTTAATAATTGATGCATATTTAGGACCAATTTAATCTCAATAAGATTTCAATTGTGTCTTCCAATCCAAAATGATTGGGCCACTGAAGAGAAAGAAGCGTACAAGGTCTGCTGGATGAAATTTTTGTATGTTCCTTTGACCCAACCTTCAATATATATATTAATGGAAACACTTAAAATTTGCATTTCTTTATTACTGAGTCTAACCATTTAAACCCCTTGCAAATAGTGAATTGATGAGGGAGTGGCTTTTTCTCTCGATTTTGAGAATAATCTAAAGGAATTTACGGAATTTAGGGGCTTTTCTTAGAATTGAGAGATAAAAATCCGAACATAAACACTTCAAGAACAATACCTCTATTGAGGGTCTGAAACTAACTTAGAGAGCGACCTCTCCATGAATAAACAAAAATTTGTCTCAGCCAGCCTGCAAGCTCATGCAAATGAGTGCAAAGAATTGTTTCCATATCAAATAACATCAAAACAGAAGCATTTAGAATTCGTTATCATAATAAATAAAAAAATAAAATGGGCATATTTGTTTCATTATTTTACTTCCCCCTGTTTCATTGGTAAATCCACCAAACAAATAAACCAAAACAAAGGCATTGGTCCAAAATATCCCAAAGGAACCTTATGTTATATAACCTTCGGGACTAAGAACCCAAATCAACAACAAAATCAATGGGAACCCACAAGCAAAACAGGATCTCCATGGATGTTGCAGCTGATAGTACTTCACTTGATTCACTCTCATTTGCTGGCCTCGTATGCATTCAAGATCAACAATCCAAGCCTCCTCCCCATACAGCCTATCACAGCAATAAAGATGACCAAGAGTTCGAGTTCATTTCCGGTACGAATCCTCTCGGCAGTAGCAAAGTGTCGATTGAAAACCATGCCACCGATCACGAAAGATCAGTTTCTCGTGAACCGAATCAAGGTAAAAAGGAGCAGAGTGCGTCTAGGTCATGGTTTGGGCAGAAATTGCTTCTATCATTCGTTTCCCCATGCAGGGAATGTCATGCTGTGAGGCCGACTACGAAACCACATACAGGGCCACAAGAAAGTAGTATCAAGTTACTTTAACTTCGAGCCTACTGTTTCTTTTCTGTTTGGTCCTTTCAGAATTGAATCAATTTAGAGTTAGTGTAGTTGAATAAAAGTTACATAGAGAGACCTTATATACTATACTTCATCACTGTTGATTCACTGTTTGGGTTAAATTCAGCAATATAACGGCAGTTGGTTTTTAGCACCATTATATAATTATCACTGCTCATTTATATATGATTCATCATCAGCCATGAATGGTGATTAAACTTGTGCTAATGGGGTGAAGCTTGACCAATAGATATTAGATAGTAGATACTCTGAATTTTTCAACTTCAACAATAGTTAACCTCAAGAATGACAACGGTTCAGTTGAAATCAGTTTTGAAATAATTCAGTGAGACAACCTAGAGGTGATTAAAGTTTTGTCCATGAAAAAGTCGACAGACTCAGGTGTTATCTTGCTCAGAAGGATTCAACGAATTTTGAATTTTGAAGGATAGTGAGCGATCATATACATACCCAAAAATTGCAATTTAATTGTGGATGAACTGGTAAAGATTAACCTTACATGGCAGGCAAGCTTATAGATTTTTGAATTGTCTCCTAAGACTGTGTCTATGGCTCTTCAACAAGACAAAGCATTTAGCATTTTTTAGCATTTGATTTGATGCAACTTTGTTTTAATTTTCACCAAAAAAAAACTCAAAATAGCAAATCAAATATAAAAGATATTGATGAAAAAAATATGAGTAAATAATTAATAACGATTCACCTGAAGACTAAGAGATAGAAATAATCTTTTAAGAGATGAGAGAGAAGAGCTCTCATGATTTCTCTAATATCGAGAGAAAGAATAAGGAAACTTTTAAGTCATAACTCATAAAGGGAAAATTTATATAACCCACAAGTTTCATGTGACAAACATGAGGTATATAAGGTTATGTATAAATGGTATATAGTACACGTGTTTGTAGTCATTCAACACTTTGATGATCATATTTGAAGTTTAACAAATAAAATAACAACAAACAAAAATGAATTTAATTTATTCAAATAAGTTGGATTAAATAATTTTTATATAATTTTTTTCAATAATTCAAATATAAAATTGACTATAAATTAAATAAAAACATAATTGACTCCATGTGAATAAAAATTTTAACATAAATAAAATCAAAATCAGATTGATATTTTGCCTCTCAACCCTAGCCAGCCTTGCTTTGCAGCAATGGTCTTGGGCTAATTTCTTTTAAGAAAAGCCGACTTTGTGAATGTTAAAAATATGATCCTTATCTCTTGCGGTATAAAGAATCTAATTCATATAAAGAAGGTTAAAATATGCTTTTGGTTCCTGTATTTTTTTATATATTTAGAATTTAGTCCACTATTTTTATTTTAGAAGATTTAATTTTTTTAAAAAAATCTAAGTCCAATTATAAGTATTATTAAAATTCTTTTATTAGAATCAAGTTTTTTACAACATCATTTTTTTATTACACGATTACCAAAAATGAGTTATTTTCTAATTTTAAAATGTCATAATAACAAATTTAATCGAAGAATTTTAATTATATTAACAATTGAATCCTAAAATTCAAATTATTATAAAAAAATAGTTGATAATACGATTATTAGTAATAATAATAATAAAATATACATCATATACAATTTTATCTAATTAGTCTAGTGCATATGTGTTAGATTATTCTCTCTTTAATATTTAATACTTGCTCTTTATTATCATATGTTGGTTATTGACCGAGTTCATCATCTGAATTTGAATCTGCATCATCAAAATTATCAATATCTCATTCTTCCATGTACTTTTCGAAGTATGAATCATCTCAATTCCATATATGATTTAAGTTATGAAATATGCAACATGCCAGTACGATCCAACGTTGTTCATTTTTTTGTTATACTGAGGTGATGTTGTTAATATAAAAAATAATTTTTTTAGAATAACAAATCTCTTCTCAACCACATTTTCGAAATATTAAATGTTTCAAATTAAAGAGTTAGCGAGTTGTCTATGGTGACTGTGTTTGACACCATTCTCTCAAATGGTATCGTACCCCACGGTATGGTGTAAGAAAACTTTTTGTATTTACATCATTAACATCAACCTTAAAATATTTGGGTTTACGGTCCAAAGAGTCTTTAGCTTTAATTATAAAAACATATATAAATTTAATTTGAAAAAAAGACTTATGCTAGGTTATATTCCATTTTTATAATACATAAATTAAATAAAAAATAATATCAAAATTTTAATATATAACATTTATAAAAAAAATTATAAATTGTTCCAATAACTTTCATAATACTTCTTATTAATAATATAATTTTTTTTACCATAACTTTATAAAACTATTTTTTTATAAATAAGTTATCATAAAAAAAAAACTATAACATTTTTATAATGTATAGCATGGACACATAAATAAATTATGTCCATACTTCTTGTCCATAAACTTTTATAAATATATTATAACACTTTTATAATATGTAAATTAATTTTTTATAATAAATTTTTTAGTCATAAATTTAGAATTTTTTAGAATTTAAATAATATAATTTTTTTGTTATATTTTTATAAAAAAAACATATTTTTTTAATAATATAATTTTTTAGGACTTGTATATAAGTAATTATTTGTCATAATCATCCCAAACACTCATTCATATTCATGTTTATAATATAATTTTTATAACATGTGTAAAAATAATTTTTTGTAATTGACTTTAAGTGTAATTACCGAGAAATTATTTTATAAACTATTCCACCACATCATCTATGGTCCCTTCCAATAATTCAATGATATTTCAATAATTTTTTCCATGTCATTAGCACATAAATTTTGTAATTTTTTACTCTGAACCCCGGACCAGAACCTTAAACCCCGAACCCAGATTCTTAAACCCTAAATAATCAACATGAACCTTGAATCCTAAACCACAAACTCTTAACCTCGAACCCTAAACCAGAACTTGAACTCCAAACCCGAACTCGAGCCCGGAGTTTCAAGTTCGGGGTTCAGTGTAAAAAATTACTAAAATTATGTGTCAATAACATGAAAAAATTTGCTGAAATGTCATTAAAAATTGGAAATGAACCATATAGATGATGTGGTGGGAAGGGTCATATAATAATTTCTCGTAATTACCTGTATTATTACTTCAATTCTCACTCTTCCCTAAAAATTAAAAAAATATAATTACATATAAATACACCGAAATTTAATTACCGATTTACTTTTGAAACACGATTTTAATGTTAAATCGTAATTTAATTACAACATGCAGATGCAACCCTGTCATTGTTACGTCGACACATGTGTTACAAATTTACAATACACCCCCCCCAACCTATCTTTTCGAAATACACAAAATAATTTATTTTTAAAGTCAATTAAATAAAAAATCCATTAAATTCCATTCCATCTAAAGAAATATCGGCCATAGATACGGATCGTATATTTATTTATTTATTTATTTATTAGAAATTATTTTATCTTAGTAATGTTTTGAGTTTTTCTTTTCTTTTCTTTCGGGAGGGAATGTTTACTTCTTTTACTTATAATAATAGTACAATACCTTAGAGTAAAAAAATAAGGATTAAATTGATAAAAGATATAAATATTTATATTTATCTAAATTAGGGTTCATGCTTATTTATTTACATTTTATTTTGTGAGAGTGTGACTCGCATTTATCGGAAAGTTTGCATGCACTTAAGACAACAATCAATGAACAGTCGAAGAAAGGCCAAAATAAGCCCAAAGTCGTAACGAGTAGGTAGGGCTTGTCGGGACAACACAATGTAAACCCCAGGCAAATGCGGCATCGATGTTGTGATGAGGAGAGCTGGTATGTCACGACGTCACAACGTATTCTCCTATTTGACAATCGCGTTTTAGGCTTCAAGCAGGACTGCTTCTCCCAGTTTTATTCTGATTATTCTAGAGATATTTTAGTATAATTAGAACTCTAATGGCCATTGTATTATTGTTTTCACATGCCAATTAGCAAAAGTTTTTCTTTTGAGAGCAACAAGATGTAGTCGCAAATAAGTTTTTGGTGAGAGATTCGTGGTAACTATGGAGAGAATTTTGTTCCCGAGTTAGGGTTTTATTTTCGGGGTTGGGTAATCTACGTTTAGCACATTTAGGTTTATTTTTTCCATATTTTACTATCGTTTGTTTACTCATTTAATAAAAGTTGAAACCTCTTTTACCTGCAGTTTTTATCCTCTTCAGAGGAGTCTTTCACGTAAATATCTATGTGTTTGATTTTTTTTATTTTACTCGTTTTTTTACTTATACGAGTAGATCCCAACATATTTCAATCCAATAATTATTATAATTAACTTTAACAATTAAACATCATAAATGCTATGGTAGGTTAACTTTAACACACATTGAATTGCATTATTTCAACATTAACTAATTTCGTTGAAGAAGGGTCCTTTGGGTGAGAAATTTAAAAGCTTGTCCATTTTCCCAGCCAACGAAATATCGATAATAATTGCTCTATATATATAATTAATCAAAATAATATATAAGGCTAGTCAAAATATTAGGTAGAGTTAGTAGTCAACGGCTACATAATTTTTAAGAATTTAATTTTGCTATTATAAACTTTTCATACATTGTTAATAAGTAACATCATGCAATTATTTTAATTTCATTTTTAAAATTGAAAAAAAATAGGAGGGCCAAAGCTAAACATTTTGTGTTAAAATGACTTAAATTGATAGATTAATTTCTTCAAGGGGTCGAAAAATATAAATTTCCCAAACAATTATACTAATCAATTAAGGGGCCAAGACGTTGGTCTAGAAGATAGCGTTTGGCATGGGAATCAAATTAAACATTGAAAAAGGAGATTAGATACTAAATTGAAAAAAACTTAAAATACAAAATTAAACATTGAAATTAAACCAGATACAAAATAGTAAATTAACCAAAAGGAAAAAAGAAATCATAACTTGACCCCATTTCTAAGTTGCTTTGTCGATAAAGGCATTACTGTGGCACATAACACTCCGCGGATTGCGCACCAAATCGTGCCCAAGTGAAAGTCAAAAGTCAACAAAGCAACTCCTCTCTCTGACCATCATACCATTACCCTCAACCGTCCGATCAAAAAGTCAAACAAACATCATAAGGTCATTTAAGTAAATTCAACAAAAATTTCGTTTCCTCCCTCCTTTTTCAGTTCTACTCGTCAGTAGTCACGTGCCTTTCATCGACGAGTTTGTTTCACAAATACATATATCACGTGGCATTATAGTAAATCAACTAAAAACTTCCCCTTTCTTTTTCTTTTTCACATCACCAGTCCACCACCAGGCCCCGCCACTAAATCTCCACCGCCCCACCATTTCGTAACCCACTTCCATCACCGTCTGATTAGACGGGTCCATTAACATTGATGAAACTCACCTGTCGCTGATTATCTCCAACTCTATTTGGTCAACTTAATGAAGAAAATTTTTAAATTCTCAACAGGTTTTGCTGCAATCACGTCCCCAGCATAAACACACACATACGCTCTTTCTCTCTAAAAAAGCAATAAATAATAATAATAAAAGATAAAAAAGAGAATGTGAGAAAATGATGAGACCATTGCCAAAAAAGAGAGAGAGAGAGCAAAAGAAACCACAGAGGAAGTGAATCGAAGGCTTAAACTTAAGCTTAAAAGATGCTGAGATTTACTCTATTATGGCTTCTCTTTTTCTTTTTATCTCTCGTTTCATCTTCAGCTCGGCCCGGTTAGCTTCTGTTACTGCATTTTTTTTAAAATAACATGTTTAATTTTGTTATCTGTGTTATTTTTAGTTCATTAGAGGTTCGGTTGGATATGTTTGATGTGTGAATTACATTTGTTTTTATTAAGCTTCTTGTAAACGAGTCTTGATTTTTTATAATTCAGTTTACGATTCGTTTTTTCTCTTCGGTGATTTGGTAGATTGGCTGGTTTTTGGAATGTGAATTTAGAGTTTTGTGTTGATTTTCAGTGAGTTGTGAGAATTACATTTATTTTGATTAAGCTTCTTATAAACGAGGCTTGTTTTTTTATAATTCAGTTTACGATTCGTTTTTTCGCTTTGGTGATTTGGTAGATTGGCTGGTTTTTGGAATGTGAATTTAGTGTTTTGTGTTGATTTTCAGTGAGTTGTGAGAATTAAATTTATTTTTTTTAAGCTTCTTATAAACGAGTCTTGTTTTTTTATAATTCAGTTTAGGATTCAATTTTTTGCTTTGGTTTGTTTGGTCGATTGGCTGTTTTTTTAAACGTGAATTGAGTGTTTCGTGTTGTTGTTCAGTGAGTTGTGAGATTGAGTCAAAAGGAACGGTATCGGGGGATATGAATGTGTTTTTTGTGGAATTAACAGTGTCTGGATCGAAAATGTAGGAAAAATAATCGAAAGCAAAATCATTAATGTACATTAAAAAAAAAGAAGAAAAAATTGCTGTGAAAAGAAAACAATTCTGCCATGGCCAGACAGAGGAACAACATGAATATTTTATGGTTTTCTTGTGGATACAGTTGTCCATGCCACAGGAATTTCTTCACCGATTACATATTACTATGTTGGTGAAATAGAATTCTATGTCAAATCTTTCTATGGACTTGTGAAATAAGAAATCAAAAGAAAATTATAAGCATTACCATTTCTTGCAACAGTGAGTTGTAGCTTAGAGTTTGTGGATAAAAGTGTATTCACTTTTCATATTTTATCTAATACATTCTTCTTATATGGTTAGTTCTTGGCATAAATGGCCATGTTTTCTTGCTGCAGCACCTTTTGCTATGCGCATAAGCTGTGGGGCTCGTCAAAATGTCCGAACAGCACCAACATATGCACTTTGGTATAAAGATTTTGGGTATACAGGTGGAATTCCAGCTAATGCAACAACTCCAAGTTTCATTACTCCGCCGCTAAAAACACTCCGATATTTCCCTCTATCTGAAGGTCCGGAAAATTGCTACGGGATTAATAGAGTACCGAAGGGACACTATACTCTGAGGATCTTCTTTGGATTAATTAAACAGCCTGATTTTGACAATGAACCTCTATTTGAGATATCTGTTGAAGGCACCTTGATTCATTCACTGAAGTCAGGCTGGACTAGCCATGATGACCAGGTGTTTGCTGAAGCCCTTGTGTTTCTTTTAGATGGCACAGTATCTATTTGTTTCCATAGCACTGGTCATGGAGATCCAGCAATTATTTCTATTGAAATTCTTCAAGTTGATGATAAAGCATACTATTCTGGTCCAGAGTGGGGGAAAGGTGTTATCCTGAAAACAACTTCAAGACTGACTTGTGGCACATCAAAACCAAGATTTGATGAGGATTATAGTGGGGATCATTGGGGTGGAGATAGATATTGGGAACCCATCAGAACTTTTGGCCAAAATGCTGACGAGCCGAGATCTACTGAAAATAGCATTAAACAAGCTTCAGATGCACCAAACTTCTATCCAGAAGCCCTTTATCAAAGTGCAGTTGTTAGTACTGATAGCCAGCCAGATCTAGCTTATACAATAGATGTGGATCCCAATAAGAACTACTCCATATGGTTACACTTTGCAGAGATTGATGCTTTAGTCACAGATGCTGGGCAAAGGGTGTTTGATGTTCTGCTTAATGGTGACACTATATTTAAAGAGATAGATATTTTGAAGATGAGTGGTGACCGGTATACTGCACTAGTGCTTAATACAACTGTTGCTGTTAGTGGTAGGACACTGACAATAACCCTTCACCCTAAAGAAGGCCACCGTGCTATCATTAATGCCATTGAAATCTTTCAAGTAATAGCTGCTGAGTCCAAAACTTCATCAGCAGAAGGTAATGCTTTCTTCTATTATTTCTGCAGACTGTTTATGCTGATGTGTGTGATTGGTCATTGGAAATTGTTTTTTACTGCAAATGACCAAGGTTCTTCATGAAAGGTGGTAGATATTTACTAACTTGTTGATAATTCCTGATTCTAGTTAGGGCCTTACAGGCATTGAAGAGATCACTGGGGCTTCCAAATCGTTTTGCGTGGAATGGAGACCCATGTGTTCCCAAGGAGCATCCATGGAGTGGAGCTGATTGTCAATTTGATAAATCTGGCAGCAAGTGGTTCATTGATGGCCTGTACGCTCTTGAGCATTTTCCTAATCATTGAGCTTTATTATTTATTTCTTCTGAGAATATCTCTTCTTTTCAGTATGCTTCTGTTGATGTCTATGCTATGGCCTATCCATTGTTCTTGATAGCTAAAGCTATTCTTGAACTGTTTTCAGCATTTGAGTTTGTTTGTGTCGTGTTAAAAAAATATGAGAACATGTGCATATGCGAGGAAATTATATTATCATGTGAGAAGAAATTATAAGTCAAAGCTGCTTCCATTGATCTCTTCTCTTCTATTTGGTTTTACCTAACCCATTCGGCCCTAATATCTGCACTTCATTCGTTCCTACATCATCTCTGCTCTCTGATTTTCTGAATGCAAAGGAAGCATCAATGATCATATACGCAAATTAGTTTTTGGAGGGGAAGCATCAATTACATATAGCAAGTGTTTCCTAGAATATATATGTATCCATTTTATGAGCCTAAAATATAACTGTTTTAAACTTATATTTGCAACTTTATCATTTAAAGCTTAATATACGTTGCCTTCACCAGTTATATGGGTTTACCATAAGTAATCGTCTTTTAATTTATGCATGACAGTGATCTTGCCAACCAAGGTCTTAAGGGGTTCTTGCCTGATGACATATCCAAACTAATTCATCTACAGAGCTTGTAAGTACAGATAGTTCTTTTCTAAGTTTCACTGACAGAAAAATTATTTTCCCTTGCTTGCTTTCTCGAACTATCTAAATGTTTTCGCATATTCTTAATTTTACAATAAATGAACCTCCTCTTCAAATATGCCTAATATCCATTTCTCTTGTTTATGTTGAGCTTGGCCTTGATAGAAACTTGAGTGGAAACACAATTCACGGGGTCATTCCACCATCACTTCGAACCATAACCAGCTTAGAATTGCTGTAAGTGTATCATGATTTCTTTTCCTTATTGAATATTCCTTTGATTGTAATGATTTGTGTATTTTCTGCATGAACATGCGATGTTGGGTTTGATATAACCATCATAACTAATGTTTTCTTGATCAGTAGCACATCCTTGGAGTTGTTTGTTGCATTCTTCTTTCAATAGCAATCACACTTGAAAGGACACTAAACTCTTGATGCTAGATATTGGCATTCTTTTCTTGAAGGAAACTTTGAGTTTAGAGTCTGATGTCTGGCTAAGAGAAGCACATGACTATTTCACTTTAGAACACATTTCGCTAGGCTCTATCAATGTTATTCATATGATGTCTGGATACAAATTGCAGGGACCTCTCCTACAATTTCCTCAATGGATCAATTCCTGAAAGCCTAGGGAACTTGACCGCATTGCGCAGATTGTAAGAATTCATTTGCTTGACCCGGAATCTGAACATACGACTGAAGAACCTGATTGAAATTGTGATTGTGCAGGAATCTTAATGGCAACTCTTTGTCTGGAAGAGTCCCAGGTGCACTTGGAGGAAGGCTTTTGAATGGAGCTAGCTTCAAGTATGTTCTCCCAGAATTTCGTTAGTATTTGCCTGAAATGTTTTTTATGAGTATCAAAACTGCCACATAATGATCATAAGTAAACAAATTCTTATACAAGACAAACAAGCACATGCACTTGCACATGCTTACTCTAGTTGCTTGCAGTTTTACTGACAATGCTGGTCTCTGCGGCATACCCGGATTACCTACATGTGGACCCCACCTCTCTGCCGGTGCAAAGGTTGGCATTGCCTTCGGTGTATCCCTATCATTTTTACTTCTTGTTATCTGTTCAGTTTGTTATTGGAAAAGACGGCAGAACATTCTTCGAGCACAGCAGATAGCAGGTTAGTACCTTCATGATTTAACAACTTAAAAAATTTATTTGGTGCTTTTTTCTCTCTTTTCTCTGCATTGCATATTCATATTTCATTGGCTTGTGCAGCAAGAGGTGCTCCATATGCAAAAGCAAGAACCCAATTCTCGCACGATATCCAAATGTCAAGGCACCATAATCATGGCCATACTCGGACAGCTGCTGAGAATGGACCAAGCTTGCTATCGTGATTAAAATCATAGTAATAATCCCAACTCTTCTTGTTTGGTTCTGCTAGCACCACAATCATTTCTTTAGCTCATGATGCTTCTGCCTAAATCTTCTTTATTTTGTAAAACTCTCTCCTTAAAAGGCCCCTATAGAATCACTTCGAAAAGGTCAGATACCCCAACAGTCACAAAAAAAATGCAGCAAAACTGAAGTACATTATCTTCTGTGATGTGTGAATTTTGGAAGGAAAATCATTGTCTACTCGCTCGGGTTGTGGCAAAGTGGGAAAACGGCGAACACCTAATTCTCATGTAAGCTTTGTTTTAGTCAGTTTAAATTCATTCTAATTGTTTCTTAGATATTTGTTTAGATTTTCACTTTAGCAAAATAGCATATGTTTATGTCAAATAGTCTTGTTTATAGATCAATATACAAATAATAATATACAATTATAATTTAAGGTCTTATTTATCCTATATTTTTTATGAAATTTTTCTGCATCCGATAAAAGTTTTCATTAAATTTGAATTCAAGTAATATTGAATTCTTAAACGCGAGACAAGTTTTCTAGTGCTGTTTTTTCGTTCATATGATTCGAATTCAAAATTTTTATCATTCGTCTTGATAGTAAAGGGTTTATCTTTATAGTTGTCTATTATTAGGGTAAAGAAAATTTGATTTAATGATTCCTAATTAAATTTGTTCATGGATTGAACCATTCGCTCAAGTTTGAAAGCCTGTTCGATTGTCTCGTTTAAAATATGGTTCGAGTTTGAGCTTGAACATTTAAAGCTCAGTCTCACCTTGGCTTATTTTTATTGTTTGTAATGTTTTTATATTATATTATATTTATATATTATATAATTTGTAACCTATGAAAATTAAATCTATAGTTGTATTATGACTAAAAAATGTTAATATGACTAAAATTTTAATAAATGAAAAATATATAAATTTATTAAATTTTAAATTAATAATAATATAAATATATAGTTTTTAATTTTTTTAAAATGAGTTAACTTAAAATAAGATTAAGTTTGTTAATTACAAATATGGATGAGTTTAAGTAAAATTTTAGTTTCATATTTGAAGTAAAGTTAATGGCAAGCATAATGTCTAATCCATGGAAATTTCTAGTTTTAACCCAGCCCAATTGATAGAGTCAAGGTTTTTTTTTTTTAATCAATTTTTCAATTAGTTGAATTGGGATCAGGTATAGAAAAAATCTACCCTACTCTAATATTAGTTTAAAATAATGGATATAAAAAAGTGATGTTACCATAAATATAGCTAAAAATAACTAATTGTCTAATTAAGAAGTATTATTATTATATTTTGATAAAAAAATTAAAAGTATAAAGGTTGATCTGTTTCTATAGTCATTATATTTGTATTTCTAAGAATTTAGTGCATTTGCTTTTTAAATTTTTAAATTTTGGTTTACCTTTTTTTTTGTTAAATTATTGTCGTGACATTTTAAAATATAAAAAAATTAATGTGATATTTACGATCAATAACATGATGACATATGTAGCGTGTCAAAATGTAAGGCTACCACGTATTACAATGATACGTTAGCGTATTTGAACGGTGTTAGTTAAGTGTTTAAAAAAATATTAAGTTGACTTAAAGTTTTCAAGTTCAAATATAAGATAGATCCAAAATAAATTCAAGTACTAAATAAATAGAATTTACAAAGTTGAGGTAGTTTTGTATATATTAATTTTGAGGCAAGTAATAATTACGTATGAATAGTAAATTCTAATTTGTTTTTAATTATGACGCCAAATTCTGCATTGATTGACATCATGCTTCGGTCTATGTAGGTTAGAGGTCTGACATTGTGATTTCCACGCAGCGAATCCATCTCCCTAAGTCCAAACAAATAAGGTATATGAATGTTTTTGTTAATAAATACAAAAACCGATATTTATTAAAATTAATTAATATATGATTTATAATAAATTATAATTAAAAACCGAACATGAATCTGAAAAATAATAAAAAAAATTTATTTACTTGATAAATTATTTTAAATTTTAGATAAGCCATTAGTAAATTGAAAAAAATACTCTCTTTTTGAGAGGTGTTGAGGTTCGGTTCTAAAAAAAAGATAATGCTCAACTTCATTTTCGACCCAACTTGATCGATTCAATAAGTTCATTTCACTATTAAAAAGAGAATAAAATATTAAAATATATATTATATTTTATATATTTCTAAAATTAAATTCATATTATGAATTTGTGATTATATTTTTCAAAAATACTAATTTTTTTAAATTTTTTAAAATATTTACATATTCGGTAAATTCATTAACCATAAAATTTAAAACTACTACATATCTAAAATAAGGATAGAACCCTCAGTGACTTCATTCTTATTTAATATTGATGTAGTGTAATAGCAAGACAAGAATCAACAGCCCTAAAAACATACAACATAAATAAATAAAATAAAATAATAATAATAATAACATCACGTGAGAAGGTGTCAGTAACCTGCAGTGATTTTCACCCCCCCTACCCCTTTCTTCCTTTCACAGTTTCTCTTCCCAACACTGGACTGCTGCTGCTACCCTTTTTTTCCTGACTCTCAAAACCGAGTCCAACACGCCACCCCACTTCACTCCAGACTCACTCCCTCCCCAACTCAAACTCGGTCCTGTCTCCTGCAACTCAGACACCTCCTTATGTACCTTCCACGTGGGGTCTCTATCTCTCTCCTCTGCTATTCACCCTCCCACTCAACTACCCCACACGTCATACCCTCTCCTCCTGCTCTCTGATCCTCTCTCTGCCATCTCCACCAGTCCCCACTCTTATATTAATCATCATCTTTTCTATTTCTTTTAGGCATAATACCTTTTCCCACCGTCCCACTTTATGAAAAACTCAT
The DNA here is from genome assembly GCF_007990345.1 of Gossypium hirsutum. NCBI lineage: Eukaryota > Viridiplantae > Streptophyta > Magnoliopsida > Malvales > Malvaceae > Gossypium > Gossypium hirsutum. Next base: position 2,449,174 of record NC_053446.1, read on the forward strand.
TTCAGTCCCATTTATTTTTTTCACCTTTAAATATATGTTTTTTATCAAATCACTTCAAAATTTATAGAAAAATTAAATTTCTTTTAAAATTTTCTGTGGTAATATACATGTAAATTGCAACATGGATAACACGTCAATATTTAATTAATTTTTTATTAAATTTATTAAAAAAGTATAAAAATTTAAAAATTAATTAAATACTGACATGTCAATTCACGTATATGCCATGTCAATACAGTTAACAAACGTAGATTTTTTTATCCATTTTAAGGTGATTTGACAAAAAATAAAAGTTTAAAGACTAAAAAGAAACTAAAAAATGAATAGAGCCCTAAAATGATTTTTTTCGTAAAGTTAGAGGGTCAAACACGATATTATGCCTTTCTTTTATTTATAGTTTTTATACTGAAAGAATATTAAATGCAGGCGCCGCTGAATACCCGTACAGAGGAAAAAGAATAGGGCATACGTAAGCACCGGCGCTGAGTTCACTCAGTTGACAGACACACCTCCCCCCTCTGCTCCACACGTCTAATCAGGCGGCGGCTCTCTCTTTTCTTTATTTAAATATATTCTTATTTTATAATGGGTTAATGTCTTGGTTAGTCCTTGAGCTTTCATCTAATGGGCAATGTGATATTTATATAAAGAAAAGGTCTAATTTGATACAAAACTTTAATTTAATGATTGGTGGTGGGATTTGATTAAATTATTATTTCTTATTTTAAGCAATAAATAAAATTTTAAAAATTATATTCAAAATATTATATCAATCATATAATGACATTCATTTATACGTCCTTGTGAAGTCATCATGAAATTAGATGATATTAAAGCTTTGGGGTAGGTTGGTACATAATAGAATAGTAAGATTTCTAAAATCAGATTGATGATCGAATCAGTCAGATTATCGACTAATTCATAAGTCAATCGATCTAATTTTTTAATCACACCGATGCTCAAAACCAATTTAATCCAATTCAAACAACATTCCGGAATAGTATAGATACCAAATTGAATATTTTGGTTATACAAATACTGGATTAGATATTAAATTAAAGTTGAGGGGCTAACTATGGAATTAGCATTTAACATTTAAATTTGCAGTAATGGGTACGGGAGAGACCGTAGTGGGTCACTTCTTTTTAACTACAAACAAACGCACACAAAGTCCCCTCCGGTCTCCCTTTTCATATCATATTTACTTTTTCTTTTTTTTCTTTATATTTTCTCTTCCACTAATACTAATAACCCCCAAAGCTAAAACCTTTGAGCTTCTCTTTCATGGCGTCCTCAAGGGAAGGTCACTACAGAGGTGTAAGGAAGAGACCGTGGGGAAGATACGCAGCTGAAATACGTGATCCATGGAAGAAAACAAGGGTTTGGTTAGGTACATTCGACACACCCGAAGAAGCTGCACTCGCTTACGACGGAGCAGCTAGGTCCCTCCGTGGTGCCAAAGCTAAAACCAACTTCCCCACACCGTCTTCCTCTTCTTCTCCGCCGCCGGCTCTTTCTCTTGATCTTAATCTCGCTTCTCATAATCCCCATCGTTGGGCTTTAGCTTCACCTCATCACCATCACCGTTTTGCCGCCGTCGGTGATTTCCTTCAAGCTGGTGGTATTAAAGATATGAACTTTGGTCCCGACCCATCGTCTTCGACGAGACCCAATGTCCTCTCCGTTTCAACTTCCCCTCCGGTGACCGCAAATGGTAACACGGCGTCGTTTCTTGGGATTGTTCGACGTGGTTTGCCTATAGATTTGAATGAGCCACCTCCACTGTGGCTGTGAATGTGGTTTTTCTTCTCTAGGCATTTTGCAGGCTCCCTTTTTAACCTTTAACCCTTCCTTAGGCATCTTTGCTACTTCTGTTTAGTAATTATTCTGTATTTTGAGAACTAAGAATCATAAAAAAAAACATATTAAAAACTGAGGACCCTTTGTGTAAATATATGTTTTTTCCTTAACTTATGTATGATTTAAAACACTTTATCAGATGTTTTTATCTTCATTTTTTTATTTTACTGCATGAATATGATTTAATCGTCGATTTTAATCTGCTACCCGGGAACCAAACAGATACAGATACAGAATCTCTGTTTCTAAAGCCATAAAGGATGCATCTTTGTTGAGGAAAAAAAGAAAAAGCACATGCACGCGCAGGTTAGGTGCGAGTGGGGCTTGGACAGTTGGCGATGGCAGCTAACACTGTGTAAAGTTGGGGGGTGTATTTAGACGTGGTACAAAATGCGAACCAAAGCGTGTGGATTTTGCATTCCTATTATAGCTCGCGTGTTCAGAGATCTGGTTTACATTAAAGCAGCAGCTTATTGTTTAGACCAACTCGCTTCGTCGCGCGTTCTTTCTACTCTCCAGTTCCTATTATATTGCCCCCCGAAATATTAGTTTAGTTGATTTATTATTCATTTGCCAAGTTATTTTATAAAACTTTAAATACAATTTTATCATTGTTCTAGCAAAGGTTAATTTATTTTTAGTATGATGTCTTTTAACTTTCCTTTTTTCTGTCTTACATTATCGTATATTACTGCTATTATTATTTTTACACTAATTTTTACGTTAACTGCAAATAAATATACCGTCTATTTAGAATCTTATACATGGATCTTACAACATTTTCTACCCCTAGAATATTGGGTCGTGCTTTAACTTTAGAGTGAGGTACTTCTTACTTAAACCCTAATTTGCTTTTTCAAATAAAAATGGGATTTAAGAAAATGAAGGGAAATTTTGTAGAAAAGGCAAATGGTGGGGGTAGGATTCTTAGTTACACTCGATTTTATGGGAAAATGTGGTCCATTTTGTATCTTGTCCTTGCTTACCTACCTCTTGCATGCCTCAAAACCTATGAAAGTTATCCATTACGAATATAATATTTGCTTCTTTTCATATGAATCAATAAAAGAAAATATAATAACACTGTTGTGTATGATATTAAAGTTTCCTGGTTTAAGTATTAATTCTAATTAATAGTTTAGGTATCACATTGAACATTTTCAAAATACGTGTATTACATTATATATTTTATGAAAATATAGATTTCAAATAATGCACAAATTGATCGCATTAGATATTTTCAAAGTACATGTATCATATTGGGCATTTCATAAAAGTACGAGTACAAAATGATTACCTTACAGTACACCCACTATGTCGGTGACAAAAAATTATTGTTTGTGCTCGTAAAGAACCTCAAAATCATATCCATATTCGTTTGTTTAAAATTATATATGCTTGTATAATCTCTTGTTTGTATTAAATGTACTTGTTTTTAAACATCAAACAAATATGTTCGTGAACATGACACAAATATTGTCACGAACATATAATTGAACATGACCATATTTGTAAACAAATATACATTTAATCGTGAATAATAAGAGAAACATAAATAAACAGACAAACAATAGTAATATTATCAATACTATAATAACCGAACAATAAACAAGCTTCAATGATTTATTAAATGAGGTTATTCATGAACATTGGTGAATTAAAATGTCTTGTTCTTGTTCAGTTTGGTTAATAAACAAGCCTCGGAATCCTGTTCATGTTCGTTCACTTAATTTTACAAACGAATGCAAATGAACAAAAATCATCCAACACCGTATTCGCTTACAACCTTAATATATTCTAGTAATACTAACAATGATACAAGTCTGATATAAAAAGCACAAATTTGAAGTAGATTGATAAGCCAAAATCAAAAGCCAAATAGGGTTAAAACATAGTGGCAAAAATGTTAAAAGCAATGTACCATACTATTATTGCACTATGCTTTTTAAAGGATCATGCGGAATGGAAAGACTTTTGAGTCAAAATAAAAAAGGCAAATTGGCATATTGATAGCCTTCCATTGAATAGTTTCCACCCAAAAAAATTCCCATTGCCATATTGGTTGTGTACCCCCCATGGATAAATAAAGGCCAAAAGCATAATAATGTGGTTGAGGCGGCCTAGCTAGCTAGGGAATACCAACATTGGATCGTTTTAACCCCTAAAATGATGGCTTAGGGTTTGGCAGATCATGGTAGAAACATTGAATGGTATTCAAACCACATCATGGGAAGGTTGTCTTGTTGCAACAAAAGATAAATTAATGAGATGTATACATTAAAGATTGTTTAGGTAAATCAGTGAATACATTTATATTTGTAGGGTTTCTTTCAGAGTTGAAATTTGTTACAAAAGTTGAGTAATGTTGATACATGGTATCAACAGAAGACGAGATGGAGGGGTATGGAGTCCCGGTTCAGAAAGCAGAATCCAAACTCCGAAATGGAGTATCTGAGATTACTTAAATCATAGCTATTTTGGATCGATAATCAAATTAAATTCCGAGTCGAATTATTATATATTTTATTGTAATTATATAACAAGTACAAGCATCAATTTAAACCCAATCAATCTAAAGATCATATTGTAGTTTTAGTCTCGAGTACTTCTAATGAACTCACTCAGCAGCAAACCTAACATTTCCTACTTGATGTCTATACCTTCAATAGCAAATACCTCATACAAAAAGGAATAAATAACAAAAATTGCATCAAGCAAAATAACTCCAATAGATTTGCTTTAATACTCTTATGTTCATGGTTTTCATGGAAAATTGTAGTCCCTAGTTAAACTGAGTGACAATTAGTTTTTTGGTACTTTTCATTTCGGTTTTAAAAATTCATATTTGAGGTTTGTAATTATCTTCCTCAACAATTTTATCTTTAAGATTTGAGCATACGTCTCCCCTTAAAATACGTGTCTAACCAATACATCGATCACTTATTGCTAAATTTATGACAATGAAATAATCCCCTTTATATAACAATATCGCCCATAAATCAGCTCTATCTTTATCCCTAAAAAAAAGAAAAATCCTACTAATTAACAAATCTTCACATTTCAAATCAAATCTAATCAAATCTCTATTGAGTTAAAAATATTGACTAGTAAGATATGTTCATATTATTGCAATATTTGTAACATTCATTTAAACAACAATTTACCCAAGTTCAATTATCGTTTTTTTAAAAAATCACTTTTTTTTTAATTTCTCAAGATATCTTCTGTAAACCCATTAAGGGATAGGTGCTGATCACGAGTTTTAAAATTACTCCATACCCTCATTTAATTATCAACTCGCACGAGTAATATATTTATCATTATTTTATTACCTCGATGGGTTATATTTAAATAAATTTAACCTATGATTCATAGCATGTAATGAAAGCTAATAGTTTTCTCATTGACAACTTTTTCTCCTACATTTTTCATTATATATATATTCATCAACTACAAATTTAATGTTAACAATGTCGTATTGATCTCGACCTACCAATCTTAAATTATTTTATGTTCCATGCATATGATTACATTATTATCTAACCCAACAAACTTTCTTCAATCAATAATTTTCAATATCTCTGATTTTTTTAGAAAGATAAAATTTCGCCATTCAATCATTGGTTATCCATCTTTAGTTAGATAGGTTATAAACTATTGGTTAAAATATGTTGTTAGTGCTTATACTTATATAGAATTTGAGTTTAGTCCCTATACTTTAAATGCTAAAAATCCAATCTTCCTATTTATTTTGATTTATAAATCCTAATCTAATCATTATCTTCGTTGGCAGTTTTTGTTACAATTTATCAACCTAACATGTTTATTTCCTGTCAATCATATGTCGTACATCATACAAGGTCGACAAATTATGACAAAAAATACTTACAATTTTAATGACGGGTTGAGATTTTTAGATCAATAAAGTAGGAGGACTTAATTTTTGGCTTTTAAAATGTAGTGACTAAATCCCAAATACTATAAAATTAGAGCGACTAACATCATATTTTAACCTAAACTATTCAATGCATCTTTAAAAATAATAATTTAATCAAGGTACATTTCTTTTTTCAGTATCACTACAATATGAATTATATATGATTGTTGACCCTCTAACACGAAATTAAAAAATATTAATATAATATTCACAAAGAGCACACTAAAAACATTCTTTAACAAATAAATAATATAATCAGTAAAAATGTAGAGCATCACTTCAATACAAAACCAAGTAAATAATAAAGAATTACTGTCGTCACTAAAGCAAATTCAAGAACAAAAATGCAAAATTCTTAATAAATTAAACTAGAGAGATTAAATTCTTAATTTTGAAAAAGTAGAGGGATGAAAATAAAATTAGACCTAAAACACTATTGAAACATGTTTCGTGGTTCTAGTTGTAAAACAACTAAAGGCAAGAGGCTTTGTAGTTTAAGTTTAGGCGGTGGTGACCATAAATCAATTTGAAGAACACAAAAGATTACAACTTTGATTGATAACATAATGTATAATGTATGTAGGAGTAGAGGAGGTTCCTTCTCTAAGGTCAACATATGCCAAATTTACATCTCTTAATCAATGTTACTATCTATAAAATTCGAATCTAATTTATATGCACAAAGCAGATAAAAGTATCGTGAAAATTCGTATATTACAGGTTTACGTTTTGCACCCTTTACTTTAAAGCAGACAAATTATTCATTGTATGTTAAATCAAAAGGCAAATTAAAAATTACATCTATTTATACTGTTAAAAACTAATATAACTAACATAATAACTAGACAGTGACATGTACACTTCATCCTAATGTATATAGACTAATTTTTAATGGTAGAAATGGATGAAATTTTTAACACAAGGACTAATTTACTGTTTAATCTAACATACATGGACTAATTTATTCATTTTTTAATAGAAGGGACAACATATAATTCGACGCTCTTAAAACAGTGACCTCTATAGCACTTTTACCACACAAAGCATTGGAACCTTAATCACTTATGCCAATCCCATTAGCTTATTGCTTATGCAGAAAGACGTGCTACAACATATTTTATTTTCTATTTAAAGATTGAAAAGAGATAGTAATTTTTTTTAGGGATATCAAATTCGAACCCTAAATCCATAGCTTAGAAAAAGAAACGAGTATTGAAAAGGAAAGGGGGAGCTTAGTGAAGGTTTGGAGTTTTATGGGTTGGTCAGCATTTTGGGATTTGGGGCCATTTTTGTTGGACGGTGGCTTCGCTTTGCTTATTAATTTCATCATCCAAAAGAATTAAAAGGAAAAAGAAAATACATGAAGTAATTGTCAAAAACAGAAATCCCAATGAACCCACGTCATACCCATTTGTTCAAGCATTGATAATGATTTTGCAACAACTAGGCTTCATTTCTTCAAAGTTATCCCCAAACTATTGCATGGCTTCTAAATTAGACCTTCAACTTCAAAACCTTTTAATTGAATCATTGAAGTATCAGTTCATACTAATCAAATCCTTTTATCGATCTGACAATTAATTTAGGTGTTAAATGCCTATTCAAATATGATACGGAATTTTTTAAAGGTAGTGGATTAAAAGGTAAACACATGGGTACTTACAGTATCGATAACTATATCCAAACTAATCATTCGATAAGTATCCAGTTTCCTAATAAGTCGTTTTTTTTAAGTATACAGGCACAATAACAATTACGTACATATCCAAATCAATAAGTGAACTAATACTAAAAGTCGAACAATAAAAAAGGGAATCACAATGGAAGTTAGCGGTAATGCCGGCAGTTTGCTTATATATAAAATTGTATAATTTTGAGTTTCATTATTCTATTTTATAAAAACTAAAAATTTAATTCTTATAAAGAAAATTATATTGGTCTGTTTGGTAATAGGCTGATTACAGTAATTGGTTTAATCAACTGGTTCTATTAACCGTTTATTTAAAAGTGTTTAGTAAAACTTAACTGATAATGAAAGCTGATAAGTATCAAATGACAAATAAGGGTACGACACATTTTATTGCTAACGATTTATTTATTTATAATACTTTAGTCTTTATTTGGTGAAATTACTGAAATAAAACACTATTACGAAGAAAATAAAACACCCATTACGGAAATTACTTAGTGAATATTTTTGTAATTTTAAATAAACAAATTTTTTAAGTTCTTTAAGTGCAAATATTAACCTTGTGGAAATTGATAAATATTAATAGTGTATCGATATTAACCTTGTGAAAATTATGTCATGTTCTTTGTATGTAAATTAGTGATAATTATGTCGTGGCAATGTTGATTTTTATAGATTGACGGTTAAGGTTTTTTTTTTTTTTTGAGATTTACTTTGGACTTTGAATGTGAAAGTGAAAATGAGAGAATGGAAGCTACTAATATCTTAGCACATTTATTAGATTTGAGAGCATTTGGGGAAGGGAGTAATTTTTTAGCAAGTATGATCAGATATGTCATTGCACATATCTCATTCCCAATCAATTTTGAAAAAAGTTATCCATTCTGCCATTTTTTCTTTTTGAGGTTTTAACTCAATAAACTCTTACAGATCTCCATTAACCAATCATTACAATAGAGTGTTTAACTACCCAATCGTTTATTTGAGCTCAAATCAACTAAAAATTACTTAAAACACTGCTTACCAATCACCTCCATTAAGTGATAAGCATGTTCTAAGTGACTTATCATTTTCCACAATTTTCATTAAACAAATATATCAATTTTTTTTATCGTAAATTATTTGACTTAAAAAAAATAAATCTATAAAATGACTTATGTTCAATTTATTTATTTATTTTTCAACCAAGTCCTTAATTTATAGGTAAGGATTAAAAAGATATGTTAGTTGGGGGCAGGACTTAGGATCCACACACAAGGGAGGCTTTGTTTGGACGGTGGCTAAATCCCGTCCGCAAATTCGGTGGTCCCAATGTGGACAATCAAAATACATAATTAAATATAAGGACTTCACTTTCATCTTCAAAATTTCTTTATAAAAATACAAAAATTCAATTAAATCCCAAAAGAGAGAAAACACAATAATTATTCCATACATCTCCGTAACATGGAGGATAATGGGGGGCCCATTACGACCAATTTTCTTTTCTTTTACATTTAGGCATAATCATCATTTTGATCACCAATATTTATATTTTTTTATCAATTTAGTCCTAATAACACAGCTAACACGTAAAAGAAAAGGCTATATAAAAAGTGTGTTGACTAAAGTAAACGCTTTGTTAATTTCAAAGGGAGAAGAAAAAAGAGCAATGAAGAAAGGGTCAAATTTTGGTACTAGTCCTTATATTATGCCTAAGTTGCGTATTTTAATTCCTCTATTTTAATTTGGTCATTTCTCATCTTTGTACTTTTTAAATATGAAATTTCAATATTAATCAAGACAATAACAACTAAATTCATTAAGTTGAATTTTGCTATTCTCAAAATTTTGTATTGACAATATATTTTCATATGTCTAATGTCGTGTCAATTTGCTAGTACTCACGAAAAATTATATTATTTTAATTAATGAATTTAATAACTACTGCTTGAGTTAAGAATAGAATTTCAAAATTTTAAATAATAATAAGAATTGTACACGATCAAATTAAAGAATAAAAACTGAATCAATAACAAAACATAGTGTGGGACTAATAACATAATCTGACCTAAATGAATTAATTGTATCGTTATAGGTTATCGAAGGCAATCGACTCATTCGAGAGAAGTCTTTGAAGTATCGTCTATTGGGCAATTGATCGAACTCCCAACAATGGTTGTTACTGGGCTTGGGACAACTATGCTTAGTTTTAGTTACGAGCTTTGTCTCCCAATTCCATTAAGTGCCTCGAGTGAGAGCACAAAGCGCATACATCAACTATGGAAATGTTAGCATTTGCTATTGGTGGGGTTTGAACCTAGGTATTAATCTTACTGACAAATACCATATAAGGGCATGAATTCAAACCCTATCAAGAGCAAAATGCTTACATTTCCTTGGTGGGTGAAGGCACTCCCAACGTAAACCCTTCTAAGCTCTAGATGAAAGCAAGAGACTATTTGGGGCGAAAACTAAGCACAGAAACTTTGGATCCAATACCAATCATTGTTTGGGATTCAACTTGCTACTTGATAGACAATATTTCAAGGACTTCTTCTAAAAATGTCGAACCCTTCAACTTGCGTAACTGAAATTTCAAAACTCAGAAAGTAGAAACAAAATGTACAAAAATTAAGTTTACAACTCAAGGACTAATAACAAAATTGAACCATTTTAAATTCTAGGTATTTAGACAAAGAGAGGTCATTTTGGTATAAATATAATCTTTCGTGGAATCATAGTGGCAACCAATGAAATCCCAGCACGATGAATGATGGCAAATGGACAAGAAGTAGTCGGTTTGGATAGTGGTTTTGGACCAAGAGTACTATAATGTTGTTGAGCATAGTGGGGAACATGGAACGTGACCGCCGAACAACCTTGGCGGCTTACGTCTATGAACTTTAATGTTTGTTTTGTATTCTTCTCACCTTTGAAAGCAATCGCCCATGGCTACGGGTATCGCAATACTATTAAATATTTGCACTGAGCAGGATTGGATTGGATACGATCGAATTTTTATAAATTTTTTTAATTCGAATTAATTTTTAATTTTTAATTTTTATACTATAAGATAGTGGTATTTTTTTTTGAAAATTGATTTTTTTATATTATAGTCCTCTTAATAACGTAGTCTTTAGTATTAGGATGTAATTTCTCTCATTAAGACTATAAAGTGCTATGATTTTCTTAATAAAAAATTGGAGTTCATTGAAAAGAGGAAAAATCGCCTAATAACTACAATCCACAGTGAATAATCAAAACACTCTCTCCTCAAAAATACAGTTCGCTAAATGAGTGACCTTCCTTTAATAAACTAAATAAAACCAGAGGACATCATAAACACAGCTTTCAAGAAAGTAAATAAAGCTTTGAAAAAATCTTGAGCGTCCCAACTTCAGTCAGATGGATTTACCCACCAGCGATCTTTTCTTGCCGCAACCTCGGCAAAATCAAGCAGCTCCTCCACCCAGTATTTGTTCTTGTTAAAATCGAAGCCTTTGGTGGTCGGTTGAAGTGCCATAAGGTTCTTGTTCCTACTGGAAAATCTGAACCAACAAGCACTAAAACGAGTCGCAACTTGCTTTCCATCAACAATATAGGTGTTGATAACTAATCGGCCCGTTTAGGGTATTTATGAGTCTCTTAATAATTGTGTGTGCGTTTCCTTCACTCTTCCCCGATTAGACCTAATTTTTAGTAGTGTCGAAAAATATAGTTTCGAAATCTCATTTTTATAAATCGAGTCAATAAATATTAAATATGAATATTTACAAAGTTATTATATTAATGAATTAAATTTCAGTTAAATAATTTAATCGAAACTGTGATAAATTATGGCCTAGTGACTAAACTGTAAAACTTTAATCGTTATACATTTTTAATTAGGAAAAAGCTTGGGGGCTTAGATAACAATTATCCAAAGAATTAAGATAGTAAATAAACCAAATTAAAAAATATAATATTAAAATTTGATGTGGATATCATTAACTTAAGTTAATTAAGGATTTATGTTAATTAATTAATATTAAAACATGTTAATTAAAGTATAAATAATAAACAAAATGAAAAGAAAGAGAAAATGTTATCATCTTCAACCGGTGGAAACTGAAGAAAAGAAAGAATATTAATATGGTGTGAATTGATAAATATTAACCTTGTGAAAATTATGTCATGTTCATTGTATGTAAATTAGTGATAATTATGTCGTGGTAATGTTAATTTTTATAGATTCGCGGTGAAATTTTTTTTTTTTGAGATTTACTTTTAACTTTGAATGTGAAAGTGAAAACAAGAGAACGGAAGCTACTAATATCTTGGTAGTCCTTTATTAGATTTGAAAGCATGTGGTAAAGGGAGTAATTTTTTAGTAAGTATGATCAGATATGTAATTGTACATATCTCATTCCCAATCAATTTTGAAAAAAGTTGTCCATTCTGGCATTTTTTTGTTTCTGAGGTTTTAACTCAACAAACTCTTACAAACCTCTATTCACCAAACATTACAATAGAGTGTTTAACTACCTAATCGTTTATTTGTGCTCAAATCAACTAAAAATGACTAAAAACTCTATTTACCAATCACCTCTATTAAGTGATAAGTAGCTTCTATATATTTTAGATGCTTCAATGAGACACTAAGTGTCAAATTGATAAGTCCCAGGCACAACCTTTACTTCGGTTTTACTGTTGAGCTCTAGGTGCAATCTATAGATTTCGGATTCTTTGATGAGACACTAAGTATCAAATTAGTATGTTGGTTGAGACCTATGTATCTATTTAAGTTCGAGTCAAATAAAGAGGAGATATAAATTAGGAATTATTCAAATGATGCTTTAAATAAATTAGTGTTACGAAATTGTACTACAAATACAGATATGCGATATATGATTATTGATAGCATGTGGGGCCGGTATGGAAAGATAATTACAAAGTTTGAAGTTTGAAGTTTAAAGATTAAGTTGAAAAAATAATTAAGGGGGTGAGGAAAGTGTGTGGAATTACAATTTACAATTACACCTCTTGTTAGTTAGGTAAAGTTGTAACCACGTGTGAGGCTGTCAGGTTCTCCCGACACCGTACGTGTCTCTGACGGCTTTAACATTTTTCTTTGTTTCCTCATGATATGGGGCAATCCAATAATAGCAAAACTGTCTTGCCTTTGAAATTGAAGTTTCATAATTTCCTTTTTTTTTAATAAAAAATATTTATCTATAGCTAATAATAAAGTAGGCCAAATAAATAGCCTGAATAAATTTGATTAGACATTAAATAATATTTTCTGAGCCCATGAATGGCAAAATCTGTACGACGGTCGAAAACGACGTAGCATAAATCCCCAAAGCAAGTAAAGATGCGGGACAGCCTTCTAGAAAACTAAATAAAATAAATAAATAATAATAAAAACAGAAAATCAGCAGCCATGGAAATGAAAAGAAAATATTTTTTTTTAAAGAGAGACAAGTGTCACCTCATAGGAAACGAATTAAGGCAATATATGTATATAATGGTAAGCCGGCAGCCGCCCCACAATTCTTCAACCTAACCTAACATCTCCTTTATTACGATTCTTTATTTTTTTATTTTTTTTTATTATTTTTTGCCTCTTTCCACTTTATTGTATTATTATTTTGACGGTCGATTTTAGTACATACTTGTCCTTTTTTTTAAAATATATATATAATTTCTTTTTAAAAATGAATATTTTAGGGTTTCAAGATTCAAATACAATATTTAGATGTTAACGTTCGGTGTTTTAAAATTTAAGTTTTAAAGTTTAAGGTTTAGAGTTTCAAGATTTAAAGTTTAGAGTTCGGATTAAAAAAATGAATGTAACTTGATTCAAGGTTTCAAAGTCTAGGGTTTTAGGATTCAAGATACAATGTTTTATTGTTTAGGATTTCAAGGTTCAAAATATAAAATTTAGAGTTTAAGATTTAGTAGTTTAAAATTCAAGCTTCAAAATTTAGGATTCAGAGTTTCAAGATTTAAAATCTAGAGTTTAGATTAAAAAATAAATGTAACTTAATCCAGTGTTTTAGGATTCAAGATATAATATTTAAGGCTTAAAGTTTAGAATGTAGGGTTAGTTTAAGATTTAATATTAAGGGTTTATCAGTTCAAGATCCAAAATTTAAGTTTTGGGATCATTCAAAGTTTTAGTTAAAAGAATATGTGAATGATATAAAAAAATTAAAATATTATTAAATAATTGATAAAAAAAAAAGAAAAAGAAAACGCGAGGTTTGTATCTCATACAGTATAATGAAAATGAGAAATTATATTAATTACAAAACCAGCAACAATAACGAGGGGGAAAGCGAAATCTTTGACTTTCAGCATATGTATCGGCGACCAAAGACCGATAAACACAATAAAAAGCGGCAGCCGCGCATCCACACTTACCACTTCCAGCGCTTGCGTTCCACGTGGGCCCGGTCTTGTCCCCTTCCCCCTCCACCTTTTATTTATTTATTATTATTTAGTTTTGACGGTAAATGATTAGATTTTGGAAGTGGTAGAGACGTAAAAACAGATTCAATAGATCGGACGGCCGTATAACACGTGTAGTTCACACGCGAATCTCGAGAAGTTAAAAACATGGGAAAAAGTTTTTAATAATTATTGCCGGTCTCCTACTTAGAAACCCGCTCTTTCCGCTTACGCGCGCCGCTTGTTTTCCTCTTATAATATCACTCCCATCTTTTTACCCCCCCTTTTTTTACTGTTTATTTTGTTACTGTATAAGACATAGTAATTATGCTAATCTTATTAAATTTCGCAATTGTTTTTATTTTTCTAAAATTTTAAAATATAGGGTAAATAATTAAAATAGTCACGTTTATTTACCTCAAGCTATATTTTAGTCACTTATATTTGAAATGTTACATTTTAGTCACTGAGCCATTAATTTCTGTTTAACGGTGTAACGATAAGCTAACGTGCCATGTTAAATCATCATTTTAAACAAAAATTTTGGGTTAATTTGTACAATCAGTCCCCATTTTTTTTTCGTTTTGGGTAATTTATTTTTTTCTTTAATGTTAATTTAACTTTCCTTTTTCTTTTCCCATTTTCTTCTACTTCTTTCTTTTTTTTCCTCCATTTTTTATTTTTTAACATAAATTTTCTATGTTTTCAATTTGTAAAAATTAGTTCTATACTTTTATTTTTTTGAACAATTTAATTTAATTAACGGTTTAGTAACTAAAACGTGACAATACGATAACGTAAGCGACTAAAACGTAACATTTTAAATATAAGTAACTAAAATGTAACCTAAGACAAATAAAAATAACTATTATAATTTACCCAAAAATATATTAATAAAAATAATTGTGGAGTAGTCACCCATACCTAAGGTGTCCATGGGATGGGCCTGAACTAATACCGAAATTTTTTTGGGCCTAGCCCGAACCCGGCCCGACCCATGGACACCTCTACCCATACCAACTGAATCATTATCATCTTTACCCATTAAAAATATATATATTGCTATTTCCTAAGAATTTTAGTGAATCTTGTACTTTAAAAATTAAATTAAATTATTTACTGTTCAATTATTATAGTTGTTAATGGTTTTTAGAAA
The DNA here is from genome assembly GCF_007990345.1 of Gossypium hirsutum. Lineage (NCBI taxonomy): Eukaryota > Viridiplantae > Streptophyta > Magnoliopsida > Malvales > Malvaceae > Gossypium > Gossypium hirsutum. The sequence continues at coordinate 2,464,231 of NC_053446.1, forward strand.
AGATTATGTGTTTATTTTTTTGTTAATAATATATCGAAGACAGTTTAATTAAAATTTAAAACTAGAAAAATTTTGACAGAAAATACTTATTATTTTAATGATTCAAATTTTGTTCTAATTTAATTTTTTACTAAAGTTCAAATTAAGATTGTTTTTTTGAGCTTGGGCCAAATTAAAAGTTTGTAATATTTTATTACAAAATTGAATTAATTTGGATTTCAAGTTTTGCTAAAAAGGTTGAAATTTTAGAGTTGCAATAATGTGTGAAATCAATTTCAAATAAACCCTAAATCAGAGGAATCTCTCATGGTGATTTAGTTAATCCATTACTTTCAATTGTGTTAAAGAAAAGAAAATACCAAAAAAAAAAAACAATCCTAATAATTGAAATTATAGTAACTTGCAAATTAAGAAAGTTGTTACCATATCACTTCAAAAAAAAAATATATAATTTCAGGTTTTTTCTATGGCGTTTATTTTACTGCAATATAGTTATAGTATTTAATTTTATTATCATCGCTAGTAAATGTATGGTCTATCTCGTGTATATAACTGGTAATTAGTATTTAGTATTATCCATTTTTTAAATAATTAACAAAGGTTAATTAAGAAAATTGCTCTTCGTAATTACTAATTAATTCATTGAAAATAAAAAAGAATTACAGAAATTAATATGAAACAACAGACTACAAACTAACGTTTCTCTGCTGCAAAAAAGGGAGGTTTTTCATCTACGTATTCACAATTTACGCCGCTCTCGCGTAATTTTTTTTTTGGGTATAATTTCTTGTCTAATTTTCAAATTTGGGACTAAAAAGAAGATTAACGATTTTAAAGATAGAAAATTGAAATTTTGTAGGTTTTTTTTTCCGGTTCTTGATATCGGCAATTTTAAAAAATAATAATCACGCGACTTCCGGAGCAGGTTGGTTGAGATCGATATTGAGAAGCGGTCGCCGTTTGATCTCGTGGTGGTTTAAATCAACGACGGAGGACGAATCTGAGTCGCTTTGTACACCAGCGTTGAAAGTTTCGTGATAATCACGGTGATCGAATCTCAACCGTTGTTGATACTGCTGTCCTTTCATAACACCGGGTCGGACCAACGCGTCGAAGTAAAAAACTTGGGGGGCTGCAACTGCCGGGACGCCGTTGGCGAAAAAACCGGTGACCGACGAAATTTGAGGGAAAGGAAGCCTGACGGCTGGAGATCCGTACCCGATGACTGCACCGTGTCCGAGATTGAGATCCAACGGTGAACACTTGACGACTGTCGGCGGCTCGTGGCTTGATGACTCCACGGTGCTACTCCGGCTAGGGCTGTGATTGTTATTGTTGTTGCTGCAGTTGGTATCGCCATTGTTGTTACAGTTACTACCATTGTTGAGGATTTCACCAGGGAGGGGGAAATTAGTCTTCGCCTTGGCGCCGCGGAATTCTCTGGCGGCGGCGTCGTAGGCCTTGGCCGCTTCCTCAGCTGTATCAAAAGTTCCAAGCCAAACACGGCTTTTCTTCCCTGGATCTCTGATCTCAGCGGCGTAACGACCCCATGGACGCTTCCTTACTCCTCTAAAATGAACCTCTTTAGTACACCCATTCCCGTTTCCCTTGACGTCCGCCGTTTTCTCCCTCGGCGCCATTTAGGAAGCTCCGTTTTAAGAGTGATGAAATTTTGTTGAGAGAGGAAAAAATGGTGGGGGAATTGTCGTTTGGATTTGTTGAAATTGGTGCAAGGGCACGACGATGTTTTTATAGAGGGGAAAGGACGAATCGGCGAGGAATTGAATGAAGAGGGGTGGCCACAGTCAACAACAGATTTGACTGAGAGAAAAAGATTGGTGCGTCATGGCAGTTTCGTAAGTTTCATAAAAAACCAGATTACGTGGCTTGTGGGGTTGTCTTGAAGACAGCATACTCTATCATCATTATCATCATCCAACGGCAGTTGTACTGTTCTTGTTTGTGTGCGGTGCTTTGGGCTACATATCACTCTCTCTTCCTTCACGTCATTTTCACTCACCTTGAAAATAAAACAGCAAACTCTAGCACTTACCCTTTGTACTAAAAGTTTGGTATACAATTACAGCCTAAATTTTAAATTGAGGATTGAATTTTAAAAAGTTTTAATCAGGTTTTTGAAGTATTACGAACTAAAGCGCAATTTTATCATTATACTAATATATAATTTCATAAAATCCAAATAGATTAAAAGATATTTTACCATTTTTGGGGCGTCTGACTACATCTCTGGTTAAATTCTCATATGAATGTGTAGCATATCGAAAACAAATGTATCAAATTGTAAAAAAGTAATTACCTATTGCATAAACAATATGGATCTGATACATTTAAAAATTTTATATAAAGTTTAGTATCATGTTCAAGTTGCTTATATAGCTTGTACACGTGTTTACTGTCTTATTTATGAACTTCAAATATACACTATATCAAAATTCAACCATCATTGAACACTTAAGTCAAAAGAAAATACTTGATTGATGCCATACAAATAGAATACAGATTAAATTAGGATATTTTAAATTTCATGGACCAATTAGTAAATTTGGGAATAATTTGAGGATGATTGATTAAATTTAACCTTCCTAAAAAAGTTTAGGCCGTAATTAAAAAAACGAGGCGCGTGAAGAAAAGAGGCGAAAGTGAGAAAAAAGGGAAGGTTGAACAAGTTGTCGGCATATTCTGCTAACTCGCCGTGTGACTTGGCTGTTTTTTCTATTCTAATTTCAAAAACTTCCTTTTTACTTAAATTCCCCTATTGAACCGCTCGCTTGGGGCCCAACTGGTGTTCGTCCCAATGCCCAATAACATCTCGCCACGTTTCTTTTGTTCCCTTTATGCGCGTTGATAGGCACTCCAACGCATGGCTGGCTATCCACATGAGTAGCTTCTGACATCTAGTGTCAATCTCACCCGACAACTCTCTTCCCTTACTCCCTTCATTCCCCGCGTCAATCGCACACTCTCGTTATAAAATTACCCCACTACCCTTCCAATTCCCCCCCTCTTATTTGGCCATTATAAATTAAATACTGTTGCTGCTAATGGATTTTTTTAACTGACTGTTTAAGCATCACGTTGCGTATGTTTGAATTAATGTATTGTAAAATTGTGGTTAAATTCTACTCTTAGTCTCTGTATTTTGTGAAAGTTATAGATTTAGTCATTATACTTTTATTTGATGGATTTTAGTTTCTCGATTTTTTAAAATTTTAGTCTAGACCTAAACAGTAGAAATTAAATCCATTTAGTTAAATTCAATTACTAGTCTTCCACCATGCGTACAATTGTAGATTTAGTACATTTTCTTTAATTAGATCAATCTAAGTCTCTATACTTTTTAAATTTTAAAATTTTAGTCTTAACATAAATAACAGTCGATAAGTCATTAACTGAAATTTTTTAGTAATATGTGAAAATAATAAACTGACATAATATTACACATATGATAATATGTTTTTAATGTTTGAAAAACACAGAGACTAAAAATGACCAAATAAAAAGTATAGAGATTAAATCCATGACTTTTTCTAAGTACAGGGACTAATAGCAAAATTTCACCTAAAGTTGTTACTTTGGGTTTTTATCTACCTAATCTTCACGTGTTTAGCTTTGATGGTTTTTTTATTATTATTTAAGGATAATATTGGATCAAATTTGCATAAATAAATCAGATAGATTTAAGTATCAAATTTAGATTAAAAAAAATTAAAAATGGCAACGTGGCGGCTACCAAGTGTATGGATGGAATAATATATATTATAGAATTTTGGCCTAATGGCGGCTGTGGGATAGGTACCTATAGTTCACATGATAAAATCCATTTTATCGAATCGAATTTATAATTATTTTTTATAATATAAATAAATCTTTTTACACTATAGTAATTAAAACAATTTTAAAATGTTAAAATATATATTTTAACAAACTCGATTGGTAAGGGTATTGTTGCTAATGTAGGAGGATGTGGGTTTAAGTGCGCTGGAGCACAATATCCTCTTATTTATGGGTTGAGAGGGGCTATGGGTGGTTCTAAGCATTATGTTAATAAGAACAGATATAAAATGATTTTCTTGTCAAACCTCAAAAATAGGGTTTTTATCAATTGTTTTAATTTCGAAATATTAATGGCTTGTGGTATGCGTGCAAGGGCAAAATTAGAATTTTTTTTAAGGCGGCCGAAATTAAATTATAACTTTTATCATAGCAAAAATGAAATATTATCATCTTAATAGCTTATATCTTTATAATTTTTAAAGGATTAAATCAAATTTTTATATTTTTAAGGGGGTCAAAGTGTAATTTTACCTTTACTAATTTAAAATTTTAAAAGACCTAAATGAAAAATTTCCATTTTAACCTAGCTTATATCCTTTTCAATACATAGAACATTTCAAATATGTAGGGAAAAAGAAAAAAAAAAAGAATATCAATGTTTTTTTTTAATTTTCTTAAAGAAAATCAAATCTAAAATTTGCAGACATCGTCGATTGAGTTTAACTTAATTGCATGAGTATTGTCGCCAATATAGGTAGACGTGAGTTCTAGTGCGCTGAAGCGCATTGTACTCCTATTTATGGGTTGAAGAAGGGTTATACATGGTTCTAAGTATTGTGTAAAAAAAACATGCATCTGGGTTCACCATAATTCAATTATGCTTGTTGACCATACATCGAACCATGTTTTTAGCATTATTCCCTCCTTCTTCCCCATCAAATGGACAATGGAATTCTCATGTTTTTGCAGTTCTGTAATAAGTCAACAAAAGAATGTGATTCCATACCACGTGCTTTTGTTTAGTCACAATAAGATTGTTTTATCTCTTCATCAAACAACTCGCTAAGCTGATCTCCAACAGTCCTACGACAATATTTGATAGAATCTCTATTCAGATAAAATGGACACATACATGAATAACCTTATTGAGTCCGAGTAGTCACGTACACACCGTCGCATCAAACTACATAGATCATACCATAACTCGTAACTCCATCGAATTAAAAGAACCCACATATATAAATCAAGGCCTTGACCGGAGAGACTAAGCAGCTTCACTACACCTGTTCCTGCTAAAATTAATGGTAGGTTTGGATGGGCGGTGCGTTTACCTGCTGTTAGTATAAAAACAGCAATGACGGTGAGATTAGATACTGTAGCGTGAGACAAAAAGTAAGTTAAATGTACCGCACCGCATCCAATCGTCTATCCAAACCCACCTTAAGTGGCCTTTATTACCATTCCATTAGTACTTAATTTCTTAAATATTATACGACTCTAAGCTTAACCGGGTGAACCGTTCCCAAACTTCATATCTAAAGCTTATATCAATAATGATCAATCATTACACTGAAATTACAATCAATAATTACGAGCATTGAATTAAATAACCTAAACCCAACTAGCTAATTAATCTAAATATGAAAGGTTTGTAGAGGGACTATTGACAAGTCCAAAAGAATGTGGCTAAAAGTCTAAAGAAAACCAGCTTCAACAGTTTGATAGTCAAGCTTAGTTCCAATGTTCAAAGCTGATGGGCTATGTTTTACTTGCACTTTCAGTTGGAAGGACCAAAAAGTTTCAGTTGGAACGAGGCCAGATTTTTAATTAAATTCGGAGTTAAGTCGAGTTAAATGTACAAATAGAAAAAAATTGAACCCAATATCTTACTCAAGAGATATTGACCTATTTACTATTTCACTTCAGCATTTAGTGATATTTAACTTAATAAAACCTACCCCAACCTCCACCCGATGTACCCCAAACATAACTCAACCTTGACCCTAACGAATCAGGTTGAATCAAAACCTATTGAATTTTAGGGTATTTTTCATCCCTAATCAAGTTTAGTTGAGAATTATAGTAAAACCTTATCATCACATCATCATATCATCATGGTGAGAATCTGACAAGATCATCAATCAACACTAATTATGCTTTAGACTTATTGAACATGGCGTGAAAGTGAAACCTAAGCCCATTGAGTCAGAAAAGACTAATTGCTGAAAAACGATAAACCCTAATAGCATTGCTTAAGTGTGATGGTGATTACACACGTTGATTCGATGCACTAACTCCCACTGATTTTAGTGGTGCCACTCTGTTTCAACTATCAGGCTCCCCCCACTAACCATTAGCCAGCCGCCATTGCCCCTCTCTCTCTTTCTCCTGTTTCACTCTATGTAATGAAAAAAACACAGTTCCACCAAACAATATTAGAATAATGTTTCAGTTTTGACGTTACGCTAAATCATTTGCTTGCAAGTTCTGCAACATTTTATATTTGGTCCTTTGGGTTGTGCTTCGATCATTATCACAATATCACCTTCTACCTGTATCATAAAACATCCAACTAACACCCACATCAAACACATAAAATTGTATACATGTTTCAGATACCAAATTTCAATTGTATTAAAGGTAAAACAAGCTCATTATATCTTAATATCTTCAATAAACAAATGTCAGTTTTTTTAGGTAGAAATGGGTAATGGTTAAGCCAAAAATTTTATGTTGAGATCAAAATTAAGTTACAAAAAATTTGAGGGTTTAAAATTCAACTTTATCATTATGTAAACTTAAGACTAAAACGTAAATTTATGATTTTTAAGGTTAGGGTTTCTTCGTAAACTGAAAATTAGGCTTCATTTTCAACATGAAGAATAATTAAGACATCAATGCTCCAATACAGGTGTAAAAATGGATGGATATATTACTGTTGCTGATATAAGAATGTGGTGCAAAGGCTGAACACAGTTCAGTCAATGAAGATTGGTAAGAGAGATCGGCTCTTTCAAGAGAAGTCTTTGAAGTATTATTTGTTATGCAATTGATTGAGTCCCCAACAATTGAAGGTATTGTCATGGTTTTGTTTCTCGTGCTCTACTGAGAGTCAATATGCCGTGACCAATTGCTTTAAGAGGGTTCACAGAAGCGAGAGTACCTCATACATACGTGGGCGCATGACCATCTACCAAGGGAAGAACCCCTAACCTATCTCATATAAATTACGTTTTAGGAAAGTTGGTAGCACTAGCCCAAATGGTACCACAGTTACAGGTTAAGTAAGCTTTAAGCCTATGTAAGCTCTATATTTATTCATGTGACCTATACTAACACTTCCCCTTAAACTTTGCGGGTCTACTAATTGAGGTGCTATGAGTTGACCCCTTATACCACATGGTGCTCCTTGATAGGTTCACCTATCACTCATTGATTTCTAGTTAGATCGACTATGTGTGTGAAGTGACCATGTCTTATAGGAGTTGTTGAGTTGTTAGAGGTAATGGATTTAGGTACTACTAAACGGAACAAATCTTGTGCCAAAAGAAGAGATGACGGCGAAGGTGATGGATCAGTGGAGTCAAATGAAGTCTCCGGCGGAGTGTCTGTAACAAGTATACAATCATCCATTTCGCTCCAAAGTGGGATCAAAGCTTTTCCCTTTTAGTTTTAAGGATACATAAATTTCATTATATTTGATACCCTCAAAATCTAAGATTTAATCAAAGATGGGGTACATAAATGGATAAAATACAGTATACAAAGATGATATTGCTCTATACTGAGGGCAAACAGCCTTTCCATTTTTGCTCTAACAATACATAATTATCATATTACATTTGATATTTGCCCAGAATCTAAGTTGTAATCAAATATTTACAAAAGCATCATGATCCACATCTCAATTTGCAAAAAGATAAATGAATCATCTCCGTTTTCTCCCCTTTTTGGTATTACCACCCAACAAATCCCAAGAAACTGAAAAACCAAACAAAGAATCACATGTCCAAACATTAGAATTTATAAACACATGACAAAATTATTACAAAATACTCAGTACCCAATTTATAGTTTTAGCAGGTGATGCTTGTGAAGCCAAAAAATTTCATCCAAAAAACAGAAAGTTGGGAATTTTCTTTTTTTACTCAAAGATCATTCCTTTTTGTAAAATAAAGCTTACCCAGATTTATTGCAAATTGGGACATGGTATAATTGCGAGAAAATTATAGAAATTGTTGAAAAAAATGAAACGAACCTGAGAGATCGAACAGCGAGATGTTGAGAAAGAACATGGAAGAAGAAATTGGCACCGTGGAGGAACACCACAACTCCCGTACACCCCAATACAAAAAGCTCCATCATCATTGAAAAATAATCAAAGCAAAGCAAGGATCCCTTCTTTCTCAACAAAGAATAAAAAAACAGAGCACGAGAAATCCCGAAATACAGTGAAGGAGAAGAGGCTGAAATGCTTATAAATTGGACTTTGTTTCGATGATGATTATATAATTAAAAATTACTAATAATAGGAGTGTTATTAAATTATTATTAATAATAATTAAAAAAAAGTGTTTTTTGGGTGTCAGAGTATGATCATATCCAATTCCTATAATAATGACTTTCTCCACTTTCTTACAACACGAAAAGGAGACGTGATTGGGTGATTGAAACTGTTTGGACGGCGGATATTTTTTACAATGTTTTTACGAGCGTGTTTGGCCGTGTGATTTTTCGTGGCGTACTTGACAATGGTGTAGCTTATGGGGGAAAAGGACAGAAGATAAAAGAATGGGTGAATTTTTTGATAGGTCCCTCTATTATAGGGATCTGATCAAATTAGTCCCTGTACTGTTAAAAAGACTAATTGAAATTGTTTGTTCTTTTATCATTTGTTAGTAAAAATAGCTAACTGTTAACTACTCTTATTAAAATAGTATAGGGATTAAATTGATTCATTTAATAATAAAGGGACTAATTTGATACTGTTCCTATAACATAGGGACCCCCCAAACAGTTTAACCATAAAGAAAAGAGAGAGAGTGAGTGGAATTGATTGGGGAAAATGGGAAGTACTATAATATGGTCTGCCTAACTATCGTTGTGGGTAATCGTTCATAGCCACAACCTAGCGACCGACCCGCCGCCACGAACCGCTGGGGTTGCACTCCTAGCTGGGTTTGGTTGGACTTTTTTTACTTGGGGCTGTTGGCATTTGCAAGTGGCCCCCCCTGCTTTAATATATAATTGGTTGTTTAAATTTTTTTTTATCATTGTTAACCGTTAATTATTCCTACGAGACATCTCTTCTAATTAATATTTTTTATAATTGGATTGGTGATTAAATTGATTAGATCATCGGTTCTAGATCCGTTTAGTTGATTTAGTTTAATTGAATAAATAGTTAAAAATCATCAAAAATATTAAAAATAAAAAACATTATTCAATCGACCCGCATCGATTCACCTCATTTTCCGAATTGATGCGCCAATTGATTTTCAATCTGACCGACCATTTCGGTCTAATTCCAAAAACATTGCTTCTAACTCATTATGGCGACATAGATTGTGTGTGAGTGCGTGTCGTATGGGATATTTTTAAGAAAAATCTAAAATATCATTTCAACTAGAAGCATAAGGTTAAAATATTTTGTTAGTCTCTATATTTTGATAGAATTTGAGATTTAATCCTTATACTTTTTATAGAATATGAAATTTAGTCCTTGTACTTGAAAGGTTGAAATTTAATTCCTCTTTCTTTCTAATCTAAATATCCCAATCCAATTATTAATATTGTCAGGATTTTCTATAAAAAAAAATCTCAACTTGGCACATTGATTAAGTTGTTTTCATGCAAAGCGATATATGATTGACAAAAGATAAATATGTTAAGTTAATAAATTTTGACATAAACTATCAACGACAATAATAATGTGACTGGGATCTTTAAATTGAAAAAGTAGAAGGATTTAATTTTTAACTTCAAAATACAGAAACTAAATCTTAAATTCTATAGAATTACAAGGACTAAAACCATAATTTAACCAAAACATATGACTAAATTATACCAAATTACAAAGATCAAATTATATGAAAATGAAGTATAATAAAGGACCAAACCCCTTTGATCTATAAATTATATCGAAAAAGTATTTTGTTTAATATGGTTTGTCTTTTTCTTTTTGCCAAGAGACCCCTTCCAATAAGAACATTATCCCCTTAGTCTTGTGGGTTAATATGATCTCTGTGAGTCTTAATTCATTTTTGTAATTAATTAATATACAAAATGAAGTCGGTGGCTTATTATAATATACACCCCCCTCTTCTTGGGTTTTTTTTCTTTTTTTATCAATGATGAGATGAGATTCCATTATTTTAAAAAATGGTGAGATAAGATGAGATTTAATTCATTATCATCCTCAACATTCTAATATAGATTGCTGTATGAGATGGGTGGGATATATATATATTTAACAATAATCTCATTGTAGATTTTTATTTTATATGTTATTTTTTATTATATATTCTAATATATAATGCGCTTAAGTGCACTCGAACCTGCGTCTTCCTGCACTAGTAACAATGCCAATGTCAACCGAGCTAAGACTCAATCGACCTATTTTTCAAAAAAAATTAACATTAATCTCATTATAAGTTCTTATTATATTTGCTCCTTTTTATAGAATACAATGCCTAGAACTACACATAATCCCTCCTCAATATTTAAATAGAAAGATAATTCAGCGCACTTGAACCTATGTTCTCTTGCACTGACAATAACACCAATATCAATCAAACTAAAACTCAATTGACATGGGTGGAATATATTTAATTGCAGTAAGACCATTAAAGTAATACATCATTCCCTGATTGAACCTCACGTTTTTTCTGTTCCACTTTGTAGAAGAATGTGTATTTTAGCCACACCAATATAACGTGACAACCCAACAAACTAATCCATGTTAGATGTGAGATTGCCATTGCCAGAAGGTGGCACGTGAGGGTTTTGGTGTAGTAGTTGTTTGCCTATAAGAAACTCGATGTCTCTTAAATAAGATCTCGAGTTTAAATTTGGTGGGTGAAAAAATAAGTTCGAGGATACTTGTTCCTTTTTAAATAGATCTAATCTCTCTTACAAATTTCTCTTAGTGTCAAATCTCACATTCAAGAATTTAATATGAATTTTAGTCCTTGAGCTATTATTAGATTCATTTTGGTATTTATACATTTTGTTGATCTACCTTAATACTTAAACATGACACAATGTCAAAATATCACATCATCGAACCTTTTACTTTTGCCAAGCCCAAAAACCAAAATGGGCCTAATTACAAAGTTCAAGGACTAAAAAGTTATATTAACTCTTTACATATCGGAATCCATTGATTAAACCCAAGGTTGTTTTTTTTTTCAATAAGCATGATTAATGTTTCATGGTTTTATGATAAAAATAGACTATTTCTTATAATTTTTAAAGTTAAAAAATCTTAATCTTAGTAAGCTTCAAAACATGACTTGAGACAGAGCGAGAGAGAAATGAGATGACGTTGAGAAAACGACAGGTTATTTCCTCACATTTTTAGGTCAAATTCATTTATCAGTCCCTATACTATGCATAGATTATAAATTTAATGCATGTATTTTTCAAATTAGTCAGTTTTAGTCCTTTTATATTTAAAATCTTAAAATTTCAATCCTAAACCAAATCGCCGTAGCAGTTAAATCTGTTATAACAAATTTTACCATGGGTCTTGTAAGTTCAAAATGTATTTTATTAGTTCTACTCTAACATGCATCATTAACTCACTCTGCAGCATCCAGATATCAATGCTACTTAAAACTAAAGACACCTGGTTTTGTTCTCTAAAGCATACTATCCATGGGGAACTACTTTGATCATATTAACCCACAAATGATATTAAAGAGCTTTAATTATTCAAGGAAGAAGAGACATTAAACCTGGTGATGATATATTTTTTGAACTTATAAGAACAGGAAAATTGAATGTATGTTTTTATCTGATACCTACTTCCAGATGCTCACAGAACAAATGTTGGGTAATAACATCAGATATTTCAGATTCGTCCAAGAAGAATACAATGCATCAAGTCCTACGAGGTTGATCGGAATTTTTCACGGAGATGAATAGCTCCGCATCCCAACCACAATCATCCATCTACAGTACAAAAAAAAGAGGAAAAAAAAGGTGTATGGTATTAGAAATGTATTTACCAGTTTATCCACACAAAAGAAGATATTCAACAGTATGGTTCTCATTTTGGCTGCATTTTATGAAGGACTCAGGTCAAATATCTCTTAATTGACACACGAAGAAAACAACTAGAAGATATCACTCTAGGATGGTTAAAGGTTCAAAATCTAGGGCTTGGGAAAGGCCAAGTGTGGAAGCATATGCCCAATTCATCAATTTCCAAGAACTAGAATATCCTGAGATTATAAATGTCTCTTGAAATCACAAGTTAGTCAAGATGTGAATGAAATTCAATATCTCTGGTTTATCTAACTGTAACAAACATTGATGAAAATAACCAAATATCATATTCATCAGCTGATCCTTCCTTTGAATCACAACACCTTCAAATGCACCTATTTATGGTTTTAATTCCTTACAAATTGTAGACTGATAAGAATGTCACTCATCAACTTGTTAAAGTTATGAACAGGGGAAAGCATCTAAAGACCCTACTAAAAGCTTTATTCCACCACCTTGTCTTAAGAGTGCATTTATCAAAACCTCTGCCCGAACTCTCCGATATTCATCATACATCATCATTGCAATCTGAGTGAAACAACAAATCATTATTGGTCTTATATCCACCTTATACTGGCATGAATAAGAACGTAAATAAGGTTTAGTTCACGTTAAGTTATAACACTTACTAACAGCTGAATAACAGTCTCAGCTCAAATATGCATAAGCAAAGCCTATATCATCTGAAAGTAAGCATCAGATTTCATGTATTTTTCTTTGAAAAGTTATAACTAAGTTGCATCACTGAGAGTCTTTTTAACCCTTTCCCATCCATACCATAGGTAAACAAGTAAGCAATTCTAAACATTCAGATAACCAAACAAAATGACAAACTACAACACACAATTCACTTTTCAGAAGCTTAACAGTAAATTCAAAATCAATCAGTTAACTGAATTAAAAATATATTTAGCAAGATTTCATCTGATGTTTCTAAAGCCATGAAATTGCAGGGCATAGCATTCAATCTCTTGCCATTTCACAATTATGATCTCCTCAAGCACTGAAGAGAAATTACAGTAGAAGTTCCAAAAAGTTTAACAATGAAAAACTAATGCAAGTCACTCCCTCTCTGTGCTTGCCCTTCATCTAGTCTGGTTTTGCCCTACAAAAGGAGAAAATAATTTACATTCTTCCATTTATTTACGAGGCAGAGAGCAATTACTACCTATCCAAAAAGGGGAGAGAAAGAAAAGATGAAAGAGGGAGTACAATTTGCTACATTTGGCTATTGTTTTTGAGTGGTTGATGCTAGTCTTAAAGTCGGCCGATTTTGCTTAGCAGATACACCCTACTTTCCCTCATAATTCTAGTTCTAATGAAATTTACAACAATATATCTCTTTCCTTCTTGGTATTTAATTGCCAATACTGAAGCTTATCACTGGGAAACCACAAAGTTTAGGTATAGCAATCATAAAAAAAAAAAAGGTTTGAATATTGTCATACGAGTGCACACACTTTTAACTCAAAGGATCAAACATGATTTTCTTTAATTTTGCTTCTATGAGTAGGATCAAATACTTCTACTAGGAACTTTAACTTTGACTCGATGAGGCATTATATCTTAATTCAATTTCCATTGATTCATTAAAAATAAGCTAGAAACTTTGAATCCTTTAAAATAATTCAACAGATCAAAATGAGAAGGAAAAAAGAAAGTGGATAGGAATACCTTCAGCGGTCCAATTGGATCTCCGGCGAGAAACAGAAAGCATGGAAGTCAACAAAGCCGAAGCAGTGGCTGTGTGATAAGGTAGCAGCGTTTCCACACAGCAGCTCATCTCCACCGGTGACCTTTTCAAATTCATTTTAGAACTATACTGCTAATTTATTTCATAAACGAGTACAAGAGAAGAATTAATAATATCCATTACCTGAAAATGCGAGCAGGAAACGAGTTTTGCTTAGAGATCCGAAAGGGCGAGCAAGCGGGTCGTGGCATGGACTTGGTTGCACCGGCGAGTCTCGCGGCCGCGGTCCCTCGGGTGGCAGCGGAACGGAGGACGGACCTGGCGGCGGACATTTTTGGTGGAAGATTTTGGAGGGTTTTTGTGTTTTGGGGCTGAAGGGTTTTAGGCTTTCGAGGGGTTTTTGCAAATCGGACTGTTTTTCTGTGTATGTGATCGTATGGTAAAGCTGTTGGTTCTTGCAAATCTAACTCGACACGTGGATAGCTCTTTTTTTCTAAAAAAAAAAAAAAGCCGAAAGGGCAAAACTATATACAACTAAGAAATATCATTCAACGCATCTACTGATGGATGAAATCCAGATAATTCAAACCAAATTCAAAAGTAACATTTTTATCCATCAATCAATGTGCAAAAGCAAAGCTAACAACATCAAATGAACCACAAACACTCAAGTCCTCACTAACAACACAGACTCTAGGATAATTCTGCAGAAACCCTTCTCAATGGCCTTCTGAACAGCACAAGCTAAAGCGACAGCCTCAGCTAAAGGAGTGCCAAAAGCTTCAGCAATCGAATAGGTGAAACCAGCTAGCACCAGTCCTTCATGGTCATGAACAATGCCTCCGCAAGTAGCACATCTTGTCTTCGCATTCCATGCTGCGTCAACATTAACGGACGTCGAGGTAACAATGGAGCATAAAGAAGGTTATGCACCAAGAACTCGTGATGGAAGGATCAAGTTCTTAACATTACATCTTGAGGGGAAGAAACTCGCCCCTGATGCATGACCTAATTCCTTGCCTCCCATAGTTGCCAGAGAAGCACAAGAAAACTAGTGAAGGCTTTTTTATCCAATATCTTCCCCATAGTCGTCTCGAGCCATTCGATCACATTGTAGAAATACAAACAAAGCAAATCATTATAAATACTACATAATGTTAATGCCTCCCTCGAGTTCGCCTCTTGGGAAAACATGTCATATCTCTCAATCATAGGAAGGATGTCAGGGCCAAGCGTCCACCCAAAAAGTTGAACTTTTGAAAAGGTTTTTACCCTCTCAAGTTCCTTCTATAAGATTCAACGAGGTCCTCAAACTATTGCACAAATTCTAACAAATGTCCCCAACTTTTGAATATCTGGTATGTTTTTTAGGTGATTCTAACAAATGTCCTCAAACTATTGCATAGTTTCTAATTGGTCCCTTAATTTCAAAATGAAATGATTAAATCTTCAAAAGTATTTGTAATTGAATTAATAATGTTCTTCCATCATTCTAACCTTCAATATAGGCATTAAATGTCTGTTTGTATTTAATGTGAAGCATATTTAAAACATTTAAAGTAAATTATAAACATAAATATACGTATAGCATGAACTATTTGAATCTAACATGATAAAAAAAATGTAATGCCAATAACATTTATGATATATATATTTTGATAATAGAATAGATTCAAGCAAAGTTGGTCAATAAGTACAAATATATTCAACAAAAGAACAAGGGATTCTTCTTGTAAGGATAGTTTGCACTTTGGTAGAAGGAAAAACATTGGATGATAATTTGTGAAATGTTATAGTTCATGGAGATTAATCTATTCAAAGTTTCGTGGTTTTCACTTTTAATAATGTCGTTTTTAAGATTTAAATTTGAGTTTTTCCTTTGAGAATGCAATGTCTCTTGCCATTACACTCTGCCACTTATTGGTTGATGGTGGATTATGAAATGATCTAAGCTTACTTTCATTTACTTTGTTATCTCGAAATCTTTGATACATCAAAATAACAATTTCTTCAATGACATCTATTTAAAAGATCTCATTATAGTGAAATTCGGTAGGATTCTTTTAAATCAATGGTTGAAATGAAAAGTGAGAAAAAAAAATCAATCCACCGTTTTGCATTAGAAGCATGAGTTTATCTTTTAACCAATTTAATCAATTTCAACACAAAAAGGAGAGAAACTGGTTTTCAAAGAAAATCAATGTATTTGATAACTGATTTAACAAGTTTCCAATCATCAGCACAATTTTACCCGTTTTTGACATTACTTGATCAAACGACTACAGTCTACTTATTATTGTCTTTTGACAACAACCAATAATTTTAAGAAAATACCGTAAGATTTCACTATAATAAAATCTCACATTAGACATTTACCCAATTTATTGAATGAAAATCCATTTTTTTTTTAAATGAATCTCTAAGCCCAATTCAGTTTGCTTTTTAGTTTCTGCCTCTCTGATGTTATGAGGTAGCTTGAAGGCCCCAAAATGGATGGGTAATGATCAACTGGACTCTGAATGCTGAGCCAACAGCCCTTTGGGCATTTCACTGTGTTTATCCACTTTGTTTGGATTTATTCGCAATAGTATTGTCGTTTTGAAATAAGAAAAGCAATGCGATTCCAAAAAGAGTCAAGGGCCTGGCCCCCGATAAAATGGTTTTATTCCAATTTTAGACCCTCTTAAAAATTATCAATTCAATTTAACTTTTTATAATGAAATTCATTTTTTCATCTTGTTCCCTCTAATAAAAAATTCCCGGCGTTGCCCTTGAAGAAAAAGGCTGGCAGAACACCGCGAACTCAGCCGGTTAGGGTTTAGAGTAAAATTGAGATAAGAAATATAAAAATTGAATCAAATTTTACCCCGCCCCGTCTACGCGTCAAAGTCCCTACAACTTGACCTAAAAATGGAAGATTGAGGAACATGCAATTACAGGTTAACAAATATCTAAAACTGAGGGACATTAAATAATTACCATGTGACTTTCTCCCCTTCCGAAATGGAGCAAATTGCAAACAATATAGCCATCATTATATGGCCAATATACCATCAGGAAATGCCCTTATTTTATGCCAACATCATGGGGCAATGAATCTCGTTTTCTCACCAGCCTGGCAACAAGTTGCTGCCCCTTACTTCCCAATTCATCAAATTATGATTTTGATCCTCAATCTTCCTCAAAATATTTAGGGTTTACTTCCAATAAGATATAATTTGATCTTTACTTTTATATGGTCATTAATTTAATTCAATCATTTTTAACTTGTATTTTGCTCCATTTATTTAAAAAAAACAGACAAATTAGCCCATGTATAATGTATGTTAGATCAAATAATAAACTGGTCATTTCTGTTAAAAATTGCATTCATGTCTATTGTTAAAAACTGACGTGACTGACTAAATAGCCAGACAATTTCATGTTGCGCGCCATATGTGCCTTATATTGATATACAATGATCGATTTTTAACAATCAAACTGGAGATAATTTTTTTAATGGAAGAACTAGTTTGTTCTCTAATCTAACATATAGAAATTAATTTACCCATTTTTTGAGTAATTGAGGTCAAATGCAATTTGGCTTATAGTAAAAGAACCTCCATAATACTTTTATCGACCAAAACATGTCAAATTAAAGTAAATAAATTAAATTTCAAATTTTGATATAGTAAGATGATCAAGATCATAATTTGGTTCTTCTCAATTAGATTTTTCTTTTTTTATCAACTACAATATAAATAAAAATGTCTGGATTCTATCATCTAAATACGTTTCTCTAAACAAATTTCTTCCAATCAGATGGACTTATTATTATTTAAAATGAATTTCATTATAGGTTTTTAGTATATCTGTTCCTTTTGATGCCATGCTTAGAACTATTTACAGGCAATCTCTAATCCTTAAATAAGAGAACAATGCACTTCAACGCACTCGAACCCACATCTTCCAGCACTGCTAATAATATTAAACTAAAACTCAATCTGCAATAAAATGGAATTATTAAATGAGATAAAGTAGGTGATGAAACCCTAGCTCATGGTCAGCTATTGTCCCCTTTTTAACTTCTATTTCAAGCAAAGTAGACCAGCAGATGGGAAAATTAATTTCATTTCATAACATTATGAAACCATATCAAACCCACCACCTTTCTTTCCAAGGCTAATCTGACCTAGCCTCCTTGTATTTATTATGACTTGTTGGTATTATGCCCTCATGTATTTTCTTTTTTAACCAGAATTTTGTTAATATTTGCATTAAAATGTTGGGAAAATAAAAAGATCTGGGTACAGCTAGAATCAATGGTGAGAGGTAGAGGGAACTGAAATAATGTGTGGGTGGGTGTAATCATTTGTTTCTTTACAGTACAGCACCAGTATTTTACATCTCTCTTCAAATTGGTCCATTTCTTTTTAAAATTAACCATTCAATTCCCAGCATCATGAGTGCTCCCACGATCATATGCTCCTATTTTCTCACATTGGGTTCCATATTAAGACACTGTACTGCTAGTTAGGGCACCCTGGTCCCAAAAATAATTACTAGGCTTAGCCTCACACTTTTGAAGTTTATCAATATATTATATTAAGGTCAGAACCTAACCCTTTATAAAAACTATAGTATTAAACATTAATTCCATGGTGACCATATATAAAATATAGACCTACACAACATTAGTCTTTGTATGGCTATATAAGTTCATATATGTAAGTCAAAAAGAAATTGGACCCAAAGCTTTAGAACACGAATAAAGTCATCATTTATCCGTCATTCACGGAGAAGATAATCCAATTCAAATGGATGATTTTTCACTTTCCTTTCCTTTTTATTATTTAGAGTTTTTTAATTATATGTTTCTTTCTAAATTCTTTAATTTTGAATTGATTGAGTATTAGTTTGATTGACATTGACATTGTTGTCAGTATAGGAGTACGTGGGTTCGAGTGCATTGAAGCACATTATTCTCTTATTTAAAAGTTAAGGAGGGACTGTGGGTAGTTCATAATATTGGATTCAAAAGATTAGATATAATAATACTAATCAATAGTGCAAGGGGTAAATTGCAAATCGTAAAATTGCTTATTTTTCTTATAATGAAAAGGGATTAAAACCTAATTTGCATAAAACGAGCAAGTAGAGCAAACGATCCAAAGGAAATCTCAATTAATGGGATTCTTAATTTCATTATTTCATTGCTTAATTCTGGGCAATTTGTGACTTGCCTAAGAATGATGATAAAGGATAAGAGCTTGAGAAAGGAAAGTCATGATATTTACTTTTTCATTGTCATGGATTTTAAAGTCCTACAAAATGTACACTATTATACAATTAGTCCTTTTAAGTATCAATTTCACATCTTTTGACTGCTAAATCACATTTATTTCATTCGGTGGAAATAATAGGAAACCAAATCAAAAAGTGCCTTACTGTCAAAGGCATGCACATGTATTTATATTTATTTTCAGCTATTGAATGGACCGCCGTATAAAAAGCACCATCAATGTACATCAACAGTCCCTATTCATATCTCTTTACCACATGCCAAATGGGTGTGTATTTATACCATTTATGACCCATGTTATTGACAATTGTTATCACCATCCAAAGATAAGATATCATCAACTATGGTAGCTAGCTAGTAATTTGTGTTGCTTGATTTGAGAATGGATTGTATCAAATTGAGATTTCATTTTATCTGTGTATCCCTTTTCAATAGGAGAATGATAAAAAATTATATTTTTTTTCTAAAAAATTCAAATCTAATTAAAAATACTAAAAATCAGGAAAAAATATTAATTTGTTATTCTCTTATTGAAAAATGATAGAGATGAGAGAGAATTACAGTTTTATACCATCCTTGAAATTGAAGAGAATCATTTATATATATATATGAAATCGAATAGACAAAGTACACAATCTCAAAGATCTTTACGAAGATGTATATATATATGAAAACTACTAGATAGAATTCAACTTTTTAATAGGCTTTGTCATGGGTTCATAAAACAAGAAGAAAAGATCAAAAACATGATTTAAGATTTTGTCAAGATTATCAATGATGAGAATCATATGAAACATCAATGTCATCATGAAAAAACTAATTAAAACTTGGATTTTTTTTTGTTGTCATTTTGTTCTTTAATTAAGCTCTAATAATTTTTTTGGACAATCACTTTATACTATTTATAATTCTTCTTTAGGACACTTCAGCTCACTCGAACTCACGCCCTTTCGCATAAACAACAATATTTGTACCAATCGAGTTAGACTCAATTATTATTTTTGTTTATTTTAATTGCACAAAATTAAAATAGGAAGAAGATATATATAATATTGGAACATATAATTACATTTTTATTGCATAACATTGTTTAAGAAAAGTAAAAAGCATAAGGCTCCCATATCATATCTTTTAGCATTTCAATATCAAAAGCAAAGGATGCTATCAAACCCTGCAAATAAAATAAAAAAAGATCACAAAGTAAAACACAAAACCCAATAAATAAAGCCTTTAATTCTTTACTCTCATTTTGCTAATTAATTAGCATATACGTATGGTTTCATGGCTCGAACTCTTCTTCGAACTCCTCTTGATTCTGATTGTACTTTCCCATGTTATTGTAACGGTTCTCGTTGAACTCGTTCCTCGAACCGACTCCCCTCGAGTTCTCGAACCGGTTCGGGTAGTAGTTGTTCTCAGAACCCACACGATAGTAGTACTTCCCATTCTCCAAGTACCTAGTATCACTCATACCTTGCTTCTCAACATTGTTGTACTCATTGTTACCATTGTAATAGTTGTTGTTGTTCTGGTTTTCCTTAGTACTCCATCCTTTCTCAGTGAACATGGCCTCATTGTTACCATTGTAATAGTTGTTGCTATTCTGGTTTTCCTTAGTACTCCACCCTTTCTCAGTGAACAAGGCCTCATTGTTACCATTGTAATAGTTGCCATTGTAGTTGTTGGTTTCCTTGGTGGTCCATCCTTTCTCATTGAACCTGGCTTCACTTTGCTGCTCAGTGTTCCCGTACGCATTTGTCTTGCTATAAAAGTAAGAGTCTTTGTTGTTGGTTTTGGACGCTGGGATGCTATTGTAGGGTTCATCAGGGTGGTATTTAACAGGTGTGACATAGGGTTCATAGGTTTCTTTGGTACTGGCGGTGCTAGGAGGGAGCTGACCAGACTCGTGACCGTAAAGCCCATAGCCATTTTGGGTCTCGGGGACAAACCTTGGCTCTTGCTCCTTCTTCCCCAAAGTGGTTTGTTCTTCTTTGTTGGTCACCTCTTTCTCATTTGTGTTAACACTTGGGATTTTGCTAAAAAAATCCCTACCATGTATTTCAACGGAGAAGAGGGCTAAAAGGAAGAAGTAAGAGATGAATTTTGGTGAAGAAGCCATTGGCAAAAAAAAAAAAAAAAGGGAAAGCAAAGATTTTGTAGGTAATGTAAGAGACTACACACTAACGAGGAATACGTGATGATGCAAAGTGCTTATATAGAAAGAGTGGAAGAGCAATGATTTTGTTTTCACTCTAAATTGTTAAAATTTTCTACTCAATTAACGGAGGGGGTGAAGATGGTTATGATTGTAGGGACTTGGATGAGAGAGAAATATCAAAAGAGGCCCTTTTACTTTGTGGTTTGTTGTTAATCAACCATGTTTCATTTATTTCATTCTCAATATCATGAACCCAATGTTTTTAAAATCAGAAAGAATCAAAAGTAATTAATATAATTTTATTAAAATCTCAACTCTTCCTAGATTCAAGTCACAAATAAATTATGTTTGCAATGTGTAAATTAATTACAAATATACCCAAAAATATATATAATTTTATTGTATATTGACATACATTATTATGCATAAAAAATATAAAATCCTTTTTTGCATATAAAAAACAATCATGGCATACAAAAGTTTATGTTAATTATTATATTTTAAAAGTGGTTTTTGTAAAATAAATCTACTAGGATTGTTTATAATTTCTATTTCCCCACAGTGGGAAACAAGTGAAATGTGTAAGCTTTATTTGTTTTTTGGTCACATAAGATTCCCTCCTCACACTCCACTTAATTCTTTACCAAACCTATTAATTAAGATCACTATTATTTGTGTATCAAACTATTGAGTGTTTCGTATCTTCTAAGCAAAACCCAATTTCATTTTATTTCAATATTTTAATAAAACTCATCAATTGTGTCTTAGCGTGTTGTCAAACTAGTGTAACGACGTGGATGGGTTGAGGAGGGATTATGAATAATTCTAAACATTATATATAAAAAAAAATAGATATAATTAGAACTTATAAATTTATTATTTCGTTTTTCTATCTCTTAAAAAAATAATAAAAGGGCAAAAAAAAATTAAAGTTTAAGAGATTTGAAGGAAAAATGTGTTGGGTGGCTGGTTGGATTTGGTAAAATTTAATCTAATTCAAATTAAGTTTTCGATTGGTTGAACTTAAATTTAAATTAAATAACTTAAAAATATTTATTTAAATTTAATTATAAAAAAATAATATTGATATAAAATTATAGATTTTAAAATTTTTTCAACATTAAAATTGACTACTTAAGTCGGTCGGATCGATCTCAAAAAAAGAAAGAATCAAGTCATTACTCGATCAAAATCGATTCATTAATTTTGGGATATTATTTTTAACCTAAACCCTCTTATATCTGGTAACTATATCAAATCTTAAAAAGCTTAGAACACATTATAATGGTGGGATAGGGAGGGGGGGGGGAATAGAGGGCATCGTGGGCTGTGGAAATTTAGAGATGAAAGGGAGCGGCGGATGATACTGCGAGGATTAAGGGGGAATTGGTGGGACATTAAACTATGTCGTTTAGCGGCTGTCTCCATGTTCTATTTTTCTACACCGTAGGTTGATTTTTTTTTATAAAAATTAATAATTGAATTTAGGTATAATTATATGTGCCTTATTATTATTTATAGGTTTTGATTATATCTGTTCTTTTTGACACAATGTCTAGAATAGGTATAGCCCCTTCTCAACCAATAAATAGGAGGATAATAGGCTTCAACGTACTCGAACTCACGTCCTCTTACATTGGTAACAATATCCATACTAATCAAATTAAGATTCAATCGACTATTGTTTTTCAATTTTTAAAGAGTGGTTAAGAATTGTAATTAATAATAACTTTTAATGATTAAAAAATATATTTTTATTAAATAAGAAAAAATATAATATAATATAATATAAAGAATTAAAACAAAATTTCACTTTATTAATTAAACACGTCTAATAATGTATTTACCCTAATAAGTTGCTTCAAATGCAAATAACTTCCATAGCTAGCAAGGAAAAAACAAACAAACATTCTTTAATTGTAATTGAATATTGGATACCAAATCTTTTTAAATAATCTTTAGTCAAATATATAAAATTTTACGAAAATTAATAGGATTTAAAAAATAATTGATTGAGTCTTAGTTTGATTGATATGTACATTGTTATCAATCCAGGAAGATGTAGACTTAAATACGCTGAAGTGCATTGAAGAATATAGAGAGAGGCCATAAGTAATTCTAGATATTGCATAAAAAATAACAGATATAATCTAAACTTATTTTTTTTATAATTATTCTGACTCACGTTTGAGACTCATGCAACGAAAATTCAAGCACCAATGTCTAAAGCAACATAAATATATATGAAAAAAAAGAATGTTGTCATTTTGTTTTGATAGCCAAATAACATGAAAGTGCGACTTAAAGTCTAATCTAAGGTTAATCTTGATTAACACAAAATGAACATTTTTCACATTAACATTTTTTGATTTATGGGTTTTTGATTATTCTTACCTGAAAATATTGCATTCCCATGTAAATAAAAAGTTTTGGACATATAAAAAATATCGTATAAAAAAGTATAAGGACTTAAAATGTAAATTAACCGACATATTAACAAATAAATGGGATGCAAAATAATCTTTAAAATTAAAGAAAAATACACATATTTTCTAGGTCAGTTTTATTATCTATTTTCGAGAAAAGATATAACGTGGTTTTTAATGTTTAAACTCACGAGTTAGGAAAAAAATTGTAAATTCTTACTCTTACTTTTGGTTTCTTGTTGCATCCCATTGATTCAGTGAAGTTTTAGTTGCGTGATCAGCGGCAGAGGTGCTTTCAGCCAATGCAAAGCATGTATCCATCAGAGCTGGCAATCAAACTCCTCCCACCTATTAACCTAATTTTGAAAATCAATGTTTGCCAAAAACAGACTAGTAAGACATGTATTTTAACATAAAAGAAAAAGCAAATTGAGTTTTAACTCGATTGGTATTGTTGTCAATGCAATAAGGCGTGGGTTTAACTGCACTGAAGCGTATTATCCTCCTATTTATGGGTTAAGAGAGGCTATGGGTAGTTCTAGGCATTATATCAAAAAAAAAAACAGATATAATCAAAACTCATAATTAGATTGTTCAGAAGAGAAGAAGAAAGGCACTATCGCTAACTTCAATTTACGTGAATCAGATTGATTTTGGATGTACTTAAATTTGATTTTAAATCTTTTTGAATTATTTTAAGTTTGGATTAGTTTAGGTATGAATTGTTTCTGAGTTCAAGTTATGTTTTTCCAGTTCTGGTCATCTCATTTTACTCCTTTATATCATTTTAAATTTGATATTTCGATTTTAGATGGAGCAAATTCAAGTTTTTAACATTTTATAATCAAATTATATGAGATCGAATTTGGATTCAAATTAGTTGAAAATACCCCCAAGTGTAGTAAAACACAAGCTACATGAAACAGGATGAATAAAGTCAAAGCAATTGGTCCCTAAAAATGAGGTAAAAGTCTAAGGTAGCTGCCTGCAAAATTCAACTAAACTGAATTCACAAAAGTAGAGTTTCTGTTAATGTGGTTGGGGTTTGGTAGGTTTACATTTCAAGGAAATTTGATGGGTAAAGTAGTTGTACATCAAATAAATTCAAAGTTATTAGTTGGGTTCAGTAATTCCCTACCAACATTTAAAATAAGTGTTGGTTTTGTAGTAATAAATAAGTGGGTGATGGACATATCAATTGATTGGTTATATCATTTTTAGTAGGATCAATTTCGGTTAGTTAGATTATTTTAAATTCAAGTTGTTTCGGGCTTTCATCATTCAGATTGAGATTTGTTTTTTTAGTATTATTCATGTTCGTTTTAGGGTCCATGTTCGGGATTTGTGGCTGTTCCTCTCAATAATATTGTCTTTAAGCTTCAAATTTAGGTTCTCCCTTTGAGAGTGCAATGCACCTTACCATTACATCCAATCACTTGTTGATTGTTTTGTCATTTTAAATGGATCGTTTTAAATTATTTATTTAAATTATTTTAAGCTCAAATTATTTTAGATATAATTCATTTCGATTTTAAATTTTTTGAATTAATTTAATTTTGAATTATTTTATTTTTAAAATAAATTAATTCGAATTCAAATAGATGCATTGGACCTGCTCATGGCATTGATAAGGTGTGGGCTAGGCGAAGGTCAAAATGCTACAATGAAATCCATGTGGTAAATAATGGTCCCAATGAAAGCACATCAAGAATCACAAGGGACCAAATAATCAAGAGAATTTAAGCACTTATGATTTTAGTAGTATTATGGATGGTCTTATATTAAGAGTTAAAAATGAATAAATTAATCTTTATACTTAAATTAAAGAGTAAGTAGATACTTCCAACAACTTTCATCCATTTTTATTGTTGAAAACCAGCATGATTGATAGAATAATCGAACAGTTACACTTGATATGTCATGTGTATCTCATTTTAACATATAGGGACTAGTTTTTAATAGTAGAAATGAATAAAATTTTTAACAAAATGATCAATCTACCCTTTAATCTAATGTATAAGAAATAATTTACCTATTTTTTAATAGAACGAGCAAAATACATTTCGACTCTCAATGACTAATTCAATTAATAAACATCCCTTTACCCCACCATTTCCCTTGCCATCAATCCAATTTTATATCTTTCAAATTTCAAATTTGATTTTATTTAAAATTTTAATATTCAAACTCGATAAAGAAAATCTCCAACTCGTATCTAATCCGCCCTGCTCCACCCTGATATAATAAACAAATTCTTTTATAAAAACTTATAGAAGTTTTTAAAAATCTAATTAAAAAATAAAAACAGTTATAAAATTAAAAAAAAATATTTGGATAAATTATTTGAGGAAAGACATCTTATTATAGGTTCTGATTATATCTATTATTTTTGGCACAATACCTCGAACTACTCATAACCCTAACCCATAAAATCTGCTTTTACAAGGTATGATTTGAATTTTTTGGGTGATTGATAGTTGGGGGCAGTTGGACCTCCTGGAAATCTCTGAGACCCTTTTTTGAGTAAAAAGAGAGACTTCCCACTTGGGCTAAAGAAGGGGGACTTCTGCCGAGTGTCTCAAAATTTTTAATTTTTACAAACTTATATCAATACCAACATTTCTAACAAAAATCATTAAAAAAATTGGTAAAAGTTAGATATATGTGTATGCTTCGAGCACATGGGAGAATTTACCTGAAGAAGGGAGAAGGCAAGTTGTCCAAAATAAAGGTTAAAAGAACAAAAAGGATAACGGTAACAATCATGAGAATATGCATGCTGAAATGATTTCATCTTCTTTATCCTACCTAAATATTTGTGCATAATTCCGTATGAATCATTATTACTTTGCAGTAAAGCTCTAATTGTGGTGCTAAAAGCATAAAAAGTAAAATCAAAATGTAGCAGCTAGCAAGCCTGATGGTAACTATTTCAATTTCCGAGCGTGAAAAACTCAGGCTGCAAATTTCAAAAGTACATATCATATTGTATTAATCTGGACACTGGAATAAACTCGTGTTGCTGGTTACCGCTGATGTGATGATTATACGCCGATTGACCCGGTGCTGTGGTGTGTGCGTGTCCCAACTCATCTTTCACCTTTTAGCTGTGCGGAATCAGATTCTATATTCTAGATGACAGAAGAGAATATAAACTGCAATGGAAGAGATTTCTTGACCTAGCTGAACTGTGATGACAGCACCATCCAAGCACCCAGTACAGGGAAGGTAATCAATGCGGAAGCCTGAAATACAACCAAAATGAATTATACCAGTAATTCAAGTAAAATTTCAGGAACAGAAGAAGGCAGTAGATACACGAGAACATACCAGAAAGAATACCAATTCATCATTGACAAAAGCTGCAGTAAATTCATTTCTTCGCATTTCTTGTTTGATGAAACCTTGCAACTGTCAACAAACGGGTAAGAAACAAGATATTTGTTTATTTCAAAGGCAAAGGTTTCCAGTGAAGGGATACATATGTATCTTTGTTCTTAGGCACTATTGATGCACATTAACTAGTAAACTGGAACTTGTTTATATTATTTCCCCTTAAACCATTAACATTATTGCAACAAGCACAAGGTAGACAATGATGAAATACAAATTCCTGGTAAATCTAAATCCTTAATTCGTATATCAAATCAAATTCTGCACTTCGGAGGAAAAATGAATTGTTATCACCTAAGGACCAAAAAGTATTAGAATGCAGAATTCATGTTTGCAAATGTTGCACAGAGATGATTGACAGAGGATTCAAGTTGGAAGTGCAAGATAATTCTTGACTCTGTCTAACAAATTAATCTCACTGTGTTGAAAAATAATGCCCGCATAAAGCTGAAACCATTCGAGGCGACATTCGCATGGGACTCTAAGATAGAGCCAAAGAAGGTTCACAATCTAAGTCATCAAGACACTAATCGTACTCTCTATAATTCAGGGGAAAAGAATCTTTTTAGCTGATAGAACTATGATTCTATGATTACTGACAATCTTGTTTACAAAACTGAGCAACCTAGTTGGAAGAGGCCAAAGGTTTCCAGATTCATGGTGATTAAGCATAAAACTGATTTAGTAGAAAGAGATCATGCCTAGGAGTTTACACAGAGCCAAAGGAAACGGTCAACTTATCCATTGAGCATTTTCTATTGTTGGAAACTTTCACAAAGTATACTTTTATGTAGTTTTGACATGTGAAGATCTCCAAGAGTAACCTGATTCGTTTTGAGGTACATTAATCCTAGAAAATCACATTGCAATGCTAAACATACCTGATGGTGATACTTTTTAATTGCTGAGTAAAATCTTCTCAATTGTTGCAGAGCTTGAGACATGTAGTACTTAATGGTAGATCCTTTTCCGAATGAATAATATTCCAATGCACCGAGCATCTTTGGAAGATGTCTTTCAGAAAGGTCATTAAAGAACTATATTTGCAGAAAAGATTTGATTTGATTAAGACTTGAATGAAAGATAAGCATTTGGCAAAATATCATTACTTTTACAAAAAATTCAAATGGACTGAGACAGATGTAAAAATAATAATAATAAAAGGTCTGAAAGACTATGTCAGCTTATTATATTACCTTCAAGAATGAGCATCTCATGTACCTTTGCCTTTGATCTTGCAATGCTCTCCTCTGTATGACAAAAAGCAATTATGCTAATTAACAGATTGATTATAATGGCAGAATGTTTACTTTTTTCTTTTAAACTTCCTTATGAATTGACGAATAACTGATATTAATAAGGTCCATCGAAGGCAATACTTGTGCAAGTTGAAGCGCCTGCTCAAGATGTTGAATTTGAATCCATTGTTCTGTAACAACTTCTGCCATCTGAAAACAAGGGAATGAAACTTTAAGAGAGAAAAGTACAACTATTTCAACATCAGCAATAGAGAAAACAAAATCAAAACGGAATAATTTTTATCAAGTTTTCGACACAACACAATCAAGGAAAGGCCAAATTAACCAAGATTGAGTTCTGAGAACAATGGTCATTTCGATTAACAAAAAAAAAAAAAAGAATATCCGGGTGAAAAAACTTCCTTTATTCTTTTTCTTTTCATGGTTTAACATCTTAGCAGCAACCAGAAACTGAAGTCTGAATGAACCCCCTTCCCCAAAAACGATACATAAATCTAGAAATTAGAACAACAATAAGATGGTCTTTAAAGCATTTTTGCTGTTCTTGATGAAAATTCTTTTAAGTTGATAAAGGTCATAATAATACACAGAAATGCTTAGTCATTCAACATTCACTAGCAGAGTCTCTACACAGAAATGAAATTAATGCATGCACAATGCTGACCTTTTCAACTTTTAAATTAACAGCTTCCACCCTATCCTCAGTGTCCTGTGCTTCCGATTCCATAACATGAAGTTCAAAGTTGTTCTTTCTCGAAGCATCCCAAAGCAAACGTACCTAGGAGAACGAGGCCTACTACTCAAGTCAGATGAATATTGCAAATAAAGCAAGCATTACAGGCAAGGAATCCAATAGTAGAAAAAAATGGAATTAGGGATTATATTTATATTAAACCATTTAAACGAACCTCCTCTTCTAGAGCCTTAAGCTTTTCATCAGCAAGTAATGAATCATCCTGCAATTAACATAATATAGAAATTACAATTCATAGCCGAATAAACCCTAATTTAGTACACTGAACTCTTCAAACTACGCTTCTTTAGGGAAAGACATTCAATAACTGAAAATAATTGAAAACATAATAATAAAAAAGCAAAGCTTCTTGGCTAAGAATTGAACCTTAAGAGTGGATACAACAGACTGCAGATAAGTGATCTTGTTTTCCATGCCTTCGAGAAGCTTCTCGCGTTCCTTGAGAAGAAGGGTTTTAGCATCAATGCTTTGAATTGTTTCTTCGAGAACAGATTCTACAATCATATTTACAAAGCATCAAAGAATTGAAGATTACGATTAGTAATTTGTTTCTAATGAAGCGTTTATCGTTAAAAAGAATTTGAGAGGGAAAATTACCCAAACGAGAGAGCTTTAGCTTGGCGTCATCCAATTCACGGATCAAGAGGTTGTGGTCGTTGTTATTTAGTTGATCTTGCGATGTGAGAGAGATGAAGAAGACGAAGAAGAAGAAACCAGTGAAAATGGCGGGCAAGAGAGGAGCCGCCATTGCTGCTTCTTGAAGTTGCTAATACGATCTTTTCTTAAAGAAGCTTTTTGTTGCTAAGAGAAAGATGGAGTAATGGTGGACTTTGGAAGGACAGATCTGCTTTCCCATAACTAACCATTGTTTTTAAAAAAATTGTTTATTTGATATTGTACTTTTCAAAGGATAAAATATTTATTTTAGACATTATTTAGTAAATTTTATAAAACTAAAGAAAAAAAAAGTTATAAGAGTCAAAATTCAACTTTCGGAATATCTTTCAAAGCTCAAGTTACTATTAATATCACGGGACTAGAACTTCAGTCTGACAAGTCGAATCGGTTTAGTCATTTTTAACGAAAATAAATCAACGATCAAGATTAGAGCTTCTCTACCATTGAAAGTTCTACAGGATTTAATCTGTATATAATTTTATCACTTTAAGATTTACACTATTTAACCTAGTAACTCTAGTTTTGTAGAAATGTTTCACTGAGCCATAAAGGCTTCAAGTATACGAGTTCCTTCATGGGTTCCACGAATCGGGACAATTCATATGGGTCAAATGTGAGTTGACTTCTATGCGGCGTTTTGTGCACAATAATCACATGCTTTAGTCCGTGACCCGTGACACTAGTCTAGAGAATAAAATAAAAAATTAGATTGAGACTAATTTACCTGTGTACCTATTGAATCTCATGCCTAGGCTTTTGCTCTACTCGAATCTAACGTTTTGTTGCTTGGCTTTTCCTTTCTTTAAAGTGATCAAATTGTTTACACATTTTGTGCTTCTTTGGTGGAACTACGAGGAGAGATTATAAAAGTTCCCTTTCTTCAGAAAGCATCGATGCTCTTGCAAGGTACAGAGCATAAGCATTCTTCTGGAGTCCCTTTGAAGCTTGGATGGGGTGCTCGTTGCGCATTTGAGCTATCTTCCATTAATGGGATAAGTTTGTTTGGTGAGCTTTTATGCTTAAGCTTGTGTTTTGTTAGGCTGAATTTGAGCCCAGATTATTGGATATCAACAATAGTTCTCGGGTTTCAAAATACCTTCCGAAAGATCAGCAGTAACTGCTGCAATAGGACTTGGCTCCACGGTGTGCTTCCTCTAGACTTTGACTATCACTTCAGGACTGCACCCTAGGTCCGCCAGCAAAATAAGCACATACTTTTATTTCAGCTATTGTTGTTGCTAATGATGCGTGTTACAAGGTTTTTTGTTATCAAATTATTGATTAATTAATAAAAAATGTTGTTAATATCACAGCTTGGACAGTTCTAAATCAAGAATATGTAGCCTTAGAAGCAAGTTCTCTGCATGATGAAATCACAAATACTATTCACATGATGTCTTTTTTTTTGGGCACGTATTCTGTTTCCGGGCCTAAACAGAAACCAAAAATGAAAAAATAAAAAAACAATAACAACAAGACTCATTAACAACAGCCCAAGATCCAATTACAAAATTACAGGCCCAATACACAAACCCTAAAGCCCACAATATTAATTTTTTTCAGAAAACTAAAACAAAACCCCAGCCCCTTCATGCCGCGCCCCATGTCGGCATGCCCATCGCCCGAGGTTTGCTCCCCTAACGCACCTCTTGCACCAAAATGGCAAGACTTGAGTCTCGTCATCGCTGTTGACTTCACCACCTGCAAGAAAAGATAAAGAAAAAAGACAGAGACCAAACAGTGCAAGAACAAACGCATAACAGTAAAATATAATATGTAAATCGGCTTTAAAAGCCCCAACAATCAATGTAATTTTTTTACGGAGAAAGCAATAAAAAAAAGCAAAGAAAAATCAAATACAAAAAAAGCAAAGAGTTAACAAAAGTAGTTTTTTTTTAAATCTCGTCTAATAAAAAAGTAGTTTTTTTTAAATCTCGTCTAATAAAAAATATAAAAGAGTAAAAAGGCTCGATTTTTACCTTCGGCGCTTTGTCTTCGACCGTTGTAGGAATCCATCGTCGTAGGGGCTATCTCTTTTTTTCTTTTTTCTTTTTTAAAAAAAACCCCAAGAAACTGAAAGGTTTCATCTTTTATTTTTATTTTTGAATTTTGGATCATTTTTTGGGAATTTTGACTCCGGATCCATGCTCTACAAAAAAAAAAAAGGACTCGAAAGGGAGTCTTTGTAACAGCCCAATTTTCAATAGTGTTAGAATAGTGATTTGAGATCACTAAATCTAATGAAAACGTTAGAAAAATTTATTAATTAATAATTATAAGTTCAGCGTGATTTTAGAAATATTTTTGAATTAGCAAATTTTGTGATTTAAAAGAAATTATTAGGAAAATTGGGTCGAAAACGAGGTATCGAGACCTCGATATTATAAACTGAGCTGTAAATATTTTTATAAATATTTACGGAGTGTCATTAGGGTAGTATTAAAGTTTCGTTAAGAAATTTTAATGTTCCGATGGTTAATTGATTAAAAAGGGCTAAATTGCAACAAAGGTAAAAGTTTAATTATAGATTAAAGAAAAGTTAAAAGGACTAAATAAGTAAATATGCCAAGTCCCATAAATGAGGCGGCATATGCATGATAAAATCTGAGATTTTTTTAAGTATATTATTATTTTATTATATTGTAAATTATATTATATTATTATATTATTATATTATTATATTTTAAATAAACAAAATTGTTGACAAATGTATGGTGTATATGATGAAATGTGGAAAAATAAAATACATATATTAGTAATTATTACACATTTACTTATTATTTAAGTAAATAATTTTATATTATTATTTTATTGTTATTATATTAAACTAATGAAATAAAAGATAGAAAAGAGAATAGAAACAGAATAGCATGGACGAAACAGAGAAGGAAAGAAGGAAAGAAAGAAAAGAGAAAATTGAGGTTTTGAGGTTCTAAGCTCATTTGGTAAGTCAATTTAATCCATTTTCTCTTATTTTTGATGTTTTTGGAATCCTAGAGATAAATACTACTTGATTTATGTTGATATTTTGAAAGTTAGTAGATTATTAGATGATGTTCATGTTGAATAAATTGAAGTGTTAGGGGGGTTAAATTGATTGAATTTCAAGTTAGAAGTTAGTAAAGGATTTAATTGTAAAATAAAGTGTAAGTTTTGAAAAGTAAGGACTAAATTGAAAGAATCCCGAAATTAGGAATATATGGTGAAATTGAAGAGCTAAATTGAGTTTGTAGTAAGAATTAAGAGAGAATATGGAGTTAGAATGGGAAAATAAAATTAATATTGATAAGGGATTAAATTAGAATTTGGGTAAAGTTTAGGTACAAAAGGAAATATTTTAATGAAATTGTGTATTAATGATTTTTAATTGTTTAATTACGTAGCTAATGTCGTGCAAGAGTTATTGTCCGAGAAAGAAAAGGAGAAGGTGAACAAGGAGTGACTCGAGAGAAATTTCGGTTAATATTACCATAATTCGAATTTAATTATTAATTGTTATATTTTAATTAAAATGCATGCAGATAAGTAAAATTAGGTAAGCAATAGAAATGATAATAGTGATTTGGATTGAATGAAATTGAATTGAATGAAGAAAATACGTGAGTATTTGAAATGCATATTGATTGAAAAATAATTAGTGATTTGAGTTTGATTGGAAAATAAATTAAAATATAAATTGAATAAAAGTGAATTAAATTATGATTATGTGTGAATATGTGAATTGTGAATTGATATGTGAATTGGAAATCGAGATATGAGATTTGAAGATATGTGAATATGTGAATTGTGTATTGATTGAAAAGTGGTTTGAATTGAATCGAAGTATGATTGTATGCGAATATTTGAAATATGTATTGGTATTGAATTGTATATTGATTTGAAAGTGGGAAGTGAATCTGAGTTGAATTGTGATTGAATCGAAAGTGAATTTGAAATAGAAAAATGATTTGAATACCCTATTAACTAGTCGGGCTGAGTCGGATATAGTTGGCATGCCATAGGATTGGAAGTGTTCAGGGATACTTCGACCTTGAGTCGATGAGACACTGGGTGTCATACTGTTACTTCGGATAGATTCGATGAGGTACTGGGTACCAACTTACTTCGGCTTGGCCGATGAGACACTGGGTGTCACTTTATTACTTCGAACTATCCGATGAGGCACTGGGTGCCATTCTGGTGTGTTTGGTTGGATCCGTGTATCCGCCAAAGTCCGAGTCAAGTTAATAGGGATAAATGAATAATTTTGATAATATAAATTTTATTGAATGGTCTTGAATATGAATCGAAATGAGATATTAAATTGAGATATGGAAATGAAATGTATGAACCAAGGGTTCAAGAAATAGTTAACGATATAGTTCATGAAATGATTTTGGTAGTATGAGATGATGTAAAAATATAAGTAAAGATAAGCAAATTGAAATAGCTATTGCTGAGAAATGATAAGTGAAAATAAAATGATTCGAAATAGTGGAATTATATGTGAATTTAATTGAATACAAGTTATTGAAATTTATTTATGGATTTAATATATTAAATGTTTATTAAATGATTAAAAGTATAAATTGAATATAAATAGAAATGATAATGAATGAGTTGATAAATTGATTGAATTTGTATGAATTGAAATGAGTTATTAGAATGAGATGTTGAAAAATCCAATAGAATTGAGATAGTGAAATAAGGCATGAATACAATTAAATACAAGATTGAAATATTGCTTATTGTTATTAATTATCAAGTTGTTTTAAAGTACGAGACAATTAACGAATAATTATAGACATAAATTAAATGTATATAATTTATCGATTAATGTTATTAAATTGAATTATGCTAATGCCACTGAGTATTCCCATGCTCAGCGTACGGTTGTTTCCGTGCGCAGGTTAGTAGAAAACCAGTGTTCGGTCCAGCATCCAGAGTAATCTCGACCTCAGAGAAATTTTAGTGATGTACCTTTCTTTTGATAACGCGGCATGTACCTAAGTAATATATATACCTAAGTGATGTATAGGAATTAATCATTTTGAATGTTTTTATCTATGATGTTGCTAAAGGAAGATGTGTATGTGATTAAAATGGTTTAAGTATGAATGTGTTTGGTACTATGTATGTTTAGGTGATAAATCATGCATGGAAATCATGAAAGAGTAAAACTTTGCAAAGAAACAGATTTCAAGCAGCTACAGTGATGTGACTTTGAAAAATCACCTAGGATAGTATATAATGAGTTAGAAGGTGAATGATATATGGAATTAAAGCTTGTTGTGTCTATTTTCATGGAAAAATAACGGTTTAACAAAAGGAGTTTTATATTTTAAGATATGTGAATTTTCGTGACACAGGGTCAGAACAGTTTTTGGTGTCCCCTGTTTTGAGTTTAGAAAATCATTAAAAATTGTACAAAAATATTTATGAGTTTTATTTTACATGCTTAGATTCCTTATTGAGTCTATTTTCTGTAGAAACAAGTAATAACTTCATATGAAAATCCTACAATGAGAAAATTTATTTTTAGTGACAAGAGATCAGGACAGTTAAGTGGTGAAACATGGGAAACTTTATCTAATAAACTGTACTAATTGGCTGAACTAAAAATTTTAAAAATTTTATGGTAGGAAGATATATGAGTCTAGTTTCAAGAAAAATTTACGGAATTAAATTTCGATCTCGTAGCTCGAGTTATAATTAATTTAGTAACTGCTGCACAATTGGACAGATTCGCTATAAATAGTGAAATAAATTTTCAAACAAGTTTTTATACTCCGAATTAGTAAGATAAGTAACGCCTCGTGCTCGACTCCGGAAACGGTCTCGGGTAAGGGGTGTTACAGTCTTTTTCGATTTTCGGCCACTAGAGGCGGCGGTTTCCGTCATCGATGACAGGCGATCATGGCGGAGACTCGCCGGCCCCATGATTGGAGAGAAAGGCAGCTTCAAAATAAAATAAAATGAAAATAACTGTTTTTTTTAAAAAAAAACTAAATTAAAATGATTTTTTAAAATATATTTTACTTATATAAGCCCCCAAAACGGCGTCTTGCTTAAGCTTTAGATGCCAACACGGTGTCGTTTTGACGCAACCTGACTACTGACTCGACCCCCCACAGGATTCACGTGTTTTTTATGTGAGGGGTCTATTTGCACCTTTAGTCCTTCTGATTTTTAATTATTTTTCAATCCAATCCAATCCTTATTTTTTTTAATTTTTACCACGGAATTTTGGTTCTGTTTCATTTTAGCCCCTCTCGGAACGGTGCATTTAGGTTGATTGGGATAATTTCCCATTTGGCCCCTATTTCTTTTCACGCATTTCATTTAGATCCTTTATTCTGTTTTATTAATTATTTTTTTATTATTTACAATTCATACCCCTTAATTTCATTCTGATTTCAATTTAATCCTTAGTTTACTTAACTTCAATCATTTTTACAAGCTGTTTTATTTTATTGTTATTTACTTATTTATTTATTTATTTTCAACCTTTCATAATTTATTTTATTTTATTATTATTTACTTATTTATTTATTATTCCAATTTCAGCCTTTCATGATTTTTTTTATTTACTCATTTATTTATTTATTATTTCAATTTTAGCCTTTCATGAATCTTTTTATTTTTACTCATTTACTTATTTATTTATTTATTATTGCCCTACCTTTTATTTTGAAAATTTATATTTTTCATATTTGTACATTTTTGCCATGTTCATTATTAGTTCATTTTTTGTTTTAGTTATTTTATTATTTCTTTTTTTATTTTTGGCATTTTCATGTCATGTCTTTTAATCATACATCTTCTAATTTTTATTTTTATTTTAAGTTAACTTATTTATTTTATTATTTTTATTTTTATTTTAAGTTAACTTATCTATTTTATTATTATGATTACATTCTTGCAGCTATAGTATCCCTTTATTTATTATTTATCATTTTGATATCTTACCCATATAGTTATTTTATATTATTTCATTATCGCTATATCATATATTATGTTTAAACATTTATCCATTTTTATATTATATCTAAATAAGATAAATATACATTGTTTTAAATGTTACATTTGTTATTACTTAATGAAGGAAATTTTAAAATTAAGACAATGTCCAGTATTTAGAGATTCGAGAAATCGTGCCCTAACTTACAGGGTTCGACTTTTTCCTTGAACCTAGATAACCGAACATCCCTTTTAAAATTAAAACACATGAGATTTAATTGAATAATGAGCAAACTTATTTTTGAGGATTCGAGATATCGTGTCCTAACTTATGGGATATGATCTTTTCGTTTACCTCTAGATAAGAAAGCCTTTTACATATGTTTTAATTTAGTTTAGTGATTTTAAGTTAAAATATCATCATGCAAGATGGGATCATGTTTTAAATTCTCTTCAATTTTTTAATTTTCAACACTAAGACATCGAGTAATCAATTAGGTACCAATTTTGAACGTCACGAGGGTGCTAATCCTTTCTCGTGCATAACTGACTCCCGAACTCATTTCTTGAATTTTTGTAGACTGAAAATCATTTTAATAAATCAAACATTTTATTAAAATTACGAGGTGATCCAATCACACCTCGTAAAAATGATTGATGACGACTCCCATTTTCGTTCGATTTCAAAAAAGTTTAGACAGTCGAAATTTATAAAAGCTTCTAATGAAATAAAGCTTAATTTGAGAGACAGAATAAGTAATAGCAGTACACATTATTTCAGAGTCAACACTGGCTGATCCACAGTTATAAATAGGTTGTTCTCTGAATTTTAAAAGAAAAAATAAAATGAAATGATAAGAGAAGAAAGAGGGAAAAATAAAAACTTCACAATAACAGCAAGGTAAAATCAAATTTGGTCTTCATCAGGACTTCCTCCAATTTCCTTGCCTCCTTTTTTATTCTCATGCTGCTTTCATTTGCTGCCAAGAAAAACAGATTGGGTCGGTATTTGATACACTACAGTAGAGTTTAAAACTATACACACCAGTTTTTATATATTCATTTTGTATTACATGCTAGTATCACACAATTCTTATAATTTTAATTGTGGAATTTAAAATTTTTAAATAACCATTGTAATAATTAAAAACTTAAGGGACGGATAAAGCAGTTATATATATGTCTTGAATGTATTTAACTCACTCGTTTCTCTTCTTCCATCTTGGCCTTGATGAAAGAGTAGGCGGCCACTCCAGCAATTGCTACGGCTGTTCCTATACCAGTCTGAGTTGAAATCTTGTTTCCTGCACCAAGTATAGTTCGTTAGATATGGTTGCCAGTATCCTAAAATGAAGAACAAAATCATGGACTCTGCATAATTTATTAACTTACCAAAGACAATGATTGAGAAGCCAATGACAAATACACGTTTCAGCACGTTGCCCACTGCATGGGTCAGTGGTGCCACCCGCTCCAGAGTATTGGTAGCCAACTGAAAAAGAAAATAAAAACCTTCTTTAGCTTCGGTTGCATATTTGAATAAAAATATTAAATTTGAAAATATCACTAAACATCAATCAACAAGCTAGTATCACTTTCCTTAGACCTCATCATGAGTATAATACGGTATTGTTATCTTTGAGTGTTAATTGATCTCTCAAAGATTTATCACTTGAAGGTACGCTTCCTAAATTCAAACCTAGACGGATATTGCTAGTTGATAGATCATGATAGGAACATTAACTTGGATAAAAATGGTTAGAGCTGTTTAAAATATAACTTAAGCTT
The DNA here is from genome assembly GCF_007990345.1 of Gossypium hirsutum. Classification (NCBI taxonomy): domain Eukaryota; kingdom Viridiplantae; phylum Streptophyta; class Magnoliopsida; order Malvales; family Malvaceae; genus Gossypium; species Gossypium hirsutum. The sequence goes on from NC_053446.1 coordinate 2,502,666, forward strand.
AAGTTTTAATATTCAAAACTTGAACATAGTTGAACTTATTTTTTTTAATTTTGTAATATGTTATTTTTATTTTATTTATATATTATGTAATTTATTTCATATGAAATTTATGTTAAAAAATACATTAAGGTGTTAATGTTTACAAAGTTGATAAAAGTAAAGATTTATAATTTTAACATATATTTAAAAATATTTTTATTTAAAAAATTAAAAATAACATATACAAGTTTAAAGGTTGGATTCAATCATTCATAAATATAAACAGATTTAAATAAACTATTAACAGCTCTAACCGGTAAAGAGAGGTCATGCTTTAGACAGATGAAGCATATCAAAAACAGAAAATAAACTTAAAACACTAAATATGGAGAAAATAATTTACCTGATTATAGAGATGGTAGAACATTCCCACCCAGAAAAGATCTGAGATGAACTTAGTCATACCCACTTTAGCAATAGCATCATTGAAACCATGCTTCAACAATTGAGGACCCTCAAACTGCAACAATCAGATGGGGAAACACGGAAGGGTTTTAAACAGACTGTGTGCTTAAGCTTTTAACTATCTAAAAAGCTGCAGCTGCATGCATTGAAACCTCTTTTCTTTTACTTACAATGAGGGCTGGGGGAATACAGACGAAGAGAGCAATGATGGAAATATAAGCATAGACATTTGTACTGTCCATATCCGTCTGCATATATATGAAAAAACCAACAATTATTATAATTCAAAGTTATGAACAAACTGAAAAGTAAGAAGAAGAGGAGAAAGGTCACCATAGCTTTCTTGGAATAGATACTCCTGTAAGTGAAGGAGATGTTGGAAATCATTGCGCTAATGAAACCCGTCCAATTGAATGACAGCTCAGTCAGTGATGCCATGGATACACCTGCATTCAGTTTGCAATTAATTAATGGCATTCAAACATGGTAAAATTCACACTTTGAACTGGTTTTCATGAGGTGATAGAACAGAGAAACAGAGAGATTACCAATAACAACAGGAGCAAGAGACAACCATAGAGTGATTGGTATTGATTGTCCAAGTATGAACTGGGAAGCAGCAGCGTTGAAGAAAGGCTCAAGAGCTGCAAAAGCAAACAACTTGTTCCTTATCAGCCTCATAAGCAATAGTGCACTATACATATATGCACAAGAGAATAAATGCATGATGTATTACCTTTGATAGTGTGGGTGAAAGAAACAGCAACAGCTGCAAAGGAGACATTGCTAGTTACATGACCAAGTCCATGGCATACAGCAACAGGAATCAACAACTTCAGTAGGTTTGAATCAATAGGCTACACACATGAAAAAAAGATAACAATTACATGGTATTAATCAGTTGAAATTTGGTATAAAATTCTCATATTTTCTTCAAAAGGTAGCAATGTTCCAATCTCCGGACATAATGCTACGAAAAAACATAACCACGGCAGTAAAGTTCGCACATGCAGCGGTTTGTAATCACTCAAATTCCAATGTAAGGAATCAAATGCAAACGCATATACATTATAATGGAAAGGAGGAGAAAATAGGTCTGATTCTGATATTTGTCCTCTACCACGCTAAAATTTGATATAATTATATCTCTCTGCTTTTGTAATGTTATTAGTAAGTCCAAAATATTAAAAGCATTAATTACTACCGCTAATAATGTAAAAATTTTATATTGTTATTTGGTCATATAGTTAGGGCCCGTGGAATTCTAAAAGAAATTCTAAATCATCACTTTTAATGGGATCAACTTCAACCTACTAATAATATTAAAAATAGAAAGATCACATTGTGTGAAATTAAAGTAAAAAATTTAAATCTCAAATTTTAATATAATGCACCGACTAAAACCAGAATTAGCCCAATAGTATCTGTCAGAAAAAAAAAGAAAAAAAAAAAGAAATAGTAAGTTGAGATAATAGACTTGAAGGTTCACTTACAGCCCGCTTAGGGAGGCCTACAGCCCAGCTCACCAAACAGTAAACTACCCCAACGAACAAGTGAATGACCGATACAAAACTGCGCCGAAAATGCCATGAAAAAAAATCCTTCATAACAAAGCCATGCTATGAACAAGCATTGAGAACCCAAAAAAAATGTAAAATGGAAATTCATGTACTCACTAGGGATAAGGGAAGTAATTGTAGATCTTCTTGTTGAGAATGTTGAATATTACATTCAAGAAGTACCTGGAAAAAAATTAAATTAAATTAAATGGATGATCGTGTAATTCAAAAAAATTGAAGTAAACTTGACGGAATCTTAACTGCCGTTTTGACTCATTTGAAAGTGTATCGTTGAACGGTTTTTTTTTTTTTTGTGCTTACGTAACTTACCACATGAAGAAGAAAAATCCGGTAACAAGAGCAGGATACTTCTCGAAGAATCCAACCGGAGCGATCTTCCCCTCCCTGCAATAACACACGAGTCAGTGAGTCAGTGACTGAAGCGTGGACTAGTTGACCGAGTCAGAACGGAGGAAACGGACCTCACCCGGCGGAATCGCTTCCTCCCTCGGCCGGTGACGACGCGGCAGCCGAAACCGGTTTCAGAACCTCTCGCTTGCTAACCGACGAGCATTCGAGTAGCAAGGAGGGCCTTAGTTGCCTCCGCCATATGACGTTCCCGCCTTCACCGACGGCTCCGATCGGCTTAGCCGAAGCATACGAAACGTTGACAATCCCCGGCGAAAGCTTCGGCCTGAGCTGAGGTAAGCCGGTGATAACAGAAGCGCGTGATAACAATCGCGACTCCATTGCTAGAGAGAGAGAAAAGGAAAGGAAAGGAAAGGAACGAACGAAAATGTGTGTATGCTAGCAAGAGTGAGCTCTTAATGCAGAGACGCAAATTAACTGTCTCTATTTTTTTTTTTAATTTTTCTCAACTACTAACATTTTCTATTTTTGTGGTTCTCAAATTTCAAAACCAATTACATCATTTTTGTTCCTCTGCATCCAAACACAGGACAATATAATGAAGCCTCTTACTTCATCACGTAGAGTCAACGGTGCAGTACCGCAAAAGAACATAGAAAGAGGGAATATGGTTCGGCAAATAGAGTATTGGGGCTTTTTTTTTTATTTGGGCTGAAACGAAGATTCGATAGTTAAACCCTTTAATTTTAGTATTTAGTGTATATAGATATGTTCTTTACATTTTTAGGGCCCTGAGTAAAATAATAAAATAAGGTCTTAGATTTCTTAAAAGTTAGAGAAAAATTTTTTTAGGTCCCTCAAAAGTTGTTAAAAATTTTTTTGACTTTTAAAAGTTAAAAAATAATAATAATAATTTTGGGGCGCTTAAAAATTGAAAAACAATATTTTAAACCCCTTTCAGCCTTGGGCCCTGGGCGGCTGCACCTCTAGACGACCTCCAAAGCCAAGTTTGGGTGTATGGAGGTTTGCAAGAGCTTGTTGAACAAAAATCTCCAAAAAAAAAAGCTAAGATATATAGACAACTTTTTTCACACATGATTGAGAATGATATATGTGGAATGTCATATCTAACCATACTTGCTCAAAAATTAATCTCTTTGTCACATGCGCTCAAACCTAACGAGATATGTGGAATGAGATATATATATAAATATATATATCTATTTCGTGAATATTTATGCACTTCTAATTTATTTTCAATTTATTTGCTTAAAATGATTTCTTATACAACTTTATAATAATTGAAATATGCTACTTGACAAATTTATTCAGAGTGTGACATAATTACCACTAATTTATTTACTAAGAACATGACATAATTATCATTAAGAATATAGTTTACAATTATATTGATACACTATTAATATTTATCAATTTCCACCAAATAAGGACCTTACAAAAATTATTTATTTGAATTTTTAAAAATATTCACTAATTAATGTTCATGATGAATATTTTAATTTCTTAATAATAGTATTTTATTTCAATAATTTTACCCGATAAAAAATAAATTATTATAAATAAATAAATACTTAACAATAAAATATATCGCGTATTTCAAATAAGTTTTCAAACCAACTATAAACAATTAGCCAATTGTGGTAGAGTCGTACTTATTAGATTCAAGACTAATCCGAGGGAATGAAAAGTAAAAGGGTGGAGACAAAAATTGTGGCTGAAGATTTAGGGATGACAAGATTTTTGGCGGATGAAGAGAAAAGTAGGGCCGGTTCTTATCCCCAGTGAAAGGCTCGTGAAGGGAAGAGGATATAGTGATTCTTGTCCAATCCTTACTGGTCTATTCCTTGATTTTCCATAACATCCTTATCTTCTTCAATCTTTTCCTTTTCTCTTGTGTGGTGAAAACTGAAAAAAATAAATAAAATATTTTATTTTTTGTCAGATAATACCCATTTTAGGATCATTTTAAAAAGGATTGGTAAGAAGAAAGAGATTGGTAGCGAGTGGTACGTATGAGAAAGGCTGTTGTTGCATGTAATTTTCATTGGGTTGTGGTTATAGTTCTGACACATGTACTTTTATTTAATAAACAGGACACCTGTTTCTACGATATTAAAATTCGAAATTATTTTATAGATCATTTCTATCATATTATTTATGGTTTCGTCTAATTAGAAAAAAGATATATATAATCTTTTTTTCTACATCGTATATATACTTAGACTAAACTTCTAAATCAAAGATGATGTATCTTATTTTAATTGAGCGGAACTATGAATGATATGATGGAAAGAGTTCGTAAAATAATTTATTGTCTTCAAATTCATTTTCATGTGCCTTATCATTTGAGCTTTTCTTTGTTCTTTTTAATTTATCATAATTTTAAACACCAAACTCAATATTTGGTACGAGTAAAGACAAATTTGTAAAAGAATTTTTCTATTCACGTAAAATAACTTGTATGCATTAATATCCCATGTATGCATTAATATTTCAATAAAGGTATCGTGGAGGCGCTTGTATTAAAAGTTATATTGCATTTTGTTGTCTCTACTAAAAAAAAAGTAAATTAGTTTAAGTACGTTAAATCCAAAAACAAATTGATCATTCTATTAAAAATTTCATTTATTTTTATTATTAAAAACCGATACGTGACTTGTCACATATAACTATCTAGTTATCCGTCGGCTAGAGGCTAGCCTGAAAAATGATCGGATCAAACCTCGGGTAAGGTTTTTTTGGCCCGATCTCAGCCTGAATTTGGTTTTTTTTGCTACTATTTTCTCACTATTTTGTTACCATTTCACTATTTTGTTGTTATTATTTGGATATTGTATAGCTCTTATTTTATTGTTAATTTTGTTGTCATTTTAAAGACATTTGCTTGTTAAGTTGCACCTATCTTAATGTTATTTAAGTATAAAAACTTTTTAAAATTTATTTTAAATTTATTTTAATGTTTTTAGTGCATTTAATGTATTATATATTTTAATTTTTTTAAATAAAATTTTAAAAAATTAATAAGAACAAGTTGGGCCGAGTTTTATCATTTTTATCTAAATTGAATTTGAGAAAAAATTTAGGCCCATTTTCAAATCAGGCCTAAAAATTTGTTAGGGCCTGACCCAAGGACAACTCTACTGTCAACTACACCAATTTTTAATAATAAAAATGAATTATTTTCTTTTAAAAAATTTAATTTATTTTTCGATGTAAAAATTAATTCACTTATTTTTTTAAATAAAAAGCACAACCTCCATAACTTTTTACCCAGTGAAAACTCATTTTCTCAGGTTACTAGGCATGTTTGGGTACAAATTTGATAGGGAAATTGCAACAAACGGTTTGGCATATTGGGTTGAATACGCAGATGATGCCATTAAGCCCAACAAAACACACAATAAGCTATCCAGTATCAAGCTTATCTTTTTCAGCTTCTAAAAGATTGGGCTGTTGAATTGTTTCAGGTTTGGGCCTTAGAGTTAATTTCCCTGTTGAAGACTATAATTTACTCTCAATACTTCAAAACCTTCTAAAGTATCGGAATCGCATTAATCAAGTATTTTCTTTCGGTTAATCTATCAATTTGTATTAACTTGGATATAAAAAAGAATATGGATTAATTGTTAATCATATTCATGCCTATCGTATGAACAATTTGAATTTGACATGTCAAGGTCACTAAAACTATTAGTGAGTTTACATTTTGATCAATCAATTTCAAAATATTACAAAATGGTTACTAAACTATTTAAAAGTATTTATTTAAGTAGTCGGGCTGTTAATTTTTAAAAAAAAATGGTTTAGCTGACAAGCTCAAAGTGACGATTTGATGTATGGTACCATTAACGAGTTGAAGAATATACCTTATATTCAAGTCAATCTAATAGTTAGTATTAGAGATTGAAAAAGAAAAGTATTTAGATATTAGTTCGTAAATTAACGGCGTTTAAAGTTATTTTATAAAAAAACTAAATTATAAAAAAATAAAAATAATAATAATAATGCAAAGAATACAAATAGAGAAACTCTTTCGATAACAATTTTAATAGTTTAAAGGGTATAATCTCATAAACGTTAATTGGCCGACAAAGGAAAGCCAATTCCATGGCGTGTAGTAGGGAATACAACAAACAACATACTACCCAAAACCCCAATCCCAACCGGCAACGCCGTGAGCATCTCCTGAGCTTGTCTCGACGGTGCCGGATAAAAGCAATTCACCACGTTCTGATCAAACAACGCCACAGCCGCGAACACCAGTATCGACAAAAAAGCATGTACGAAATCTATAAACCGCAACCGGTATTTCGCCGCAGATTCCGGCGGTAAAGTGGCCGAACCATCAATGACCCACAACCCATTCAAAGTTGCCAACCCGTAACAAACATTCCCATCCTTGTCTCTGAAACTATCCGTGAAGCTGGTGAAGAAACACGACAACCCACAAAGGAGTATCAGTCCGGCAGTCATGGACCGACACACCGAGTCACAGTCACCTTGGTTAGTGAAAATGGGGGAGAGAAGCTGGAAAGCAAGGACGGTGCCGGTGGGTAATAAGTTAGCCAAATGTGCTGTGCTTTGAAATGTTTGACTGATTGCTATTTGTATGAGAGTTTTTCTTTCGGGTGCGGGTAGTACTGCCAAGTCTTGTAGGAGGTGTTCATGCGATTCATCATCAGCATTAGCTTGAAATTTGATATCCATGGCTGAGAAATGTTCTTAAATTTTATATATGTGTATATATATATATATTTCTCTGTTACTTTTGCTGAGAAACTGTGTATATATATATATAGATTATGGAGGTTGATCCATTGAGTAGACATGTTCTTGAGTGGTGGTAAAGGAAGGGAAGAGAATGAAGCGATGCCTTGCAAGGAAAAGCAAGCTTCCAAAATATAGAAAATCATCAAGGTTCCGCCATATCCTGAAATGGGAGTTTTGGTTTCAAGCAGGGGCGGATCTAAAGTTCACTAAAATGGAAAATTTTACATTTAGGTGGTTTATAATTTATAAAATTTTAAATTAGTAATAGTAAAATTATACTCTTAACTCTCCATGATAAAAATTTGATTTGATATTTTAAAAATTATAAAGATATAGGCTATTAAAATGGTAAAATTGTATTTTTACTATCATAAAAATATATAATTTAATTTCGCCTCCCAAATTTCTAACTTCACCATTGCCCCCAAGTCATATTTTTGGATCCGCCACAGGTTTCAAGATTTTACTAGCATAAAATTTACGGGGAAATGATAAGTAGCTAGATATTCGAGTATCGTGGATTGGGAAAAAAATAATGTCCGGAGAGTTTTTGAGTCCAATTCAACTCAAGTTTGAATTTAGTCATAGCCTAATATAACTACTCCATGTTCAAAGTTTCGATTTAGTTCAATTCTGGATATAGTCTAATTTAATTACTAAGTTTTTTAGAAAAAAAAGTTAAGATTGATTGATACTAACAATTATTGGGTCGAGTAGTAAGAATTTCAATATCACCTAAAAAAGGTATTATGTTTGAGTCTTATGAACGAGAAAAACAACATTAGAAAGATGTGCCTCATTTTAAGTTCTAATCCAACTCGCCTTCAGATTTAACAAGGATTCAATATAATTGCCGAATATGGTTAATCAAATAAGGGTTTGATTTGGCTCAACATTAAATTTAGTTGTAACCCAATATGACAGGTCATTTAGGGATTCAGTCTAGCTCAACATCTAATTTAATCGAAGTCCAATACAATTACCAAGGTTATAGATAAAAATGTGATTAAAAAGACCAATTAAAACTAATGATTATTAGGTGGAGTAGTAAAAACTTTAATGCCCCTTTTAAGTAATATCTTATGTTTGAATTTTGTGGACAAAAATAACATTAAAAAAAGTTATTCATTTAAAAATTAGGGTAAACTATCCTATTAGTCACTTTAAATATGAATAGTTTCTATTTTGGTCACCCTAAAATAGAAATTAATCAAGTATGTTACTCCACCGTTAAATGGTGACTAATGGTGCATTTCTACGTTAGTCACTGTAAATAGGGGTTATTACTATTTTGATCACTCTAAATTTTTTGTGTATAACTATGCTGTTAGTCTTCCATTACCATTTAACGGTAGAGTGATCAATTTAACCAATTTTATTTTTGGAGTGATCAAATTAACAAAAAAAATTGAGATGACGAAAATAAAAACGGCCCCTATCTAGAATGACTAACATTAGAATTTACCCTAAAATTTTAGGGTTAATGTCTTTATATAAGAGAGTTTGGAGTGAAGGTTTCAATGGACCGACTTTTAATGAAAAATATATTTGATTTTCCAAATGAGAAGTGTGTGTTGCTTATGGGAAAGTCAGCAGATGTCATTCTTTTTGCCGAGACGCAATGCATAATATAAACTACATGTGAACCGGCAATCTTTTCCATTTTTATTTGTTTATGGGTTTATCTCAATGCTTGTTTTAGAGGCTAATATTATTCTCTGCAATTTCAAGCTGCCTTTTTATATAACCATCGCTTGCACGTCATAACTACAGATTACTTACAGATTAATGGGCGGAGAGACTTTGTGATGTGCTGCCCTTCGGGTTGGGGACGCAATCCCTGCCTAATCCCACTATAACTAATTCATAACTTGATAATCCCTTGCTTGATTTATCTTATGGTCAAAGCTTGATTCAAGTGAAGGTTGTTCTTGTTTATCTTCGAATTAGGTTGTAAGGCTTTTGGTCTTTTTCTAGAAAAGTTTTTTGAGATGACGTCTCTTTGAAATTGATAGACCCCTCAACATATTCGATATTGTCCTTAGTTGAGGTTTTGTCTCTCAACCCCACGGAAGTTGTCCAAAAGAAGTGGTGGACTCAATAGAGTGGAGCACCTCGTCGAGTGCTTGAAGAGACGAACCATGCACCACACAATTTACATAGACATGATCATGGGAGGTTTGAGCAAAAATGGGTTTAGGCAACAAAAATAAGATTAAATTAAAAAATTGTTTGGGCCTTAGATAAATTTTTTTGGCTTGGGCCCAGCTCGAATTTGTAAAAAAAAAATACTGCTGTTTTATTTTAATGTTCTTAGTGTATTTAATATATTATATTTTTAAAATTTTTTTTTATATAAAAATAATATAAAATTTTTTAATACGGTCGAGTCAGGTCGGACTCGAATTTTTACTTTTTTATTCGGATTGAGCTTAGACAAAATTTTAAATTATTTTACAGATCAAACCTATAAAATGAACCTAAAATATTACAGCCCGACCACGATCACCTCTAAATTCACGACCACGATTACCTCTAAATTCACATAATTAAGAAGTTTTGGTCGAATAATACTTATGAAATTAGGTAAATACACAAACCGACTGTAAAACCCTAAAAGGAGGCCATTTCTTGTTTGATCATCATCCTTTATTTCCCAGACAAATACATTTTAAAACGAAAAGTAACTTCCCATCAAAGCAGTTTACGTTTTAGTGCTTTTAGATTTTATCAATGGAATTAAGGTTAAATTTGCATTTTTTTTTAAATTTTTTTTTAAGTTTTAAGCAAAGAAACTAAATAAATTCTGTGTTGATATGATAGTTAGAGTATTCACTGTCCCAAATCAAGTATGACTTGGGTTCGAATTACCCTGATCGTGTTACTATTAGTGTTCTACCCTCTTCTTATAACTAAAAAAAAAGCAAAATTTTCATTTTTTAATCAATTGGAGGGCGAATAAATAAATTTCATCTTCATCTACTTCCAATTGGGTTTGGCCCATTTTCTAGAAGCAACCCAACAATGATGAAACTCGGCCCATATCATAAAAATTTCCTTTAAATAGAAAGGGATAATACCACAAATAGCCCTAAACTATAATAAATCTCTCAATGTGATACTTATTTTTTAAAAATTACAAATAGCTAAAGTTTCACTTCGTCTAATAAAGTGGTACTTGTCATTATTGTGATTAAGAAGAAATGGTATGGCAATACATAATGATGCCACATGTTAATACGAATAATTTTAAAATGCACAAAGGGCATATTTTACGATGCTATGTGACGTCATTACGTGGTGATATGTGTTAATAAAAAAATAATTATTTTAATTTTATAATTTTTAAAATGACATGTGGTACTATAAAAATAGTGTCGCATGTCAATGACACCACATTGAGATCATTGTGTGGTGCCACAAGTCAATGGGGTCACTTGGTATCATTATCATGGTGTCCCGTGACATCTTTTTTTATTGATACGAGACACCACGATAATAGTACCTTTCTAATAGACTGAATAAAGTTATAAGTATCAGAATTTTATAATCGATTGAACTGTCAATTTTTTATTATCTCAATTTATGTTTTTACTTATTCATAATGGTTTGCTCTATTTCTAATTATATATAATTGATTTTCAAGTCAGTCAAATCAATTGGTCGGTTTGATTCTTAGAACATACCTATAAGGGTTACAGGGTTGGACTTTAGCCTAACAAACCGCGTGATCTTAGATAATAAATTCATTCCAAATCTACCTAAATCAACCCAGGCCCTCAAAAAGTGAGAATCTCAACTAAAATTCTCTAGCGAAATGATGCTTTACAAAAGCAAGTGAAGCAAGACACAAAAAAAAGAGAGAGGATGAGGAAAGAACACAACTTGATTCAATGTGTTTTATAACTTCTCTGAACCTCTAAATGCAAATTGAGTCCCTAAGTGATTATAGATGAAAGGACAATACCTTTATTTATGGTTGAGCTCCCTAAAATTCAACGATACAAAATGACTTACATAAACAATTGATATTAAAGTCAAACTACAATATGAAAGTCTCAAGAGATTTAAGTTCTATACAATCTTATCGTTCGGGCTACAAAATTGCCCTTGTTACCAGATTTCAAATAAATGGATTTTTCTTTATATTTCACGAATCGAGTCAATCTTGATGAATTAAGTGATATACAATCTTATGTGCGTATTAATCATGAGCTTTGATGCGTGTGGAAAAAAAAGTATATTCTCTTTTGGTGTGGGACATTTGCAATCATTGTTCAAAGTTAATTTCGAGTTTACATTTACCATTAAATTAACAAACTTCCACACCCACCTCTAATATACTTTTTTACTTATGAGCATTGATCATGAGGCTATTTGGTATAACATGGATATGATAAGACATAATGATACCATATGCATGCCTAATTTGACATCCAAACTTTCTTTTTTTTTATGATGTTCTAAATTGATGTGTATTTTTTTTGCCCATCAATTTATTCTATTTTGGTAATTTTGTACTTTGTGTTAACAAGTATTAGCTAAAAAATAAATAGGGAAAATAATCATCATGATTTCCAACATTAATTATTATTTCTAATTATGTTTTTAAGATACAAATAATAACCTAATCAAAATGGACCCTTATAGTAACTTTGTTTTCTTCTAAGCTATATAAGATAAAATTACAAGAGAAATTGTCAACTTTGTTATTTTATTTTATTTTGTATTTAAAAGTTTAAAAGTGAAATATCTTCAGTCAATCAAAGGTGAACAAGATTGAAATTTGAATGTTTTATTTACGTGAATGGTTTAAAATAAGATTTTCCAGGGAGATCTGATCATGGGTCGGGGTATTCGTTTAAATTTAAAGATTTGTTCGAAAAGTGAGAGGGTTTGAGTAAAAATATAAGTTCAAAAAATATACTTGGACAAAAAAAAGGCCTGTTTAGAAAGCGGGTCAGGCCTCAGGTAAGACTTTTTTGGCTCGGGCCCGACTAGACCCGAATTTGACAAAAAAATTCTGTTGTTGTTTGCTGTTGTTTATTGTTGTTATATTGTTTTGCTACCTTTTTCATAGTATATTGCTACTAGCTATTTTGTTGTTATTGTTTGGATATTGTATAATTTTTGTTTTATTGTTAATTTTATTTTTATTTTAGAGGCATTTGCTTGTTAAGTTGTAACTATATTAGTGTTAGTATAAATACTTTTTTATATGTATTTTTAATTTGTTGGAAAACATTTATTTTAATGTTTTTTAGTCTATTAATTTGATGTATTATATTTTTAAATTTATTTTTATATAATAAATAATCAAAAAAATTAATACGAGCGGGTTGAGTCAGATTCGGATTTAACATTTTGTATCAAACTCAGGCCTAAAAAACGGGTCTAAATTTTTACACTAATCCGACTCAACCTATAATCAGCTCTATAGTCTCGCCCCCTAATTCTGTCTAATTTTAAATATATACTTGTTGAGTCTATAATCTAGAAAAGGCAGAAAACCTTGACGTTCCCCGAGAAACCTCACCCAAAACACCCATGGCCAGATTGCCAAAGATGAATGAAGGGGGATCCCTCGACAAAACATGATAAAGACCCAACGTTCGTCGGACACCTTATACTACCTACGAACCTGACAATAAGACTATGTTGTTTAACTCTCCTGATAACAACGAGACATGACATGCAATGAAATCAAAACCCACGTGAGAGAACATCCTAGCAATACAACATATCTTCCAATTACATTACACAATACATATCAAAACCTCTCCATGACTAAAGACATAAGAGGCTCTCTTCCACACCCTAAACCTTACCTCTTTAACACATATTAAATCCTTGAAAATCTCTTTCTTTGATCAGCCATTTTCGATTTTCCTTCTCAATTACTCCAATCATAAATAAGAAGGAGAAAGCTTGAAAAAAAAGGCTAAGTTTTGTGATGATAAAAAGGAGAATGAGCCACTATCCCTTTTCGCAGACAAACTCATGGGGGGGCATATAGCACAGATGCACAAACAAGTATGGTGGTGAAGGGATTTGTTTTATTACTTTTTACTGCTCCCTTCACCAACCCCATTGCTCGCCAATAATTGAAACCCTCAACCTTTTCCCCCTTAGGCCTCCATCTCCAATTGATTAGCTATACCTGAACTGTTCCCCCTCAAATTTAGGTGATCTGCATGCTTGGAAAAAAGCCTCAATTATGACATAGCCATGACCTCACTTTTACAAAGGCTAATTTTTCTTTTTTAAAAAATACTAGCTTGCAGAGCAATAGAATTTGCCTTTCTTTGACTACTATGTTTCAAACATTGTTTTGAATAAATCTATAGATTTCAAAAATGGGTCAATGCTGAAAAATATTATAATAGAAGGCATAATTCACAAGACAAATATTCTTTCTCTTTTGGTCTTATATTATTTTTGTGTACAATCCTAAACTAATTAGTCCTACTTTCTTAGCCTAGCTTCCAAATCAGTTTATTCTAAATTTTACGAGGATAATTTGGGTTGAAATTTTATTGTCATTCGTTAATTTAAATAGTTAATATTTTTAATTATTTCAACAAAAATATTGACATCATGTTTACATATTTTTTATTGGAAGGTTAATTTTCAATGGATAGTTAATTTTGTTAACTATTTTAATTAGAGATCGTAATAGATATTGCGTATTTAGATATTTACAGATATTCAGCTAACTATTTGGATATTTAATTATTATCTGCAGCAAATAATGGATATCTAAATCTACTTTATTTTTACAAATAATGATCTGAATTTATCGTTTGCATTACTTTTTAAAATTTTTATTTAAAAATATTTTTATACCGACTAAATGTTGATACTAGTGGATTGGGAAATTAGATAGATAATTTAATTAGTTTAGATTTGGATTTAGATAATAATACTCGTATTTAATATAGATAATCAACGGATTAGGATTTTAAAGCAAATTTGCATATATCCAACGTGTTGTCATTCTTAATTTGAATTAACTAATGACATTATAAAAGTAGAAAGATCAAGTTATTTGAGAAATTAAATATACAAACCGAATCACTAATTTGAGCATAATAAAGGGATCAAAACCATAAAAATCAAATTGTTTGTGTTCATAACATGTGGCTAGAATTTTCTTAGTTAACAATAGGGGGTCCTCAACTTCTAATTGACCAATAAAAATTTTTCTTTCATTTTCTAAAGTCACATGATAAACAAGTGGAACTGCATTAGCATGTTTGAATGAGGACTATAAATTCATGATTATACCATTCTTGTAGATTGTATTGAAATCATCTCATTCATATGAACACCTCATCTGTTAAATGATTGCTATAGAAACCATCATCTTTATTTATTTTTTTTATGATTAAGGTATCATTCATACCATTTTATAGTTTATATGAAGATTAATATTTTCGGGTTTCATCTTCAGAGTTTGAACTTAAATTATCTAAAAGTTTGTTATATCTTACCACTACACCCAACACTTGTTAACTATTATTCTTCTGTTTTACAGTTTGAACAAATCTTAAAATTACTTTATCTAAATTAGCCAGTTTAGTAGTTGTCACTTAATCAACTACTGTATATACAATATATATATATAGGGAAAGGATTGTATGAAATAAAAACACCCCATCATCTTATATCCTTTATTAATTATTTAATACCATTTCAACATATTTTTTCATGTCATTGACATATCATTTTGATAATTTTTTTAACGTGAACCCTGGGTCTAAGGTCCATGGTTCAGGTTTCAAAGTTTAAAATCCAGGATCTAGGTTAAAAAAATTGTCAAAATGATATGTCAATTACAAAAAAAAATACTAAAATGACATTAAATAATTGATAAATGATACAAGAAAATAGACTGTATCTGTTTCATACAATTCTTTATATGTATGGGAATCAAAAGAAACCAAATAAAATCTTTTTCATTGATGTTTCCAGGTAGACCAACCACTAATCATTCACAAGCAAAGCTAAGAAAAGAGTTTCAAGTTTGTACCAAAAGAAGAGAAAGTTAGAAAGAAGGCTAAAAATATTTTTGGCACAACACATGCAAAAAGCTGGGGAAATGGTGTGAATGGATGAAATGTAGAATTGAAGCATAAGAGGATAATTATGATTGTAAGCCACCATTGCCCTTTTTTTCTCATCTTTTATCAAACCTTATTATAATGAAATAAAGCATATACTTTCCCTCAAAGTTTGTAAAAGAGGGCTTTGATCTTTTGGTCCCACTCAAATCTTGGCTAATGTGGGCTACATAAAAATGGTCTCTTGTGGGTTGTCATGTGCTCACCTACAACAGTTCTAAGCACTATAGGTGTATATATATAGTTTAATACTTTAATTTGATTCTTTTGAATTAAGATTATAATAAAGTGTTCACACTTTTTCTTTGACTTGCACACCTTGTTGATAAGTACTCACTTGCTGAGGCGTGAAAGTGGTGTTCAAAGGTTAACAGTTCGATTAATTAAATTGAATTTTTAATATTTAACTCTCAATCGAATCGACATATTTCGGTTAACTCGGTCGATTAATTAAATTAACTAAATTATATGTTTTTATTTTTTATTTATTAAAACAAGTATAAAATATATCAAAAAATAAATTGATAATGTTCATTTGATCGAATTAACCGAATTAAAACTACATATAATTTGTAATATTAATTATTAATTTAGATTAATTCAATTAATTACTCGATTTCAAACCGAATTAACCGATAATTGAACTTCTAAAAAATCATTAACCGACCTTCGACCGAATTAGATCGGTTCGATCGATTAATTCGACTCCTAATTTTGTTATATCCCATAAATCATTCAATAATAATAACCTTTTAATATTGTTGGCAAACAATTCTTTTGGAAAATAAAATTTGGGTTGCCGAGAAGGAAAGGGGTTGAGGCGATTGTATCAAGAACTTGAAAGATATTTACCAAGTTATTTGTACTTTGTTTTGATGGGTACTTGTGATACAAGTATCGAGTCATGGAAAGCCCTCAATTTGCGTACTTGGAAGTGATAAAAAAAAAGTGATATTCTATAAGTGAGTATTCGATCGGATTGAGTAAAAATTTAAGTTAATTGAGTTGATGAGTCTTATTTTATCATTTTAACTCAATTTCAAATTTTTATGAATTAAGTCGAGTAAAATGAAATTCGCGTCGAATTGAGTGGAATTGTTCGAATTAACTTAAAAAAATTAAACATGTCAAATTAAAATATTGTTATAGTATAACTAGTTACATGTTAGAGCGCATAAACTTGAAACTATATATATTTGAAAATCTTTTCGAAGTAAAATGATAAAAAAATAAGATACTTTAGTATGATAAACTTAAATCATTAATTAAGTTATTTAGGTTCCAAAATTATTATTTTAGAAAATTTTTTAAATTATAACTTTCTTTATATATTATTTAGAATTTTTATAGTTTTTTTTAAATATAAATTTTGAAATTTTTATAAATATTTTGAATTTTTGAAAATTATTTTGAATTATTTTTAGAGAAAGATAAATTTAATCATTTTCAAGAGATATTTACACCAATGGGTTATTCAAATTATTCAAGTTGTAAAGTTCAACTCGACTCAAATTTGAAACTCGAGTTACTTATTCGAGTTGACTCAAATAACTCGATTTGGTTAACTTGAAACTCGAATTTTTTTTAAATTAAATCAAGTTTTACACACCGTATGTTATTCTGCTAAATTTTGTCATCCTATTGAATGATTGAACCTTCGTTTATTAGCAGGGGTGGAATATAAGTGGAATTAGAGTTAGACCTTTCAAAATAATTAAAGATTTTGTTTAGATTCCATAGATTTTTTTTTAGAAAATTCTTAATGAACTTTACAAAAATTTTAAAAATTTTAATTAGATTTTTTAATTTTTTTGGGTAAATTACACCAACAGTCACTTAACTTTGGGGTAGCTGACAAAACAGTCACCTAGGTTTCATTTCAGTCACTCAACTTTGGAAAAATAACAAAACAGTCACTAACGTTATTGAAAAGTGACAAATCAGTCACTCATTAACATTCCGTCATAGGCTTAACGGGATAGCTGACGTGGCCAATTAACTAGCTGATGTGGCCAGTTAATTTGCCATGTTGGACGAGTAATCAAAGAGTCAAAGAAGAAAAGAAAAGATGATTGATCCTTCTCTATGTCTTTCTTCTTTTTCTTCTCATCTTTCTCTTCATCTTCTTCTCCCTTAACCTCTTTCTCTTTATGCTTCTTTTATTTTTTCTTGTTCTTCTCTCCTTTCTCTTCATCTTCTTTCTCCCTCAACCTTGTCTTTTACCATCTCCTGTGTCGAAACCATCTTTTTTAAAAATAAAAGTTTTTTGTTGTCGACTCTAAAAAAAATAAAAATTTGGGAGTCGCCACCAATCTTTTATTGAGGTGTGATTGGATCACCTAAAAAAACGGCTTTGGTCTACGAGTTTTAGAAAAACGGATCCGAGAGTCAGTTACGTACGAGGAAGGATTAGCACCCTCGTAACGCCCAAAATTAGTACCTAGTTAATTAATTAGTGTCTTAAGGTCGAGAATTTGGAAAAAACGTAATCCTTAGCAAAACTTAAAAGGTTACTTATTAAGACCCTTATTATTTCAGAGAAAGAAGACACCACACCCAATGCGTTAGGGCACAGCATTCTAATTTTCCCCAAAATGAATTGGCCAAAATACTTGTACAATAAAACTTTAAAAGAATATCCACTTATCCAAGATTTAAGAAATCACACCCAATACGTTAGGGCACAATTCCTTTAGAATCCCAAACTCGGAATATTTCCTTTACTTTAAAAGAACATCCACTTATCCAAGATTTAAGAAATCACATCCAATACGTTAGGGCACAATTCCTTTAAAATCCCAAACTCGGAATATTTCCTTTATTATTTTTAAAAAAATCTTCATTTCGAGAAATCAATGCGTCACATCCAATACGTTAGGACACAACGTGTTGAATTCCCAATAATGAGTTTTTATTTTTTTGATTGAAGAGAAATGCTCGATTGTTAGATTTAACGAAGAAAAATCGGAACCCAATACGTTAGGGCTCAATTCCCTTGAAAATCCTAAATACGAACATTATCTCAATTTTAAAAAATTTTCTATCTTTAAATTTGAGTAAAAACTGATGTAATGTGATTTTATACATACAAATGCTACAATAATAATAGCAATAATAAATACATCATCGACATAAAAATAATATAAGCAAATGAATAAAAAAAAAGGTAATCCATGACATGCAAAATATTAAATGTAAACACAATTATACAATAGATGGGATAGCAAACAAATAAATAAGGATCAAAAGATGTACACATAGAAATTATGAAGATTAAAAATATGCATATAATTTACAAATAAAACTTTAGGTTGTAGAATTTATATATAAATACAACACATAATATACTTATGAAAATAAAGAAAAAATAATTATACATACATATATAAAATAATAAAAAATAAGTATATTTTAAAAAAGGAAAAAAAAAGGTGAGTATTTAATCACTTAAAAACGTAAATATATACATATATATATGAAAATATTCATTAAAAAAAGGAAAATATTAGTTTTTTAAAAAATATATATATTTGTACATATAAAAGGAATATATATAGATAAAAAATTAGAATAAAAATAATAATTACACTATTAATTAATAAAATAAATAAAAAGAACATAAAAAAAACTAAATTGAATTGCAATTACAATATCTGGGGTAAATCCGCAAATAAATAAAAGTAAAAGGACTAATTTGAACGCGCGAGTTACATAGAGGGGCTGGAAGGAAAATTTTCCCTTCTCCTCTAAAACGGTGTCGTTCAAAAGGATTAAATTGGAATTTAAAATAAATAAAAGGGTAAATTAAAAAAATAAAGAAATCTGAATTACAAAAACATTAAAAGACGGAGGGACTAAATAAAAAAAATTCGCAGTGGTATCACCTTCTCCCTTTTTTAAAATCCTAAATAAGTAAAAAAAAATAATCGAAAGAAAAAAATAGTAAGCCACCTTTAAAAAACTGCCAATCGTTCTTTTTTTATTCCTACTCCTCTTTTCTCTTTTCTCTTTTACAATGAAGGGAGAGGCCTCTGTTTATAGTTGAGCCTCCCCAAATCCAACGATATATATCAATTACATCAACGACTGAGATTAAAGGGTATCTACAAATTAAATCTCTAAGATTACAAAATCATATCTTCTAAGATTGCATATCATATCTAAGATTATATATCATATCTAAGATTGCATATCACATCTAAGATTATATATTATATCTAAGATTGCATATCATATCTAAGATTGCATATCCCTGAAGATTATGTTTCCATAAGCTTGTAGATAGACCTTCAACCTTTTCAAGTAATGGGCAATTCTGATCGGGCCAAATAATATTACTTTGGGTTTTCTTTTTTGTGAGCCCGGGCTAAAATTGGGTATTACAGCTGCCCCTTTTTGCTCGTTGTCGTGTAACAGGAACGGAGCAAAGACTTTAGAAATGACCAATTTTTGCCCAGTCACACTGGATCTTAGTGCTCTTCTTCTTCAAACAGCAACATTCCATCCTACTGCATCTTCAAATGTATAAGAATTGGTGCTTCAATCTACTCCACTGTAATATCAAGGAGATAGGACTTACAATCTTCAACCTATTCCACTGCTAACCAGGGAGATATGATTACTGGCTTCAATGTACTCCACTGTAACCACAGGGAGGTAAAATCCGCCATCTTTGATCTGCTCCACTACTGCTTAGGGAGATAAGATCTGAAATCTTCAATCTATTCCACTGTTGCCCAGGGAAGTAGAATTACTGGCTTCAATGTACTCCACTATAACCACAGGGAGGTAAAATCTGCCATCTTCGATCTGCTCCACTGTCAATGCAGGAATGCAAGATCTACTATATTTAACCTGCTCCACTACAAACGAGGAAGGCAAGGCTTTGTTTTCGATCTGCTTCGCTGTCGATGCAGGAAGACAAGATCTGCTCTTTCACTGATCTGTTCTCTGGGGAGCATGACCTGTATAATGAACCTAATTATGCCTAATGATTAGAATGGCATGATCAACATGCATCAAATGCTCCTAACTAGACATGTATGAATGGTGCTTGCATGAATGCAAAATTTTATTTTTCTGAGAATGATCCCGCTTAGGTTGTCATTACTCGAAGTTTATTAAGGCTTTGTGACTAACGTGCTACAACGCCTTCTTGCTTGACTGGCTTTTCTGAAGAAATATTTAGCCAGGTTGCCCCCCAGTGTGAACCTCCAAGTTTAATCCATTGGGGCGCAAAAATTCATACCATCGTTCTCCCACTGTAACCAAAGAGTATATGACTTTTCTTCAATCCCCTTCTATCACAATTCAAAGATACAGGATCTAAATCTTTCTAGTCTCTTACACCATTCCCAAAGTGTCGTACCAAAGGCTCATGCGCAACTGAAGGCTCTCTTCCCTGAGGTAACCTCTTTCTATTGCCTGGTGATCATTAATTGCTTGTTGACCTAGGCTTTGTCATCAACACGACATCCAATTTTTTGACAACAAAATCCAAAGAGAAAGTCCTAGTTTAGACAGTTCCTTTTCAGATTTCCAACCTTTAAACCCGGTGCGTTCTAAATAATAGTCCTGTTTCAGGCTCTTGTATTATTTAGAAACTTCTAGAGTAATATGCAAAACTTCCTTCGTGAAAGTTTTATTAGTCCATTGATCATTATTCTAATGCAACATGCTTGCAAAAAGAACAAAACGATGGATGAAATAGAGATAATTCTGAGCATAGCTTGAAATAAATAAATTATCAAAGATAGAAAAGAAGAATAACAAAGAGATTAATTGGGAATATGTATCTTAGAAACGAATGAAGTGTTCCGAGAATAACAAATTTAGTATAAATAATATGAATATTGGGTGCCCCAGATATCGCAGCTTGAACTTCTCTGTACAAACTTTTTTTTTGAAGATCCGTTTGAGTTTGACATGTGTTTAGGAGATCCACAGTACTCTGCCAATGCCCCAAGATGTTGCCTACCTTTTCTTGATAATTCTGGTATAACAAGATCACCACATGCCCCAATCTGGTTAAAATTTGAGTTGCTCTAATCACCTCGTGCCCCATTCTGATCAATATTTGAGCCACCCTTTTTGGGTTTTCAACTCAAATCCCCTTTGGTCTCAAAGTGCCATTTGTGGGTTTTCACTTTGGCCTCTCCATTTTTCCTTTTTTTTTTGTTTTTTTGTTTTTTTTAATTTGAACTTATAGGATTAGACAAGTCTTCGTTATCCCTTTCGATCAGAACCAATGTAAAATCTTCTTTGTGATCAAATTTCTTTGATAGAGCCTTTTGGGGCATAATTTTAACTATGACGAAAACTTTGGATCTTCCTCTTCAATTAATATGAAATCTAACAATGGAGAAATGACAACTTGACTTCGATGGGCTAAACCATTATGAGCCAAAGAAGAAGGCATTGCCCCGGCAAGGAATGCATCATTCATGATGTTAATCTTGAACATACTATAATTTTTTTTTTGATATTGCATTGTTGTTCAGATTACAATGTCAATGCATACCCAAACATGACCATACGAAGACATCTTTGAACTCTTTGAAGTAACTCAATAAGGTTCTGCTTCATTTATTCGGTTATGCACGTTCCCTTAAGGTCACAATCTCCATTGTCTCCTCATGAGGTAAGATTTCATTCCTGTTCGATCATCTGTAACAAGTCTGAAAATAGGCCACAATCTATGCCATCTTTAAAGTCATGAGATCCCTCTAAACACAGATTCCACTAAAAGGAACTTCTGAATCCGTAACAGCATCACTCATGTCGTTGACATCTGAGGACCCATAATAGGTACCAAAGAATATACAAAAGAATGTATGAATAATCATTTGTACAATTATGAATGAATGGAATAATATGGAAGAAGATCCGAAAGAATGAAAGTATAATTATTCGAAAAGAATGAAAGAATATTGGCTTAAAAAATGAATGCAAAGATGTATTTTATTAGAATAACAACGTTCAGACATGAGCCTATTTCATAAAGGAATTCTTATTGCCTCTAGGCTGAAGGCAACAAGTGTGTTTTAAACATTACCCTGAGTAATCTCTAAATACTACAGGGGCTTCTTCTGCAGTCTAATTATTTAAAACACTCACAAGTCTACAAGGGTAAAAATCTGACAAGGTCTCTTCTTCAGTTGTTTCATCGTGAACACTTCTTGACACCCATTCATATTCAATCATGACTGGGTACTAGATGAACCATCTATCTTGACAATACCCATGTTGATGAATTTTTCAACTAACTTTTTGAAGGTAATGCAATTTTCTACAGAATGCCCTGTAATTCCTGCATGATAATCACATTGTGCACATGCATCATACCATTTGGGATACGGGGGTTGTGGAGGCTTCACATGTAAAGGAGCAACAACATGCGCATTGAATAAGCTTTGATACAGCTCCTTGTACGACATTGAAATTGGCGTGAACTGGAGCTTTTCAGTACCTGGCTTCACACCTAATTTTTGTCTTGATGAACCCTGTTGGTTAGCAATCAATTTGTCGTATGTATTCATGTTGTTCACCTCATTTCCCTTTTCTTTTGGGGCTTGTCTTCTGTTATTTCCTCCAGCATCAATCTTTTCGCTCCCTATGGCACTTTCAAACATTTCACCATTCATGATTATGTCAGAAAAGCTTTTTGTCGCACTCCCTAACATATGTGTGATGAACAGAGCTTTCAATATATTTATGAATAACATTGTCATTTCCCTTTCCAAGAGCGGTGGCTGAACTTGGACGGCGACCTCCATCCACCTCTGTACATACTGCCTGAAGCTTTCATTTGATTTCTTTTCCAAATTCTGTAAGGTGATTCTATCAGGAACCATATCTGTCACATGACTGTACTTATTTATGAATGCCTGTGCCAAATCTCTCCATGAATTAATCTGGGTACGGTTCAATCGATTGTACCACTTGGATGCTGCCCCTGTGAGGCTATCCTGGAAGCAATGAATCAAGAGTTGGTCATTATTGACATAACTGGTCATTCGTCTGCAGAATATGGTAATATGAGCTTCGGGGCTACTAGTTCTATTATATTTCTCAAACTCTGGCATTTTGAATTTGTAAGGGAGCACTAAATTCGGAACCAGACTCAATTCTTTAGCATCCATCCCATAGTAGCCTTCTGCACATTCCATCGCTCTAAATTTCTCTTCCAGCCATTTGTACTTTTCTTCTAGCTGTTTTGGCAATTCATCATTCATTTTTTCCTTTCCAGCCATCTCATCGAAATCAGGAATAGCAGGATTAACAAAGTTGGCTCCGGGGTTAGAGCCTGATCCTGCTTGGAGATTCAATAGCGTTGCAGCGTCACCCGGAGGATTAATGGTAACAGATGACCTACGCGGGTATATCTCAACTTGTTGGGGGGTAAAGTCTGGAGGATAAACAGGTCCCTCATTACCTCCTTCATTATTGAGCACAGAGCCTTTTCCTTTATCAGTTCCTTTGTTGAACCATTGAGTTAACTGAGTCATCATACTCCCTTGAGATTCTATTATTTTGTCTATCATTTTTTGCTGCTCATTCATTTACTTTTGAAGTTGCTCCTGCATTTCCTTTTGGGATTGTTCTAGTCTTTCCATCATTTGATCCATATCCTTTAGTTTTCAATCGAGTACCGTAGCGGTGTTTAGTAGGCTGGTTGGTTTCCAGATTAACTGAGGAATGATTTATACCAATTGGAATCTTTTAGTGGACTTTAATGCATATGATATCATGTAATGTGAATGCATGCAATGAATGCATAAAGAGATGTTGATTCTGATTCAATTCCATTTAAAGAACTTTACTAGAAAACAAATCTCTTTACATAAAATGAATATTTATACGGCCTTACCCTCATAGGCGAAGACATTCGATCTTCTTCTTCATTCGAGCGTTAAGATAAATCTCATGAACTCTTCAAAAACGTCTCTTCTATCTCCTTTTTGCTCAATCCGGGCCGTAACTTGTTGTTCGCTCATCCTCGTGATGCTCGTTGGCTTCTCTTTAAGAAGGTTCAACGGTTCTCAAATAATCTTTGTCATCTTGAATTCTTGGGCAACGGAGCCATAGTCCTCCATTAAATTATCATCCTTCTCTTATCATGTGTTCTTGGACCATATTCGGACAACCATATTGTCATCCACTTTATCAAGAAACCCATTTTCTTATGACCAGCTCTTTATTTAGCAATTGAACATGAATCAACACCTCTTTTATAATGAAATGAAATGCCATGACATGTAAATAAAACACGAAAAGTCAGTATCATATAAACATATAATATAATAGTAAAATTCCTACTCGGATATCTACTAGGGTTTAGTATAGTTCTACTTAGGGTGGATTCCTAAGGTTCATTATATGAGGTTTGGCTTCTAGAGTAAAGGTACCCGAACCAGCAGATTCCTCAATCCTCACCCATTATAGGCTCATATGGATCGAGTTCGATTCAGGGGAATACATTTCCCTATGGCTACACGGAGATAAAAATCTCACGAAGACATAGGTACGGATGTATCCCGGAAGCAATCCACTACCCTACACGGAGGTGAAAACCTCACGAAGGCATAGCTTCTTACTCCCACTTAAAAGGGTAAAATTGTTCAACTCATGAAATGTATAATGCAAACAATATTTAAGTAATAAGATAATGAATGCGAAAGGATGTCATGAATTTTTTTAAAAAAATATTTTTCTCGACCGTAAGACAAAAAGTAATCAACTTTGTGGCTCGACTCTTTTTTTTTAAATGTCCCCAGCGGAGTCGCCAAGTTGTCGAAACCATCTTTTTGAAAAATAAAAGTTTTTGGTTGTCGACTCTAAAAAAAATGAAAATTTGGGAGTCGCCACCAATCTTTTATTGAGGTGTGATTGGATCACCTAAAAAAACGACTTTGGTCTACAAGTTTTAGAAAAACGGATCCGGGAGTCAGTTACGTACGATGAAGGATTAGCACCCTCGTAACGCCCAAAATTGGTACCTAGTTAATTAATTAGTGTCTTAAGGTCGAGAATTTGGAAAAAACGTAATCCTTAGCAAAACTTAAAAGGTTACGTATTAAGACCCTTATTATTTCAGAGAAAGAAGATACCACACCCAATGCGTTAGGGCACAGCATTTTAATTTTCTCCAAAATGAATTGGGCCAAAATACTTGTACAATAAAACTTTAAAAGAATATCCACTTATCCAAGATTTAAGAAATCACACCCAATACGTTAGGGCACAATTCCTTTAGAATCCCAAACTCGGAATATTTCCTTTACTTTAAAAGAACATCCACTTATCCAAGATTTAAGAAATCACATCCAATACGTTAGGGCACAATTCCTTTAAAATCCCAAACTCGGAATATTTCCTTTATTATTTTTAAAAAAATCTTCATTTCGAGAAATAAATGCGTCACATCCAATACATTAGGACACAACGTGTTGAATTCCCAATAATGAGTTTTTATTTTTTTGATTGAAGAGAAATGCTCGATTGTCAGATTTAACGAAGAAAAATTGGAACCCAATACGTTAGGGCTCAATTCCCTTGAAAATCCTAAATACAAACATTATCTCAATTTTAAAAAATTTTCTATCTTTAAATTTGAGTAAAAAATGATGTAATGTGATTTTATACATACAAATGCTATAATAATAATAGCAATAATAAATACATCATTGACATAAAAATAATATAAGCAAATGAATAAAAAAAGGTAATCCATGACATGCAAAATATTAAATGTAAACACAATTATACAATGGATGGGATAGCAAACAAATAAATAAGGATCAAAAGATGTACATATGGAAATTATGAAGATTAAAAATATACATATAATTTACAAATAAAATTTTAGGTTATAGAATTTATATATAAATACAACACATAATATACTTATGAAAATAAAGAAAAAATAATTATACATACATATATAAAATAATAAAAATAAGTATATTTTAAAAAAGAAAAAAAGGTGAGTATTTAATCACTTAAAAACGTAAATATATACATAAATATATATGAAAATATTCATTAAAAAATAGGAAAATATTCATTTTTTAAAAATATATATTTGTACATATAAAAGGAATATATATAGATAAAAAAATTAGAATAAAAATAATAATTACACTATTAATTAATAAAATAAATAAAAAGAACATAAAAAAACTAAATTGAATTGCAATTACAATATCTGGGGTAAATCCGCAAATAAATAAAAGTAAAAAGACTAATTTGAACTCGCGAGTTACATAGAGGGGCTGGAAGGGAAATTTTCCCTTCTCCTCTAAAACGGTGTCGTTCAAAAGGATTAAATTGGAATTTAAAATAAATAAAAGGGTAAATTAAAAAAATAAAGAAAACTTAATTACAAAAACATTAAAAGGCGGAGGGGCTAAATAAAAAATAAAATTCGCAGTGGTATCACCTTCTCCCTTTTTTAAAATCGTAAATAAGTAAAAAAATAATCGAAAGAAAAAAATAGTAAGCCACCTTTAAAAAACTTCCAATCGTTCTTTTTTTATTCCTCCTCTTTTCTCTTTTCTCTTTTACAATGAAGGGAGAGGCCTCTATTTATAGTTGAGCCTCCCTAAATCCAACGGTACAGATCAATTACATCAACGGCTGAGATTAAAGGGTATCTACAAATTAAATCTCTAAGATTACAAAATCATATCTTCTAAGATTGCATATCATATCTAAGATTATATATCATATCTAAGATTGCATATCATATCTAAGATTATATATTATATCTAAGATTGCATATCATATCTAAGATTGCATATCCCTGAAGATTATGTTTCCATAAGCTTGTAGATGGACCTTCAACCTTTTCAAGTAATGGGCAATTCCGATCGGGCCAAATAATATTACTTTGGGTTTTCTTTTTTGTGAGCCCGGGCTAAAATTGGGTATTACATCCTGAATTTGGGTCTTTTTCTTTCAATCCAAATGTGTTGTTGCTCGACAAAAACCAAAGGGTCAAACCCACAACAGAACAATGGCTACAAATCAAGAGCCACAACAATCGTTGCTGAACAACCCCAAGCCACCCGCATCCCTGAAAAACCAAGCACTCAAGCACTATGGAAGCCAGTGGTTCCAATCAAACATGAACAGACTATAGGATTCAAAGAAAAAGAAAGGTCAATAATTGGTAAATACAAATTTCAAAGTATTAGATGACATAACATGGTACTGATTCAGATTTCAATTTCCATAGGAACAAGTAAAGTAGGTCCATAATACAAAAATCCAAATGGATATTCAAAAGAAGAATGAACTCAACATTACACATTTGAAGTTCAATGGCAAACAATATAAATGGAGGTAAATAAGTAGGGGCTTGATTGTATTGTTGCATGAAACTTAGTTCATATCTACGGGGATCTCACTTTTTCTTGGTAGCCTCTCCAGCCTTGGTCTGCAATGTGGGCAAAGTCACAAATAATAGATAAAACAAATTCAAGAAAAAATAGTTGAAAAAACAAACACCGAATTACCTTCTTTACACCTTTGACTTTCTTAGTCCTGTTTTTCCTTTTTATTCATCTGTTTCTAGACTTTTCAACCTTGGTATCAAGTCCATTCTATCATCAGAAGGAAAAAAAACTTCAGAATCAATGCACAAACTGCGTATGTGCATTAGCACATGCACTCAACTTGTGCGGCAGAGGGCGTTGGCCATGGAGGTGTCGGTGCCGTGGAAGCGTAGTCATCTTTGAGTTCCCGAATTTTGACCATTGAGAATCACCGATACGAAGCTCCTTCCATTTTCTCTTCTTCTTCTCTTATTCTTCTTTTTCTCTTATTCTTCTACTGCCCAAGGCTCTTAAATGGGTTTAAGGTTGAAAAGGACTGTTAAAATGACAGCTAACCCAACGTTAAATGTCATGTCAATTTTTCGTTACGTCTGTAAACGGAAAATGGTTAAAAAGACTGTTTTGTTATTTTTTCAAAGTTGAGTGACTGAAATGAAACTTAGGTGACTGTTTTGTCAGCTACCCCAAAGCTGAGTGACTGTTGGTGCAATTTACCATTTCTTTTAAAATTCTCATTTAATTTCAAAACTTTCAAAAAAATTTAATTAGATCCATCAAATTTTAAAAAAAAAATAGTTCCCTTAAAACCTTTTCGGTTTGATTTATTAATTATCTTTTTGAAACCTCTCAGTAAACGAACGCATGCATTCGTTTTGAAACTTTTTTTTAGATAATTATATTTATTTTCTTTAAATTAAGAGTTAATTTTTTAACTTCATAAATTTTTTTATTTATTTTATTATTTTTCACATGTAATTATTTTTTGGGTTATTTAAATAACAAATCACATCTCATTAAAAATATTCCATGTATGAAATTTCACATAATCCCGTTAGCTTTTTTAGAGCTACTTTCATCAAATCTGTTAAAAAAAAACAAAAATTGATGGTAAACATTAATAACTAAATTTATCATTAACAATGCACAGTAAAATTTTGTACCCATTTTGTTTCACCCTTACAATCCCATTTGCCATAATTACTGTAAACCACATGGATCATTTGTAGCTAAAGTACCATAAATAAAGACCCAAAACATACAAAATTAATTAAGAAAGAATGTACAAAATCTGGTAGCTAAAGTGAAGGCTAACACAGTACAGTACTTAGGTGACACAGCAAAAGAATTAGAAAGCTCATTATCACATCGATCTTGTTGTGTAAGAAAGTAGGCACTTCATTATTTAGCTAGTACCCACGAAAATTAAGTGTTAGAATTAAGTGATTCGAATTCCTATTTAAATAAAATATAATGGTAAAATAAAATAAAAGTAAAATTCTTATAAAATTACATTTCTTCTTTTTTTTTTAGAATAAGTTTCTTAAACTTTATTAAACTCCATCTATTCGATATTCATTAGAATAAGGTGTTTTAATTTTACTACATTCCTATTAGAATATAGTTTTACAAGCCTATAAATAGACATAGTTTACTCATTTTGTAATTATTTGAATTCGACATAGTGAATTTTCTTCTCCTCTGCTCGTGATTTTTTTCTCGAAAGGGTTTCCACGTAAAAATCTGTGTGTTCTTTATTTTTATTTCTCTTTTCTTTACGATATATTGTCATTACCGACATTCTATTTTTACATTAAGAAATTACAGTTTTTTTCTGAGTAAATTATAAAAAGAAAATAAAACCCTAACAACAACACGATTAACGCGACTTAAATCTAAACTACACCCAAAGCGATAAATAACTTAACTATCAAATCAACACACAAGATTTTAAGAAATTATAAATTTATGGTATTGAATAATGAATATCAGGTTTAGAAGGTGTTTTTGGAAATTCTAGTTGTATTTTGACCTGGTAAAAACGTGTCTTAAGGTAGAAGATTGATTATGTTGGATGTATTTGTATTCTTCTTGATAGGTACTCATGATATCGGGTTCAAGCTAGTGAAAATTACAGAGTCACGGCTCTCAATACATACAGGTGGAAGTTATAGAAAGATGTATGGTCTTACTAAGGGTCAACATGTGGATTCGTTGTGACTTGACTGGGGCTCAAGCCTATGCGTGCAAAGTCTTCCCGTCTAATGGAGATTAGTCTTCAAGGTCCTATGATTACAACTACGTTTGGTAGTTTGGTTGTTTCGATGCGGTCAATAAATTATTTTATGAACCATTTTTATCATATTATTTATTATTATTTTTTAATTATTTAATACATTTCAATATTTTTTATGTCATTAACATATAAGTTTGATATTTTTTATTCTAAAACCCTCGAGCTTGGAGTTCGGGGTTTAGGATAAAAAAATTTATCAAGATTATGTATTCATGACATGGAAAAAGTTGTTGAAAATCATTAAATAATAGGAAAGGGACCATAGATGATGTGGTAGGAAAGGTTCATAAAATAATTTCTCGTTGTGTTCTCCCATATGAGTAGGGGTGAAGTTAAGGACCCTAACCCCTTAAAATGAAAAAAATATATTTTAAAACCTTTAAAAATTAAAAATATACCATTTAATCTCGACCCATAAAAAAAGTTCTAATTTCACCCTTACTAAAACTTCGTTTGGTAGTTTGGTGGTTTTGATGTGCTCAAGAAATTATTTTATGGACTATTCCCACCATATTATTTATGACCCTTTTCTAATTATTTAATAACATTTAGTAATTTTTTTATGTCATTAACACATAATTTTGGTAATTTTTTTACTCCAAACCTTAACCCCGAACCCTAAACCCTCAGGAGTGGGGTAAAAAATTACCAAAATTATATGTCAATGACATAAAAAAATTGTTAAAATATCATTAAATAATAGGAAAAGAGTCATGGATGATGTGATAGAAAGGGTCCATGAAATATTTTCTCATTATGCTCTCCCATATGAGTAGGGGTGAAGCTAAGAACCCTAACTTCTTAAAATGGAAATTTTTATTTTAAATCCTTTAAAAATCAACCCATAAATTTTTTTTAATTTCACCATTACTAATGTTGACTAAAAAGTACTAATTAATTGATAAGAATGTAGGTAGCTAAAGTATCATAAGTGAAGGCTAACATCGTACAATACTTTGGTGAGAGCAAAAGAATTAGAAACTTCATTATTACATAGATCTTCCTTGTGTAAGAAAGTAGGCACTTCATTATTGAGCTCAAACCATGAAAATTAAATTGTCTTAACTACTTCTATAATTAAGAATTGCAAATTTATGAACTTGAATTATATGATAATGAATACTCCATAAATTTACATTTTACAAGCAAAAGAAAAAAAAAAGAGTAGTGCTTGAAAATTGACCATAATAACTGCAATTTTAATGATTTTTTTTCTTTTTTATTGCTTTTCTTTAATAATATTATTTTAGGTTCTGATCATATCTGTTCTTTCTGATACAATACCTAAAATTATTCATAGCCTCTTTCCAACTCATAAATAAGAAAATAACGTGCTTCAGTGCATTCAAACTCACATTCTCATATGTTTATAACAATATTCATACTCATCGAACTAATAAAGAATGGGGAATACTTTTGTAAGAATTTAGCGGTAAAAAATTACATTTGATTGTTTGGTGTTAATTAATGGGATAAAATTTATGGCATGCGGGGTGACATCATCTTGGTATATTGTCCCACCTAACATATTCTTTTTTTTAATAATTTTAGAATTAATCTTCTCAATTTCACTATCAAATTATTACTCTTAAGGAAATTAAGCCATTTCCCCAAAAAAATATCTTTTTAAATTTACTTTTTGGAAAAGCAATGTATAAATATTGATTGTTTTTTAAGTAAAAAAAGTTGATAGAATAGTGGTAAACTTTTAATTGTAATTGCAATTCAACACGTATTCGATTTTTAGATTTGTAATTTTTTATTTCCTATTTAAAAATAATATAAAAAGATAATAATTTTAACTTAAAAAAGAAACGATATTTTATTAATTTTATAATTGAATTGATGATTCGATTAAAAGTGATATCAATTTTATTAGTGTAAATCAAGTAATGAGTTGAGATTTTATGATTGAGAAATAGTATGAATGATAGATGATAAGATCTAAAATTGATTGCTATTTTATTGCAATTATGAATGATGTATGGTAGCCAAAACATTGGGACCCTTTGTTATTGTTGTGTGGTAGCATCTTTAACTATGGGACAACCACCCACATGGACCCTCATCCCCCTTCATTATGATTTAATTAACATTACTTTTTACTTTCATATCACATTTATATGGCCTCTCGTACAAATTTGAATTTTACTCTCCTGAGAGAGCGAGTTGAATGCTTAAAGCGTTTATAATTTACGGTTTGATCCAGTTTGAAAAGTTTGAGATATAATTAATTTATTAAAGAAATAAAATTGATAGGTAAAATAGGAGATCCATGAAGGTGAATGACCGAGTTGAATCTATATAAGACTATACTGATTCTATTAGACATTGATTATAACAGAGTTGTTTAACCTTTAAAATGGGTATAGTTGAAAACCTATTATGTTGTTATTTTTCAACATTAGTGAATTTCTCTTCCTCTGCTCGAGTTTTCCACGTAAAATCTATGTATTATTTTTTTATTGCTTTACGATCATTCCTACTGCCATTGTCGACGTATAATATAACAATTTCAATTTTAACAACGTGCCATTAAATATATTAAGATTTTACGAATACATAAGTATAGTTTATACTACAAACATAAATATGTTTCATCAATTATAAGTTAAAATAAATTCAATACCAAACAAATTGAAAATCGGAATAGATTTGTGATTTACATCAAATTAAATCTGGACAGGAGTAATATATAAATAAACTTAAATTCAAAATAATTTGAGGGGAGAATCGAGCTATTTACACGTGATATTTACACATGATGGAGCTCAAAATTGAGTGTTCAAAATCTTAAGTCAATCAAAACCTCATTGAAAGTATATAAAATCACAATTTTTTGAAGTTTTTGTAAAATAGTAATAATCATCTCAAAGCATAGTAAAAATATCATGGAAGTCATTGTACTAAAATTTGAAATGCATTTTGCTGTCTCTACTCAAGTCTCTAATAAAAATTGCATCCATTTTTATTATTAAAAACTTATTTTTATATGTAAACATGAGTTATATGTAGCACCTCAATATTCCAAAACCTTAAAATTTCGACAAATCATACACTTTTAATACATCAAATATAATCCTATAATCACTCCAACTTTCACATACACGAACAAGAAATTGTTAATTGCAAGCAAATATCAAAATCCCAGACTCGTGCAAGCACTTTCTTTTAAAATTCACTCTTTTTCTACATTAACCAAGAACAAATTAACATATACAAACAATATTGAATAAGGTCCAAAACAGTGGTGGGTAAAGCACTAGGCAGTGTGCTGCAACATGGGCATTGGCAAAGGGGATCAGTCGGAGCCGCCAACTTGGAAAATATATGCACTACCCGGTGTCTCGATCCAGTACTTGCTGTGATTAGTGGGTTCCATTTATCTCCAAATAAAAATATTATCGGTTTTTTTATTTTTTTAATATTAATTTTATAGTATCTAAAATTATTTATAGTCCCTCACAACCCTTAAATAAGAGGATATTGTGTTTTAACACACTTGAATTCAAGCCCTCCTAACAATAATACCCATGTCAATCGAACTAAGACTCATTCGACTATTATTGTTTTTTATTAACTCAAATACAAGTGTTGATCACTTTATCTAAATATAAATATTTATTAATTTAGGTGTTTAAAAGGTGATATTTCCATATCATATTTAAAATATGAAGAGGATGGTGATGGAGATAGATAGCCCAGATTCCCACTATCATCAACCAGTGCCTCTGTTGACTTACACTTTGCTTTTAAGTAAACGCTTACTGAAATTTGCTTTCAAGGACTAGATTATATTATTTACTCATAGTGTATCGATTTATGTATTTATATGTTATAAAATTATGTACCTTGTAAACCCTAGCAACTTCTTTTTATTAGGTTTTGTGGCAGGTTTATGTTTTGATTACTTAATTTTAAAATATTTGAAAGTTTTTTATTTATTTATATTATTGGTCTGTTAAAATCGTTATTGTATGACCTTCTATGGTCGCACCAATTGAAAGCTCTCATTCTCCTTTTTTTTTACAATTTAATTTTTTTCATGAAATAGTTTTGAACGTTATTAATCTGCAAATCAAAATTCAAACAACTTTCTCTAATCTCCGATATTGACCGTTAGATCGACTTGAATCTAAGATATGTTCTACTCGTCGATGGGTACTAATTTACTTTACCTATCATTGAAACGTAACTTAAAACTCACTAGTAATACTTTTTAAATAAAAAAAACATTAATAATCCAGTGACAGAGATAATTTTTTTGAATAATTTAATGATTTAATGAGAACTTTTGAATTGTTTAGTAATTATTTTATAATTTTTAAAATTAAATGAAATTTAATAAACTTAGGTAACAAAAATTTTCACAAATATTAAAGAAATAGATGGAAGAAACACTGTTTGGTGGGCAAACAAAACTGGCGAGACAATTTTTTTTTTAATTTAACTCTTTATAATTTATAAAATTTTAAATTAGTAATAATAAAATTATACTTTAATTCTCTCAAAATAATAAAATTTTAATTTAATTTTTTAAAATTATTAAAATATAAATTATTATGAAATTATAATAAAAATATATCATTTAATTTCAACTCAATTTTTTTTTACTCCATCACTGCTTTTATTCATTTTTAAAGTGTTCATTTTCCTGGAAAACTGACCACATGATTAAGGCAAGTATCTTCACAGAGAGCTTTGTTGGTTTCAAGAAAAAAACTCACCTATTTCAGATTTTTAAAAAAGGAATAAGTTTCAGAGAATCCAGAATCCTGTGGGAATTAGCGAACCGACAAATTTGTTAAAAAATAATAGGAAAATTTTGGAACAAATCAACAGTTTTTACTGTATTTTTTTCTATCTGAAAGATTTTTTTATCCCGTTTCAATTAAATTTTAATTCTCGATTGAGTTTTAGTTTGATCGGTATAAATATTATTATCAATGTAAGAGGATATGAGTTTAAGTGCGTTGAAACATTGAACTCCTATTTATGGATTGGAAAGAGACTATAGATAGTTCTAAGCATTATGTAAAAAAAAAAACAAATATGATCAGAACTTATAACGAAATTGTTTTAAAAAAATAAAAATCAAATTTTAATTCGGTGTTTTATACACATCAAATTTTATTTTTTGTTCAATTCTCATATTTTACTAATCTCGTTATATATGTGACATGCCATTTTATTCGGTTAAAAAAAACAAACAAATTTAAATTATTTCCATCTAGACTAAGAAAATAATTAACCTGAGAAAGGGTCTATTATTTCTCCGAATAAATCTATATTTTTTAAAAATCTAGATAGAAATAAGTTTGTTTTTAAACTAATAAAATGTCATATCTGTAATTTACATATGACTTAACGACAAATTGAGCCACATAGATAATGAAATTAGTGAAATGTGAAAAATGAACCAAAATTGAAATTTGATGTATAAAAATATACCAAATTAAAGTTCATATATAATACTGCAAATTGTATCAAAATTAATGTAAAATTTAAATATTTATGTCGTTTATTTTATTTATAAAATTTGGATATTAGACTTAAGAGATAACAAATCCTATATCACTCGACTCTACAAGTATTGATATTGTGTTCGTTATATTGAATATTGGTGTGATCCTCTCCTTTTATCTATTTTCTTTGCATATCGAATCATTATAAATATTCTAACAAAGTAATTAACCCAAAAAATAGTTAAAATATGCCTTAATATTCTTAATAAATTTAGAATTTAGTCTCTCTACTTTTTAGATTTTAAAACTCAAGCCCAATTATTGTTTTGTTAATTTCAAATTAATTACAACTTTGTTACATTACTACCAAGTGAGTATTTTTTTTTTCCTTCAAAGTGTCACACCGATAAATTTAACAATAAAAATTCAACAATGTTAATAATTGAATCTAAATTTTAGATTTAGAAAAGTAAAAATATAAAAAAAAAATTAAATTTACGAAAAATACAAAAACTTATAAAAAATAAAATCGAAAACACAAAATTTTGACAAACTTGTTGAAGAAGTGAGAAAAATAATTGAGTGTACCGAGATGAAAATAGAGCTGTTATAAATGGCTGGGGAAAACATTAAATAGAATCACGGTTCTCATGTTATATATTCATTTATTATGAAAATTATAAGTCAAAAATACCCAAAAAAGAGGGCAGTAAATCTTAAATTTTTGTTCTTTTTTGCCAGCTAAAGTTAAATTAAATGAAAATTTTGGGTCCACTGTATGTAAATGTATTAATTTCTTCAAAAATATTCAAGAATTTAGAAATTTCCTTTTGGATCCTACTCTGCTCAGTGTTTACTGAGCTTTGTCCCCAATTCTTACAAGTTAAATGCTTGGAAGGTAGATGAGGAAAAAAAAACATTTATTCCACATTACCTAAAAATTTGGAAGGTAGATGATATATTATAAGTATAGCCAAAGAAAAATTGAATATTGATTTGACTTATCATTCGATTTAATATTGTAGAATAATCAGAATTTTATTTCAAAATCGGTTCAAACTGAAGAGAGAATTGTATGAAATGGGGTGTTAGGTTATCCTTTACCCTTTTTTTTAATTCGGTAATTTTTTTAATCTAAATCCTAAAATCATATGAATCCTTTTGTAATGACCCGATAGTTACGGGTGTCGAAAAGTGTATTTCTGGGACTCCGTTGTTATAAAACGGACTCGTAAATATTTATTAAAAATATTTATAAAGTTAGTTGTGCAGTTAATTAGGTTTTGGTTAGGTGATTTTGCATAAAATAAGAGTAATTAGGTATAACGACTAAATTGCATAAAGGGTGAAGTTAAATTATAGATTAAAGAATAATAGAAGAGACTAAATAAGCAATTATTCCAATTGCTTTGAATGAGGCCGGATAAGTGTATTTTATTATAAAACTTAAAGTTAAAATATATAATATAATATTATAATAAATCTTAAATGTATATTATATTATATTATATTATTTAATGTGAAATTGAATTGTATTGTATTGATGAATTTTAATTGTTTTAATTTCGTAGCTAACGTTGTGCCGGAATCTTCAACTAAAAAGGGAAAAGATAAAGTCGACGATGAATAGCTCGAAATTTCTGGTTTGTATTTCTATAATCCGAAACTATTTATTAATTGTTGTAATTTTTATTTAATGTATATGGTAAGTGTTGAGGTAAGTAATTGATATTTTGATAATTGATTGAATGTATTGAATTGGTAGATATATATATTGAATGGATTGATTTTTGAATTGAAATGATTATATGTGCAATTATGTGATTATATGAAAAATTAGTATTGGATATTGATTATATCTGAAATGTGAAATTAAACCCTATTAACTGTATCGGGCCGAGTCGGATATAAATGGCATGCCATAGGATTAGAAGAGTTCAGGGATTTCTTCGACTTTGAGTCGATGAGACACTGGGTGTCAATTTATTACTTCAGATTAATTCGATGAGGCACTGGGTGCCAATTTACTTCGGTTTAGCCGATGAGACACTATGTGTCAATTTATTACTTCAAATTATCGATAAGGTACTGGGTAACAAACTGGTGTGTTTTGGTTGGATCCGTGTATCCGTCAAAGTCCGAGTCGTGTTAATAGGGGTAATTAAATGAAATGATACTATGATTGGTATTGGAAAACATTGAATGTGAAATGAAAATAAGACACATGAATTGTGTATCATATTGTGAAAAGCTACTTGTATAGCAAGTATGAGATTTGAAATAGCAAGTGATGAGAATTAAATATGTTATGAATGATGTGTTTATGAATTGATGAATTGAATGACTAATGTTATTGTATGATGAAATATATATTATAATATATTATCTTTAATTATTCGGATTATAGAAATACCATTGAGTTTATACTCAGCGTACGGTTTTGTTTTCCGTGCACAGGTTTAAGTTTGATCGCTGATTCAGCATCCAACAACTGTCCCGAACTTAAACGTGGTGATGTTATTCCTTTTTGTGTCGGCATGTACCTAGGGCATCTAAATGTTAACTAGTTTGTGGATTGATTGTAAATAAGATTATAAGTTAATATTGGTTGGTTATACATACAAATATGTGTTTATGTTAAAGTGATGGTATGACATGTTTTAAATTAGTGCATAAATAAACATGAAATACGTAAATTTGGATTGAAATAAATATGTTAATAAATTAGATTGGAATGATGTCTATTAATAAGTTTTAATAATATGATTGTAATACTTATGAAGGTACATAGATTAGGTATTTAGAATTATCGTTTTGATATGTTTTAATTGTATTTGATTGTGTTTTGAATTGGTTGAACAAATGGTTTTTGAGTTACTTAGTGTTCAAGATTGCAGGGAATGGTAAACTTGATGTTTAAGGTTCATTCTGAGTCCACACGGCTAACACATGAGCGTGTGGTTTGGCTGTGTGTCCCCTGCAACTTAAAATTTTAAAAACAGAATGCTCAAGGTATTTTCACACGGACAGAGACACGGGTGTGTGTCTCATCCGTGTGTGACACACGGCCTAGCACACGAGCGTGTGACTTGGCCGTGCGACCCCTGCACCTTAATATCGCAAGTCAGTATGCTCACATGGCCTAGCACACGGACGTGTGGCTTGGTCATGTGACTCAAGTCAGTAAGCACCTAAATTTGGACACGGACTGGGACACGGTCGTATGCCCCTATTTCGAATATCCACACAGCCTGATACACAGGCATGTCTCTTGACCATGTGAGCCATACGGCTTGGACACACGGACGTATGTCCTCTGCTCCTTTGAAAAATTTTGATATTTTTGAAAAAAAATTCTGAGTACCCGATTTAGTCCTGAATTTGTTTCTAACACATATTTTGGGCCTCGTATTTAATTTGAAAAGTTCGGTAATGCTCCGTAACCCTATTCCAACAACGGATAAGGGTTAGGGGTGTTACA
This sequence comes from Gossypium hirsutum, assembly GCF_007990345.1. NCBI lineage: Eukaryota > Viridiplantae > Streptophyta > Magnoliopsida > Malvales > Malvaceae > Gossypium > Gossypium hirsutum. The sequence goes on from NC_053446.1 coordinate 2,541,529, forward strand.
CCTTTCTCTTATTGTCTGTTTAGGGTAAAAAAATTACCAAAGTTATGTATCAATGACATGAAAAAAAATTTGTTGAAATACCATTAAATAATTAGAAAATAGTATAGAATAATGTGGTGCCCTGTTTCATACAATATTTTCTCCAAACTGAACCGTTATCGCTTTTAATTTGAAAGTAAAAATATTTCATAATTAAAGTTTGTATATACATTTATTAATTCAACCTTAAAATTACCATTGAGTATAAAAATGAAAAACAAAGAAGTAGATGGAAAATGGTCAAAGGTTTCATCTATTTTCCTCTTTCTTCAAGTTAAATTCGAATTTATAGTCTCAAATGTTTCTAGTTGAGATTGAAACAAGTTAGATAGCTACTTATTTGAAAGCATTGTACCTTTGATAGATTATTATTATTATTTTCAATAAATATTATTTTATTTTATTTTTATTTTTAAGTTTAAAATTATATTAATTATTTTTGTGTTATGATAAATTAATTTAATATTTATATAATAAATAAATTTTTCTTTATCAACAAGTGTTGAGTATAGTGGTCATAAATCTTGAAAGAAACATAAAAAATTATTATTTTTTTAATATTTCTACATAAATAACCAAAGGAGGCATTATGTTTAAGTGTGACCTAGTTCCAAATAATTGAAATTTATCCCATGATTAGAAGAAAAATTAACTTACAAGTTATAATTAATTATGGGAGGAATCACTTTACATGTCATTCTTCCACACTCAATTTTTTTCATGACAAGTGAAAAGAAAAAAGAAAAATGGAATTTTCACTTTCCATTTTAATTGATCTCAACTATAAAGTTACATTCTATTATCAATGAAGATATTGGAGGACTAATTGGTAGTGATTTGGTACCTATGCCTATTTCTAAAATTAAAATTTTGCACAATTCCAACTCCATTTTATTTAAAATTTTAATATTCAAAAAGATATTAAAAAAATCCGATTTTTAAAATATTTTTTCTCCTGCACTAGTAACAAGACCGATGCCACCAGAGGCGAAACTAAAAAAAAGTTTTAGGGGTGTCGAAATTAAATTATAATTTTTACGACAGTGAAATTGCAATTTTACTATTTTAGTAGCAAATATTTTTATAATTTTTAAAAGATTAAATAAATTTTGGGGTCAAAGTACAAGTTTACCTTTATTAATTTAGAATTTTAAAAAATTTAAAGAGCCTAAATGAAAAAATTTCTATTATAGGATGTCACCTCAAAATGTTATTTAATTTCTAAAAAATTAATTAAAATGCATATCTAACTAAAACAAAAATAAATTATTTCTTAACAATATTCTAAGAATTGTTTAATTTTAATTAAAAAATGATATTTGGAAAAAAAATTCACTCTTATAACAAACCCCATACCCTAAGAATTGTTTCTTTAACAATATTCTCAAAATTTAATTAATTCTAACCTATTCAATCAATTTATTTGATTTGATGAACTTTTATTTAATTTACGATATTCCTAATCAATTCTTAATTTAATCGATCTGATTTAATGATATGTTTAGTGAATGATTTCCTTTCGTCGGTAATGTGTGGGACGTAAGAAAAATTGCATGGGGTCAAAACTAGGTTCAAACCAGATGTGTAAGTGGTCAAAAACCGTCAAAAGCTTTGAACATGTCGTCGTCCTCTTGCAGCACACTAGTAAGGGCTTTCAGTTCTCACGCGAGACTCCCAGAACACTCAACACCAACCACCCCATCAATCATGCTCTAAAAACACTCCCAACAAAACACATTTGCTGTTTTCTGCCTCTGCTCTGCGCCCATATTTAAATACATCTCAGTTTATCTCCTTGCCTCCTTCATAATGCTCTGCGCCCATATACATGGTGGGTCATAAATATCTAAGTTTGAACTGTAACTATGTGCCGTAAATTTTGAACGAATATGATCGAGATTCATTATGCATAATTAAAATATGTATTTCTTCAAGCTCCGTACATATGATAAGTTTTGAATATCTATGTTCGAGATTTATTATGCGTAATTAAAATTTACATATTGGATGCTATATATGCGAGTTTTAGTTTAATTAATTAATATATTTAATATAATTATAAAAAAAATTGGAAATACAGTTTTTAAGTTACCCCACCATAACGCTCTCTACACTTCTTCTTCTTAATCATCTCTCTCTCTCACTCTGTTGCGCATTCATTCATTTCATGTCTCTCTAATGGCAGAACACCATCTTTGTCACTCAAAACCCCTCTCTCTTCACCTCTTTCAATTTCAAATATATTCACCCCAAAATCTCTTCCTTTTCCTTAACCCTTAAACCTAACCTCCTCCACCATTACCCCCCACCCCAAAAAAAATGCTCTTCCATTTCCTCTCCTTTCTCCTCCTCCTCTTCTTCATCTTCACTTTCCCTTCACTTTCCCTGTCTCTCAACCAAGAAGGTCTCTACCTTCTCCAACTCAAATCCTCACTTTCCGACCCAGACTCCGCCCTTTCTTCATGGAACCCTCGCCACCCTACTCCATGCAACTGGCGCGGTGTTTCTTGCGACGCCGCCACCGCTTCCGTCACTTCCCTTGACCTCTCCAACGCTAACCTCGCCGGTCCTTTCCCTTCCTTCCTTTGTCGCCTCCAAAACCTTTCCTACATTAGCTTCTATTTCAACAATATCAATTCCACCATACCCGACATCTCCACGTGTCGAAATCTCGTCCACCTTGATCTCTCTCAGAACCTTCTTACCGGTGAGCTTCCTCACACTTTGGCTGACCTCCTTAATCTTAAATACCTTGATTTGACCGGTAATAATATCTCCGGAGATTTTCCGGCGTCGTTTGGACGGTTTCAGAAGCTCGAGGTTTTGTCCCTCGTTTACAATCTGCTAGACGGAACTATCCCTGCTTTTTTGGGGAACATTAGTACGCTTAAAATGTTGAATTTGTCGTACAACCCGTTTAGTCCGGGTCGGATCCCGCCGGAGCTTGGGAACTTGACCAACTTGGAGATTTTGTGGCTCACCGAGTGTAATTTAGTCGGCGAGATACCTGACTCACTGGGGAAACTCAAGAAACTTGCTGATTTAGACCTTGCACTTAACCATTTGGTCGGGAATATACCGAGTTCGCTCACGGAGTTGGTCAGTGTAGTTCAGATTGAGCTCTACAACAACTCGTTGACGGGCGAGTTACCTCGCGGGTTCTCGAATTTAACCAACCTGAGACTCCTCGACGTGTCGATGAACCGGTTAACTGGGAAGATTCCGGACGAGCTAACTCGGCTACCACTTGAAAGTCTCAACCTTTACTCCAACAACTTGGAAGGAACATTGCCACCGAGTATCGCTGACTCACCAGCTCTGTACGAACTCAGAATCTTTCAGAACCGACTCACTGGTGAGTTACCTCAAAATCTCGGCAAAAACTCACCGCTCAGATGGTTCGATGTGTCCAGCAACCAATTCACCGGCCCAATCCCAACCAGCTTATGCGAGAAAGGGAAGCTAGAAGAGATGCTAATGATATACAACTCGTTTTCAGGTCAAATACCGTCGAGTTTAGCCAACTGCAGGAGCCTGAATCGGATCCGACTCGGTTACAACAAATTATCCGGCGAAATACCCACCGGATTTTGGGGTCTCCCCCATGTTTATTTACTTGAACTCGTTAACAACTCGTTCTCTGGACCAATTGGGAAATCAATTGCAAATGCTGCAAATTTGTCCCTTTTGATTATATCTAGAAACGAGTTCAATGGTTTCTTGCCTGAAGAACTCGGTTTAGTTAATAACTTAGCTAAACTCTCTGCTAGTGACAACAAGTTCAATGGGGCATTGCCTAAAAGTATAGTAAACCTTGATGGATTAGGGATCCTTGATCTTCATGGGAATGAATTAGAAGGTGAATTGCCTAATGGGATCGATTCGTTGAAGAAATTAAACGAGTTGAACTTAGCTAACAACAAGTTTTCTGGGAAAATCCCAGATGGAATCGGTAGCTTATCGGTGTTGAATTATCTCGACTTGTCCGATAATCAGTTAACCGGAAGAATCCCACTCACTTTGCAGAGTTTGAAGCTTAATCAGCTTAACCTCTCGAATAATTTGTTATCTGGTGAGTTACCTCCTTTGTTCGATAAAGACATGTACAAAAACAGCTTCTTGGGGAACCCTGGTTTATGTGGGAATTATAGTGGTTCGTGTGGTGGTAAGGATGAAGATAAGCTTAAAGGTTATGTTTGGTTACTTAGATCCATCTTTATACTAGCTGGTTTGGTGTTTGTTGTTGGTGTGGTTTGGTTTTACTTGAAATATAGGAATTATCAGAAAGCTAAGGCCATTGATAAGTCTAAATGGACTTTAATGTCATTCCATAAATTGGGTTTTAGTGAGTATGAGATATTGGATTGTCTTGATGAAGATAATGTGATAGGGAGAGGATCTTCGGGTAAAGTTTACAAGGTCGTGCTTAGTAGCGGTGAGGCTGTTGCTGTGAAGAAGCTTTGGGGTGGTTTGAAAAAGGGTTGCGACAGTGTAGATCTTGAGAAAGGTCATGCTGAGTCACAGGTTCAGGACGACGGGTTTCAAGCTGAGGTTGAGACATTAGGGAAGATTAGGCACAAGAACATTGTTAAGTTATGGTGTTCTTGTACTACCCGGGATTGCAAGCTTTTGGTGTATGAGTACATGCCGAATGGTAGCTTGGGTGATTTGCTGCATAGCTGCAAAAGTGGTTCACTCGGTTGGCCGACGAGGTACAAGATTATCGTGGATGCAGCCGAGGGACTTTCGTATTTGCATCATGATTGTGTGCCTCCGATTGTGCACAGGGATGTCAAGTCCAATAATATCTTATTGGATGGTGACTTTGGCGCTAGAGTGGCGGATTTCGGAGTTGCCAAGGTGGTTGATGCGGCTGGAAAGGTTGCTAAGTCTATGTCTGTCATTGCCGGATCTTGTGGTTACATTGCTCCAGGTTTGTTGATTATCTTTATTATCAATCTAGTAATTGAAAACGTTAATGTTTGCAATGTCTTATGAAAACTTTTGGTGCAGAGTATGCGTATACGCTTCGGGTGAACGAGAAGAGTGACATATACAGTTTTGGAGTAGTAATACTCGAGTTAGTCACAGGCAGACTCCCAATCGACCCGGAGTTTGGCGAGAAGGACCTCGTAAAGTGGGTCTGCACCACTCTAAATCAAAAAGGAGTGGACTATGTCCTCGATTCCAAACTCAATCCATGTTTCAAAGAAGAAATGTGTAAGGTCCTCAACATCGGTCTCCTTTGTACAAGTCCACTCCCGATCAACCGACCGTCGATGAGAAGGGTGGTTAAGTTGCTGCAAGAAGCCGGTGCTGAGAACCAGCTGAAGGCTGCCAAAAAGGACGGGAAATTAACTCCTTATTACTACGAAGACGGCTCGGATCAAGGAAGTGTAGCTTGACAAAAAAATATTTTTTCACCCCCATAGCTTGTTGCAAAAACAAGGTCACAAAGTGAGACACACAGCCCCTAATTGTTTTTGCTCTCAAGTTTTTGCCTTTCATTGTTACCCTACTTGATGTTTTGCTTTTACAGGCTTGGTTTAGTGGGGAAGAAAAGAGATTTGGGGATGAAATTTTCACAGTGAAAAAGATAGATTCATTAAGGAGTTAATGGACCAAACTGTAAATTGTATTAACAATTAAGGTCTTGAAAATGATTTTGAATTTATTATGTCCACCAACTGCCTTACTACACCGTGTCCTAGTCTAAACCCAAATTCTATCTTTTTTGGGTTCTAATTCTGCTATTAGTCCTTGTACTCTATGTAAGTTGTGAATTTGATCTTTGTACTTTAATTTAACCAATCATAGTTTATATATTTTTCGAATTGATAAATTTTAATTTCTTTTCTTAATTTTTGTACTTTTCGGATTTTTGAATTTCGAAATTTCTTTCTTGTCACAAAAGACAACAGTTATCTACCATAAGCAGAGTTTCACCCATTATCTACCATTGCCTGCTAAAACTGGTTAGACAGGTCTCAGATATGAGCTATGAGATTTTACAGTGTTGTACCTATTTTATTCCTTGGTTCATCAAGTCACTCAAATGTCATCCATTGATGAAGTAGTTAGGTATGGTAGGTTGCCATTTATTAGAATGGAGCTCTTGGATTCTGCAAGCTTTATTATTGCACTACTTGTTAGAGACATGAAATGAAATCCATACATCAATTCGGAAAGTGACATTGGACAACACCCATAGTTCAGATCAAGGCCTCAGAGTTGCTTAGGTTGTCATTTTGCATGCCTTGTTTGTTTCTATTGCTTTAAAACCCAAATTTCACACATTACTGCAAACATTTAACCGATGCCTTCAATGTCTATTCTTTGGTCAATCTACTTTTTTTAGTGGAAATCTTGATTAAAAAGGATAATTTTTTAAAATAATGTTAGTGCAGCAACTCGTGCAGTAATTTATATGTATTTAATGTTGACAAGGTACTAATTATATTATATGCTATGTTCGATTAATAATTTAAAAATAATAATAATATTTTTTAAAAAGTTAATAAAAATTGTAAAAAAAAAATGAAGTACACATGAAAAGGGGTGAATCTAGAATTCTTTTAGGAGACTGAAATTGAATAATAGATTTTTGAGAGATCAAAACATGATTTTATAAATGTATTAACTTATAATTTTTATCATTTTAAAAGGGATTAAACATAATTTTCTTCATTCTGGGGGGCTAAAGTATAATTTTACCATAAATTAAAAATAAATTTAATCATCTTATAAGGGACTTAAATAGCAATTTTATATTTTTGAGAGTCAATGCCCCTGCCTACCCCCTCAAATTCGCCCTTGCATGTGGATCAACATATGAGCTGCCATGTTATTTAATGTTTTGGTCAGTATTTTTGTTTAAAAAAACAACAATTCAACTTCTTTTTTTAAAAGGTTGATAGCCAAATTTAAATCTTTTTAAAAGGTTGAGGATCAAATTTAATTAAAAATAATAATAAGGGTCAATTTGACAAAAGATGTAAACGTTAAGGGCTAAATTTATCTTTATGTTGTTTTTTTTTTTTTATCCTTTATGCTCATTTTACAAAGATTAATCCTTTTAAGATTCATAGTTGCCTCTTTCAACAATGTCATCTTCAAAGTTTGAACTTGATTTCTCTCTTGAAAATCCAACGTGCCTTAACACTACACCCGATAACACCATCTGGAATATTCAAATTTTGAAAGGGTGATAAACCAAAAATTCCAACATAATGGGCCACTAAATAATGCACTTAATAAACTAGCTTTGTTTGTTTGCTTTACAGAGTTAGGCCAAGCTTTCCTTTCAAACATAATTTAGAAAGCTGTGCATGTTCTCCTGTCTACCCAGCAAACTGCTGGATATGATTGAAACTTTGGGTCTTCTTCTTCTTCTTCTTCTTCTCTTCCTCTTCTTGCGTGTCAATGTACGACGAGGCAAATTCAGCATTGGAATATCAACTTTATTTTTATTGCAATGGATGGAACACACCATCCCAAAAAAATCCCACAGCTAGAACAAATTTTGATGTAATTTGCAACACTAAATTGATGCTACATGTAGTGCTAGTTTGGACCATATCTATCAGCATCCAATTTTGCTGCCTGTCCTTTATTTTTCACCCATATATTGTGGATTTGAGGGTAAATAAAACACTAATGAAACACATTGAATTGCTCCAAAATCTATGGGAAATTTACCATCTTTCCCTCTTTATGGGCATCGACGGTCAAATTTTAGTATTAATTTATGTATTATGTGTAAGTTGTGGATTTAGTCTCTTACTCTATTTGGTTGTTTTCGGTCTCTGTATTTTAAGAATTTAAAATTTCAGAGCTCATTAAGTTTTGTTATTTTCCAAAATTTGATGAGACAAGCATATTATCATATATGTAATGTTATATTAGTTTGTTATTTCTATACATTACTCATGAAAATTTCAAAACTCGAAAAGAATAGAGACTAAAATTTATCAAATTTAAAAGTATAAAGTCTAAAATCGATCAAATTAAAGAACAAGGACTAAATCTAAAACTTACACAAAACATAAAAGATTAATAGTAGAATTTGATCTAATTCTCAAACTATTATGGATATTTAGGCCTCTCTCTTTTATAGTAAATAAAATGGTTTGTTGGTGAGACTCGAACTCTAATACTTCATACTTGTTACAGTATTAATGATGAGACTCAAACTCTAAATTCCGTACTGATAGTAAAGTATTAACATTTCTTAACGAAGAATCAAGTTCGAAAACTAAAGTTAGAACTAAAAGCAAAGCCCACTTATGAAGCCCATATGAGTGGACTAAGTCCATTATATGTTGGGCATTTAAGTCATTTGGATTTTTCTGTATTTCATAATTATACTGAATTATGATTAAATACAAGATCGAGTTGAGTTGAACCATTAAATAAATAGAAAATTGGTCGTCTTTATCATTATTTTCTCAAACTTTTTACTATTCAATTTAAAACAAAATAATAATATTAATTTAAAATGATTTAAAAGTAAATAAAATAATTAGTTTAAATATATAAAGGGTTAGCATTTAGTAAATTGGTAGTATTTTTTTTTATTTTACAAGTAGTTTTAAAATTTTTATCACGTGTCTTCTTTTCTAAAATATTAAATATTTAATATTTTACTATACATTATAGGACACTTGTCAATCTCTAATCATGTTTGTAGAGTCTGAAAATTTTGCCGACAATGTACTAAATATTTTCCCATATATAAAACCTCAAACAATCTAAATTTAACAAACATAAAAGAAACCTATATTAAAAATGCTACTGTTAGATGTAGTGATAAAATATATTGTACATGAAAACTCAAACTCAAATATCAAAAGCAATATCGTTTTATAGAATATAAAATATATATTGATTAAAAAAACACATAAATTTTTTGATAATTAAAATTTTGCATAATGTGATCTTAAATTAAGTTTCTAAAGAATAATTTAAAGAATATATTAATAAATTTTCATAAATAAATTTTAAAAAACAAAATTACATGAAAAACTATAGATGTAAACAAAATTACGTGAAGAAATTTATTTTAGGGGAGCAAGGTTATATTATACTTTTTTTAGGGAGGTCAAAGTATAATTTTATCATTGTTTTAATATATTATTTCATAATTTTTAAAGGGATTAAAAAGAAATTTTATTATTTGGGTGGTTCCAATGCCCTTGCTTACTCCCTTGGTGTCGTCCCTGATCGTTAATATTTTTTTTTGTTAAATTTATCAGTGTGACATTTTGAAATAAGAAAAATATACACTTGGTAGCAATGTAATTAAAAAAATATTGTAATGAACCTAAATTAAACAAAATAATTTTAATAGTGTTAACAGTTGGATCTAAAATTTAAAATATAAAAAATAGAGAGACTAAATTCTAAATTTTAATAGGGTGGACTACCCAGCCTTTGGACAGATCTACCTATAACAAAGGCGAAACTAGAGGGTAGGTTGGGGCTACCTCCCCCAAGACTGAAAAATTATCCGTTTAATCCCTTGACTATTTATAATGTTTTAAATTAATTTAACAGTAAAATTATATTTCGACCCCTCCTAAAATTTAAAATTAAATCATGTCCTTTCTGAAAGCAAAATGTTTATAGCTTAATCCCTTAAAAATTATAAAATTTTATATTTATACAATAACGAAATTACTTTTTTAATTCACTCAAAAATTTATAATTCAAATTCAACCCTTCAAAAAAAAAAAGTCTCAACTCTCCCTGCCTTATAACACCCTAATATGATCCAATATCCCTAACCCCAAATGACCTCAACAATCAAACTACTACAACAAACACAAACTTCAGTTTACACTCAAGCTTTTTCAATCATATCCCAAAAAATTTATATATTTTAAGAAAAAAAGATAAAAAATGGAAGAAATAAATTCCTTAGCTAAACATGAATAAAGAAAGAAAGAAAAAAGGTTTCTTTGAGCTTGTTGCAGAAGTGGGTGAAATGCACACCATTATTATGGGATAAAAACAACTATAATAATAAGACCACCACCACAACAAGAAGAAATAGAGAGATGACATGCTGCAATAACTCCGCCACCGCCGAGTTCAAAATCCGTTGTGGCATCTTAACCATTGCTTGCCCCATATGCTCCCAAGATGAGGGAATACATGACTATTTGCCGGGGTTACCATCGGGGGTGAACTGTGAAGTTTGATCCAAGGCAAAGCCAAATTCTACAATCTATACCATTTAGAGGCAAAGGCAGTATCTGATAACTACAACCTTCTTCATCCTTTGATTGATGAGTTTGTTCAAACTCTAGAAGGTGAAAATGGGATTTGCTATACTCATCCTCAGAGACTTCCAGGTATTTTCATGCTTTTATCTTACTACCATACCTATAGATTCAACTTTTACTGCTAGTGGCTGGTCGTCTCAAGGGATTTAATGAAAAATTTCAAAAAAATTTAAAGGTATAATGAAAAGTTTTAAAATTTTTGAGGGGGTCCATCTCCTCTTATAAGGTTTCCACAAATAAGAAGGATAAAGATAAAGTTGAGGCTTAGAAATTTGGAAATTCATCATGAATGAATCTATCTAAATTTATTTTAATTTAATTATGGATATATTCTAAATATCAATTCGATTGTAGTTTATAATAGTTAATCTTATTTATATTTATATCCTCAAAAACTTTCTATTATGATAAAATGTGAATTTTTTATTTTAATTTAGTATAATTTAATTATTCGTGGATTCAAATTAATATGAATGTGAACTACTATGGTTAAAATCCACATTATCAATGACCAATTGAGTCATAGCTCAATTTGGATGGACATTGTTGTCAATGCAGCAGGACGTGGGTTTGAATGCGCTGAAGTGCATTATCCTATTATTTAGGGGTTGTGGAGGGGCTATGAGTAGTTATAGGCATTGTGTTAAAAAGAACAAATATGATCAGAATCTAAATGAGCCTTAGCGATGAAAGTATGATTGAAGCCCATATATAAGAATTTATATTGTATTTTTTTATTAAAAAAATGGATAAAATAGTTTATATATGTTAAATTAAAGTAAATTAGTCTTTTTTGATAAAATTTTCATCTATTTGTGTTGTTAAAAACTAGCTTAGCTAACCGAATAACTAGATAATGATACGTGACGTGTCATGTGTACCTCATGATAGGAACAAGTTTTTCACGATAAAAATAGATAGAAGTTTTAACAAAAAGATCAATTTGCTTTTTAATTTAATATATATATACTAATTTGTCCAACTTTTAAATAGAATGGACAAAATTGAATCTAACTCTTAGTACGAGTCTATGACAGGATATTATTGCAATAATAAAAAAGTAATGAATTCTTTGCTTATTTTCCTATTGGGGATTTATGGATAATTTATTAATGGTGTAAAAGGTATATAGGTTCACGTTTCCAAATGATACATGCCGGTGTAAGCAAAGACACTAACAAAATGCGAGATAAAAGTGTTTTTTGTCATCCGAAAATTCGAAATTGAAATTTTGGTTAAAAAGACATCAATCTTCATCGCTCAATCCAACATTTATTATGTCATAATTAAAAATTTTAACAATGAAATAATTTAACAAACTCTAAATATGAAATACAAATTACATAATAAAAAATTAGATTAACTATTGAACATTTTTTTAAAAATAAAATCAATGATTGAACCGATCAGATCATCGGTTCAATTAAAATAAATAAATAAATTCAACCGATTCCAATCTAACCAATTTAAAATCATTCTTCAAATCGATATGCCAACTGGTTGATTTAACCCAATTCAAATCCAATTCAAACATCGTTAGCTATAACCATCCATTTTTATAGGATTGATGAATATTAGAGCCAATCAAGAGAAGTCATTAGACCCCCAATCCGAAACAGAAAAGAGAAACAAGAAATGTTACTTTTTGTGTAATAGGCACAAATGATAATTCAGGCCAAGTGAGGTGAATAATACAATCAAACTTACAATATTCCTTCAATCAAGTACTAGGTTTAAGAATTCAGATACAACTATGAACTTAAAAGAAATCACACCCTATAATAGTTCTATATATAAAGAAACCCACTGGGTCACCACAATCAAATACACATAAACATTCCTATATATGACATAAAACCCTTGATGATGTCAGTTTAAATCAATTATAAAGAAAAGACGGCTCGGCTCAGGTCATCAACTCGACTCTATCAAACTACAAAGTAGATTACAGGTGTACCTCCATATACAAAGTCATATTATCAACTCAAAACACAACTATCATGATTTCTGCAGTACACATTTTTCATACAGAGCAAGGATTTCTTTCTTATTCGGATTCCTCAGCGCAAGCAGCTCTGCGCCGAAATTGTGTTTCGTGAGTTCCTGTTTAAGTTTTTGTACAGTGAACTTCGTATAATCCTCTTGATTGTTTTGTTGGTTCTGGTTGTCGTCATCAGCTTTGAATACTGACCCGCCATCTTCTGACGGTGAATGCCTGAGGGGGCTAGTTGTGCTCTTGGACTTCTTATTTGCTCTTAAAAATTGGTCACTCATGTCTATATCTTGCACAGATCCGACTCCCACTTCATCATCTGTCCTCAATCGCTTTCCGTGAGAAGCAGCTTTTAGCTTACTATCCAATGCAGTTTCGTTTAGACGAACTGAAGTCAACTCTTGCTGCAATTGATCAAGTTTTGCCTGTGCAGCTTGTAGCTGAAGAGAAAGGGCTTCAGCTCTGTTATTAGCATCTGCATGTGCTGCACGTTCAGAGTCCAGAAGGTCTTGAAGTACTTTGACTGTACTAGCCCTCTGCTCATTGTTTGTTTTTAACAGTGACTCGATCTCTTTCTCCCTCTCTTCGACTCTACCCTCTAATAATGCAACTTTTGAAACAGCATCCATCTCTGACACACGAATTCTATGTAATTCGTCCTCCAAGTCTGTTTTCTCTCTCTCCAAGTTCTCAATTTGTCTCTCGGCCCTCTCAATATGAGCCAATCTTTCCATTGCCGTCCTCTGTATCTCGTTTTTCTCCTTTTGAGCAGCTACAGATTCTGCTCGTGCTTTATCAGCCAACTCGGTTGCTTTCCTCGCTTCTTTCTCAGCTATTCTACACCTTTCTTCAACTTCTGCAAACCTGTTAAATTCAGATGAATACTTCTGCTCCAAATAGATCTTCTCCTGTTCTAAAATCCTTGCTTTTCCCTCAAATGACTGGGCCTTGGAGTTAGCATTTTCTAGCTTATCTGCTAACTCCCTGATTTCAACCTTTAATGATGATATCTCCGCATCGTAACTCCAGATTTTTGACTCAGCAGCCTGCAAAGCATTTCCCATTATTAAATACTGTGAAGTTTGTAAATGCACTTAAACATTGTTCAACTCATTAAAGAATTTAAACCTATAACATTCTTGTAAATCATAATTTTAAAACTGTGCTAGTAATCATGTGCCAATGCATTAGATATAAACACATACATAATCATATGCATATATATAACAAGCTCACCTTCAACTCTAGCCTTAGTGTTGTCAAGCACTGCTCAGCATGCTCAACCTTTGCTGTCTTGTCCTTTATTTCCTCTTCCTGCAATGTTCATCAGAAGATAAAACAAATCACATTTTCTTGCTGCAACTTACATTTGCATATACATGATCGAATGAACAAGAATGTAGGAGTGAATGCAAGGCAAAAAATATAAAGCACCTTCTCAGCCAATGAATGTGAAAACTCTTCCCTCAGAGAATCTTCCCTGAGTTGAATTTCCTTGCTTGACCGCTCTTGCGCAGTTGCTGCCTTCTCCAAAGCAGTCTTAGCCTCTCTAACAGCAAAGTCATACTTCCTTTTCCACTCCTCTGCCTCCTCTTGAGCAGACTCAGCTTGCTCTCGAGCAGCAGCCAGCCTTGCTTCGGCAGCAGTGCTCCGGGACTTGAGCACTTCAATTTCAGAGGCAGTCTGATCTTCTCTGGCTTTCTGTTTTGATAACACCTGATCATATTTTCTTCTCCAGTCTAATGTTTCTTGCTTGGCAGAATCCAATGTTTTCATTAAACTAGAACATCTCTCCTTCAGTGAACTATTATCACCTTGCAAATTATTCATACGGCTTGCATATTCATCAGCAAGCTTCTTCTTGTCATTGATAGCATCATCATAACGCTTCAGATATTCAGATTTATATTTCTCACTATCTTCCAGCTGCTTGTTAACTAACTTCATCTTATCCTCAATTGCACGACATTTCAGTACAAGGGAATTCTTCTCTGATACAATCTGATCTATATGTCTCCTGGTGAAATCCAGTATTGTCCCCTCCATACTGACAGTTGAATAGAATAGACAAGATAATAATCAAAACTAGAGACTTAATCCACAGTAGACATGGTATAAATCTCCAAAAGAAAATAATAATATTGTGTTGATACAAACCTTTGCTGTAAAAATACAGCCAGTTTCTGCCATTTTCCAGGGCCATGGCATGATGCCTCATATTCAGACAGAAGAGCATCAAGAACCTGCATATAACATTCTAATAAGCCCAATGAATACCACACACTATTCCTATAAATTAAGACTGAAACAGAAAGTCAAAAACAGATAACTCCACTCAGGTTGGTTGATTAACCAGCCTTCTTCCTTATAATTTTAGTGATATAAAATCAAAATCAGGAATATCATTAAAAACAGCAAGGATTAGATTGAAGTCCTTCACATGAAGAATAAGTAACAGTGATCGCTTACCTTCACAATTTTTTCTACACTTGCATCAGAAGCATGGCATGCTGCTCTCAATCTCTTTCCCATGCTTTGTATAGCATTCGAACATTTCAAATCTGCTTCCATAAATGCATTCCTTTTATAATCCTGCATAAATGACCAATCCATAATACAAGGCTTACCATGAATTTTAATAACATAAAAATAAAACGTTACGATGTAGCATTGAGTAACTCTATACTTCAAATGCCTTTTTGAAGAATTTCTGTAGAAGCTCCTCATATTTCTTCCTCATTGAACCAACTCCTACAGCACTAGCATTGTATACAGCCAGCGATCTTTGAACTGCTTCTTCATGAGCCTCCCTCAACGCCGCCTAGGACCATCAAGATTAAAATGCTAAAATATTATATAATTACCACCAAACAATTATGATAAAAGCATCACTTACTTCCTCAGGTGACTTTGTACGGTCAAAAGTTGACATATAAATCTCTGAAGCAGAATCATATGCCCTTCGACACTCAGCTTCTTCAACACTCTGTATGAAAATAACACTGATAAGAATCCTTCTAAGGAAAATGAGGGGATTTTTATACCATTTAAGCTTTGGAATATTTATATAACTTTTTCAGCATCAATGTCTTTTTTAAACCTCTTTGGTGCCATTAAAAATGCATCTGGAAGCATGTCCTGACAACAGTAACTAACCTGCCATGAAGAAGATATAGTGGGCACTGCACCTTTATTCAAAGCATCCAGATAAGATTCTGTGATACCTATAAGAACAGGCCCCGTCAGTATAGTAGCCCCAACCTGCTTTGGTCTTGTTCTCTCAAAAACAAATTTTGTCAATGCATCAAGCCCGGCTCGGAATTCAGGTCTCAGTTTGTCAAGCTACATATTAAAACTAAGGTCTTAGTACATAAGTTATGCACGCCAAATAGAAAAAGGCACAATCAGCACTAAAAGAGGGAGGAGGGAGAGCAAAGATAAAAATAATAGTAGAAAACAGAGAGAGATTGGCATATATGAAAGCAGTTAGATCCTAACCGAAATTTGATCGAGTCTTTGGAGATCATTTTCATTGTTCAAAGGCCTCACAAGGGTAAAGCATTCTCTATCAGGAAAAAGAGCTCGAATGGAATCTCGGATCTACAATAATTAACAATGCATAATCAGAAAGTACCACAGAGAAGAAATTTCCAAATACTTTAGTTAATCATATCCTTCATGATGAATACTGGAGAGGTGAATCCCTAATCTGTGAAGGGAGGAAGGTCTATGACAGAGAAGAAAAATTCATCTACTTAGTTCTTCATATCCTTCATCACAAACATTGTAGAAATGAATCTCGTGAAGAAAGGAATGCTATTAGGAAAGCATCAGGATGAAACTCTAACTAGAATCCCAGAGATACTTAACTTCAGCAGATAAACTAATTCATAGAATTTATACTGACTTCCTTTACTCCCCGAATTAAACCCAAGTTAAGAATTACCTCATTTTTGGCAGCTATATCTTTCCCACTACCGTCAACTGGCCGTAAAGCAAGCTCTAGGTAGTCACGGGGAGTGATTTTCTTATTATCCTCCACCAAGTCCAGATAAAAATCCTGCAAGTAAGACAAATATTTTACAAAAGAGAACTGAAAAAGTGTATTTTACAATCATGAGAAAGCTCATCACATCCATATTCAAGAATCAAACATGTCACAAACAATAATAAGACAGTGTGTGCATGTTTCCATCTGTAATCAAATATTACCCTAAGAAGCCAAACAAAGATTGGGGAGAACTGCCCAAGTTCAGAAGCTGTGGTTGTTCTTGCTCCAGCTTTGACTCGAATATGTTTTGTCATTTGAGTGACAAGAGAGAGACGATCCAGTGCAGTTTCATCTATGCCTCCCATCTAAATATCAGAAGAATAACCTTATTAACATGGCGCTTAAAAGGATTAATGTCTCTTCAAAAATGGAAAAGAAAAGAGCCAACCTGGTTGTAGATGAACATACTAGATAAGAGGACAGCTAGGGAAAATATCTGAGTGCTGTATGTTCCCTGTCAGGTTTGCAAGATACGAGCATGAGTCAAAAATAATCAAACCAATAAATATAATCAACCCATTCCCACAAAAAGTAAGTGAAAACTAACTGTTTGATCGTAGGCATCTATTCCTTCAGAATCTAACAGCAAAAGATTGTACTCAGTTCCATCAAGAGCAGTTCTCTTTAATGGTGCACTCCACAACCAAAGCCCTTTAGTACATGGTCGATGAGTTGATGCTACTTGAAATCCGCTACTCCTTCCAAGAAGCTATAGCCAAAAAAATGAATGCATAGCAATCTCATAGGTAAAAGAGACAATATGCATTACAATGCTGATAAAAAGAACAGATAACATGCAAGATTCAATACAGAGAAAACCACTTACAAGTTTACAATATCTAACCACAATACCACAAACAACTCAATAATTTATGCCTTACAACAATTGAAATAGGAGTAAGACTAAGTTTTATAGCAAAATTCACATCTCCTATGAATAGAGCAAAGATGTTTCTCGTTAACCCATATATATTTTTCTCTATACACATACTCAATTAAACATTATCATAACCAATGTGCTTTTCCTAACAAGTTTACATTTCTCACATCTTTAGTAATCTCCACTTAAATAGTTAAATGCACTAATATGAACTTAAATTAAAGTTGATATTTTCCCCTTACAGCTATAATAAATGAGGGCTTCTAAAAGCAGAAAAGTTAAGCCAAAAAGTCCTCCAATTGATCAAAATTACACATTCCGTTTCCCTAAACCCTAAGCTTACAATATAATCTACTCCAAAAGTCAAAAACCCTAGAATTCATCATTTAACGTACAAAAGCACCAAAACAACACAAATTTCTTCCAATTATAATCAAAACAAGTCAACATAGAAGAAATTAAAATACCTGATTTAAAATGAAGCTCTTTCCCTGACGAGCCCGGCCACAGACCGAAACGACTCCAATTGGTTCCTTAACAAGCTGCAAAACCGCAACCGCTTCCGGATCCATCCGGAACTTCCCTTTCTCATCGCAATACACCAATCGAATCGGCCTAGCTGGACCGGTCACTGGAGAAGCCGACGCCGACGATGAAGAGGCCGAATGACCGAATGATTGCGGGGACACATCAGCAGCGGACTCTTTTCCTCTACCAAAATATTTCATCATCTTTGCTCAGGTCCTCCGCCGATCAGTTGATTTTCTCTCTAATTTGGCTTAGCTTTGCTTCTTTCGTTGTTAATTTTTTAAGATTTTTCTTTGGAGAAGGGCTTGGCTTTTGCAACGTTTTATTGGTGTTTCCACTCTACTGACAGAGGTTTAAAATTGGGGAGGGAAAAGGTGAAAATGACTTTTGCGGCTTTATTTATAGGGCTACTTAGATGGGATTGTAAAATTACGCTAATATATTTAATTGGGTTAATTTTACCAAAACTCCCCAATAATCGCTAAGATTCTAAATTAGTACCCAAAATAGCAGTATTATATGAATTAGGTCATTATGTCCACTTAGCCAGCAATTTATACGTTAAATACCGGTTTGAAAGTATATTTAAAATATATGAATCAATTTATAAGTATGTGAACGCATGTCTATTGAGCATACAATTCGAATTTGATTTATTAAAAAATAAACAATTTAAATAAAATTTAAGAATATTATATTTTTAATACGATGGATACAAATTATCTATGCAGTAATTGCACATCCAAGGCCAAAGGAGGGTGCTGGAAGGGACCCTTTTCCCACCTAAAATAAGAAATTATTGCTTTAAATCCTTGAAATTTGTAAAATTTTAAGATTAATATATGGTAAAATTATAGTTTGGCCTCTAAAAATGTTAGAATTTTGATTTAGTTCTTTTGAAAATCATAAAAATATAAGCTAGTACAATTAGGAAATTTTATTTTAAATCTCATAAAAATATATAAATTAATTTCGACCCCTCATAAAATTTCTAGCTTTACCCCTTGCACATTTATTTACAATTTCATACATATGCCTTATATATGCTACATATGAAATTTTAGATTGTGTTTAACACCTAAGCTAATAGTTAAACTGAAAAAAGTACACAATTAGAATGATACTGATTCTTTAAGTACTTGATTAGAACGTTTTGGAGTATAAGGATCAATTTAGAATTTAGGTCATAATTTGGGGCTGTCTTTTGAAATAAACCCTATTTGTTTCTTTTAGTTGTTGTATTTGTCGGTACGGTGAAAGGGTGTTTTGTCCTTTTCTGACTATTTTAGTCTCACATCCAGAACATCAGCTTCGTAAACTCGTCATTAAGTAATTTTATTTTATATTTTTAGTATCTTATTATTTTATTAATTTATCATTATTTATTACGAGTAATATTATAGTGTGCATAATGGATATTAAAATTATAGTATGCATTCATCCTCTTTTATTAGTAATTGGATTCGATTATATTCAATTATATTCGGGGGGAAGTAGTTGTTGAACGAGTGTTGAGGGATCATCACCGCCATTGGATCATTGAGTTTAATAGGAGATTGGGACTTTGTTTTGTTTTCAATGCTGAGTTATGGGATATATTAGATGACTTGACCGTTTTTCATAATAGAAGTTGGGACGAAGTGTTGATTCGGACAGATAGCGTAGAGGTTATTTAGGTCATTCAAGTAGTTTTCTCAAGATCTTCTAATTCTACACATATAAGACGAATTCAAACATATATTATCGAAAATGGATCAATGAGAAACATCACATATTCCTCGAGAAGAGAATACAGTTGCTGATTACATCGCTAAATTGACTTTTAATAGGAACGAGGGTTTGCTGTTGTTTAGAGAGAATCCATTAAGTTTTAATGGTTTATTCTAAGTATTGTATTGACTATTCTTTTCACACACACACAAAATTATAGTATGTATTTTTTTAGTTCTAAAAATGTCATTGGAATGATTTGATGAATTGGTTTAAGTTTAAATCGCATAACTTTGGTGTATATTAAAGATTTGAGAGCAAAACGTGGGGTCATACCAGCCATATCCAGTTGTTAGTTTAACTTTGTGGAAAAAAGAAAAACACTACTTTCATTGATTCAACCCAATGTAGCATCGGGGAAATCTCTGATTCCCTTTCATTATTCTTTATCTTTGATTCCCTTTGTTGTAACCAAACGCAATATTTATAGTATATAATAACATGAACAATATATCCTTCCCTTTGTTTGGTAATGAAAAACCTCACACAGCATCGTCACTTGAAGAAGCCATTACCAGTTCATCCAAAGCTCCAACAGACAGTACCCTTTCAATGGACTTTAGCACCTCTCTCACACTGGTATCTATGGGTGTTGGAGGATACTCTGGGGACCCTTCTTGAAACACCTTTTCATCGAGCTCTTCACTTTCAAGGCCAACTATCTGGTCCATTGTAGGTAACTGATGATCATATTCATTGATTCCAATGGTGATTTGTATTGCCATCTCTTGACCTTGTAAGTACCCACCAGCCAATGGAGCTTTGCCTTTGTGACTAACTCGGCATAGAACCCAATCATCCAACTTAAAACAAGAAGATACACAAAGAGATTAAAGTGCAGTGACCAAGTCCTATAGTTTCAGTGGAGAAGAAAGTAATATAAACTTACTTGCATTGATCCTTTAGGTCTTTGAGATACAAAGCAATCATCGAGCAGTCTATATTCAATCATCATCCAATCGGTTTTTACACCTTTAGGAGGACGTCCTTTGTAAAACACTAAAGCTTTCTTCATTCCAAGGCATTGTGAACCAACAGAAGCGATGATCGGTTTATCGGTCCCGGTAGCCTTCCAGTATCCCGATGCCGCTGCTCGGTTCGGGCGTGTTCCGTTCGGATACTTCCTTTCTCTTGGACTAAAGAAAAACCACTCGTTCTCACCAAATAAAGCCTTATCTGTAAGCATGAATGCCATAAACATAATATATATTATATCAGATGACAAGCAGAAAGGAGGAGCCTACCAGGAAGTTCCCATGGATTGAACTTGTAGATATTAACATCAGCTATAATGGAGAACATTAGGTGATGATTGGAGGAAGGGAAAACCTTCTGGTTTAGATAATGAATGATAAGCTCTTCATCAGTAGGATGGAATCTGAACCCTGGGGGCAAGTTAGCAACATTAGACCTATTGTTTCCATCCATGGGACAGTGGGGAAGATAGTAAGAATCATTTGCTTCATATTTATATATACCATAACTTGTACAAATTGGTGGTGATAAACAAGAAGATTAAATAATTTATTTCATGAAAAATCTTGGAGAGATCACCAACCATACATAATAATCATAAACAATTTATAGTCTGTCACTGTCTAATAGTTGGATATTCTAATATGTTGTTTTGCATTTGGTTTTACATGCAAGGTTTCTAGTCTCCATGCAGTTGACAAGAAATCTAGTATAACATCCTCGTACTGATTGGTTGCAATTATTAAAATAATGGTAATTAATGCAGCGAACCTTCGGTTGGGGACGTCGGGGTGAAAGGTTTTCAAAAACGATTCTTACAAGGATGAGGGCCATTATAGGAAAAAAATATCAGAGCAGGCATTTAAGTAATAGATAGTATATACCAGATACAGCACATGCCAGCTAACTGTGTCAGTGAACATTATGCATGCTGCATGCATGTGCATTGCATGACTTATATATATTATACTCCCCAGTCATTGGATGTCAGCATGCATGCATGCTGATTAGAAGTGGAATTATATAGAAAATATCAGATACAATTTAGGAAATCAAGTCGAGACAGTAGTTCAGTAGAAATATAAATATATATGCGATTTCATGGAGGGGGAAAAATGACAGAGACTAACATTGGAGTTGATTCCAAGATAATTAAGGAAATGACATATTGAAGCAATAACTTCGTATTTATCAAAAGTTCAAATTTTAAAGACAATATTATTATCAATATGAATCGTATATATGTACCTCCTACCCTTATATTTTAACTCATTTTGTGTGCACAAATGAAATGGTACATACCCTCGAAGGCTCCACATTCAAAGTCCCTGCAATATTATCTTAATCACAATCTATTTTAGCCAGCAAACATGTTATTAGTGTATTCTTCAATTCCAATGGGAAGGGTTAGTTTTAGAAATCAAAAATATTTGGAGGGGTTTTAGAAATTATAAAGTGCCATTGTCTTAATCTTTTGACCATTCCAGAAACATGAATCTTCAAAAGGGTTTTGATTTTTATTTACTTTTTGTTTCTTGTTTTGGGGCTCTTGAATATTGCAGAGAACAGTATAGAGTTTAGAGCCAAATATACGAATCCTTTGGCCAGTTGGTGCCTGCATATTTGATGTTGTCTTATAGTCTTTTAGTTTGGCTCTTTTTGAGGACATAGAAGAGAGCAATGACAGTAACATCTTAACTGAAAATTATATTTAATTGGATGAATTGACCAACAATGGCAATGGATTGAGTATTTATGCTAATCTCTGAATTTTTGCTCCTACAAAAATAATTACAAAATATAAGCCGGTGCTGGTACTAGTGTACTTTATCGAAAGTTTAAATGTCTGGATAAGCGATAAGTTGATAATATGTGTAAAAGTATATTGTTAGACTTGAACTCATACTCTATAGCGGGGAATGCGACTACTTGAGCTAGCTATAAGACATAGGTTCAAGTCAAACCATGTTTAATGTATATGGTCCGTCTTCTCAAGCTCTTAATGAATCACTCCTGCTCTTTGAACTTGTTGCCTCTCTAGGCTGCTTTTATTAAAGGATTTCTAACTTTTGAAAGAAGTCTACCAAATATCATTCGTTTAGGGCTAATGAACTCTTCAATTGGTGCGGTCAATATGGGCGAAGCTAAAAATTTATTTTAGAGGGGACCGAAATTGAACTATAAATTTTTTAAGATATGATAGGTCAATATGGGCGAAGCTAAAAATTTATTTTAGAGGGGACCGAAATTGAACTATAAATTTTTTAAGATTTTATCATATATTAATTTATAATTCCTTTATTCTTTAAGGATTACATAATTTTTTTATATTTGAAAAGTTAAAAGTGCAATTTTATTCATAAATTAATTTAAAATTTTATTATTTTTAAAATAATTTAACTTGGGGATCCAAAACCCCTATTAGCTCCTAGTGTCGCCTCAAACAGTCTAGGAAGAGTTTAGCCTCTCCCAATTAGAAGTGTTAATAGGCTAGCCCAAGCCCAAACAAAATATTAGGCATGATTGCTAGGCTTGGATTTGGCCTGAATAAAAAATGGGCCTAAAATTTTACCCAAGCTTTATCCAAATAAAAATGTTAAAACACAGGCCGGGTTGGGCCCGTTCTTATTAAATTTTTTATATTATTTTTTATATACATAAAAAATTCTAGAAGTATTAAAATAAATATTTCCTGACAAGTTAAACATAAATTAAAAATATGCATAATTAAATAACATGCAAATACCTCTAAAACAGTAACAAAATTAACAATAAAACAATAATTATACTGTAATACCCAAATTTTTACCTGGCCCACAATAAACAAACAGTCCATTTTTACAAACAGGCCTATATGGCCCAAAACTCGAAATACAGCAGGGGCCCAAAGCTCAGTGGCCCAAATCATTTGCAAAAACCCTAGGGTTTCCGAAGAAGACCTTTGCCTCGCAGCCACAAGCGTCCCTAATCTTCATACCTGCACATCAAAGAGAAACAAAAAAAGGAAACACAATCAAATATTCGAAAATCAAATAAAAAAACAGATTTGTTTCTTCTTTAGATTGGTTTCTGCTATTATGTTTTCATTCGGCTATAAAGAGCCACAAAAACACTGTAATACGGATCGGAAAATCAATAAGAAAACGATTACTTTCATAGAGAATACGATACAGAGCAAAATCAATCCAAGGTTTACATTTACAGTTTTTTTTTATCTTGCTTTATTTTAATCTATTGTTATTTTTTTTATATTCGAATATAAAAATAAATTAAATAAAAGGAAAGAAACAACATTTCTTTCAGAAGTGACGTCGAGACGATTGAGGGAGCCACCCCCGAGGATCGATGGCCAGAAACCGAAAGGTTTCGGGACTCTTTTCACATTTTCAGTTTATTTTTTGAAGGTTTGAACCCAGATTTGGGCTTAGCGGATTCGAAAAGGTTGAAAAGGATGTTTTCTTTTTTCTCCGGCCACCGCATACGGCGTTGCCGGCGCCGGAGGTCGGCGGCCGGCGTGGTGGCCGATGACCAGACTGGAGACCGGACGACTGAGAGGGGGGAGAGTTTTTTTTTGGAAAGTTTTTCATTTTTTTTAAAAAAGGCTGAATGAAATGAAAATTTTAACCGAATTTTAGCTTAAATAGCCCTTTCAAAACGGCGCCGTTTAAGGCTTGGGTTGACCCGAATCCGACCCGAGCCAACCTTAGGATCCGCGTGTTTTATACGGAGGGGCAAATTGCGCTTTTAGCCCCTCCGCCTTTTAAATATTTTATAATTAAGTTTTTTTATATTTTTAAATTCGCCCTTTTATTTAATTTCAATTTCAATTTAACCCTACCTGAACGACGCCGTTTTAGAGGAGAAAGGAAAATTTCCCTTCCAACCCCTCTATGTAATTCGCGTGTTCAATTTAATCCTTTGGGTTTTATTTATTTGCGAATCTACCCCAAATTTTTATATTTGTAGTTCAATTTAGTCTCTTTTAATATTTTTTCTTAAATTTAACTAACTTTAATAAAGTAAGTATTATTAGTTTTTTAAATCTATATATATACATGTATATTTATTTTTTATACATGTACATATTTATTTTTTAACTAATATTTTTCATATTTATAAATACATATATTTTTTTAATGTATATATTATTTTTAATATATTTTACATGTATATATATTTATTTTTTTCTCGAATATTTACATACACGCATTTCTTTATATTTTCGAAAATGCTTAAATGCACATTTATATCTTTAACACATATATTTAAAAATTTTATATATGTATATTTATATATTTTTCTTTATTTTCATAAATGCATTATATAAATTTTATAATTCAAATTTTATATGTAAATCATGTATTTTATTTCTCATAATTCCAATGCATATGTTACGCGCTCTTTTTATTTATTTATTTATTTTGTTTTTTGTTGATTTATGTTTTCATATTTTTATTTATTTGATACTTTGCATGTTATCGATTTTGTTTATTCATTTATTCATATTATTTCTATGCCATTGTAATATTTATTATTGCATTGTATATTTAATGTAGCATCACATCATTTTTTTTACTCGATTTAAAACTTTTCAAAATTGAGATAATGCTTGCATTTAGGATTTTCAAGGAAATTGAGCCCTAACGTATTGGGTTCCGATTTTCTTCATTAAATTTAACAATCGAGCATTTCTCTTTAATCAAAAAATAAGAACTCATTATTGGGAATTCAACACGTTGTGTCCTAACGTATTGGATGTGACGCATTGATTTCTTGAAATGAAGATTTTTTCTAAAAAATAATAAAGGAAATATTCCAAGTTTGGGATTTTGGAGAAATTGTGCCCTAACGTATTGGGCCGCGATTTCTTAAATCTTGAATAAATGGATATTCTTTTAAATTTTTATTACACGAGTATTCTGGCCTAATTCATTTTTGAGGAAATTAGAATGTCGTGCCCTAACGCATTGGGTGTGACATTTTCTTTCTCTGAAGTGATAAGGGTCTTAATACGTAACGTTTTTAAGTTTTTGCTAAGGATTATATTTTTCAAATTTTCGACATTAAGACATTAATTAATTAACTAAGTACCAATTTTTGGGCGTTATGAGGGTGCTAATCATTCCTCATACGAACCGACTCCCGGACCCGTTTTTCTAAAATTCGTAGACCACAGTCGTTTTTAGGTAACCCAATCACACCTTAATAAAAGATTGGTGGCGACTCCAAACTTTCATCGACAACTAATTTTTGTAATTTTTGTTTTTTTTCAAAATAAAAAAATGATTTCGACATATACAATATCCAAATTCTAAATAATAATAATATAGTAGCAACATAATAGTGAGAATTGAGAAAACAACAAAAATATAGTAGCAAAACAGAAGGAAAAAAACAACAAGAAAACAACAATAAAAGACAACAATTTTTTTTTTTGTAAATTCGGGTTGGGCCAAGCTCAAGGCCTAACTCCTTTTTTAAAAGGGTATTATTTTTTTTACCTAAATTCATTTTTCGAAATCATATTTTTACTCAAATCTGCTGATAACCCGACTCATTTACGGTTCTACTCTAAACCGAGTCGAATGCTTGGAAAGGCAAAAATTTCGCAAAGCAGAGGTCCGTAAGAAGATAAACCATGAGCACCAAACCTGGACATTCCATGATTACAGTCCAAGCCCAACTCACTGCCTCATGGATATCCAAAACATGATAGTTTATTAATTTTTTTATATATTTAAAATAACTTAGAAATGAAATAAATATAAGTGGTTTATAGTTGACTTAGAGAAAAAGATCTTAAAGCTAGAAGTGAATCAAAATGTTAATAAAAAATTCACGGTAAAATTTTTTATTTTACTTTAATCAATTCTGTAACGAGTCTATAAAATACGAAAAATTAATTATTAGACTCGCTCTTAAAACTACTATGAAAAATTAAAAAGAAAATAATGATAAAAAATTCAAAATAAAATCAACAGTTTCTCCGCTTTGTCTGATGGACCAATAAAATAGTTTCCCGGTTAATTACTTATCTAATTATACCTTTTTTCTGGGATCATCATTACCCAACACAATTAATGGAGAATGATGAGCTGTTTTTTTTTTAACATTTTTTAATTCATATTTGTAGATCACCATTATCTTTTTAACTTCAACAAAATTTTGCTTTAATGTGGGTTTTTAATTTTTTTTAATTATAAGAGGAGGATAAAATCGTAATTAGAACAACCCGAACTTAAGTCATATTTGGAGTGTTTAATATTTTTTACCATCAAACTAGCACACGAGATTTAATATGAATTTTTAATTTTATATATAGATATTTGCTTAACCACCAAATCATTTTCAACTAATTAATAAAATTGTAGAATAATTGTTAAATAGAATCTAGTCAATATCTTTGAAGCACCGTAATATAAGGCAGATAAGGAAATCTAAGGATGTGGTTAAAGAGACTAAAGAAAGAGAATCGACAGAGTTGAATTTGGTTGACTTGAAACTAAGTGCATTCCAGAATACCTAATTAAAATTTGCCTCTGCTTAACTCACAAAATTCATGCAGGTTCAAGTCTTTGAAACTCTAAATTTTTATTTGGATAATTTTCTTTAGACAAAGTGTATGATTTGGTTATGTTTATAACGTGTGTATTAACTCTTTAATTGTACGATACCAAAAGAAAATATATCCAAAAATTAGCTTCTTTACTTCAATTTGATTAAAATAAAATGAATATTATACACAAATTCCGAGTGAATAGTTAACTTTAAAGTTTAGAGCTAAATTTATTGATATCTTGAACTTGCTCTCGAAGTAGTTCAAAAGATGACTTTTTTCAAAAACGGCCTTTCAACTTCTTCTCCACAATTGAACTGTGGCATTCTTCAAAATTCCTTCAAGTTCTTTAAAGAATTTTGTAGAGATTTCCTAAACTTTTTGAACTTGTGAATATGTAGAACGGTTTTAGTGATCCTTTTTTATAATGTCAACCATTTGAATAAAAAAGAGTTCTTATAGAATTTAATTGCTCCATTTGAGCAAATCACATTAATAAAAGAGTGTTCTTGCAAAATTTAACTGCTCCGTTCAATTGTTCTATAGGAATTTAAATTTTTTTATTTATTATTTAACTCTTATTAATTTTATTAATCAGAGATAAAATAATCATTTAATTATTTTATTTTTAATTAGTGATAATATAAATTTTTAATATTATTAAATTAATTAAAGACATCATTTTTACTCTGGTAATTTCAATTTAACCCACGGATGATACAAATACCTTTCTAACTTTTGTAAAATGAAGAGATGGTCAAATGATTAAAAGTTTTCTTAAATTGCATAAATTAAGTAATTATTTTGCTCTTCCTAAAAAAAGGTAATCATTTTGCTTTCTTTGACAAGTTTATGGTGGTTGAAAGTGCTTGGATTTGGTTAATTTCTTGAATTTTAAAAACTGTCCTAATCCAGGTTTAATCCATATCCTCATGATGCAAGCATTTAATTAAAAAATTTCCCAAAAAATTGCATTTAAACCCATCAAGTGGGAAGGTTGAGTTAATCTTAGAGGTAGGAGCCATATGAAATTGGTCAATTCAAATGTTGTACTTTTTATCATTTTGGTCCTAAAAATTTATGATCGAGACCTTTGGAATTACTAATTTACATCAATGGGTCAAATTATGTTTTTAATTTCTATCCAGTCCCTCAAAACATTATCAAAATCAAGTAAAAACTGTTGAATTTCTAATAAAAAAAAAGTAGGAAGAAGAGGAAGAGCAATACCAACAAAAAACTAGAGATTTCACAAAACTCATAGCCATAAAGCGCCAGCATCTTTCAAAACAGGCACCAATTCACCAGATATATGAGTAGACATTACCCTATCCAATCCCCCAAACATCTTCCCTCCCACGAACACAGCCGGTAACTGAATCCCACCACCACCACCTCCATCGCCGCCGCCGCCGCCGCCGCCGATCCTCGACAACTCACCGATCGCCGCCTCTTCTTTCCCTTCCTCGACCTCGCAAACAACCGGGTTCGCTCCATGCCCTAGCAGTAACCTCATCACAACATGGCACATGCAGCAACCACGTCTACCGAAAACCACCACAGCATTCTCCTCCACCAGCTTCCTTATACTGCTTTCACTACCATTGGCAACCACACCCCCACCACCACCGAGGAAGTTAAGAAGCGGCGAACGGCTGCCGACGGCGGTGGCTCTGGTGGTCGAATATGATTTATATGGGATTGCTTCTTGCATTGAGAATTTGAGATTGAAAGAATGTTTTTTTTTTAATGCAAAGCAAAGGGGGAGGGAGGGGGCTTTTATTATAATAATGGTGTTATTATATATATAGGGGGGCTGAATAAGAAGACTTTCACGTCAACGCCGATTACGTACCGTGGGACGTCACGGGGTCTGTGGGTGATGTTGTTCTACGTCACCGTTTGGTAGACAGATTCTCATTGCTATTTTGCAAGCCCCCCCCTCCCCCCAACTCCCACAATTGAGCGTGACCTTTCCTTTATCCTTTTACACACTGTGAGTGTGACAAAAAGCCAAAAGGCAAGAACCAAATATCTTTGTAAAATTCTACTATTAAACCCTATAATATGCGTAAATTATGGATTTAGTAATTTACTTTAATTTAATTAATTATATTTTTTTATTCTTTTTAAAATTTAAAATTTTAGTCTTGGTCAATGGATAGCAATTAGATTTGTTTGGTTAAATTCAAGGTTTTCAAAACTAGACCAATAATCGAAACGATCAGGCCACCGGTTCGCCAGTTCAATTAAATAAATTATTAAAAATCCAATTCAACTGGTTTTTTTTGCTTGGTTCAATAGGTTCAATGCTCTTCTCCAGAATGGTACCCCAATCAATTTCCTGTCCAACTAGTTGATTCAGTATGGTTCGAATAACATTAGTTAAATTATATTATTAATCTTGTATTATGCGTAAAGTTGTAGATTTATTCAATGTTCTCCAACTAGATTATTTTCAGTCGCTATATTTTTCAAATTTTGAAATTTTAATCTTAATGCAAAACGATATTCGTTAAATCTATTGATTTTTTTTTGTGTGATTAATATGTGGAAAAAATAAACTGACATGCATTACACGTGCCGTAATATGTTTCTCACATCAAAATTTTAAAATAACATAGCTTACTAAATTTAATAATTACCATTTGATGAAGACTAAATTTTTAAAATTTTAAAAATACATATATTGAAAATGAACATCTTAATATATATGAACTAAATTCGTAACTTAAACATGGTAGGAGAAATAATTGCACAACATGGCTTCTTTTTTGCAAGGCAGTGGCTAAAATTCCCTGCGGCTGGCACAACACTTTAATATTTTCCAATGAAAACGACAATAATAGCCTCCAAAGTTACCTGTCCCACAGCAATGTAATAACTAAATGGCATGTTGTTTTGAACGTAAAAGGAAGGCGACCTGTCAGTGCATGGAAAATATGAGGAAATGGGATATTGCAAAGGGGAAGTGAGTGCAAAAATTGGAATATTTTTATTGATTTCATCGATTATTGCTGCTTCTTGGTTCTTGCTTCACCCTTTATATAATAAATATATATTTATAAAAATATTAAAACGAAAATAAATAATTTTTATAGCAAAGTGAAATACTCAAAACTCTAATACTCTTGGAGTGGTAACACTTAGGGTCTGTTTGATTGACGGAATTGATTTTCTGGAAAATCATTTCCAACTTTTCCAGCGTTTGATTGGCGGAAAACATTTTCTATTTTTGAAAATGAATTCCAAAACAAGGGAAAATGGGTTATATTTTAAGGAAAATGTCTTACCCTTTCAATTTCCGTAAGACATTTTCCGTGCTCTCCTCTCTATCGCCTCCTTCATCCATTCCTTCATTTCCGGTAGAAAATTGCTTCTGTTTATCGATTTTCCAGTAACTTGTTTTTTTAATTATTCAATACTTGTTTTTTTAACACAATTACAAATAATTTATTTGATATTAGCTTTTTTTCAATTTATAACGATTAATATTGTAGCTTAATAATTGAGTATTATTATAAATAAATCATTGTAATATATGTAAAAATAATTTAAAATATAAAAATTTATTAATATATATTAATATATGTAAAAACAACTTTTCCGGAAAATATTTTCAGGAAATCTGCCAAACAGCAGAAAATATTTTCTAGTAAATCATTTTACAGAAAAGTAAAACATTTTCTAGAAATCATTTTACGGAAAACATTTTACTGGCAATCAAACAGACACTTAATCAACTCAACCTACCCATAATTAATTTTTTATTTTTGAGAGTAAGTACATAATTAAACAACTATAAAGTACAATAAAATCAATACAAAATACAAACCGACAAATAATATGAATACAATCTTACAAAACCCATTCATGAGAATTGCATATGGTGAGTTTAATGATCGCAATTGAACATAATCAGACTTGAAACTATTACTTAAATATTCACAGAAACTTCAACCTTTACTGCAAATTTCATTTAGAAATTGATAACATAGAATTCAAAACAATTACATCATAAAATCAAACCAGCATAAAAATAATATAAAAATAATTCAAACACAATATAGCCGTATGATGGGATTAAAAACACTTATATCACATCGTGTTGACCGTCTTAAATATAATTTGAGTTAGATTGCAGTTTAGTACGTTATTATTAGAACTTTATCTCTTATAATAATTCCAAAAAAAAAAAAACACCCAAATTCAATTACACGTAGCGGAATGGGTAATGAGGGAAAAAAGAAGATTTGTAACAAGAGGCGTAAGCAAACATGCAAAAACACATGAATGATGAGATCAGGCATTAGATCACTCAAAGATCTTTGGTGGTTCTTACGAGTTAAGTTCTGTAATAAGGGTGGG
The DNA here is from genome assembly GCF_007990345.1 of Gossypium hirsutum. Taxonomy (NCBI): domain Eukaryota; kingdom Viridiplantae; phylum Streptophyta; class Magnoliopsida; order Malvales; family Malvaceae; genus Gossypium; species Gossypium hirsutum. The sequence continues at coordinate 2,572,975 of NC_053446.1, forward strand.
ACACATGGTATTGTTTCATCAACAGATCATCGTGGCTTTTTAATCCCAATCTGTCAACCACGTGTTAAGATTCCTTAGGATGAGATCACGGAATTGGGAACCACAACCTGACGTGGACGCTTCATTTCTCTCATTTCTCACCTTTTTTTTTAAAAAACTAAAAACAGAACTCACTGTTAATTTTTATTTTTATATTTAATTATATTTATTAATTTCAAAATTAAATTTAATATCAAATAATATCTTTCCCTTGAATAATTCGAGTTCAGCACGCAAGTGAATATGCTGATAATCTTATATAATTTAAACTTAAAATAAAACAATTAATAAATAGAATGAGTAAAAATTAAAGCATAAATTAAATAATATTTTTTATAATGTACTATTCTAAATAATAATAATAAAAAGTAGAAAGCCTGGTTATGTTTTTCTTTATTGTCCTATTTGCCGCTGTTAAAAGTCTATGATTTTGTAATTTATTGAAAAAGGAAGATTTTTGTTAGATTTGTACAGTTGATTTTGTTAATCACGTGGTTAGACGCATCACACTTTAATCATTAAATTTGTTTTAATCATTTTAATAAGTCTATTGGTATTTATTAGTTTGCAACTTCTCTTTAATTTAATATTCTTTAGATCGTTTTTAGAGTTAAGGTCACTTGTCCGATTGATAGAACATTCTCCGATTAATTAAACACGACGTTTACACCATATTCATCTAAATTATATTTTAAGTTTCAGACATGTGAATTTGAATAATAAACAATTAAATGTTGCTTTTAGTGTAAATAATCAAAGGAAATGTTGCGGAAAGAGAGAAGAGACAAATAAAATACCATTCTAACACTAATTGGGGGCTGTTTACTTTGAAAGGAGTTCGGTCTGTGGGTCAGATGCAACCCAGTAAAGAACCGGTCATCTTTTTACCCAATCAAAACGACATAAAAAGCCTGCCGTATTGTGACTAGGTAAGGTGCAGGTGCGGGTACAGCGGATTTTCAATTAGGATTATTTGTGAAAAAAATCTTTCTGAAAAAAACAATTAAATTCTTGTATTAAATTAGTATCTATTTAAGTTTATGTTGTTAATTAAAATAATCAATTAAGTTTTTCATTAACACATTGACTGTTAAAATAAATTGACTAACTAATCCGATGATGTCATGTGGTAGTTTCTGGTTTAATCTAATATTTCTCCCACAAAAATAAAATTAACATTATAAAAATTTAAAAATATTATAAAATATAAAAAATCTAATAAATTGTAAAAAAATATAAAAATAATAAAACTTGTTTAAAATTAAAAAAACAAAACGTACTAAGAATTCTTAAAAACTAATATTGTAAAAAACTATAAAAAATATTAAAATTGATATAAATTTATAAAAATTATATAAAAAATCATAAAAACTTGAACCGGACTAGTTAACTCGAAATCGAGAAGGTGCCGATCCGGAGAAAGCCTTCAGACTAGTTAACCCCGGAATTAGGTGGTTTAACCAATTTTTTTATTTTTTAATATTTTTATCAAACCAAAATTAGATTTTGTAAATATTTTTATATATCTTAATTAGATTTTTAAACTTTTATAAGATTTATAATGTTGTAATTGCTTAATATATATATTGTCAGATGTTTTTAATTTTCATTTATAATATACTAGAAATTTTATCACATGCGTATATGCGTAGAAACCACAAATTTAGAATATAAATATGTGTTTAAAAATATCACGCACTAAATAATGAAAGGTACGATTTGAAATTAATTAATAATAACACGTTAAATATGTATATGTTAAAATGAAAAAAAATTGGGTTCAAATTCTATCATATGCATGTTTTTATTGATTTAAAAAAAATTAAAGTACTCTTAAATAATATAACTAATTTTAGTTACGAAAAAGTATTTCTATAATTTAACAACTAAATTGATAATCCGATTAAGGGTGACACAAACTCAATAAAATAATTAAATAATAATATAAATACTTAATTTCAAGATTTAAATCTCTAGAATTTTAATTATATGAAAGGAAAAGATTAATGTAAACTATAATATACATTCGTCTCAAGGAAGAAGCTTCGATTTCCAAAGAATGCAATACAACTATAGCAACTACACAGTCAAATGTTCAAAGCAGCTGGGCTACGTCATAACAATAAAGAAAAGGGATAAAGCAATATTTAATCTCTTAATTGTTTATTTTTTTCAAATAAGTCCTTAAACTTTTCCATCCGAACTTGACAAAAATTTCCCCAATTTGACCCTTAAACTCCTTAAACATGAATTTAAACTAGAGAATGCTCCTTCATCGCCCGGAAATTTTTAAAAACTTAAAAAAAATCATTTTTTTAAAATTAAATGATGTGATATAATCTTATAATTTTGAATTGTCACACTTTAACGCAATTCAAGTTCAATGACCAAATTAAAAAGTTGTCAAGTTAAGAGATGAAATAAATAAAAAAATTTTGAATACCAAAAAAAATACTAAATCTAGAGATTAAATGTTGCGTTTGTGTAAGTTTATGTTTTGGTTACAACTTCAAAATGTTACAAAATGATCACTAAATTATTCAAAAAAAATTATTTTAAGTCCCTGAAGTATTAAAAAGATTTTATTTAAGTCACTAGGTTGTTAAGTTTTATTTTTAGAGTCCGACTAGCAAGCTCCAAACATCAATTCAACAACCAGTATAGTGGATCAATACCCATCAATGAGTAGAAGAACATACTTTACATCCAAGTTGATCTAATGATTAGTGTCGGAGATCAAAGAAAAAAATTGTTTGAATTTTGATTCGCAGATTGTGACGTTTAAAGTTGTTTCATGGAAAAAAAAACTAAATTGTAGGAGAGAAACGACAAGAGACCTTTTGATTAGTGTAGGCGGTATGAACAGTGAAAATTATACAACGAACTTTCTAAGTAATTTAGTTATCATTTTGTAATTTTTTAAAATTGAATAGTCAAAAGATACACTTATTTATAGTTGAGTGATATTGGGTGCAATTTACCCAAAAGAAAAACGAGAGAACAACAAAATCACACGGCAGAGTAGAGTGTGAAAGAGCAGAGAATTTTCCTTTCAAAACTGCACGTTGTTGTTGTTGTAATATTTGTCCACCTCCGACCCCACTATAACATAATAATGCTGATTTTAGCTTTTATTATAAGCCTTTTATCCAAGGCGTCAGGGGTTCGCAGGGCTCGAGTAGTTTAAAATAAAAAAAAAATTATTTATAATTTTTAAAATTTTAAATTAATAATAAAATTATATTTTAATTTTTTAAAATTATAAAAATATAAATTATTAAAATAATAAAATCATATATACAATTTAAGTCAAAATTATGACTCCACCGCTAACAATCCATCCACCGTTCTAAGCAAATACTCGGGCCTCTCTCTCGAGTTTGATTTTCCAAATCCAATACAAATAAAAAAGGCATTTTCTGTGAGTTAAATGTGTAGTCCAGTGAAAATTAGCCTTAACTAACGTCATCAATAAGCTTGGCCGGCACCGGCAGGGCTTTCACAACACACAACCTTAAATGTACACATGTTTGTTTTTATTCTTGCACTTCATGTTCAATTCGTGCCTAATTTGTTAGATGTTAACCTTTTCAATTATTTCAATTATCCCTTAAAATTGGATTTATTCAATTATTGCAATAAAAAATTGAACCGAACAAACACACACCCCTAGGATATGTTAAGAGTTGATCAAAGATAAAATCTAAGAATAACGTCAACTGAAGTCTCTCCACTTCTAATTTAATTAATAAAAATTGATTTAAATTTTAATTCATAATTGAACTCTTATGATTGGCTTGGTGCCAAAAGATGTTTAGCCATGGGATTATGGTTGTTTGAACTAGATCGGGGCGACTTGCTAGACCGAAACCTGTCGGGGAATTGATCTGGAGAGAGACATCAAATCAGATGACCTAAGAATCGATACATATTGGTTGAACAGAATTTTTCATTTTTTTATTATTTATGAAATTTTTAATGATCTATTTAATGGAACCAATCGGATCAGTTGGAATGACAAACTAATGGCCTAGTTGGTTTGACTACTGATCCAGTTTTGAAAACCTTGTATAGAACGCACCCGAATTCGAGCCTTTAGGAGAGAAAGTGGAAAGCCTTTATTTGAGCAGCATCATTTAATTGTGGTGTGGGTGTGCCCCAACTATGTGTGTGAGTACTAGACCTATCCAAGGGCTAGATAGCCCGCCTGCCCTGCCTGACCTGAACTGGCCCGAATTTAATTTAAATGATAAAAGATTAAATTTAAATTTAATTATAAAATATCAATTAAAAAATATATTAATATTTTATTATTTTTTAATAGTAAAATGAGCTTTTTGGAAGGGTCGGGCCAACAAAAAAATGGGCCTAAACACGAATTTATTGGAATTGGGCCTTGGATCAGCCCAAGAACAATTCTAGTGAGTACTAACCTTCTAACTGTACAATGCGAAAAGAATTTCATAATTGGTTTGGATATTAAATTTATTTAGTAAATAAATATTTATATTAGTTAAGAAATTAAAGGGATTAAGAATTTTTTAGTGCTAATTAATTGTGTTTGTTGAGGGCTTTTTTTTTATCCTCTTCGCATGGAAGCTATCTTCATATTTATAAAGCACGATTCTCTGATGAGACGTGCTAGGGGATAACTGGGTGTCATGCACAATGACACGTTACCCCTCTAGGTTTGACACGTAACCTCAGAGGTATCTTTGAAAGGACCTCGCCATGAGCAGGTGAGCTAGGAGGTAGAGTTGGAAAGTGGCGAACTTACGATCCGACGGACAGGGAGGTGGTGAACTGCAAATCGGCTAACTGGCAAACAGGCGAGCTGTGAGTAGAGTGGTGAGCTGGATGACATCCCTTCCTTGATCGAGTCGAAATCCAGATCACTTGGGTGGACCAAATTTTGAGTTTGTAAAGTATTATGTAACAAATTTATAAACATAGGATAGGTCTTAGATTTTAGAATTACGAGATGCATGTATATGTGATTTAGATGCATGTATTATTGAGTTTTAGAAATTCTTTGTAACATTTATTTATAGTGTATTTTGTTTTTCGTCCGTGAATATTGTAGGTAACGAAACCTAACCATATTTTGTGTGTATAATTTGTTCCATAATTAATCTAATCTTAATTACATTTTTTTTTCTTACAAAATCCTAAGACCTCTTTCTTGCCTAATAATGCTCATTCCCATAGTTTAGAATAATAAATAAATAAATAAAATATATCTATGTAATAATATCCGACACTCATCCTAAATTCGAGCAACATATAATAACTACGTAAAGAAATGAAGAAATGACACTATCGACTATACAATCCATAAGGCTGATATTTAACCACAATAATTTCACGACACATTTCTAAGATCAAAACCACCAAAGGAATCTCTCTTTTGTTGCTCCATTTCTGCTTCTCTAGTTATCGTATTTTCCCTTTCTTCATCTTCCACCATCTCGACGGCAAGGTGATCGGATTCGGGTACTCGATCAAACATTACCGAATGAGACGGATCGAGGCTGAAAGAAGGTGAAGTTCCGAAGGCAGATGCGGTCTCGAGTGAAGGCCGTGCTGAAATGTAGTTACTTTTTAGGGCGATTTTTTTTCTAGCATTGGCTCGCCATCTTTTTAGACCTTCCACCACGTTTTCAGGGAACACAGCTTTCTTCATTGATGTCCCCATCTGTTAAAAACATTAACTTGCAATCGGTTAATTACAATTACCTTAAACCCTAATGTATCTTTGGATTTATTAATTTTAATTTTACATTATAGATTCAAACTTGAAAAAGATCCTAATTGTGTTATTTTGAAATATCAATATCGGATCAATCAGTTTTTACTGAATTTGGTCGTACGTAAATTCCAATTTCATATTATCTGTGAATGCTTCACATTAAATCTAAACTAACATTTAACATCCAACCTAACAATCAAGTTAACAAAATAATATAAGAACATCTAAAACATGCAAATATACATGCAATCAAATGATTACGAAATTAAAAACAACGATGAAATTACCTGAGTGACTAAAGCATAGAGAGGCAGAGTAACATATCCACAAAGGATGTGAACCAAAACTCCCATTACTACTCTTATCACGATGTCTTTAGTACTTCGATGGAAACACGATCTTAATCCAAATTCATACTGCATATTTTATAACCAAATGTTCAAAAAAATTCAATGGAAAAAGAAAAAGTGTAATCAGCTGCAGAAATGCTTACCCACGTCCAGGTGAAGAATGCTAATTGAAAAGAGCTCTGCAAATTAACAAACAAAAAAAACATGTAATTTTTTTTTTTAGGTTTTCGGAAACAATCAAAAGGGAGTAGAAATGGAAGGTTAAAAAAAAAAAGGTGACCTGAAACAAAATGAAGTGCATGAAGTGGAGAAGCAGTTTAGGCCAGCCAAACCAGAAGAAATCATCACTAGGCCTAACCGGAAATGTTCCTCTCACTACTTGGGACCTGTTATGGCTGTCCAAACACATCCTTGTTATGATGCCTTGTAGTTGTGTCCCAACCACCAATAACATCTGTTAAGCGTTACCTTTTACGTTATGTCTAAAACCCGTATCCCATATGAGTGTATTTAACTTTTTTATGTGTCTGGCATAAGTTGTTTTACTTACCAGTAGCGGAATGAAAGGAAGCCAGAGATAATTATGAAAATCTGAAAATTACAATTGAAAAAAAAAATGAACTGGTTTTAGCATTAACAGGCTTAGTTATAAAATTGCATACATATATATATATTGTTTTGAGATAATTACCATGCGCATTGAAGAATATGAACAACACTGAGAAGATCCAAATCCAGAGGCTGAAACCAGTGGTTAAATATATCATTATCAGATTCAGGTATAATATATATGGGAGGAAGACAAACACCAAACCAACATCTATTCGGTCGAGTGGTAAAAGTAAGGTTTCGGAAGAAGACATCGTTGGACCAGCTTTATCTCTCATTTAGGAGTTCGATTTGGCTAACATGAAGATGGTTCATATGAAATAGACCAACCTTATCCCCACAACCACTCCAAAGTCCTTTACCAAAGCTCTTTTTATGTACTTTTGGAAGTCAAAATTGCTTCCCTCTGAAAAATGAGCCTGGGAATATATACTAAGAGTTCAAAATTTTGGATCAAAATGAAGTGGTCAAGTGCTTATATTATTACACATTGTCAATATTACCGTAATGAATCCATGTCTGAGCGTGAAGTAGTCCACTTTGGAAACGGATGAATAGAACTGTCGAACAAAACATGCCTGCAAGAATAATACATGTCAACCAAACATCGTCATCAGTTTTTAACAGGTTTTCATGGTTTTTTATGTTTATGATAATTGAAATGATCATAGTTTTCTGGCAATAAAACGAACCGGCCAACGAAGAAATTTGTGTTCACTCCAGAATCTCAGGTGTCGCATTGCAAATGATGTTTGATGGATAAGTTGGAACCTCCGAGGATCTAATTGTAATGGATGAAAGTAAGATGGTTCATAAAGCAATTTCACAGTAATATATGTATAGTATACTGATGATCATTAGCTGAAATTATAATAGATAATAAACCTCGGGTTACAATCGAGTTAATGTTAATTCAATCTTGATTCTGAGTTGTTTGAGAGATTGTGTTAGTCGTTAATTTTTATAAAATTAATTGAATTAATAGAAATTTTTATTTAAATTCACATACTTTTACGTACAATCAAGGGTGAAGTTAGAAAATATTTTGGGAGTCGAAATTAAATTGTATATTGTTATGATAATAAAAATGTAATTTTATCATTTTAATAACCTATATATTTATAATTTTTAAATGATTAAATTAATTTTTTTATCATTTTTGGGAGGTTAAAGTGCAATTTTATCATTACTAATTTAAATTTTTATAAACTACCGGCCAACCTCTGGATTCGTCACTACATACATTCTTTATAAAAGTTCCAACTTCTTTAAGAAAAATCTTTAAAGTATTATCTGTTGGACAGAGACGAAGTCAAGGGCAGGGCCCTGGCCCCTTGGTCAAATGGAAAAGTATTATTAGTACTATATGTTAAGCATTAATCATTCATTTTAAGGCTTTCAATCATTCAAATAAATGAAAATTTTGTAATTTTGGCCCATCTTAAAAATTAATTATATAATCTAAATTCTCTTAGAATAAAATTTTTAGCTTCAATCCCCTCAAAAATTTAGAATTTTATTTTGATCACCTCAAAGTATTTATACTTAATATTAACTCTAGATTTTATCTCTCGACTTTGCTGAGAGCCTCAGGGAGCATAGATTAAAACCACATCAATTTCCTTGGTGGTGGATGAAGGCATTCTCAACCCGAGTACCTCTCCAAACTCTTGACAAAATTAAAAGATAAAATTCGAGGCTAAAAGATATGTATCTCAAAACTAATATTAACCATTGTTGAGAGTTTAACCGAGAAGTTCAAAATCTTGTCCAACCTTCTCAACAGTTCCCAACCCCAATAGCTTACCATTTGAGAAAAGATATTCTAGTGTTGTTGTTTCAGCTTCCCAAGATTTCCATCTTCTCATCTGCCCAAAAAACCGAAAAATCAAAGCAATAAATGTCAAACACAAGTCGCATTTTCCCACTTAGCTTTCCGAGAGAAAATTTTACTTTCTAGGGAATTTCCTCTCACAGTTTCCCTTTTCCCTTTAGTAGCTGATTTTGATTTGTATTGCATTATTTTGGGGACCAAACCCCCCATTGCTGTCCTTATTACATTAAAAGAAAGATAAGAATATAAGAGTATCATGACCACTACAGAGAATAGTAAAAGGACTTGGTAGAATTAACATTTTATTTAAAAAATAAATAAATATTAAAATTTTACATTAAGTTTAATTCAACGTGTAATTATATACATTAAAAAAATAATATATATCAATTTATTTTTATATTGAATAAGTATAATTATTTGTATATGTAATATAATAATGTTAGTTGTTCATGAAAATTGAATCAAATCAAAATGTCATGCATAAAAATGCATATAAATTAAAGTGCAGGTATAAACATTGCACATTAAATCAAAGATCATGTGTAGTTTTGATATTTATCCATTTAAAAAATTATATGAAAAATATTTTTTTTTTCATTTGTAGAATCATAAAAACTTTAAAGATATTAACTTTGTTAAAAAAATAAATGACATTTTTTAAATAATAAATGTTAATTGATGGCAAAAAAGGAAGTAAATATTAACTAAACTAAATAAATTTAATTTTTGATAATTTATCAAAAATATAAATAATTGAAAAAAATTGAAAATGTTACCTTTGCCATTCCAAGACTGAATGTAAGGACGCAAGACAAACAATGGAAGAAAGCCAGAGTAAACATCAAGTATTGAAGTTCCCTCACACCTTGTCTTGACAACAATGATACCTTTCCCTGTTCCAAAAACCAAACATAAACCCCACTAATCCATTACTTAAAACACGATTAATGAATATGATTAATGTTTGAATATATTAGTATACGTACCTGTTCTTGGCATTTTGCTTCCTCTTCGCTATTATTTAAAGGATCATTGCAAGGGAGAAAAGTTTCGCCTACGTTCTTTGGGATACAAATGTTTGCTATTCGCTTTTCGGTTACAGTTAATAGCAATGATATGAAGCCCAACAGCATTAATTCTAAGTGCAAGAATGTTAAGTTCATTCATAGTTAGTAACACATAGAAAGGATGATAAGATTGTGTTGATACAAAGAGGACGTTGTGGTGGCACTGCAATTCTTTTGAGAAGTTTGGGGGTTAAAAAGAGCTTAAAACATGGTGGACAGGTAACAAGGATTGTATCAGGCTAGGTGTACGCTCGTCGATCAAAGGGTTGATCTCGAGAGAGGGGTCACCCACAAGGCAGTCCTCCGTGTGAAGTGAAAATGTTTGATTTTAGTTTGGATTAATCCTCACCTGATTTGATCTTGTCAAGGGCTTGAATGAGTGACTTCCTTCTTTTCTTATTGAAATACTGAAAATTTAAGGGGGAAAAAGAGTGATTTTTGTAGATAAAACCTTCATTCATGGGTTACAGTCTGTAACATACCTTAGCCAAAAGATGAAGCAAATACTCAAGAAAGATGGAGACCAAAATCAAGACAAAAACAACCGTGGCAACAGCCCATGTCGGGGTTGTTTCGAGTGTTGTTTCAGAGCTCGTCGTTGTCGTCTCTTCCTCACCTGCCATGTCCCTTTTTTTTTTTTTCTTTTTAATGTCTGAAACACCTGAACTTTGTAATTATTTGTGGAAATAATAGACGAAATATATATAAAGTAAAAACAACGCAGGGTTCTCGGTTAGCCAACAGATGGTGTGGTGTGTAAAACAGTGATTCGATTTCCTGATACTGTTTTTTGTTACGGAATCCGTTACGTGCGACATCACAAAGTTGAAAAGAAGGTGAATCAAATCACCAATTCTAAGCACACCACAAATATAATAAATTTTCTAACTATATAGCTATTTGGTGATTGGTGAAAATTTTTTGGGGTTTTATGTGGAACTTTCTGATATTTTTGCCGACTAGTCTTAGTAATAACTTAAGAATATTAATTATTACGAAAATAGATTGAATGAAAAATTATATATAAAAATATCCGTTTGTTATAGTACTTGTCGGTGTCCCTTGATCAACCAGCGGCGCCACCCTTTTTCCCTTAATCATGATCTAATCATCCGTGTTTAAAAATAATATTTTTCTAGTAGTGTCACTTGACATAGTGACGACACTAAACTGAAGTATAATTATATAAAACATTTAAGAACCTAATGAAGCAATTACCCTTTTTAGATTGGTTGAAGAAAGGGTGTTGCCATCAATGGTTTTTGGTCTATTTGCATGTTAAGTCTGTCTCCTTTTGAAATTAAATTTAAATAGCACTTAAAAAATATAAGAATAACAAAAATAAACCCTTCTCATTTTTTTTTAAATGATAAAATTAAAAAACTATATAAAATTATTATTTAAATTACCTAAATATATCCCTCAAAAAATTTCCTCAACTTTATCTAAATTCAAATATAATTACACTTCAGTGTGGTGCCGCCTAAAATTATTTTTTTAAACACTGATGATTGTGTCATAATCAGAGAGAAAAGGGAGGTGGTGTCATCGGTTGGTCAGGCAACACCGACGGGTACTATAGCAAATAGGTCATTTTCGTATATAATTTTTCTTCCAACCTATTTTCTTTATTAATTGATATTTTTAGGTTATTTATATATAAAAAAAGTCAATCTATGTATATATTTGAATAATCAATGTTGAAAAGTGAGAACATTCAGATTCAGTTGCAAATTTGTCTAAGTTTCAATATGTTGTTTAGTTTATCAATGTATACGAATAATCCATGTTGAAAAGCGAATGTATTTAAATTGAGTTCGTAACAATTCGCGAGTCAATAAACTTAATACATTTCTCTAAATTGATATTCCGATCAGTTCAATTCAATTAATCACATCAAACACTTTAATTTTAATGCGGTTAAAAAAGTGAATAAAAATGGAGGGATGATATTTTCTTTTAAGTTTATACCATACAATAAGCAACAGCCTTTGAAGCAAAGTAGATGTCAGGCGCACTTGGCTTTCTCAATACTCAATAACCATTCTTGACATTAAGTTCTATTGACTTAATTTATAAAAAAAAAGTTACAAAGTGAAGATTTAATAAAAATTAAAAAAAATAGACCTAATTCAAACTTTTAAAATTTTTGGATTAATGAGAACTTACTAAAATTTTAGAGTTTAATTATAATTTAGAAAAGTTCAATAAAATTTTTTAAAAATTTTAATATTTTTCATATTAATTTTACAGTTCATGTTCATTATTCGTGACTATTCTTCCCAATAATATTATTTTTAAGGTTTCACTCTTAAAAATATAATGTAACACTGATATTTGTAATCATCCTCTATCAATGAATATTTTTTAATAAAAAAGTAGCAGCCGTGAACAGCAGATATTGCAGTTCCACAGAACATGGAAGGACAAGAATATATGTCTGGTGGCTACGAGGTCAAAATTTCTGTCCTCTTAACTGTCATCACAACTCATATTTCTCACATCAGCAATGGGTTCCATGTTAGTTTTCAACCGTGAAGTCAAAGAATTTTAATTTATAGATCCTTACAAATTTTATATTAAAAAATATTAGATTAAATTATTAATCGAGCAAATCAAATCATTAGTTCATCGATTTAATCGATTTGATTAAATAAATTTTAAAAAATTCCCGGTTTAACCACTTATTCAACTGGTTTTTGAACAATCTCATTACAAGTTTTAATCATATACATTGTTTTTAACACAATACCTAAAACTATCTATAATTCCTCCCCAACCCATAAATAAAAAAATAATACACTTTAACACACTCGAACCCAAATATCAATGAGATTAAGCCTCAATTGACAATAGTGTCATCATTCTTTAATACGAGGTTTAAGGTTCAATTACAACTACAGTAACATATAAATACAATTCATAAAATACAAGAACATATATAATTAAAATGTAGCAAGCAAAACATGGCAACATTCAATGTGACAAGAGTGGATTATATGGAACAGAAAGTGCACGAGGCTTGAATGGAGAATAGTAGAGTACCATCACAGAGGTCAATACATTACATGGTGTTTTTAACATATCCATGGAGCAGTTAAAAGTTAGAATCAAAGTCATTTCATAAAATTATTACAAGTTTTTTCAGTTTTAGGTAATGGAAAACTAGATTCTTGCAATAAAAATACATGCAACTTGGGCAACCATAGGGCATCTTTCTATGCTCAAACATCAGCTGCATAACGTTTAAGACAATGTTGCAGAGTTCCCTGTAAAAAGAAAGTCGGAAAACTATCAAATGCCAAACCAACTCGAAAACAAAAACTAAGAACCAATCATTTTCAATAAAACCCTGACTATAGAACTCCATATTTGTGGACCCGAACATGCTATTTGGTGATTAAACTACAATGCAATATAAAAAAAATGCATACCTTTGACAGCATAGAGATTGCTTACTTTTAGTACAATTGCTTCCAAACTGTGCTTGCCACTGCAGGAGGATTTGGATGGAAACTTTCTCCAATACAAGGTAAAAGCGAACCACGACCCAATGATAATGTTGCATGTACCACGTTGTCTTCCTTAGTTGCATCAAGATCTCCTTCAGTTAAGGAGAAACCAAAAAGCCTGCAGCTACTTTTACACGAGGCTAATTCTTGATTGGTCCCAAAAGAAGGTTGAGCTGCCAGAGGTTGTGAATCATGTTCGCTGATTGACGATGACAGTAACTTGGCCCCATAAGTTTCAGGCACACGAAAAGAACTCACTCCCCGCTCCATTTCCTGGTTGAAGTTACGAGTAGGATTGAAGTTCGGAACTGGATTGCTTGCTTGTTGGAACATCAACACAGAAGATGGTGAGGAAACTTGCGCAGATGGTTGTACAGGACTATGTGTATTATATCCCTGCATCGAGGAAGACCATCCACTTCTAGTTCCCGACATTTGCCCAACATTAGGGAGACCAGCACCGTCATTTCCTCGAGTCTCTTCCATAGTTGAGCCTCTTCTATACAGAGAGCTTAGAAAAATTTCTTGACCTTGCAAGACCTTATGGAATCCAAAAGATTCCCCAAAGCCTACACCTTTATAGGAAATAACGGGATTCAACGGAGGGTCTCTACCAACATTTCCAATTGTAGCAATGCCAGAACCATTAGATCCAGGAAAGCACCGTCGTATTTCAGACCAATGCATGTTGTGACTATCAGCACTATTATAAAGAGTGCTAAAACCCAATATTTCTTGACCTTGCAAGACCTTTTGGAACCGCAAAGGTTCCCCAAAGTCGGGTGCTCCAATTCCATCTGTTAGAATTGAATGAAGTACCGAGTCAAATAACATTGTGTAACACGGGGAGAGAACTAGTTATGGAAAAGAACCTACCAGGAACCATAAATTCCGGTTTTCCTGAAGGCAATCCAACCCTGTTCCTTTTCGAACAGGGTGAGAGCAAGCAGTTAGAACTAGAAATAGAACCGGAAAGTTCAATTTCCCAGTGAGAAACCCTCCCGTGCTTGTTGGCGTCAATATCATCCCACCTTACCTGCGAAAATGAGCCAGAAAGAACCATTAGATGACCTCTAGCAATGTTCTGATAAATCAGAAATAATGAAGATATATCAACACATACCGACAAGCATTTCCATTTTGAACCAGGCCATCTAACAGGATCCAAATCACTAGTTCCAGTTATGAGTCCCGAGGATCTACAACTAAAGAAAATTTCAATCAAGGCCTTGATAGATTGGTGGCGTAGGTCAAAGATAATATAATTTTAACTCAAAGAGCTGCGGGTTCAATCAGGTCACACCTTCGTTCTGGTGCATTTTCAGTTTCAAACCGCATTTTGAACCTCATTCCAACAGAAAATGAACGATCAAGACTCTTCCTGAATTTACAGACCGGAACTATGAACTCCGATGAACTAGCCCTGCTACACATAAAAAAGATAAGCTATTCCGTTCTCTGGGTGAAAATGAAACAGTTAGATATAGCAGTAAGACTAAGGGACAAGCTTACAAAGATTTCAACAATAATACTGGTTTGTATATGACACGTACATCTACACTAAAGACAACTTTAGAAACTTCTCTATATTAGATCTTAAACAATGTCTGAATAAGGTATAGTACACTTGGGCTTGAAGCGAACAGGAAATAGAGGAAACAAGTGAGAAATGCCAGCCTAATGTTAAACACTTCAACCCCGAGCATTAATGTGCATATCACAGTTCAAATTGTATCTTAATAATATTGCTTGTGTAAACAGCAACATACCTTGGATTGTAGTAAATGCTGAAAACGCTTTTCATAGATATAGCATGGACCGCATCTGCAAAAGTGCTGCGGTTCAACTGCTTGCTGCACAAAGAAAGAAAAGAAGCCCCGTTTTTAATTTGGGCAGCTCTTCGGATTCCCAGCCTCAGTTCTCCATCCTCGCCTCTGCCATCAACAATAAATAAGATTCCAATAGGATATTAAATAAGCCTTCACAAAAGGGAAAACTTCGAACCTAAGAAAAAGCACAGCATCTCCGGATACGAGTTTCTTCTTGTTTACGAAAGCACTCCACCCAGTAGTGAGCAAATGCCTCCGTGGTTGCCCTACACGATCCAAAAAAATCTTAGCAACGAATAGATGAAATCCATAAGCATTCGTTCCATTAATTTAGTGTATATACCTCTATAAATGTGTCGAAATCTCCATTCTACACCATGTAGATCTTTTGCAACGAGCTCTTGAGATGGCCTCTGCTGATCATAATCCTATAAATCCAATCTACTTAAAATCAAAATCCCATACAGAAGAATGCTTAACCAAAACATACCAAAGTCTTGTAAAAACAATATCGAAACAAGAGAGTACAAGAGAATTACCAAGGGAGGGAAGCAATCCTCGGCAGCTCGACGTGGAACGGAGAAACCACCATGAGTACTGGTATCGGAAGCCGTAAGGGTCTTACAGAACATGTGCGGCGTGGCTAACTTCATATCTGCTTCGGCATCCTCATCCTCACCGTCTACCTCTTGCAACTTCTGCTCAGTTTGCTGTATTATTACATAATTTACACAAAACCAGACACAAAATTTGTGGGTAAAGAAAATAGAAATCACCTTGAAACCAAACAGGAAGTGCATTAACCAATAAAAATGATAAACCAAATTAAGAATTAAGTTAAATGAAGGACCTAAAGTAAAGCAAATTGATTCAAACTGATTACACACACATATATATATTACTTATGGTTTTACTATAATCAAACCATTGAAGTAAACAATACAAGAAAATGGAATAAAAGCTAACCTCATTATCAGGAACCAGTGAAACTTGAGCATAAACCTCATCTGTAGCACCCTCAGCCTGCCAACAAAAAACAAGCATTTCATAGCAAATATTATAACAAAAAACATAAACTTTCAATAAAAATATTAATTTTACATGGATTTTCTTGAAAGTTGAATTAAACCCAGAACCCCCCAAAAAATTTGAATAATTAAAACCCAAGAAACCACCCCAAAAATCCAAACTTTATAGCTCTTACAAACAAAATAAAAGCGACAGCTTTGAAAAAACATGTATATAAGTAGCTTACATGGAGCTTAACATCAAGAACCCGACAAAACACATGAGGAGGAAGATCATAAACTGAAGCTAAGCCGGAAAATTCGGGAGCTTGTTCCAAGTGGCCTTGAGGGAAGTACACCACTACACTTCCTTTCTTTGGTAAAGATATAAGTGGACCAACACAAGCATGCAAAAGCTCTAAACAAACTGAAGAACTAAAACCAGAAGCACTCAATACAGAAGATGGGGATAAAGAACAAGACGACGGCGTTTCATCTTCTTCAGTAGCGTTCAGATCGATTAAACACCCCATTGGGGGAGTCAAAGAAAAAAAAGGGTTTTCTCAAAAAGTTAGAGAAAGCTTTGGGTTCTTTTTCTTTTTTTGTAATGGAAATGAGTTTATGAAGAAGAAGGGCATTTCATGACTGCATATTTAGAGAGCATGGTTTTTTTTTTTTTTTGCCAAACTTTAAAGGAGTCGATTGTCGAGAGACCCCTTCAAAAGAAACCAAAGGAGAAAGCTTTTTTTTATGGGGGGAGGAGGGGGGGGTAGTCTTGTTTTAGATATCAAAAACAGAAGCTTTAATTAAGAAGACTTAATAATTTGATTTAGATATGTACATGTAAACAGTAAAAGATATATATTTGGTGAACAGTACAATTTTATATAGAAGGAAAAATATATTGGATTATTGGAAAGTAGGTGGGTATTTTTGATGTTTTATTTTTGGGTGTTTTCTTGACTGAAAGGTCTGCAGTGAAGCAGAAAGCAGTGCTGCCACTGCTGCTGCAATGCTGCCACTGCTGTGAGTGATGTGTGGCAGAAAGAGAGAGTGAGTGAGTAAGCAGGAACTAAAGAGAGCTTTGAAAGTCAAGTAATTATACACAAAAATAAAATAAAATATTACAAACATGGAAAAGATAAAAAAGTTTTAAGGTATAGAATAAAAATATAATTTTTCTTGTGCATGTTAAGAAATATGAATAAATTCAAAGAAAATAATGGATTTTTTTCAACTTGGTCTTTAATTTTTTTCCTATCTTAGTGTGGATTTGGATGGATTGTATGTTTATTTGCGGATTAGTGTAAAAATAATTGTGACGGTAATATTAGATACTATAGCTTGAAATAAAAAGTAAATTAAATGCAGCATCCATCTAAACTCATCATTAGTCTTTTAACTTAACAATTTCTTAATTTCGGTCGTTATGATGATAGACATATCATGTAATCACCCATTTTTTTTATATAAAAAAATATATATTCTTAGGTAATTACATGGCACCATACTAACATATCATATCATCAACATGAAGTAAAAAATAAAAAATAATTGTCAAGTTCCAAAATTAATGTGAACTAAAAATTAAAAGTTAAAAAAAGTTCACATCAACTGGTAATAAAAATTTTATTTTACTTTTTATCAAATTTAAAATTTGGTTTATTTTTACTCTTAATTTTTGAAAATTTAAGTATAAATGTAAATTCTTCGAACAGCTTAATTAAGCTTAAAATTAATCTCTCTCTTTCTTTTCTTTTTTTTCTTTTTCGACTCACATCCTTCCCTCGTTGATCCTCTATGCTTTTATCAGTATTCTTTATGCACCAATTAAACATCATTTCTTGAGTATCACAGCAATAAGCTTTTTTCTCTCCTCCTTTACTCTCTTGTCTTTTCACTTTTGAATTTTTTTTCCCAGAAAAAAAAAGATGGAAATTCCTCTATATCCACAAATTTTAATTCTTATTGACTCAAAATCTCCAGTTTTGAGTTTATTAACAAAAAATAACGTGATTATTGCTTCAAGTTTAATATTTTTTTCTAATTTTATCTTAATTTTAATTATTCATATATTCCATTTTTTAAATTGACCAAATAAGTCGATTTTTTTTAAATTGTAGGGAAATAAATCGATTTTGAAAAGAGTGTGTGAAAACGTATCCAGCCGGCAGACACGCTTTTTACATAATTGACATATGCACTTTCTGCATAATTGGCAAGAAAGTGTCTTCAGCTAGTCGCGCTTTCCTTAGAAATATCAACAGGAAAATACGCTGGACGCACTTTCATACTCTCTTCAAAAAGTTAAACTATTTAACCAATAAACTCTTCTTCTTTTTTTGACATTTTTAACCAATTTAACTTAAAATTTAATTAATGTGATTATTGAATGCAAAATAATATTAAAATTAGTAAATCTTTTCTAATAAAGGGATTTTTCCCAACTTCATATCCAGCCTATATCTGTTTGAAAAAAACAAAACCCTATAATCTTCAACTTGCCAAGTTGTTAGCCATGAGATATTTACATACATTTATATGTGTATACAAATGGAGATAAAATATTTTTAGTGCGTTGAAATTAAATTATATATTTTTGTGATATTTGAAATATATTTTAATAGTTTAAATTTTTATAAATTTTTAAAAAATTAAATCAAAATTTTATAACTTTTTAGTGGGTGGGCCAACTCCTAGTGCCCTCTTGTGGGGAAGGATCTACTTACACTAATCTAAAATTTAAGTGATTTTAAACCATTTTATACAATTAATATTTTAATGTCCCAACTGTTGAATTTATTAATATATCTGTACTTATCATGCATGTAAAATTTTAAAGCGATTCAACATCTCTATCATATTTATCTAAAATATTGTCTATATTAATATATATTTAACGAAAAGTTTTTTTTACGTAAAATGAATAGTTAATTTTTTTTTAATTTATGTCAAACCTGATATGTATGATCTATATAATATTGAATTGCAAAAATATCAATTGTAAAAAAAATACGAAATGATAAATTACATTAATATAAGTAAATCCCTCTCGTATATATACAATATTTTATTTTTCATAGTTTCTGCTTTGAGTAAAGTTTTGACTTTGATACATAGTTTTGTAGGCCACTAGGGTGTTTTCTTGGGTAAAAGGCAATTACAAATGCAAGGACCCATTGTGCCTTAAACCAACAATGGAATATGACAATCATGTTTAGAATTAATTGACCCTTCTAATTTGTATGCTTAGGGTGACAAAAAGCTAATCTAATCTATCTCACTAACTTGAAAACATCAATTTGTGATACTGTATTGCAATCTTATCCCTTAATTTAGGGATAATAGTAGTCAAACATCATCGATTAAACATATCTGAGTCTGAAGATTCGTTAACTATTCGAAAGGGTTTTAAGAAAAATATTAATTTTGAAAATTGAGTTTGGAAATAAGAAATAAATTATGTTTTAAAATATGAGTCAGGCACGTACTCTAATATTTAAAGTCCGAATTTGTTTTTTTGAGTTTATAATCTTTTGTTTTTGTATTTAATGTGACTTATATTACATGAAAAATAATGTAAATAATAAAAAATTTGTTTATATTTTTAATTTTATTAAAGGAAAAGAAAATAAAAACCAGTTAATTTGAAATTCTTCATTTTGATTAAGTTCTTCCTTTCAAATTATATATTATATTAAAACTCTACTAATATAGTCATAAGAAATGCATTTCACTTTCATAATTTATATCATAAATGAAACCAAAATTTGAAATATATTAATTTAATTTTAATTGGTAGAAGGAGTTTCATTACAAAAAATATAATGGAGAACCTTATATTAAAAGTTATACTGCATTTGGTCCCTTCTACTTAAAATATGTACAAATTAGTTTTTGTATATTAGATCAAAGAGCAGACTGATCCTTCTGTCCTCTCTATGAATCGGTTTAGGTTTTCATTTAGGTTTCTCTTTTATGATTTTAATCCATATTAACTGCTCAAAATCTAGAATTTGAGTTTATAAATTATTTTGTTTTATTGGAAATTTATTGATTTATTATTTAATTATTGGAAAAGTTAATATTTAAATTAATTAGAATAAAAAATGATAATTTAATCAATTCTAAATTTAAATTAAAGTACATTAAAAATAAAATTTAAATTATTTGATACGAAATTAAAATAAGAATAACGACATCCAACATCATGATTCTACAGCGTTGAAATGGAGTGGAATGTTTTAAAGGAGAATGGAAAGAACGCGCTGTATAAGAGCGTGGGAAAACAATTTTATATATTTCCATTTTTTTCCCTCACTTTAATCTTTGGCGTCAGTCTGTGAGTCCCACCCACCGCACTAAGATTGTTTGATTATTAGACTTTGGGTGTTGATTAGGGTTTCCTCTCTACTTCAACAACCATTCATCTCAAATCAAACCCATTAAAAATTAATTAACAAGCAAAAACATGTTAATCTAATCGTGTTTAAACAAGGAAGTAGAGGGGACAATGTTTTTTTTTTTTAAATCGAATCGATAATCCACTCTATCGTATCATTCATTTTTAAATTCGATTTGATTACTTTTTTATTTTAATTGAATAAAAAATTAAAATTTTAAAAACAAATAACATTTGTACAACCAATTTAACGGACCAATTTGTAAGTCAAAGTTGAACATGGCAAGTAGGTCCACATTGGCTCATGAGCTTGTAAGCTATGTTCATTTTGGTACCTTTATTTTTTTTTGTTTACTTTGGCACTTGAACTTAACAACTAGGATTCCATTTTGATCCCTGAACTTGAAAATTCTAAAAGTTTGATGACGTGTCACTCTGAATTTGAAAAAAAAATAGATGATGATGTGGTACAATCTTAAACTGTCATATTTAATGCTTTAATAACCAAACCGATGGTTGAACAGGTTAAACCACCAGTTCTATATTTAACCAATTCGATCGATTTGATAGTTAGACCAACAATAAATAAATAATTGATTAAAAAATCATAAAAAACTAAAAGTTAAAAAATATATAAAAATCCGTTTTACTTGGCTTTTTAGATTTCTATGAAATTTTAATTAACTATTTAATTATTATTGGTCTAACGGTTGAACCGGTCGAACTTGTTGAATCGAGAACTTATGGTAAAACCTGTTCAACCATCGGTTCGGTTATTAAAACATTTAATATGACACTCTGATATTGTACCACATCACCATCTAGTTTTTTTATTTTTTAACTGATGATGTGGCACAATCTCAGAGTGCCATATCATCAAATTTTTAGAATTTTCAAGTTCAAAAATCGAAATGGACTTAGTTGTCAAGTTTAAGTGCCAAAGTGAACAAAAAAAAGTACAGATACCAAAATGAACCTAGTTGTCAAGTTCAGGGACTTATATGGACCTACTTATCAAGTTCAAGGCCAAAAGTTACAATATCTCCATTTATTTTCACGGTCATTAACATAATTTACTTAAATGAATAACAATTTTCAAGTTTAAGGGTTAAAATGGATAAAAAAAATTAGGTGCTTATGTGGATCTACTTGCCAAGTTTAGGAGCCAAGAGTTACATTATCCCTATAATGACTTGAACCCGACCTAATTCACCGGGTTTGGATATTAGGTGTTATTACACATAATACTTAATGAAATTCGAAACAGTAGAAAAACACTCTTTACTTAAAACATTTTTCTTATAATTTCTTTTAAAGACTTAATTTCAAATAAACAAAAGAAAGTATTTAAAATTGAATTATTGCATCACACTTGGTACAACACATAATTTTACTAAAGACACTCTTAAGGCATAACCCACAATACGCCACTTTTTCATTGTATGCATAATAACTCACTTCATCGCTACCTTGGCGTACTCCTGGCATAGTCCCTCTTGGCGCATTCGCTTACCACATCACCTGAAACAATAACAAACATTGTAAGCTCAAGAGAACTTTGTAAGAGTTAATACAAAATACCTTGGTGGATTCATTTATACTATTTGAAGAACATTTGTAAGCCAACTATCATTTTTAACCATTTACTTCTTTTCGGGCGAACACTATCATAGTTTCAGGCTTACACTTACACGCCAACTACTATACTTTTAATTGTACCAATTCTCTCTTAACTACTTAACTAACTTAAGATCCTTCCAGACATTACCTTAATCTCTTATTTTTTCTTAGAACCATAAAGGTAATTTTCAAATAATATCTCTTCAAAGTCTGCAACATACAAACCATCTTTTCATACATACACAATTGGCGGACATCCACGCATATTTAAATACTATCAGTTTACTACTCACACCATATTCTCATTTAATACCTTACAATATCACACTGATAATGAGTTATACAGATTATCCAAATGAATTCCACACAACTTTATTTCAGAACCCCAAATAATTAAAAATACAATAACTCAGGTTCCCTAAGATTTCAGAAGATTACATGATATTGTTCAGATATGGTGGATACCATATAACTCAGATTTGACCCTGCATGGTACAAACAAACTTAGACTAATGGATACTTATCTCATTCGTAATTACGAACACGTCCAAATTTTAAATTATCAAGTTATCATGGTGGATACCCTTTTTGGACATACATATACACATTTTTTTTAAAGAAATTCCCTTAAGACTTATTCAATTACATCATAGATCTTATTCAATTACCTTAACTTCAGACATATCGTAATCTTATCATAGTAGTACAGAGCAATCGAAATTTATCCAGAACTTATAATAAGAGCATATAATCATATTCTACAGGCAAACTTAACAAATTATGGCACAATGGCTAAACAAAATACACCATAAGGGCAACATACAAAATCGCGTGTTTAATGTCTTGAGGCGGACTTTCACAGAAGGTGCCATGAGTTTCCCCCTCATGGACTTACACATAAGTTTATGTATCGTGATCTGTCCGTCCGATCTACATATTATCGAAGGCTACACCATGAACATTCATACAATCATATATTGCCATGGGTTTCAGCCATATGGATTTGCATATTTTCATGTATCGTGATCTTTCTAGAGGCTACACCATGAATGTTCTCATATCATACGATGCCATGAGTCTCAACCTCATGGTTTTACACTTGTTTTCATATCGTGATTTACCAGTCTGGTTCGCAATATAACTGCCCTACTAGAGGCATCACAAAGGGACATTGCTTCACATTTACTTACCTAGATTTGTTCGCATTCTATACCGATTCATACTTTTCGTATTTCAAACTTTATCTGCATGCTTACCAACCAACATTCTTTTCAACAGAACTTTGTACATATCATTACAAAACATATATCATATTTACTATACTCATACACTTGCCAATTGTCATAGATCTCATCATCTTATATATATACTTCTACTTAAACATTTCTCATATAAGAGTCGGGTAGAGACTTACCTGATACTTATCTATAGTAGTTTGAAGTTCCGGACTCAGACATCTTTCTCGAACCAGCAACAACAACTAAAGATGGAATGACCACTGATTAAACTAAGAGCCTTTGCCTCCAGCTTAAGGAGGAAGAGATATAATTAAATTTAAGAAAAATAATCAGAGAGTAACATCGAAAGAATAAAAAAAACTTCTCCTACGAACCCTTTTAACACACATATATATATATGAACAATTTCCTCGTAGTGGAACTTAACAAGTGTCACCAATTTCAGATTTTGCCCTCTTCAATGGTTTATAGTTTCCATGAGAAACATAAATGAGAACGCTGCACAAAAGATATCATACTAATCTATCCAGTTGGTTTCTAACCAGGTCACTTAACAACCCAACCAACACAATACTAAGGCAAACAAGGCGTACTATACATTTGGCAGCAACTCATACCATAATTATCATTTCGCTTAACAAAACCTTTCTCTTTAGTTAACAAAATATTCTGAAATAGAATATTCACTTACTTACACGATAGTTACTATACGCCTACACGTATACGCCAAAGAAGAAAATGGGTGGATTATGCTTTGCTAAAGAATTTATTCCACCATCTACACCCTTAAATATTGGACATGTCGTACTTGGAGTGTGACAATCCCTGTATATAATAGTAGGAATAACAATAGAGCATGAGGAGGTGGATATTACAAGATTCATCATCAATATATTGTTGACATATTTTGTTCCATTTTATCATACGTGTTAAAATTTGAATATCATTATTATCTTCATGAATGTTAAATAGATCCTCAACCATCCTGCATCGTCCTACTTTATTTGATATTTTATTCGTTATTTCTAATAATTTCAATGTGCATTTGACATAAAGAATGAAAAAATAAGTTAGGAATGTCCCAACAAAATATTTTAATGTTTATTGTAAATATATAATTACATTTTTATCCTTTTAAAACATCAAACGGAGTGGAGGGGAATAAGCAAATACCAAAACTGCTCAATACTCATGTTTCAAACAAAAGAAAAGTTTGTTCTGTCCACCCTATGTTCAAAAAGAAAAAAAATTTCTTTTATCAAATAGTTTGAATTTTGTAATCTTTGACATATTTAAGCAATAATCATGGTTGTTTGAACCAGATTAGATTAATTAGTCTGAGAGCTTATTAGGATACAAGTTTAAAGAAAAATATTAAACCAATTCACTCGAATTGATATGGAACGGTTGAATTAGATTTTTATTTTTATAAATTTTAATAATTTATTTAATTAAATTGGATAAATAAATTAATCTAATCAATTTAATTAAATTTACACGAATAGATGATTTAACCGATTGAAGGGTGGAATTCTAAAGACGTTGGCAGTAATAAACATATTATTACAAAATAAAATGAAATGGCAAAAAGAAAAAGACAGAGACCAAATCCAAAAGTGGTCATAGATGAGTTGAAAGAAAGGAATGATGATGCTCAGTCTCACGTGCACCATAGTATTTAAGCAACAAATAAAAAATTACCAAAAATGAATCCCATAATGCTTGAAATCGATGTCAAAATGTTTTGTTAATCATCATTATATCTTACAATCATGTTCTTTGACTTATGTCTTAAGATAACTTTTTTTTAATAATATATTCTGATCATATTTTTTTAAATAATATTTAAAATTATTTATAGTTCATCTCGACTTATAAATATGAAGATAAAGCGTTTCAAGGTACTCGAATCCACATCCTTCTATATCGATAACAATACATATATCAATCGAGTTAAGACTCAATCGACAACATACCAATTCATTAAATTTATAGAAAACATGTTTATCTATCATAATATTAAACATACATTATTTATGGTAGGCACAAGTTTTATAATAAAACTCTAAACATACGAATATATATCAATAATAACAACAATATGATTTTTGAGAAAAAATTAGATAGATAAAATAGTTTTATTGTTTATTATAGTACTATAAATTGATATTAAACTTGTATTTATTATTAATAATTTTTAAATATTCGAATAATGTTTTATTAAATTTAAAATTACACTTTGTATTATATTAGTTTGTAATTTTATTATGATTTAAATTATTCAATTATGATAAAAGATATTTTATTATGATTTAAATTATCGAATTTTGAATTATACTTTTATTGATATTTCAATAATATAAAACTAATACATAATAGATACATTAACATTTAATTTAAGTATGTTCATTCAATTAAGAACTAAAAATTTATTAAATTTTTTGAAGTACACTATTATTGTTTTCATTAAGGGCTTGCTTGTGGTTTGAAATATTTTATTATTATAGTTTTTAATTGTAAAAATAGTTAATATAATTTAATTATGATCAATAATTGAATATACTTTATGTTAATTAAATGAATTGTTTAATAAACAGGCTTACCTTTTTGCCCAAATTTGACCCAATTTAAGGAAGTAAACCTGGGCCTAGCCCGCCTATATTTTAATTTTTTCAAATTAATTTTCTATTTAAAAATAATTTTTTAAATATAGTACACAAAATGCACTAAAAAACTCTAAAATAATTTTTGTCTGACACATTAAAAAGTATTTATATTAAAAACACAATTAAGTATAATAAATATTTTATTGTATTAAATATAATTTTTAAAATTTTATATTTTGGGTTGAGTTATTTAGTTGAGCATTTTTTTTAGGTTTTGGATAATGGATTTAATTGTTATTGGATTAATGATTTAATAAAAATATATAATTATTCTTTAACGTACATAATTAATACAATTAAATTTAATAACATAATATATTTTAGATGGACCGAGCTCAGGTAAAAAAATCTTATCCAAGGTTTGACCTGTATAAAAAACGAGGTTTAAATTGTACCCAACCTATTTTTCGGGCTTTATATTTTTATCTAAAGTTTCTCATTTTTCAAATCAACTTTTAAACCTAGACGGATGATCCAGCCATGAGCAGTTCTACCTGGGATGTACCATAAAGTTATTCTTTGATTCACATTTAAATTTGATCAAACCAATGTACTTTGTTGGAAATTAGCCACAACAAGATTGGCATTTTGGCCCCACAAATATATTTTGCATCTTAAAAAATAAAATTCTTTGTATTATTTATTTATTTTTTATGCTTATTCACTCCAATTTGTACCCTATAGTTGTTGATTATACCAATTTAAGAGAGAAAAAAAAGGGGAGATTAGCAAAAATTAAGGTGAAACAAAAGCAACCTGTCATGTTTGTAGCCCATTTTGTTGTCATCATGTCAAAATCTCAAATCATTTCCACATTGCAACTTTTATTTTTCTTTTTTATTATTCAAAATATTAAAATAAAGAAACCAAATTACTCTAATAATTATTTGATAAGAATTTAAATTATATTGTTAAGTGGAGGTCGATTGCTCTTCAAAAAATCTTGAAAATATCATTTGTTCAAAGCTAACAGATCTATGATGGGTCGATATCCTCAACTCTGTAAAAAGCTTGAGTGCTTAAAAAACTGATTAAGGCATCAATTCTCGTGTTATTTTTCATTTCTTTTCATCTATCCGAAAATATGTTCAGACAAATTATCACAACATTCTTAAAAAAAATATAAACATGTAAACACACAAAAAAAAAAAAAGAAAAAGAAAAGAAAAGCAATATTGTTCTCTCGACAAAACGTATCAATTAGCTTTTTTTTTCCCATCACTTTGTATAGTTGTATTCCATTGTTTGGCTTTGATTAATGCATACGCAACTCTTTGCCATATATACAAAGGCTAAAACAAATCCCATAAAAAATAAAGGATGAAGGTGCATGAAACAATATATGGAAGAAGATGATCATAATCTACGTGCTTTAGCAGCTTTTGAAAAAAGAAAAACTTGTAAAAAAAGCTAGGGTTTTGGACCACGACCAAAGACCATGAATCACCCATAAAGGACAATAAAACCAGACATATACATAAAAAGCATCTTTGCTGGTAATGGACTAACGGGGTTTGCAAGTTTTCAACGGGATGATTTGAATTTTTAAGAGTGAATAAACCTTCGTAA
Source organism: Gossypium hirsutum (assembly GCF_007990345.1). Classification (NCBI taxonomy): domain Eukaryota; kingdom Viridiplantae; phylum Streptophyta; class Magnoliopsida; order Malvales; family Malvaceae; genus Gossypium; species Gossypium hirsutum. The sequence continues at coordinate 2,600,469 of NC_053446.1, forward strand.
AAGTATCATTGACGCTATTATATTAGAAATTATTAAAAAATAGATATATTACCCTATGTTTATAAGACCAAAAAATAAATTAATTATTTTATTAAAAATTTCATTTTCTTTTACGGTTTAAAATTGATATAACTTACTAAATTATCATGTAGTTTACCATGTATATTTCATTTCGACCTATAAAAACCTATTATTAACAATCAAATTGACTGAGTGGGGTCTCTTCATTTAATTTGGAAAGACACATGTGAATTTACAACTGTTAAATGTCAGTAAATTTTCTTACGTTTAACATGAACAGTCAAATTTCAAACCAATGCCTTACATGACTGAATATTTTTGCATCCATAAAAGAAATAACTCCAAAATAATTTCAAATTATTTAAAATAACAGCAAGTTAAAGGGGAAAAAAATATTATTTGAATACACTAAAATTGAAGTTCTTTTCTTTGTTTTAATTTTACTTATTAAAATTGTTAATAATATTAAAATTATATTATTAAATTTAGGTTTATTATCATTTTTTCTTATCTCAAAATATCACATAAATAAATTAAAAATTATATATTAACAGTTAAACCTAATTTTAAAATCTAAAAAAATAAAAATAATATCATATCATATTTTAATTAAATAATTTTCTTCGAGGGAAATAGAAAATTGTAACAATTAAGGGGGCGCGTGGAACTTGTGAGCGTGGGGAAGATTGAAGGATGTCATAATTAAATGCGGGGGGCAATGACTAAAGTTAAACCTTTTTTATTTCTGCAGATGACAGAGCAACCCCTCGACTTTTACGCGAGTTGCTGCTGCTGCTTCCCCCCCCTGCTGCGTTTGTCTCAGCTTTCATCGTACTTTAGTCATGTCAATCATCCCTGCACGCGCTCCGATGTTTCTTTAATTACCTACCACTGCCTCATTGCGCGTCGTACACGTGTCGGGGCCCACCAACTCCTTAACCGTCCGATTGAGGCGTAATCTCGTCATTTCAGCTCTTTGCTGCCCATTTTTTTTTTATTGGCTCCTCGAGAGAATTGAATCCCCCAAAACTTTCTCTTTCACGCTTTGGTTCCTTTATTGTTTCCTTTTTAACTTCCTTTTAGATTGTGACTTCCTCTTATCAACCAATATGAAGAACACGTGGCGTAATATGTGTGGTAGGTAGGTCCCATATGGAACTTGCCAAAAAGGGAACTAGACCGGTCTTTGTCTGATCAGACGCTGTCGGCTTCTTATTGAACCATTGAAGCACAACACATTTACAACTTTTAACTCCTTTTTTTTTTAAATATTCAGAAATTATTTGATTAGAAAAAAAATCAATTTAATAATAATTAAGTTGAATTCTAATTTAAGTAGTTCAAATTATTAATTAAGTGAATTTAAGTTTAGTAATACTGATTTCAAATATTTTATGAGCTTTTTTGTGTTTAATATATATTTTAAATATTATTAAGTTTTATGTTATCATCTTTAACATATATTATTAACCTTAACTTTAATTATTGAGTCGAATTTGATCTTGAATTTGAATACGTATAAAACTTAATTAAGTTTGAGAACAGAAATTGATAAACAAGCTTAATATTTACCGATAGTAAATTGAATATTGAAAACAAACTTATGTACTAAAAAAAACTCAATTTGATCATCAAAACTCAATTACTAAATTGAACATTAAAATCAAATTCAGGTGCTAAATAATATATTACTCATTAAATCTAGTGAACAGGAGAAACTTGTAAAAATTCATTGGGCTTTTACAAATTCTGCATATTTCAGGTTAGCAGTAATTAACATGGACCAATTTGAAAACCTTGCGATCATTTTCGGCCTAACGTTTTTCAAACCTCAAATGGGGAAGAAGGACCGGAATTGTGAAGCCAGCCAGCCTAAACCCATCAATTAAAAAACGAAAAATCACAAAAAGATGGTGCCCAAAGTCCAAAATCTCGAATCCTTTTCTCTGTTTTAGGGCTCTATATAGAACCAAAACGCATTTTGTCGTCATCGTCGTTCCGATCAGTGGAAACGCCGATCTTCCTTACTGGGTTTATCTCAGATCAGTGGCAGAGGTAAGAAGCCATGGGAAAAAAAAACTATGTTGTTTCTTTTTTCCTGAATGAACGCTAAAGAATTGTTCTCTCAATGTTTCAAGGATATAATTTTACTTCCGTCACTTACAAGATGTCTAAAGCTCAAGATCCATTTTACATCGTCAAAGAAGAGATTCAAGAATCTGTATGTTGGATCTTTTCCTTTTTTATCGTTTCATTTATATGTTGATTGTATTTCTTTGTATTCTCTTTTGGGATTTTTTCCCACTGGTTGACATTTAGGGTTTTTGGTTTTAGATCGATAAATTGCAGTCAAGTTTTCACCAATGGGAGAGGATTCGTCCCGACAACGAACAACGAGTTCGTCTCACGAAAGAACTATTCACCAATTGCGAGAGCATTGAGTGGCAGGTATTCAATTTAAGTTTTCGTACTCTGTTTGGATTGGATTCTCGAAATGGGGAAATTTTTTAATCCAATTTGCCATTGCTCAAAAGGCTTCTTTCTTGATAGGAAGGTAGATGAATTGGACAAAGCAATTTCTGTGGCAGCTAGGGATCCTTCATTGTATGGCATTGATGAAGTGGAACTTGAAAATCGGAGGATATGGACCAGCTCTGCTCGAACTCAGGTATCATCGTATATTTCATCTATGGAAAATTTTGGTTTTGTAATACATGTTGAATCTTAGTCTTCTACATTTTTGGTTATGGATAGCTTGTTTAGGATTATTTTGTTTGATCAGGTCGGGAATTTGAAGAAAGCTGTAGTAGCTGGAAAAGAAAACGGCAATAGCGCAAGTGCAATGCACAGAGAATTGATGAGGCTGCCAGATAGATCCAACATGTACACCGTGGAAGATGATGATGAATTTATATCATCGGAATCAGACAGACAAATGCTTCTTATAAGGTAAAGGGTTTTCTCGATTTCCCCTGTTCATTTCCGTTGTTTCTTTTTTTATGGCATTTGTTTCTTCAACACGCTTCCTTGTCCGATTTTGGTGGTTTTTGATTGTTTATCAATTGATGGTTTTAGGCAACAGGATGAGGAGTTGGACGAGCTCAGTGCCAGTGTTGAGAGAATAGGAGGTGTTGGTCTTACCATACATGAAGAACTTCTTGCACAGGTGAGTACTGCAATCTCTCTGGTTTACCGGATACCAAAGCTATTGGTATTGTAGTCGATATGTTCATATGCTAATACTTGAATCTGTTTATTTCAGGAGAATATAATAGATGATTTAGGTAATGAAATGGACAGCACAACAAACCGATTGGATTTTGTTCAGGTGATTCTGTCAACTTGATTTGCAGATATAAAACACATTTGAATCCGTGATCTGGAAGTTAAATATTTGGGTTTTTCTGTTCATTTGCCAACATCAGCTGAATTTGCTGGCCTTTTTGATTAAAATTTCCTTTTTTTTCTCCTTGCAGAAGAAAGTAGCTATGGTTATGAAGAAGGCAAGTGCAACGGGCCAGTGTATGATGATATCATTTTTGCTGGGTTTGTTCATTATTCTATTCATTCTGGTCTTCTTCACTTGAGACCGGAGAGAAGGCTTTTAGTCTTATGATACTCATATTCAGAAGTGGTTCGTTATCGAAAATGAACCATGGGAGTTGTAGAATACAGAGGAATCGGATCGGGGAGTGATCTATAGTTTCAAAACGATGACTTAGAAACGAAACGAGAACGAAACAAATGATATGTTGTGGTGTGTATTTTCAAGAATTGTGGAACTTGATTAGGATATATGTACTATTACTGTTTGCTTCTCTATTTCAATGCAGTGTATTCTTCTGAAATTTTCTATGGTTAAATAATAAAAGGTCTGTGTCATATGATACAACTCTCGACGCTTTCAGTCTCTATAACTTTTGTGTGTATCAACAGCATGTATCTTGAATGATATATTATGTTATAGTGGTATTAAAACTTTCAATTATTTTTTGGAAGATTATTCACTTACATGTATCATAATCTAGAATTTTTCCAAGTCGTTTTCCTTCAAAAAGTAATTTTAAACAAATTTAGAACTTTTAAAAGATATTTTAATTCTTTTTCTCAAGAAAAATGTAAATACAAGTGGGAGAATATGCCCCTCAAAAAATTAATTTTTTTTCTTTCTCAAAATATTCACTGGGGTGAGTTTAGTAATTAATCTTTCACATTCTGTAAGCGGGTACATACTGACGAATTTTAAAGCTGCTTTATTGAATCCTCGACTATTGGTTACGATAGAAGACTTTATAAGTAGACCTATTTATGGGTTGGGCCGTGAAAATCCATTCAAAAAATGAGAGGGTTTGAGTAAAAATATAAACTCAAAAAATAGGTTTGAGAAAAAATAGTACTCATTTAGAAAATGAGTCAGGCCTTGGGTAAGCCTTTTTTTGGCCTGAATTCGGCCTGACCCGAATATGAAAAAAAATAGTTTTTTTACTATTTTCTTGCTCTCTTTCTCTTCTTTTTTTACTATTTTGTTGTTGCTTTTTTATTATTTTGTTATTATTTCACTATTATGTTACTATTATTTTGTTATTATTATTTGGATATTGTATAACTTTTGGTTATTATTAATTTTATTACTATTTTAGTGTTATTTAAGTATACATATTTTTTTTATTTATTTTCAATTTGTTAATAAATATATATTTTAATATTTTTAATAATTTTGATGTATTATAATTTTTTTATGAAAAATATATAAAAAGTTAATACAGTTGACTGAAACCAATTTTAGTGTTTTTATTGAATTGAACTTAAATAAAATTTTAGATCTATTTTTTAGATGAAAGTATATCTAGCGAAGGAATCTAAAATTTTAATTTGTAGCCGACTCCACCCGGCCATATACACCTCTATTCATAGTATTGGGAAATAATTTTCAACCAAAAAAGCGATAAAACCTTGATTAAATTAAACTCAGATACAAGTGGGAGAGGATAATACATCACACCCACCTATTGTGTCAGATCATTCTTATATATACGGCGTCAGATTCGGAAAAGTCACAATCAGAGAAAAGTTCACATAAGACCGTTCCCATAGAATAAAAACCCAAACGCCACTAGACTAACATCACGAGTTGACTAAATAGTAGGGTTCTTAGATTCAGCCAGGGATTTTTTTTAAAAAGGTTTATAGTATTTTTTCTCCTCTTTGTAAACCCTAAAGTTTATAGTATTTGGCGATTTTGTTTCTCTGTTAATAAAAATGGGAAGAGGAAAATTCAAGGCAAAGCCCACCGGTCAACGCCACTTCTCTACTCCTGAAGAGATGCGTAAGATTTCTTAATCTTCTAAAATTTTCAGTTTTTTTTAGTTTATTTTTCCCGACAATATTCGATTAAAAGCAATGTTTTTAGATCTTTTTAGATGATTTTAGTTGAAATTATGGAAGTATGTACACAGTTAATTTATGATTGACAAAGATGATTGGAATTACGAAAATTGTTGTTTAAATTTTTGAAATTTTGATCACGTTGATATTTTCTTCTATTGGTTTGTTGAAAATATATGTCCAAAAACTTTGCTTGAAAAGTTAGAATAGTTGTGTTTGGTTAGTTTTGTATTATCCGCTTAGAATAAATTTTAGGTTAATTATCACTACTGATGATAATGAAGCATTGTTTAAATTAGGATTAGGGTTAACTGATGCTCTTTCCTCTGAAATCACTTTTGCAAGCACACTGCCTGATAAAACCATGTTTTTTGTTGTCTCGGATTGTTTGTGTTTGCAGTTGCGGGTACCTCATCTCGTCCTCGCACTTTTAAGCGGGTACTCTCTATCTATTTTGATACCGTCACGCACGCATTTAATAGTCATGCGTGTTCTAAAACAGTAAGAACTCACTCTTCTACTCTTTATTGTTGTTAGCAAGAAGCTGCATACAAAGAGGAAGAAGAATCCGAGGAGGAATCTGGACAGGAGTCTGGAGAAGAATCCGAAGATGAAACTGAAGTAAGTTTATCATAACCGGGTTTTTCTTTTCCACTTGTTTTGCACATGAATGGTTAGGGAATCTGAAATATTTCTTATTGCCAACCAATAGCAAAAGCGCAAGGGAACTCAAGGTGTTATTGAGGTCAACAATCCGAATTTGGTGAAGCCAAAGAACTTGAAAGCTAGAGATCTCGATGTTAGTTTCACAAAGACTCCCCTATAAACTATTTTAGTGATTGTATGTTATTATGATTAATGCTTTATTTATGTTTTGATTTTATCCTCTCATGTGTAGGCTGGTAAAACTACCGAACTGTCAAGGCGTGAAAGGTTTGTAAAATATGCTATTTCTTTTCTTTTCATATTATGCTTTTGGTACTTTCAAGTCATGGTTTGTTTTCTTTTCATATTATGCTCCATCATATATATTTTGTCTAACTGTTTATAGGGAGGAACTAGAAAAGCAGAGAGCCCATGAACGATACATGAGGCTGCAAGAGCAGGGGAAAACAGAACAAGCAAGAAAAGATTTGGGTAAGCTAATTAGATATTGTTTTACCTTTTATCTAACTCCCTTTACAAAATGACTTGTTAATCCCATCAAGTTAATAGAATGGACTAAGCACAACAGATACTAACTTCTGATTTCATATTATGCGAGTCGTCGATTTATCTTGGAACATAATCATCCATTGCCCCTATCAACTCCAGTTTAAGGGTTAATTCACACGTTTTTTCCTCTTGTCTTGATGTTAGGGGAATTGGATTCTGTAGGTTGAAAACTTATAATGCTTGTGTGGTTGTTGCTCATTAATCTGAGATGTGTTTTCAAGCTGAGTACTTTTGAAATTTTTAATAATGCTAAATTTATTCCTACACCTTAAGTTACATGCAAAATGGAAAAACTGTATAGCTTGGCATGTCGGTTCTGCTTTGCGCAATGGTTAAGAGTATATCCTGTGGGGTTTATTGTATTACCATTTTTCCTTATGAAGTTCTTACTTCGAAAATTGTGGTGATACAGAACGCCTAGCTCTTATTCGTCAACAGAGAGAAGAAGCTGCTAAAAAACGAGAAGAAGAAAAAGCTGGTAAGAATCTGGAACCACCACAACTATTATTTCCCAACTTTTTTCCCCCTTTTTTGACAGTTTGAGATTGATGGACATTCATATTCGAATTTGTTTCAGCGAGGGAGCAGAAGAAGGTTGAAGCTCGAAAATGACATTCCTTCATACAAAGCTTCATATGCATCAAATGTTTTCCTTCAATAGAAGACTAAATGTGTGTTTTTCTACAATTTAGCAAAATAGATGGTTTAAATTCAAAGTTTCTTTTTTGTTAATTTATTTTTCGTTAAAAAGTGATGGTTACAGCTCTTAACACTGTTTTTCTTCCTATTCGGTGGCACATAATTGATAATTTATGTTTGCGTTTTTTTTGAATTAAAGTGATTTATTTTATGCTCCTGAGTCTAAACTTCTTGCCATTTGAATGCAAGTACATTTTGTTTAGGGTTGGATCGATTTTAAATTTGAATGAATTGAGTCCAATTTTGGGGTCAATTTATAGTCTCTTATCCTATTCTCTTCCAAAAGCGAAAATGCGGTCTGAGGGTGTGTTTGGGTGAGTGATACAATGTGTTTAGTTTATTATTTGTCTCACGCTGCAACGTTTAATCTCACATCACTGTTGTTTTTATACAAACCGTAAGTAAACGCATTGTTCATCTAAACCCAGTTTTATTCTATATGTGTTATAGGGCATATGTTTATTTTATTAAGTGCAAATGTAAGATTTTTTATTGGGTTACCATGGGGATGGTCACTCTTCTCATGCATTTATTTTATTTTAAAACCGATGCTTATGGATTTGGGAAACAATTTTAATTGTGGAAGGTAATTGACGTGTTGAGAGGTCCATCAACTCCAGTTGGAAACAGTAAACAAATCCCTCAACAAAATTAAATTAATGAATTCCAGTTCAAATGGGAGTTCATGGATATGCGGAGCTTTATATATAATTCAGCTTCAGCATAATCACTCCTTTTGATATATGATCATGGTTCTTCCGCTCCCCTGTTTGCCTATAACGTGCATGCACGGGCAAACACATATGCAACTGCGCTTGTGTGCACATACATATTTACGTAATTCCACAGGATATGTTTTCTGTAACCCATATGTTCCATGAAAGAAAAGACAAACCATGCAGACAGAAACTGTGGTAATCTGTTTGCGAATAATGATTTAGTTTACTGTTTAAAAAAAAAAGAATGGTCAAGAGATCAATTTTGTGTAAAATTATGATGATTTTGCACTTAAAAAGGCAATGAACAAAGGAAGGAACCAAAAACAATCTGTCTGAAAATTAACAAAGAAAAAAAATAACATAAAAACCAGTAACCTTAAAGTCCTAGAATTCAAGCTAAACATGGACAGATTGTGCTTAGCATGTTCCAGAGCACAATGTCAAAAACTTGGTTGATACTTTGTTGATGTTCACGATTTTGTGATGCGAGGCAAAAACTTCTATGCAGATATCAATTAAATATCTCTTTTGACTTTTTTCACCATCCTTAAGCCGAGCAACATCCAGCTCCCTTCACAGCTGATACATCGTCTTTCGATCCTACATTGATCGTTTGGCCTTTAGGCAAAGCCGAGGGATCATCTCCTACATCGAGAGCTTTCTTGCTTACAACACGATAAATCTGAGCCAGCACTTCGGTGAATGCGCTCTCGACGTTCAAAGACTCTAGGGCGGATGTTTCCATGAAAAAGGTGTTCTCTCGTTCGGCAAAAGCTTTAGCATCATCGATGGAGACTGCTCGCAAGTGACGCAGGTCTGCCTTGTTTCCAACTAACATAATCACGATGTTGGCATCGGTGTGACCTCTAAGTTCTTTCAGCCACCTCTCTACGTTTTCAAATGTAACATGACGAGTGACATCATAGACTAGTAAAGCACCAACAGCACCACGGTAGTACGCACTTGTTATCGCACGATATCTTTGACAGCAAAAGAGAGTAAACAGAGAAATTAGAACATAATTGGAAAAGGGTGTCCAAAAAGTAAAACCAGACATATCATAGTGCAGGGAATTGTAATAAAAATGGCTTTCATTTCCATCTTTTTTAACATCTTTCTTTGGTAAGCTATGATTAATACATGGAATGCCACTCTACAACCCTTGTAAGTATGGTTTCAACATTAAGAGTAAAAACGGTTACTAGCAAAAAATTCAATTTTCATAACATTGGTGATGAAATTGTAAGTTTTTCTAGTTAAATAAATAACCAAAACAGAAACATGCTAATCATGAAACAAAGAATCAGTGTTCTATCTTTGGTGATAATTAAGTCTTAATTATAATAAACTATGCTTTACAACACAAGGAAAAAAACACAAAATAATATATATAATGAATCATCCGAGCATAATTCAATACAATGTCAAGAATTAATAGGCACAAGAAACATTATATAACAATTCATTTATTGCCTAGGAAATGATTATCATAAACTAAGCAAAAAACAAAAAAAAACAAAAACATGATCCAAATACTCAATTTAAGCAAAAATAATAAAGACCCAGATCAAGATCTGCAGCCCAGAAAATAATGCGAAGGAAAAATTAAAAAAAATTAAAACCTTTCTTGGCCAGCAGTGTCCCAAATCTGAGCTTTAACGACCTTATCATCAACACGAATGCTACGGGTTGCAAACTCAACCCCAATGGTGGACTTAGATTCAAGGCTAAACTCGTTCTTTGTAAATCGAGACAAAAGGTTGGATTTTCCGACACCGGAGTCGCCAATCAGGACAACCTTAAACAAGTAATCATAGTCATCATCTGCTCTGTAAGCTCCCATTCCTCTGTTATGTGATTTTTTTTCCTTTTTGCTTTCTTTTCTTTTCTTCTGGGTTTTCTTCTTCGTTCGTCCGATTGTTGTCTTTGATTGGCGTCAAAAAATATTTAAAATTGTAAATGGAAATTTAAATATATAAAAAAGGCGTTTCTTTTTCGAATGTGTATATATTTTTTCTGGGTTTGGATGGGCTGGGTATAAAAGAAACAGTGTTAACCTTTTTTTTCACTAGTTTTTGAAGAAAAGTTTGTTGGTTAAAATGTGATAAAAGTCCCACTACTATTCGTACATTTTGAATTTAGTATTTTTATTTTTATTTTTAATAATTTAGTCACTCTTTTTTCAGATTTAAAAATGCAAGCCCAAATCGTTTTTTTTTTTTAAATTTGGGTTTATTACAGTGTTATTTTTCTGTTACGTGATTGTCAAATGAGCATTTTCTTTTCTTTCAAACTATTACGCCAGCAAATTTAATAGAAGAATTTTAACGATATTGATAATTGGAGATGAATTTTGAAATTCGAAAAGTGGAGAGGATAAATTTTAAATGAAAAAATACAGGGACTTGGGAGCTTATATTAACCAGGTTTGTCTGGTAAAAGGATTAGTAACTTTGTAATACCTAAATTTCATGATTTAGTCCCAAAATTGTATTTTATTTTTTATTTTAGTACCTAAATTTTTTTCCACTTTGGTACTTGAATTATCATTTTTGTCTATGTTTACCACAAAAGAAAAAAAATGTTTTCCAATAAGACCCGATGCATGACATTCTTACTTGACATTGATAATTTTCAAGATAAAATAGAACGAAAATGATAGTTGAAGTATCAAAATGGTCTAAAAAAAAAAGGTTTAAGAGTCAAAGTGTGGGAAAACTTGTATAATTCAAGGATCAAAACGTAATATAATCTTATGTGGTTGCCAATTTTATTTTTAAGGTTTAATTCCATTAGACGTGGTTAAAATATACTCGAGATTGTAAACTCATTCTGATCTCAAAAAATCCTAATTGAGTTCTTAAAATATCTATAATTTGTACCCGATTAGGTCTTGTTATCAATATTGACAATAGTTCGAGCGTTAAATGTTAACTCGATTTTGGTTTAAAACATATTAAAAACACATTGATGAAATTGTAAGCACTTTAGCAAGAAATGTTTGGATATAATGTGTTAAAAGAATATATCCTTCTAAAATTTAGTGATACTATTTACTTTTTAATCTGTTCATGTCACAATTGTTTGTTTACTTTAATAGATGAGTTTTAAAAATGCTTCATGTCGGATTTAAACTGGCATTAAAATCAAATTTGACGACTAGGTCGAAGGAAAGATCAGATTGATACTTAGTGAATCCAATTAAAATATTTTGAAATGTATGAACCAGTTTAAAATTTAAGTGATAGTTTGAGGACATTTAGTGAAATTAATCCTTTTTAATCCCAATTTTATTTGTTTTATATTATCTTTTCTTGAGAAAATTAATTTGATTTCCTCATTAAATTATAAATTAATTTACTTGATCTATATAATTGTTTTTTCTTTGAAAATTCGCATAAGTCTAAATTTGAATTTTAGACTTTGTAAAAGTAAAAAAATATTGAAAAGTCTTACATAAAAACAAATTCTCATTTTTTTCTTAATATTGAAAAGTCTTGTTAATTGATTTATATATTTTGGTTATATCTAACAACCCAGGGGCATAAATGATAAAATAAATACCCATCTTTAGTGGCACAATGGCATCAATTTTATACTAACTGCAGCCATGATTGCATTAACAGTGTACTTACTATTATCGTCCAACTTTTTTAGTTTTGGGTTTGGGGTTTTGCGTAAAAAATTTATTAAAATTATGTGTCAATGACATGTAAAAATTTACTGGAATGCCATTAAATAATTGGAAAGGGATCATGGATGATGTGGTAAGAAGAGTCCATAAAATATTTTTTCTTGAAATCCATTTTATATTACGAATTAAATGTGAAAATCTGATTTTAACCATTTTTTTAATAATCATTTATATAGTTTTAATTTGGCTTAAATAATGTTTTGCGTAAATCTCATTCAGAATGATTTATGTTTAACTTATATTGGATTTGTGTTTTATAATAATTAATTCTATTTTCTTTAAAATTATCAATTAATTTTGATATTATCCAAAGTTATTCCAACATAATTTTATACCCAATTTATATTCGCAGGATCAATTCTGCATTTAATTATTCAGATACGTTATTTCTGTATTTATCAATTAATATAATTATATTTATATCTTTTTAAAATTCAAAAATTAAACTCCAAAATATATAAAGAGGGAGAAGAAAGTCTAAGAAATCATGATTATCAATATTGGTGGGCTGAAATCAAAAAGTTTGTAGCGTGTAAGTTAAAACATTAAAATTTTCAAAATAATCCAATTTTTTAAAAATATAATAATAATAATAATTATTATTATTATTATAGTTGAAGGCAAATCTATGGGCTATCAATTTGTTACAGCTCCATGACCTGATTTAATAACTTGAAAAACAAAGGGACAATTAGTAGTTGCATTAAACAATTATATTTATATATAGCATCTCTATATTAAACTTCATATATACCTTCAGTTATGATATTTTAATAAATTTGGATTAAAATTTTGAAAAATAATTTGTATTATTTTTTTTAAAAAAAATCTAAATTTAATTGTTCACAATTGCTGATATTTTTCATCAATTTTTTACAAAGTTGTTTTCAATTTGGCATGTTTTGGAAACTTGTTAACTTTAAGGTCACGGTTTTTTTTACTGAAAACAACTTTTGGAAAACGATTTATTGGAAATGAATAAGCCAATATTTTTTAGTGTTTGAATAATTCTACGAATAATATTTTTCGTTGTTGTTTCATAAATTTTCTTTGAAATCATTTTCTAAAAGCTGTTTTTAGAAACACAACATAAATATATTTATAATAGAAAATTACAATAGAATTTCCTTTTGGCCATAAAAATATATTTTATAATAAGATATTTTTTATAATAATAAAATACCTAACTAAACTTAATTTAAATTATTATATTTGTTTAAGCATGATTTAAACAAATACTCGTATTTATATAATTAAAATATTCATATTTTACTATAAAAAATTATTATTAAATATTTATAAATTGTAATATATATATTTATCATTAAAATATGAATATAAATATTTTCAAAAATATATTAAGAATGTTATTTACAATATAATAATATTATTTTTAAATTTTATTATTAAAATAAAATTATAATATTAAAAAAATTATTAAAATAATAGATTAGATTATTAAATATAAATAAATAAATATGTATGTTTAATAATATTACACATTATAATATTTTAATTTTAATAATTTTAATATTTAAATATTTTTAAAAATTAAAATTATAAATTTTTATAAATATAATAATATTAGGTTTGATTCAAGTTAATTTTTATATACAAATAAAATTACTCATAAAATAACCAATTTATAGGAAAAATGACTTACGTGTTTTCAAAAGGGAAAGTCAATTTATAGGAAAATGAGCTTATTTTTGTTAACTTATAAGTCATTTTCCATTAACCAATCTGTTTTTAATGAAATAAACACAAGTAAATGCAAAAAACATTTTCTGCAAGTTATTTTCCTTGAAACAAATGCACCCTTAATTCTTGCCAAGTGAGTCTTAGCTCAGTTGACATCAATATTATTGTTAGTGTAAGATGACGTGAGTTCAAACACGCCGAAGCAAGATTATCCTCCTATTTAAGAGTTGGGGGAGGGGTTATGGTGATTCTTAGCATTAATATATATATGTGTGTGTTCTCTTAATAAATATGGTAAGTTAGCAGATTTTGATGAAATATATTAATGATGCTAATTATTTAAAACTAAGAATATCTAAAAAAATTAAACATTTTAAGGAGATCAAATCTCAAATTTCATCAAATTATAACGACGCATGACATATTTAATCACATATTCTAATTATTTTGGGGAGAAGGCAATAAAAAAAATTCTTAGCACGAATTCAATTAGAGATTTAAATAATGAATTATTATTTATTAAAGAAATAGTAGAGTTTTTTAGCTCCAAAGTTAAAAGAGACTTCCATATGTCACAATTTTTTATATATATTTTTAAATGTATAGACAAAAAATTTCATGACTTTATTATCAAATCATTATTCATAACTTAATTAATAATATAAAATATGTTAATATCATGAAAGAGTTTTAACCGAGGAAAAGTTTTCATGATTGAAAAATGCAATGTAATCTTTGTCTTGTGAGGCAAGGCATAAAGAAATATTTCATATGTATCGGCTCTCGTTACGTGGTTTTATTTTATTTTAGGTTTAATGACAAATTTGACCACTAATATTTACGTATTTTGTCAAAATGGCCTTAATTATATTTTTGAGTCTTTTTTGGCTATCAACCTTTATTATTATTTTTAACAGATTTGATGAAAGTACCGTTAAAAAAGTTAACCGGATGATGTGGAATTTCATATTTGAAATAATTTTAATGAATTGTAATTTATTATTTAGATAATTCAATAAAATAATTACATGTGAAAATAATAAAATAAATAAATAAATCATGAAGTTAAAAAAATAACTCTTAATTTAAAGAAAATAAAGTAATCATCTAAAAAGAGTTTTAAAATGAATGCACACATTCAATATTTTCGATTTAATTTTATAATTATCTTTTGGAAACTTTTTAGTAAACAAAAGTATGCATTCATTTTGATTTTTTTTAGATAATTACGTTTATTTTTTAATTAAGAGTTATTTTTTAATTTCATGTATGATTTATTTATTTTATTATTTTTCAAATGTAATTATCTTATTGAGTTACATAAGTAATAAATTACATCTCATTAAAAATATTCCACATCATCTCCGTACTTTCATCAAATCTGTTAGAAAAAGCAGTTAAAAAAAAGCTTGATGGCAAAGAAAATGCTAAAAAATACAATTAGGGTCATTTTGACAAAATATGTAAATATTAGGGGCTAATTTTATCATTAAGCCTTTATTTTAACATGATTAAGGTATCGATAATTAACTACTTTTTATAATTCATGAATATTAATTAATTTAAAATTTGTAAATATAGTTTCAGAGTTGAAAGATGAGTTTTATCGCGAGAATCTAACTGCACTCAACATGATTCATTAGGTGGTTCTTTTATAGTGGTTGGAGATTGGAGAACCTGAGAACCAGAGGCTGCCTGCTTGCATAGCAATAGCATAGCAGCAGCCTACCGATCTTTGTTTCTTTTGTTCGCACATTTCAGTATAAACTTGGCATCATCCCCCCAGTGTACGTGCTCAAAACACACACCACAACTATCCAATCAAACCTACTGTTTACACACCTAATCCCACATGTACACAATATACATATAAAAAACTTGACCACTCCCATCACGCCACGTGTCCAGTTCGTGACAGATATCCCATCTCTCATTTCTCAACCTCTCCCCCTTGGAAGACTATAGGGATGTATGGAAGGGGTTACATTGAACGGCCATTGCTCGTTTCTCCATTCAATCTGGAATCTATAAGAATAGCCATGATTATGGTGGGTGACGGTCCATGCAAAAGAAGCACAGTGATATTAGCAAAATGTGACGTATAGTGGCTAGCTAGAAAAGCAGACGAAGTTATTTCTTGACATATCGTATCCTATATATATTCAGGCAAGGCTGATATATATGGCTTTGTCAAATCGGAAGAGTGTGGGGTGAGGGCTATGGCTATGAGGTTGTCTTTGAGGGGGGGTTAATTAAACACTGTTCTCACCAGAGTGCACGTCAAATACAAATATATTTCTTTTTTTTTTCTCAACAGATAGAAATATATTTCACTCCCTCTTTGGACCACTCAGTACATATTATCATTGCTACCCTTCTTGTTCGCTGTTGCCTGTCGCAATACCATAAACAACAGGAAAGGTTTATAGACCCACCCACCCTTTCTGGGGGTCAGTGTTTTAGGGTTTCAACAAAATTGTTTATAAGTGTCTTTAAAGTTATATCCTTTCCTTAAAAATGTATTATGCATTTCTAATTTATGATAAAATCTTTTTTTTCGGTAAGAGTTTAACAATTAATCTTTCAAGTTTTGTATGTCCATTAAAGAGATAAACACTGATCATAAATTTTAATACTACTTCATATATACTTAATATGAGAATCGAACTCTCAATGACCCAAAATTTTATTTTTAATTAGTGCATATAAAAGAGCAGTTGAGCCACCAAGTGTAAACTCCTTGCAAAAGTATCAATACCATGTAGTTTCAATATAGAACTTTCGAAGGGTTTAGAGTTCACATTGTAAATAATGTAAACCTCCCTTATAAATTATTAAAACTTGATGGTTGTAACGAATTTAATAAGTTTATTTTCTGTCGATTAAATTCTAATTTGATTGGTATTGGCATTGTTGTCAGTATAGGAAGACGTGGGTTCAAGCACGCTAAAACACATTTATCCTTCTATTTAAAGGTTAAGATGAATTATGGGTAATTTTAAATATTGTATCAACTTAAAAACTTTCAAATATTTTCACAATTAAAAATAAATTTAAAAAAAAATTTGCATCAACAAGATAGTTGCACATCATTAAAAATAAAAGTAAATGAATTTTTAAAAAAAAATTGAATGATGTATTATCATTTGTTAACGATAAATAAAATTATACATTATCTAAATCAAATATTAATTATAAGAATTTAACTTAGATTAGACATACACATCATATTTTTTTAGAGTGCATGAATAATATAATATATCAAGAAACATTAAATTAACTCCTATTATTATTTTTAAATTTAAAATTAATATATTTTTAAAAATTTTAAAATCTTAAACCCTAATCTTAATCTAACCATTTCCCTAAAATCATAAATATTAAAATTTTAAATTATAACCACCATACCATAAATCTAGTTGAACAAAATAAAATCCAAAAACCTTGGATTACTATTATTATTTATTAATTTTATTTAATGTTCTTGACATTAAATTTATTTAATTAATCAACACTAATTAGGTTAAAATGTTATTAAAGAAAAATTTAATCTAGTGTTAGAAAATGTACAGAATAGTATTGTATATAGCAAATGATGATCAGAGCCTTATTAAAGGTAAAAAAGAAGCCATATATTACATATAAAACTTGCATACAAATTACCTTAATTAACGAGAAATTAAATAGATTGTGCCACAAAGTTGTCATACTATTCCAAATACATATATATCCATAATAATATATAGAGAGATAGCCTTAAGGACAATAGCTTATAAAGCTATAAATTTCAACCTTGAGAAAAACAAGCAAAGAACGAGAAGTAAAAAGGACAGTGTCAGCCAATGTCTCTGTATGTCATCCATTTCCACATATTTCTAAACCTGCAATTCAAAAATCAAAATAAATAAATAGAACACACTGATCGACAAAAACTTAATTGATAAGCAAAAGGCTCCTCAGTGTTTACACTAGAAGAGGCCCCTTCATCAATCATCAACTTTGAATACCAAGCTGTCATGCACAGTCTATACTATATATATGTATATATATTTGATAATAACAGTATACAAAATTTAAGGGTTTTTTTCTTGAATTTTGATTTTTCAAAGTTTTCGTCACCTTGGTTATACGGAAAAGGGGGTTGATGAACGAAGCAGGTAGTAAAATCCACCATGTTGAAGGGATTGAAGGGTTATCCCCCACTCGTTGGTGAGAACAGGTTGACCAGCAGAGTTAATCAATATTGCATCATCACCAAAAGCTTCTCGCACGTTGAAGGGTCCCACCGCCACCTCAAAGGCTACATCATCGATGAACACCGTCGATGATCTGGCTACACCTCCTGGTTCCACTGCACCCGATTCACCTGCCGACCGAGGGAATCACTCCCATAATCAAAGCATAAAGCCATGCACACGTCCATTTACAGACAATGATCACAAAAATCCCGGTGTACCCCTCGTGTGCATAGATTTCCCCATGAAATAACAAAGACAATAAAAGAAATTACCATGGATGTGGTGATTGTGAGATGGAACAGTAATTGTAGTTGGAGCAGCCATAGTGTAACTAAGTTGCAGCTGCATCATCATCTTTTCTTCATGTTCTTTCCTCGAAGCACCATGGTTCAATATCTCACTCAACAATAGACTCGTACAGGGTCCAACCGGTTGTTGTTCAGGAACTTGAATCCCGTCGGAAAACCCGAACCCTTGCGTGAATCCAGTAGCCTGTTGTTGCACGGGAAAGAAAAAGGGTTCGTTCAACAACTGGTTTTGAGGTTGCTGCTGATGGTGAAAGTAGGCCTGGTTCACCGATCCACTTGGAGAGTTAGAAACATCGATGGCATGCGCTGAAGAACTCAAGGAGAGAGTGCTCTTGTTAATAGCTCCTTCGGATGAGGACGATGAAGAGGATGATGTTGTTTGTTGCTTAGTGTTTTGCAGCTGGTTACGAACCTTGGGTTTGCTTCTTGATTTCCTGTTTTGAAACCAGTAAAACACATTGGCATCACCTACTTGACCATACTCTTGCAACTGAGCTCTAATCTTCCTTATCTCATCCCTCGGTGGATTAACCATCCCGGAGTTGAAAATAGCTTCCAGTATACGAATCTGTTCAGGTTTTGGATTCCATCTTGGTTTAGGCTCAGGTGTACGTTCTTCACAACCTGCAACTGTACACAACTATGTAATAAATAACCGCTCAACCAATATATTGTAATAAACTTATTTTACCTGAGGTGAAAGAGGATCTATGGCAAGAACTTGACATAAGAGAAGAGTTGATATCATGTTGCCATTGATGGTTTGTATTGCAAGGTTTGGATTTGAACATACTAGGCCAGTGCCTGTTTGATGAAGCCATGATGACGATGAAGAAGTTGGCACTGATTTCTTTATAGCCTCACCTCCTCATCTACTACTACTACTACCCCTGTGATAATTTTTTTTCTCAAATAAAAAAATAGTCATTCCCATCTCCCAAAAAATAATAATATAAACTATATAACAGGCAAAACCCACAAAGGGAATCCCCTGCTAAAAGGTAAACAAGAAAGGAAATGGAAATAAATGAAAAAGGTGAAGATTGAAAGTACTATATCTCCCATACCCTTTCCTTACAATTTTAACATTAAAACTGAAAATACTTGTTTTCTACTCAAAGTAAGAGCAAATTCCCCCGGACTAGAAGCAAAGGAAGCATGGTTTAATTAGTATCTTCATCAGAAAGGTGACAGAGAAAAGCTCTTAATGCAATAAAAACAAGTGAAGTCAGTAAGAGTTTTGTGACTTCAAAGAGTGGACAGAGAAAAAAAAAGGGTTTTTTTTTTTTGTTTTGGTGATAAGGTTGTCTCTTATGTATAGATTTATAGAGGGATTTTCATTTGCTATTAAATCGGTTTTTGATTGCAGTGCATTAATGGAAGTGTTGGATTACTGTTGTAAGGAGTAAATAAGGGGTGCTGTGGTGGTGGTGGGATTTTGATATACTTTAATTGCAAATTCATAAGTTCATTTAGGGCAAAGTAAGGGGGTGTGTGGTTTGGAGATTTGGAGTTGGATTGACTCGAGGGGTTTGTATATTTATTGTTTATTCACATGGATTTTCATTTTTTTTGGTTCAAAATTAATCTTCAAATATTGAATTAAATTGAGTTGTCCCAAAATTATAGTGTAAAAACAGGGGGAAAACATTAATTATGCAAACCAAAGGGATGATGTTGCGTCTGCAGGCACGTAGGGTATTGTTTGCGGCCTTCAATTGTTGGTAAGCTGGTGAAGGTCGTCAACTATGCTCTACTTCTATAATATTATATAGTATCATTAACTATTATCTTCGTTAAAGTGATGGGGTAGGTTTTTGTTAATTGTATTTAATTATTTCGTGCGTTTAAATTTAAATACATATTCTATAAATAATTTTAGTCTCACCGGTATAATATCCGATTTCCCTCACCGAGTCAGGAACCAACAGCTTACTTTTTTCATATATTAAGGCATTAAAACTATATTACATAAATAAATAAAAAAGTAGAGTTTGGATTAAAAGTCTGGTCTTCATGGATATAGAAGAATACGTAGTATAGAAATGCAAAAGATGTAGGGGTTCCAAACTCTGACAAAAGGATCCATATGGGACCAATGCTCTGTTTAGTTTATAATGAGCCATTTTCTTCCTCTCTGTTTGGGTGAGACAGACAAGAAAAAGATTTCGGAAAAGTGGGGACCCAACACCATCCCCATCCCTTCAAAACTATTTTAGGTTGTCTCTAGTCGGAGGAGGAAAAAAAAGTAGACCACTTTTGCCTATGAAAATTTGTACCTGTTGGGATTTGAATTTATTTTTTACATACAAGATTATCTCGGTACATTATGGCTTTTTAGTGAATTGAAAATAATACTTACAGATTACTCGTTAAATGAGATTGTCGAAAAAAAGTAAAAGAGCTAATCGATCATTTCTATTAAAAATTGATTTGATTGACAAAATAACTAGACAGTGATACATAACATATCACATAAATTAATTTTTTTTATTTAACCTACAAAAACTAATTTATTTATGTTTTAAATAAATAGAACAAAATACGTTGTATAACCATTTCTGATTACTCTATTTTCACCCTCTACCCTTTCCTCCTTTCCCACTCTTTATAGATTAGGTTTATTTGTAGCCAATTATGCAATTCTTGTATTATTGTTTTATGTATTTAATGCACTTATTTTCTGTTTTTGTGACACTTTTCCTTTCTGCTCTTCTAATATTTTTTCTTCTCCTACCAATTTGTCTATCACAGATTTTGTAATGAATTAACTCCCTCATTTATTTATTGATACGATATATTACCCGTGTATTAATTTATATGCCTATATTTTTTAAATATTTTAATAGAATAAATATAAATAATATTTTTTAGTAATTTTTTTTTTGAGACAATATTTAAAATTACTCAAAATTCCTCCTAACCCATAAATAAGAGGATAATACGTTTCAACGTACTTAAACTCACGTCTTTATATATTGACAACAATACTTATATTAATTAAATTAAAGCTCAATCGACTAAAAAATTGAAATAAAAGGCACATGATTACAATAAATGGTGTTGGTAAAATATTTTAATGTAAAAACAATGGAAGGCAAAGCAAGAGGCAAGAAAATGAACAATGGGTGTAGTGGCTAGAAATGCGGTCACTTAATGCAAACGTGATTGCAGTAAATACTCGACAATGCCTAAATGCTTAAATTGCATAAATTTTGGTGCACATGCAAACCACACAAATCATCCTTTTTATATATATATATATATATTTACATATTCTATTATTGTTGGGGAAAAAAGAGAGGAAAATAATCAGACTCACGGTTTTATAAATAAATTTTGGTTTTATTATAGATTATTGTGTAGTTATTGTTTTAGAAAAAAATGCTTGTATTTAATGCATTAGTTTTATCGAGATAAATGATACAATAAATCATATATACATATTCTTTTTTTTAAAATATTATCGTGTTTTTTCGTATTATAATTTTAATGAAATGTGTTTGATGTGAAAGTTATTTGATATTTGAGAATATCTGAATATATATTGAAAAGTATTGATTAAGAGCGACTCAAAATTCCAAACATAAAAATAAAACAATAATAAAACCCTAAGCAAAAATAAAAGAAAAATAATTATGTCTTGTTATACGAAATTTTCCTATTAATTATTAAGAAAATCACTTCCTATTATTTTTGGAAAAGTAATTCGTAATGTAATGTTATATTTTAAACGAAATAAATTATATTTAGTGACATTAAGCTAAGAGATTGTTCGCACGTCTCAATTAATTAAATTTATTAGGAACGAAAATTCATCATATCAAACGTTTTTTTAATTTTAATGTCGAAGAGTCAAACTCATTGAATTAATATTTCTGTTTAAGTGGATTGATTTAAGACTTAATGATAAATTTGGCCACTAATGTTTGTATATTTTGTTAAAATGGTCCTAATTGTATATTTGACTTTCGATATTTTTTTAAACTACTTTCTCTAACAAATTTAATGAATAAATTTAATGATTCAATTTTTCATTCTTTTTTTTTCATTCTTTTTTTCAAAAGGTTCTTATAAGATTAAAAAGGTCCGTTGAGCGCCTCATGGATATGTCATAATAGATCCGAACACTTGCCTCGGATCAACTTCTAGATCATAATTGCTCTAGTGAATAACTAAAGAAAAAAATAGATAGATAGATGAGAGATAGAAGAGAAAAAAACTAATTATAAGTGTCTCTCATAGGTTCACTAATTATTGACCACTCTTTGTATGTGTTGTCCAAAAAGAGGACTCAATGATTATTCGTTTGCCAGAACCAGAAGTAAAACATTTGGTAGATAGGAATCCCGTAAAAACTTCTTTCAAAGAATGGGCTAGGTTGGGCCATTTCTCAAGAACAATAGCTAACGGACCTGATACTACCACTTGGATCTGGAACCTACATGTCGATGCTCACAATTTCGATAGCCATACTAGTGATTTGGAGGAGATCCCTCGCAAAATATTTAGTGCCCATTTTGGCCAACTCTCCATCATCTTTCTTTGGCTGAGCGACATGTATTTCCACGGTGCTCGTCATATATTTGTTTACTGAGGGGTTATTCTACTAAGTTAATTTTTTTAGATAATTATGTTTATGTTCTTTAAATTAAGAGTTATTTTTTTAATCCCATGGATGGTTTATTTATTTTATTACTTTTCACATGTAATTATCTTATATGGTTATTCAAGTAATAAATTATATCTCATTAAAAATATTCCACATATTAAAATTTTACATCATCCCCTTAACTTTTTTTAACTGTAATTTCATTAAATCTGTTAGAAAAAATAGTTTAAAGAAAAAAATTAATAAAAAAATTCAAAAATACAATTAGAACCATTTTAACAAACATGCAAACATTAATGATCAAATTTATAACTAAGCCTTAATTTAATGACGCTTATCTACATCACAAAAAAATCGTGGGTTGATTTAATGGTACTTAACTATGGCAAAAAAAAAAAAGGAGGAAAGTAATGTTACCGCTTGGAATATTAATTGGCTTACTACGTATGGAGGGTGTGATTAATTTAATAAGAAAACATCTTAATTTAATTTTAAAAAAAAAACCTAAAATTAAAATAATTTAAAACAATTAAATTTATAGAACACTCATTAAATTTATATAATAAATATACTTATTAAAGTTTCATAAATTAAAAATTATTTTAATTCAAATAATAAAAGTAAAAAAAGTTTTCATGAATACCTTTTTTATTGATTTATAAAAAAATAAAAAAAATCTTATAACTTATTTTGTAATCAAGATAATTTTTTAACTTAGTTATGACTCGATTAATGAATCATATCAACACAATAAAAAGATTTATAAATAGTATTTGCATTATAAAAATATGTTTAATTCATTTCCCTCTTAAAAAAAATCACATCGAAACTCATAAAATGAGTGTAATATACACTAATTAAATTTTAAATTCAAATTTATTAAGTGCCATCTTGGATTAATCAATTTACAAACCCCATGTTGTTGTTGTTGTTTTACTTGATCCTATACAAGAATGTACAAAAATATTCCTAGCTGGTACCGAAATTGGTAAGAATAGACATGGAATATTTGAAGTATAATATGTTGTTAGAGGAAATGTTTTTTACTTAAAAAATTATATTAGTGCTTAACATATATTCTTAGCTGACTAGCGAATCTTTCTATTTGTCACACTAAAGGGAACACTGCAAGTAGATTTCAAAAACAAACAAAAAAAAATCATTTTAAACTGTAATTAAGTTAACGTAACAACGAGCCTTGGGTCTATTGATAAGGATGAAGGTTGAGTTTTTAGTAGATCCAAATTAAGTATATGGAATTGGAATTTGGATGAAATATAATGAAATAGAGTCACTTTGAGGTTTCTCATGAAATGAGGCATGGAATGTGACCACTACAAAGAAGTTCTGAGGGTTACAAAGGAAACTTTTCAAGTTTATATTGGTCATGGGTTGAAAATGGAATTGAATTCTATGAGATTTAATCCTCCCGTTGTTCATCAGTAGCTTAGCGGTGGAGTGGTCGACTGTTAACTGACTGGTCGTAGGTTCAAATCTTACTTGAGGAGATTTGATTCATTCCGAATTAAAGAATTCAGGATATCAGAGAGAAAGGATTCGCTTTAACCATTAAGAGCAGGTAACTTGCATTTCTAATTTACATTTATTAATAACATTATAATGGACTAAATCATATTAGTTTAAAATAAAGAAATTAAACATCGACTCTCGACATAGTTAAGGGACTGAAATTAGAATTAAACACAAGATCAAATATGTCAATCATATAAAATTGGACACACCCAATGTTGTGCACGTGGCATGGGCAATGTTCTTTTTTAATATAAATTTTAAATTATTTATAACCTTAAACAAGTTAATAATATTTAAAAGCATTCAAACACATATTACAATAATTACTAAAAATTAAAATTCAGCCCTTGACAAATTGCTTGGAATTGATCACATTCAAAGTAGGAATCCTAGGGAAAACGAATTTGTGGTAAGAAATAAAGTCAATAGCAATGGCCTTTAAGATGTATGACTTTGATTAGTCATCTAACTCGATAATCAATAAGTTTGGTTGAGATAATTAGTTGGAAAACATTTAATTTAATATAGGGTCAAACATTATTGGATTTCGAGAAGATGATATTAATAATATTCCACACTTCTAAAAGTTTAAACTATGCTAACATGTATACACCGGTCTATATTATATTTGTCTATGGATCGATAAAGGTTCGTTCGAAAAGTAAGAGGAAATAAATAAAAATATAAGTCTAAAAAATAGGTCTAAGCAAAAAATAATGCATGTTTAGAAAATAGGCCAAGCCTTAAGTAAATAATGCATGTTTAAAAAATAGGTCAAGTCTTAAGTAAAGTTTTTTTGACCTAGCCTGAATTTGCAAAAAAAGAAAACTACTATTTTATTGTTATTTCACTGTTATGTTGCTACTCTTTTGTTATTATTGTTTTGATATTATATGACTATTATTTTATTTTTAATTTTGCTACTATTTTGAAGACATTTTCTTGTTAAATTGCATCTGTATTAGTGTTATTTAAGTATAAATATTTTTTTTATTTTCAATTTGTTGGGAAATATTTATTTTAATGTTTTTAGTGTTTTCGATGTATTATATTTTTAAAAATATTTTATATAAAAAAAATAACTTTTTTAAATATGGGTCGAGCCGGATCGAGCATGAGTTTTAGCATTTTTATCCGAATCGAGCTTAAAAAAAATTTAGGCCTAATTTTTAGATCGAGCCCGAACCTATCAATCAGACTTAGAATTTTGTTAAAGCTCAACCTGACCTATGAACAACTCTAGTGCATACATAAAGTTGATTTTTTTTATTATAAAATTACACATACAAGATGACCACCTTCTTCTCCTTATTATTATTTTTATAAATGTGTTTTTCTTTTTCTTTTTATTATTTTGTTATTATTTAATGTATGTGATAAAGGTGCTCATGGGCCGGGCGGCCAGCACTGGCGCGACAGCTCGTCTTAAATATGGGAGGATTCGGGTAAAAATATAGGCCCGAAATATGGATTTGGGAAAAAATGAGGCCCGTTTAGAAAATGGGCCGGGCCACGGGCACCGCTTTTTTGACTCGGGCCCGGCCCAAATATATAATAAATATATTTATTTATTTTTAAAATACTTTTTTATTATTTGTTTTTAAAATAAAATTTTGGTGTTTTTTAAAAAAAGGGTCGGGCTGGGCCGGGCCTGGACAACATTTCAGACCCATATTTTAGGCCGGGCCGAGGCCTAGGACGCAGGCTGAAATTCTTTTTATGGGCCCAGCCCGACCCATGAGCACCTCTAGTATGTGATATCTTTATTTTAAATTTATTGAGTAATAAATTTTTATTTGTAAAATTTATTTGATGTGTTTGATAGGAATAAATCTTAAAATCATACATGAAATTTTATTTAATGTGCAAATTGATACGTAAAATTTGATTTAGTGTAATTATACGAATGAAATTTAATCATGATTTAAATCTATACATGAAACTTTTATTTTAATTTAATCATACACATTCAAAGAAATAAATACATCGATTGGTTTTTATATTGGATAAATATAATTATTTGTGTATATAATATGTAAACTTTGAATGATGTTTTATCGATAATTATGTTAGTAATTTGCAAAAACGGAATTAAATCAAAATTTCATGTATAAAATTGTGCATTAGACCAAAGTTTTTGTATAATTTTGAAATTTATCTTGTGTTTTATATAATTGATAAATATTGGCATAATGACTTTTTTGCCCTCCAACTTTACAAAAAAGATCATTTTAGCTCTCCATTTAATTTTTCGCCTCCTTTAACCTTTGAACTTGCATTTATTGGAAAATCACTCTTAAATGATGGAAGAGTTAATGTTTGTTAACTTTGCTGACGTGAAATACATATGGATTGTCACGTGTATCTCACATCAATAATTAATTAATTTTTTAAATTTAAAAATTATAAAAAAATATTTTTTTCTTTATAAAGTTGGAAGACCAAAAAAATCGTTATGCCATAAATATTTTTATATTTAAAATTTATTTAATTTCATTTAGTTGGTATCTATAAATAATTTTATATATTAAATATTTTTTAAAAATATTGATAAATACAAAATGATATATATATACCAATTTCAATAAATAAATAACAGTACATGTATGTGATACTGACTCAAGTTTTTGGATGGTTGGAGAGACATTGGGGCAGGTTTGGCGGATCTCATACTCTTTAACCTTAATGTAACTCGAATTGCTTGGTCTTTCAGCAAAGAAGAATGGGATATTAATTAAGCTCAAAATGATGTCATTTTCACTGAGCGTCAAATTAGACCCGTGAGGTTTTACTCCTCTACATTCCAAAATTCATTCAAATTTGAAAGAGCGTAAATAAAATATGAACTGAGCTTGAGCTTAAATATTTAAAGTTCAAGTCTAGTCTAATCTGACTTATTTTTAAGTTTATAATATTTTATATTATGTTATTTTTATATATTATGTAATTTAGAACACATTAAAAAAATAAATCTATACTAAATATATAATACTGGTCTAATGTAAACATTAACATCAAAATAAGATTAGGACTATTAAGGATTTTTGTAATAGTTTTACGAAAATTTGAGAAATTAATTCATTTATTTTAATTTGTCAAAATTTTATCGAAAATTGAGAAATTATAATAATATTATTAAATCTTTTTGTTAAATTATTGAAAAATAATCATTCAACAATTTATAAATAATAAATTAGTAAAAATCAGCTGTTAGTAAAATAGAAGAATGGAATTTATAATTAAACATTGTAATGACATTTGTAGGGAACATTAGCCATAGAATTAAAATGAACTTATACTGCGAAAATTGAAATCGATTCATTGATCGATAGGTTGATATGACAGTTTGGGTTTTCTTAGAGATCCTTCATAGTTTCACATGGAACATATGTAAACAAAAAACAAACTATATACCAGATACAGTGTTTATGTGCAACAGCTTTTGTTAACTGTTTTTGACTGTAATAATGATCCAATATTCAAAGGAAAGCACATGTTCTCCTTTTGCAAGGCTTTCTCTTTGGTTTTGGTGGCCTCAAAGCTACTTTTATTGCAGCATCGAAAACAGCTTTCACATTCTGCAAAAAGAAAAACCAGAACAAAGGAAAGTTATTAGTTTTTTTTTTTTTTTTTACACTTCTCGTCTGTTTTACTGTTTATGTTTAGGTACTGTACATGTTCGGGTACCTGTTGGGTTTTGGAGCTGCATTCTATATAAGTAACTGCTCCTATCATCTTTTTTAGTTCTTCTCCCTGTTTACCAAGTTTCCATTGAACCAAAAGGATGAACTTTAGAACAGTTTTGAAGTGCATTTATGTTGTTAAATAACCATGTAATGTTTTCTTAAAAACTTGCCTGAGATGTTGATATTGGTGTTGCTCCAGGGTGATCAATGAGGAACTGCTTGTCATCTCGCAAATCTGCAATTCAATTCGAGACAAAATGTAAAAAAAACAAGATGTTTATGTGCAATAAAAGTCTGGGTTCTTTCTGAAGCTTGGGGCAGTGTCAACTATGATGGAGAATTAGGTTACCTAGTTTGGTTCCAACAAGCACAACTGGTACATTACGAGCATAATGTCTTAGCTCTGGGATCCACTGTCAGCCATGAATGAGAGTGTTGTATGTCAAATTCAAGTAACTTGGGAGGAAAATAGCATATAGATTGTAGAACTACCATACACGACTTGTATCAGACTACATTTTAATTTATTTATTAAAAAAATTGACAAATTAATAGTCCATGTTCTTTAGATTAAAGAACAAACTAGCCATTCCTTTTAAAAATTTTATCTATTTTTTTGTTAAAAACTGGTGCAGTTGAAGAAATAATTAGACGGTCTACATGAATCTTATATTGACATACAAGGATTAGTTTTTAACAACAAAAATGAATGGAATTTTTAATAAAATATTCGGTTTACTATTTGATCTAACATATAGAGACTAATTTACCTATTTTTTAGTCTAAGAGGCAAAATACAATCTGAGTGCTTCATGTTACCTATATAGATTGTAAGGTATGGCAGCAAAAAAAGAAAAAGAAAAAAGAAAAAGAAGACCTTTTTGTAGATGTTTCCATAACTGGCCTTGCTTATAAGAGAAAAGGCCAACAAAAACACATCAGCTCCTCTATAACTCAGTGGCCTTAGCCTATTATAATCTTCTTGCCCTGAAAAATTTTACACAAATCAACTCATTACATTGATTTGAATGGTCAGTATAATAAGGCTAGTACAATTTTGCAGGCACATGAAACTTACCGGCAGTGTCCCATAGGCCAAGGTTCACTGTGCTGCCATCCACCACCACATTGGCACTAAAGTTATCAAATACTGTTGGAACATAATCCTATAAAAACAAAAACCCATTGTAAATATCACAATAATTCACCATAAATTATATTCAATGAACCCCATCATTACCGTTGGGAAAGTATTGCTAGTATATGAAATGAGCATACAAGTTTTCCCCACAGCTCCATCACCGACCGTGACACACTTGATAAATCTTGCAGTGCTCATTGTTTTTTGTTTGCTGAGGACTTATCTTGATTCTGTGATTATAAAGGACTTATGATAGAACCATATGAAGAAAATTGGGGGGTGGGGGGGGAGGATGAAAAGAAAAGGGAAGTTGAGGGCCGGGTTTTAACAACTTGGTGCAAACCCATCAACCAACTTTATCTGTTGAGGCCTCGATATGGAATCATTGCAGGTTAGCTTTACTTTTCTTTTAGTGCAAGGACATGGCTAGAAATAGGTGGCTATTAAAGTGCGTTTGGTGCTGGGTGTTAGTTGGGTTTAAGTATTGAGGAAGGGAGGCAGGGGGGTATTGATAGGATTAATGATGATTATTTTGATAATTATGGCTTAACTAGACAAAAAAAACCCATGATGGAATTAATGACGAAAAAATTTATTCAAATTTTAACTGTGTATATGAGTGACACCATAATTAACTTTTGGTGTTTCTATGCTTTTTTTAATTTTGTTACTCTCACAATATTAAATTATAAGTAAAATATGATAAAAATATCATGAAAGTTATTGTATTAGGATTCAAATTACATTTTACTTATGTCCTTAGAAAAGTAGTAAATGAATCCCTATATGTTAGATCAAATAATAAGTTAACCCTTTCTATTTAAAAATTGTATTAATTTCTATTATTAAAAGCTAGCGTGATTGATAGAATAGTCAGATAGTTATACGTAGTGTGCAACATGAACCTCATTCTGATGTAAAGGGACCAGTTTTTAACAATAGAATAGGACAAAATCCAGTTTGTTATTTGATCTAATGTAACGTCACTAATTTATCTATTATTTAAGTAGATGCGACAAAATACAATACGGCTGTTGGTATAATGACCTTCATTGTATTTTTACAATAAAATAGTAAATTATTTGTAAATAAAATTTCATTCAATCCTTTATTATTTATTTTTAATTATTTAATTTAAATATTTTATATAAAAAATATTAGAAGAAGAAAACATCAACTTCATTATGTATAATATAAATATGAACTTACTCTCAAATTTCCCTTCCATTTTCTTTTTGAAACTTCAAAACCAAGAAGTTAATAAAAATGGTTAGTGATTATGTTTACGACATATATACTCATCTTTACAATAAACTGACCTTATTAATTATACATTTAACCTATGGTATCTTAAAGTAGAATGATTCTAAAATAGTTATATTTATATCCTATATTTAAATATATTTTTAATGAATATTTAAATAATTACTTGTATATATGCTTGTAAATGTGTACAAAATTTTTATGTTAAAATATGAACTAAAAATTTGGTGACAAGTAAAATTAGAGATAAAATAATAATATGCTTGTAAGTTATTTAAACACAATTTTTATTATAAAATTTAAATATATATATATACACAACCAAACTTTACTAAAGTTTAGTGACTTATCAAGAGTGAAGATCACACCATATCTCATTTACGTCGACTTATCATCATACAGACTCAAAATGTGATATGTGACTTAAAAGTCGTCGTACATCAATACACCTATCACCAAAGCCACAAACATTAAGAAGAAAATACATGTCCAAGAATATGTATTTATCTTTCACTTAAATTACATCAACAAATATTTAAAGTGGTTAAGACTTCATTTGAATAAAATTTCTTTCTACGATGTATTTATTATATTGTAACACAAGAAAATTATCGATTACCACGCCTAGAGGAAAGCAAAGTAGAAGTACCAATGAAAGCCTTTGTACTAGGAGTTAATTTTACTATTAAAAATTGGTTCTCATACACTAGCATAAGGTATACTTGGCATGTGTAATTGTCTAGTTATTTTATTAACCACGTCATCAGTGAAAATGGATGAAATATTTAACAAAAATGACCAATTTGCTCTTTTATCTAACGTACAGAGATTAATTTACCTTTTTTTAAATAAACGAGACAAAATACAATATAACTCTTAATACAATGACATGTAATTCATCTAAGATGATGCCACAAGGATTGAACCCCTCAAATAATAAACCCAAATTAAATTTATGCAGGTATTCCTTAGAACAGTATAGCCTGTTTTCAATTAAACAGATTCAGTCCAAAATTTTACTCCTCCAAGAACTTATTTTACAAGGTTCCCACTCATGTATTGTTGCCAACCATCAAATGATATCCCTTATCTATGATATATAAGAATATAAATTTGAAGAATTCTTTTTGGTATAAAATTTCAAATGAGGATTACATCAATAGGATTGGGTATAGGTTGTCAGAGAAATTTTTTTATTGTTTTATTTTATTACTACATTAATATTAGAATAATATTTTTATTTTATTATTAAAATTTGAATATTAAATAATTATTTATTAAAATTGAAATTACAATGTTTTTAAAATTATCCAGTTAAATAAGTTGGACCAAGAATTAATTTATATATTGATAAAAAATCGGTTGAATTAAATTTTATATTTTAATTTTTTCTAATTTTTTTATATTTTTAATAATATATTTAATTTGAATTAGTTCAACCACCTACCCAATATATTATATTCAAAGTTAAATTATATTTTAGTTCTGATTTAAAATGATCCATTTTTGAGTTATAAAATTAAGATTTTATCACTAGAAAAGATGGATTAATATTGGACATTGGGATATTTTAATTAAGTTTAATAATTTAAATAATATTACTTTATATTAATCATATAAAACAAAATTACATTATATAATTAATTTTAAAAATGTTCAAATGAGTCCTAATTCAATTAAAACCACCGTTGCTATTACAATAAACTGTAATGAATGTTTCAAGCAATGATGATCAACCGATTTGAATGTACAGTCAGTCGGCTACCTATTTCCGAACTGTTAGAAAGAAGACAACAAACTCTCTAAATAATCACTTCCCAAATCCGGAAACTCAAATAAACCATATCCATCTTCAACCACCTGCTCTGCAACACTTGCCATTCTCTTCATTGTTGGCTGTTCAACCATCACATACTCCCTGTTTTGCTCCCAATCTCGACACCCTCTTTTCCGGTCGTTCGGAACATTTCCGACACAGCCGAGACCAGTTCTTGAGTTATCAACCATAGTAGCCTTCTTAGCAACTGTCTCTAGTGGGAAATTTAGATATGCCTTGGGACCTCTAATTCTCAAAGCAGCCTTGTCATACGCCCTCGCTGCTTCCTCGGCTGTTTCAAATGTCCCTAGCCAAACTCGAGCACCTTTCCTCGACGAGTCTCGTATCTCCGCGGCGTACTTTCCCCATGGCCGCCTCCTTACTCCGCGGTAATGCCTGGTCGTTGCCACCTTATCTACTCTCATGGAACACACTTTACTGCTTGTTTTATCATTACATGATTGGTCTATTTTGTTGCCTGAAGGAATAATCCCATCAAGAAGACCCTCCCAAGCATCAGCTCCCATTGATATCCACCTCCCAAGACTTGGCAGTCTTTCTAAAATCTCCATGGAAGGTTCTGCTGCTGTATTCGCTTCTTTTCTACCAATGAAGTTCGCCCATACATGTTCAAGTAACAGCTTATCAGATGCTGTGTCTTGTCTGCTTTCAACAGCCATCTTTGTTATCAACGAACGGTATAGGGTTTTGAGGATGGAGAAATAATATACATACATTTATATATATAATTAACGAATATACGCGTAATTTAAGCCTTTAACCTACTCCACAAAAAATTCCAGTTGGGAAACTTGTGGGTTAATCAAGTGAGCTGCTAAATTCGTGGATTAGTGTGTTTTAAGGCTAGCATATTGACTTATGTGGTTGGTTTAATCATTTGGGAGCTTTAAAAAAAAAGATTTGGAAACTTAATTTGCGCAGATACACCTGAACTTTCTATTTATATATATTTGGCATAATGACTAGTTTAGCTCCTAAGTTTGCTCATTTTAACATTTTAGCCTTAATTCTTCTTTCTTTTTTTGGATATTTTGACCCTCAATATTTAAAATTTAGTTAATTTACCTTTCTAATGAAAAACTAACTGAATTGTTAAAATTTTAATAATGTTAACATGAAAGTCTGCGTGTTAATTTACTTATACTTCATTGTTGACTTGGATAGATTTTTTTAAAAGTTTTACAAACTTTTTTATTTTTAAATTTTTAATAATTTTTATTAGCTTTTTTTTGAACTTTTATAAAGTACGCATGAATAATCACATTAGTCCTATTAAAATTTTAACAGATCAATCAACTTTTCCATCCAAAAACATGCAATTTGACTAATTTTTAAAGGTTAAAGATTAAAATAATCAAAAAAAAAAGCCAAAGTGTCAAAATAAGTAACATTAGAGGTTTAATCGATCATTAGGCCTATTTCTTTTTCTCTCGAAATCCTTGCTGTAGTTCATGAATTGATGAATTAAATAAAGAAAACAGCGAAAGTATAGGGCCATTGAAAGCTGGCTGAATAATAAAACAATTAATTATTATTATTATGTTGTTAAGCTAATAATGTATTTTGGGACTTTTATACTATTTCATACATTCCTTTACTAATCCAGCTGTGTTGCTAAAGGTTATCTCCTCAGGTTATTATTTTAATCTGCTGTCTCAGTTTCGGTACAGATTATGGCCAATGAAATATATATATATTGTATGCCATATTCATATATTTTTATGTATCAAACGCTTTTGTTTCAATTTAAGGTAACTTATAATAATAATAATTATAAATATGATAATAATTAATATTATATAAAATTTTAAATCTATACTATATTGAATTGATGTCTGAAATATTTTACAAAATAATAAATATATTATGACTTTCTTTTATATATAATATATATGTGAATGGTTTTTACTTTTCTGTTTTGGTAGAAAAGAAATAAGTTCAAGGAACTAGCTACAATAACGCTGATGGGAGCCTATATTAACCATTGCTCGATGAGCATCTTCTTCAAACAATGATCGAGCATGATCAAGTGGGTCTTCAAAAGTTAATAACCTGTTAAGATCACTAGGAATAACTTTGGCAATGCAATTTGCCAGTCTATTATGCTCTCGCACGACATGTCGAAACTTAAGTTGCCAGACTTGCTTGCATAAATTATGTATTAAACGAAGTTTAGAAAAGTTATTATCAGTCGCATAAATCATGGTCTTTACTATTTTAACTTCATCGTTTCAACAAAAGTCTTGTTTTTTTCTTATGTAATTTTTTTATAGATATATTTGTTACATAAATTATTTTTCACCTATATTGTAGGTGTGAAATTAATAAATATTTAAAAGATTCATATAGGATCAAAAGTAATTTAGTCTACTCTAATAAAAAATAATTTAATCCATTTCAAAATAAATAGGATACTTTTATAAACGAGTAAACAATGACAATTTAAGATTGCGTTACTTATTTTGGTTTATAAATTATTGGGAGCAAGTTAGTTCAAATAAGTATGGGAACTTTCTACGGATTGAGTCTTAACTCGAATAGCATGAGTATTATTGTCAATGTAGGAAGACGAGGGTTTGAGTGTACTGAAACGCATTATCCTCCTATTTATGAGTTAAGAAGAGACTTTGGATAGTTATAGGAACCTTTTTCGATTTGTATTCAACTAAAAATACTATTTTTGATGGATATTTAATAAAAACAAAATTTGATAAAAAAATATGGTACCACCATTTACAATGAAAAAAAATGAAAAATATATAGATTCTTTTATTTAATTTTTTTCAAATTTTAGAAAAAAAAGGATTTTTTTAACTTTTTGATTTTTTTGGAAATTCCGTATTTTCTTAGAATCCTTTTTTATTTAATTTTTTTTACAATTTTTTTATAATATTTATGACTTTTCTGAAAAACTTATATATTTTTAATATTGTAAAAATTTTCAATTTCTTATCTTCTAAATTCAATAAATTGTGGATTTACCTTTGTGCATGTTTTTTATTAACAAAAATCATTAACGCGGTCTCCAATTATTCTTATTTCTACAATTTCAAATAATACGTGTACCAAATCTCATGGATATTTACTCTATGAATTTTGATATGTTTGGATAATTTGTGTTTTCTTTTTCAATGCAAATGTATTCAATACAACCTATTTTAGAATTAAGTGTGAGTTTAGATTAGTGGCGCATTTATTTACAGTTAGTGTAAAAATAATAATGACGGTGAGATTAAATGCTATAACAATATTGTAGTGTAAGACAAAAATAAACTAAATACATCATACCGTACCGCTCATCCAAACTCACACTAAATATGAGAAGCATTTGATCTGTGGGAATTTCAGTGCATACATCATCAGATTACACAATTCAACGTTTTAAAAAAATAAACAAAAAAAGTTCAGCTGAAGAAAAGGGAAGATTAAAGACTTTAATTAAAACCAAAGGAAAATTGGAGAGTGTTACGCAAATGCGGCTGTGTTAGGATACAATGAATTGGGGGATTTATGAAAACTACGGCTCTACATTGACTATGTTCTTCCCCTTCCCGTTTCTGTTTGGTGAGAGCTGTTTGAAAGTTAATCCAAATCGATTTATTGGTTTCGGTTAAATTGATTATGTTAGTTTAATTGAATAAGAGTCGGATTAAAATGGTAAGTCGAATTTGTGACGATAATTTTTTTTAGTCTAAAAGAGAATTAGATTCATAAACACGTTATAAGAGTCAAAAGTTCGATATATAATACATCCCTACTTATCAACTGGTAAAAATGGTCTAAATTATTAGGAGTACTACTAACATTAAATGAAGAAAAAATGTAAGAACCATCCAAGGAGAAAGAGGTTGAAAATTACTCCCTAGTTGAACTAATGCAATAGTGCATTTATTCCTTTCACGACAGATATGTTAAAGAGGTTTAATAGTGTAATAGTCAAAAACCGGTGGAGTATCTTGTACTCATCAATCAAAAGGGAAAGAATGATATTAGAAGAGATATTATTGGACATTTGTGGTTTCAATCACAATATCAACTAGGTTTGAGTCTTTCGCTAATTGAAGTTCGATTTTTAAGGGCTCATAGCTTTGCCTGAACGTTGTTGGTAGGTGGGATATGCTTGAAAGATCTAATGATCCAATTCCCTTGATGGACTCGAACACTGAAACAAGATGCTAAAATGGATATTTGAGTCAATAGGGGACGGGGATAAGAAGAGGACTAGATCATCAATTAGTGATGAGGAGGTGGAGCAAGATAGTAGTAGGCTAAAAGGACAATGAAAGTGTCAACTTACACTTAGATGTCGGTGGAGGCCAAAGACCAGCTTCACTGGTTGCCATGAGACTACTAAGTTGGATCTATTGTGGGCTTCAGAACTTTCGAATTATTTAGACATTTAAAAATTTGATTACCTCCAAAGATCTTAATGTTATATGATTAAATAGTTATCTTTTTATAATGTTTAGATCAGTATTTTCTATATAAAGATTCGTCTAAAGGTTAACTTCAAATTTACCAAAGTTTTTGTCAAAATAATTGATATTACACTATATATGGGTAAACTACAGAGTTAGTTATCTAATTTTCATAAGTTTTTATTTTGGACATTGAAAAAAGAGTTTACATCATGATCATTGTCGTTACATATTTTAATCATTTTAGCCACTATAATTACGTACTTTCTATCATTTTAGTTACTCGCCATTACTTTCTACTGGATCTTTTGGTTTGTCTCTTCATATTATTAGTAAGCCTTATTGATTTATTTGGTTTTATTTGTTATTTTTAAGAAGTCTAGTTTATGATTTTAGTCTCTAGCCATACTAAAATTTTTAGTTTAATCCCTCCACTTTGATTTGATATGGTCCAATCCTCTACTTTTGTAAGACCGTTAGTAAGTCCAAATTGATAATACTACCATTAAAATAATGATATAAATATTTTTTTATTGTTATTTAGTGATGCAATTAGGGAAAATCCAATAAACTATGTTCAACCAAATTGTTTTAAAAAATTCAATGTATCACTTTAATAGTAGCAACCAACAATTTTAGCAATGCGGGTGTACTAATAGCATTATAAGAACAGGGACTAAATTATGTCAATTTTAAAAATTGATTGGAAGTCAAATCGGTTAGACCCTAGTTCCCAATTTAACCAGTTCAAATAAATTTATAAATAAATAAATCCAAAATCACTTTTGAAACAACGTTCCGTTGTAGTCTAGGTGGTTAGGATACTCGGCTCTCACCCGAGAGACCTCGGTTCAAGTCCCGGCAACGGAATTTCATCCTCCTTTTTTTTTTGACCTTTTTCAAAGGTTAAAACGTTCTGTTAGTCCCTGTACTTAGACAAACTTTAAAATTTAGTCCCTGTAACATTATTAGTATTTTCTGCCAAAATCTGTTAGTCCCTGTACTTAAAAAAACTTTAAAATTTAATCCCTGTAACATTATTAGTATTTTCTGCCAAATTTTTCCATGAGATGCTGAGTAGACTGCCTCATTTCATATTGCATAAATGTTTTATTAGTCCTTGTACTTGGACAAAATTGAAAATGTAATCCTTGTAACATTATTAGTATTTTCTAGATTGCCTCATATAACATTAGGCATATGAATAACTAAACAAGTTAATCCCTATAACATTATTAATATTTTCTGCCAAAATTTGTCATGACATGTTGATTAGACTGTTTCATGTGATATTGCATATGATTAACAAAAAAAAACATTTTAATTGATAAATTATGACAGAATTTACAAACATGATAATTATAGGAGTAGAATGTTTAAATCAGAAAAATAAGAGGATTGAATTTTTAACTTTTAAAGCATAGGGACTAAATATCAAATTCTAAATACATACAGAGACTAATAGCATATTTAACCTTTTTCATATTATGACCAAAAGTAATTGGGATTTTTCTTTTTTACTCTTTTTGCCATTAATAATTGGGAGTTTGAGCGGGAGTTTGTCACTCGTTAAACTGGTTTCCGAGTTCTTTACTATATTGGCCCTTACTTTTCCCCCCGCCAAATAGTCGCGCATAATCTTTTGCTCCTGCGAGAGTTTGAGAGAATAAGAAAGAGCTAGGGTTTTGAAATTTGAATAGAAACTGAAAAATTAAGAAGAAAACCAAATGGAAAAGAGGGAAACCATCAATAATTGTGGCAATGTAAAAGGACGAATGAACCGAGGTTGCATAGAAGCTAACACTTTGGCCATCATAGACTCAGCTGAAATTCACAAAGATTCTCAAGATGCCAAAGATGACCGTTCGTTCACTCTCCGGTTTGAATTCAATTCATCCGATTAATGTTTGTAACAGTAATTTTTTTACTGAATTGTAATTTTGTTTGGTTGAATTTAGGTATGGATTTTCTGGAAGCCGTGCGTATCGCTTCTATTGTTCCAGAAAACGAAACACCTCCAACTAAGTAAATCTACGCTCTTACTCTTTTTTTTTTAATTCAAATTATTTTCAGTTTTTTTTTTAGTATGAAGGATTGATTTGCTTTTCAAATTATTATTAACCCTTTGTTCTTTGTTTAATTAAAGGAAAATGGTTGAAGCGGTGTTTCAAATCCTAAGGGCAGGCAAATCTCTAGAACTTATAATGTCTAGTTATGAGCTTCTGAACGAGATTGAAAAGGTAATTGACTTTGATTCTTTATTTACTTATCATTTCGTTACTTAATTCTTTTAGGAAGAAGAAGAAAAAAGTATGATAACACATTTTTTTTAATGCAGCGTTTTCCTCGGATTTATGTATCTGAATCATCTGGTAATGGTTCACCTGAGTTGGTTGTGATTGAAGAGGTAAATAGTCATCTTGACTATGTTTAACAAGGTTTCTGTATTTGTGGATTTTACGTTTTAATTTGATTTCCCCCTTTTTATTTAATTTTGACTTTGTTGCTTGTTAGGCATGGTTGCCGTTTATGGTTTCCTTAGATGTTATGTCTAGTGAGAAAGAAACCAATCGAAGAAAGTTGCGCGGACTGTTTGATCCCAATGTGAGTTGGATTTGCTGTTTTAAACCTTGGAATGCTTGTTGAGGATATGAAATAATTGAGGTTTATTTTTTGGTTGAACTCTTTCTGTATGAGAGGGAAATTTGTGGTAATAGCAGGGAAGCTAACTGTATAAATCAATACTGCTGTTGCTTGAGAATAGCATCGATAGCTTTTGTTTGACTTCCTCTATCATTGCCAGGGTTTTCATGAATTAATAACAGGCCTTGCTGAAATGGCTTATAAAACAAATTCTCAGAGATTGGATACTAAGGTTTGTGTACTTATTCCATGTATTTCATCTTTCAATTCTTTAGATAGTTTGCATATAGCACCAAGGATTTCTCATATGATTGTGTATTTCAACTGCACTCATTCTAATGGCAAAGATCATGGTAATATTAATTAGTTTGGCTAAATGCACTCATTTTGGTTACCGTATTAAAAAATCTTCTAGTAATGCATATGGAGTTTATCAATTAACTACCAAGTATTGCATTAAACACAAAGCATTGTCACTATAAATAGTAACTTAACGATCCTTAAAGATTGCTCTTTGAGAATTTGTTAGCAATATCCATATTAGTTATATCATTGGGTTGGTTTTCTCTAGTAGGTGACCTATATTTTCTGTCCTATTATAGTAATTGTCTATTCTTTTTATTGTTAAGTAAGTTTGACACTTCAACCTGCTTCTAAAACAACTTTGTTGCAGTTCTTAGGAAATATGTTACTGTTTCAGTATCTTGTCAATGTTCTTGAAGGAGATTTTTTAGCCCGTATCAGTATGTATAAAGGTAAGCCAATAGAGAATGTTTTATGCTTCTTAATCATCAGGAAAGTTTGACAGATTGTTTATTGCAGAAAGCATGAACTGGAACTTTTTGAGGGAGTGCTTAATCAACATGCTTCTGGTCAGCTTCAGTTTTTAAACCTTTAATTTCTCTGCTACCTTTTGTTTCTTACATAGTTGCATTCTGACATATTTCATTGAAAGTTATTTTGTCATCAGTCTTTTATTGGTTGTTCAAGCTCGATTTATTTGTAGGCTTCAAAAAGAGTCAACTATAGGGTTTTAATGAAAGAGTGTTTGCATACAATCTGTGGACTGTACCAAGATTATGCTGGAATTCGTAATGAGCCTGACTCTTCTGATGAACATTCATCCGAGAATCATAATACTGATGTAGCAATTGCGTTACTTGAAGTTCAAAGGACTACTTGTATGGCTATGCAGAAACTTATTATAATGGTTAGATCCCAAATATCTGTAAATATAAGATGATTCTAAATCATTTTCACTATCTGTGACATCGTGGACCCCTCTAGATTATGGAGATTGACATGTCAAAGCAGCAAGCCAACATGCTAGGTCTAACTACCAGATCGGATGGTCTGAGGTAATTGCTTGACTCTGTTTTGGTGATTCAGTTTGGTCTTTGTATTTTTGTTTAATATGTATATGTACATCAGGTGGCTAACCTCTGGATTTGGTGCAGAATCCCACTGATAGAGATAATCTTGGACGAGCTAACCTATTACAGAAAGATACTCCCCCGATTTCTTCAGGTTGTCATTTATATATATATTAGCACAAACACACAATTTCGCGTCAAAAAAATGTCTCTGTTCATAAAAGAAAAAAGTCCTTTATCTAGGAGAGAAAATTGCCTGGGTAGGTGTTGAACAAACAGGTGCTACCTTTTATCCAGCTGATTCACTTAGGCATCACCTTGTCCTTTGATTGTACACTTTGCTCAACTATATATTGCTTGACTTTTGAAGGTAGCTCATTTCCATCATCAGTCTCAGATAGTGTTTCATCAGTTTTTAATTTTAGGATTTTCAAGGATAGACTTCAACTAATCTTTTGGAAAAACTATTTTTAATATCCTTTCTGATTGGATATTTCTCCTATTGACATATCTCAAGCTCAGCATTTGTTTCAGCTTTAATAAAATGTTATTAAATGTCTCTTTGATAGCTACAGTTCATTTAATCTTTTAGTACCTATGTAAAGAGTTCCTCTTCTAATTGCAATTTTGTTCCTATTGACATATTACATGATCATTATTTCCAACCATGAATACACTTTTTTCAGATCTTTAATGACCCAAAATGGAAGCTTGAAATCATTGTGCAGTACTTACTTAAATACACAGCTAAGGTTAGTAACTAAGATTTTGTAAATGGTTTGCCAATGATCTATATTGAAAACTTTTAATTTTTACTGCAAATTGTGATCAAAGTCTGGACAACATATTATTTAAATATTCTTATTCTGTAATATAGCCTGTTCGTACTCGGAGATCGAATGGCCCTTCGGAAGATTCTACGTTTCTCGGAGTTTTGAAGTCCTTTTCAGATAGCAGCAGCGTAAGAAGAATTATAAAAAAACTCAATGTAGAAGTTATTCAGTTGCTTTTGGCGCATGCTTTTCTTGTAAGTCTTCTCTGATTTTATTGCGAGTAGAGATAGTTGAAATGAATATCTGCTGTTGTTTCTTTTATTGTCTTCTGGAGCAACAAAAATTCTGCTATCAATTATATCGGGATTAAGAAGTGGCAGGTGCTTGGAAGGATGATTTTTTCATTGGTAGTACGTGGGGTTCATTTCCATGGTTCCTTATCCAAAATGTCCATTCATATCATGTTATGTTTTGCTCAACTTGTTGATATGATCAAGATTTGAGAAACTTAATTGGAACTATCTACACCAAAAATTGCATGCTTTATGGTTGTAGTCTTGTAGAATAAGACATGAGCGATGAAATTAATGTGAATCTAAATTCGAAGCTAAAATTTGGAACTTTTTTTCATCTTTCCTTTGGTGTTATTAACTCTGAGATTTTCAAGATCTTTGTTAAGCAGTGAGTACTAATTCAGAACTGTTATGAAAATCATCTCCACAATTTTCTTTTCCTTTGCTTTTTTGTTTTAATTGATTAGCTCTTATGATGTTTGTTCCAGGCCTATATGTCCTTGACATCTCAGCAACAGCTTCCTGGGATGCCTGGTTGCAATGAAGCTGTAATAGACAGCTTGTCTCTTGTGGAAATATCTAAGAACGTAGCTGCTGCTTTCAATAGTCTAAGAGAAGCAGATAAGTAAGCTTCTTTTATCTCACTGTAATTTCCTTTGTAATGCGTGCAACAATTACATCCCAAATGAGCTGCAATCAAGCTCTAGGGTCATGTTTGAGCGACTAACATATCAATGCGGATTTTGCTAACAAGTGCATTGTCTATCTCATGTTGTAGGAAGATTCAGATTTCATCTCTTGGAAAAGAAGCACTATTTACAGCAACAATGATCATTTCGACGTCATAGGAAACCGAGAGAAAGATGCGGATGACTTCTGGTTCCGAAAGGGTTGCATTATTAAATGTTAGTAGTTTGCTTGGCCATCACTGTATTAGTTTTACCTAGCTCTGTTTTCAGTTCCATTCCGGTACGGCTGATTTGGTTGGTACACTCTAATCTGGTTATAAACCATAACCATAAAGCTTATATTTCGTTTAGTTAAAATTTCAGTGCATTTATATTTAGTTTTAGTTAAAATTTCAGTGCATTTCTTATCCATTTCAACTAAAGCAGCTTATATTTCGAAGAATAATAGTTTGCACGGATACATGCAAGCTCATATCAATTGGTTATAATTATATTATTTATAATCAATGAAATTAATTACTAAAGTAATCATTTTGAAATTTATATTTGCATATAAAGACTATTTTACCTATAAAGGCCCATTTCTAACTTTGTTCATGGAAATGGGCCAATTTTTTTATTATTTACCGGAAATGACAGAACGCGTCCATGTAGGAGCGTTTTTGGGTGAAATTTCAACAAGTCGTGCCCCTAGAAGAGCGATTTTGCTGAAATTTCACCAAAAAGTGCTCCTACGTGGACGCATTTTGTCATTTTCAACCATTTTCGGTAAATAATAAAAATTTTAGCCAATTTTCGTCAATAAAGTTAGAAATAGGCCTTTATAGTTAGAAATAGGCCTTTATAGTTAAAATAGTCGCATATAAATATTTGTTTATATTTACTAGCGTTTAGAGTTTTGACTTTTCACAATTGACAGAAAAAAAGAATAAATCATTGAGCTTAGCAAGTATATAAAAATAAATTTCTAAAAAGCTGATTTGATATTAAAAAGGTTAAGCTTCCAGCTGAAAAGTGGTAAATTATTGCCTTACAATGAAACATCCTAAAAAATAATTTCTTTTGTATCAAGTTCTACAATGATCTGCCAACAACATAGTGTACTCAACCCACCAATTTAGGATTCCTCTGCCACTCCAGTTGTATTCCTGAAAAGGTTCAACCTTGTTTTAGTGTTTTTAACTCGATTGTGGAACACTAATCATATGATAATAACTGCGTACATTAATCAATCAGAGTCACTCACTTTGATGGTTGTGATGAATCGAGCTGCATCGTTACCGGCCCGTCGTTGACCAAACTAACC
Source organism: Gossypium hirsutum (assembly GCF_007990345.1). Taxonomy (NCBI): domain Eukaryota; kingdom Viridiplantae; phylum Streptophyta; class Magnoliopsida; order Malvales; family Malvaceae; genus Gossypium; species Gossypium hirsutum. The sequence goes on from NC_053446.1 coordinate 2,644,016, forward strand.
TGTGAACAAGTATAAAGATTCGATTCAAAATACATCCCTGACTAAAGAGAAAATGACATTCTGGTAGGTGGGATTGTGGCAAAGCCTCACCTTCATCATTGCTCCAAATACTCCATCTACACCAAATGACCAAAACAGAGTCAAAATAACTTTATAAACACACTATCCATCATCTAACAAATAGTAAATTGTGCCATGTTTGAGTGGCAAAACATCACGTGTTACCTATTTGAATGGTTCAAAAGAATCAAAATGATAGTTGCCTCGTTAAGTCAGCTTTTCTATGTTCATGATATTATCTATAATCAAAGTATACCTTACAATGTATCTCCCTTTCTCTATGTTTTGCATTCAAAGGACATCTTTCTACTTGGTGTTGGATAATATAAAACAATACATGAATGCTTTTGCAAATGGTTTAAAATTTAATTTAAAAATGAACATAAAATCATGTAACAAATCAACCAATGGAAATAATTAATGGAGGGAGGAGAGTTAACTGGGAATATAACCTTTTACTGCATCTGGTTTATAAGCTTTTCTGAATTTGTCAACTATAGATTCATAGAATGGCTTAGCTGTTTGGGGTGGCATTGCTACATGGAAGTCTGGTTTGTTGCCCTTTAAGATTCCATACAATGTAAACTGACTCACTACAGTGCCAAACAAATTTAGAATTCAGAATCCAATAAACAAATGAAGTGTGTATATATCTCTATCCTTTGATTGAGTTGGTGTCACAAGTTAACAAACACCGACTCAGAAAATGACTAAAAAGCCATTCCTTTTACAATGTAAATTATATTATTCTTTTTATATTTTATATAAAATCAATAAAAATATATAAATAGTGGGATTTGAACTTAAATCACCATGAATTTTAGCCTGTCAACTTTTACATTTCAACCATAATTTTATTTGATTCATATATATAAAATTTTAATAATATATTTTAATTTTTTTTTTCACCTCGCCAGATTCTATACTATATATATTCAAGCATAGAAATTACCTAGTAGAACTCCATAATTACGTTGCATGACCTGAAGAATTATACCAAAAATCAAAGTCACAAACTTTAACCTTAGTGTAAAAGTAAAACCTCAGTTCACTACAGAGATTTAGAAAGTAAAGTAAAAAGGGGGAAATTTACATTCTGGTCCCATCCTTTGCCAGTGTTTTCATTAGTGAACAATCTCATGTTTAAAACCTTTCTACAGCTGCAAAAAGATTAATTATTTCATTTCCATCATCGCAACATTAAAAAAGAAACTAAAAATTTAAAATTTTGGATAAGAAAAGTGTGAAGGGAAATGATTCATTACATATAATCGGCATCAGATTCGGTGTCGGAATCATGGATTCCGACGAGAACGAGGAGACCGGGTCCGATTTCCGATACAATGCGGCCATCGACCTGGGGGAAAAATGCTAAGCCGATGATGTTTAGGATATGAAGAAGAAGCGAGGTTTAGGGTTTAGAAACAGACCTCGACACTAGCAGAAGCGACCCTTTGGACCACGGCTCTCATCGCTCTGATTTGTAGGTTTCGGTGGTGCTTGTTCAATGATGGTAAAAGAAATTTCTGCTTATTTTTTGTGCAGATTATGGAGGCAAAGTAAGGTGAAATTGAAACACTGTGCATAGCGTCCTCTTTTTAAGTCTACTTTAATAGGAAGAAAAAAATGGAACTTGTTCTTACGTCCATATGGGCTTAAAATTGCACCCATTGAAAGAAATGAATTTTGATTTTCTTGAATTTAACTTGAAGTGGTTGATTACTTATTTAATGTAGTAGGAAATGTTTAGAGTTTCGTTTAATTTGAAATTTCTATATATTCGATAGTCACATTAGATCTCAAATAAATTTGAAGTTAAATTAATTGAGATTGGTAAATAAAATAAACAAATGACAGATACCATTACATTATTATATCAAACTTTGAAAGCTAGCTATAAGCTGCTTAGGGACTTTGTCAACACCTTCCTTACTCTCTAAGCCATTTTAGTTAAGAAATTTATAGTTTTATTTTCTTCTCTAGGAACATGTCTTAATTTTCAATATTTAATACGCTCTAAATCTTGAAATGTTCTTCTTACCAAGACAGATTTTAATATTTTATTTGAATGATCAATAATTAAATTTAGCACAAATGACACTTTTGACAAGTGAAATAGAGCTAGTGGTGTTGTAGTCATGAGAGACTACGATTGCCTAGTTCTTGATATGGATAATAACTCAAAAGAATGACTAAAAATAACTTCAATGGATGAGGCTAGTTAGATGGAAGGCGCCAAGGGAGCAGTGATAATGATGCATTTGACGAGCGAGATAGAGCTTGTGATGTCGGTGTAGTCGCGAGGGAGTGTGATGACTTGAATCTCAGTGGCTATGCGAAACAACTTCAAGGAATGCTTGATGTGAGCGTGGTGGAGGCTCTTGCCATTGATCGAGGCTTTGAGAGCATTTATTATTAAAAGTGATGCTTTTCATGTTATTTCTAAATTTATTGTCGTTTTTGTGTTAATTTGATTTTATTAGATATATCTTAGAAGAGGTTTGTAGTTCATCTTGTTACGATATTATTTTATTTTATTTAATTATGTTGGACGCGTTAATAATAAAGTTTGCTCATTTAACTATGTTTGATCTTTATTTTAGTTTGGAGTATTATGGGGATATCATAAAGCTACATTAGATGCTTATTATTGTTTAGTAATTGTTTTATCAGATTAGTGGTTGACTAGACTTCTCGAGTTTGAGATTCCTTTTTGTTTACATATAATTTGAACAATTTAACCATTTATGAGGTTTCGTAGTTTATCTGAGAAGGATAAGATCGTCAATATAAAATCTAATGTACTTGTTTGGTGATTCATTTTGATACTTGACATTCAATTACATTACTTATATTTGTGATATTAATATTGTTATCGGCATTATTTTGGTATGACTTAACTTTAAGTTAAACATTCATATTTTTTAAAATTTTATTTTCAATATTAGAATCATTGTGAATTGTTTGCAAATATATATATTAATAACATTTCCTTTTGAAAAAAATATTAAGGGGCATCCAACTCCTTAGAGTAATTATATATATTTATGTAATATTCTATTGTTGATCATGTTTTTATTTTTAAATTTTTTAGCTGATATATACTTTTATTTAAAATTTAGCTTATATATATATTAATCATTCGTTTAATTATCATATCCGAAATTTGTTAAATATTAACATATGGGTGTTTTCTACTGGGATAATATCATAATTAGGGACACTAATTTATCCATAGTTCTATGCCACGTGTCAATATATAATTGGAGAATCGCTTGGTTCACACCTTTACAACCCAAACCATTGGATTCCATCATGGGCTTGGACCAATTTGGGCTTTAACGGCTTACAGTTACATTACATTCCTCCACAATAACGGACCGCTAGGCCCAGACACTAAACACTGTCGTTTAATGAATAAAAAAGGGGATATAATGCAATAACGGAACCGACCCGCAAACCGGCGAGTCGAGGAGGTCCGTTAAACGAAATTAACCTCTCTTTTTATTCGTAATTTCTTTAATCAAATTAAAAAAAAAAAAGCCCTCGTAGTCTTCTTCTAGTATTCTCTCGGCCTCTCAGGTTTTCCTCCTTTCACTTTTACACTCTTCTAATTCCACTATATTTTCCCCTCTCAGTTTCTCAGTAACCAAACAGAGCACAAAATACCAGGAAACCGCAATAAAAGTACTGTTTTTTTTCCTTTCATTTTTTTGTTATGTTAATATTGTTGAATTTTCAGTCTTTTGAGTTATCTCCATCTTTAAATCCACCAGATGACTGACGCTTCCGAGGAAGCTAAGCAAATCGAGAAGCTCTACGAATTTGGCGAACGCCTCAACGAGGCTAAGGATAAGTCTCAGGTTGGTCTCTCGTCCTCCTCCCTCGTTCTCTCTATTTCTAGGGTTTTGCATTTTTCTTTCTGTAATTTGTCTAATTTGTGATACAGAATGTGAAAGACTACGAAGGAATCATCGATGCCACGAAAACAAGCATAAAGGCGAAGCAATTGGCTGCGCAGCTAATTCCTCGCTTCTTCAAGTTCTTCCCTAACCTCTCCAGCCGTGCTCTTAATGCTCATTTCGATTTGATTGAAGAAGAAGATTTGGCGGTTAGTTCATACACAATCCGCGCATTTTTACTGATATAATATGTTGTTTAAATTTATTTTCCCTTTTAGGGTTTACTATAATTGGTTAGTGAGGAATTAAAGTAGAACCTTTTGTAACTGTCTTGAAGCTAATTAGATTGAACTGTTTTTAGGTTCGGGTGCAAGCAATTCGGGGGCTTCCTCTATTTTGCAAGGACACAAAGGAGTATATTTCTAAAATAGTAGACATTTTAGGGCAACTCCTTACTGCCGGTAAAAGTGGAATCCTTTATGATAAATTGAATTATTACTTCACTATGTTAAAGAATGTCTTACTATTGTGTATATAACCTGTTCTTTGCTTTAATTTGTTTCTTCTAGAGGAGATTGTGGAGCGTGATGCTGTTCATAAAGCCCTAATGTCTGTACTGAGGCAGGATGTGAAAGGTAATGTACATTCTCATAATGTCTGGTAAATGAATGCAATGTATATGTACACATACATTTACATATATATTGTCATGGTGAAATTCACGTGAGTGCTAAAACCAAGTTTTTTGCCAACTAGAGTATGATTATATGATATTTTGAGTTGATAGCATTCTTTACCGGTCAAGGCACATTTTATGGTTACTGTCCTATTTTAAATGAACTTCTTTTAGTTTGATTTTTTCACTAGGATGTTATGGATAAATATATGGTTCTTATGATAATGGTTCATAAGAACTTTGTGAATAAAAGAACTGTAGGCATAGACAGATGTACTTAAATTCTAAGTTAGATGCAATGGTTATCTTGATGACTGTAATCAATAATTTTCATATGCTTTTATATCCTTGTAAAATTTGACATGAATGAACATGCACTCTTCATTTTCTAGCATTATTCCTTCTGATGTATCCCTTGATGACCAGATTCTCTTGTGAATGCAGAGTCTTTGACAGCACTATTCAAGCATATTTGGAATGTTGAGGATCCGAGTCAAGATGACACTATCCGTGACAAGGTTTTGTGCTTTATACGAGATAAGGTTAAGACTGCTTCTTGGTTTGCCCATTGTTGCTAATCTCATGCTTTGTTTTCTGATGATAATTGAGGGGGAATCAACTATGTCTGTAGGTTTTTCCTCTTAAAGCTGAACTCTTAAGACCTCAGGAGGAAATGGAAAGGCATATAACTGATTTAATTAAAAAGGTACACTTTTGATTTCACTATTTATGCAGTCATCGTTGTATCTAGTCTTTCTTCCCCCTGAATTCTGAACTTCTGATATCGAAATTAGAGTGGTAGATGCAGGATTGATTTTATTTAGTTCCAATGCAGAGTTTAGGGGATGTAACTGGAGCTGAATTCAGAATGTTTATGGACTTCTTAAAAAGTTTGAGCATATTTGGGGAGAAAGCTCCTCCTGAGCGCTTGAAGGAACTTATTGGAATAATTGAAGGGCAGGCTGATTTAGATGCACAATTTGATGTGAGTGATTCTTTACTGAATATCGGTTTGAATCTTTTCTTTTTGATGCCTAACTTGATTCTCTATGGTGCATTACAATACCGAGCTACCTCTTTGCATGATTTAATGTAGATATTCTTTAGAAAGGATGTGGGGCCATAGAATATAAAAATAGTTTTGTTAGTCAACATTGTCTAGTTGAGGTTCACCATTGCACTCTCATTGTCATGAACTTACTTTATAACTATTCAGCTGGCTTTTGTGTGCAGGTTTCGGATGCAGATCATATAGATAGGTTGATATCTTGTCTGTTCATGGCTATTCCATTTTTCGTGGTAAGGACTGATTTGGTATTACTGAGTATCTGCTTTTTTTTCCCATTAAATATTCTTCCGATATATCATACATGAACTTTCTTAGCTGTCTTACCAAAATTATTTTACAGAGGGGTGCATCTGGCAGCAAGTTCCTCAACTACATAAACAAGCACATTATACCTGTTTTTGATAAGGTATAAACTCGACATTCTAATACCTTAGAAACTCTAGAAATGTTACTTACAATATGTTGATGTGTCTTCTGGTCATATTTTGCACATCTGAATATTCCCTGAGAATGGGAAATTGCTTTTACATGAAATTCTTGAGGAACTCTGTTTTGTGAAGGCTCTGGAGCGATATTATGTTTTAAGTTGCTAGTACCGTGTTAAGGAATATATATTCTAAAATGGCCCTGTATTACAGCTTCCAGAGGAGCGAAAACTAGATTTGCTCAAAGGTTTGGCGGAAATTTCTCCTTACACAACGCCACAGGATTCACGCCAGATTCTTCCTTCTGTTGTTCAGCTTTTAAAGGTCTGAGCATGTGTTTACTTATCATATCTTGTTGAATTTTTGGTGTTCTATCTTCTAATTGTCTCAAGCATGTTTATATTTATATACGACTCTGTTTATTTATGATCTTTTTGTTTATTCTTTCTTTCTCAGAAGTACATGCCTCGAAGGAAGACTGGTGAAGAAACGAACTTTACCTATGTTGAATGCTTGTTGTTTTCATTCCACCATTTAGCTCACAAGGTTTTTTATTTTTTCATAATTTCTTAAGATTAAATTTCCTTTCTCACCATCCTTTTGTATGAGTTTATATTGTGCAATGCTTAGTTGAAAATTATTGTATTTTAGGCTCCCAATGCCACAAATAGTCTATGTGGTTACAAGATTGTGACTGGTCAACCATCAGATAGGCTTGGGGAGGACTTCTCAGAGTATTATAAGGAGTTCACTGAGAGGTACTTCTTGCCTTTCATTATGCTATAACTTTTAAGGGGAAAAAACAACTGATGTATCTTGATAGAAGTTATCTCCTGTTGTAACAGTGTTAATTTTTTTTTTCTGTTTATTGGTATCACTAGGTAGCATAGATTAGATAGATATTCTGTTACTGTTAATGACCAGTTTCCTTTTACTTCAAATTTGTTCTGAGTTTTGATCAGGTCCTCAAAACTGATATATGTTGAATCAGTGAATTAATTGAGATTTTTACCATTAACTTCTTATTCTAGAGGAAAAAATACAATCTACTAAATGAACTTACTCAGTATGCTAAGGAAAATTGCTAGGGTTGCCTATGATAGGGCTGTGTTCCATTTTTATCTTCAACATAGAGATCCAGGTTGGCCGCAAGCTGACTTATGGTTCATTCTAGACTGCTCAACAGAAAGGAAATTTTGAATTGTTGTCAAACCTATCATCCTCGGTTGAATTGTTGTCATATTGTTCATAATGCTTCTTGTATATGTTAATACGTTTTTTTATGAATGGTGATCCAGATTGAGTAGTATTGAAGACCTAACTAGGGCCACAATGAAGAAATTGACTCAGGGAATGGCTGAGCACAATAAAGCAATGGCAGCTGCTAAATCTGATGAAGCAAAGGAGAGCATTGTGAGTTTATTCTTAAAATACCCCCCATATTTTAGTTTGTTTTCTGTTTCCTTTTTGACTTTATCCTTCATTTTCTGTTCGCAGAAAACTCAAAAGCAGAATACCACAACTGGATTGCGTACTTGCAATAACATTTTAGCTATGACAAAGGTAAAAGGGAGTTTATTTGTCTTCTAATTGTATAGCATGTGCTATGTGTGCCTAAACTCTCACGTGCTTATCTTTTATTATTTACCTTTTCAGCCCTTGCATTCAAAAACACCTGCATTTATTGGGGATAAGAGTGTCAACCTTTCTTGGAAAGAAGCTGTAAAACCTTCTGTACCCTCCAGTGCAAGTGGAACTGGGTAAGATAGCTGTTAGTTTTATCTGTTGTTTTCTGTTCATTGTAGACTTCTTGCTACCTTCATGTATTTTTTTTTCTTTACGGAAAGTCAGACCAACATAATGTGGTCTGGGGATTTATTAGCATGCATTAGCATTAGTAGTATTGAACAACATAAACTATCTCCCTTGTCATTCATGTTTCAAGAGGATTCTTTTTACTGTGTGACCCTGAAACGAAACAAATTCAACTGTGCAATTGTTGTGCAGGGTAAAGCGACCTTCTACTGCAGCTAATGGATCTAATAACTTTGCGACAAAGAAGGGCCGTGGAGCTGGTGGCATGCAAAATCAGCTTGTGAACAGAGCATTGGAAGGCATATCTTATGGTGGGAGGGGTGGTGGAAGAGGTAGGGGTCGAGGTTGGGGGGGACGTGGAAGAGGAAGAGGCTACCGGTAATTCGAGGACGAAACATAGTACAACAACGATCTATAAATTTGGAGAATATGTTTGTACCTGAAGAACACGAGAAGTCATTGATGTGTTAGACCAAGTCTCTTTTCAGGACAAGGTTTGTTTGATACCAGATGCTGATGAGTTTCTAGATTCACTATGGACTAACAACAGGCATTGTAGTCCTCTGGAGATTGTTTTAAAGTTGATTGGATAACATCTTGGATTTGAGTTCCCAATCCTGTCGAATTTTAGTGTATTTGAAGAAACATTGCATGTTTTTTAGAGTGTGGAGTTGGCTGTATCTTTCATGACAGTGAAGTTAAATAGTGACTGTTTATCAAGGATGATTATTCAGACCTGATTATGTAGAATCCGACCTCGTTTGTTAATTTAATGTTGAACTTAAATAAGCATTACATTTCTTGTCTGCATCATTTGAATAGCAAAAATCTTTATCATTGGGTGCACATCAAGCTTTAGTGGTCAGAAAGGATCAGAATGTGAGCTAAATGTAGCACCCTTAATCCGAGCCGGCAACGGCTCCTGACAGACAGTGCTACATTCAATGCTTGGAGGCATCTTTAGAGATACGGTCTACAGTCGGTGTCTGTTTGGTTGTTATCTGTCTTTATACCGATACAAGGCTACTTTGTGGGTAAAAATTCGTAGCCTAAAAAATAAGTACATTCTTTTTTTTTTTTTTAGGAAATGTGGAAAATTACGAGCAAAATATTTCGATTTTTCTCCACAAGACCCATGTAAGAAGGGTGGCTAATGTAATTTTCACTACAGCTGGATATCATTTAACCGAGATTAATCTTTTGTTTTGTCAATTGTGAACCTGCAACTGTATTCCAATCTCAGTTTCTGCTTGTGATTTAACCTCAAGATTCTCCATACTTATATGAGATGAACTCCGATCATAATCCCATGTCGGTGAGCTCCATTCATAGATATCTGGTACTCGGGTGCTGCCGAAACTTCCCTTGAACACAAACTTTTCCGTTATAAATGTATTTAGCAACTCTCATTGCCTTGATCAAAACACCTTCATCAACTAGAGACAAGTTGCCAGCATTATTCTCCAGTTCATGGTGCCAATATCGCTTTAGCGAGTAAGCGAGGAAGAGCAGCAAACAAACAGTAGATGTGGCCCCGGATATAAGGAAAAGACCCAAGAAGCTATTGATGCTCAAGCTATTGGTTTTACTTTCCTCGGTTACATTGGCCGAACACTCCGGTGAAGGAGCAAACCATTTTTGTTCCAATGACATTAGAGTCCCATCTTCAGATAACTTTAAAATGGCTCTTGAAAAATCTCTGGCTATTGGAGAACCTTTCTGAAATACCTGCATATATATAAAGAGTTCATTACATTTATTTCGATAAAATTTTGCAGCAAAGATTCACCAAGTTAGCAATATCATATACTTACAAAGCCTAATCCACCAAATATGTAAGTAGGTGCGGTAGTGGTAAATTTCTTGCAGTAACGGTTAAGGAAAACTTTCCCATACGGCAGTTCAAGAAATGCAGCAGCTATATGGTTGCTCTTGAATTCCCCTTCATAATTGTATTCACTGCTAACGTTTTCGATATTGTAACTTTCAAACTTGAGGACGTCTTCCAAGTAGGTTCTTACGAACGAATCACCATCACACCCGATTTTCACGTTGGACCGCTTCAGCGATTCAATATCCGTAACATTCGGTTCTAATCGTTGCACGGTGAGCATTGAAGTTAGACTAGCAGTGTAACTAGAGGTTAAGATCAACGCAACGAATAGCCATACTACAACCACAACTCTAGTTAGGTTACTGTAAATTTTCTCCCCTGCAGAAGGAAAATATGAACTGTTTTAGCCTCGGCTAAATTTTCATGCATAAAGAACTATAGATTTTTGCAGTGAAACTTACTGTGAGCAAAGAAAATGGAGGAGAAAGTGAACCAAAGTGCAGTGCCAATCTGATTGTTCCATGGACCTCTGAAGTTAGGATTGGACTGGTGTTCTAAGAACCATACTATGAACATTGTGTAGATTAAGAGGGAACCGGTGACCAACCACATTTTGGCGGTGAAAGGCTTGAGGAACATCCATTCCGAGCTCTCAGGCTTCACTGGAACTATCATGGATAACCCTGTTGCTGCATATGGCTGAGTAAATTCCACTAAATTTGTTCTATTAGCTAGTATAGTTATGTCACCTACAGCTGCATCATAAGTCTTCCGTTGATTTTGGTACACACATACAAAAAAAGAAGAAGAATCTTATTAGAGACAAAACAAGCATCTAAATCATGTAGGTGAGTGTCATAGTTTCTTTTTCACATCATTGTCTAAATATATACTCATGGTTTGACAAGATTATAAGAGATTTCAGGAAAAACAAATCAAGGTAATTAAAGTAAGAATAAGAAGTTTCAGGGCTATTGCCTTGTTTTACTTTGTTGGATTGCTTTCACTGTAACTTGTAAGAAACTCTTCTTTATTTGTTTAATAATGATAAATAAATGATTCATTACACTTGAAATTATGGTTAAATTATATGAATATTTTCTATCATAATCACAAAAATTGAGATTATTAGCAAAAAAAATATTGAAAAAAAAATGGACTAAGAGACAAAGGGTATTTTACCTTGTTGTAGACTTTGTGAACAAGTTCATCATATGTGCCATTGTGGGGATCAAATTGATAAATTAAATCATAATCGAGAACAGTTAGAACTTCATAGAAAAGTTCAATGCAGAAACCATCATATTTCTTTTGGCCTGGATGTTTACCATCGTCAACCTTTACAAACTTCTCAAATGCGGTTCTTGCTGGAACTCCAATTATCATTGGTTTCGTATTTGTTGGGATTGCCCATCCTTTAGGAACTAGCTTTGAACCATCTGGCCAAATGACTGTACCAGTAAAATCTGCAGATTTATTACCAACATAACCAATGTTCTTTGAGAATCCAATCCCTGGTAACCAGAAATCCAACTCATTATAACTTCTTCCAATCACGTTTACAATCCTTAGTATAGGATCATGTGATAATTTGCCTTGTTGAAAGTGAATTTCGCCGCTTAAACCTGTGAAATTGCTTGAAAGTATGTTTTTCAACAACGAATCTGGACTGTTTTCATCAGTGTCCATGGCCTGCTTGACGATTCTGATGCTGTCGTATGCTCGTAAGGCGTTAATGCTCGGTTGAAAGTTATCTTCTTCCGGGTTATCGTCTCGGAAAGTTCTTCGAAACTGGGGATAAAACGTTTTGTAAGGATTAGTACCCTCGTCATAGTAGGTCTTGATTCCTAAAATGCCTTGCATGGAAGAAATCACAGAACTGTTAAAAGAATCGAAGTAACTCGAGATGGTATCCGTAATGATCCAAGCTGAGTCTCTTCCAATAAGTCCAATGTCCTTTGCTTTCTCAAACAAATGGATTGTCATCGGTAATGACGATTGAAGAACAATGTAAACCCGAGATTGAACGTTGAATAATTTTATCAACTCATCTTGCACAACTTTATTTGGATTAGAAACAGAAGAAAGTGGAGGAAGAACCAATCGATATTCAATCTCGGAACCAACATCGCGTAGGGCCTCCGATAAAAGAGCTAACTTCCCAGAATCACCACCAAAAGTATCATCTTCATAAATTACAACAACCCTTTTCCAGTTAAATGAACTAATAGTAGCTGCAATGCATTTCATTTGTTCGGAGTCACCATTAGCCATTGCTACCAAGAAAGGCCAACGAGTGGGTGTTCTTATAGCTGGTGCTGCAAATGAAAGAACCGGAACTCGAGCTCGGCTTCCTATATCAGCAACCAAAGCTGCTTCTTCCCATGTTTCCAACCCAATGATTGCTTTAACTTCTTGTTCTTCAATCAATTTCTTAGCTGTAATCAGATTAACCATTAGTAAATGTTAAATAAACCTCGTTGACATACTAATTAAGGGATCACTAAAAAGAATGAATCACTAACCAGCAGTAGCTGCAAGTAAGGGATCTCTTCTAGAATTCTGAATATAAATGGAGAGCTTATGGTTGTTTGAAACGTTGTTATTGAAACTCTGAACTGCAATTTCCAAAGCTGTTTTCTCTTCTTTTCCGATTCGAGAATCGACGTCGATGATGGCACCGATGTTAGTCACCTTGTTATCGGTCTCGTCACCATATGAAGAAACGAGAAAGAGAGATATGAACACAAAAGTGATACAAGGTCGTTGCATGTTGTTAGGGAACTCGTAAAATAATTGCATATATGATACATATAGGAACTCAAAGCGTTTAAATAATAATGAAAAAAGATTCGTTTAAAAGCCGTCACTATGGAAATTTATGCCCCGGAACTTTTGGTCTATATGTTGGACTTGGTCTGCCATGAAAAAAGTCAGCTATGTTTACTTCGTTAAATGATAGAGAATCTTCATGAAACGCCCCCCTTTTCTTTTTCTGGTTTTCCTGCAAATTGTGGAAAGTTAGAGATTTGACCCATGAAAACTAGGACCAAAATCATTTCTGGAAAAAAAAAATTAACGGATAATGATAAATTTAAATCTAAATCTAAATCTTTGTATATTTTATTTTATTTATTTGATTCTTATTTCTTTTTAACTAATTTTAATTTTTAACTTTTTAAAAAATGTAAAATTATCTTTTTAACGGAAATACAACTAAAATAATCATCTTTTAAAGGAAAAATGCTCAAATTAGGGCTTAACAATTTAGATGTTGCTCACATTTCAAAATGGTCAAATTAGACCCTAACCTTTATGAAAGTTTTCAATAGGAATTTTTCATGTACTTCAATCTAATTTGTAGGAAAAATTAAGTAAATATTGATGTGTTTAGAATAAAACATGTAACACCTGCATTAAATATTGCTTGAAAAGAAAAGAAAAGAAAGTAGTTAGAACATAACTTGGAACTTGATATACGGCATTTGAGAATCTCTTATTTAAGCAGTTTTGAAAATGTTAGGCCCTTATTTGATCATTTTGAAAGGTTTGACTTTCATTTAAGCACTTTTGTACAAGTTATGCCATTACATGACCATTTTAAAAAGTTTGATCATTATATAAGCAACCCTTAAAAGATTGGGCCAATTTAAGCATTTAACAACTTTTTAATGATGTTGGCGTGGCAACTAGCATAGTAATCCATGTTAACATGGCACTATTTATCTTATGTCACGTCAATAAATAATTATAAAATTATAAAAATATTTAAAAATAAGAAGTTATAAAAAAATTAAAGGTTTTAATTAGTAGTTCCCTTAAAAAATAATAATGTAATTCATTTTTTGGAAGGTTGATTGTCAAATTTGACTCTTTTTAAAAGGTTTAGAGTTAAATTTAGCTAAAAAATAAAATAAAGGTTAAACTAACAAAAAGATGTAAAGGTTAAGTACTAAACATATATCATTATGCTAAAAATAAACTTATTGATTTATATTAGAAGAATAAAACAAATGAAATTATGTTACAGTTAACAGTATACAGTTGCAAGAGCCTTCATTGCTCTTCTTTGGTCTTTTAACCTCCTGGAATGTACAGCATTTCAACATCAGCAGCTTCGGAGGAGGCGGCTTCATGATTCTTGGCTGCATCGGGACTCGAATATTTCCATCTCGGAGATCCTCGTCCGACAATTTCCGGCAGTTGAGGCCGAGTTTGGTCTATAGCAAAATTAATTTGTTGTCCTTGGTATATAAATCTAGCAAGCCTAATTGCCTTACTCCAGATACTATTATTTCTTGGACTAGTATTGCTTCTATATTGGTCTTTTATTATCTTGATGATGAATAAGAAGAAACAAATGGTAGATGTTGCACCAGAGATTATATAGAGACCCCAGAAGCTATGAAGCCTCAGTCTTTCGGTTCGATTGTCGGTCACACTGGTTGAACACTCGGGTGAGGGTGCAAACCACTTCTCTTCAAGATCTTTCAGCGCTCCGTTTTCCGATAGAGTTAGGATAGCTTTTGAGAAGTCCATGGCGATCGGAGAGCCTTTATGGAACATCTGCATAGGTAAGATTTTGTTTAAGTCCATGGTGCTGAAATGGATAGAAACAAGTTTGGAAAATACTACTTACAAATCCCAATCCTCCAAATCTGTAGGTTGGTGTGGTGGCTGAAAATTTCTTACAGTAATTGTTGATGAAGACCTTTTCGTATGGAAGTTCGAGAAATGCAGCAGCGATGTGCTTCTTTTCGAATTCTCCTATATAGTTGTCTTGGCTGTTGATTGTCTTGATGTTCTCCGATTTAAACTGAAGCACATCGACTAGATAGTTTCTTACGAACGAATCTCCGTCGCAACCTACTTTCAAGTTGTTCCTCTTCAGAAATTCGATGTCTGTCACATTCACTTTCAGTTTATTAACTGTCAACATCGAGGAAAGACTAGCCGTGTAACTCGAGGTTAGGACGAGTGAAACAAAGAGCCAAACAATAACCACAACTCTGGTGAAGTTGTTTTGTACATTCTCCCCTGCAAAAAAATGAGCATTACTTGTATTGTGAGTATGCTTGAATGTTTTCAATCGCATGCAGTTTCTGGTACTTACTATGCGCGAAGAAGAGAGAAGAGCAAGTGAACCACATCGCGGTTCCGATTTGAGTCTTCCATGTGCCTTCAAATTCAGGATTGGACCGATGTTCCAGGAACCAAACTATGAACATTGTGTAGATCAACATGGCACCAGTAGCCATCCACATCTCCCATGTAAAAGGCTTCATGAACATCCATGCTGATTCTTCGGATTTTGCTGGTACGATCATGGACAACCCCGATTCTGCATATGGCTGAGTAAACTCCACAAGTTCTGCTCTGTTGGCTAGTATCGTTATATCCCCAACAACAGCATCGAAAGTCTTCCATGTGAAGCATTTGTTAGACAAGATAATGATAAACATTTAACAAGGACTTGGAAATTAGTTGAAAGAGTTCCCATTCATTACCTTGTTATGCACGCAACGGACCAAATCATCGTAAGTGCTGAAATGCGGTACAAATTTGTAAGGCAGGTCATAACCGAGAACCTCTCGTGCCATTTTGAAAAGATCAATGCAGTAACCTTCAGGTTCCTCATTTTGATTACTTTCATTTTTAACTTTCACAAATTTCTCAAAAGAGGTTCTACCAGGAACTCCGATAATCAATGGCCTTGCATTCGTAGGCATCGCCCATCCTTTCGGGTTTCGGACTTGGTTCAAGTCAGCAGGCCAAGTGACTTGACCATACAATCCTTGAGCTGTATTACCATCATGTTCAGTTTCTTCATTACCAAGGCTCCTTGAGAATCCAAAGCTTGGCAACCAAAAGTCAAGCTCTTTATATTTCTTGCCAACCACGTTTACTATTCTCAATGTAGGATTCTGCGACAACATGCCCCTTTCAAATTGGATTTCTCCACTTAAACCAGTGAAATTGCTTGACAGGATTTTTTCAGACAATTGTTTTGAACTGATATTAGTGTTGATCATTCCTTCCATAGCCTCTGTGATGATTTGGATTGCATCGTATGCTTTTAAAGCATAAATTCCGGGTTCAAAGTTGTCTTCGTCCTCGTACTTTTTTCGGAAAACTTGCTTGAACTGCCCATAAAAGCTTTCGTACTCGCTACTATTCTCGGTATAATAGGTCTTGATTCCTAAAACACCTGCCATGGATGAAATTATGGAGGTGTTGAAAGAGTCAAGGTAAGTTGTGATTTTATCTGTGATTAACCAAGCTGAATCTCTTCCCATAAACCCCATGTTCTTAGCTTCTTCAAACAAATGAATGGTCATAACTGATGATGCTTTAAGCACAACAAAAACCCGAGATTCAAGGCTAAGAAGCTTCATTAGCTCCTCCTGCATAACTTCTTTGGTATTAGACAGAGATGAAATTGGTGGAAGAACCAAGGTATGTTCGATTTCGGAACCGATATCTTGTAAAGCTTCGATTAGAACAGCTAATTTCCCAGAATCACCACCATATGTTTCATCTTCATAAATGGCGATGACCTTTTTCCATCCATATGAACGAATGATAGCTGCAATGCATGTCATTTGTTCAGAGTCATTGTTAGCCATTTGTGCCAAGAAAGGCCAACGGAGAGCCGACAATGGCAACGTTATAGAAGGTGCTGTAAACGAGAGAACTGGAACTCGAGCTCGTGTCCCGATTTCAGCAACCGGAGCCGCTAATTCCCATGTTTCCAAGCCGATAATGACCGTCACGTTGTTCTCTTTAATCAGCTTTTCGGCTGCAACCGAATTAATTCCTTGTTACCATAACTTAAAAAACAAGCAATCAATGAATCAATACTATGAACAAATCTGGTACATGAAGTACTACAAACCTGCAGCAGCAGCTAGCATGGGGTCTTTTCCATGGCTCTGAACATAGAGGGATAGCCCGTGATTGTTCAACTTATTGTTGAAGCTTTGAACGGCGATTTCCATGGCGGTTATCTCTTCCTTCCCAGTACGGGACGTAACATCGATTACGGCACCAATGTTTGTAACTTTATGATCATCCTCCTTAGCTTGAACTCCTTTAGAGATGATATTGATGCATGAAAATAAGATCAGTACCAGGATGACGAGCTGACGTATTAAAACTGTATCAATGTTAGCCATTGTATGAAGTCTTTGCATACTGTTTTGGAACATATTACAAAATATCTTGAATCATGATAAAACCAAACTATGCTTTTAAGTTGTTTTATGCTGAATAAAATTTGTGGCTATAGTTTTATTAAGCAATTAAGACATGTTAGGGAAACCCAAATATCTGGTCCAACTAATGTAATGAAATGTCTTAAAGTTGATCTTCTCAAAGGAAAAAAGTCAACTGCATTTACCTTGCAACTCAAGTTATCTTGAATCTAGATTGTAGGAGTTGACGTGGCTTGGTTTTGATTTAGTATTTCAAGAAGCAAGAATATTCTGACCAAACAGGATACTTACTAGGATTAAACTTGGAAGCGTGTTGGTAGGGGTGATAAAATAACCTAAACCATTTAAGTTTTTTAGGGTTAGGGCCGTTGAGTTTTCCATTGAAGTTTTTTGTTTTGTACTGTGACATCGGTTGTTTCCAAAAGAAAATGATCAAAAAATATATATTTTAATTTATAATTAATTTTATATATTTTAATTAAAACTTCTTGAATTTTTATATATTTTAGTTGGATAATTTTGTATGTTATGTAATTCATTTAATTTTGTAAAATTAATATAATATAAAGTTTATTAAATATTTTGTATAATATGTATTTCATTGGGCACTAGGGCTTAGATTTGTTCATGGGTTGGGTCACTCAACCCGACCTGAAGGCCTATTCGAAAAGTGAAAGGGTTTGGGTAAAAATATGGGTTCAAAAAAATAAGGCTCATTTAGAAAACAAGTCGAGCCTCGAGTAAGATTTTTTTGGCCCTAGCCAGGCCTGACCCGAAAATTCAAAAAAAGATGATATTTTTTTCACTATTTTGCTATCATTTCATTATTATGTTACTATTATGTTGTTGTTATTGTATAACTCTTATTTTATTGTTAATTTTGTTACTATTTTAAAGGTATTTGCTTGTTAAGTTGCACCTATATTAGTGCTAATTAAGTATATATATATTTTTAAACTTATTTTCAATTTGTTGGGAAATATTTATTTTAATATTTTTAGTATTTTTTATATATATTTTTAAAAAATATATAAAACTTTAATATAAGTAGGGCAGACTCGAGTTTTAACATTTTTATCCAGACTGAACTCAAGTAAAATTTTAAGCCCATTTTTTAGGTCAGACTCAGCAAATAAGTCTAAAATTTTAGTTGTACTAACCTGACCGATTGACACTTCTACTTGGGCTTATTGATTAAAGATTTGACTTTTAGGCTGAATTTATCTAAATTTATATAAAAATTTAATTTGTTTTTGATAGAATTGTAACAAATGCCCAATGATTGTTGGGCTTGGAAACCCTAAACCGAAGCGAGAGCAAAGCTTAATAAAAAGCCCGTTTAGTTACATTACTGAATTTCGATTCAATTTCCCTCGAATCGGGAAAAGTAAAACTGAGCTTAAAATTATGGCGCAGTTCTGGAAACCGGGAACCGAGAAGCCCCGCCTCGTCGAGGACGAGGATGGCGGTGTTATTTTCTTGTCATCTTCTTACTCTTCATCTTCTTCTGGGTATTTTTTCTCTCACTATTTTTTATTCAATTTTTGTTCTTTGATTGTTCTTCTTTTGTCTTTTCTCTTCCTTATTTGTTTTTCCTTATTTTACAGATATGGGTACGTGAGCATTGAGAAGCAAAGACAGAGGCTTCCAGTTTATAAGTATAGAACTGCTATTCTTTATTTAGTGGAGTCTCACGCTACTACCATTGTTGTTGGTGAAACGGGTAGTGGTAAAACCGCTCAAATTCCACAGGTTTTCTCCCCTTTTTCTTTATTTAAAAGTAAAATCTTGAACTGTTTACTTGCCTCCCTCTTTGTGATTTGAAGTTCATTTTGAATCTTTTGTTGCTAGGAGTCTTGACTATAATATGCTTGAATTGCAGTTTTTAAAAGAAGCTGGTTGGGCTGATGGTGGGCGTGTTATAGCTTGCACGCAACCATGACGACAAGCTGTGCAGGAAGCTTTGAACTCCTATTCGTCTGCATTTTCATCTTTTTCAAGTGAATGTAAATGTAACATTCATTTCTAATCAGATGGGTGAGTCCATGCCATAGCATATAATATTCGTTGTCCGAGTAACTAACATCAAAATTATTCATTTTATATTTAATTTATGAGCAAACATGCATATAATATAATATACAATATTTCAGTTCTTATACCAGTTTACGAAAATTATATTACTAACATGAGATTGAATTAAGATCAAATTGCAATGATTTCAAAATATGAAGTTGACATTGTGACTTTAAGAGCTTCTCGTCGTGGTGCAACTTATTGACTAAATTTCGTCGTGACGATAAAAGTCCAACATCAAGACGTAACCGTCTGTTTCTAAATGGTATAATTTGACGCATAACAAACTTCACATATAAAACCATTCCAAATCAACTATTTCCCATTTCAGCCAAATATACAAGATTCAAAGGCTTAATTCCATACACTACTACCTTAATCACTAATGTACTAATACGATACAATGATTCCATCAATACCATATAACTTGTAAACTAAAATCATAGTATAAGCCACTCAAGCATTTGGTATGAATATACATCTTAAATTTGACCGTGACCATTTTCATGTTATGCATTTCAAATTTTAGCATACTCAATTTCATAATTCAACTATGTGACTAATTTCAAAAAAATTAATTCTAACTTTATAATTAAACATAATCACTTATCGTGTTATAAATCGACTCAATTTAAGTACATGTCATATATTTATATTTAACAAAAAAATTATACAAATTTTTTGAGTCGGAGGATTGCTTCCTTTACGCTAAAGTTACTTTTCATAATCTTGAAGTCCACCTATACTTGCAAACAGAGAAAACAAGGCGTACACTCAATGATAACGCTCAATAATATTTTCATGATTCAAATCATTATAATACAAGTTTAAACCAATTGCATTCATTCAATTCATGGCCCATCTTTATACAATTTCATGCCCAACAACTTTCAATACAATATAAACATGCACATAATTATTTTAAAAAACTAATTCACTATGTATGCGTACCAACTTGTCATTTACCATTCAATTCACATACTACCTAATCAATTCGCTATGTATTCATCTATACTTAGATTTTGCTAATATTTTAGGTCTGTCTGTATGTCTAGATGTACACGTGTTATGGGAATTCCATTACAAGTATATTTTGATACGTTGCACTACAGTGGATTTTTGACCTGTTATTAGTTGTCACTCTGTTTACATATGTGTTTCAGGAAAATTACAAGCAAAATATTTCGATTTTTCTCCACAAGATCCATATAAGAAGGCTGGCTAATATAATTTACACTACAGCTGGATTTCATTTAACCGAGATTAATCTTTTGTTTTGTCAATTGTGAGCCTGCAACTGTATTCCAATCTCAGATTCTGTTTGTGATTTAACCTCATGATTCTCCATGCTTATATGAGATGAACTCCGATCATAATCCCTTGTCTGTGAGCTCCATTTATAGATAACTGGTACTCGGGGTGCTGCCGAAACTTCCCCTCGAACACAAACTTTCCCCTTATAAATGCATTTAGCAACTCTCATTGCCTTGTTCCAAACACTCTCATCAACTAGAGACAAGGTACCAGCATTATTCTCCTCCTCATGGTGCCAATATCGCTTTAGCGAGTAAGCGAGGAAGAGCAGCAAACAAACAGTAGATGTGGCCACGGATATAAGGAAAAGACCCCAGAAGCTATGGATGCTCAAGCTATTGGTTTTACTTTCCTCGGTTACGTCGGCCGAACACTCCGGTGAAGGAGCAAACCATTTTTGTTCCAATGATATTAGAGTCCCATCTTCAGATAACTTTAAAATGGCTCTTGAAAAATCTCTGGCTATTGGAGAACCTTTCTGAAATATCTGCATATATATAAAGAGTTGCATTACATTTATTTCTATAAATTTTTGCAGCAAAGATTCACCAAGTTAGCAATATCATATACTCACAAAGCCTAATCCACCGAATGTGTATGTAGGTGCGGTAGTGGTAAATTTCTTGCAGTAATGGTTAAGGAAAACTTTCCCATACGGCACTTCAAGAAATGCAGCAGCTATATGGTTGCTCTTGAATTCCCCTTCATAATTGTATTCACTGCTAACGTTTTCGATATTGTAACTTTTAAACTTGAGGACATCTTCCAAGTAGGTTCTTACGAACGAATCACCATCACACCCGATTTTCACGTTGGACCGCTTTAGCCATTCAATATCCGTAACAGTCGGTTCTAATTGTTGCACGGTGAGCATTGAAGTTAGACTAGCAGTGTAACTAGAGGTTAAGATCAACGCAACGAATAGCCATACTACAACCACAACTCTAGTTAGGTTACTGTAAATTTTCTCCCCTGAAGAAGGAAAATATGAACTGTTTTAGCCTCGGCTAAATTTTCATACGTAAAGAAGTATACATTTTTGCAGTGGAACTTACTGTGAGCAAAGAAAATGGAGGAGAAAGTGAACCAAAATACAGTGCCAATCTGATTGTTCCATGGACCTCTAAAGTCAGGATTGGACTGGTGTTCTAAGAACCATACTATGAACATTGTGTAGATTAAGATGGAACCGGTGACAAACCACATTTTGGTGGTGAAAGGCTTGAGGAACATCCATGCCGAGCTCTCTGGCTTCACCGGAACTATCATGGATAACCCTGATGCTGCATATGGCTGAGTAAATTCCACTAAAGTTGTTCTATTAGCTAGTATAGTTATGTCACCTACAGCTGCATCATAAGTCTTCCATTGATTTTGGTATACACACATACAAAAAAAAAAAAAAATTAATAGAGACAAAACAAGCATCTAAATCATGTAGGTGAGTGTCATAGTTTCTTTTTCACATCATTGTCTAAATATCAACTAAAAGTTTGACAAGTTATCTACGAATTTCCTGGAAATATAATGGAATTATATAAAATTTCAGGAAAAACAAATCAAGGTAATTAAAATAAGAACAAGAAGTTTCAGGGCTATTGCCTTGTTGTTTTACTTTGTTGGCCTTGTTAAAAGGTTGCTTTCACTGTAGCTTGTAAGAAACTCTCATTTTTTTGTTTAATAATGATAAATAAATGGTTCATTACACTTGAAATTATGGTTAAATTATATGAATATTTTCTGTCATAATCACAAAAATTGAGATTATTAACAAAAAAAATATTGAAAAAAAATGGACCAAGAGACAAAGGGCATTTTACCTTGTTGTAGACTTTGTGAACAAGTTCATCATATGTGCCATTGTGGGGATCAAATTGATAAATTAAATCATAATCGAGAACAGTTAGAACTTCATAGAAAAGTTCAATGCAGAAACCATCATATTTCTTTTGGCCTGGATGTTTACCATCGTCAACCTTTACAAATTTCTCAAATGCGGTTCTTGCTGGAACTCCAATTGTCATTGGTTTCTTATTTGTTGGCATTGCCCATCCTTTAGGAACTAGCTTTGAACCATCTGGCCAAATGACTGTACCAGTAAAATCTGCAGATTTATTACCAACATAACCAATGTTCTTTGAGAATCCAATCCCTGGTAACCAGAAATCCAACTCATTATAACTTCTTCCAATCACGTTTACAATCCTTAGTATAGGATCATGTGATAATTTGCCTTGTTGAAAGTGAATTTCGCCGCTTAAACCTGTGAAATTGCTTGAAAGTATGTTTTTCAACAACGAATCTGGACTGTTTTCATCACTGTCCATGGCCTGCTTGACGATTCTGATGCTGTCGTATGCTCGTAAGGCGTTAATGCTCGGTTGAAAGTTATCTTCTTCTGGGTTTTCGTCTCGGAAAGTTCTTCGAAACTGGGGATAAAACGTTTTGTAAAGATTAGTACCCTCGTCATAGTAGGTCTTGATTCCTAAAATGCCTTGCATGGAAGAAATCACAGAACTGTTAAAAGAATCGAAGTAATTCGAGATGGTATCCGTAATGATCCAAGCTGAGTCTCTTCCAACAAGTCCAATCTCCTTAGCTTTTTCAAACAAATGGATTGTCATCGGTAATGACGATTGAAGAACAATGTAAACCCGAGATTGAACGTTAAATAATTTTATCAACTCATCTTGCACAACTTCGTTTGGATTAGAAACAGAAGAAAACGGAGGAAGAACCAATCGATATTCAATCTCGGAACCAACATCGCGTAGAGCCTCCGATAAAAGAGCTAACTTCCCAGAATCACCACCAAAGGCATCATCTTCATAAATTACAACAACCCTTTTCCAGTTAGATGAACTAATAGTAGCTGCTATGCATTTCATTTGTTCGAAGTCACCATTAGCCATTGTTACCAAGAAAGGCCAACGAGAGGGTGTTATTAGAGCTGGTGCTGCAAATGAAAGAACCGGAACTCGAGCACGGCTTCCTATATCAGCAACCAAAGCTGCTTCTTCCCATGTTTCCAACCCAATGATTGCTATAACTTCTTGTTCTTCAATCAATTTTCTTAGCTGTAATCAGATTAACCATTAGTAAATGTTAAATAAACCTCGTTGACATACTAATTAAGGGATCACTAAAAAGAATGAATCACTAACCAGCAGTAGCCGCAAGTAAGGGATCTCTTGTAGAATTCTGAATATAAAGGGAGAGATTATGGTTGTTTGAAACATCGTTATTGAAATTTTGAACTGCAATTTCCAAAGCTGTTTTCTCTTCTTTTCCGATTCGAGAATCGACGTCGATGATGGCACCGATGTTAGTCACCTTGTTACCGGTCTCTTCACCATATGAAGAGACGAGAAAGAGAGATATGAACACGAAAGTGATACGACAAGGTCGTTGCATGTTGTTAGGGAACTCATAAAATAATTGAATATATGATACATAGAGGAACTCAAAGCATTTAAATACCAGTGAAAAAAAGATTTGTTTAAAAGCCGCAGCTATGGAAGTTTATGTCCTATAACTTTTGGTCTATATGTTGGACTTGGTCAGCCATGAAAATAGTTGACTATGTTTATTTCATTAAATCATTGAGAATCTTCATGAAACCCCCCCTTTTCCTTTTTCTGGTTTGCTGTTAATTGTGAAAAGTACGAGATTTTACCCATGAAAACTGATCATTTCTAAAACAAAAATAAATAATAATATTAACATCTTTTATTTATTTGTCTCTTATTTTTTATAGTTAAATTTGATTATTAATAGTTTAAAAAGTACTAACATTACAGAAAATTAGGCTTTTAGCGGCGTTTTTAGTGACGTTTGAATAAAAAAAGCTGCAAATATATATCATTAGTGACTCTAACAAAAAAATACCGCAATAGCGGCGTTTATGGGCAAGGCTTGAGGAACATCCATGCCGAGCTCTCAGGCTTCACTGGATCTATCATGGATAACCCTGTTTCTGCATATGGCTGAGTAAATTCCACTAAAGTTGTTCTATTAGCTAGTATAGTTATGTCACCTACAGCTGCATCATAAGTCTTCCGTTGATTTGGGTACACATAAAAAAAAAAGAAGAATCTTATTAGAGACAAAACAAGCATCTAAATCATGTAGGCGAGTGCCATAGTTTCTTTTTCACATTGTCTAAATATATACTCAAAGTTTGACAAGTTGGCTACGAAATTTCCTGGAAATATAATGAAATTATAAGAGATTTCAGGAAAAGCAAATCAAGGTAATTAAAGTAAGAATAAGAAGTTTCAGGGCTATTGCCTTGTTTTACTTTGTTGGATTGCTTTCACTGTAACTTGTAAGAAACTCTTTTTTATTTGTTTAATAATGATAAATAAATGATTCATTACGCTTGAAATTATGGTTAAATTATATGAATATTTTCTATCATAATCACAAAAATTGAGATTATTAACAAAAAAAAATATTGAAAAATAAATGGACCAAGAGACAAAGGGCATTTTACCTTGTTGTAGACTTTGTGAACAAGTTCATCATATGTGCCATTGTGGGGATCAAATTGATAAATTAAATCATAATCGAGAACAGTTAGAACTTCATAGAAAAGTTCAATGCAGAAACCATCATATTTCTTTTGGCCTGGATGTTTACCATCGTCAACCTTAACAAATTTCTCAAATGCGGTTCTTGCTGGAACTCCAATTATCATTGGTTTCGTATTTGTTGGCATTTCCCATCCTTTAGGAACTAGCTTTGAATCATCTGGCCAAATGACTGTACCAGTAAAATCTGCAGATTTATTACCAACATAACCAATGTTCTTTGAGAATCCAATCCCTGGTAACCAGAAATCCAACTCATTATAACTTTTTCCAATCACGTTTACAATCCGTAGTATAGGATCATGTAATAATTTGCCTTGTTGAAAGTGAATTTCGCCGCTTAAACCTGTGAAATTGCTTGAAAGTATGTTTTTCAACAACGAATCTGGACTGTTTTCATCACTGTCCATGGCCTGCTTGATGATTCCTGTAGAAAATTGATCAATATTTGGAGAAATAAAACAAAGAAAATGATAAATAATATAATGAAAAGAGAAATAATTTTTTATGTAAGAAAGAAAACATCATTTCTAATAAATTTTTATTTCACTCACACTTAAAAATTCTTCATTACATACAACTCTTTATATAGGAGTTGTAAGTGACTATTCATCTACATAAGGAGTTGTGACTATTCATTTACATAACTTAAATGCTATAGGAGTTGTAACTATTCATATGTATAACTTTTTATCTTCAAGTCTCTTCACTCTTCATATTCAAGTCTCTTCACTCTTCATAACTTTTCATAATTTATTTGTGTAAGATTAATTTAATTCTATGCCAACAATGCCTCCCTTCAATTAAACTTGCTTCGAACTCCCAACCTTTCAACATTTTTCTTAAAGACTTGTACACTTAGCGGCTTTGTGAAAATATCAGCCATTTGATCTTTTGTCTTGCAATATTCAACTTGAATATCACCATTATTCACTAGTTCCCTCAAGAAGTGATACCGAATGCGAATGTGTTTTGTCCTTCTATGAAGAACTGGATCTTTTGTGACCTAAATAGTAGAACTATTGTCACAAAACAAAATCGTTGACTTGCTCTGCTTCTGCTTAAGACTTTCCAAAATTCCACGTAACCAAATCAATTGACATCCTGCATAAGATGCAGCGATATATTCAGCTTCTGTAGTCGAAAGCGCCACAACTGATTGTTTCTTTGAGCTCCATGAAACTGCACCACTACCAAGGTGAAAAACATAACCAGAAGTGCTTCTGCTATCATCAATGCTTCCTGCTAAATCACTATCCATATAACCAATGAGATCAACTAATGTATTAGCTTTATAGAAAATTCCATAATCAATGGTTCCCTTCACATATCTCAATATTTTCTTGGCAACCTCCCAGTGATTGGGGTAAGGTTTCTCCATGAATCTACTCACCAAGCTAACAACATACATGATGCCAGGCCTTTTCGAAGTCAGATACATCAACTTCCCAACCAAACTTTTGAATATGGTGGAATTGACAAGCTTTCCTTCACCCTCTTTAGATAACTTCAGACCTGTAATGCATGGAGTAAAGACTGGATTCGCATTTTTCATCATGAACATTTTTAGAACTTCCTTTGCGTAGCTCTCTTGTGAAATAAAAATTCTTTTTTCGGATTGATGAACTTCAATGCCAAGAAAATGATGAAGTTCTCCCAAATCTGTCATCTTAAATTCTGCCATCATTGAGTGCTGAAATTCTTTCAACATCTTCACATCATTTCCTGTGAAAATAAGATCATCAACATAGAGACTTACAACCATGAATCTTCCTTGAGAATTGCCTTTGATGTAGAGAGTATACTCATATGGAGATTTCTGGAATCCACACTTCAAAATCAGAATATGCCTTGCTTTATTGGTGCTCATAAAGGAGTTTCAAAGTTATGGCATGATAGATATGGACATTTGAACTATGAAAATTTGGAGATGCTTTCAAGGAAGATGATGGTCAAAGGTTTACCAAAAATCGATCGGCTTGATGATGTTTGTGAAACATGTCAACTTGGAAAGCAACACAAAATTGCTTTTCCTTCTCAATCCTCGTGGAAAGCAAGAAGTCACAGGGTTACAGGGATGCCCCTCAGGCAGAAAAACACATTATGAATGCCAAAAAGTCACAGGGTTACAGGGATGTCCCTCGCAAGTCATCCGTATCAGATGTAAAATCATCTCGGCGGCCTATTAGTTTCTCTGAAAGTGACAGAGAGAAGTCTGAGTATGAAACTGAAGGGGAAGAAGATGAGAGGTCTGCACACAATAGGATTGAGGACGAGGAGCCAGAATATGAAGAATCGGAGGAAGAGGAAGAGGAAGAGGAAGAGCGCTATGAAGAGGCAGATGCTAACGCTAACAAAGCTTCAGAGGAGGAAGAGGAAGCTGAGGAGCCTAGGCAAAAAGTGAAGGAGTCTGTTGGCAGCAGTAAGCGCAAGGGAATCGAGTCGAATGAGGACTCACCTCCTAGAAAAGCGAAGGAGTCTGTTGGCAGCAGTAAGCGCAAGGGAATCAAGTCGAATGAGGACTCACCTCCTAGAAAAGCTCCCACACATTGTCACATGGCAGTTGTTTATGATAGTGATGAGGAATGAAACAAGATTACAGGGGAAATAATCGTATCCTCAAACAATGAACTATTGACAGACAACTTTGGTGGCTGGAAAGGATGTTGGAGCTGAGCTTGCTGCTTACTTCACTGAGTTATATAACACTGCTGGAGACAACTTAAGGTTTAAATGTTAATTGTATTTTCACTCCCCTTTTCTGAAATTGTTATATATGACTTCCAAATTAAGTTGAGCTCAGAAAAGTAATTGCTTTAGAATTTAAGGAAAAGAATTGCAGGCAAGTTATTATTTTTCTATCCCATAATGTGAAAACTTGGTGTTATAGACTCTTTAAAAAAAATTTGTAGAAAATTGATCAATATTTAGAGAAATAAAACAAAGAAAATGATAAATAATATAATGAAAAGAGAAATAATTTTTTATGGAAGAAAGAAAACACCCATTTTAATAAATTTTTCATTTACATAACTTAAATACTATAGGAGTTGTAACTATTCATATGTATAACTTTTTATCTACAAGTCTCTTCACTCTTCATATTCAAGTCTCTTCACTCTTCATAACTTTTCATAATTTATTTGTGCAAGATTAATTTAATTATGTGCCAACAATTCTGATGCTGTCGTATGCTCGTAAGGTGTTAATGCTCGGTTGAAAGTTATCTTCTTCCGGGTTTTCGTCTCAAAAAGTTCTTCGAACTGGGGATAAAACGTTTTGTAAAGATTAGTACCCTCGTTATAGTAGGTCTTGATTCCTAAAATGCTTTGCATGGAAGAAATCACCGAACTGTTAAAAGAATCGAAGTAATTCAAGATGGTATTCGTAATGATCCAAGCTGAGTCTCTTCCAGTAATTCCAATCTCCTTAGCTTTTTCAAACAAATGGATTGTCATCGGTAATGACGATTGAAGAACAATGTAAACCCGAGATTGAACGTTGAATAATTTTATCAACTCATCTTGCACAACTTCGTTTGGATTAGAAACAGAAGAAAGTGGAGGAAGAACCAATCGATATTCAATCTCGGAACCAACATCGCGTAGAGCCTCCGATAAAAGAGCTAACTTCCCTGAATCACCACCAAAAGCATCATCTTCATAAATTACAACAACCCTTTTCCAGTTAAATGAACTAATAGTAGCTGCTATGCATTTCATTTATTCGGAGTCACCATTAGCCATTGTTACCAAGAAAGGCCAACGAGAGGGTGTTATTAGAGCTGGTGCTGCAAATGAAAGAACCGGAACTCGAGCTCGGCTTCCTACATCAGTAACCAAAGCTGCTTCTTCCCATGTTTCCAACCCAATGATTGCTTTAACTTCTTGTTCTTCAATCAATCTCTTAGCTGTTTTTCACAAAGATATCATCTCCCACGCACAATTTATTTTCTTTCTCAGTCTTTTCTTTGCTTGAAACCCAAAATCCTATCCCTTTTCTTTCTCATACTTTTCTTTGCTTGAAACCCAAAATCCTATGTCCCTTTTCTTTCTCGGTCTTTTCGTTGCTTGAAAAAAATATTCATTCATTGTTCTTCTATTTTAGCTGCTCTTCACATTCAAAAAAATATCAGTAGTTTCTCAGTCTCAATCGACATTGTCTCAGGTAAAACAATCTGCTTCGTTTCTTTCTTTCTTTTTAATTTTTTTATCACTTTTTAATTTTTGTGTTTTTCTTTAATGTCTAGATCTGCTGTAATTTATTTTCTCATTTCTTCTGAATTCTGAGTTATGCTTGTTGGGTGCTTAGAAAATTAGAGTTTTCATTGATGTTTTAGTTCCTCTAAATTTTTTTTAATTTTTTAAAATTTTTACCTACCGAAACTCGGATATGCTTTTAAGTTATTAGGGCCTCCCATGTATAAATATGTGCTTTACAATGATGTTTAGTCGATAAAATTTTCACAATATACTTTTATGAATCAAATAATATATACCTTAAGCAATCTTAGGTTTGGAAAAAACCAAATTTTGTCAAAGGAGATGGAAAAAACCAATTGTTTCTGCTTAGTCTTGCTTAGAAACCAGAACTAAAGATTTAAAACTAGACAGGCTCATGATGCACATTAACAAACTCAAAACCATCATCAACATCCACTAGCTTATGGTCCAACAAAAGCGTGGTCCCTTTGTGTTTGTGCAACTGATGTCACAATGGAGAAACTTTGTTTGTCTGAACGTGGGCATAGGTGAATTTCTTCACAAATATCCACATGTATTTGAGTTATTTGTACACCCCCTTCGGAGGAATTTATGCTACAAAATAACTCAGAGAATGCAAGATTTGATTGATTAATTTTTGATTAATTTTTAAAAAGTTTATTGGTAGGAATGAATTCTTGGGTAATTAGCAAAACAAATGCATACCTACCTTTCAGTCTTGAATGGTATTGATGCATATTTATGTTGAAAAGACAAATTAAAAGGGGTGTTGAAAAGTCAAAAAAATGGGAGGTGCAAGTGGCACCGAAAGAAAAAAATGGTAGGCAAGTTGTTTAAAGTTGAATGGGATAATTGCAATTTTGGTCCCTAATTTTTTAGGCCATTTGCAAGTTAGTCCCTGAACCTCAACTATAAATAGGCCTAACCATTTCTCATTTACACCATCCCAACCAATCTTTCTCTCTTAGTTTTCTCTCTTCTCCCATTTGAGAATTCTTAAGGAATTCTATTTGTTTGTAATATTTTAGAGATAGTAAAGTTATCATCTGGTGTTAGTGCCCGAGGACGTAGGTATAATTTACCGAACCTCGTTAAAACTTTTATGTTCTTTTTGTCCTATTTTTCTTTCAACATTTGAGGGTATAATAGTAGTATTTAATTGTGCTATTAAATTACGTTAGAAGGAATATTCTGACTAAGGAAAGACTTGGTATTTAAGAGATCCTTGTGATCCACCTCTCTTCCCTGGGAATTAAACTTTGTGTGATTTTTTAGTACAATAATTTACACGCTTCCGACCCTATTGGAACAACAAGTGGTATCAAGAGCCGAAGGTTAATTGTAGTATGCTCTGTGGTTGCAGTTTAAACTGATCTTCCACATCAGAAAAGATTTCCTTAGGTATATTGAAAGATTATGGAGAAAACGGTCGGTGTAAGAGCTTCAACATCGTCCATGTGGACAAGACCGACAATTGCAAATGCAAGATTGGCCGTGGAGATCTTTGATGGCACGGGCCATTTTGGTATGTGGCAAAGTGAGGTTCTAGATGCCCTTTTTCAGCAGGGTCTAGACATTGCCATTGATGAAGAGAAACCAGATGATGTACAGGAGAAAGATTGGAAGGTGATCAATCGGTTGGCATGTGGCACAATTCGATCATGCCTTTCTCGAGAGCAGAGGTATGCTTTTTCAAAGGAGACTTCTGTAAATAAGTTGTGGGTGGCACTTGAAGAAAAATTTTAAAGAAAAACAGTCAAAATAAGCTCCACTTGAAGAAAAGACTGTTTCGCTTCACATACGTCCCAAGTACCACAATGAATGATCACATCACCAAATTTAATCAGTTAGTCACTGATTTGCTGAATATGGATAAGACATTCAAAGATGAAGATTTGGCTTTGATGCTGTTGGGGTCACTTCCTGAGGAGTTTGAGTTCCTAGAAACTACTCTACTTCATGGCAGGAGTGATATATCTCTGAGCGAAGTCTGTGCGGCCTTATACAGTTATGAACAGAGAAAGAAGGACAAACAGAAAAACTCAATCAGAGATACAGAAGCTTTAGTAGTCCGAGGTCGTTCATACACTCGGAAGAAAACTCAAAAGGGGAGATCAAAGTCAAAGTCTAGACTCGGGAAAGATGAATGTGCTTTTTGTCATGAGAAAGGCCACTGGAAGAAAAATTGTCCAAAGCTGAAGAATAAGGGAAAAGCTGCTGTAGATGCTTGTGTTGCTAAGCATGATACTAGTGACTCTGAACTATCACTGGTTGCATCATCATCGTCGTTCCATTCAGATGAGTGGATATTGGATTCGGGTTGTACCTATCATATGTCCCCTAACCGGGAGTGGTTCTCTGATTTAGTAGAACTAAATGGAGGAGTTGTTTATATGGGCAATGACAATGCCTGTAAAACTGTTGGGATAGGTTCAATCCAATTAAAGAATCAAGATGGATCAACCAGAGTTCTGACTGATGTTCGGTACGTGTCCAGTTTGAAGAAAAATCTCATCTCATTGGGAGCCTTGGAATCCAATGTTCAGTTGTTACTATGAGAGATGGGATTTTGAAAGTGACATCTGGCGCACTTGTGATATTGAAGGGCATCAGGAAAAATAACTTGTATTACTACCAAGGTAGTACAGTTATTGGAGCAGTCGCTACAGCTTCCGGTAACAAAGAATTGGACTCAATGCAGTTGTGGCATATGAAGTTGGGACATGCCAGCGAAAAATCCTTACAAATTCTGGCAAAGCAATGATTGTTGAAAGGTGCAAAGGCTTACAAATTAAAATTTTGCGAGCATTGTGTTCTGGGAAAGCAAAAGAGAGTGAAATTCGGTACTGCTATCCATAATACAAAAGGTATTTTGGAATATGTTCACTCAGATGTGTGGGGGCCTTCCAAGACACCTTCATTGGGAGGAAAACACTACTTTGTTACTTTTGTTGATGACTTTTCCAGAAGAGTTTGGGTGTATACCATGAGAACTAAGGATGAAGTGCTTAGAGTTTTTCTTAAATGGAAAACTATAATCGAAAACCAGACTGGCAAGAAAATCAAGCGGCTTAGGACGGACAATGGAGGGGAATATAAAAGTGATCCGTTCTTCGATGTGTGCCAAGAGTATGGTATTGTTCGACACTTCACAGTTAGGGATACACCACAGCAGAATGGATTGACAGAGCGTATGAATCGAACATTGCTGGAGAAAGTTCGATGTATGTTGTCCAATGCTGGGTTGGGCAAACAATTTTGGGCTGAGGCTGTGACATATGCTGGCCATCTTGTTAATCGTTTGCCATCATCTGCATTAGAAAGAAAAACTCCTATGGAGGTATGGTCTGGAAAACCGGCTACAGATTATGATTCCTTACATGTGTTTGGATCCACTGCATATTACCATGTGAAGGAGTCAAAGTTAGATCCGAGGGCAAAGAAAGCTCTCTTTATGGGAATCACTTTTGGAGTGAAGGGATTTCGTCTTTGGTGCTTAAGCACAAAGAAAATGATCTGTAGCAGAGATGTTACCTTTGATGAATCTGCCACATTGAAAAAGGTAGCAGATAAAGATATTCAGACGAGCAATACTCCACAGCAGGTGGAGTGTACTCCAAAACAGGTGGAGTTTGAGCAGATGGGGATTTGCCCAGTTAATAAGTCTAATTCTCCAGCCACAATGGAGGAATTAGAGGTTGAAGAGGTTCTGACCCAAGAACCACTAAGTACACCAGAACTAGTTGCAGTTGCAAGGCCACGGAGAGAAATTCGTAAACCTGCTCGATTTACTGATATGGTGGCCTACGCCCTTCCCGTTGTTGATGATATTCCTATCACTTATCAAGAAGCAATGCAAAGCTTAGAAAGTGATAAATGGAAAAGCGCCATGGATGAAGAAATGCAGTCTCTCCTGAAGAACAATACTTGGGAATTGGCGCAATTACCGAAAGGTAAAAGGGCAATCGGATGCAAGTGGGTATTCGCAAAGAAAGATGGATCTCCTAGCAAGAAGGATATTCGCTACAAGGCAAGATTGGCAGCTAAAGGCTACGCTCAGAAGGAGGGAATTGACTACAATGATGTATTTTCCCCTGTTGTGAAGCATTCCTCCATTAGAATTTTGTTGGCCTTGGTAGCACAGTTGAATTTGGAACTAGCTCAACTTGATGTTAAGACGGCTTTCTTGCATGGTGAGTTAGAAGAGGAGATCTATATGACTCAGCTCGAAGGATACACAGATGCTGGTGGTAGAAATTGGGTTTGTAAGCTGAACAAATCGCTATATGGATTGAAGCAATCCCCGAGGCAGTGGTACAAGCGATTTGATAGCTTTATGAGAAGGCAGAAGTACACAAGAAGCAAATATGACAATTGTGTATATTTGCAGAAGCTGCATGACGGATCTTTCATTTATCTACTCTTGTATGTTGATGATATGTTAATCGCTTCGAAGAGCCAAAATGAGATAGATAAGCTGAAGGCTCAGTTGAATCAAGAGTTCGAGATGAAAGATCTAGGTGAGGCCAAGAAGATTATCGGCATGGAGATAAGTAGAGATAGACCAAGAGGCAAGCTCTGTTTAAATCAGAAGCAATATCTGAAAAAGGTATTACAATGTTTTGGTGTAAATGAAAACACAAAACATGTAAGTACCCCACTTGCTTCTCATTTGAAACTTAGTGCTCAATTATCTCCGAAGACTGAAGATGAAAGAGAATATATGGCGAAAGTCTCATATGCTAATGCAGTTGGGAGTTTGATGTATGTGATGGTGTGTACGAGGCCTGACATTTCACAAGCTGTTGGAGTTGTGAGCAGGTATATGCATGATCCTAGAAAAGGACATTGGCAAGCTGTGAAATGGATTCTACGATATCTTCGAAAAACCGTAGATGTTGGTTTAATTTTTGAACAGGATGAAGCACTTGGTCAGTTTGTAGTTGGATATGTTGATTCCGACTTTGCTGGTGATTTAGATAAACGTCGTTCAACTACGGGGTATCTGTTTACTCTTGCGAAAGCCCAGTGAGTTGGAAGTCTACCTTACAGTCTACAGTAGCTGTGTCTACTACAGAGGCAGAATATATGGCAGTTACAGAAGCTGTTAAGGAGGCTATTTGGCTTAATGGATTGTTGAAAGACTTAGGAGTTGTTCAAAGTCACATAAGTTTATATTGTGACAGTCAGAGCGCTATTCATTTAGCGAAAAATCAAGTCTATCATTCAAGAACCAAGCATATTGACGTAAGATATCACTTTGTGCGGGAAGTCTTTGAAAAAGGAAAAATTCTACTTCAGAAGATTCCGACAGCAGATAATCCCGCAGATATGATGACCAAGGTGGTAACAACAATCAAGTTTAATCATTGTTTGAACTTGATTAACATCCTGAGAATTTGAGCACCTTTAGGTGTATGGCGCTCGAGAGCGCATTTGGAGGCACTACAAAAGATAGCTTTATCGAATTTGGGGAGTTGAAGGAAGTATGTGAAGATGTGATTATCCTAATCAAATCTTCAAGGTGGAGATTGTTGAAAAGACAAATTAAAAGGAGTGTTGAAAAGTCAAAAAAATGGGAGGTGCAAGTGGCACCGAAAGAAAAAAATGGTAGGCAAGTTGTTTAAAATTGAATGGGATAATTGCAATTTTGGTCCCTAATTTTTTAGGCCATTTGCAAGTTAGTCCCTAAACCTCAACTATAAATAGGTCTAACCATTTCTCATTTACACCATCCCAACCAATCTTTCTCTCTTAGTTTTCTCTCTTCTCCCATTTGAGAATTCTTAAGGAATTCTATTTGTTTGTAATATTTTGGAGATAGTAAAGTTATCATCTGGTGTTAGTGCCCGAGGACGTAGGTATAATTTACCGAACCTCGTTAAAACTCTTATGTTCTTTTTGTCCTATTTTTCTTTCAATATTTGAGGGTATAATAGTAGTATTTAATTGTGCTATTAAATTACGTTAGAAGGAATATTCTGACTAAGGAAAGACTTGGTATTTAAGAGATCCTTGTGATCCACCTCTCTTCCCTGGGAATTGAACTTTGTGTGATTTTTTAGTACAATAATTTACACGCTTCCGACCATATTGGAACAACAATTTATGCATGGTTTCTCTTATTTACTTTCTTGCTATGCCTATTTATGCATGGTTTCTTCGAATTTGGTTGCAAAGTCCTGATTTGAAAGAAAATTTGCTAGGAGGGAAGGGCGTCTGGCCCATGTAAGAACTTTTGTACCATAACGATTTTCTTACTGTTATTTTAGTAAAATATTTGAAATTCTGTGGTCTTATGGTATAGTTCTTATCGTGATTGGTTATCTTTTATGTATTTATGGATTAATGTACAATCTTTTTTCTTCTCTTTAAGGACCTGAAGGAGGAGAAAAGTTAGTTGCAGCACAGCCTGCGGCAGGTATGCAACCAGCTGTGTGTAAGTACCATCTTCGAAATAGAATTTCTTTTGGTAAAGGGATCAATGTTTTTAAGTAATATGATTTCGTTCTCCTATTGTTTGAACTTTCAGGGGTTCCAAGAAGTTAAAGAAGTAAAAAAAAGATAAAAAAGTAAGATTTCTTATTGAATATTACTGATCGAACGTGACTTTTAGATATTTAGTAATGTCTTAAGTAATTTTGTTGAGCCAATTTTGTGTTTTTTACATTTGGAGCTTCATAAAGTTGGCACAAGTGCTGACTGATTGTTGCTGGAGCTATTTGAATGTTGCACAATCTTCATTTCTTACTTCTAATGTTGCAATTGTTTCCATTGAATTTTGATTTTTTTTTCTTTCTAATGCTTGTAGGAAAATATCAATTGTCTGCTTAGCACATAGAGACAAGTAATTTCTTCTTCTGCACTATTTCTTTTTGTTCAAAATATTTGGTTAAAAGTTTCCTGACTTTGACATGTAATTTACCCTACTATCCTTTTATCCTAGCTACCATCTTCCTCTTGCTTTCCTGCTTGCTATCTTTTTTACACTATTTTCTTTTGGGAAAAAAGAAAGCAGGGCTTGGGTCTTGGTTTGTGTTATTATAAATGATGTAGACCGTAGGGATCTTGTCTGGTTCGATTTGGTCTTCAAACCCCATTTTTAAGTGTTACTAATGCATCTTTGAGATAAATTTAAAAATTTCTTGTTTCCGGGTTCGAGTCTGATGAGATTGATAATTCAATATTTAGCGTCATTCTAGGTTTGTGGTGTCTTAGGGCCCGTTTGATTGCCAGTAAAATGTTTTCCGTAAAATGATTTCTAGAAAATGTTTTACTTTTCTGTAAAATAATTTACTGGAAAATATTTTCTGGTGTTTGATTGAATCTGTGTAAAATATTTTCTGCTGTTTGGCAGATTTCCTGAAAATATTTTCCGAAAAATTTGTTTTTACATATATTAATATATATTAATAAATTTTTATATTTTAAATTGTTTTTACATATATTGCAATGATTTATTTATAAATAAATAAATCAAATTAAATATATAATAATACTCAATTATTAAAATATAAAAGCATTGCAAACTACTTCTGAAATTTACTAATTAGTAGTGAATCAATTGTAGTGATCTCCTGATGAAATTACGCTCAGCATAAAAGCAATTACGAGAAATGAATTCAATGCCAAAGTACAAGATAAATGGAACCAGTCATTACTTGGTATGAGGTTAATACTTGCAATAGAGGGATCAACACAATCAGTTGATAACTTTCAGAAATTGATTCGAGGTCAATTATTCTTCTGAATCATAAAATGGGAAAAGAACAATAAAATTAATGATACTGAGACAATAAAAATTATAACAGATAGAGGATTGTTGATCTTGGTCTTCCAGATGTCGATGTTTGCACCAAAAATGCGGCAACTCTCATTAACAGCCCATTACCGCACAATTATACACAAAAGCATCTGTCCGTACCTTGACATCAAGCACATTCCACTCTTGTCCATCCCTGTTTCCCTCCTCTGGGTTCCAAGAATGCAGAACAATTACTCCATCATCATGCCCTCCATGACCTCTAGCTCCTATTACTAGTAAACTGTTTCCGCATGCTTTAAATGCCAGCCCCCAACTGTAGGAAGAGTCCGCCCTCACAGGTAGTCTCTTCACAACACTCCATGAGTTATTAACCTTATCATATTTCTTAACTTCATTAGTTGCTTGATCAGCAGAGTAAAGCTGATTATTTACAACAGTAACTAAAGGAGGTGAACGCATAGCAGGATGAAACGTACCTCATCGCGACCAGGGTACATATTTTCTATCCTCCTCCATGACCTTGTCTCAATATTGTACTCTTCACCACAAGTCAAACAATCTATATGACTTGACATGCCCCCAATCACATAAAACTTCCCATCCATAAAAAATCCCGAACATAGTTTACGCGGGAAGTTCATGTCGGGCAATGTTTGCCAAGTACCTACTTCAGAATTGTAGAGTTCAGCAGATTGTAGGACATTGCCATTCTTATCACTTCCCCCAACAACAATGGCTATCTCCCCAAGGCTGCTAGAACCAAACAGACAACGAGGCAAATTCATTAGGAGGCATTTGGACCAATTGTGGGAAACCAAACTATACATCCAAATAGCAAATCCTGACAATTCACGACCAAATACAAGTAATTCACTCCCCACTACCAGAGACTCCTTGCCAGCACAAGTAAAACAATCATCACATGGAATCCTAGGTAATCTCATCCATTTCTGTCTCATAGGATCAAAAGCTTCCCAAGGCATCATATTACAGGCCAAGTAAACCCAGTGTTCAAACCCTTGTATTGCCAAGGGATAAAGGTACACTCCAGGTGCTAAAAACCCTTGTATTGCCTTAGGCAGAAGGGGCAAAAAAGCATTCACCTGATTGAAGTAAGGTGCAATATGCATGCATATGCAT
This sequence comes from Gossypium hirsutum, assembly GCF_007990345.1. NCBI lineage: Eukaryota > Viridiplantae > Streptophyta > Magnoliopsida > Malvales > Malvaceae > Gossypium > Gossypium hirsutum. The sequence continues at coordinate 2,682,121 of NC_053446.1, forward strand.
ATATGTATATGTGGTGTGTATATGTAAGGTTAAGCAATATAATTATGAAAAAACACTTTTATCCAATTTATCTACAAAACAAGGAACTTTTTTATTGTTAGCCAATATGCAAAAGTTCCTATTGGTTCCATGTATGCTGTTCAATACACAAATATTACAAAATAGAGTTTTGATAATATCCCATTTCTTACAAGTAAAGGTACATCTAATGAAAAAGTTGAAAACAAAAGCACTTAAAGAGAACTTCAATTATGCGGATTTTATATGCCCATCGCCTTACAAAAAAGCACGCCTAAGCACACTAGGCGAGCGTCTAATCAAATGTGCCTCGCCCAAAAGGGTCTGAGGTCCTTTGGTTGTCTGAAGCTAAGGTGCAAAAGCATAAGCACACCTTGACAACATAGTATGGTTCAATAAATTAACAATGCATCACTTCAGTACCATTTTCCTATGGGCAAATTAACAGATCATATAGACTCATAAAAAGATCAAGCCTGAGATTGCACTGCCATTGATACGAATATACCCAGGAAAACCAAAAATGAGTAGATGTTGCAACAAAATCTGCATGAAAACAGTATCAAGAACGCAAGCAATATTGCCTAAGACTAACGCAACAAAAGATTGGAATTTTTTGCCCAGTGCATGGCCAGATTAAGAAAAACAAAAATACCAAATTAAATCAACAAAGTGAAGACAGATAAATTACAACCCAGAAAGGGGAAAAAAGAAAAAGAAAAGACCTGGTAGAGTTGAGGCTTGAGATTTGCGCTCAAGAGGTGGTGAAGCGAATTATACCCACAAATTGATCCATCTTTGAAACTTTGCTTTTCTTCTGTGCTTCCATTTTCTTTCCCAATTCCATCAGTTTTCTCCATTTTCTGATTCCCTCAATTATTGCTCCGAAATCAAAACATAGAAAAAAGGTTGATGAACGCCGGTGTCTGGTGTTAAGAATCGATGTTGGCTCATGGCAAGCAGAAGATCATGTGTCAAAGGATAGGGGAAGGGGAAGGGGAAGGGAAAGGGAAGATCAGTGTCTAAAATTTTCCTGAAAATGTCTTATCGAATTAGAAACGGTAAGACATTTTCCAAAATTAAAGGCTTCTTTTTCCCGTGTTTGTAATTGATTTTACATGAGGAAAATATTTTCAGCCAAACAAACAGACCCTTAATTACTATGAGCAATATTGAATGTGATATTCCATTTTTCCCTTTTGTTTTTGTTTTTATCTTGATAAATTTGTGGCACAAAGCAACATTTAGTCTTTCAACTTGATATTTTTTTCAATTCATTAAAATTTTTTTTTGTCTAGATTAGATCCTGAACTTTTCTGTCAAATAATGTAATATATATTTTTATATAATTATTAAGAGATGTTCACGTGACACTCTGAGATTGTTCAATATATATAATTTTAAAAAATCTAAAAAAGAGCTCTAATAAAAAATAAAAAAATAATAAAAACTATAAAAGTTTTTTTAAGAAAATTACTTGTTCGAAAAAATGGAAAAAGTTGGCACATAATGACATTAAGCGAATGTTGTAACGTACAACTCAATTGTGAGTTGGAGTGAATGTTATAATGTTAAGGTAAAAGTTAATTTGTTTATAATAAATTATTTTATTGATAAAATAGTACAAAATTAAATAATTGTGTTAATTAATTTTGACAATATTGGTGGGGCTTTTTTTTGTTTAAAAGAGAATAATTTTTTATTTTATTTTTAAATTAATTAAATTCATGAGTCTTATTTTAAAATTTTGATAACCTGTCTCACTAAATTAATTAGTTGAAAATCAAAATAATCTTTTAATTATATATATAAATGTGTTAGATCAATTATTGATTTTGTTAATTTTTTAAAAATATATAATTTAATCTAAATTGTATGTGTAAAATAAAAGACTTAATTCCACTATGCATTCATAAAAAATGGATTTAAATAAATTTAAATAACATGAATTAATATATATTAATGTCAATTTATCATATCATTTATTTATTACGTTTTTTTATTGAAACAGTGAATTGGATCCCTACAAAAGAAGTATTCGATAGGCTCATTTGGATTGCCTAATCAAACAACTCCGTTTTAAGCTCTCCTTAATTGCATTTGTAAGTACCTCGCATTACTTATATGTTTTAATTTAATACAACATTTTTTTAGATAAATCCATGTTAGTGATTTGAATTAAGGCATAATATCTTACATATCTCCTTGTGATATTACTATTTTAGGTTAAATGTGTTCATTTAATTTATTTTAGGTTAATTTAATAAAAAAATTTAAATTTTAATGAATGTTGATTTATTCAACTTAACAAGCGAATATAAATAAACAAATATCCAACTCATAAACTATTTATTTACAGCCTTAAATTTACGGAATAAAAAATTTAGATTAATTAATCATATTATAAACATTGATATATAAATTTGAGCATAATAAAAAAATTAGAATTGAAATTTGACTTAAATCTATTTAGAACATTTAAGTAACCGTAATTTATTTTCAACTTTAGACTTTAAGAACTACAAAATGGATAAGAGTTGGATGGATTTGTCAAGGGTAAGCAACGATTTTGAAATGAAGTACAAACTTTTCTAAATTTTGCATTTCAAAATGCTAGCCAAGAGAATATGATTCTTTGCCCGTGTAAGAAGTGTGGCAACATCAATTGGCATATTCGTGAATTTGTCTACGAACATCTAATTGTTGATGGCTTTATTCGGGGGAATAAAAAATGGATTTCCCATGGACAGTGTACACCGCGTAGAACCTCTTCAACGATTAATCCGGCTTGTCCTCGTAGAGAAGATGACATGGAATGTATGTTGCGAGATGTATTTAATATGCACAATCATGGTTTGCAGTCGTTTCCACCTGAAATTATTGCATTCGATAATTGTGATATTGGTGGAAATGCTTTTACCAAAACGGGAAGAAGTGCACCTGATGAAGAGCGTGGCGAAGTTCTACAAGCTACTTAATGAAATGAATGAAGAACTTTATGAGGGATCGAAATTTTCAAAACTGTCCTTCTGTATTCGTCTTTTTCACTTAAAATGTTTGGGAGGGTGGAGCGAAAACTTTTTTACGCTGTTGTTAGAATTTTTGAAAGATATGTTTCTGTTTGCAAAAATCTTTCATTCGTGCAAAGATATGAAGAAACTGATAAAGGATTTAGGCCTTGGATACAACAAAATTCATAGTTGCCTAAACAACTTCATGTTGTATTGGGGTGGTCGGAAAAACCAACAGTCTTGTCATGTTTGTGATCAATCTCGTTAGATGAATAGGAATGCAAAAGATCTGAATGAGGATAAATGTGAGGCACAGTCAAGAAAGAAGCTAGTAAAGATTTTGAGATATTTTCCACTAATACCAAGGCTTCAAAGGTTTTTCATGTCGTCAAAGACAGCCGAGTCTATAATGTGGCATCATGATTAACGAACCGATGATGGATTATTAAGGCATCCTGCGGATTCTTTAGCTTGGAAATCATTTGACAGTAAATTTCTAAGCTTTGCAAGCGATCCTCGGAATGTAAGGCTTGGGTTAGCATCTGATGGATTTAATCCTTTTAAAATCATGAGTACTTCGTACAACACTTGGCCTATAGTGCTTGTTCCTTACAATTTGTCTCTGTGGATTTGTATGAAGCAATCTTCTTTTATCTTATCTATGATTATCCCTGGAGAGAAAGGTTTCGAGAATGATATTGACATTTATATGAAGCCACTTATTGAAGGGTTGAAACAGTTATGGGCGAGTGTTGAAACATATGATGTCTTGAGAAAGGAGAACTTTTGTTTACGTGCAGCTTTGTTGTGGACTATTAATGATTTACCGACTTATGCCAATTTATCTGGTTGGAGTACTAATGGACGTTATGCTTGTCCTTATTGTGCGGCGCAAACATGTTCGAAATAGTTATATAATGAGAAGAATTTCTCTTATATGGGGCATCGTCGGTGGTTAGATGGAAATCATAGATTTAGATTTTAGATGACTCTATTTGATAGTACTGAAGAGTTCAGAGAAGCTCCTGAGCAGACCATTGGATTTGAAATCTTATTCATGTTAAAATATATCAGTTTTAATTATGGGAAGATGAATCAACCACCCAACACGCAAATAAAGAGAAAACAGAGGGAGGTCTATGTTGGCGATGTTGACCGGCAGAGTGATGATGAATCTGATGAAGAGGATGATCCTAATGAGGCAAACTTGTGGAAAAAAAATTATTTTTTAGTTGCTTTATTGGGAGCATCACATTTTACGACACAATCTTGATGTCATGCATATTGAAAAGAATGTTTGCGAAAACATCATTGAGATAATTTTGAATGTCGATAGAAAATCGAAATACAATCTTCATATTCGAGTTGATCTAGTTGACATGGGAATTCAGCGTGATCTTTATCCCCAATTATTTTCGAATGGAAAATCTCAGTTGTCGCATTCTATTTTTGCAATGTTGAAGAAAGAAAAACAAGTGTTCTGCACGGTGTTGAAGGATATAAAAGTCTCAAATGCTTGTGCATCAAATATATCTCGATGTGTGAGTCTTAAATATAAAAAACTATATTCCCTAAACTCACATGATTATCACATCATGATGCAAGATTTACTGCCAGTTACTTTACAATGTTGTATGTCAAAAAGGTGACGTCTTGTATAATTGAACTATCCAATATAATGAAAGCTATTTGTGACAAAGTTTTTATTGTTGAAGAACTTGAGAAAGTACAAGATCGAGCCCCCTTAACTTTATGCAACTTGGAGAATATCTTTCCACCTTCGTTCTTCACTATTATGGTGCACTTGCTAATCCATCTCCCTCATGAAGCAAAACTTGGTGGACCAATTTTCTATCGATGGATGTATCCTATAGAGAGGTGTTAATTTATTTACAAAGTTGTCATCCATTCATGAATATACCTTTAATTACAACTTTTGATAATGTTGTATATCGTGTTTAGGTTCCTATGCAAATTGAAGTCTTATTGTCGTAGTAAGCGTTATCCAGAAGGATCAATTGCTGAAGGTTACTTAGCAGAAGAGTGTATGAATTTCTGCTCTAGATATTTAGAAGATGTTGAAATAAGACTTAATAGACCAAATAGAAATGCTAGGCTCACTAATCACAACTTAGCTGAAACTTATTTATTTCGATGTTATGGACAACCAATCGGTAAAGTTGAAATTGCACACTTAGATAATAGATCTTGGGTACAAGCACATCGATATGTTCTTTTTCACCACAATTCAATTGAACCATTACGCAAGTAAGTTTTAGAATTTGATAAATATTCATCTTTTTAATTTGTTTATCTTCTAACTAAGTAATCCACTTTTTGACATAGTGAGTACAAACAAGTCTTGAGATCTCATTCACGTTTCAGAAGATTACAACATCGAGAGATTCATAAGTTATTCATAGAATCTTTTCATGAATGGTTAGGGCAGACAGTATGCAACTGAAGCTTTCAATGACAAATAATAATGTTTTCGTATAACATTTATAATTAATCAATTTACTTTCAATTCAATAGGTTTGGAGTGGAAAAGACGTCAATGGCGAAGTTAAATGGCTTTCCCAAGGTCCGAATAGAGTAGTAAAAAGATATACTGCCTTCCTCATTAATGGATTCAGGTTTCATACAAAATCTCGCGAAAGATTGAGGAGGACTCAAAATTGTGGAATAGTTGTTAATTATTCAATTACAAGTTATGCTAGTGCTAGGGACAATAATCCTGTTGAGGGAAATGTGGAGTATTACGGACTTATTACGGACATTATTGAGTATAACGAACTTCAGCTACAACTTTAGAATATGATGAAGATGTTTCAGCAGTCGTAGAATCCGCCATCTTAGACTTTTGTTTTCTTATTGTGAGAATATCTTAACAATATAACTTTTGAATATAATATATTTTGTTATTTCATTTATTAATTTAGTTCATATACATATTTCTTTCGTGATACTATCATTTAGATTTAAAGTTTTTGGTTGGATTTGATGTTACAGGAAATTATGTTAAAAATTCAGGTTATATATAATTAAAATGGTTTGGTAAAATCTGCTAAATTAGTGGCGTTTTCCCACAAACGCCACTAAAGAACATGGACTTTAGCGGCGCTTTTACTAAAAACACCGCTAAAGAATATGACATTTAGTGGCGCTTTTCCCACAAACGCTGCTAAGCCACTAAATGTCATGTTCTTTAGCGACATTTTTATGAGAAGCGCCGCTCCGCTAAATGTTATGTTTTTTAGCGGCGTTTTCTCACATGAACGTTGCAAAATTTTAGCACCGCTATAGGGCCAAAAAAGCCACTAAAAACCTATTTTGCTGTAGTGAACTTGTCTTTTTAACATAAACATGATTGAAAAATTATTTTTTAAACAATTAGAGCTCAAACCTTTTTAAAGGTTACTCATTTAAAGGCTAAACTTTTCAAATTGGTTAATGAGGTTCTAACCTTTACAGAAATACTTAAATAAGAGTTTTTTTTATACACTTCAACCCAATTTGTAGAAAAAAATAGATAAATATTGACGTGTTTAAAATAAAACACATGACACCTAAATCAGTTATTGCTTGAAAAGAAAAGAAAACAATCATAACATAATTTGAAACTTGATATACGACATTTCATAAGTCTTTATTTGAACACTTTCAAAAAGGTTAGGTTTTTATTTGGCCATTTTGAAAGATTTAACCTTCATTTAGCACTTTTATAAAAGTTAAGTAGCTTATATGACATTTTGAAAAGCTTGGTTATTATCATGAGCAACTCTTCAAAGCTTGAGCCAATTTAAGCATTTAACAATTTTTTAATGATTGGTTTTATCAAATCCATGTGACTTATTTTCAAAAGAAATTGGTGAAAATACTCATATTTTAAATTTATAATTAAATTTATATATTTTAATTACTTTTTTGAATTTTTATATATTTTAGTTTGATAATTTTGTGTATTATTTATTTCATTTAATTTTGTAAAATTAATATAATATGTATTTCATTGGGCACTTGGGCTTATTGGTTAAAGATTTGACTTTTAGGCCGAATTTATTTAAATTTATATAATTTTTTATTGTTTTTCATAGATTTGTAACGAATACCGAATGATTGTTGGGCTTAGAAACCCTAAACCGGAGCGAGAGCAAAGCTAAATAAAAAGCCAGTTTAGTTACATCACTGAATTTTGATTCAATTTCCCTCGAATCGGGAAAAGTAAAACTGAGCTTAAAATTATGGCGCAGTTCTGGAAACCGGGAACCGAGAAGCCCCGCCTCGTCGAGGACGAGGATGGCGGTGTTATTTTCTTGTCATCTTCTTACTCTTCATCTTCTTCTGGGTATTTTTTCTCTCACTATTTTTTATTCAATTTTTGTTCTTTGATTGTTCTTTTGTCTTTTCTCTTCCTGATTTGTTTTTCCTTACAGATATGGGTATGTGAGCATTGAGAAGCAAAGACAGAGGCTTCCAGTTTATAAGTATAGAACTGCTATTCTTTATTTAGTGGAGTCTCACGCTACTACCATTGTTGTTGGTGAAACGGGTAGTGGTAAAACCACTCAAATTCCACAGGTTTTCTCTCCTTTTTCTTTATTTAAAAGTAAAATCTTTAACTGTTTACTTGCCTCCCTCTTTGTAATTTGAAGTTTATTCTGAATCTTTTGTTCCTGGGAATCTTGATTGTAATATGCTTGAATTGCAGTTTTTAAAAGAAGCTGGTTGGGCTGATAGTGGGCGTGTTATAGCTTGTACGCAACCAAGACGACTAGCTGTGCAGGTAGCTTTGAACTCCTATATGTCTGCATTTTCATCTTTTCAAGCCTTTCGTGAATGTAAATGTCTTAGTTTTTGCTCAATAATATCCATTTTAATCCGATGCACAGGCAGTTGCTTCAAGGGTAGCTGAGGAGATGGGGGTCAAACTTGGAGAAGAAGTTGGTTACACGATCCGGTTTGAAGATATCTCTAATCCAGTGAGTTATCTAATCAATCTTTGATCTTGCGGTTCTTGTCTTATTCAATTCTGTTTGTCCTTTTGAGAGGGTAATTTGTCAATGTTGCATGTTGAATGCATTGATTATAATTTTATCTTGCTTGAAAGCTCATCAAGTAAGATGGAATTTCAGAATGTTTCTGTTTGTTGTGCATGTAATTGATGTCATTGATTTTGAAGGTTATTTCATTTTGACAGTGCAGGATCTTACTAGGATCAAATTTCTCACAGATGGAGTCTTACTTAGAGAAATGATGGATGATCCTCTTTTGACTAAGTACAGGTAATGATTAAGATTAGAGACAATTTGATGTAGTGCAGATGGTGCTTCTCTTTAGTTTCATTACTTTGCTTATGCTTGATTATTCTGTGAGATTTGCCACATATTGGTTAGTTTTCATTGTTGTGCAAATGATATCATGAGCATCTCATTGTTGTTCATGCAAATTCAGATTGTCAAATTGTCAGACTACAAGTTCGACAATATTCAGCTGTGCTTGTTAGTCTGCAGGTGGCAAGGATCTTATGGATTTCTTCCTACATTTCTGCTATATGATTATGGCTCTTCTTTTTACCCTTTTTGCTACAAACTCGTTCTCTTTAGAATTTGTGAACATCAGATGGTCATATGGTGAATCATGTTCTGTTTTTGTTAGTAAGATAAAAGAGAGTGAAAGTTTATGACTTTTGCAGTGTCATTATGGTGGATGAGGCGCATGAAAGATCCATTTCAACAGACATTGTACTTGGTCTTCTGAAAAAGGTAATACTTCTAATCCTCGGTAACTGCTCTGTTGGTGGCGGTAGGAAAGAATAGGAAAATTGCAACTTTTCTGCCTTTCCCTTATAGGTCCTGTACTTTCTTAAATATTTTCTGCACATTGAAACTTCAGATCCAGAAACGTCGACCGGAGCTGCGACTCATTATATCTTCTGCTACGATTGAAGCGAAATCAATGTCTAATTTCTTCCTGTCCAGGTTTCCTTCTGCACATTTTAGTGAAGTGTCTTCTCAGTGTATAGGATTTAGAATATTGCTTCTACTCTTCAAGCTACATAAAGGTCATTTATTTGTTTTTTTATTTGAATGTTAGTTTGGACTCTAGTTAGTTGTTGAGAACCCACAAGTTTCTGATTTGACCCTAACATCTTGCATTTAATGTAAACTAGTAAAAGGCGCCAAGCATTGGAAGGTGAGGAGCTTAGACCTAGGTTGGAGCCTGCTATCTTATCTGTTGAGGTATTTTCATTGGTAGTATCATTTCCTATGCCCCTTTACAATCTCTTGCATGAAAAGAACTTTTGGTTTGAAGATGCTTGTTTGTGTGTTTTTTTTTAAGGAAGTTATACTTTAACTGATGTTCCATTTAATTTGGACTAACAAATTAAGTCTTGTTTTGCACTCGATTTTCAGGGTAGAGGGTTTAATGTGCAAATTCATTATGTGGAAGACCCTGTACGAGACTATGTTCAGGCTGCTGTTTCAACAGTGCTATTGATTAATGACAAGGTATTTTGAAGATTGTGATAAATTCAGATTTTAGTTTTATAAATGGAGACATTATAAATGTTAAGCTCTGGATGGTTTCTTGAGGCCTTTCATTGGTGCTAATAATTGTATATAGCTGCAAACCAAAAAATTCTACATATGATAAATAGTATTTTTCACTTTCTAAAAATTTTTAAGCGCCGTTTTTCTGAAACTGTTTTTCAAAGATCTAATTTTCTAGTCTTTAACTCTTTCAATGTACTGCAATAGCTGGAAACAGAACCAACATACTTCATTATTTAATAATTACTGATGTTTCAATAACTATTTGATCCTTCGCGTGAAGGCTTTCTTGGACTCATGATTTTCTCTCCCTAACCATAGTATGGACAGGTATTGTTTGATTCTTTTGATGAAAGGATAAAATTCCACTAATTTTGTCACCATATTTTATCTGTTGAGTAGGAACCACCAGGTGATATTTTAGTATTTCTTACTGGTCAAGATGATATTGATGCTGCTATTAAGTTGCTTACTGAAGAAGCTCGAAGCAATGGGAAAAATTCCTCAGGTTTAATATCGTGGCATATACTTTGGCCTTGTTTATACCTTATATACAATGAAAAGAATTTGCAATAATCTATTCATTAGATGTTATGCATCTATACTTAGATTTTACTAATATTTTATGTTCGTCCATGCATATGTATGTCTAGATGTACACGTGTTATGGGAATTCCATTACAAGTATATTTTGATACCTTCCACTACAGTGGATTTTGACCAGTTATTAATTGTCACTCTGTTTACATATGTGTTTCATGTTTAAATTACATTTTATTATCAACATGGGTCAGACAAACAATAATAAAAAAGACCCTGCTATTGAGCCCGCTTGTTTGCTCTGTGCCAACCTTGAGTGTAATATGTGGAAGTATGATTTCTTTATCTTACAACAAAATCTACTTTCTGTTGGATTCAGTGAATAATTATGCTTATATCTTCCTTTCAGGGTTGATTATTTTGCCTTTATACTCTGGACTTACACGTGCAGAACAGGTCAGAAATAGCTTTCTGTTTTTAATACAGTTGACTTCTGCAGGATTTAATTTATTACCTTTCTGGCTTTACACGCGTCTTTTTGTTTCTTTGCAGGATCTGATATTTTCTCCAACTCCTAAAGGCAAGAGAAAAGTAGTGATATCAACAAATATAGCCGAGACATCATTGACTTTAGAGGTAAGATATGTGTATTCTAGAGCCATTTGTTAAACTTAGTTTGTTTATAGAAAACTGTTGCATTCATTTCTACACTTGTTCTCATGGTTGGTGCAGGGTATTGTCTATGTTGTTGATAGTGGCTTCTCAAAACAACGATTCTACAATCCGGTATCTTCATTTCCACATTCTTTATTATGGTAAAGCAGGTGTATATTTAGGATTTTCCATGTGAACTTTATCTGGTAATGGCCACATCTTGCCTGGCATTATTTCCAAAAGAATCCATATCAATACATATCTTTTATGCTTTTTTTTACTTGAAAATTAGCTGATAATTCATCACTTTGTGGTGGTCAGCCTTTGCCCGTCTTATGCTAAAAGAAAATATTTAAATTTTTATCTTTCCCTAATTTTGGATTGAAGCATGCAAATTTTATTAATTTTGTATAATTTTCAATTTATCACAATAGTCACCAGGTTTATTAGTTCTTTCTGATTCTTGTGACTAATTTTTAAACCTCTTTCTAGAGGTTTTAGTGGAAGCCTTCTATCTCTAAATGGATTGCCTTGTCAACATTCCGGTTTAGTTGTTAATCATGTTATTCTTATTTCTCCAGATCTCGGATATAGAAAATCTTGTGGTGGCACCCATATCCAAGGCATCTGCTAGACAAAGGGCTGGTCGAGCTGGTAGACTTAGACCTGGGATGTGTTACAGGTGTTTAATCATCTCAAGAAGTTAAAAAAAAAAAATCTTTCCGATGTTTAAATCTTATTGTCTAAGACTGAATTCTTTTGATTGCTGCCACCAGATTGTATACAGAAGAGTATTTTCTCAATGAAATGTCTGTTCAAGGAATTCCTGAGATCCAAAGGTCAAATCTTGTTTCTTGTGTGATTCAGGTATTTAGATTTGTTGCTGATTTCTGTGGATATCATCTGGTCTATATCATATTTTGACAAACTTAAGGGTGTGAGCTGCTGGGCTCCAACTTTCCCTGTATATGGTGCTAAAGTGCATATGTAAACTTTAATTTTGGTCCCTTCATGTCTTTTGTGGAAAACTGACTTGGGTTTAATTTTTTATAGTATATAATGAGATATACTATGGTGTTTTAGGTGCTAATCTCTGTATTCTGATGTTGCAGTTAAAAGCATTAGGCATTGATAACATTCTGGGCTTCGACTGGCCGGCATCTCCATCCCCTGAATCAATGATCCGAGCACTTGAAGTACTTTTTTCACTTGGAGTCCTTGATGATGATGCCAAACTCACTTCACCAGTTGGTTTTCAAGTTGCTGAAATTCCACTGGTAAATAAACTTATACTGTTTCACCTAAGACTTTTGTTCATTCTTTTTTGATGTTTTATTTCCATAGTGTCTTCCACACTTTTACTGCAAGGAGAGAGATGCAATCTAAAAAAAGTAAAAAAAGAAAAAAAGAGACTTTGCCTCTTGTTTCTCTTAGTCAATATTACTTTTGATGTCTGTTTCTGTTTTCTTTTTGTCTGTTATATTTCTTAGGTGTATTCTTCACTATTATATGTTTTGCAGGAACCAATGATCGCAAAAATGATTTTATCTTCAAATGAGCTTGGGTGTTCTGATGAAATCATAACTATTGCTGCTGTTCTCTCTATCCAGGTAAGCTACTGCTTGCCCTTTTCTGTCTGTTACACTATTCAAATTTTTTTTTTTTTGCAGTTCCCTCTGTTGTACAGACCAATTCATTCTTTTCCCTTCTGCTTTGCAGTCTATCTGGTTTTCTGCTCGGGGAGCACAAAAGGAACTGGATGAAGCCAAATTGAGATTTGCTGCTGCTGAGGTATTATAACTAGCTTTGCTGGATTTCTTTCTTGATCACTTTCCCGATTTGTATTATTGTAATAACAACGTAATTAGCTACCTGCACCTGTCTTATATCATTTTTTTTTTGCAGGGTGACCATGTTACTTTCCTGAATATTTACAAAGGGTTTCTCCAGTCTGGCAGATCTTCAAAGTGGTGTCACAAGAACTTCATAAACTACCATGCCATGGTGTGTATTTTTATTTGGGCATTTTTGAGAATTTAAGATACTGTCCAGTTTCACTCCTGTCTTTAAGTACAAGAATATTGTATGTAAAGGCTTTACTTCTTTAAGATATTTTTTTTCGGCATTTCTTAAATGTTTTTTTATCTATGTTAATATATTTTAGTTATTTTACAGAAAAAGGTAATGGAAATTCGGGAACAACTCAAAAGAATAGCGCTGAGGTTGGGCATAGTCTTGAAATCTTGCGAAACAGATATGCAGGTAAATTCACACTTTGATTTAATCTTACAAAGAAATTAGGAAAAAGAGAGGTATTGTTATTTGCTTCCACTGATAACATTGGGAAAAAAAACCTTGGATTGCCATGTGCTAGATATAAAGAACTTGTTTTTTCTATGAGCACTATCTAGTCTTTAAATAAAAAATCCAATGGCTCAAATAATCTTTTATCATATGTTTTTGAACAAGAAAAATGATGCTCTGCTATGTACTTGTTGCAGTTGGTGAGAAAGGCAGTCACTGCTGGTTTTTTTGCTAATGCATGCCGTTTAGAGGTAATTTTTATCTTTAGATGAATGGTTACTTTTGTTAAATATCTTTTTTACCTATTAGAATTTAGACACGAAACTTGGGATATTATTTCTTGTAGAAACTTGTGTAATCTGAATTGTTGTATCCTACAACTTAAACTGTTATTTTAATCAAGTTTTGTTGCCTATCTTGTCAAAGGCCTACAGTCATGGTGGGATGTACAAGACTATTAGAGGTTCCCAAGAAGTTTATATTCATCCATCATCTGTGTTATTCAGGTTGGTACCGAGACTGGATTTAGTATATATCAATGCTTGTATTTTAATATTTGATTATGCTAGAAGCTCTTTGATGTTGTATTTGGCTAGAAACTTTTGGGTCATTTAGACTAACAAAATGTGCAATTTTTTACTGCACTATATTTGTTAGTCAAGCTAGCTAGGTTGTGAGCTTCTCTAAAGGCCTTTTATCTTGTTTCAAGGATTGAATTGTTTTTGCTGCAAATATTTATGTTACAATAAACTTCTTTGTTTTGTATTCTATTAACCTGCAGAGTAAATCCAAAGTGTGTTATATACCATTCTCTTGTCTCCACCGACCGGCAATACATGCGCAACGTCATCTCCATAGATCCTTCTTGGTTAACTGAGGTTGCACCGCATTTTTATCAGCAGCAACGGCACAATCCTACTATCCACTGACTGCCAGGACAAGTTGCTCAATGAAGGTAGGGAGTCAATATAATAGGAACCCTTTTTTCCCGTTGAAGACTCAGAAATCCGTCTTGAGTGGCTAAAGTATTATGGTTGTAGACAAAGAAAGAAAACGAGAATACTTTGTATACATTTTGATCATTGACTTCACATCTCCTACTATGTGGTTATATGTATGTGTTATGTTCATTTAGTTCTTTCAATCCTCTTATTGGATGGATAAATTATCTTAATGAAGTCTAGTTTTCTGAATTTTCCTGTGTACGGAGGCATTGGAATTTAGATGCCTTGTTCTTGAAGAAAACTCCCTTGAGAAGAGTTTCAGATGTCAACGCCTTCATCCGCTAAATAAAGGCACCTTGTTCATTCAACGTAGCATGCTAATCTATATTTATTTTTAAATCCTAACCTAAATAACTCAAGCAAGTTGCTGTTAAAATTGTTTCACACTAGTTTTTCACTGGATGAAATCAATCCTGTTCCGTACAATACACGGTACAGTTTGTATATTTATTAATGGTTCGTAAACAAGAAGGTACCTGTGTGCTTTGAACCTGGGCCCCTACGGCCTTAAATTGACTCGATTTCAAAGAATCATTTGCTTTCATTCGACCTGGTTTTCAAGAACCAGTGGAGAAAAGCTAGTTTGTATTTTCTTCAGCAACAGGGATTCTTCATGACAAAATTACAGTTCACAGTAGCCATTCTTTTACTGTTATTAACCATCGGTGATGGAAGCAGTCGTTCAATTAAAGAGAAATCCGGTCTTGTCTCAGATGGCATGGATCAAACACCAAACTCTCCTCTTTTCGGACTTCATCTTCCAATGATGATGGTGACCTGTGAGCCTACTGCTTCTTACCTTGCACAACAAAACTATGGGGGCAGCTATTCCTTTTGGTGGTTTATGGGTTATTTTTCATATCTCAGCAGGCTACAGTGTGAAAACTGGTATCAAAACCAAGTACAGTGCAACAATCATGCTCTTCTCCATGGTTCTTCAGCTTGCAAAGATTCTAAGTTCAGCCACTGCAACACTAGTAATTGTCCTAGTTTCTCTTATCACCGCGCTTGCTTTGCTAATAAGTTACTGCACTTATATAAGGTACATAAGATTTATATATAAGGTGCAATACCATATCAGAACTTCCAAAATGATTAAACTGGTGGTGTGCTGGTATTTGAGCCATGGATATAGAACATGAGACTTGACTATTTGATACGTGTCGTAAATATGTAGAAAAGAACTTGTTAGCTACACTTGTTTCCCTAATGAAATTGTAGAAAAACTTTAAATCAAACATTTGAATAAAAATTTTAAAGAAAAAAAATTCAACTTTTTAGAGAATTAAATTTAAAAATCCGAAGAATGTAAGAATTGGGAGCATAATTAAATTTTTTTTATTGTTTGTGTTCAAAAATCAATATTGTCAAATGAAAGTATGTAATCAAAATTATTTACTCTAATAATTTATTTTAATACATATATTTCATAAGCTTTTTAAAAAAATTATTTAAAAATTTTGGTAGATCTATATGTTAATTTTTTTGGTATAAAATTATTAAAAATAATATCAAAATTAAAAAATTCTGAAAAAAAGTTATGTAATGAATATAATTATTAAAATTTTATATCAAAATCAAATCAACCTTTGATTGAAAGAGTACAGCTAAATATTTAAAATTAATTATGTCATCATGGCTAAAGTATAAAAACCTCTGTAATAATATAACTTATTTTTTATATAGAAAAGTATTATAATAATATTTTAACCAAATCGATGTTTGGTTAAATTATAATACTAACTCGTGACTTAAATGTATAAATAAAATAAAAAAAGTATAACTTTTAAACTTTGCTTAAGAAATTAACTGAATAATTTTATTGTACGTTTCAGTGCTTTCGAACCCACACCCTCTTGTATTGACAATAATGCCCATGTCAATCGGACTAAAATCGACAACCGAGTTATATATTTTTTAAAAAATAAAAATTAATTTCAAAATATAAGATAATTATTTTAACGTCACTTGTTTAAAATTGAAATATTTTATCACCAATGTATAAAAAACGAACACATAAAATAGAAATAGAATTAAACACATTAAAAGCCAACATCTATATCTATTATCCAAAAAACATAAACAGTCTAGCTGCTGAGAAAATTTAAAAAGAAAAAAAAAAAGTCTAGTACATGAGATATCTGTATCTATATCTATATATCTAAATTCTTTGGGGACTACATTTCCCTAATGAAAGAGACACCACTTTAAAGCTTTAAGTTAAGATCAATAAAATCTCCTGTTTTTTCAGTACAACAATTTCCAGTTTTCAGACAAAGTGTGGCTTCAGCTGAAGTACTACCCCTTTGCACCTCTTCAGCTGGTTGTAATAAGAAGCTAAAGAAACTCTTGTTATGCACTGGTAATACCTCAGATTCTGATGACGATTTTTGCAGTAAACACCCTTCATTGTTTTCCTTCATTAGAAAAACAAAAGTAAACCACGATGGAATTCATGCAAGAAAAACACACAGTTTTGAAACCAGGGACAAGACAAATTACTTGGAAAGGGAATTGTTTGATGATTTTGGGTAAGTCTGGTTGGCAATTTTGAGTTGTTGATGGCAAAGTAGTTGTTGGGGAGCTTAATAATGTGATGAAGGGACGACTTCCATTACCATTGCCATTTCCATTGCCACTAGGGTTATCATTAACACATGTTTTCAGTTTCAGCTCCAAAGGGTTTGTCGGCATTGGGTCTCTGATAATGGCAAAAAGTCCAGAAAAATAAAATATAAGCCAATATTTTCTTAAAATCACGAGGCTAACCATGTATTTATTAGGCTAATTAATTACCCGGATATTCCAAGGCTAAAGACACCATTGTTGGTAGACGAAGATGAAGGATCAAGCCTGGAGACTTGAGGGCGGATAGGTTGTTGAAAGGACATGCGAGACGGAGCTGCCGCCGGCCAGTTCTCGACTGGGACATTAGGCCTTGACCGCTTGGCACTCATCATCTGATTCAAAATAAGAAAAACTAGACATTGTTACACTGCACTAGACTATAAATTCTATTGTTTCATCACCTGTGTCAAATATATATATTTAGAATATGGTTAAATATTGGTTTTAATTGTATCATCTTTACTTACATTTTTTGAAGCAAATATTAAAGACGAAATCCACAGCAAAAACTACGTGAGCATGCAAAAGAAAGATATATATATTTATATAAGTAGATATTTAACAAGAATTAAAAAAAAGAAAGAAATCCATATAGTAGATTTATGGTTTATTAAATAATGGAGAACTAATTATATGTATAATTAAGACAAGTTTACACTTACCTTGTCTTCCTCAGGCAAAAGTGTTGATATGTAACAAGGTTTTTGGTTTGAAGGGGGCTCTACATGATGATATACCCCTGTAGATGATGATGGGGTTGTTGATGAAGACGATAATGTTGATAACGGGAGAAGATCCATCTGTGTTTGAATTCATGCATGTCAATGGTTCAAAAAAGACTACAAATATAAATATATAATCACGAATTTAATAAGAACATACCATTGAAAGATGGTTCCTTTGCAACATCGTATGACCGGATCCGTTTGAAAGAGGCATAGGGAATGAAAAATCAGCAGCCATTTTAGGAGCTGGTTCCTCAGATGAGCCCCAAGAAATCGGCAACAAGGTTTGTTCAGGCAAATATACGCCTGATCCGTTAATATAGACTCCTTTACCAGGACCATTATTACCACCTACATTTCCACATGATCTTAACTGTGAACTACCATTGCAATTACCATGAAGGGCAGCCATTGAAGGTGGTGGTGAACTTGGATGATGATGATGGTGATGATTATCAGCGAGAAAAGAAGCACTTCTTGGCAAAGAAGGGTAAAAATTGGGAAGTGAAGGAACTAAAGATGATGATGTATGACCATCTTTTTGCTCTTGTTCACGCAATATCTTCTCAAGTTCAGCAACTCCAGGTCCTCTTTTAGGGATCCTTTGTTTCTTTGCCTTCCTTAAACTAGAGCTTTCATAGTCACCACCACCACTGCCATTAGCCATGTCTCGAACACCAACGATGTTGCTTGTGTTGTTGCTGCTCATCTATTTCTCGTTTTTCTTGTTTTAATCAAACAACCAAAATTGATTTTTTCTTTCAAGATCAGAAATCTAAAAAGGAGAAAAACAAAATCATTCAAATAAAACGGGATGTAAGGAAATGAAATCTCAAAAGGTGGAGTTGAAACAGCCTACCTATGCGTAATGAAGAAGTGGCATTAAGGAAAGTCCGCCCATGTTTTAAGCAGATAATAGATCTTAGAAAGAGAAAAACCAAAAAAACAATACTATGTTATAAAAGACAGGCAAACAGGAGAAACTTAGTTCGATTTTCCGAGATTTTATGAGAAAAAAAATGTTTTGTTTGTACGAAAAAGTTGAGAAACCTAGCAATCATCGAAAGTTTTTTTTTTTTTTGGGGGGGGGGGAGGTGGGTTTGGGGTTTTGTTCCTGAATTTAATAATTTGGTTTCTTCTTTGTCACTTGTCAATATATAATATGAACATGAAACTGTCCTTGTTGTTGATGAATGTCCATGCCTTATGTGTCTCAAAATCTCTGAAAATCTTTACCATTTTTATGTGCAGTTGTTGGGGAGTTTTTAAATGCCACTGTCCATTTAGAGTAACTATTTGCATGGAATTTAAAGAGTTTGTTATGGGCCCCACTCTATAACATTAAGACATTGGCTGCTTCATATTGGTACTTTTGGAATTATTTACCTCTACACGGTAATTTAACTATTTTAGCATAAAAACAGTTGTGGTGGTGAGATTAAATATCATAATTTGAAATAAAAATAAGTTAAATGTACCATATTCATCCAAACTCACCCTTAAATGCACCGTATTGTACCCCACCGTTCATCTAAACTCACCCTAAATTTTACTAACAAATAGTAAGTATAGTAAAAAATCTATATTTTTTAAGGTTATAATATATACTCGAATTTTAGAGATAATATTATTTAAAAAAATTAATTATAAATCTCAAATATAAATTATAAAATAAATATAAAAAAACATTATTGCCTTTTAGCATTCAATGATTAATGTTTTTAAACTCTCACCTTTTGTTATTTAAATTTTGTTATGAATAAAAATTTTGAATGTTAAAATTTTCAATAAAATAACTTTTAAATATACTTTTTCAAAAAAATAATTAAAATTTAAATTTAAACATGAAAATGATGTATAAGTTTTTTTATATTTTCTATTATAATTATATATATTTAAGGTATTTATAATTAGAATGAATCTAATGATTAATTCTCCGTGTTTTGTAAGTCCATTAAGAGGATAGATGCCGACAATAAATTTTAAAGTTATGCTTCATACCTACTATTAGTTAAGGTAAAAAAGACAATAATTCTTACCATCTTAATTAACTCCCGTAATTTTTCAAATATATTTTTTATGATTATATTTAATTTACTTCTTAAGAAAAAAATGGAAAACCGTATGATCCTTTCATCAGCGAATCCATTGTATAAATTGACATAAAACAGGAATTTAAAGCACTTGATTTAATACTCATAATATATTTACTTTACTTATCTATATTCAATTTTTCACATCCTGCTTTAATATTTGAGAATTAAATATAGTTTAAAGAGCTTTTGTTTAAAATAATTAAGATTTAACAAAATTTAAGGAAAGCTTCACTGGAAATGGCATGGAAAAGACACTAGAAAAATGTGGTAATAAATGAAAGAAGAGAAAAAAGGAAATACCAGGCTGGCACACTTAATGAAAAAGCATATATTTAGTATCAAAATTAAATATTAACCCAAATAAAGTGAGCTAAAACCAAATCTTAGTTTGGGATTCAATTAATGTAATAAATTTAGTATGTATAATGAGTTAGTCACTCAATTATTGATTTTTAGATAAATTATTTTAGTAGTCATTTAATTATAATTTTTTTATCACTTAAATGTGAAAAGTTATAAAATCATCATTCAACTATTCTATTTTGTCTTTTTTGGTCGCCCAATTATCATAAAATTTTGGGTGTTTCCATTTTTGTATTAGTTAGTTTAGTGACAAAAAAAAAACAAAGTTGAATAATTAAGTGATCATTTTGTAACTTTTTATAGTTGGAGGATCTCTATCGTAGTTTATCCTTGATTTTGTTATCATTCAATTATGAAAAGTTCATAAATGGCCACTCAAATTTTCACATTTGTCTTTTTTGGTCACTCAACCATTAAATCAGTACTTTTTTTTTAAATTTTTATATAATTAAAAAATTAACCCTCAACATTTACACATCGACAAAAAAGACAAAATAAAAATTTATTTTATAACTTTAAAAAAAAAGTAAACTTATAGAAAGTAAATTTAAGCAAAATTTTGGCAATTAAAATAAAATTAAAAATAGTTGGTCACATGGGTTAGGAGAGAACATTATCTCATGCCATTATGAATAGCATCTTCATACCATCATGAAGTCTTTTTGGTGCAAACATAGGCACAGTATAAGGTTTTGATATTAACTAAATATATAATTAGTTCTATTTATGAGTATTCTTATTTTAATTTGGAATGTTGATTGAGTGTGAAAAGGCAGCAGTGATGCCTCCATTAGGATTCTTTACATATATTTGTTTTAGTTTGATGCCAAAAGTGGGTCAAATTTTAAATACTATAATATGAGTGTATGAAAACTACTTATAGTTAGTTGGAAAATTTTGAGTTCCAATTCAGTCCAAATTTAATTTTCAATTTATTGTCTGCCCTTAGTCCCTGTTTATTTAGCTTAGTTAATCCTTAGTTAGTAATATAAACTTATATTGATTCAAATTTAAGCTTTTTTATTAGATTTTATTTTATTTCTAATATAAATCAAACTAGATCTTTTTTTTTGTTATAGAAACTAGATCTTGTATTAATTGATGATTAATTTACCTTATTATCAAAAGATTTATACCAAATGTAAGGAAAAAAAGAAGAGAGAGATTTATACAAAGGATTTGCTTTTAATTGAGGGAAGTAAATAATAATTAAGTGTTTATTTCACTTTCCTAAGTATTTTTTCCCCTCTCGAAATTATAATAAAATGAGACGAATTTATTTTCAGAATTATCCATAAGTCGGGTTATGATTCAAATTTTTAAAAAAAATTAAGTTTAGCTTTTGAGCTCAATTAAAAAATTAGTTTCACTATTTTAAAATAATAAATTATTAAAAATATATCATTTTATATTGATATTTATATATTTTATAATTAAAATTAAATAAAAATATTTTTAAAATGATAAAATTTAAATTTAGGTGGGGATAATACGAGGATAATTTTCTTTTCGAACTTAGGTAAGGCCGATCAGGTCAAGTGGGTCACCAGGCCCATGGATATGTCTAACCAATTTGGATGAGCGAAAAGATTGAAAATAGTTGTCGCGTTGAAATTAAATAATATAGTGGATAAATTAAAAATAGCAGTGATGTAAAAAATAATTTGAAAGAAAATTGGTTATTAAAGATATTAGGTATAATTGTCAAAAATACCATCAACATTTATAGGGTTTTGGGTTTGAGCCCTTAAGTTTTTTTGTTGACACATTCAACGTTACAATTTTTCAAAAATCATTTTAATTTTAAATGGAAACGTGAGTTGATCATCAGTAAAACAACAGGTTAACGAAGTAACCTATGTGGTATGCCACATAAGCACAAGGTCATGAATGACATCATCTATAAAACAAAATTGTTTAACTTTTTTTTTTTCATTTTGTTTCCATCTTCTTTCTTCTTTTCTCTTTCTCTCTTTCCCTCTAGCTGCTATTACAGTAAAAACACACCCACCACCAGCCCACACATGCATTTCACTCTCTCAATTACAGTAAAATCAAAGCAAACCCATTTCCAAATCGTCTAATAGGTGGAAATTTTAGAAAAAAAAAAGTGGGAAAATCAAAGCATTTTGTTTATATTCCATTTTTGGAAAGGAAAAGAAAGAACATAAATGGTTGTTTAAATCGAAGTTTTCTCTTCATACTTTTTTTTAATCGAAGTTCATTCAATTCTTAAAAGAAAAATTGTTAAACCAATTTTTTTTTATAAATAATGTCATCTATGACATCGTGCTTATATGGCATGCCACATATGCTACTTCGTTGACCTACCGTTTGATTGATGGTCAACTTACGTTCCCCGTTAAAATTAAGTTGATTTGTGGAAAAATCATAATGTTGAGGGTGTCAATCTAAAAAAAAAAAGCTTAAGGGCTCAAACCCAAAATCTCATCAACGTTGAGGATATTTTAGACAATTATGCCAAGACATTAAATATAAATTCATGTAAAATATGATTTTTCTATATATAATTAATTATTTAAATTAATTTCATTTGATTAATAATATCTATAAATATAATATATAATATATTTATATTTAATTAATGTAAATAAAAATATTAAATATTACTAAAAAATATGCGATCAAAGTGAAAATTTGGAGGTGCCATAGAATATACGGCACCCAAATTCAAATGAAAATGGATAGTTAAAAGGGATATTTTTCATATTTTTATCTTACCATGAGTTCAGTGAGAATTCAAATGAAACCATAATAAAAGAAATTAATTAACAACAGTAATAAGTAACAATTCTGAATTTTACGTGTTTTTTTTTCCTTTTTACTGATCATATCATCAATAAATTGACAAATTCGAAAATAGCTAGTTAAATATCATTGTTCATCAAATTTAATCTGATACTATGATCATAATGAAATTTATTTTCTCGAAAAGAAAAGTAATAATTTTTTTGGCCCTTTAATTTTATAAAAAAGATCATTTTAATTTTTCATATCTTTCTATTTTTGAATTTATATTTTTTGTCAAATCACTCTAAAATAGATGAAAAAATAAATATTTGTTAACTTTACTGATGTAGCATTCACGTGAATGACACGTTAGCATTTAATTAATTTTTTGAAATTTAAAAAATTTTAAAATATTATAAAAACTATTTTCAAAAATTAAAATTATTGAAATTATTAAAAATATAAAATATATATTATTATATTAAAGATGGGTTGCTGAATTATTGACTTTGTTGCACCATAAAAAGCCGAACCACATGCATCAAACGTGTAATGTGAGCAAATAAAAGAATCATAACATAAAAAAGGTAAATACCTAATTAAAGTAATAAACTAATGCCTGTATTTTTCACATATCTTATTGGAGCATAATCACTAATAAATTACAAAAAAGGGTACTAAATAAAAAATTAATTATCCATAATATTAATTAATGAATATGCAAACCATATATATAAAAACTAATTAAATTGAATTAATAATTAAATAGTACCCCTAAAGAAACATTAATACTAGGTGAAAAATTTTACAATTTATTGCCTCTCTAAATCTTGCACACTATCAAATATTTCATTATCTTCGCAACTTTGAATTCTATTCGATGATCTTTCTCTACCAAACATCTTTCTAAAAGAATCAAATCTTGACCCTGATCCCGATGGTTCACCATCTTTTTGTTCTAAAGGAGGAGCTGTGGGTTGAACCCTATTGCCTGACTCGAAGTTTTCCGATTGGACTATCGGTTCAACCACAGTGCGACATATGGGACATGTTGTGTGTGACCCAAGCCATGTGTCTATGCATTGCACATGAAATATGTGTTTACAATTGGGTAAAAGCCTAACCGTGGACTCCTCCGTGATGGTTCCTAAACAAACAGAGCATTCTGGCTCATCATCATCATGACTGACCTGACCGGTGGTTACCTTGTATGTGAACATCGGCAATGAAGCTATGACTAAAGGGTCGAGTCCCGACTTGGGCAGTTCGATGATGGAACTTATGTCAACCGGTGTGATTTGATCAGTTCTAGGGGAGTAAAGGGCAGCTCGGCGTCTCCTTTCTTGGCGTCTAAGAAGATACCTCGCATAGAGATGGAGCATGACAATGAGCGTCACAACGCCGAGTAAAGAGCCGATTGCCGACAGCATGATCTTGCGGCTGACACCAAATGTTGTATTATGATCATCATCTTCTGAACCCATAGTTTTGTGGCTTAATTAGTTTCTCATCAATGGAAGCCGCTGGTGATGAAGGTGAATTGTTATATACATATATTTAGAGAGAGGAACTGTCTTTGTTTTCAACTTTGCTGGTGTGAATTGTAAGAAATGTTTCGTCGTGGGGCATTAAATTTAAGAAGATTAAAAATTTAAAGCTAGGTACATACCTACGCTATCTCATTCATATAATGAGTTTGACTTGGCAAGTCACTGACTTTTGTCTACAAATGCTATAAAAATGTGATAAAGGCTCTGGTCTAATTATGCCCCCAGCTCCTTTGCTCTTTAAACTTTTGAAATTTAGTCCATTTATTTCTAATTTCTAGAAATTTTAACTCCTTTGGTTATCTAACTTAAAAATTAAAGTCCAATTAATAACATCATTAACTGAATTTTTTAAAATTTGAATAAGGGGTTAAATTCCTCAAAACAAAAACAGAGAAACTAGATTTAGAAAGTTCAAAGAATACATGGACTAAGGGTATATTTAACCCTTAAGGCTCTTATTAGTGTGTTAGCCGATAAACTAAGAAAAAATGAATAAAATGAATAATACCATACGGCCTAGATAAATTATTTTCAACGATTTGGTGCAAAATTTTCAAATGCCCTCTGTTTTACGTAACCTCATTTAGCGTTTTACATGTTGACATATATGTATTTATTTCCCACACCAGGACTAAGAGATTGAAGACTAGTGGGCAATGACTCAAAAAGATGACCGGTGATCCTCATTTGAGCAACGAAGTTAGATTTTTTTTGATATATTTTTATGAATTATGATAATAAAAATAAAAAATTATTATTTTAATAGTCTATATTTTTATAATTTTTAAATAATTAAATTAAAATTTATCAAGATTAAAGTATAATTTTACTATTACTAATTTTAAATTTTATAAATTATAAAGTAACTTAAATAAAAAAAATTTTATTTTAGTGGTGGAACCCTCCTACCTTCCCCACTGCCTCATTTTCCATGATCAAGTCCTATTCTACTCTGATCCATAAATTACCTTTTTATTTTTCCACAATGGCGATTCTCCCTTTGTTTTTTTTTTTGTAGCAACTTTCTTCTACACATTTATATATAAACTATTTTTTATGTGCATCACATAGTGTTAGATATTTTACTTTGTGATTTTTTTTTTGGAAGGTAAGAGGAGATATTGATTGATACAAAGTTGGAAAACAATCATGAAAGCAAAGCATATGAACATGAATTATTAAAAGGGAAAAAAGAGATAGAAAATGCTAGTGGCTCTTGTGATATTTGGAGATCAATTTTTTTATAATCATCAGAAATGTTGTATTGCTACCCTCGAATTTGATAGATATAGGTTAAGGCTAATTAATTTGATAAACCTTTCAAATCTTATATTATCCATTAATGTTAAAGCAAAAGGAAAGAAAAAAGGTATGTTTGCTTAAACAATATATATATAAATGTAGCTCAGTTGGTTAGAGCGTTGCTCTTATGAGCCGAAGGTCACGGGTTCGAGCCCCGCCAGGACCATTTTTTGATACTTTTTCTCAGTCAACGGTTTATAAGTTACGCTAATCAACCCTATCATCATCACGGTCAAGTGGTCACCAGTACCTCGTTTTACCCGTTTCAAAAGTCTGATCTGATCCTTTATTATCCGATAAACAAGTGGTCAAGATTGCACAATGACCCACCTGTAGGCTCTCATCCGGACCCTACGTAACTTACATAAACCTACAATAATAGTAATTATTACACCATGTTTGGTTGGGTCTATTGGTTATGGCAATACACCCCTAATCGGTGGGCCCCACCTAATCTCCCTCTAATCTGCCGTTTGGTTCAATGTATTGCTAATCCCCCTCTAATCCGTTACTTTCCTAATCCCCGAAATTCTCTGTTTTGTAATCCCTGCCTCCTCCTTAGTTTACACCCGTTTTACAGCCTTAGCCCTAATTTGCCCTCCCAACTAGAAATCCACCTCCAGCCTCTCCCTCCCAACATCAAACAGAACCTGCGAGCGAAGTCACCTCCAGCCTCTCCCTCCTCAAAACACGCTTTTAAGTTTCTCTCTTCCGCCACCGTCTTCTTCATCATCTTCCCCTCTTTCTTTATTTTTTTTAATTTCAACACCTAACATACATGTTTCATTTCGCAGAAGCCATCTTTATCTGTTTCTCATGTGACTCTGAAGCCTCATTCTTTCCTTCAACGTACCCAAGGTAAAGTTTTCTCAACTTCTTCTCAATCATTTATTTCCATCTACTTGCCTTTCTGTTTTAATTCTTCATGACTTTGGAATTTCTTGCATAAATTTCTATGAAGACAATACTGCTGATGTTTTGGAATTTAAGTTGAAGGAGCTCTCAGCCGTCCATTCGAAATCCCCTTCCGTTCATCAATTCTCTGTCGCCTTCACCAAGACACTGACCCCTCTCTTTCAAATTCTAAAGTGAACCGCCACCGTGCAACGTGTTGTATGCTTTGTTTCAGCAAGGTCCTGGCCCGAGATCCCAACGACACTTCCGCTAGTAATGAGTTATTGGAGGAATTTTTGAAGTTCCTTTTGGTTGGGGCTACTGCAGCTAATAAAACCGCATGATTAGAGCTTGCCAAATCATTTCCGAGATAAGCTCTTTTAAATTCTGGCTTCATTTTTTAAAATCTGTTTTAGCGTTTTGATTTTTAGGAATTATAGTTTGTGCTATATTGTTTGTATTTCGTTTAATGAGTTCCTAATACTTTCGTTTAATGGATTTTAAGCAGCATATTGTTTGTATTTCGATTTCATTATTGGAGCAGTTTTATCAACTGTTCCCACTATCGGAAGGCAACTTGGTTTTAGATATGGTTGATTTACATGATTGAGGCTTTCTCCTTTTGATGGTTTTCTGTTTTGTTTGTCCACGGAGGAGCTATTATTTGAACAAAGTGGTCGTGTGAAATTTAGAACAGAATCTACGTTGTTGATTCCTTGGACCGAGAGAGGATTCGCCAAGCTAAACAGGAATTTCAGGTTGTAAATTTAGAACAAGCACAAACTTGTTAGCCAATATGGTTGTACATAGTCTCTTTTTAGTTCTTAATAATTTTTTTCCAGGCCATAATCAATGATCCATTTATGAGCAATGCTATCATCTTGGTGTTCGCCAACAAACAGGACTTGGTATGATTTAGTTAGCTGTTTGAGACCCGTCTTTTTTTCTGTGTATAGCAAAATGCATGCAATATTTGCTTGAACTACTGAGAACACATGCATTTTTTTAGTTGCTGGAAGTACCAATGTCAAGGATAATTTAGTTTCGAAAAATAGGTTCTGCTGTTGTTTGCATAGTTTTGAAGAATGTGTCTGAATAGAATGTAATCTTAGCTCCAAGGCCCTTAGATTGACATGTTTCGCCTTGTTCTGCTCCCTTAGATTGACATGTTTCGCCTTGTTCTGCTTCTTGAAGAAGGCCTGATTTTCATCATTGTATGAATATTGTAATTCCCTTAAATCGATCATGTAAGGCATAATAATGGATAAAGCATATGAAGTTGCAGTATGGGTGCTTTGCTTCCCTGAACTAGACATTACTAAATTTTGCCTTCTTTTATCATTTTTTTTTCATGTTGTTTTTAGCTTTGAAGATTAATTAGCTAAGAATTTGAAACACTAAAATGATATTTAAATAGATTTGGAAAATTTTATAAAAATTACTGATCTGTTTGTCTTCCGCAAAACCTAGAGTTTTTTTTAATTTGTTTTCCATATAATGTTTTATGGTTTTATAGTCGAACATCTGATTTTTCCCTTTTCAACGGAGGGGAAACTTTAGGTGCAGTACAAGTTCAATAGGAGTGCAATCCCAACTTGGTATACTTTCACAACTTGGTATCCATATATTCCACTTGAGAATAGGTACTCATTATTTATCCATTTTCCCTTTTTGATCAGATTTAAAGCTAATATTGAAAGGAATCATTTAATTTAATTCATCTATATTATTGCCCAAGTTGAAAAATGAAATATCATTTTTCCTTTCTAAATTAGATGCTAATCACAGACAGCCTGCGAAAGTGAGTTTTTATTGCATAACCTTCATTTTCAATTTTTTATTGCAAATGCTTACATGTTGAGACATGGATTTTATTGTTGTATGTTGAGTTTATATGTAAAAGGTACTGAATGCTAAACAAAATTGGGACTAAGCAATTGATTAAAGAGATATGGACTGGAGCTGCCTGTCATGATATAACATAGAAGGCATAAAATAATTGATAGCTGTGAAATGTTCACTTAGGTTATACTTAGGAATCTGAGTTTCAGAAAATGGATTTGAATTTCAATATGGTGTAAGTTGTGTGATAAAGAAACTTGTAAATTTAACATCCATGACTGTTTTTGAAATTTATGGATTGTGGGATGCCCGTATAAGTGATGAATTTGAAATTCCTATGGATCTTTCTTATTTTGATATTCATGTTTTTATATCTTTAAATACATGGTCATAATTTTAATTATTTTATGCATAATGAGTATTACTGAAGATGGATCTTTCTTATTTTGCAATAGTTGCCGGGATGGTACATAGCATGGTTATTACTGAAGATGGAGCATTATTTTATTGGGTTTCCTCAGATCCTCATCTTAGATGCCAACAGGTTCTATTCCATTGTCTTTGTTGATTTTAACTTCCCCTGGAGTGAAGCTTTTATTTACTTCATTTGGATGAATTTGTACAGCTATATTCCCTTTCTGAGAAAACAATCGTAAGCATTTCTGCTGCTAAGTACTGGGCTGCAACTGCTACTGCTATAAATGATGTTTACATGTGGGATGGCAAGAAAAGTATGGATAAACCACCTGTTGCAACTCAGTTACACCGAGTAAAGGGAAAAAAGATCCCTTAAAGAGTTGATTTTGAGAGTTGGTCATGAGAGAATGTAACTTGTAAACAGAACTTATGTAATTCTAATGTAATTCTAATATAGAATGTAAACAATTTTCTTATGTAATTCTAATATAGAATGTAACTTGTTTTAATTTTCTTAATTTAAATTCATTAATTTTTATATTTAGCTTTAAAGTTAAAATTTTAATAGAAATTTTCATCTAACTTTTCATTTTCATCTAACTTTTTCTTAGTATAAGTTAATTATGTTTATGCAGAATATAATTTTCAAGTTATATATTTAATAATAATTATGTTAATTTATATTTTACAGTATCATATATTATGATTTGAGTAAATTAATATAAGAATATTAATTATTAAGAATTTTATTAAATTATATAGTTTAATTAAAATATATTTAATAATAATTATGTTAATTTATATTTTACAGTATCATATATTATGATTTGAGTAAATTAATATAAGAATATTAATTATTAAGAATTTTATTAAATTATATATTTTAATTAAAATATATTTAATAATAATCATGTTAATTTATATTTTACAGTATCATATATTATGATTTGAGTAAATTAATATAAGAATATTAATTATTAAGAATTTTATTAAATTATATAGTTTAATTAAAATATATTTAATAATAATTATGTTAATTTATATTTTACAGTATCATATATTATGATTTGAGTAAATTAATATAAGAATATTAATTATTAAGAATTTCATTAAATTATATATTTTAATTAAAATATATTTAATAATAATTATGTTAATTTATATTTTACAGTATCATATATTATGATTTGAGTAAATTAATATAAGAATATTAATTATTAAGAATTTTATTAAATTATATAGTTTAATTAAAATATATTTAATAATAATTATGTTAATTTATATTTTACAGTATCATATATTATGATTTGAGTAAATTAATATAAGAATATTAATTATTAAGAATTTCATTAAATTATATATTTTAATTAAAATATATTTAATAATAATTATGTTAATTTATATTTTACAGTATCATATATTATGATTTCAATAAATTAATATAAGAATATTAACTATTAAGAATTTTATTAAATTATATATTTTAATTAAAATATATTTAATAATAATTATGTTAATTTATATTTTACAGTATCATATATTATGATTTCAGTAAATTAATATAAGAATATTAATTATTAAGAATTTTATTAAATTATATATTTTAATTAAAATATATTTAATAATAATTATGTTTAAATATGATTAAATTATTTATTATTGATAATAAAAATCTTATTATAATTTAAATAACAATAACAATAATCATTTACCAAAACAAATTTATGCTAAGGGTATTCTAGTCATTTTAGTTTTTTCTATTATGCTATTACACATCTATTCCATTCAACCAAACACAAGATTACTATTACGCCTCTATTCCATTACATTCAACCAAACAGTGGATTAGCTATTACACCTCTAATCCAATATACCTCTAATCCCAATACACCTCTAATCCAATACGCCTCTAATCCAATACAGCGAACCAAACGTACCCTTAGAGGTTTAATTGTGCTCTCAGTCCCTGCACTGATTAGAGGTGTTAATTAGCCAGGTAACTGACCTATTTACCATTCAAAATTTTTTAAAAAATAAAATATTTATATTAATATGTTTTTATAATTAAATTTAACATTTTGAAATTTTTTGAATCAGTAAAATGAGCCATTTGGACAAATTGAAGTCAGATCGAGTTTAGAATTTTTTTGGATCAAGCCTCTTCGAAGTTCTATTGTACTCTTTTTATATTTAAAAATTAATCCCTCTAATTTTAATTTAATAAATTTAGGGTCATTTGATTTCTATTCAAAAACATTTTTGATAGAAACATTTATATGGATTTGGACCGAAGTATCATAGAAGAAAAGAATATTTTTCATTCTTTATTTAAAAAATATTTTTAAAATTTTCAATTAAACACTTTTTTTTAATGTTTTCCATTTTTCAAGAAGAGAAAATATTGTGTATACTAAAAGTGAAGTTTTTAGACTCCACAAGTAGAGTTAGTGGTTGACAAATGTCCTAAATAGGGGTATAATAAAATAGGGTTAGTATTTAGTGCACCGACAATATATATATTTTATTCCACAAGTAGCTTTAAGAATTTACCACGTGTCTTTTTTTAAAAATATTTATTTTTAATATTTTACTATTTTTTATAAGACACTAATATCTAATTCTATTTGCAGAGTCTAAATGTAATGACCCAAAATTCACAAGCACCGAAAAAGTACATTATCGGGCCTCCGTCTTAGTAAATTGAGTTCGAAAATAATTATTAGAAATATTTATTAGACTAGTTGTGTGTTTAATTAGGTATTAATTGGGTGAATTTAGTTTAATTAAGAGAAATTAAGAAAAAAAGGACTAAATTGATGTAGGGGTAAAAGTTGAATTATAGATTAAAAAAGAATTAAAATGGCAATTAAGCCATTAATAAGAAATGGGACGGTAAAGTGATAAAAATCTTAGATTTTTATGCTTTATATATATTATTTTATTATATATTATATTATATTATATTGTATTGTGTTATATTATATAAGTAAAAAAAAGATGACAAATGTATGGTAAATATTGAAGACATGTGTAATAGTAATAATTACATGCGTACACTTGTAATAAAAATAAATATGTGCTTAATTAATAAGTAAAAGATTTTTTTTAATATATTATTAGTTAAAATAAAAGATATAAAGTAAAAGAAAGAAAGAAACAAAGAAGAAAAGAAACAGAATACCTAGAAAAGAAGCAGGGAAAGAGATGAAAACAGGGAAGAAAAGGGGAAAGAAAAATAAAAGGGAAAACTGAGGATTTAAAGCTTCAAGTTAATTGGTAAGCTAAATTTAGCCCTTTCCTCTTCATTTTGATATTTTAAAAGCTTTAAAACAAAATTTTGTTGAAGTTAAGTGGAGGTTATGAAAGTTCATAGGTTTTTGAACATGATTCATTTTGAACAAGTTGTTAAATTAGGGGTTTAGTTGATAGAATTTTTAGTTAGAATAGATAAAAAGAATGATTTGTGAACTAAGTTGTAAGTTTTACATAATTGGGATTAAGTTATAAAAAGCCTTAAATTAGGGTTTATGTTGAATAAATGATGGAATTGAGGGTTTATTTGATAGAGTTTCTAGTTAGAGTTGATAAAAGGATTAAATTGTGAACTAAACTATAAGTTTTGAATTTTAGGGATTAAATTGAGGAAAATTCGAAATTAGTGAAAAATGCTGAAAAATTAGTAGATAAATTTGGATTTAGAAGGAATTTGAATAGAAATAGAGTGTGAATTAAGTTAGAAAAATAAGTAAGCTTAGTTAGAATTAAATTGGGAATAAGTAGGAATTGAATAAAAATTTTATTATTATTATTGTTAATATAATTATTATTATTATTTTAATGATTATAATTAAAAGTGAAAATAATTATTATTTTCGTAGCTAACAAGGAAAACGAGGCATCGGCATCTAAAGGAAAAGAAAAGATCGTTGAGGAGTAAACGCGTATTCCGGGTTTGTATTACTATAACTTAATCTATTTAATAAATGCTATATTGAAATTGTATTCATGAGACATTTAAAGGAAGGTAAGTATTAACATTTGAAATTAAGTAAGAATATGTGTATATTGAATTATATGTGAATTGAAATAATAGATGTTTTGTATTGATTGAATATTTGAAATTGTTGTGGAAATGAATTCGAAATAGGAAAAGTAAAATAATACCCTATTAACTTATCGGACTAGATTGGATACAAATGGCATGCCATAGGATTTGTGATGTGATGAGGAGATTTGTAGTTCGGCCGAGAAGATGACTATGTTATTAAATGCTTCGGTTTATCCGAAGAGGCATTAAATGCCTTATTGGTGTGTTTGGGAGGTTATGATATACTGGTGTGTTATGGAGGATTTAAATTATTTCGGGTGTGTTTAGGTTGGATATTTTGGTGTGTTTGGTTGGAATCCGCGTATCTGTCAGAGTCCGAGCCTTGTTAATAGGGTAAATAATTGAAATGGAAATTTGAAAATGAGATTAGTTGATTTGACACTATTGAAAAATATGAGAAAGAATGTATGATATAAATTATGAATTGATTTAGTATGTAAATATTTAAATATATAAATTTCAGATTTATGGAATGATATATGAATATTTATATTTAGTTTAAAGTGATTTTTTTTAAAGACTATGGTCAATATTTGAAATTTTATTATTATTAAATAGTTTAATTTTTAGTAATACCACTGAATATAAAATACTCAGCGTACGGTTGTTTCCGTGCGCAGGTTGAAAAGGGGTTAGTGTCTCGGTTCAGCATCTAGGACAATCCCGACTCCGACATAAAGATTTTGGTGATGTTTTCTTCCTTTAAGAGAAAGTGGCATGTACATAGGATTTATAATAGTTATTTTGGCATGTTATATAGTTTTGTTGTAAAGTAAGATATTATGTGTTTTGATGATTATATTAGAAAAATGGTATAAGTTTTTTTTAGCATTGGTATCAAGTTGAAATGGCTTAGTTAGTTTTATGTGTTAATTAGAAATGATAATAGGGTTTTATTTACTTAAGTTGTTATGTCTATATGTCAAGTAGGATTAAGTATATAAATGCTTTGGTTGAAATACTGAAATTGGGTTGGTTATGTTTGAAATTTTGCAGGGGGTTTAATGTAAAAATAAGTCGAAATGCTGCCGAAATTTTTTTTTTAAAAAAATGAATGAAATCAATTAGTACAAATTTATAACAATTTATGAAGTATTTTAATATGTTGGTTATTTATTTAGAATTATTTGTAAATTGTTTGATATGTCTGGTAATGTTTCGTAACCCTGTTCCGGCGACAGTTTGGGGTTAGGGGGTGTTACACTAAAAACCTCACTCGCAATATATCAATTAACTTGAATGATAAAATATTTAAAAAAAACACACATAATAATTTTATAACTATTTGTGAGATAAAAGAATGTACTATTTGTATACCAAATATTAATCCGAAGCCAAAAACAATTTCTATTTCCCTCCCTTATGTGAATAATGTTCTTTTTCCCTTTTTTTGAAAACCTTCACTTTCCTTTATATCTCATTTTTCTAATACCCAATTCCATAAAAAAAAACAAACAAACATAAGACCATTGCATATTTTATAATGTCATTTTATCATTTATTTATTTTGTTATGGCTTTTTTTTTCTTTTACATTGAATTTATTCTTACTAATACATTGATTTTTTCTCATTTTCAATAGCTTCATGCTTTTCTGTAAATGGCTATATGAAATAGTAGTGAATATCTTTACCACCCTAAATTCAAAATCAAACCCCTTACAATCATATATTCAATTTTTGTTATTTGACCTTCCGCATGCCTAATATTAATTATGTAACAATATTTTATTTAAAAAAATCATATAACCTAATATAATGGAAATTCTTTAATTGTGTTATAAATTAGATTCGAATTATTAAATAAAAAATAGGACTAAATTTCTAAAACTAAAAGCAAAGGAATTGAATTTTAAACATATAAAAGTGTAGGGATCGGACCATAGTTAAACCTTATATGAAAAGAAGTCCATTTTGCTTCCATCCTTTCCCTAATCCAACACTGTTGAATAAAGAGAAATGACCACTTGATTTCATCAGATGATGCTAAAACTGACCCCCCGAAATCAATGCACATTGTAATAAATAAATTTTGGGTAAAAATATCTATTTAATTTCTTTTACTAAAAAATTAGATAAATTATTTCTTTTACCGTAAATTAAAGAGCAAATTATATAACTAACATAATAATTAAATAATTACACGTGATGTGTTACGTATATTTGATATTTACGTGTAAAAATTAATTTTTAATGGGAGAAAAATAAATAAAAAATTTAATTTAATAAAAGGCGGGCTTTCACCCAAAATTTGTGGGAGGGACGAGAGAATTATATAGATAAGAAACCTATCTCCATCAAAAAGAACTCGTCAATTGTTTGTTGTCCAGTCTTTGTTGTTGGCCCTAGCATCTTCCTCGTGTTGAATCTTCTCAAAAAGGAAAAAGGTCAAAAAATAAAAATAGAAATAAAAAAACCCAACCAACACTCAACCACTAAGACAACCTCTCCCAGCGTTTCATATCAGTTGTTGAACATTTTAAATTAATTTGTAAGAGACATTTCAGAAATATATGGTTTTAATTTTATTTCTCTTATTTATTCCTGTTAGGCCAAATTTTTGTTCTTTTATTTTCAATCGGGGCCAAAAAGTAAGAAAACAGAAGAAATATAAAAACAACTAGAGAAATAAAAAGCTGGTTATGGGCCATGGCAATCCATATTCCACACCAACCCTTCTATTATTTTCTTTTCTTTTGATTTCTGGCTTTCCTTCTTCTTTGCTACAACAGCTACTGTTGTTGTCACCACCTTTTCCCCCTTTTTTTCCTCTCAAAAAACTCTTTGCTTGCAGTGCCTGCCTTCTTCCCAAAAGCACCTCCTTTTATTTGTCTGACAGCTCTGTTTGGTATGTCATTTGTAACCCATGTTTTTGGTTTGGTTTTGTTTGCTTTCGTAAGAGGGAAAAAATTGTTATTTTGGGATACCTGGGATCTGGGTTCTTGATGTTATTAGCACTAGTAAGTGAAATTTTAATGGTGTCAAAGAAAGGAACAATTTTTCCTCAAAAATATCAATTATTTGTTTTATGCTATTATGGGGTTTTTGTTCTGCTCCATTTTTCAGCTTCTTGTAGGTGGGTTGACTTTGATAGTTGACTTGTGAAAAGCTTGCTGGTTTGAGTTTAGAACAGCTAGCTTTTAAATTAAACCATGTCCATAGCTTAAGAAACTGAATTATTTGTGTTCCTGCTGTTGTTTCTGATTATATTTGCCTTGGACAATACTGTTAGGTTGATTTTTAAGTTGGATAGAGAGATTTATTATCAGCAATGGGTTCTGGAAATGTGTTGAAGACACTAGTGAATATAGTGAAGGATGACAGCTCAAAGCAAGTGAAGGTATATCTATCATTATTTTACTTAACAATCATAAGCTAAGCTCTGCAAGTTTTCTGTTATCTTGTTATGAATAAAATCTGAGTTTGGTTCTGAAATAATTCATTTGCTATTTGAATCTTTTGGACTAATGTTATCCAAATTCCAAACCCTTTTGGGAAGTGTAATCTTATGTACCATTGGAATGACAAAATTTGAAGCTTTTAGTTACTTTTTTTTCAATGAATCCGAGCTCATATTCGGCTATAAGTGTCACTTCTATACCTTCCCTGACACCATTTGTTCAATTTGGTTTTGTCATATGCCAACATCTGAATATGCGTTTGGATGCTTATGTCAGGACATGGATACTTTAAGAAAAATAAAGGGTCTAAATGACACAGCTTTACTATGGTCCTTGTAACTGGTCTTCTTTGTTTGGCACAGAGATCTTCAGCTTCTACAAAATCCAAAGGCTTCAAATGGAAGAAACTCCAGCGAAAGACGTCCATGAGAACAAAATTTATTAGAGATTCCGCTGCTCTTGGTATGTCAATTGAGGATTTAGCAGCAACTCGGATTCAAACCGCATTCCGAGCCTATAGGGTACGTTGATTTGCAAGGTCCATAAAATAAACCATAGTTGCAATATAGGCAGATGGTACTTCAAAATTAATTGATGTTATGAAAATGTGCTCAAGTATCTCCTCTGTTTCTGAATCCTGTTATATGTAGATAATGGACATGTGCCTTCGATTCTCCTCTTTTATTTTTCAATCCACTTGCAGATATCTTATAAATATAAGATTATTTTCACCTTAGAGTTCGTAGAATGGTTTAATAATTCTTTTCTCATGATGCAGGCTAGAAAAAAATTACGTCTATTGAAAGGTATAGTAAGATTACAGGCTAAAACCAAAACTTATTCAATCAAAAAGCAAGCTACAACAACATTAAATTATCTTCATTCATGGAGTAACATACAGGCTCAGATAAGAGCTCGTCGACTATGTATGGTAACGGAAGGCGGTCTTAGACAGAAGAAAATAGCTAATCAGCTAAAGCTCGAGGCAAAACTACATGAGCTAGAGGTTGGATCAAAAGTCCTTTGCTCATGAGAATTTGCATGGACTAAGATCTTGACATCATGTATTGTTAATACTATTTGTCTGCTGTCCATTTTCTGAATGAATCTTTTGTTATAATCTGTTATTTTACCTTAAACTTAGATCATATAGAGACTCCAATCTGTGTATATTTGCAAACTATTGGTACTCCCAAGTTATTTATGGTACAAGTAGTCATTAAAAGTTTGTAGTACAATGTAATGTTCGGATCCTTATATGTTTTGTTTGTGCAAGCTGCTTGTGGAATTATTGGTTGAAGACTCGTTATAGTCCAGAAACCCCTAGATCCTTCTAGAATTGTCTAAGAATAGCAATCTTTATGTCCTGTTCTATAATGTCATTAGCGTTTCATGATTTAGGTGCTCTTGCTGTCTATAGAAAGCATTCATGTATCTTTTCTCTTTGACACGTTCTGGTAATCTGCATGAGGCTGGCCTATTTAGCTCTCTTTCTCTGTCCCTTAATCTTAAATGGATGACAGGTGGAATGGTCTGGAGGCCCTGGCACAATGGAGGAAGTTCTCACAAAGATACATCAGAAAGAAGCAGCTGCCGTTAAGCGGGAGCGAACCATGGCATATGCCTTTTCCCACCAGGTATGCCGTATTGCCATCCATTTTATTTACTTTTTTTGTGAAAGTTATACAAGCAATCAGCATGGGATATGCATGGTTTGCAGTGGAGGGCTCCCAACTCTATCAATAATGGCCTTGGTAGTTATAAACTTGCTAAAGCTAATTGGGGTTGGAGTTGGGTGGAACGGTGGATTGCTGTTCGCCCATGGGAAAGACGGCTCCCAACTCCGTCGACTACCCCTAAATCAACCCCTAAGGAACCACAGAACAAACAGACAAGCAAGGGTGGTAAAAACTCGAATTCACCGAAGCCAAAAGCATCAGTTTCAGTTAAACCCCCACTGTCCAATGCGAAGGGAGCAATGAAGCCTAGGAGGTTGTCTTATCCTGGTGCTGAGAAACCAGCTGCTCGTCAAGTAAACACTAAAGCTGATAAGATAAACATCGAAAAAGAAGAGATATCAACTTAGCAGCAAGCCAAATATATAGTTTTAAGTGATCAAATCTTATTTTCTTTTATTTAGTTGTTGAAAAATACATGTATTTATTATTATACTACGCTTTTGCTTCTAAGCCTTTTTGTATATGATGGGGGTGATTCTTTACCTTTGTTGTCTTTGTTTTCTTGTCTTCTAACTTCTGTTTCATACATGATGGAAAGAGACGGTAATATTTTCGTGGTAATGTAAATTTTCTTATTTAAATTCCATTCTATG
Organism: Gossypium hirsutum; assembly: GCF_007990345.1. Lineage (NCBI taxonomy): Eukaryota > Viridiplantae > Streptophyta > Magnoliopsida > Malvales > Malvaceae > Gossypium > Gossypium hirsutum. The sequence goes on from NC_053446.1 coordinate 2,720,613, forward strand.
ATTCTTATTACAAAGTACTTAGAAGAAGATTCAAAGCAGACAACTGCAATTCCATGTCTCCTACATGCATGAATTTTTTTCAGCTATTTTTGTAGCCTTTTCTTTTTTTACTCGCCATGCTAGCCTTTTCTTTCTATACTATCTGTAATTGACAGCTTTAGAACCAGGTTAATTAATTGAATCTTTATTATATAGTCAACAACCGGCTTCCTTGAGGTCCCCCTTGCCCCCCATTTCTAGCTTGACTAATGGAGTAGATGGGAGGCTACTAAAGGAAAAAAAGTATAGAAATTATTAAAATTTTATATTTATATATTCTGCACAATCTTCAAATAAACATAATCTTCTTTTCAATTTTAAAAGGACTTACCTTTATTCTCCGCACCAATCATTAATCTCATGGCTTCATCGACAGCTTCTTTTGTAAATGGTGGATCATCACCTTCATTTCCATCTCAGAGACTCTTGGCCTTAGCTCAGCAGCTGCGTCATTACAAGCCTCCACCTTGTTCCTTGGACGAAGAATCTGTTACCCCAGTTGTCCAAAACCCAGAAAAGTTTAGACCCAAAAGAGCTGCTGTTTTGATATGTCTCTTTGAAGGAGATGCTGGGGATTTGCGTGTCATACTGACCAAAAGGTCTTTAACAATGTCTACTCATTCCGGTCAGTTTGATTCTTTTTTTATGGGATTCTTTCATTTTTCCTTCATGTGACTACCGAATGAGGACTTTAATTGTTTTTAGTGTTTTTGATACCTTTGTTGTTGTTGCAGGGGAAGTTTCATTGCCAGGTGGGAAAGCAGAGGAGGGAGACAAAGATGATGGTGATACAGCTACTAGAGAAGCCAAAGAAGAGATTGGGTTGGATCCTTCACTTGTGAATGTTGTAACCTTTCTTGAACCATTTTTGTCCAAGGTATTGAAATAGTATCTTATAAGCTCTTTTAGCATTTTCTTCATACATTCATCTACATGGTAAATGGCATTAGTTTGATCTGAGTCGGTTCTCATTTGGGTGATCCTATATACAAATGGTAACATCATAAGTTTCTTGTTGGGTTAGCATAAAAGCAAAGGGTCCTTGTAATGCAATGGCCTAAACTTGTTTATCCAATTGCAGAATCTTAAGAAACCTATTTTTTTGATTTTTGAGCACTTGATATTATAAATGCATCTGTATAGTCAAAGTTTTGGTGTTGCCTATCTGACACCTTTATCTGTAAAAAATGGGAATTCATGGGTGTTTTTGGCGAGGGGTACATGGGGATAATCAGTGCTAATACTAAATATTTCCACAAAACATGGAGAGAGTCAAAGCTAGTATACTGGTGAAAATGGTGTTATTTAGTTTAGACGATCTGCCTACCTAATCAAAGCATGATTTCTCACATGGGTAATTTAATAGCTCTTACAACCAAAGATAGTTAAGGTACTAGAAATGTGAGTTCGACGGTTGTTAGTCCTTTCTTGAATGGTAGATATCTTGAAATAAGTTGAATTTTTATTGATGAATCAATTCAGAGAAATGACTTGAGTGGTAGTGTTAATCTGGTAAATATGTGGGCTGAGAGGGGATTTGGTACATTGTCGGATCTGCAAAATGGAAGATGTGAGCTATGATAGTGTCGGAGTTGGCACTCCGATCGCTCTCTGATGCTTAAGTCAGTCAGGGGTTTCAACTTAAAATGTTGTATATGTTTCAGATTGCTTAAATGTCCCTATTGAATGTAGTGTGATATTTGGATCCTATTGTGCTTTTTCGATTGTGAACCATATGATCTTTCAGTTTCGGTGAAAAACATCATAAAAAGAAGCATGCACCATAGCTGCAATTTACATTCTATTCTGCTTTGGCTTTCTGCTGGTTACAAATTATTGGTTTTTTCCCTGCAGCATCTCCTTAGAGTTGTTCCTGTTATTGGCATACTTAACGACAGGAAGGCATTCAAGCCTAAGCCGAATCCTGCTGAAGTGGACGCTGTGTTCGACGTTCCACTGGAAATGTTCATTAAGGTTTTTCTCTTAACTCCTATCTAGTGTTGTACTTTTCACCCTTTCTAAAATCGTGTGCGATTTGTTCGGTTCAGGATGAAAATCGAATTGCAGAAGAGAGAGAAATGATGGGAGAAAAGTATCTTCTTCACTTCTTTGACTATGAAACTGAGAATAAGAAGTATCTAATTTGGGGTTTAACTGCTGGCATTTTAATCAGAGCAGCTTCAGTGGTCTACCAACGACCACCGGCCTTCCCGGAACAGAGTCCCAAGTATGAATTTCTTAGGGATGTGGGCAAAATTACCAACGCACATTGAATATAGTCTAGGAATTTTAAGCTTGCCTTGTATTGCAATGGGGCATCTTCAAAAGTAATAATCTAGCAGAAAATCTAAACAGAGTATTCATTCAAAGCAATCTTTCCTTCGTTTTACTCTTCTTTAACAAGATTAGACCAAGAATCTACTTTGTGCTGAATATCTCACAATGTTTGATTGTATGAAAAAAGAACATAACAAAACATTTCTGAAGCAGCTAATCATGTTTGGAAAAAGGACTTCAGTAAGCATCTCTCAGCTGAAAACCTCATAGAATTTCTCGATAACGAGTAAACCGGAGTCGATAGACTCCAAAGGATCCTTGCGAAGACGGTGTCTCAAGCAGTTGGGGATGACAGTGGCAATATCTTCTGCAATGACTTTATCTCTTCCTTTAAGAGCTGCAAGAGCTTTTGCAGCTCTATTAGTGACAATATCTCCTCTCAATCCATCAACATTCAACTCAGCGCAAACCTTTGATATTTTAACCTTTAGGTCTTGATCAATCTGAACAGAAGAAAGAGAACTCCTAGCTGAAGCAATCTGCTGTTGGAGCTTCTCTTGCTCTGCCTTGTAAGAATCACGGAATTCTTTTGGGTTTTTATCAAACCGTGCTCTTTCCTCCACAATCTTCACTCTAAGCTCAGCGTCCCTCACTGTCCCGACTTGAGCATGCATTCCGAATCGATCAAGAAGCTGTGGTCTAAGCTCTCCTTCTTCTGGATTACCTGAGCCGATGAGAATAAACCGAGCAGGATGTGAGATCGAAATACCTTCCCTCTCAACAGTGTTCCATCCTGATGCAGCGGAATCCAGAAGAACATCCACCAAATGGTCATCTAAAAGGTTAACTTCATCGACGTAAAGAATCCCTCGATTAGCTTTAGCTAGAAGTCCAGGCTCAAATGCCTTGACACCCTCAGTGAGGGCTTTCTCAATGTCAATGGTTCCACAGACCCTATCTTCAGTAGCACCTAATGGCAAATCCACCATGTTGATTTTAGTCATTGTAATAGTCAGTTCCTCTCCATTTACAACCTTTTCTCTAACTTCTATGCCCATTGATTCCGGATCCTCCGGGTCCGAGTTATAAGGGTCGCCGAAGACCACCCTGATTTCAGGCAATAAATCAACCAAGGACCTAACAGTTGTGGACTTCCCAGTTCCCCTATCACCCATTATCATAACACCACCAATCTTGGGATCAATCACATTCAACAGGAGACACAATTTCATCTCATCTTGTCCTACTATAGCAGCAAATGGAAATACTGGTCTTTGACTTTCTTTAGCAGCAAGCTTCTGAGCCTGAAAATTATTACTTCACAAGCTTCATTCACATATAATTTCAAAAGCTATTACTTACAAGTTCTACTAGGCAACTCTATATCTTACTGCCTAACAGCAATTTCTTCAAATACCCAATTTCTTCAATTCAAAAAATAGAATGAAATGAAAGAAGAAAACCAAGTTAATTAGGTTACCTGTTCAACAGAGTTAATTTCAGTGGCGACATTGGTTACTGCAATATGAAATTGAGGCCTCCCCTTTCTTCTCTGAATCCCAATTCCTCCATACAGTTTCCTCCCATAACCCTGTCCTGTACCAACAAGGAAAGGGTCAAATCTTAGTCAATAGAAAAATACCCAAAACCCAACTTATCATCTTCATTGATAAAGCAACTTGCAGAGATGGTAGAGAAATGTACCTGGGTTAATGGAGATAGAGGGAAAGGCAGGCTTTAAGGAAGGAGAAACGAGGGACCGAGAAGCTAAGATTGCGGTTGAGGTTCCAAGCACGGAAGCCATGGCGCCTGCAAATTTGTTTTTGTCAGTGTTGTGAGACTGTGTGAGTGTCACAGTTTTATGTGATTTGCTTGACTCAGCTCGACATGGTTTCTTATTGGTTTGTTAGGTTGCGGATAAGAAGATAGATTTCATTCTTTCCTTGCCTTTGATTTTTGTCATCTTGTCTCATAATCAAATCAAATAATATTATTTTAAATAAATATTGGAAAAATAAATCTATCATAATAATAAAATAAAAATTGCTTTTCCCCCCTAATTCCATCATTTAACTATCTTTACTTCACACATTTAGTTCATAAAAAAGTTTGGCTTTGCACGTTTAATTTAAAGGAATTTTATCTAAGTTTTACACAATAACAGACATCTTATGTTGTACAGATTTTTTTATTTTAAAAATATATATGTGTACTAATTATTATCAAATATGAACATTAAAATAAAAAATTAAAAAATTAAAAAATGGGCCTTTTTTCTTTTCATTCGAGAAGCATGATAAAAGTTCTGGTGGAAATTTCGCCAAGTGTTTGTTATCTTTCGTGGTAGTGCAGCTCATGCAAGTCAGTGAAGGAACGTACGTACTCATCTCTGGCATTGTTTTCGCTCTCCTTGGTTAGCTCTTCAGTTTTTCATAGGGGCTTTTCAATTAGATATCTTCGCTACTGTTAATCCAGTTAATGGTGTGATGGCAAAAGATTTTTGTTGGATTGATGTTAAAATAAAATCTTTGGTGCTGATGTTTCCTTATCCAATAATCATATTTAACTTCAATTAAATCTAAAATTAATAAATTTTTGTTTTGATCACTTAACTTTAAAAATTTTTAAAATGGTTATTAAACTATTCAAAAATTTTCATTTAAGTCATTAGGTTGTTTAAATCGTTTCCATATCATCATTTCTGCTTGCACTATTTACACTAATTGAAAGTTCTTTTTTCTCTTCTCTTCTACAATTCAATTAATTTTTCATAAAACAGTTTTGAACATCATGAATCTATAAACTAAAATCCAAACAATTTTCTTCTTCAATCTTTGATATTAACTGTTAGATTGAATTGGATCTAAAGGTATATTCTTTTACTTGTTGCTGGGTATTGATCTATCATATTGATCATCGAATCATAGCTTGGTGCTTGCTAGCCAAACTTTTTTTGAAAAAAATTAACAGCACAATGACTTAAATAAAATCTTTGGAACAATTCGGTGACTTCATTGAAAACTTTCCAATAGCTTAGTGACCATTTTATAACTTTTTGAAGTTGAGTGACCAAAAATAAAAATACTAATAATTTAGTGACCTTTGCTGTAATTTACCCTTAATTAAAACGCTCATACCAGGCTCCACCGCACTCCCGCGTCTTCAACTGTCGGAGCTATAGTATATATTCAGAGTACATTTGAACAGAAAGAAAATCCTTTCACCTAAAACCGGCATTTTCTTCGCCAATTTCTTTCCAGCAAAACAGCCTCGTTTCTCACATTCTCTCACGAATATTGACGACGCAAGTCTGCTCTCTTCCTCTCGCTCGAATTCAAATCCTAAACTATTTAGAACTTACTTTTTTTTAGATCATGTCATTTTCGCTGATCGATTCTTTCGGTGAATTAACTCCTGTTTTTGAATTTGGAACTAGTTTAGGCATTCAATCAGTTTGGTTTTGTATCTTTTTGTAGTAATACATACTGTTTCTTTGATGGTCATTGTCTCTACATTTTCCTTCTAGTGAATGTGCTTTCAGCTTTCATGTTTCTCTGTGCGGATTTTTCTTTGTTACTAATTTGACCTAGAAATTTTGTCGAACAGGTCAGGTATTTTGAGCTTGATCCTTGATGTTTAACTAATTGCATGTTTCCTAGAAATGCATTTATTCGGTATAGATTGCTCTGTCATGTATTAGATCTCGTGGATGATGGATCTCTCATCTCTGATTTAGTTTGATTTTGGAAGGTTGCATGTTGAAGTTTTAAATACCTTAATAACGAATTATGAAATACTCTATCTGATATAAATTTGCAAAGGAACCTCATAGGGGTAGTCCGTTACTCCATAACCACTAAAGCATTAGTTTGCGTTATATATCTGATGAGCGAATTGCTACGATTGCATTCCTTTTAAAGTCTAGTTCATTACTCCTGTTGAATGGTAATGTCATTAGCAACATCGTATGATTTGAATGTCATTGATCTGGTTTTCTTGCATCCAACAGTTTTTATGTTATTGATACTTTACTTACATGTAGCGGAACTAATGTATTGTATCGTCACTTGTTTTTCTTACACTTCACACCTTTGATCCATGAGTGTTAGATATGCTGCTGCAGCACCATTTTATTGCTTACTTGCTTTTCTATTGCAATTCATATTGATTTATTGACAGTCTCTTGGATGGATGCAGTTGAGAATAAGTTTTTATGAATGTTGTGAGCAGATGGCAGAGCCACAGAAAGCAACTTCTTCAGCTGTTGATTCAAAATCAAAGGAGAAAAAATCAATGCTAGGTATTCCTGTGGCATGCAAAAAATTAAGAAAAATGCTTTAGAAAGCTTGAAAAATTTAACAAGAGGCTGTAGCTCTAGTAGATGGGAGCTATGAGTAACCATGGTGATTTCTTAATGAAGACATTATTAGAAACAATGCCCTTAACCTTTTATGATTAATTGCTCCGGAATCTCCCAAGACTAGAAATAACTAGTCAATCAACCTAAAGTCTAAAGAGGATTCAAAAAGTCATTCTAGTATCACCTTTTTCAATAATTGAAAAGAATTATATACTGAGATCCTATTTTCCACTTAAAAACAGATGAGGAAATTGGTAAAGATTTCCTTGGCTCCTGGAAATCTATGTCAGTGAAAGATGATGCTTTGGATTTTAGCTTTGAGACAACCACAAAGGGAAAGAATAAGGCGTTTAACTTTGACAAGCTGTAAGTGTTGCCAAATCTTGGAGCGATTATTGTCATCATAAAACTTGTCTCATTATATCACATCAGAACCTAGCACAGTTAGTCTATTCTGCATATCATATGTAGGAATAGTATACTATTGTATTGTATTTCTTTTATTCATTACTTCACTTTATGTATTTTGGTGCTTTCTCTGCATGGATGTCATCATTGTGCTTTTTGCAGTAGAAATTATTTCTGTGAGTAGGATGAGTTACTGGATACTCAGGTATGAAGATAATTTTCTTTTCAGGGATATTGATTTTAATCTGGATGATGATTTTGGCAAGTTTTCATCATTCAAAGTGGACATGCCTGATCTTGACTTCTCATCACCCGCAAAAAAGGATGCAAAAGCAAAGGAAAAATCTAAAGAGGAAACTAACAGTGGGAAGAAACAAGAGAAAAAAGATCGCTTAGCTTTCTCTTTTAATTTTAATGAGTGAGTGGATAATTCTTCTAATTTTCAATCATCTCATGTTTTAAAATTGTTTATTGGATGCATGAGTCCACTTCACAGTAATTTTTTTATTTGTTAGCCTGTACATTGGATTTGTTGCAGGTTGGATGATTTTGATTTTGATTCAGCCCTGAATAAAGGAGAGAAGACTAGTAAGAAAAACCAGGAAAGCAAAGACGCTGAGTGAGTGGATTATTCTTTTATTTTTCAGTTATCTCATGTTCAATCTTTTGCTTTGAAATTGTTTACTGGACGTGCAAGTCAACTTCACATTCATTTTTTATTTGTTAGCCTGTATATTGTATCTGTTGCAGGTTGGGTGATTTTGATTTTGATTCAACCCTAAATAAAGGAGAGAAGACTAGTAAGAAAAATAAGGAATGCAAAGCCGCTGAGTGAGTGGATAATTCTTTTATTTTTCAATCATCTCATCTTCAAGCTTTTGCTTTAAAATTGTTTGCTGGATGCATAACTCAACTTAACATTCATTTTTTTTTTAAATTTATTAGCCTGTACATTGTATCTGTTGCAGGTTGGATGATTTTGATTTTGATTCGACCCTAAATATTGGAGAGAAGACTAGTAAGAAAAACCAGGAAGGTAAAGCCGCTGCTTCTGAGAGTACTGAAGTTTCTAAAATTGACCAAGCACTTGAGGATGATCTCATAACTGAAAGACTTCCAGAATCAAGGGATGCAGCCAATTCGAAGGCTGAGACATCCAAGGGTCGGGTAGAGGCTTGCAAATCCACAGATAACCCTTGTCCCTCAAAAGCTGTTCCTGCACGGGGGCCTGCACCTGAAAAAATGGTTACAGCACAGGGATCAAGAATTTCTCCAGAGACATCACTGGATACCAATGCCGAAGAAACATATAAATCAAGTCCCTCGCCAGAGAGGGAGGTTTCATCAGAACTCTATGATCAGCAGTCCTTACAAAGTTCACCCATGGATTCCCGTAATGTGAACAATTCAAACCCAGAAACAATTTCCGACATGCAGGCAGAAGTTTGTTCTCAGGGAAGAAGAACAAAAACCAGTTCCGCTTCAGAGCAAAATGTCAAAGACAATGTGATAATTAATGAGTCCATTCAGGAAAATTTGCACCGGAAGAACTCATTTCCGCTATCAGAGAGTGACAGAGAAGGAAGAAAAGGAGCAGGTGGCAATATCCCAGCAGAAATAGACGGCAGTATATTAGTGCAAGATGATATAGTTCTGAAAGGCATTAACACTGCAGGCTTATCAACAGACAATATTGCAGCCAAGAAGTATATCCAGAATCCAACTCCCAAACTTCCTTCAGTTTCGTTGGACAGGTCAATAATCCACAAGTCTTTTAATAATGTGCCATCCTTTAACAATTGAAATGTTCTAATTAGTGATTTTCTAGATGAACTATGTGAATGAGAGGGATTGCTCATCATGATTTTAATAATATATTAGTAGTTACATTATTAAAGAGATGAAATATGCATAACTGCATCTGCGACTGTAACTGCTTAAAGTTGCACCAACTGACAAACGCTTGCTTTTTTATGCTAACATGTTCTACTATTAGCTCTGATAATATATTAAACCTGGTATGTGTGTTTAATGTTGCAGCTAACTTTGATTTATTAGATGCAGTGAACCAACAGACACTGAACAGACAGCTAGAAAAGAAAAAGAAGCTGGGGCTATTCGCTCAAGGTTTTTCAGAAGACTAGTGGAAAACAGATCTCAATTGCATCAACCATCAGAAATTGGAAAAGAGGTTTCCTCATTTAGTGGGAAAAATAATGGTGGCATGCATTTAAGCCCCGTATATGAGAAAAGGTATGACATGCTTCCTCTAGCAACTCTATTTACTCTTGTTCCAAAGGTAGACAGACTTTTTAGACTCTTTGCATCTTCACCAGGGAGGACTTTGGTGCTAGTGAAGCACAGAGTGTAAGAAAACTGGTTGATTATTCAAAATTAAGTTCGCAAGAACTGACAAAAAGGAGGTCTGTTTTGCAGCAAAGTGAAAACAATATTGGAAGTTCTAGTGATATCAGGTGAGGCTTTTACAATAGTAAATTTATGTAACAGTATGTGCTAGAATGTGGTTGTTCCTTTGGAGATGTCCTTAGAACTTTTTACTTTAGAGACATTAAATATGAAAAGTTCACTTCTTAGATGATTTTGTCTATACAATCCTAAACAGGGCCGGTTTTGCTGCTGGTGCTATACAAAATGGTGCCAACAAATTGATCAGTAAATCAAGTTTGCAAGATAAAGCAGCAAGAAAAGGAGACCCTGTCCTTTTAAGAACCGAAAAGAACGCAAGGTGAGTCTTCCATATATGAGCTTATATTTCTAATTTTCTGTCAAGCTTAACTCCAGAAACATTATTTTACTATATGCAACTTTTAGAATTCGAAAAGTATGCATTTTAATACCTGCCATTTAACTGGTTCTTGGTCAAAGTTTCATCATTGTCTAAGTGAAATGTCAAGATGTTCTAATAGGGTGTCTAAACGTGGATTCTTCCTTCCTGGCCCATTAGTTCTGTTTATTCATAAATTATCTTGGACAACTTTTTTACTGCACTTGACTATCAAGTACTCAAATGAATTTTGATTTGGTTACATATTTCTTGTAAGTTCTATATTCTGATTCTTGCTTTACCGAGTGATTCTTTTGCATGATAACTTTTTTTTGTCTCCATCTTCCATTAAAATTTTATAGCTTAATCCATATCATCTTGCAGGTAATCTTGTATTACTTGATCTATTTGTATTTATTTGAAACCTTTAGCAAATTGTTAACTGAGCTCTGCAAGCTTATGTGGATTCCTTGCAGTCTGCAAGCTAATCCTCCTAACCATACCGAGAAGACAACTGAATCTAGTGTCCAGAAATCTTTGAATCCCAAACTTCAGATTCCAAAAATGCACTCCATCCAGAACTCGATGTTTCATTCTGAAGCACATAAAATTACCAAGAAAGCACCTGCTCTCTCTTGCATTAAAAGCACAAGGTGTGTTATTGATGTAGCAAGCTCAATGTTTATTAAGGTCTTTATATGAGGGATTCTCGGTTAACTTCTTGTAGTAATGGTTGGCCTCTTTTCGATGTAGGAGTATAGGACCAAAGACGGATCATATGAGTTCTCAGAAGGAAACCAATTCATTGGGAAACTTAGAGCAAAACAAGGATACTAGAGGAAATGCATCTAACATTGTCCTTCCAGTAGGAGTAGCTGAGACACAAACACCAAAGTTCCCATCCTTGAAGCGTAAAACATTTCAGGTTCTCTTTCTTTTTCTGATACTAGTTACTTCAATGCAAAATTATATTTTCACTAAAAATGCACAATAATTTTTAAATATAGTGTCATCAAGATGGTATTGTGTTCATGTAATTAATATGATGTGTCACTAGTATTTTCTCAAAGCTGTTCCACAGGAATCAAATGGAGACACGATGTTGTTGAAATCCCTTAAAAGGCTTTCGCAACCACCAACTGAAAGCAGGTCTATTGCTTTTGAACTCTGCACATAATCGTAACCACTTTACAAGCTTCATCTCTAGAATAACACATTTTTTTAACAAAAAATAAAACCTGCAGGAATCTTACAGAATCTTCCGAGAGAGTTGCTGATAAAGAGGTATCTGATCGACCAAACTTGTACATTTCTGCATGAACAAAAGCAGAAAATACATGTGCAAGCCAATTGCAGATTCAAATATTCGGTAAACTCTTGACTTTAATTTCTTCAAATGGTTATGCTAGGTGCAAAATCATAAGAACCATGTGGAGGTTTCAACCAAGAATGTTCTCTATGATCATCTGACCTCTGGATCTGAAGTTCCTCGGGAGGTGAATATGACAGAACCCGAATTTGCTTCAGTCATTGAAAATGATGGAAAAGTGGAAAAGGCTGAAGCTTATGGGAAGGAGCTTGAAGATGTAAGTAAAACACATCAAAGAAAGAAAGATTCTTTGAAGATTATATTATGTTATTGATGTATTTCATTTCAAAATATAAAAGAAAATCAGTAATGTTTATGTGGTCTGAGTTATATTAAATTACTCCATAATTTATTAAGGATACGAAAATCACTATGCACAAGAGAATATAATTAGATATTTGGTAAATTTGCTATTTTATCTTTGCAGATATGCAACATGCTGAAAAAGAAAAACGAGGAAGCCAAACAAGTATTGGTTCGAGCAATTGTGAACAACAACAATTTACTGATGCTTAACCATCCGATCTTGAAAGAGAAGATATCCTTTCCCATTTTGTATTATTTGCAATCATAAGATTTTATCTGGGTACAATGATTATTATTAGAGTTGCACATTCCTTCACGATTGAGAACATTAATATGGTTCAGAAATTTGCTGAGGTACTGATTTCCAAGGAAATGCCAACTTGATCACGGGAACGAACGGTGCTTATATGCCCTTGGAAGGTATCTCTCTCACTCAAACACATGCATAGACACATGGTACACATGATAATTCAAATTTCTTCCCTATTTTAGTTGATAAGTTCTTGCTCCACGCAAATCTCGGAAATAGGATGCATGTTCTTCTTCCATCAAAAGTTAGTCGGAGTTAAGCAAACATGGTTAGAAACTCTGCATTTATCTCATTGCTTAGTTCTACGTAGTTTCTCTGACTCATTGAAGTGAAGCTTTCAATTTAGAACTTCATTAAACCTTGTAGATTGTTCTATATGATTTACAAGTTCTCATCTTTTGATTGATTGCTTTTTAAAAAAAATATTGATTGATTTTTATGTATATACTTTAAAGGTAAGAACCCTAATTTATTAGCAGGCATCAAGACTTCGAAGGCCCAAATCCATTCTCCTAATTGTGTATAACTAAACACACTGCTAAAGTCCAAAAAATAGGTCGAATAGGGTCCGGTCCAGTCCACTCCAGTCGTAAAAGTAAAAAATTTAAACTCTTCCCTCCTGATTGGTGCCCCAATTTGTGCAGCATAAAAAATGCGCGCCTTCTCCATTGAATAATTTGACATTGTCAATTTCATTCGAAGTTTCAAGCCTAGGATGAAACATAAAAAAAGATTCCGCCTCCGCCCTCCCTCCTTTTAAAAAAATAGTCCCAAACTAAAACCATTTTTTTCCGAATTCAACCCACCAAATTTCCCTCCATGTTACCAAAACTAAAAAAAACATGTAAAAATCCCAAAACAACTTGAATTGAATTCTTTCTTTTCCTCCCCTCCAAAATCCACCATTACTTATGTCTCCTCTTCTCCACAATTTCTCCACCCCTCCCATCCTCTCTGCCCTTCTCCTCCACCTCTTTCTCCTCCCCCTCTCTCAGTCAAATGGCTATTCTCTCCTTCCATGAAAATGACAACAAGGAGAACATCCCTCCTTTCTCCTCAAAAAAGCCTACATTTCTTCTTACAAAACCTTCATCCTCCAACAATAAAAAAAGAAGATTAAGGAAACCCCTTCAAGACATTACCAATCTTATTCTCCCACAAATCATCTCAACTCCAGTTCAATCCGATACAACAGTTCTGGTTTCTTCCCCAGCTTTGGCTTCTCAACCCAATTTCAAAAAGAGGAGAGATGAAGATAAGCTAGGATCAATTTGCAGGAAGACTCATTTCGTGTATAAAAGTGTGAACTTCCGATAGCTCAAACACTAAATCCCTAAATTACTAGGGCGATTCGTATGTCAATTACTCAATCTGCTTGATTGAGGGTTCATTTTTGTTTCGTTTTCTTGTACGAGTACTTTGGTTTTAAGTTATACATTTATACATAAATATCATTGATATAGTATGTCTCAAAATCGAAATCTGACCTTTATATTATACTACCGTGGAATAATATGGTTGGTTTTTCTCCTCTTTGATGTTCACATAAATTTGGCCAAGTGAAATTTTTAGATTACGTTGGTGAGGTCTTTTGGCTTAAGTGGGAAACTAAAGAAGATTTTCTTTTACCAGAAAAGAAGAGGCTTTAAAACCTTGATTTATGAATGTAAGAATAGATTATAATTATAACTTAAAATTAAACTATTAATGATTTGGGCTTAGATTACATTTGTCGTGCCAATAAAAAATTTCATATACATTTTTTTGTTTAAATCTATATTCTAGAGCAAAATTTTTATGTTATTTTTTGGTGCGTCTTATTTTAAAGTAAATTTGATTTAATTTAAAAAAAGTTAAAAAATAAATTTTAAGTTAATTAAATTGAGCTATTTGAGTTCTAAATTTAAGTTAAGTTGAGTTTTACAACTTGAATAATTTGAATAAGAGATTTGTGTTAACACTTTTTTGTTTTTGTCAATTTTGAAAATGAGTAAATTAATCTTTTTCAATAAAAGTTAAAAAAATCAAAATAATTTATTTTTAGAAATTCAAAATTTATATTTTTTTAAATCTAAAGAATATATAAAGAAAGTTAAAATTTTAAAATATTTCTAAAATAATAACTTTTGAATCTAAATAAGTTAATTAATAATTCAAGTTTATCAAAATATCTTATATTTTTTATACTTTGAAAAAGCTTTTAAATATATATAGTTTCGAATTTATGTGCTCTAATATAGAATTAGTTATATTATAATAAAATTTTAATTTAACTTGAATAATTTTACTTAATTCGACTTGATTTAAATTTTAATTTAATCCGGTTAAAATAATTAAATGAGATTTTTTAACTTGAATTTTTCCTATTTCGTTCGATTATATTAAAACCGGCTTATATTACCCCATCAATAGTGTCTTGCCACGTGTATCAGTGAATTTGTGCAAATTGACTGAATTTGCCGTTAACGTGAATAAAAAGTATAAGAAAAGTGATGGCTAAAAATAATAAAGACGAGAAGTAAACGGTAAAAGTGATAGTTCACTTAAAATTTAATAATACACGTGGCAAGAAATATTGGTGAGACATACAAAGAGCACTAAAAAGAAGCAGGAGAATTTTGTTCATAGTTTAGAGGAGTTTATGGATGGGGTCGGTTGAATTTGATATAATATTATATATAATCATTTAACTATATTTTAGTTTGAAATATGAGTAATTAATATTTTTTTAAATCCATTTATATTAATAAATGATTAATTTGAGTTATTTTAGTTTATTCGTATGTTTTTAATTGTTTTATAAAATATATTACTTTTAATATTTAGTAATTCTACATATGTATTTCTTTTATTATTATATTTTTCATTAAATCTCTAAATATAAACAATTTAACATATTTTTTAATACTTATATATATTATAGTATCATATATTTAATTTTATGACATAAATTATAACTTGCATAAAAGAAAAATCTTTTAGCATCTTTTCAATACGGAACAAATTTTTAAGCATGGACTAGTATATCTTGATATTTTAATATGCTTATACAGAAGGAAACCTGTTAGCAATTTACTGATTTAGCATCTTTCTTATGGTTATGAGTTATCAGAACTTAGACTTTCGTATCTTTGAGAATAAGAGTGAACCTAAAAACAAATTTTAGTTCGATAAAATCCCAAGGCAAAACTATTTGATGTATCCTCCAAATAAAATCTCTTTGGGCCACGTTAACATCAGCTGACTGTTAGTTTCACTATGACCGAGATATTCAACCTATGAATTTGATGAATCTATTCATCATTTCCATGACGAAGACCAAAAGAGATTATAGATGAAGCACTCAAGAACTTAAACAAAGAAGAGATGGTGTCGTAAGCAGATCACTTTGGGATAGTGGATTTGACATGTGCTCCAAAATATTACATGACAAGGTCGAGTCCTAACGAAAACAAAATAATAATGACTAAAATTGGTCTGTTCTTGTCATTATTTTTTACATTTGAAGTTCTCTTTGGTCTTTAGGACTAGTCGAGAGGACGTGACTCTTCCATGCTCAAAGTGGATAACGAGAAAAAAAGTTGAAGTTGAGGAATGCTAGTCAGCTTAAATGTCTAGAACTTGTTTCTGACTTTGGTGCACGATCGTGATATTGAATTAGTTTTAAGTGGTATTCTGTTTGTTTAAAGTACCTCTTTCTGCTAAAGGTAGTGAATTTGAACTACCATGCTTATTCACATATTAGGAGAGCATGGAAGAAGTAAAAAATTTTGTATTAAAAATACTTAAACTAAATTATTAGTTTCTCAAAAAAGATTAAAATTATGATTAAGTTGAATATTTTTATTTTGAGAAGAGGTTATAAAACAATTTCCTCATTTAGTCAAGGGGGCTAATGCCCCTCCCTTCTCCTTTGACTACACCATATAAAAGAGTTCTTTACGTTCTCTTTAGAGGTGAGAGACAAAACCTTAAAGGTATGCAGGTAATTTTTTTTGTAATTCATAAATTTGCATTTGAATAATGTAGCTTTGTCAAAGTCCTCCAATGCTGAATAATATATCATATCCATTTATATATCAATTTGCAAATGTGACTCAGGGGTACACTTTTTATGATGACAATCTCATGCTTTTTACGCCTATATATACACCGAATATTCAGGCTTGGACCCATAACAAGATTTCAGTATCTAAACAAGTTAGAAGAAAATGGGTAACTGGCGATTTCTTGCATGTTTGATACTGATTTTGTACTCATTTTCAAGCTCTGAATGTCGCCTTCTTAATCCAAACATTGACGGGAAAAACCCAACAGGCTCTTTCCGAATGTTGTCCCTTGCCACTAGTTCAGGTAAGGTGTATCAGTTTAATATAGGGATCGGAGATGAGTCTGGAAATGAGAACCTCTACGAATCAAAACGCCGAAGTCCAGGCGGTCCGGACCCGAAACATCACTGATTTCCATGTTTAGTAGCAGTATTTTTCTTGAGAGCTATATGTAGTTATCGGCATCATGCATGCAGCTAGTATCTTCCAATGAAAGAAATAACTTGTCATTAGAACTGGTTGTTTGTATTGACATAATATGCATCTTTGATCCATTTTGTTTGAATATAATTTGTGCATTATCTTTGGTATGCATTATTTCTTTCTGAAAATTCCTCTGCTTCTTTTAGCGGATTCCCAGCCCGGAATCTTTACATCTATACTTACGAGAAAAGTTAAATATGGTAAAATTATTATGGAGGCCCTTCTATTTGGACTCAGATTGCATTTTGTCTCTTTTAATAAAAAGAATGAACAAATTTATCTTGTATGTTAGATCAAAGAACAAATTAGTCCTTTTGTGAAAAAATTCATCGATTTCTATCGATAAAAATTGACATGGTTGACAAATAACCAGATAGTACGTGTTGTGCTACGTGTACCTCATTTTGACTTACATGGACCAGTTTTTAACCATAGAAATGAATGAAACTTTAACAAAAAAAACTAGTTTCCTCTTTGATCTAACATATAGGGACTAATTTGCTCATTTTTTGAGTAAATGGGACAAAATATAATCCGACTCCTAATACAAGGCTCCATAGTACTTTTACCACTAAATATGGATGTTTATGCACATTAGAAGCTCTGCTGGTAAGGCTGTGTTGGAATATGCAGGCAGAAAAAGAGTAGGTTATTTTCTATATGGGATATGAAGGCTCTCAATCTTTTTCTATCATGTTAATTGTAAAGTGAATTCCATACTTAATATTACACTAATTTTCAATCTATGACGACAATAAGGAAGATGGTTATGGAGCACTCAAGAATCGAGCAAGGCCAAGATTGGTTTTGTGAGTGCACCACTTCGATGCAACGTGAAAGACGTGACTTTTTATATTTTCCCACTTTTGAATAAGGCGCAAAGATAGGCAACTTGGCTTTTTTTAAGCCCCAAAGATTATGTGTTTTCTCACAGTAATCAATGACAAGATACATACATACATACATACATACATACATACATACATACATACATACATACATACAACCCTTTTATAACTTTGCTGAGCTGAACAATTAGGAACTTCACTACTGAACTGCATATTTTGATGGAAAAGAATACTTGAATTAAAAGTTCATAGTTCGCTAGAAAGTGGAATCTAATTCCTGAAGTGCTTACAGCTGCATCCATGCCTATGTGGATAGAAGATTAACACCAAAAAGAGACAAACAAATGAACAGATCATATTAGTATTGGTATTAAGCTTGTTTGGTAGCTATTAAAAGTATCCAATACAGACAAAATCTAAATTGTCCCATCCCAAGTATTGGGCATAGATTAAGGTAATAAAAATGCTTGAACCCACCAACAGATGATTGTATATGTGGAAGTGGATTTCTTTTCTAGATATTTGGATTAAGTTTGAATTTGGAGTTATTATTGTTAGGAACGTTTTACCTAAATATCACCTAAGCATGGCCTAAACAGGATTAGGCTCTGATTGTAAAACAGAAAGGGAAATCTGTAATTATATGGGAACCTAAATTGACCAAAACCCGAAACCATATCTAAATATCAACCAGTATCAATAACAATCGGCTAAAAGTAGTTTGTAATACTCCACGAACTTACAATAAGCCAAAATTAATGTTGGCTCGTTGCTGTTTGACATGTTTATTGGCAAGAGCTTAGTCAGAACAAAATCCCTTTGTATTTTCATTTGGTTCTATCAAGAGGAAAATATGGCTTTGCCTGTCAGATGACAATTTACAGTGGGGTGATTGATTAACAATTACTCATCCACTTTGTAATAAAATTAGATTATAGGAAGTATATAAATATGGAAATAAAACCCTCTCAAACTTCCATGTCAAAGCACAAAAGTTGTCATTTTATCATCTTCAACAACAATGTTGATCTTTAGGTGTCTGGTATGGATTACCTTGGTCTTTCTTTTGTCTGCAGGATCAGAGAGTCGGCCCTTGACGGAGAATAGGAGTCGAAATCAACCGATTCAGGCCTTAAGACAGTACCTGAATGAAGAAGCTAAGAAAAACCAGTTTGAGTAGGTTAAGAGAACAAGTCCTGGGGGACCTGATCAGCACCGTCACTTCATATATAACTAGAAATTATATAATTTTCCCTTCTTAAAGTGGATTTGGCCTTGTTCATATTTTGCTTTCTACTTTCTTTGTTGAATATGGGGGAACAAAGCATCAAAATGTGGTACTTGCAACAGGTTAAATATAACATTGGTGTCTTGTCCCTCATGTTTCAAGTGAAAAAATATCCACATTTTGATGCTTTGTTCCCTATATTCAAGAAACAAAGGAAATATATATATCAACAAGGTAAAATCTACATTAAAAGAAGGGAAATATGAAAAATTCCTATTCTGATAGAACATTGTAGGTTCACATATGCTTGTATGCTATCTTTGAGGGATGGATGGAAATTATGACTGTTCTCGCTTTTTTTCTTATAGTTTTCTAATAAGCTATTCTAAGTAATTTGCAGATAATATGAATTTGATATGTTGAAATTCATTACATATGGCGAAAACAAGTCACTTTTTAATTTGGGATCAACAGAAGACAAAAATAATCAAAGGCAAGAATGAGTTCAATTAAGTTTGGGGTTTTACATCTTTTTGAGAATGACTTCACGTAAAGATGACGGTGCAGACAAGTTTTTTAATGGAAAGGAATGATCAAACCTAAAGATCATGTGGGGACCTTGAAACAAATGCTTCAACCTTTATGCAATTTGAGGGATAATTAAAGCTTATCGGGTAATGGTAGGAAGAGCCATACAACCCTTCGTGGAAAACAAAAACAAAATATATCCCTTGGAAAATTTCCAAACTTTGCATACGCAATATGATTCTTTCCCGTGCTGTGAAATCATGATGGGCTTCTTTCCACGGTCCTATCTGACTTGGCCAGAACTTCTTTTTCATCAAATTCATAGAACAAGCTTACAAGTTATCGAGGATCAAGTCTCAAATAAATGTACAAGATAAGCAGTAAAAAATCAAGTATAATAAGTTTGATACAAATCGTACAAAGAGAAGATGAATACGCTTAAAACTTCATTTTCAAGAAAAGAACATAATTCGTTTGATTCTGGCCATCGTTGCCAATGAAGAGAAAGCAAGAGCAGTGAGATGGTTTTCCGTCAACAGGATGGAGAAACCACCTTGATGCATAGAGGTCATAGGTCACCAAGGGTGAGACACTCATGTCCCTTTGGTGGGTGATTATATGTCCGTGAATGATCGAGGTGCTTCTAGCTTTGTGAATTAGGCTTTTAGAGCAGCCACTCACGAAACGTTGGCTGTCGATAGAGCATGGAAGACAAATACAGAATAATAGCAATACTTTAACGGATGAAGGTTCAGGTGACTGATCGAGACGATACAATTATTAGAGAATTTTTTAATTGATCATTATTTCTTATAAAGTAACATCGGCTTTTAAGCTATATATTTTTTCCTACTTAGATAATTAAAATTTTTTTTAAAGTGATACCTAAACTATCAATTTCGTTTTTTTAACAAAAAAATTGTCAATTTTGTCAATTTTACTCCCCAAACATGATATTTTATTGGACTTATATGCTTTTTTGGATAAAATAAAATGAAATTGATATTATATGTACCACTTTTGACAAAAAAAAAATTTAAGTACTTGAGTGAGAAAACGGTATAATTTAAGAGCCAATTTTGTAATTAAGCTTTTAAAAAAAAAGTGTAATAATGATTCAAGAATGTTTTTTCTTATATTGTAAAAGAAATATAGACGAGGTGGGACTTGAATATGCCTTCAAAAATTATGGGTTGTAAATGCTCATATTTTGGATAGGTTGTTAACTTGACAAACGCAAAACTTCTTAATACATGTCTAACGTACTATCTATATTCAACCCATGAATACATCTAATAGTGAAATAGAATTGGATGGAGTTTGATTATTAGTGGACAAAGTGAGGTGCCCATGGTGTCAAAGTGCAGGTAGAGGAGCTAAATCATGTCCTCCTGTGGTGGGAACATTTTAAATGGTGGAACAGGAAGGGCTTGATGGGGTGTTAAAAGAATGAAAAAGGAGACGTATCTAGGCCCATTTTACGTTCTTTTAAGAGCATCTCTAAACTCACCCATAAAAAAAAATTGTACAAACATCTATCACAGAATATAAGAGCATGAAGGTAAGATTTGTTTGTCCAAGTTTTTCGACTTCCCTAGGATCATCTCTTGCCAAGTTAACACAAATCCTATTAATTATCAAGTAACCACTCACCATTAAGATCTCATATTGCTCTCCTGCCTTCAAACAAGGAAGCATACCCCCAACAACAAAAAAAGAAGAAAAAACTAATTCTTCTACCACAATTACTTCTTTTTCGAGGACTAAAGACATACAATGTTGTGCCCATACTTAGCAAAATTCCCCATTCTTTAGAGAAGTCCAGAAGCTGACATGGATATGCAAAACAGAATAAAGGAGCTATGAATTGAAAAACAAACTCTTTTAATTATTGCTGATATATAATGAAATATTCAGTGATATTATTAACTTTTTAGGTCTTGAAGTCTTTTAACTACTGCTGAAAAGCCTTAAGTGGGTCATCATGGTCAATATCAGCAATAAGTGGGAGATCAGCTTTTAGCTTTTCAAGGCTTAAACCTCTCTCTTCCAGCTTTTTCATCACTTCCTCAAATACAACCTTGTTGCCTTCCTTTGTGAGGTGCAAACCATCGCTGCAGTTCCAGTTAAACAGCATATCTGATTATTTCTGCCACAAACCAACAATCGAGACCCCCCAAGGCTAATTTTCGTACTCGGTCTAGAAGCTGATATCTAGTTCTAGAATGTGTACATAGAATCTGTATGTAAGAGTAAAAGAATGCATTGAAAATTATTGAAAACTACCTAAGATAAGCTTTGCGCCAGTCAGTATATTGCTGCATCCTGGTCCACAGATCCACCACAGCGATCCCACATTCTTCAGCTGTTTCAACACATGCCTTGGCAAAAGAGCCGGCAGCTTCATTTGTCCTCTCGGGCAAACCCGATGGGTTCTCAACATAAGGATGTCTGCATCAACACAAATTCATTTTCTTTCAAGTACATGCGTATTAAAGATATTGTGCAATGTACCCATGCTGGCAAAGTGGAAGAACATATGTACCTAAGGCGTCCATCTTCATCAATCGGAGGAGGGGTAATTAGGAGTACGAGTGTTTTTGGCCACCGCTTCTATAACCCCCAAAAGACAAGGCAAAGAGGAAAAAATCTATAAGTAGGACCAGCACATATATATACACTTAATCCATAAGATCACAGTACTGTTTTGGTGACCATATATATTTATATATATTCTATGATTTCAAAGCTAGAACGTGGTTAGTGGAGTCAATTTCAAAAGGCATATTAAAATGGATCAATCAGTCTTTCCACAATAAGTTGAGCTTCCCACGTTTGCTTTAAAAAGCTAATCGATTAACTTCATTAATCGAGGGGCATGAAGTAGAGTCATAAAGGCATTAGATTTTTTTAAACATGAATATGTAAAAGACTTTTCATCCAACCAAAAGAAGACAAAAGTGGGCGTCATATATAACTGAAAAGCCCCATTAAAGATATTTATACCAATTCCTTGTCTCATCTACCCTTTAGCCTTTGTAATTCACACGATTATTCAAAAAAAAATAAAAATAAAAACAAAATTAACTTTTATACATTAGATCAAAGAGTTATTTAATTTTTTATTAAAAATTTTATCTATTTTTACAAATCGGTCTCTATACATTAGTATAAGATACATGTGACACTATTTAATTATGGTGTCAGACATGTTAGTTTTTAATACTAGAAATAAATAAAATTTTAAAAAAAAATCTAATTTTGATCTAACACCTAGAAACTTCCATGAAATTTTTAACTAATGCACAGTATATAGTACTTGCTAAATTCTAAGAAAGATCACTGCTCACTGCTCATGGTTTTGAATGAGATTATTCAAGTTTTTTCTTTCAATATAAAAACAATTAAAGGAAGATATATATTTAAGCCAAGTGGCGAACAATAACAGCGACAACTGGGCCTTACGCACCCACTCTTTCATGGCTGACCAAACAAAGTCCATGGCTCTTTCTACCAAATAACGTTTGGAAACTGTTTTACTAGACCACAACACAGTGCCAAGCACGCAATGGCCTAAACTATCATACAAATATTCAGATCATAAGAAAAGAACAAAAAGCCAAAAACAAAAAGATCACACAGTTCCACCCTTTGTTTTGTCTCTTCGTCTACATGAGAGTTACTTGAAAAATACACAGTGCCTGCCTTTTGACCCTAAAGTTCTTACAATCATCTACTGTTTACGCAGTAGAAAATTGATCGTCAATGAGTTTAACGTGCTTAATGTGCTACCATATTTACTTGCGTGTAGAAAAAAGTTAGATAAAGATGTGATAAGTGAACCTTGAGGGAAGAGACGATGGAGTGTAGGTTCTGCTTGTACTCATCAAGTGGGACGTGTTGGAAAGCAGCGTATCTATCAGGGAGGCAAGCATCATTAGCTCCAAAAAACACGGTTACCGCAACTGGCGGCGCAGCAGCCGCACCGTCGTGACCCACCGTGGGAAAACCCTATCAAGTACCTTCAGCGCCCACCTTGTATTGTACCCACTATACCCTCTCAGCACCACATCAAGCTGTAAACCAGAAAACCCACATATTCAATATCAATAAAGACTTTATATATAACTGATAATCAATATATATACCGTCCGACAGAAATGGTTGGCGAGAGCAGCACCCCAACCACCGTCAGCAAAGGAAGACTCTGTGATTGAGTCTCCAAAAAGATAGATCGTCGGCCTCATGTTTGAGTAGCAAAAAGAAAAATGATCAAAATCTTCTTCAGAGAACACTGTGAGATCTGAGAAGAAGAACCAAAAACTTTTAACAACCACACTAAACGGCCTTTGTATTTTTGTTACAAAAAGTTTGGGTATTATTAAATACTCACCACCAACTCAGTTGCACGAGAGAGAGAGGGAAATACTGACAAGATCAGGTTCAGATTAAAGAAAGGATGTGATCTTAAAAACGTAAAAGACTGAAACTGTGAAGAGTCTGAGTTGGTATTTGATGTGACTGTTTTTGGACTTTACATTAAATTCTGTCTTGTTGTTTGTGATATCAGGAAGTAACAGAAATTAATGGAGTAATTGCCCATCTATGATCTATTTTCTCTATCAGTTTCTCTACCTAAACCTTTCCCCTCTCTGCATCAGGACTTTCATCTCTTTTCTTCCTTTTTAGCTTTAATGGCAATTGGGGAAAGCATTCATAATTTTGCTGGGCCAACCATGCGTCCATGCCTCACACCAACATAATATTTATATATCATCAGAACCATTTTTTTTTCTTGGACCTCCCCAATTTGCATTGCAGATTTGAATATTTATGATATTTGATGTGTATTTTATAAATTCGGATATTATAAATTCAGATAACATTTAAATTTTAAAATTACTGCTCACCATAATTTTAGAGTATATATGAATTTGAATTTGCATTACTTATTTGGATAGTTACAAAATATTTACATTTTTATTATTGGAACCAAAAAATATATTAAAAATTTTAAAAATATTTTTTTGTGGATGTGAATGTTTGACAAATAATAGGATTCGAATTTAGATATTAATATTTAAATAATTTATGAATAAATAAAATTTTAAATAAATTTATGGATTCAAATTCAAATAATCCTAAAAAATAGATATAAAAAACATGGAAAAAAACTTGTTTAATATTTTTTTCATTCAAATTTAAAACTTTATTTAAAAAACATTTAATTTCTCACCAACGTGAGAAAGTTGCAAAATAGCTATTGAATTAGATGTGATTTATTTAGCATGATTCTTGTTATAATTGAAAAAAACAAAAAGCTTAATTATGCATGGAACCTTGTCTCGATCGAATTCCGTATTATTTTAGAAACAGTAATTAGGAATTAAGTCAATGGCTTATGGGTAGTGGGTGATATTAAAGGTAATATAATATATGTATTGATGTGTGGTGTGGGCAGTTAAACGTGAGTTGGTTTTAAATAAATATTTTGAGTATATAATAAGAAAAAAGGACAATAAATTGAATAAGAAAAACAAATTAAAAACAAAAAAGACAAAAGCAAAATGACAAGGATTATATGTTAAATTTAGTTAATGTGAACTCCAATTAAGATCCCTTGTTATCCCACGAAACAAAAGTAACATAGGTTGATGTCCCAATTATGCTAATTAGATTTTTTTTGTGATTAAAATCATTAATTACACAGTTAAGTGACACATTACAAGTATAATTCAAAATTCGAAATCCATAATAATATAATGCGTATGAAATTAAGAACATAGAAAACCCAACATGGTAACGATATTAATTATTTAGTTTCTAATTTGAATTTTAGGGTTGAGTTGATAAAATTTCATAATTAACTATTGATATTAGCAATTAACTTTCATTGGATCAACCATAAAACTTAAAAATCGTTGTGATCATATTGTACTTAACAAAGTAAAAACTTACATAATTTTATAATCAAGGGAGGTGACAAAGGGCTGGCAGCGCTCTAACTCCCCTCAAATTAAAAGTTTATGTTTTGGTCCCTTTGAAAATTATAAATTATATAGTAAAATTACATTTTGGCTTCTCAAATGATTAAATTTTAACTAAGTCCTAAAAATGTAAAGTTATAAGCTAATATAATGGTAAAATTGTATTTTGATTTTCAACTCAATTTTGGCCCCCAAGAAAAGCTTCTGACTTCACCCTGCTCACAATTAACCCTAAATTTATCCTCTTAACAAAATTATAAAAATTCAAACCTAATAATATAACCAATAAATTTCATCAAATCAATCTTAAGACCTATACTAAATAATAAAAAATTAATACAGATTACATTTGATTATTAAAATGTATAACTTAATCAAATAAAAGTATCACAATATAAATATCATATTAAAAAATATCAAATAGGGAATTGATGCAAATCAAGCGGATGGACCAACTTTGCTATAGCAAGCCGTCGAAGCAAGAGAAATCAAGTCATATTATGATGCTAGTAAACCCTCCAACAATCTCCTACTTTTGTAGAGCTGTTGTTCCCTGTAATTTCCACAAATTGTTTGCAATCAAGCTTAAAGTATACCTTATGTCTTGACAGGCACAAGAGATACCCAAACCAAAGTAATGATTAATGCTTGCTTAGTATTAATAGAAAAAAAAATCAAAGTTTAAACGTTTTTGGGAGAAACATATATAAAATTTGAAAAAAAAGTTAATACTCATGAACTATGTCAAATTTGATTGAAATGCAATTTCAATGATTTAAAATGTTTATTAGAAAATATATATTTTATTAATCAGTAGTCGAATGTTCGATTCTCGTTTTAGGTATAGAGTAATTTTAAAACTTGTGACCAGCATCTACCCCCTTAATGAATCTACAGAATGCAAATGATTAATTATTAAACAGCTCCAATAAATACATTGAAAAATAAAAAAAATATACATTTTATTATTTAAATAATGTAAAATCATCTATCTTTTTTAAATCATTGCTTTGGGGAAGGAGTATTCAAATAAAGTGAGTGGGACTTTATTATTGAGATTCTAACTAACATTATTTGTGTTTCTTTCTCAACAATCAAAGAAGAATTTGAATTGCTTTGATTTTTATTTCATTTTATTTTATATATGTTGTTCAAAGTCCAATGTTTGTTTATTTGTGCACGCCAACAAAGCTACTTTAATGGTCATTATTGAGTACCATATTCTACAATAACCACCAAAATATGCATAATTTTATAACCATAATGTTACCATACACGAGGAAATCTCATCATTACTGAGGATTAGCATCTTTTAATTAGCATGGATGCTAAGCTCCTAGAAATTGTACTAGAAAGTTGGCCAAAATCAGGATTGGCCAATAGAATTCAATGATGGATGCCTATTAATCATGTGAGTTTATATGAAGACTTGGTAATTAGAATATGGATTCAACAGAAGAAATTTACAATTTTGGACCAAAAGTTCATAGACCCAACCTCATTATGGAAAGCAAATCATTATATTTATGGTAAATTATAACCATTTTCACTTTAAAATAGCGTTTGTTTTATTTTGATCATTTCATTTTAGTCACTTTAAATAAAATAATTGTATGAATTAGTTATTGCTGTTAAAATTTATGTTTTCTTTTAACGGATTGTTGATATGGCACATTAGTGCATTAAGTGACTGACACATGATATTTTTTTATTCACTTTTGACTAAAGTTTAGGGATCTCTCTATAATTAATCTAAAACTTTTTCCCTCTAAACTTTATAGAGAGATCCTTAAACTGCAGTAAAAAATCAACACAAAGAATACCACATATCAGTAACTCAATGGGCTAATATGTCATGCCAGCAATTAATTAAAAGAAAATGGAAATGCTAATGGTAGTGACTAATTCA
Organism: Gossypium hirsutum; assembly: GCF_007990345.1. NCBI lineage: Eukaryota > Viridiplantae > Streptophyta > Magnoliopsida > Malvales > Malvaceae > Gossypium > Gossypium hirsutum. The sequence continues at coordinate 2,747,499 of NC_053446.1, forward strand.
CACAATTATCTTATTTAGAGTAACTAAAATAATTTTTTTTAAAATACCAAAATAAGATAAACCCTATTTTAAAATAACCATGAGTTATATTTATTAGTAGCTGATAGAAATTGTAAATTTCTACAGATTTGGATATTGGTTGCTTGCCCTTATTATCAATTAATTCAAAATGGTAGGGTTGAATCAGCAATACAGGCCAATTAATAAAAATTATACCTTTAACTATTAAGTCCAAACCCAACCGATGCATATCTCTGAGTCTCTTTAAAAGTTATCCCAAAGTTAATCAATTTGAAATTTATAGGCATACTTTAGCCAATAATTACGCCTAAGTCTTAATTCAATTAATATTGATATAGTTGTTAGTATAGAAGCATATAAGTTTGAGTGCATTGAAATGCGTGTTTACTCTTTCTTTTAGTAGGCATTTGATCGAATTGAATTGACTTAGATAAAAAATATTTGAGTTTGTCAAGTTGACGAGTCTTATTTTATCATTATAACTCGATTTGAAATTATTTTGTAATTGAATCGAGTGAAATAAAATTTGAGTTGAGTCAAGTCGAATAAATGTATTCGAGTTCAATTCAATTAAAGAAATTAAACAAGTCAAATTGAACTATTGATGGCTAATGTGACTAAATTCCTAGCTAGAGTGTATAAATTTTAGATCATATATATTTGAAAACTCTTTCAAAGTAAAATTAGGGAAAAAAATATAATTTAGTATGATAAACTTGATTTGATAATTTACTTGTTTAAGGCATCAAATTTATTATTTATTATTTATTATTATTTTATTTTTAAAGATTTTTAGAACTTTATATAACTTTTATTTTTCAAATTTTTTATAAAATATTGCAATTTTTATAAATATTTTAAAATTTTAAGTTTATTTTGAAATATTTTGTAATTTATGTTAAGATGGACCAATTTACTCATTTTCAAAATTGACAGAGATCTAAGGGGTGTTTACATCAATTTATTATTCAAGTTATTCGAGTTGTGAAATTCAACTCGACTTGAACTGAAAAAACCGAATTACTTATTTGAGTTGATTCAAAAAAACCTAATAAATCGACTTAATTAACTCAAAATTCGAGGTTTTTTTCAAAAATTTTAGTCAAATTAAATTTTGCTCACCTCTATGCAAGATTTTAGTTTTTCTCTTTATGTAGAAAAACTATAAAATAATTATATTTTTTTAGGTGATGGTATAACAAAACCTCATAGTGCCATGTCATCATGTCTTAGGAAAATTCAAGTTTAAATATTAAATAAAAAAATTGTCAATTTAAAAAAATTGAAATAATTTAAAAACTAAATATTACTTTTATCAATATTTATCTTAAATAAATACAGTACTCGACAATCACTAATGTGAATGACATCTTAGTAACAATTTAAAATTGTATTCTTAGTAAATTTTTTTGGCATAAGCTATATTTAGTCTAATGTTATTGTTGGTTATAATTTTTGAATAATTATTCTACCAAAAAGAAAAAAAGAATTGATGATTAATTAGAATACTCCTTTTAAGTTTGAAGGTTTTTGTTTTAGTTTTTAGAATTTAAATAAAAATATTTGGCATGTTTAAAATATAAATCACATACGAATTTTAATATTCAAAGCGTAAACTCATTCAGTTCATTTTTAAATTTATAATATGTTGTTTTTTCTATTATTTATATATTACCATATATAATTTAATTATATTGTAAGTAAAAAAATTAAATATATTGTCATATAATGTTAGGTTAAGTTATTTATATTTCAAAATTTAATGAAAGTAATAAAAGAAAACTATATATACAAATATTAAATATTAAGTATAATTAAAAATGATATATATTTTTAAAAATAGTTTTAATGAAAGGATTTAAAAGTATTTGAGTTAGTTATTTACAAATATTAATAGAGTTAGACAAAATTCGAATGTTACATTATACTTTGAGTGAGACTAGGCTTGAGCAACTAGGGGCAAAGCTAAGGGATGGCAACGGCCTTGGCCTCCTAAAAATGGGAATTTTTACTTTTCCTTTAATTATTTTTATAAAATTTTAATTTAGTTAAAGATAAAACTATATTTTGTCTTCTTCAAAATGATAAAATTTTGATTTAATATCTTAAAAATTATAAATATATAATCTATTAAAATTGTAAAATTATATTTTAACTCTAATAAGAATATACAACTTAATTTGCCCAAATAAAATTTTTCGACTTACCCTATGAGCAACTATATTTAAAATTTTAGGACCAGTCAGACTCAACTCTTTTTCCCAAAATGTATCATTTTTTAGATTATAGAAATTTTTTTTTAAACTAACATAACTCAAACTCATACCACACACTTGAAACAATAAACATCTTAATCATTTTCCAACATATAAGTTTGTTTTAAACAATAAACACAGTGCTAGGATTAAAAAGTTGATATACGCTATTAAAACCATGAATTTGGTTTGTCAAACAAAAAGACAAAAAAAAAAAAAAACAAATGATCCACGTGCAACGATTCAATGGATGCATGTAAAGCATTAACTTTTGACAAAAACACTGGTATATTAGAATCTACAAGGACTAATGTTGGCTGTTTTACTAAAATAGTCCAAAAATAAATTATATTTACAAAAAATAATTTAAGTTCAAAAATAATCACCAAAATAACCTAAAATAAACAGTATCCACTTGTTTTTTACACCAATAATTGCCTAATAATTGTGTCAGAATTTAAAAAAATTAATTTTTTGGGTTTTGGCCTGTAAATGGCCGGAACCCATGTATTTTTTTAAATTATATTATACTGATATACGAAAAAAGAAAAAGAAAAAAAAACTTTTTTTTGGGTGCTGGCCTGTCAATGGTCGGCACCCAACAGTAAAAAATAAATTGAATTTTTTTCGTGTCAAAATCAAATATCAGTATACTCAGAATCAAATATCAGTATACGAAAAAAGTAAAAAAAAATTATGGGTGCTGGCCTGTCAATGGCCGGCACCCAGTACAAATTTAAAAGAAAATTTCTTTTTTTTTTCGTGTCAAAATCAGATATAAATATACGAAAAAAATAAAAAAAATTTGGGTGCTGGCCTGTCAATGGCCGGCACCCAGTACAAATTAAAAAAAAAAATTTTTGTGTCAGAATCAGATATAAATATACGCAAAAAATAAAAATAAAAAATTTGGGTGCTAGCCTGTCAATGGCCGGCACCCAGTACAAATTTAAAAAAATTCTTTTTTTTTTCGTGTCAGAATCAGATATAAATATACGAAAAAAATTTTGGGTGCTGGCCTGTCAATGGCTGGCACCCAGTACAAATTTTTTAAAAAAATTCTTTTTTTTTGTGTGTCAGAATCAGATATAAATATACGAAAAAAATAAAAAAAATTATATATAAACGATAACACAACTGTAACATATAGAATTTATGTTGATCCAAAGAGACGCGCGACCTAATTCTTCGCGATGGCAACCAAGGAACACCCAACCGTGTAGTAATCGAGTTCCACCATTCGGGGCCGAACTGGGGGCCGAAAATGAAGCATCCGACTCATCATCACAGTTCATAGATCCGGATCCAGTGCATGAAGTTCCTCCACCATTTGAAGATTTTTTTGGTGACAACCTCCACTGTCAACATCCGACACGATCCGGATCGTCATCCTCATACCACCAGGACTTCCACCCCGAAGCACGTACACCCACCACTGAGGATATTTTTCCATCGGCACCTCCGGTCACGCAATACCAATTAAGTCCCGATTATGGTGAATATAATTATTCCACCTTTTTAACTACACCGGAAGGGACACAGGACTCCGGACCGAGCAATTATCAAACGCCTTAGCAAGGTGCACGGCATCGCTGGCGGAGGCATCCGGATCGTTACACACCAGGGCCAGGAACGTCCCCAAGATCGCGACAATTTTAATTTTTTATGTTAATTTTTACTTTCTTAAAATTTATTATGTAAATATTTCTTTTATTTTTACATTTTTTCTTTTTTTAATATTTATTTAATGAATCTAACACAATTATTTGTTTGAATATATGACTTCGTAATATTTAAAAATATAAGGACTAAATTCTTAAAAATAAAAATATACAAACTAAATTTTAAATTTACAAAAAATATATAGGACTTGGGGGATTTTAATTTTGTAATAGTAAATAGGAGGAAATAGAAAAAAAACCAATTAATATGTAAACAAAATCTAAATGTTTGCAATTTCTAGATACTTGTGTGATTAATAGCGCATAAATTTCGATACATTAAGGTTAAATTTTTTTCAGAATTTCTATAACCGAATTTAAATCTTATTTCTTTAATTCTTGCATCTTCTATTAAGGTTCACTTAGCAATACAATTTTAAAGATTAAAAAAGTTACATTTCCATGTAATGTTTGTTGAGAACAAAATTTTCTTTTTCAAATTTTCATTAATTTAATCTAACCTTACATAATTAATTGTTCTATTAAAATGTTTATATAGAGAGCTAATAACCGATGATAAATTCTATATGTTACCGTTGTGTTATCGTTTATATATAATTTTTTTCGTATATTTATATTTGATTCTGACACGAAAAAAAGAATTTTTTTTTTAAATTTGTACTGGTGGCCGGCACCCAATCTGATTCTGACACGAAAAAAAAAAAATTTACTGGGTGCCGGCCATTGATAGGCCAGCACCAAATTTTTTTTTTATTTTTTCGTATATTTATATCTGATTCTGACACAAAAAAATTTTAAAATTTGTCCTAGGTGCCGGCCATTGACAGGCCAGCACCCAAAATTTTTTTTTGTATATTTATATCTGATTCTGACACGATTTTTTTAAAATTTGTACTGGGTGCCGGCCATTGACAGGCCAGTACCCAAATTTTTTTATTATTTTTTTCTTATATTTATATCTGATTCTGATACGAAAATTTTTTTTTTTTTTTAAATTTGTACTGGGTGCCGGCCATTGACAGGCCAGCACCCAAAAATTTTTATTTTTATTTTTATTTTTTCGTATATTTATATCTGATTCTGACACGAAAAAAAAAAGAATTTTTTTAAAATTTGTACTGGGTGCCGGCCATTGACAGGCCAGCACCAATTTTTTTTTTTTTACTTTTTTCATATACTGATATTTGATTCTGACACGAAAAAAATTCAATTTTTTTTACTGTTGGGTGTCGGCCATTGACAGGCCATCACCCAAAAAAATTACTTTTTTTCCTTTTTTTTCTTTTTGCTTTTTCGTATATTAGTATTATACAATTTTAAAAGAATACATGGGTTCTGGTCATTGACAGGCCAAAACCCAAAAAATTAATTTTTTAAATTCTAACACAATTATTAGACAATCATTGATGCAAAAAACGAGTGGGTACTGTTCAATTTAGGTTATTTTGGTGATTGTTTTTGAACTTGGGTTATTTTTGTAAATATAATTTATTTTTGGACTATTTTGGTAAAACAACCACTAATGTTATTCATTAAAATATTTAAACAAACAAAGTTCAGACAGTACAATCATGTTGGACGCAGCCAACATAAGTTATTGCTGATAAGCTCTGCTTAATGACCATATAATTTAAGAAACCCTCGCTACTTGGGACTATAAGTAGAGGTACTTATTTTTCTAGACAGGAATACAGTGCAATACTGATTTTAGATGACAACATAAGATTTGTCCATTTAAACACTTGGAGGATCTGGGACAGAGAGTCCTTGAACATCCAGTGGCCATCTTTAGTTTGAACCATCAAGCCTTTAGTCCAACAGTTATCTGGTATTTTATGTTCGTCCTGCAAACCATCAGTATATTTGTTTATGATTGGCAAATCGAAATGAAGTTCTTCTTCTAGTTTGAATTATTTCTTTTCTTGCCTCTCTGTGCTGAAATCACAGGTAAGCTAAGTAGAAATTTAACAAAGCAATCCATCGCTTAGGACTTGTAACGAATAAGATATATCCCAGTAAAGCGAGTGCACAAGTCAATAAATGAGACATAATACCAATTACGTCCACATGCAACTGATGCAGGTCCCCATAAGTCGAAGACAACCAAAGCAAAAGTATCATTATATTCAGTAGTAGAGGTTGAAAAGGGAAGTTTATGAGACTTTCCTTTTTGCCATGCAGTACAAACATTATCAGGACAAAATTATCGAGAGAAGTGTGGCGTAGCAGATGGCCAGTAATTTCCACTAGAAAAAAAATTCTTGCGGCACCATCGAGGTAGGACCAGTAAACTGACCAGTAGCAGGGGCCGACAACAGAAATGAGAAGCCAACAGCCGAGCCCAGACAAGGTCGATTGACCAGAGTTAAAACCCAAGCCACCGATGGCGGGCCATCGTATTCTCGATTATATCAATAAAAAATCTCTGAGCCACATGCCCAAATCACCCGTAAATTTGACACTGTATACAAGATCGAGAACCTCTCCCTCAACTTCCAGACGATGGACGACCACCACGCACATATTCAACCAATAGTTGCAACGGACCAGACTCCAAGACATTGGCATGAAGCGGAACATCTTGAACTACACGCATCTGGTGGCTCTCATATTCCAGTAATACGTCAATGAGACATTGTAGCTGTAGAGGTTTCGACGAGAACGATGCTAAGGTAAAGACATCGTCGAACTCTGGAGATAATCACGCAAGAATAATTTTTACCTTCTCTGCCTCCGAGATCCGAGATCCAGAGGCCTCGATCAAGGCACTTGTATTCTGAATCTTTGTTATGTAATCTTTGATCGAGAGATTACCTTTCTTAATAGAGTGAATATTGTGACGGAGGTGAGAGAGCTTTGTACCTGTCACCGCGGTGAAGAGACGAGTAGCAGTGTTCCACACATTATATGCCGTTCTAGCCTCTGTAAAAGAAGATAACAATGATGGATTCATAGTGGAAAGCAACCAGGAGGCAAGTAACCTATCATGTTGAACGAACGCCAAGGCATCCGAATTTGGAATGAGAGATCCCTCAGAATGCTGCACAAGACGCGGCGGAATAGGTAACGTTTCGTCCAAAAAAGCAGTTAATTCGTTTCCCTCAATGATCAATCGAACATGCTGCTGCCACTGACTAAAACTGCCTTAATCCAACTTTACAGTTTTATGGCGAGAAAATGACTGAATGATCTTAGCAGCAGTGAATGCCGGATAACCATGCTCAATAGAAGTAAAATCAACAGAAGTAGTAGTAGTCATAGACGCAGATGTCGATCAGGTCCCCAGCACTTTAGACGACTGATACCATGATAAAATCACATGTAAGCTAAGTAGAAATTATATTATGTATTGAAAATATAAAAGATAGAATTGAAAGGATGATCTGTATTCTTTTCCCTTTCCTTTCTTTGAATAATACAATAACAATATTTATAGAGTATGTATGAACTAACTGCTACTATTAACTACTATTAACAGCATAACAGTTTGAATAACAAACTAACAACTTACAGAGTCTTTATTTCCATACTCTAACACCCTGTAATTTCGTGTTGGTAAGCCTCCAAATTGTGGGGATTAATGTTCTATTTCAAGTAGGGTGATTTAGTTGTGTCAATCCCTAACTCTTGTCCCACATGAAAGTAGATTCCTGGTCCAAATGGAACCTTAAGAATAGGGTCAATGAAATTTATGATGCGTAGGAGATGAAGGTTTTTAAGTCCATCGAAAATTCTTTTGAGCACTAGGTTTCCGACAAGAGGGCTAACAACTGAAAAAACAGTCACCTTGAATGCCTTATTTGGGTTGTTTGTTGGTTTGTTGAAACCATTGTTAGCTATGTCCATAGCATTTAGGGTTGCAAGTGCAGCACCCAAACTATGGCCCATTATGGTTATGCTCACCTCCTCGTTTTGATACTTGTCCACTAGTTCCTAGACCTCTTTATAGACTTGGCAACCATTAGTAACACAACAAATTGTTATGACTTATATAAATCTGTATGTCTGTATGTATAAAGTTTTACCTGGTCCCTAGCACTAATCTTGGCTAAGGAGAATTTTCTTTTGACTTTGTATAAATATTGTAAAATCTACCATGCACATGAGCCTACTCTGTCATTGTTATTACTCCTCTCCATGAAACAAGAATGTTCCTCCTTCCCAGAGTAACTTTTCCTTCATTAGTGGTCACCGCCATATAACCAAAATATGCCACTTCATCAGCACCTGTAGTACCATGTTAGAGTTTTGTGACCTAAATTCTTGTTAAAGAAGTAATACAATGATAAAACTAGGGGATCTGTGGAAGGCTTAAGATCGAGGTTCAACATTTAAATAGATGTAGTCACAACTTTCTTGTATCATTCAATTTTCAACATTAGTAAATTTTCTTCTCCTCTGCTCATGATTTTTTCCCGAAAGGGTTTCTATGTAAAATCTGTGTGTTTTATTTTTATTTTTATTACTTTTCGATCATTCTATATTTGCCATTATCGACGTTTAGTTTTACAAACTTGTATCAAAGCTTTTCAGGTTGCTTGTCTCGATCATGGTAATGACGACAATAAAGTATAATATTTCGCTATTGGATTACAACACTAGATTCGCGTTATGACAGGTAAAGATGTAGGTAGTTCTGAGGCAAATAGAATAGAAGGATGCCCTGCTAGGGTTAGATAAGATGCATTCGAAATTGACGAGGAGGAGAAGAAGCATAAAGATTGAATGGCTTTAACGCAATTACATTTGCATCTGTCGAATGAAATTCTATAGGATGTGTTGAATGAGAAGACCGTCGCTGCATTATGGGCAAAGCTGCAGTAACTATTCATGTCGAAAACCCTAACTAGCAAGTTACATATAAAATAATCTCTTTATGCTCATTGTTTGGAGGAATGTACGTCTGTGCACGAACACTTAACTGTGTTTAAAGAAATTCTCTCGGATCTAGAGGCAATGTAGGTTCAATATGATAAAGAAGATTTTGGGTTAATTCTACTTTGTTCGTTGCCCTCATCTTATTCAACCTTTAGAGATACAATTTTTTATAGCCGTGAATCTCTCACAGTTTATAAAGTTTATGCTTTCTTAGCCTTGTATGACAAGATAAAACAACTTGTGCCTAGATCCGACTCTTGGGGAAAGGGTCTCATTGTTCGTAAGAGACAAGAACGAAATACTGATAATAATCATGGGAGGACATAGGAATTAAAAATTCGTAATAAATCTAAAGGTAGATCGAGATATTTAAACAGAGGTAAAACTTGTAACTTTTGCTAGAAGAAAGGGTACATTAAGTTTTAGTGTTATAAGTTGTAGAATAAAATCAAAAGGGAGGCGATAAATCAAAAGGAAAAACAACCAGTACAATCTGATAAAGTTGATATTGTAGAAGACTACAACAATGGTAAACTCCTAGTTACTTTTGCAGACAACTCTAAAGTGAGGGAGGAGTGGATCATCGATTTTGGTTGCACCTTTCATATGAGTCCCAATCGGGATTGGTTTACAACATATAAAACAGTGTCTGAAGGTTTTATTTTGATAGGAAATAATACTTCATGTAAAATCGCATGTATTGGCACAACCAAAGTTAAAATATTCGATAGAGTCGTCAGAATACTTAGTGGCATACGACATGTACCAAAATTAAATAGAAATTTGATTTCGTTAAGTACTCTTGATTCAAAATGGTACAAGTACACAACTAAAAATGGAGTTTTGAAGATTAGTAAGGGTTTCCTTGTTGTGATGAAAGGGCAGAAAAAGACTGCCAAGTTATATGTTTTGCAATGTTTGACTGTTATTGGTGACGCAACCATCACTTCCTCTTCTTTACCAGATGATGATATTACTAGACTTTGGCATATGCGCCTAAGCCATATGAGTGAGAACAACATGAAAAAATTGAGCAAAAGAGGGCTTCCTGATGGATAAGGTATTACCAACTAAAGTTCTGTGAGCACTGCATTTTTGAGAAGCAAAAGAGAGTTCAATTCACCATAGGAATCCATAACATGAAGGGAACGTTAGATTATATTCATTCTGATCTTTGGAGACCATCTAGAGTGCTTTCGAGAGGTGATGCTAATTATATGCCGACGATCATTGATGATTTTTTAGAAAAATATGAGCATTCTTCCTAAAGCAAAAAAGTGATGTGCTTTCCACGTTTAAGGCTTAAAAAACTATGATCGAGAAGCAAACAGGAAAATAGATAAAACATCTCCGCACAGATAATAGCTTGTAATTCTGTTCTGATTAGTTTAATTAATTGTGCAAATTAGAGGGGATCGTGAGACACTTGCCAGTTCGTCATACTCTACAGAAAAATAGCGTTGCAGAACAGATGAATAGAACATCATGGAAAATGTTCGATGTATGTTGTCGAATACTTGTTTATTGAAGTTGTTTTAGGCTAAAGCGACCTCTACTACATGTTTTTTGATTAATCTATTTTTGTCCATTGCCATTGAGAAAAAGACTCCACAAGAGGTATGATTTGGTAATCTGCTAATTATTCTGATTTGAAGATTTTTGGGTGTCCTGCATATGCTCATGTTGATAATGAGAAATTGAAATCTAGATCCATTAAATGTGTTTTTCTTGGTTATAAAACTGGTTTTAAAGGGTATAAGTTATGGTGTCCTGAAAATAGAAAAGTTGTGATTAATAGAGATATTATTTTTTATGAAACTATTATGATGCCTAACTTATCTCTTAAAAACTCTTCCAATAAAGACCGAAAAAGTTCAAACACACATGTGAAGCAGGTGGAGCTTCAGATTAATCCAGGATCTACAACAGAGTTTACTCCTCAAGTTAGTACAGAAACTCAGAGTAGAGTTGCTTCTTCACCATAATATTTTATCACCAGGAATAGACATAGATGAGAAATTAAATTTCCAAATAGGTACGCTGAGGTTGATCTAGTTGCTTATGCTTTAAATGTGGTTGAAGATATAAATGCAAATCAAGAGTCATCTACTTATTCTGAGGTAAATTAGCTATAAAAATTCAGGAAAGTGGATGTTTATTATGTAAGAAAAGATCAAATCGTTCCATAAGAATTGAACATGAAACCTAGTGAAGCTTCCTGAGGGTAAAAAGGTTGTTTGTTGTAAATCGGTATTCAAAAAGAAAGAAAGGATTTCAAAAGTTGAAGAACCCAGGTATAAAGTGAGGCTAGTTGCAAAAGGTTACAGTCAGATTCCAAGTGAAGACTTCACAGATGTGTTTTCTCCAGTTATGAAGCATAGTTTAATTCAAGTCTTACTTGGTATTGTGGTCATATATGATTTGGAACTTGAGCAATTAGATGTAAAAATAATGTTCTTGCATAGAGAACTTGAGGAAGATATTTACATATAACAATCAGAGGGTTTTATAGTTTCAGAAAAAGAAGACCATATTTGCTTGCTGAAAAAGTCCATTTATGACTTGAAACAATCACTAAGGCAGTGGTATAAGAGGTTTGATTATTTTATGACTACTCATGATTTCCAAAGAAGCAGCTTTGATAGTTGTGTTTATTTTAAGAAAAACAGTGATGGTTATTTTAAGAAAAACAGTGATGGTTATTTTATATATCTACTATTTTATGTTAATGACATGTTGATAGCAGCCAAATATAAATGAGAGATAAGAAACATCAAAGCCCAGCTTAGTAAAGAATTTGAGATAAAAGATTTTAGAGTAGAAAAAAAGATACTTGGGATGGAAATTCTCAAAGATAGAAAAACATGTAAATTATACCTAATTTAGAAAGGGTACATTGAGAAAGTTTTTTGCAGGTTCAATGTGCAAAGTGCCAAGCCTGTTAGTAATCCATTAGCAACCCATTTCAAACTTTCATCGACTTTGTCTCCGCAATTAGATGATAAGATTGACTACATGTTACGTGTTCCATATTCTGGTGCGATGGGATCTCTTATGTATGCTATGGTTTGCTCACGTCCAGATTTATCATATGTAGTTAGTGCAGTTAGTAAATACATGGCGAATCCCGGTAAAAAACACTAGAAAGCAGTTTAGTGGATTTTTAAATACTTACGAGATACTAGTGATGTTTCCTTATAGTTTGGAAGAATTAGAGATGGAGTCATTGGGTATATTGATTCTGATTTTATTGGAGATCTTGATAAAAGAAGATCTCCCAGAGGGTATGTTTTTACTATTGGGGGTTGCGCAACCAATTGGAAAGCCACTTTGCAGACTATAGTTGCTTTGTCTACTACTGAAGCCGAGAACATGGTTATTACTGAGGCTTGTAAAGAAACTATTTGGTTAAATAGACTCTTTGGTGAACTTAATAAAGACCTTTATATCAGTATAGTATTTTGTGATAATTAGAGTACCATATTTCTTATGAAGGATCAAATGTTTCATGAGAGAACAAAGCACATTAATGTTCAGTATCATTTTGTGTGTGATATTATTACTCGTGGTGATATTGTTGTGAGTAAAGTTAGTACTCATGATAATCCTGCATATGATGACTAAGTCACTTCCTATAACCAAATTTGAGTATTACTTGGACTTGATTGGTGTTTATTGTTGAAGTATATATACCCCTTTAAGGGTTTTGTGGAAGAGGTGGAGAATTTGTTCGTTGAGAGTTCGTGGTGAAAAACTTGTTTGTTGAGAATTCGTGTCAAGGTGGAGATTGTTAGAGCCGTGTGACCCAAATTTCTATTAAAGAAATAATACGAACCATGCAACACAAGTAGAATTTGTATAGAACTACACCTCCTCTATTTAACTTTGATTAGAATAAAGTTTTTCAACTTTTAAATAAATATAGTCGCAGCTTCTCTTGTATCTTTCGGTTTTCAACATTAGTGAATTTTTTTCTCCTCTGCCCATGATTTTTTCCCAAAAAGGTTTCCACGTAAAATATGTATTTTATTTTTCTTTCTTATTTCTTTGCAATCATTCTATATTGTCATTACCGACATTCAGTTTTACACGAGTCAGCTCGAATTAATAATTTGAGTTTTGAGTTAGAATCTAGTTGAATTTTACAATTTGAATATTTCGAATAACAAATTGGTGTAAATACTTTTTTGACCCTGTCAATTTTGAAAATGAGCAAATTGATTTCTCTCTCAACAAAAATTTCAAAAAATAATTTCAAAATAACGTTCAAAAATTCAAAATATTTATAAAAAATATATTTTTAAAAAAATTATAATAATTTTTAAAAATTTTAAAGAATATATAAATAAATTTAAAATTTTCTAAAATAATAATTTTGAGACCTAAATAAGTTAATTAATTATTTAAATTTATATTATTTTGCTTTGAAAAAATTTTCAAACATATATGATTTCAAATTTATGTGCTCCAACATGGAATTAATTATATTATAACAAGATTTTAATTTAACATGTTTAATTTTTTAATTTAACTCGAATAATTTAACTCGATTCGATTCAACTCGAATTTTATTTTACTCAACTCATATTCGAAAAAATTTCAAATCGAGATATGATGATAAAATAAGATTTGTCAACTCAATTAATTCGAAATTTTTTTATTCAATTCGATACTACCTATTGCCTTTCCACCTTTATCATATGCAAAATGGTACCTTACACTACTCATCAAATTGTTAACAAAAGACAAAAGAGATATAAAACCAGAACATAGCATTCATTACCGGAAACGACATTGAAAGTGAATGTACACAAATATGATCAAGCACTCCGCAAATTTTGGAAAAATGTTGAAAAACCCAGCTTTTAACTCAGCATTCATACCATAAATTTTCATCAACTTAAATAGGTCAAAGCATAAAGCATCATGTGCTGATGGCAGGGCCAAGAATTTACTGAGGAGTTGGGGGTCGGCTACTCGGAGCACAAACCCTGGAGCCCCACTCCAACAGCTCTTTGCTAGTATCATCCTTGTGAACTATCACTTCAATGAAGCATAAGCAGTCCTTCTTGGCTCCCATTGCCGTCTTTATTGCTTCTACGAGCTCTTCCTCACAAAATACCTGAAACAATATCAAAATTTTTAGTATTATATCAAGCAATTTTATCAATGTCAGGAACTTTATTTAATTCATTCAAGCAATGTACGGGGTTTGAATTTGACTCACCTTGGTTGTCCAGCACTTGGCTTCACCATTATGAATTGCATCAACCAAGGCAGTATAGTTCCAATTCTTGATCACATTGTATGGTCCATCATGAATCTCTACTTCAATGGTGTACCCACGATTGTTTATGAGGAAAATTATGGTCTTCTGCCCACATCGCAGCATTGTGGACACATCTTGTGCGGTCACCTATTGAACCAATCACCACCAACATTATGAAGATGTACCCAAAGCAAGAACATTATGCACATGTGAATCAATTTAGGATAAACTACAAAAATAGTCACTTTTGTTTGTCCTAGATTACATTTTAGTCATTTATGTTTGAAATGTTACGTTTTAGTCACTTACGTTATCGTTTTGTTATGAAGTAGTCATTTTACCGTTAAACTCCATTACCTCCTTAACAGCGATCTTACGTGGCAGTCCAAATGGGTTTTAAATATTAAATTGGATGTTCAGTTGCTGGAATGAAAAAATATTTTTAATTAAATAAATTTTATTTGAACTGCCACGTAGAACATCTAAGTTGGCATTTAAAACCTATTTGGACTGCCACGTAAGACTGCTATTAGGGAGGTAATAGAGCTTAATGGTAGAATGACAATTTCGTAACAAAACGATAACATTAGTGATTAAAACATAATATTTCAAATATAAAAAATTAAAATATTAAAAAAAAACAACTATTTTTATAGTTTACACTGTGCATATGTTTTTTCACGCAAAAATATTATAACTACTGGCCAAAATGACAGTACGTACTTGGAAACTACCATCACCAATGCAGGCGATGACACGTTTCTCCGGAACAGCCTGTGCATATCCAAGAGTGGCACCAACTGACCATTTCTCTGGAACAGCCTGTGCATATCCAAGAGTGGCACCAACTGACCACCCAATTGATCCATATTGCATTTGGAATTCATACCTGCGCAATAGTTTTTGAGTTCAATATCAAATTAAAAAACCATCTTTGGATTTTAAATCATAACATAAAAAGCTCCTTCCCTAATACTCACCCACATCCTGCAGGCAACTTCAGCTTCTGGCAGTTAAACCAAGAACCCCCAGTTTCAGCAATCACGGTAGTTTCACCAGAAAGCATCTTCTGTATATGTTGGAACAAAACATTGACTCTCAAAGGCTCTTTAGATGCTGCCTTCAAAGGTTGTTCCTCAGGAACAAAAATCCTATGGTAATTCTCATAAGCAGTATTATTGTGCTTAAGCCTCTTAGCAAGTTCTCTAAGGAAGTCTTTCATCAAAACACACCCAAATGCAGGCCCATTACCAATGACCACCCGATCAGGCTGCACAATAATCGCCTTCTCTTTCTTAAGAAGCAAAGAGCACCCAACAGAGCTATAATCGTTGTAAATAGGTCCAGCGAATAAGTAAGCATCAGCAGATTCAACGATCTCAGCACAAAATGCAGTACTAACAGCTCCCCAATACGTCCCAATGAAATGAGGATGATGCTCAGGGACAAGCCCTTTACCCGATGGCATTACCGCCACGGCGTAGCCACCAGCATCAGCCAACTAAACAAAAGCCTCGCATGCCTTGGCAACACGTAGCTTTGGTCCACCGACCAAAACGGGTTTCACGGCCTTGTTCAAGAACTCTGCAGCTGCCTCCACCGCCGCCTCCAATCCCATCTTATTTATTACTTAATCTACACCCATTAAGAAAAAAAAAAGGAATTACTTGACGTGAAAATTAATCACTGAATAATCTTAAACTTGTAAAGAGAAGGAAAAAGCATACTTTGGAGAGAGCACAAATGGAACGGGCTCGCGGGTAAAAGTGCGATGAGAAATTGCAGCCAAGTTACAGCCGATGCTGATATAAACAGGCTTGCTTTCTTTCAAAGCAGTTGAAATAGCTGTGTCGATCATTTCATGAGCATCCTCCAAGTTATTAATCACAGCCTAGAGAAAACCAAAGACCCCATATTTAGCATCTTCCTGATGAAACAAAAAACAACAGCAATAGTATTTAGTAACAGGAGAAAGGAGAGAATATAACCTGATAGCAAGTAACAGTCTGGAAACATCTGAGCTCTTGACTAAAATAAGGCAAGCCAACAGTGTGGTGAAGAATCCGGTTAGTTCCATAGTCATTGGAGTTGGGTCCACCCACAATGCAGATAAGAGGGAGACTCTCACTGTAAGCACCGGCGATGGCATTCAAAACGCTGACCCACCAACGGCGAATGTGACAACGCAAGCACCAACGCCACGTCATCGAGCGTAACCATCAGCGGCGTACCCAGCGTTGAGCTCGTTACAGCAGCCGATGAGTTTAAGCCCAGGCTCCGCAATCAAATGGTCAAGCAAAGTCAAGTTGAAATCACCGGGAACAGAGAAAAGATCGTTCACACCGATCTGAACAAGCCGCTTAGCCAAGTGGCCGCCCAGAGTGGCTTTAGAGCAGTTGACAACGGCGGGGGAAACGGAACCTTGAATGGTGGAAACGGTGCCGTTTGCGGGAGAGCAAACGTCGTTGGAAGCAGGCTTGCAGTTGTCAAGTGATCCAATCTTGGTATCCATTTCAAATAAAAAGAAATAGTAAATCTGGCGAAGAAAAATGCAGAGAAAACTTTTTGTTTTGGGCTAAGTCTGGAAGTAAAAAGGGAAATAGTTTGAATGTGAATTAGACCTGTCCATGGCCGGGCCGGGCCGGGCTTAGAAAAAATTTCAGCCCGCATCCTAGGCCCGGGCCCAGCCCGGCCCGAAATATGGGCCTGAGATTTTGTACAGGCCTGGCCCGGGAAAAATATAGGGCTCGAGCCCGGCCCGGCCCGTTTTTAATTAAAATTAATTTTTTTGATAAAATTAAAATTAATTGTTATTAAAATTAATTATTAGTAAAATTATCAAATTATTAATTGTTAATTGTATTAATTGTTGTAACAAAATTTAACAGTTGATTAGTAAAATTATTAAATTATTAATTGTATTAATTGTTAATTGTAATAATTGTTGTAACAAAATCTAATATTTGATTAGTAAAACAAACCTGATGTTTTATTATTATTATTTTGTAACAGATTTTTTTTATTCCTTTTTATTTACAGTTCGTATTTGTCAGTGCTGTTAAAAAGTATTTTTGTAAACAAATAAGTTTACATTTTTTTTATCTTAAAACCAACCAATATTACATGTGCAAGATTTACCAATGTTATCACTTTCAATTGCTATCATTTACCAATATTACATAATACATAAACTAAGTGATTCTCACTACCAGTTCCAGTACTTAGGCAGATATAGTTTTTTTTTTTTTTTTTTTGCATTTGACCAATAAACTTGGGGAAATAAGTGTAGAACCACATTTTGGTTAACTAGACTGCTTTCATCAAATTTCAAGAGGGTTAGCTGATTGGCAGTGAATCTTGTGGACTTGAGTTTCTGCCAAACCAGACATGCATTTTCAGAAAGAAAATATAATTAAATTAGCTCATAGGACCGAAACCTCTTATATTATACCATATCAGACCATAGCAAATTACTTTGAGGACCAAAACAACAAGGTTAATGAGGACAATATAGTATATTTTAAACATAAAAAACTTAAACTAAAATTAAAAACTTAAACTAGTATATATTTAATATATTTTCGGGCCGGGCCGGGACGGGCCCGGGCCAAAAAAAAATTTCCCGAGACCCGGTCCATTTTCTAAATGGGCCTCTTTTTTTGCCCAAGCCCATATTTCGGGCCTATATTTTTACTCAAACCCTCCCATATTTCGACCGGGCTGTCGGGCTGGGCTGGGCCGCCCGGCCCATGGACAGGTCTAATGTGAATGTGAGGTGAAGTGGAAAATAATTGAATTTATAAGGAAAAATGATACAGGGGCGGTGTTTTCTCTGAGAGTGGACCGGGGGGATTTGGTTTCTAGTTTCTATGGAGGCTTTAAATAAATAACTCAAAAAATTTTAAAAATTATGAAAATTATATATCTTAGTATTAGATTATTGAGAAAAGTGATCTAGTTTTTACCGTGTCAATCTCCACTTACCACGATGACATCAGCTAACAAATACTCAATTATTGTTTTATAATTACAAAAATAATAGGAGGAAAAAAATTCATTTTTTTTGTGCCGCCACTTCCTAAGGCAACACTATACTTTTTATGAATGTCAACTAAGTATCCTAAGTAAATTGGTCCCGGTTGTTCAATCATTTGATAACCATAGTCATTCTTTGATAAATGATCACTATGAGTCAAATTCAATAGAATTTGATCAATCATTGTTTCTGTCGTTAATGTAGAGAACTGAACTAAGAATTCTCTTTCTTTATCATCAATTGAATCACTGTTCGCTACCCATGATCTATTTTCTCATCAATCCAATCATCGCTCACGTTTTTTCTTTTTCTTATCAATGAATAGATCTCTTTACTTGTATGACTTAGATGTCTTGTGTTTCTTGAAAAATGATTCGATTGATGGAATTTGGTATGATACTTATGAGATCGATGATATCGATGAGATTGATATTCAAATATTTCTTCTTAGAACGTATTGATTTGACCCCATAAGCGAGACCACCACCCCATTACATGTTGCCGCCAAAAGCAAAACCCTGTATTTCTTTTAGAGAATCTCCTAATTGTTCTAGAGCAACTAGAAAGAGATTCTTTAACTAGAAAGAATTCAGTTTAGATATAGGATACCTATCCAGAAGTTTTCACAACTCAATCATGTATGATGGAATCATCAAATATTTAACCTTTTTGAACTCTGTCTGCAACTCACCATAGGCTTGGGAAACAAAGAGAAGATGTGTACAAACGAGATATCCGGCAACAAGAAGAAGGAAAAGGATTGAATAGAGGAAATCCTAAACATTTGGCGATCTCGGATGTGTCAATATCAATGGTGACTCATTATTTCGATGAATCATTTCTTATAAATTTTTCACCCTGTCGTATTTTCACATGTATTTCCAGAATTAGACGAAAAATATATAATTTGGATTTTAAAAAAAATTTTGCTGCCACCTCTTTTTCCAAAAATGGTCTAATACAATAAAGTTTAAAAATTTTCGGTATTTATGGATAATTTAGTCAATATATAGACTATTAAAATGGTGAAACTACATTTTTAATATCATAAAAATTATAATTTAATTCTAGCCCCTTATAAACAAAATTTTGATTTCGACCCTCCTTTGTAGTTTGTATTAGGAGTTGGATTGGATTTTACTTGTTTTATTAAAAAAAGGGGACAAATTAGTCCATATATTAGATCAAAGAGCAAATTGAATTTTTATTAAAATTTCATCTTTTGACTTTGATTAGAATAAAATTTTTCAACCTTTATATAGGTGTAGTCGCAACTCTTTTTGTATCATTTTATTTTCAGCATTAATGAATTTTTTTCTTCTCTTCCTATGATTTTTTTCCGAAAGAATTTTCATGTAAAATCTTTTTTTTTCTTTCTTATTGTTTTGAGATCACTTTATATTGCTATTATCCTCGTTGAGTTTTACCCCGTATAAAGTAGGTTACGTTATAATGATATGGGTTTCCCAGCCCTAGCGAAAAGCTGGTCAGGTGGGTATAGACTAAGGGCAAAACCCTTTGATGCTTTGGTTCCGTTGAAAGCATCAGCGGCAGCTGCGTCCCTTTGAAGATAGTGAATAAGATAGCGGCGGAGTTCAAGATCAAGAGGGTGCAACAGACCCTCCCAATTCTTCTCACCACTAAGCTCCCCCCCAACGAGATGCTATCGAAGAACTAGCCATTATTATTTATTTTCTCCTCTCTATATTCTAAAACTTTGTTTGTGGGCTTGTAGCTTTGCTGTGCATGCTTTATAAAGACTGGATAACTTCGTTCTCTATTTCATGTCGATTTGATCCTATTCAGGTTATTTTAACTTCAAATAATGTTGCGTACAATTGTTTTCAAATTGGTCTCAGATCCTTTTTATTCGATAAAATCTCATCGGCATAGGAAAAGAAAAACACTAACAAAACCGGGCTACACCGAAAGCAATACAAACAAAGACCACTGTTGTCTTCAATGAGAAAGCAATGAAACTCTAAACACCCAAAAGCATAACAAACGAAAGCCACTGTTGTGTGCAAGTAAAAAAGAGTAAACCCCAAACACTCAAAAGCATTACAAACAAAGACCAGTACTGTCTTCAATGAGAAAGCAATGAAACCCTAAACACCCAAAAGCATAACAAACGAAAGCCACTGTTGTATGCAAATAAAAAAGAGTAAACCCCGAACACTCAAAAGCATTACAAACAAAGACCAGTATTGTCTTCAATGAGAAAGCAATGAAACCCTAAACACCCAAAAGCATTACAAATGTGATTTCTTTTTTATATATTTGCGCATTAAAAATATAAAAAATTCAGAAATATATAACCTAAAAAATATATAAATTATAAAATTTAAAATTACAATGAAAAGAAAATAGTTGAAATTAATGATATTATTGTAAAAATGTTAAGAAAACTTTATAAAATTAATGATATTAATGATATTATTGCAAAAATATTATTTAAATTTTTTTAAGACTTAATAAAAATTATAAAAATATTTGAACATATTAAAGATTTATAAAATTATTAAAAATTTTAAAAAATTGAGAAAATCATTTAAAAAATTAAAAATGATTAAAAAATGTAAAAAATTATTTGAAATTTATAAGAATTTTAAAATTTTAAAAATTATAATATATTTTACAATTTTTCTTAAAAATAGAAACTACAAAATGCCAAAATATAATGAAATTACCAAATTATTATGCCAAAATAACCTATAAAATGGATTAGATGATTTGTTTTAAAGGTATGATAAGAGAGATGATTAAGAAGAATATTAAAACAACCTGATCAACCAGAGTTTTTTTTTCTATAGGCAAGATTTATTATTATTAAAAAGAAAATCTAAACAACAGAGGAAAAGCATACAGACAAAAACAACAGCAACATCAAACCAAACCAACACTACCACAGTCAAAAGCAGACCACACAAAACTAGACCAAAATATAAATTCTTGCTTCCAAAATCATGATTCCATTTCAAGTGACCAAAATATAAAGGTAGTCACCGCTTTTGGTGGATATGGATAAAACGAAATAATTGATTATACTAAAAGGTTATTGTGTTTTTCTTCTTTGTAGGCCTATTTGGGTTTTATAAATCATCCTCCTCAAACGAGGAAAAATTAGTTGTCGTGCTTGCATAATCATTGCCAATTGGGGCCCCATTTATGCTTCATCCTTTGACAGCATAATTTTTGTAAACTTGAACCCCAGATCGTATAATCACCGTCAACTAAAACCTTGAGTTGCAATGCGATTTGGCTTCCTAGGTGATGGCTTCATACTCACATGGCAGATGAAATTTGTAGGCCACTCAGCTCTATAGCGCCACCGTAAATTCAAACATTCCGTAAAAAACTATGTCTATCTCAAACATGGATAAAAAATAATTTCCAATCGTAAGAAAAAAAATATTTTTAGACAATTAATTTCTGTAAATTTGTAGGACAAGTTTTCCTTTCTCTCTCCAAAAACAATATAGATGAATAAAATTTAAAAAATTAACATACTTTCTTAATTATTTTTTTAGGATAAATTAACCTAAAATTGTGTTATTATATCATTTTGGTATCTTTTGTGTTTTCTTTATCTCTCAAACGTATGTTTCCTTCGAAGCCCTAGTTCTTCAATTTTCACACTTCCGCTGTGGATCTTACATGGGATGTAATGCCAACAAAAATGTGCACTACACCAAAACAGGCTTTTAGCGGCGTTTGGATAAAAAACGCTGCTATATATAGATTGCACATTAGCAGCGCTTTTAAAAAAATACCGCTATAATGCTAGCATTAGCTGCGTTTCTGAAAAAGTGCCGCTATAGATCGAGCGTTAGTGGCGTTTTTTGAAAAATGCCACTATAGTTCGAGCATAAAACTAAGTACAACGCCATCGTTTTATGTTGAGCTTTGGTGGCGTTAGCGGTGCTTTTTTAAAAACGCTGCTATAGTTCGAGCATTAGCAGCGCTTTTTTAAAAACGCCGCTATAGGTCGCGCATTTACGGCGTTTTTCAGAAAGCGCCGCTAATGCTTGACCTATAGCGGCGTTTTCCTAAAGCGCCGTAAAAAAATTAAGCAGAACACCATCGTTTTATGTTGAGCCTTGGTGGTAAGAGCAGAAAATACGACGAACTCCAACAACAGCTTCAGAATATGATGAAGATGTTTCAGCAGTTGCAACATCCGCCATCTTAGACTGTCGTATAAATATTTCTATCATTTTAACTTTTAACATTATTTTAAGAATAATATGAATTATATTTCATTTATTGATATTTATATTATACATCATTCGTTTAATTTGAAATATTATTTAAATTTGTTGCTTTTGGCTGGTTTCTATGCTACAGAATAGGGGTGTGCATAATTCGGGTAAAACCGAAAAAATTCGGTTAACCGACCGAATTCGGTTAATCGGTCGGTTAACCGAATTTTTTCGGTCGGGGGTCGGTTAATTTTTTTATGATTTTTCGGTTAACGGTTAATTCGGTTCGAAACCGGTCGGTTAACCGAAAATTTTCGGTTAACCGAAAAAATTAATAAATAAAATTATCCAACCCAACCCAAACTCAATTACCCAACCCAATAAAACTAAAACTAAAGTTTACCCAATTACCCAATCCAATAAAACTAAAACTAAAAGACAACCCAATTTACTAAAGTCTAAAACCCAATTTACTTTAATAATTTATAAATTTTTTTAAATTTTAAAAATAAAAAATAAAAAAAATTCAGGTATTTTTCGGTAATTCGGTTAATTCGGTTAATTCGGGTAATTCGGGTAATTCGGGTAATTTTTAACCAAAATTAAAAAATACATAATTTTCGGTTAATTCGGTTAACCGACCTTATTAACCGAAAAAATTTCGGTTCGGTTAAATTTTTTTAAAAAAAATCGGTTCGGTTAACGGTTAAAATTTTTGGAAGGTCGGTTAATTCGGTTACTACAGAAGGGCTGAAAATGTGAAAAATGTTCTAATAAAAATATGCCAAAATTAGTGGCGTTTTTTAAAAAAAGGTCGCTAAAGGTCGTGTTTTTTAGCGGCGTTTATAAAAAAAGCACCGCTAGAAGTCATGATCTATAGCGGCGTTCGTGGGAAAAGCGCCGCTAAAAGTCATGATCTATAGCTATGTTTATGGGAGAAGTGCCGCTAAAAGTCATGATCTATAGCGGCGTTTGTTGGAGAACTTTTATAGCGGCGTTTGTTGGAGAAGCGCCGCTAAAAGTCATTATCTATAACGGCGTTTATTTCTAAAAACGCCAGAAACATTAGCGACGATGTCAATAGCGGCATTTTTTACAAAAGCGCCGCAAATACTTTTAGCTGCGCTAAAAAGCACCGCAAAAGGCTTAAAAACGCCGCTAAAAGTTTATTTTGGTGTAATAGTAGTTACTCATCAATCGTTAAAGCCCATGTTAAAAAGGCTATTAAGAATTAATAGTTGCGTGTTAAATTTAACAGTAAACATTCAATCGATCAAGTTTTTGAGTTGAAGAGCTTAATTAGCTGAAAAAAATTAAAAGGAATTTAATTGAATTTTTTCACAATAATTGGAGAAAGAAATTTAATTATTATTTTTCGCTTGCAATTTTATTGGAAAGCTCGTTTTTTTTTGTTTTTACAAATTGGAGAAAGAAAACATCAACATTGTTTAAAACATGATTATTAGGGATGTCAGACTTTGACTATCATTCTCTTACGTGGTTGATAAAAGCTAATATTTTTAATACCTTTTATTATTTTATTATTTTATATGATTTTATGATTATTTTTTTTATTTTTACCCATGTGGTATCCAAATTTCTAATGTCTAATATTACCTTCGCGATTAACTCGTGAAACGAATGTACGACTTGAAGGAAATGAATATTATAGTTAATGCTGACTCGTCCTCCTGCGATGAATGCATGCATAGCAATAATTTCATGGCACATACTACTACCAAAAATTTCAAGAATTAACGATGTTCATTGAACAAAAATAATATTATAAAAAAAGGGGGAAAAAAAAAGCACAAACTTTATTCATGGAAATATGTAGACAAACACACAGAGTTCAGACAGCACAATCATGTCCGACGCAATGGGGGCTATGCTGATAAGCGACCTTAACGTCCAACTTTGTTTTAATTTGCTATTAGGAGTTAGGACTGTAAGTAGAGGTACTTTGCAGGACAGAGATGCAATACTGGTTTTATATGATTGCATTTAAAAGGATGTTATTTATTTGACATGATCGACCGGTCCAATTAAGCACTCGGCGGATCTGGCACATAGGCAGTGTCATTGAACTTCCAGTGCCCATCGTCCGTTTGAACCATGTTTTTGAACAACTCCTGAGTCCACCAGTTATCTGGTATTTTGTACTTGTCCAGTAAGCCATCACTACTTTTGTTTATGACTGCATTATCAAAATCTAGTTCTTCTTCAAGTTTGAAATCTCCATCTTTTTGCATCCCTGCAATTGCATGCTGGTAACCCTCCAAATTGTGAGGATTAATAATTTTCTCTTTCAAGTAGGGTGACTTGGTTGTGTCAATCCCCAACTCTTCTCCCACATGGAAGTATTTTGGTCCAAATGGAACCTTAGGGACAGGATCTTTGGAATTTACGATGCGTAGGATATGGAAGTTCTCAAGTCTATCACAAACTCCTTTGAATGCTAGGTTTCCAACACGAGGGCTAGCAGCTGGAAAGCAAGTCACCATGAACGCTTTATTCGAGTTGTCTGTTGGCTTGTTGAAACCATTATGAGCTATGTCCATAGCGTTTAGGGTTGCAAGTGCAGCACCTAAACTATGGCCTGTTACAGTTATGCTGACCTCCTCGTTCTGATACTTGTCCACCAGCTCCTTCACCGCTTTACAAGCCTGACGGTCATTAATAACAATTGAACTGTCAATGTGAGTAAAATATATGTTCAATTATTTATGTATATCAAGAATTACCTGTTGCCTGGCGCTGGTTTTAGTGTAAGGGGAATTTGCATTTGAGTTCATATAGGTGTTGTAAAAACCAGTATGAACCTTAACAGAGCCAGTTCCGAACAAATCTTTAGCTGATGTTCGAAAAATATTAGCATCGCTAACCCACTCAGATATTGTTATGGTTCCTCTCCATGAAACAAGAATATCCCTCCTTCCAAGAACAACTTTTCCTTCATCTGTGGCCACCGCCACATAACCAAAATATGCAACTTCATCATCGCTCGAAGCAGCGTATATGAAGTTGGTCACTTTATAACGGTATGGGTTACCCTTTTCAAGACCAACCCTAGCGAAATACTCGTCAGGTGGGTATAGGCTAAGAGCATAACCCTTTGAAGCCTTGGTCCCATTGAAAGCATCACCAGCAGCTCCAGCCCTTTGAAGATAGTGAATGAGATAGCGGCGAAATTCAAGATCAAGAGGGTCCAGTAAACCCTCCCAGTTGTTTTCACCACTAAGTTCTCTCCAACGAGATGCTATTGCAGAACTTGCCATAATGATTTTATCTCTTTTAGCTTTATAAATTCTAAAGTTTCTTGGTGAGGATGCGACTCGTAGCTTTGTTGAGCTTGCTTTATATAGACAGGGAAAGTTACTCCTTAGCGAGTTTATTATTGAGATTAAAAAAGTAAAGTGTTTATCATTATAAACAATAAAGTAAGTGCGCAAATTACCATATAAAGAAGCAAAGTAATGGCGCAAAAGGCCTACTTGTAGCATGCAAAATAATCAGCGTACAATGACCGCCAACGATGCGGGTTCTCCATATTAATAGATAGGAAGTCAAAGGGTTAGTACTGTGACTAAGACATGCTCGGACAACATTATCACACCACGTTTGAAAGAGCATTTTAAATGTTTTTCATTTCCTTTTCTAGAAATTTGAATTCTGATAATCCTATAAGAATAATCAAGAGAATTATTTATTTATTTATTAATTTTTATTTCTGGAATGCACGGATCAATTTCAACCATTAGATTTGTTTTAAAAGTTAAGATCTAAAATTTAAAATTTATTGTTATAGACGTTTAAAATTTATCATTTAAAGTTTAGGGTTTAAGTTTTAGAGTTTAAGTTTAGGTTTTTAACATTAGAGTTTAGGATTTATAGTTTAAGATTTAAGTTTTAGAGTTTAAGTTGAGATTTTTAATTAAGGTTTAAGTTTTAATGTTTAGGATATTATGATGTAGGGTTTGTGATTATATAATTTTGGTATTTAGGGTTTAAAATTTAGTAATACATTTGATTTTGTTTTTAATTAGACATATTATAAATAAATATTAAATATACATCAACAATCCACGTCGTTCTCATTTCGTTTTGTATGGTAGAAAAGAGAGGGTACAACCTTATCCACTCCAGTTATCACTACGACAAATAGCTTATTTGTCATATTTGTAAGTTGACAATTTTTGAAACAAAATATTTGGCTATAATCAATGTTGATATTGTGGAAGAATTCAAGCCTATTAATGAGAATTAATTTATTTGGAGTAACACATCTTAAAGATTGGATGAGTTCACGTTGGATTGTACAAAACAAATCCCTTGGTTCAAGGATGTTGGATCGAGACAAACTTGGAAGACTTATCTCCAACACTTCAATTTACATTGGTCTTTAAAATTATATTGTATATTGTTATTTTAGATGTTGTTTAATATGGAATTGAATGTAATTGCTCTCTACTATGTTAGCAAGTCTCAAATTTTTATATAACGAGAGACTTGTATAGATTTTGTAACGAAACTAAGAAAGCACTTATTTAGTCATCAGGGAACATTTTTGTGAGAGTGCGTTTGAGAGAGTAAAATCTTTTGTTGTTTGGTTTTATAGCCTGAGTTCTCATGGAGAGAACTTAGAGGTGAGAGATCTAGTATTTAGATACAAATGTGAGGTTGCTATACTGGAGTGTGATAGGACTTAAATCACTTGTTGTATTGGGATTAAAGATAATAGATTCTTCTAACTAAGCTAGACTCCGTAGATATAAGAAAATTGAACTGCACAAACAATTCATTGTCTCTTATTTTTATTCTATTTTACGTAGTTCCATCTGAAGTGCCCACTTCTGCTGTCCCTTCCATTCATACTTTGTTTTACTTAACAAGCTAACAACTATTCAAATCTTCAATTGGTATCAAAGTGTCCCACTTAACACATTTAGTGATGATCCCTAATGTTGTTATTACTAAGTTATTGAAGGACCATTAGTTGCATGTCCTCCAACGTTGGATGGTTCCAACTGTGCCTATTGGAAGGCAAAAAAGAAAGCTTTCATCACAATAATGGATGAGAAAGCTTAAGAAGTTATTGTTACTGGTTGGAGACCCCCTACAACCACTACAACGGCCGAAAGTGTTCCAAAAGTTTAGCATTATTATGGTTCCTCCCCATGAAACAAGAATATCCCTCACTTCCAGGGCAGTTTTCCCTTCATCTGTGGCCACCGCCACATATCCAAAACACACCACTTCATCAACACTTGTAGCAGCATATACAAAGTTGGTCACTCTATAATGGTATAGGCTTCCATTTTCAAGACCAACCCTAGAAAAAAACTGGTTAGGTGGGTATAGGCTTAATCTTTTGATGTCTTGGTAAGGTTGATAGCATCATTAGCAGCTTTAAGCTTTAGTTTAATAATACTTTTAAAAAGCACTTTTAGAACAAAAAACGCTTTTGAGATAAAAATATTTTTAAACAAGACTCTTCTAAGAGAAAAAAATACTTTTCAAAAACAAAAAATTGACCCAAATGCCTTTTTTTCAAAAAGCAAAAAAGTTTAGCTTTTCTCAAAAGCGCTTTTTATCTAAAAAAAGAATCTTCTTTTTCGCTTCATTTGATCTGTTCTGTTGTAAAAAAACAAACAGAACAACGTTCAAAAGTTTAACATTACAACATTCCAAAAGAAAACACATTCAGTCACTAACAGGCCTACGTTTACACCAAATCAATAGCTCACCACCAGGCTTTAAAATTTTCCTCACGATTTATACCTGCAATCACCAAGGAAGATGTCATTTCATTTCCATTCCTTTCTACCATAAAAAGCAACAACATTTCCTACCTTTTCAATGTCTCTTTCAATATCTGCGAAAGTTGCTTGAAGAGACCATGGTCTCATAGACTTATTGCACACCAATTAAACACCACTATTGAACCAAGTTCTAAAAATAGAGAATCATTTAGCTTCCATTTCATAGCTAAAAATACTTCCAATGCAACCATCACCGTTCCAATCTCTGCCAAATCAGTATCATTTGCTGCTATAGAACCTGAAAATAAAGCTATTGCGACTCCCTCCTTATCTCTCAAGACACCTCCACAACCTGATCTATCCTCGTTTGCAATCCCAAAAACATTAAACTTTAAACATCCATGCGAAGGAGGGCGCCATATCAATGCAGCTGGTTTGGGTTTAATTAAATCAATCCTGCACCTATTAAGACATATCCACTAAAAGTTCTCTTGCAACATTAGCTCATCATAAACAGATCTAATCCACAGCAATGCCCTCATCTTTGATTGAAAAATCAAATTTTACATAGTCACCATCCTTTAAAATTTTCCATAGTTCTTAGAAGCATTGCTAAACTAAGCATAACTCTTTGAAGATCAAGATCTAGACATGATTATTTATCTATTCTCACTATAATCTAAACTCAGTTTGTGAGGATGCGATGCGACTCGTAGCTTTGCCATGCATGCTTTATTATAGACGGGGTAACTTTGTCTTGTAGTAAATTAAATAATGGAGCAAGCCACATTTCCAGCATTAGAAATATGAGCCACAATGTCATTTTTTTTATCATTAATTTATAATTATAATTAAAATAATTCTATTATATAAGTAAACATTTTATGTTTACGATGATGCTAAGACATTACTTAAGGACACCGAAAATTAATGAAAGAAAGACTGTTTTTAGCAGAAGTTGTTCCTCTAATTAATGAATAATGACAAGCTGACAACTGACAGAAGACACAAAAGGATAGGATCTGAGCATATGTTTAAAGTAACTCATAAACTAAACTTTAATCTACTTAGCGACTTCAATGACAGAAGACACAAACGTTTGACGGTAGCCTATAAGCTTAAAAACACAAGAGAGAACAAAGAGCCATAAACCCTAGCCTTACCCTATGAGAACCCAGAGCTTACTAAGAATATCAGTTCATAGGAAAAAATAATTAAAGTAAGGAATCATGGTCACCAACATCGGTATGCATGCCTCGGGTCTAGGAGAGTATTTCGCAACAGATGAAGCCCCGAAACCACTATCAACTTATGAAAAGAAAGATGAGATCCCTAGTCAAACCATCACTCCCAGCCAAATCCATCAACAAATAACAAAATAAAAATAAAAGCCAACTCATAAAATTATCAAAACCCCAATAATGCCGCAAACATATCATTACATGTATAATCTTGAATTAACTTGTTATTTTCACATATTATTCACACAAAAATCAATTATGGATTTAACTATTATCGTTTGTATCAAGATTTAAATTTTAAAATTCAAAAAGTGTAAAAACTAAGAATAATTTAATTGGAGAACAGAAATAAGATTAATAGAAAATTTTAACTACTACTATTGTTTAGATCAATACTAAAATTTTAAAATTGAAAATTTGTAGAGACTAAAATTGACCACTTCAAAAGGTTCAAAGACTAAATTTGATCAAACTAAAATATATAGACTAAATCACAAGCACTTATAACTAAATTTAACCTATTAAAATTGAATGAATAAAACAAACAATAACAAAACAACAAACCGGCCACACCACCATGATCGACACTTGAGCAATTTTCCCACCCCAAATACCAATTAAATTTCTTAGTCTTAGTATAAAATTATTATCTAATCAAGTAATCTGTATTCAAATGCACAGTCCAATTCTCTCTCTCTCTCTCCATTTTATGTTTACTAGTATTGTTCACAGTATTGACTCTCACGACATTAGACACCTAGTGCAATAAAAATAAAAATAAAAATAAAAACATACAGAGAAATTCATCTTTCAACCCCCATTGAACCCCATGTCATCAAGCATAACCAAGGGTAAAGCATTTAAGAATAATCATCATCTTGACCTTCATGATCCATCAATTTCCAAGACCCATCTTCTTTTTGGACCATACCTTTGTTTTTCCGAACCCTCCAAGACACTGGCACCATGTATTCATCTTTTAACCCATCGAGTGATTTGTTCACAAGGGCTATATCACGATTAACAACCAAACTAAACCCTCCTTCACTACCTTGTGTGCCAGCCACCCCATGTAAATAACCTTCCAAATTATGCCAACTTGATAAGTTCCCAGGACTCTTCAAGTACTTTGATTTACGGGTGTCGATACCCAATTCTTCACCCACATCCGAATACCCTATCAAAGGATAGTTTGGGACGACATCTAAGGCGTTTCTTACGCGTAAAGCTCGAAGGTCTTTGAAACCTGTAAATGCCTTTTTGAAGTCTGAATCGCCAACTCGGGGACTAGCGAATAAAAAGGCTGTAACAAGAGCGGCCTTGCTCGACTGGTTTTGGTGCTTGTTATATCCATTGGCAACTACGTCGATGGCATTCAAAGTTGCAAGGGCTGCACCTAAACTGTGGCCGGTGATTGTGATGCTTATTTCCTCGTTCTTGAATTGGTCTATTAGTCTCCTGACCTCGTTAAGAACCTATAAAGAATCAGTACAAGGACAAGAACCATTTTTATTTTTATTTATAATAGATTATGCTACTTGTACCATTTTAAGTCAACTTGTGTTAGGTAGTTAAGAACTTGAGTGGAATCAAGCATATGATTTCAATATCATACATAATTTATAAATAAAAAAAGAGTTTAATATGAATGTTTTTCAGCGATTAGGAGATTGAGTTATTCATCTTATAGCATTTGTTGAGAGGATGTAGACTTTGTTGGAAAAAGCTTATAAAGTGTTATCTATTAGGAGTTGATAGACTCTCGACGAGTCAATATTGTCTAGATGAAGGTTTTGTCTCCTAACTTTTTAAGTGGCCAAGTATTTAAAGAGACGATAGGTTCATAAAGTGGGAGCACCTTGTTTGGTGCCCGATAAGACGAACCATGCACGTTGCACATGGTCATTTATTAAGAAAATTTCACTCTATAAACACACCACCAGACAAACCCTCGCCAAAAAAATAATATTAACTTATTAAAAATCTGTTAACTCTCAATATATGCCACTTTGCAAACTTTTTCGAATGAAATCAAATTCGCTCAACATCATTAACTTACTATTGGTTAAAGGAATTAAAGAATCTCTCACCTGGTCCCGGGCACTGCTTTTGTTATAGGGCGAACGTGGGTCATCCGAGGTGTAAATCGAGTACCAACCCTCATGCACCTTAACATCACTTCGTTGATCACCCAATATTTTCCCAGGTGACACCATGTTAAACTCAAAATCATCGATCCATTCCAAGGTCTGCACCGTTCCTCTCCAAGCAATCACAATGTCCCTCCTTCCCAACATTGCTTTCCCTTCATCCGTAGCCACCGCAACGTACCCGATCCAATTTGATTCTTTATTCCAAGCTTCCCTCGATATCGGCTTCACGATAAACGCTTCAGGGACTTGAATCTGTGATGTCGCGTACAAGAATTTCGTCACCTGGTACCTATAAGGATTGCCTTTCTCCAAATTCACATTAGAAAAGAAATCTTTCTTGCCATACAAGCTACTCCCAGCAAATTTCGATGCCTTCTCGGTGTTGAAAGCATCATAGGTAGCTTGAGCCATTTCTCCATAGTGAATAATGTAACGCCGGAGATCAATGTCTAAAGGGTCCAAAAGCTCTCCCCAATTCTTTTGGCCACTTAGATCCTTCCATTTTTTTGCTATACTGCTGCGCATTACCTTGTTTTTCTTACCGAACCACTTCCTAGAAATGCATCGTGTTCCCATGCCTTTCAAGGATGCTTCATGTTGTTGTTCATCGATTATTTATAGCACCAAAACTTGACTTGCACCAACATTAACTACTCAAGTTCTATTATGCAAGCAATGTAATTTTATTGCCCATAAAAAAAATCTATCAGTGGTTAGATTTTTCACTTACCAAACAAAATAAGTTTGTAAAGTTTACATGATAATTTACCGTATATAAGCTGAATCATATTCTTTTACATTTTTTTATCAATTTAATTCTCTTCCTTTTTTTTTTTTGAGCTAAACCACTTTTTTAGTGATGTTGGTTCGCAACATGCATAGTGGTTCATATATATATATATAACGTTGATATGATACTTTTTGTCTTATATGACATGCTAGCAAATAATATATTAAAAAAATAACACGAAGTACACATGAATTGCTATATAGGTTATCATGTTTAAAAATTTAACGTTTTAATTTGTGTCTTTATTAAAAAACCAACAAGTAGACTTTTTTTTGAAAAATTAATAGTTAAATCTAATTCCTTTTAAAAAATTAAAAGAAAAATTTAATTAAAAATAAATAAAATTAAATTGATAAAAGATATCTAAAAACTAAATTCATCATTATATATATATATTTATATGTTGATTATCTTTATTTTTCTTAAGGTGACGTGCAATTAATTGCACTATACAGGAACTTAGACTACGATGTTTCAAGTGACAGCTCGAAAAGGAAAATACAACCAGTCTTCCACATATACTATTATCATATAATACCATATTAGAGACTTATACGGCTTGTTTTATATGTCAAAATCATTACATGAAAAACCAAACACATTAACTTCTCTCCTGGGAATTTTCTGGCTACTTCATTTGTCTTAATATAAGCCCAAGTAATTTAAAAGCATGTAGATTTACGGTATGTTTCTTTCACGTATAAATTTCAGAAATTAATAAATCTTCTGGTATTAGTGTTGAGTATCGCACTAGGTGTATTACGCGTTCAAAAAAATTATAATTTAATTCCGACGAGATTCCTCCAGCTTCATGGATTATAAAAGAAAAATCTTCAAACTAATATTCTTGGCTTTGAAGGGCATTTACCTGTTTTTGGACAAGGAAATTCATGTTACCTCCCACCGAAAGTTGGGAGAAAATCAGAATGCTTTGGAATATATGTATCAATAGACAAACATTTGGTAGAAGCTTGAATTAGGTTTTAGCAGATGAAAATCTTAAAATAGAGTGACTTTGCTTTGAAGTTAGCAAAAGAGAGAATATATGGCAGGAGATTAAGAGATGCTTGCAGAAGGAAGAAGGCAAGTGTCGGGACTTAATCACATAGATAGATACTTTGCTGAGTCTTTCAGTTTTGGTGAAGTCTCTCTCTGGAGCCAATTTTAGAAATATTTATTACCTTTGAATTTAAGGATATTTTTCTTTATTTGGCTAAAAATATGTTGTTTTTGGTTATATTTGATATATACGTAATAAAATTCTAAAATATAAATTGACTTGTTGTGTAGAAATAAAGAGGGAAGTCAGGAATATTATACTAATCAAATTATTTAAATTTCACCAAAAAGTGGTTTTTTCCAAATTTCTCCAAAACTTTCTTATTTAATTCACATATAAAATAAATAAAAATTAAACCAAAAAGATCATTTTATTACCTTCATATATTTTTTTATATTAAAATACTATTGAGATATATATATTTACAAAAATAATGATACTTACATTGCTTCGCATAGCTGCAGGCGGTGAAGTGAGAGATGGAAGCAGTGGCTGGCTACTGGGATGGCAGCTGCTCGGCTTTTCAAGGGGAGGCGTGGGTGTTGCTAGATGGCCTTACCATGGCATGATCAGTCCCAATAATTATATTCTTTAAATATAAAAAATATTGTCTATAATCGTGGCAAGCAGCCAAGCACTAGTCTGGATCCTTCGGTTTAGTGCTTCACCACGTCCAAGGGTCAAGTAGCTCGGTAGGTTTGAACTAATTAGGTCAATAAAAATTTTTGAGTTGGTCGGATCGAAATTTAATTTAAATGATAAAAATGTTTTTAAAGTTTAAATTTAATTAAAAAGTATGTAACATATCAATTAAAAATACAATTTTTAGTATTTTATTATTTTTTGAATAGTGGAATGGACTTTTTAGGTAGGTTAAATTAGTCCAAAAACGAGTTTGGGTATGAATTTTTTTGAATCCAACATTAGCCCGACCTATAGATACCTCTATTCAGCACTACTTTGTAATTAAAAATTGTATTTATCTGAATAAAATATATAATCGCAAATACAATAATTTTTTAAATAATAAATTTAAAATATCTTAATTTTTTATTATTCAAAAGAAAGTATGATGTTGTTTGATAAATTGAATGATCAAGAATAAAAAAATTAAGTGTTGTTTGACGAATCTAACTTTAAAAATTTTAAAGGTAAATTATTTAAAGAATAATGTCAATAAATAAAATAAAAGAATTGAAACAATTCTACATTAAGAGTATGTTTGAGAAATCATTAAATTTTTTTATTTTTATTGATTTTTTAATGTGTTTGATAATCATATTAACTTTTTACTTGATATAATTTTTTCGACAAAAAAAAAACATTGAATATGATAAGTAAGTAGATAGCTTTTTATCACTTAATGTTGAAAATATTATGTTGATTTTATTTTTAAAATCTTATTTTTGAAAAAAATTATTTCCTCATTTTATCAAGAATTAAATAAAATCAAATTTTATTTTTAAGTTTTATCTAAAACTATTCAAAATAAAATAAATAATATCATATTAATAATATTAAAATTATGAAATAATGAATTTTTAAAAATCAAAATAATTATATTCAGTGCTTAATTTTTATAAATATATTAAATAAATTTATAATACAAATTCAATACTTATAAAATTCAATATTTAATTTTTTTTTAGTTTATCAAGTGAAAGGTAATTCATTATTTACTTATCAAATTTTTATCGAAAACTTCTATTGTTTTTTTAATGATAGATTATTAAGTATGCTTAAATGATCGAGAAATTATTTTATGGATTTTTCTCATCACATTATTTATGGTCTCTTTTCAATTATTTAATGATATTTTAATAATTTTTTTTCATGTAACACATAATTTTGGTAATTTTTTTACTCATAACTTGAACCTTGAAGTCCTAACCTTGAACTTTGAACCTCAAACGGTGACCGAGGTTTAAAGTTTGGGGTTAGAATTTAAGGTTCGGGGTTCAAGATTTAAAAATTACCAAAATTATGTGTCAATGATATGGAAAAAAATTACTGAAATGTTATTAAATAATTGGAAAGGGGCAATAAATAATGTGATGAGAAAGATTCATAAAATAATTTATCGATCATGATAGATTATTATTTTTAATATGGAATATCAAATAAGGCTTAAGTCTAAAAGATTACTTGATTGAATCAAATCTATTAATGGGCTGGCTTAGTCTTATGGGATTTATAAGTGGGGTATAACGTTCTATCGATCATGATTTGGGCCTTGAGACCACATCACAAAACGTTAATTTTAAGACAGTGATGACATTATCCAAATAATTTCAGCCCAATTGCATCCTCTTCTAATTTATTTATTTATTTTTTCTTTATAACTAACGTATTATTTATGTCTATTTTATACTTATATATGTTACGACAAAAATAAAATTCCACAACATTAATGAAATTTACAATTAAAGTCTCTTATTTGAATTTCTAGAACTGTTAAAAGGTCGAGTTACTTGTATAACCTCAAAGGTCTACCCAAAATTTGAGAGGATTTGGATAAAAATATTAGACCCAAAAAATGGGCTTGGGCTTGAACATTTAATGTCTGAACCCGACTTGGCCCGTTTTTAAGTTTATAATATTTTATATTATGTTATTTTTATATATTATGTAATTTAGAACACATTAAAAAATAAACATATACAAAATATATAATATTACTCTTATGTAAACATTAAAATAATATTAAAATGACTATATAAAAAATTTCAATAAATAAAAAATATATAAGATTATTAAATATTAAAATAATATAATATAAATATTTTTTTAAAAATAAAAAAAATATGGGCGGACTTAAAATGAGATTAAGTTAATTTTCTTTTGCAAATATGAATAAGTTTAGATAAAATTTTAAACCCACATTTTAAACCGGATTAAATTTGAATAAACATAAAATATATTAATATTATACTTACACTCAACATGACTCTACCCATGAATATATAGATATAGAAATCGCAATCATTAAAAGGAAAAACTATTATCCTACATTTCCTTTTTCACATATCTCTTACTATTTTCCCCATTAAAGAATCCCAATGTTTTCAGTTTACCTCTAAATGAAAAGCCAAGTAATGGAGCACCAACTACCTATTTTCTCACCAGTATTAGGTGCGAGAGTAAGATTTTGTCCATTACTTTGTTTTTTTGTTTTGTTTTTTCATTTATAAAGTAAAAAGTGATTTTATAAATTAGTGGTGTTACAAACTACAATAATAATAATAATAATAATAATAATAATACAGCACACTAAACATTGTTTGTTTCCATTGTTTTAATGGTTACATGACATAATCGTTAGGGCGTTTAAACAATTGGTTAGATTAATATTCGAATCGAATTATTATTAATTAAATTAGTCGAAATGTAAAAATTTAACCGTTGATTAAACTGAAGTTTTTTGTTTAAATATATTAATCGAATTGAAATATTTTGATTAATTCGATCGGTTAATCGAAATTTATATATTTTTGTGTTTTGTTTAAAATAAATACAAACATATAAAAATACATTGCTAATGTTAATCTTTTATTTAATAGTTAAAAAACTTTAAATGGATGTGAAAACAATAAATAATACATTAGAAACACTACATAAATCTTGAAAGTTAACAACCAAATACTACATAAGTCTTAAAAACAACAAATATTTCGATTAATGGTTAATTCGATTAACCGAAAACTAAATTTAAAAAATTATAACATAAAAATAGAATGGATAAGAGATAAAAAAAAGAGAGTACAAAATTAATAATACTAAAAGTTTAAGAGATGTATGATGGTGATAAACCATTAATAACAACATTCTAATTCCATCACCGTAAGATAACACCAACATGAACCCTCATCTCTTACTTGCTGTAATCTGAACATCACCATTTAATTGTGGAATTAGATTCTAGTGCTGCCGCTAGTCTCATTCAAGGTTCAGCCTCCACAATATTTTGCTTCATCTCTACATGATTGTAGACTATTTTGAAAACTTTGAACGCAGTTGAATTCTCCTATTTTTTAGAGGGAAATAGATGTTGGACGATTAACAACCTTGATTTTATGATGATGTGGTGTATTATTATGTTCCATACTTCACAAGTTTTTAGGGTTGATGTGGTCAACTATCCTATCCTATGTATGGTAGCCCTATTTATGTATGGTAGCCTTATTAAGTAATGACATGTTACTCCTAAAAAAGTATGGTAGTCTTATTAATTTTTTTTGTCATTCGAAAAAATATAAAATAGTTACTTAATTATTTAGTTTTTGTCTCTTGACCATCTAATTATATTGGATTTTGAGTGTTTTCAATTTTATATTTACCAATTGATGACAAAGATAAAATAAAATTGAAGAATTAGGTGATCAAATTGTAACTTTTATAATTGAGTGACTCAAATAAAGAAAACATAATTGGATGACTTCTACTGTAATGATAATAAATGTAAAATAATAAGGTGATAAAACATGTGAAAAGATATGTGGCATATTTAATGTACCAAATCAGATAAACATGATCTCATTAACGACACTTAAGAGATAGTTAGATGATCATTTTGTAATAATTTGATAATGTTAGTGGTTGTTGAATGATTAAAATATAATTTTAAATAAAGTTTAGGGACCATAGATGCAGTTTACCCTGAAATGTACTCCAAATTCGAATCGTTAAAGAATCAAATTTTTTCTTCTTTCAAACTGGATCCGAGAAGAGAAGACCGTTCCTCGATATTCGTGCCGTTATTATTATATTTCCTATACTCTTTATTTTGACCTAGTTCCCCTCACTCTCCTCCACCTACAGTTCTTCAATTCATCTTTTCAACGTCTATTTCCTTTTTCTTTTTTGTATTTATTCAATTTTCACGAACTCCCAAGTTTAAGACCAACTGTCTGAGAGAACCAACAAACCCAACCTGACAAAGGAACTTTTTTCCTTGCCCTTCCCCTTGTGATTACATATTAGATGATATGGACCTTAAATCCAAAACCAAACCAAAACCAGAGTGAGTGAGTGAGAGAGCAAAACAGACCTTATCATGGTGGGTGTAAGGTAAGGTTAGCAATGGGTTACAAAAATCACCAAGCATGGAACTCCACCTAAACCTCCATTGCCGTCTCCTAGCTCAGCTAACAAAACCAATTCTTCCCAAAAAACTGTTTTTTCACGTTCCTTTGGTGTTTATTTCCCACGATCCTCAGCTCAAGTCCAGCTCGTCCACCTGATGTTACCGAACTCCTTCGACTCGTTGAAGAGTTAAGAGACCGAGAGTCCAGGCTCAAAACCGAGCTCCTAGAACACAGCTTTAAAAGAATCGGTTTCCATTGTTCCCCTTCTTGAAAATGACATTGCTGTTAAAAAGGCAGAGCTGGAACGAGCTTTGAGAGAGATGGAGAATTTGAGGAACGAAAATGAAAAGTTGAGGACAGAGGTAGAAGAAATGAAGGGAAGGTTGAAGAAGAAGGAAAGAGAAGAGAGGAAAGTGAGAGAAATGGAGAGCGAGATAAGTGAGTTGAAGAAAATGGTGACTTCGCACCCTGTTGTAATGGTAAAGCTGAGGTTTTTGGTGAAACGAGGACTTGCTTTCGTCTTCGCAGAGGTTTAATGGGTTAGTGGAAGCTAGTGCGAAGTCGAATCTGGTTAGAATTTGAAGAGAAGTAACAGTAAATGTTGGGAAACTGTTGTTTTTAGTGCTTCGAGTAATGAAAAGTTGACAGCTTGGAGTTTAAAAGAGAGGAACTGAAGCTGATAGACAGAGACACTCGAGGTGTAACTCAGACGAACTCGCTGAGTCGACTCTTCTTAACATCAGATCTCGCGTTCCTAGGATCCCAAAACCACCGCCGAGACCTTCATCTTCGTCATCGATTTCACCTAATGGCTCACCTGATTTTACAGAGAAGCAAATTCCTCCTCCACCACCACCTCCGCTCCTCCGGCGCCAGTAGCAGCAGTCAAACAACTAGCACCCCCTCCTCCTCCTCCTCCACACCGGTAAAAGCTATTGCGCCGCCACCTCCACCACAGCCTCCTAAAGGACGAAAGCAATCGTGGCGAAAGTGAGGAGAGTTCCGGAAGTCGTGGAGTTCTATCACTCGCTCATGCGGAGAGACTCAAAAAGAGAAGCCGCCGGTGGGTGTAGCGCGCCGGAGGTTTTACCTGCAACCGCCAATGCCAGGGACATGATCTGGGAGATTGAGAACCGGTCATCTTATTGCTCGCGGTGAGTTCCGGTTTCCGGTCTAGTTTATTCGTATACCACTGTGGCTACAGTAGTGTGTGTCAGTGACAGTGCTAGTCGTCCGTGACTTATTGCTTTGCAGATAAGACAGCATGTAGATTCGAGGAACTTACAAATTTAAAAAAGTCTAATCGAATTTGGTACATATTTATAATTTCATTTCGGCCCAACTAGCTTAAATTCATATATGTACAATTTGGCATTTTGTATGGTCCATGATGAATTCTTATGTACGTGGTTTTTGGAAATATGTTGGACTGGACTTATTGAAAATTTTATGGATTTGATAATTTTTTGGTTAATACACGATAAGACAGATGTAGAACAAGGAGACTCATAAGTTTTGATAGAGTGGAATTGCATTTACATTTGAGATGTGCTTTTGTTAAATGGCTAGACGATGAGCTCTCTACTTGGTATACATTTTCCATCCTTTTGGTTTTTCGAGGTTTTTTTTTCTTGTTTTGTTTTGATGATGTTTTGTTCTTCGTTTAGGTGGAGAAAGAGCTGTACTGACATTTTGAGTGGCCAGAACAGAAGGCTGATGCATTGCGCGAGGCTGCATTTGGGT